>NC_083360.1:92904599-94233766 GCF_030254825.1 Meriones unguiculatus | reverse complement strand
TATGTCCTTGTGCCTCTGTTCATAAACCTGCTGCGAGAGCCTTGTCTGCTTCTAACTGGCACTGTGTTTTTCTCTAAAGGTATATTTCTCCCTGTTTCATTTGGAGGGAGACTGTTGTAAGGCAGCTATTTTCAATTTTGTTTGCTTAAGTTGTCACATCCTGGTGGAGCCTGGGTGTTTATTTTTAGATTACATGTAAGTGGATAAGAAGAAAAAAAATGCTCAGGATCATAATTTGAAAATCCCACCCTGCACCATTTGAAGATCCTATCTCAAGCATATGCTGGGAAATCAGTCTGATCCAAAATAAACTTCTCAGGCAGCAGACACATGAAACCAAGTGACAATTGGATGTTTGCTACAAGGTAGTCCATGCCAGTTTGAAGAGGGTACGGGGACTTCAACCAGAGCCCTGAAATCTTAATCCGGGCAAGGCATGCTCAGTGTATACAAACCAACAGAAAGGAAGAAAGATGTGGTGGGCTGTTTAGATGCTGGCAGGATCAGGATAAACAAACAAACATTAGGATGATGTAGCTGTGGGACAGCTTCAACTGTAGCTTTGAAGGAGAGTGGGGAAGCTCCCAGGATGGTGATCTTGGTGCCTCCATTGCAGAAAGCTTAGATAGATAACACTCTTTGGATCTAGCTTGAACATAAATGTATAGGTTATGCAGGTTGCAAAGTGTTTTCTCTGTCAAACCCGGGTAATTTTTTCAAATTAAGTCAAAAAGCATGTCCTGGAAATGGGATGTGCTTTTATAGAAATGAATTATTGCTGTATGCTATACAGAAATTTAACACTCACAATGGTAAGCTAATAGGTAGGTAAGAACAGAATATTAAATACAAAGAAGTTTTGTAGGTAAAGGGAGGCATTAATGTTAAATTAGCTATGAAACTGTGACTGTTTTAATTTTTTTTCATTTTGACTTTTGTCTGTTTCACTGGTATTTGTCAGGGTGCACTTGTGCCAATCATGTCAAGTATAACAGGTAGGCCTCCCTTTCACACAGCTTTAATGATAAGTGACAGAGATGGCAAGAGGCACTCAGCTGCTTGCAGAATGCATTAAAAATTCAAAACTTTACTTATCCGTCTTTTATTAAAACTTTCTGTAATTGTGCAAAATTATTTTCCCACTGGGTTAGCTTTCAATATAGAGTACAATTATATTTCTGACACAAAATAATTATAGTTAAAAAAACTACAAGAGAAAAGAAGTATTTATTTTTAAAGCAAAATTCATCCATTTTATATCCACAAAGAAGAATTACATTGAAAAATTAAGCAATTACTGAGCCAAAGCTCCAGTTTTGAACATTTAACTTCCAGTAGGAGACAGCTGGGTGGAAACCCAGGCAACCAAATTGAAAAGAATTATGGGTTGTAGGTGGAGCCTTTGTAGTTCTTGTCTGCTTATGGAGACTTACTTTCTACCTTCCCTCTATCAGCTTTAGAGTAGTGACACACAAACCCACGTGCTCCTCAACAGGTATTGGGTATGAGCTGGTGAGTTTTAGTGTGTTGTCTGTTTCGTTCTCTCTCTGTTTGACGTGTTCAAAGCATAAGATCTTAATTCTAAGAGCTGACTGCTCTGTGTTCTGATCTTGTGTGAATAGCATAACATTAAGAATCCCCAAATTTCTGGTTTGGCCATCTTGACTGAAACAAACAAACAAGCAAAACAAAAAATCCCAGTACACCAATATCTATAAAAACAGAATCGTGTCAAGTGTAGATTTTTTTAAAAAAAGATTTAGAGATTAAATGGGCTGAGGATGTGTTTCAGTGGTGTGGTGCTTGTAGAGAATGTGCAAGGCACTGGATTCCAGCCCCGGAATCCAGAAACAAAGGACAGGAGTTACTGCATCCCTGGGAAGTAGCACACAGAAAGAGTGTCTGCTTAGCGTACACGAGGCACTGGGTGAAATCCCTGCTAACACAGTTATACTTCACACAGTTTAAAGTTTAACAAATATCTAGCTAGGAAAAAGGAGTGTGTGTGTGTGTGTGTGTGTGTGTGTGTGTGTGTGTGTATTTAACATTTTAGGAAGGAGTTCATGAAGCTTTACTGATGGTGGGGGAAATATGGAAGCTTGTGTGTATATTTATATTTAAAACTTATTATATTTTTATATGTCACTCAAGTACATAGCATAAATATAAGGTCTGGCAACCTAGAGATATAAATTCAGAATTTACATAGGCATTTCCAGAGGGTATGCTCACCTCTCAATCTCACATATAGAACTGGAGTCACCTTGATATGCTGACGCTGTCCACAGAAGTTTGGAAATTTAATTGCAGTCTTAGTAATACTATTAGCTAGAATGTCCTTAAGTAATTCAACATTTCACATGTCTAAGGTTCTGTGTCTTACGGCTTCCTCCTTCATCTTTCTTTTTATAAATCAATATAGAAAATTTGAAAGATCACTTTGAACCAAGAACTATCCCAAGTGTACCCATTTATTACTCATAGAAACTTTCTGAGTGTAGTTCTAATATCCTTTCTATATTAGAAATTAATAAACTAAATAGAGATTGAGTAAGTTCCCTGGTGTGGCAAAGCTCAAGAGTCTGGAGGTTGAGAGGGAGAATTTTAAAAACAGTTCTGAATTCTAAACTCATTGCATTTCCTATGGCAGTGTCAATAATTCATTTAATAATGTATTGATAGATTATTCAACATTTGCTCAATTCCAGATATCATAGTAGTTAAAAATATCCCCAAATGGAGATTTCATAATCTGTTGGAAACATAGTTATGCAATCACGTTACTAAGGGAACATTCAAGAGAAAGTGGCTGGCGATTCTCAGACTAAAAAACGTCAGTGTGGGAGAAGTACCGACAGAACAACTGGTGAAATCAGAGCAAAGAAGACAGTAACCACAGAGTGAACCTTGAAGAGAACATACTTACGGCTCCCTATGACTGGAGTCCGTATTAGGTACAGGAGGAATAAGGCAGAGCTGAAAAGGAGATGAAATCCTAAAATACTTTTTAATGATGTTCATATTTTTAGCTTGCCACAGATAAAGAGCTCATGGGAAACATCTCAGTATGGAATTCAATGGTCAAACTTTGGTTGAGATGTTGCATAGCTGTTCAGGTGTGGGGTCAGGAGGGGAGTATTGGCAGGCTGGGGACTAGAAGTTGTTTTAGAGCACTGGACTTGCCTTTTCACTTATTCATCCATGTACTTATTTATTTATTATTTATTTATTGTGTTCCCACTGTGGACAAGACATGGCAAAATTCTAGCCCTTAAATTTTAGTAAAGTTTATGTAGAATTACAAAAAGGACCTGTTTAAAGAATTTAAAGAAAGGATTTGTAAGGAATTTTATATTCACAGACAAGGCCACAGATTAGGACTGTTAAAACTCCGAATACGGTAGACAATCCAGACTGAATAACCAAAACTGGTTCTAATAGCTAAGAAGAAAATATACTATTCAAGAGGTTCATGACCAGGCTGTCAAACTGACTTTACAGGCTCCAGTTTAGGGGGACGGATGGCCATTAGCAACATTCTTTGAACCATCAGGATGATTTATTAGACTGATAGGCAACTGTGCAGAAATTGTTGCCTTCCAAACCCAGTGGTCTCCAAAACCAAACATCCTCTTGAAAGCTTTGCTATCTGCCATAATAGATAAATGGAACAGACAGACACTGACCATCATGCCCCTAGAGGGCACCATTGAGAGAAGAACAACAAGACATACAAGTTTTATCATATGAATTGAAGTTATCAGACCCTATGTTATTCTCAAGTTTATTGCTTGCTTTTCCAGTGCAGGTAAGGCTAAGCCACCTATAGAAAAATATGTTAATTTGAGTTAGAACCAATGAAGGTAAGAGATAGATTCACCTTAGAAAATATTATATAAATTTGAAGAAGTAAATGAAATGGCAAGTTACTATAGGAGTTTGAATCAGATTAAACAAAGAGCAGCATAGTTTGACAAGTACAAATACCACCATAACCTGTGTCCTCCTCAGCCTGCCAGGGTGGCTAAAGCTTTAAGGAAACCATTACTAACTAAGGGTGTTCAGCCAAGTGGCTGGTTAGGACGTCAGCTCTCCAGAAATCTTCAGGGTTCTTTCAAGCCTGGGGTTGAATCTTTTGCGGCAGGTGAGAGGCCAGGTTCTTGACTCTCACATGCTTACTCGTCTGTTGGAGTAAGAGGAGAAAGACAACACTTGGCTCCAAGCAAGGCTCAGGCAAGTACTTGAAGAGGCCGAGTTGAAAGGCAGCAACATGAGGCAGAAGCACATAAGGCTTTATTTCTGTTGGTGGTGTGAATTAGAAGCATAGGTGGTTTGATTTGACTGAAAGCATCTGCACAGGAATATTTTCAACAATGAAGAATGGTTGTCAGAGGCCTTGAAGGCAGAGATACAGAGTACTTTTGCCCTTGCCATTGTCTCTTGGCATTTAAAACATAGTACTGGAGCTGGTCTCAGATCTCATAAACTCAGAGTTATGGGAGAGCTGTTTCCACCTCTGGGCCCCATGAGTATACTGCTGAAGTAATGTTAAAGACACTGGGAGCTTAACAGACACTTGAAAAATGAACAGGCTTGAGGAGCGGTGAAAAGCAAACAACAGGGAGGGAAGGGGCTGTTTTCCTTCCCTGTTCCCGATCTATGGCTAAACAGGTTAAACACCTGTGAAAAGAGAGTGCTTCAGGGACACCCTCAGACTCAAATTGTCCGTGGGTGTCTTGGAGATTGCGTGCCTCTCCTTGTGCAGTGATTAGCTGCCTCTTCACCACTGTGGAGGCTGGCAGCAAAGAGCGGGGCCTTCACCTGCAGGTGTTGCCATGGCAAAGGACACTTGGCACAGACTCCGGCAGCATTGAAAGGCAAAAGTGAAAATGAGGGTAGAAGCACGATTCAAGTGGGTCCAGTTATCTTTACTGAGTCTTTGCCAAGAGCCAGACTGACCCCAGCTTTGATCTTTTGACACCTTGAAGGTCTCCAAGTCCTGAAAATCTGGTACATAAGTCAACTTTTGAGAAAAAAAAAATGCAGCCAGTTTTAGTATATAAACTCACTGTACTAATGATTCTGTTTCTAAGGCAGTTTCTTTTTTTCTCTCCTTTTTAAAAACTATTTATTTATTTATTTATTTATTTACAATTTATTCACTTTGTATCCCAGCTGTGGTCCCTTCATCATCCCCTCCCAATCCCATCCTCTCTTCCTCATCTCCTCTCATGCCCCTCTCCAAGTCCACAGATCAGGGAGGTCCTCCTCCCTTTTCACCTGACCCTGGCTTCTCAGGTCTCATCAAGACTGACTGCATTGTCTTTCTCTATGACTTGGTAAGGCTGCCCAACCCCCAGGGGACTAAGGCGGTTTTTTAACCCCCAAAAGATTAAGAAATTGAAAGAAATTGGTTTATGAACATTGTTAAATCATTTCTTTTTCATAATACAAAATTGGCTAGCAAAGTAGCTGGTTTGATCTGAAATTCTGAATCTTTCTTTCGTTGCTACTTTCTTTATCATCCACATGGTTTCTCAAGACAACCAATGCTCATTTCTCTGATGTTAAAGAGATTTCTGTCTTAACTTTCACTTGATTTCCATACTAAAATTGATTTTTTCTTTTCTTTTTCCCTTCCAAGTTTGTGCCTATTATCATATTTAGAGATCAAGGCTTCATCATGGTCAGGGTTCCTATATTTGATTACCTTCATAAATCAGAGAATTCTCTCATCTATCTATCTATCTATCTATCTATCTATCTATCTATCTATCTATCTATCCCCCTCTACCTATATATCTATCTATTTATCTTTAAGATAAATAGATTAGTTAATAAATCCTTCCTTCCTTCCTTCTTCATTCTTTTTTTTTCCTTTTTTGAAACAGGCCTGTGTAAGTCAGGCTGACCTTGAATTTATGAACTTCCTGCTTCAGTCTTGCAATAGATAGATAAATAGATAGATAGATAGATAGATAGATAGATAGATAGATAGATAGAATGGCATGATATGATGTAGATGTAATTTCGAGGCCAGGACACAATATAGACCCTTCTCCATTCTGACTAGTTGATTTACTTTGCTACTTATCTAATGGTGGTTAATAACAATTATAAACTACACGTTGACTGCATAGAATTTGCTTGAGAATTCCTATAATGGACCTAGATGGAGTTTCTTTCTCAGCTCCTCCACTTTAAAGAGTTGAATGCTAGTGGTTCATGCTTATGGCCTGATGGAAAGGGGGCATGTGTATATTTGGCATGGTGTATATTTAATGCACTTCCAATTCCTAAATTGCTTATGACTTCTGATAAAAGAGAGTGCCATACCCATAAGTGCCCACTGCTTTTATCAGGGTAGAGTGAAATATGGCTCCGGCCATGGGAACATAGCGGGGGGGGGGGGGTTTGGGGAGGGAACTTGGCTTGGATCACCATCTGTGTGTTTTTGTCTGCATCTTTCTGCACTGAACTCTTTGGTGCAATATTTGCTGGGAAAAGGGTATGAAGCAGCATAGCGTACCTTAAGTGGAGGGGTTTGCAGATAACTCAGCATGTTCGAGAGACACCACCTCATTTGTTAACTCTCTCTTCTCCCCTTCCCTCCTGTCCTCTCCTTTCCCTTCCCTTTTCCTTTATTTCCTTTTAAAATAATTGAAAATTAAATTTATTTAATTTATTTAATTATTTCATTATTAATGTGTGTGCTCACGTGTATTCACTCTCCTGCCTTAGCATGTGTGTGCTGCGGTTCCCATATGGAGGTCCAAAGACAACATGGAGTCATAGATTCTCTTTCTATCATGTAAGTTTTGGGGACTGAGCCCAGGAAGGCAGGCTTGGCAGCATGTGTGTACTCTATGGAGACGTTTCCTTAGTCCCTTTCTTTGTCTGTCTTTCTTTCATTATTTTTTTCTTTCCTTCCTTCCTTCCTTCTTCATTCTTTTTTGAAACAGGCCTGTGTAAGTCAGGCTGACCTTGGATTTATGAACTTCCTGCTTCAGTCTTGCAAGCTGAGATTGCAGACATGTGCTACTGTGCCTTATGAACAAATCTTAGGGTTAAAAGAGGAAGGGGAGAAAGACATTCGCTGATACTGGATCATGAGTTTCCTGTATTTGAGGTAAACATTATTCCTAAGCTTGCCAATTATACAAACAGCTTCTGAGTGTCAGTGTCCACATCGCTGGGCATGTTGAAGACTGCTTTAGTCACAATTGCCAAGCCATTATTTTTTTCTAGATAATATTGTCTATCTGGAAAAATTTATGTAGAATGACTGTCACAGATTTTTCTGAACATTCTAATCAAATTTTGATCTGATTGTAGAGTTTAACATTCTGTCAACATGTCAAAGCCTGTGTTAGAAGCTCAATTACTCTCCACCAAGCAGCTCTTTTATTCCACCCTGTCTTACAGGAAGTCCCAGAAGTTCCTTGATGGGACAAAAGAATTAATGCCAAAGTTGAGTGAATTACAGCCCCTACCACCTAATTAAAATGATTTTGTGCCAGTTGCTTTTGTTGGGCAGAATCCACACATAATGTAATTTCAGTCCTGTTTGTAGGCATCCTGGGATAGATTTGAGATTGGCATTGCCATTTAAGAGGGGGTAATCAAGCAGGGCCTGGGCAGCTTCTGTCTTTCCATGAGACCTGAAAGATGACCACAGCCGAGAGGTTGCCCTGGCTGGCTGCCTCCTTTGGTAACAAGGTGGTTTGCAGGGCTCGAGTGTCAGGTCAGCCTTGGCCCCAGCCTCTCTCTGTCTAGTCTTTGGAGTAGTGCAGCTGTTGTCAGTCACAGAGGAGAACTCCAGTTATGAACAGCTTTGCTTGGCTACAGCAACATGCCTGTACACAGGGGAAGGAGAGGGAGAGGAAGAAAAAAAGGGGGGAAAAAACCTTACAAAACCAACTCACCTAAAAAGCAAACATTTTTTTTTATATGCCTGGCTCTGTTCATGTATATAAAATGGACATTATGGTGGAGTGAAAAAGACCCTCGTAAAAATCTTTCTTGAAAACTATTGTTGCTGACAGCCGTGACCTCTGTGCGTCTGCATGTTTACCCATAATTCATAATTAACAAAGACATTAGAACTGCCACAGGAGAATTCTGGGCTTTATTTCTTTCTAACTGGGCAGTACTAACGCTGGAAGTGCTCCCAAATCAGTGATTTAACATTTCAGGAAATCTTGGAGAGGCAGCAGAAGCCTCCTTATATAGCTCATACGCTGGGACTTTGGCGATATGGATACGGCCGAGATAATTATTCAGCTCTCGTTATTGCTGTAGCTCCGCACCTGATCCCCGAACCATTAGAGCACTCTGCAGGTTATTACAACTATCAAACATCAAGGTCTCTTTTCTAGTCTCTTGACTATGTGGTTATCATTCTACTCCTTTTAAATCCCCCATCTGCATAGAAAGCCTCTGTGTTTTTTACTGAGCTCTGCTCACAGCTTTCCCCCCACCCTCTTCTTTATTGCTCCCCAAATAGAGCCCTTTTCTTACCAGCACATTTGCATAAAAACATAAACCTATACAAACCTCATGCCTATCTGCTGGTATTGTTTGTATACCTTTTCTCTTGTTTGATTTTCGCTTCCAGGTTCTAGCACCCTTTAATTTGGGCAGCAAAGGAGTCAGTAGAAGGGAATTCTCTTGAGTTTAAGGAAACCGTTATATAATTTCAGATTATGGGAGTTGTCAGTGAAAATGTTTAATCTTCCACTCAGCTGAGGTCCTCTTCACTTTCTGTAAGCTTCTGTCTATTTGTACTATATGTGATACCCAAAACCATTCAAGAGGATGTAAGGACAATTTGGTTAGAAAAATCTCTTTGCATTGTGTACTTATTTAATTGGAATTTAACATGACTCAGTCTTTGGATGAAGTATATTTTCATTTTGGGTCACAAACTAACCCTGTCATATTTTTGCTTCTAATACCCTTCTAGACAAACTAGGAGATGATCAAAACCAGACAGCTCTGCATATTCTGGGCACTGTGTCAGCTATCTAGGGGCAGACAGTCACTTATCATGATATATAAAGGTACTATTATAAATTAAGAGTCTGGAGCAGACCTCTGCGGGCTGCATCTTAAGCGAAAGCAAGATGCTATCTCCGGATGTCTTACACACTTTTCACTCCCTGTAGAAACCTTTATTTTGCATGATCTCCAACAAACACCTGTAAAAGAAGCATTCTACCCACTGTAGGCCTATCTGCAGAAAAAGCTAATTCACCAGGGGGGTGAGCAGCCACAGTCGGTATGGTGGGGCTAGGAAACATATGGCTCCCTCACTTAATATTGCTGCACAGTCATCCCACACCATATTCCCTTAAATGGGCATTAGCTCCACAGCCAAATTAGCAGGCTATAAAACATATGAAAATAAATGCTTTTTTTTGATGTTACAAAAAAAATGAAACATGGCTTAGCAATGTCTGCCCATTATCAGTATGTGCCCATTCTGTGTTCGTGTGTGCAACAAATGCATTATCCTTTTTTAAAAAGGAAATGCAGAGAACATTCAAAGACAGTTTTTTCTTTTTTTAATCATAAGCAGTGAAAGCTAAGTGGCTATATGTTTTACTGCATAAGCCAATGCAGATAAGCCAATTGATTTTCTTGACTTTTAGAAGATAATAGGTTTTTTTTTTTTTTTTTTTTTTTTTTTGAGGGACACATTTTGTTTACCCCAAAGAGGCTTTAACTATTTAACCATTATATTATTTTCCTTTGTCCGCGGTGCATATGAATGTTTTCTTTAAGAGCTAAGGAATAGAGGTGTCTACACTAAATATACATCTATTAGTACAAATAGGTGTCGACTGATCATCAAAAGAAATGAGTGTGCAGCATTTGCTGGAAATGGAGTTTTCTTTACGGTCAATGACCTCAGGAAGAATGCTTCACGTCAGGGCTCCCCTGCTACTATAGGATCATCCCAAACACTGTCGGTGGCAACGTTTTTGCGTGTGCTTTCATACTCAACACTACACGCACCAGTTATTCTTCAGTACATGGTGAACGTCATTATTAGAAAGTTGGAGTTAAAAACCTTATTTTATTCTTAAAATTCTTACCATACATTGTCTTATTTACTGGGGAAAAGACCCAGATAATCCAAATAGCTTGCTTAATGTCATCCAGCCATGTAGCTCATGATACCCTTTGCCTCTGATCTTTTGGCCACCTCCTCTTGCTACTATACTAAGTTGCTGCTTCCCATAATGGAATAATTCTTGCTATCATCAAAGCAAGGAAAGATATTTTCAAGTTTTCCTCTAGAAGAAGAAGAGGTTTTGTGGTGACCATTCATTATCTGGATTGGTGAAAAGATGCATAAATTTGCAAGATGGTAGAGCAATAATATGGCAAAGGCTGTTTCTTTGTATGACAACCAACTGACCCCTAAACGAATTGAACCTATGACCTCTTTCCTCATTAGCTCCAGAAAAAAAAAGAAGACAACTACCCCAGAAACAATCGTTACAAGCAAGCTACAACACAAATCCCCCATGTTATTCCTTTGGGACTAATTAGAGAGCTAAAACAATGCTCTTTGAAAGACATACAAAATCATATTGCTATGTTCTTCTGAGTTGTGAATCTGGATTCCATGCAAAATTTTAAGTAAGAACAAATGTATGTTGCTTTTGTGAAGAAGTTTCCAAGATTCTGTAAGATTTCCACAATGTAGGTATGTTACCCAAAATAAGTTAAAAATAACTATTGGTTATTTAAAATAACCAATGGACTGTCATGGCATCATCATTGGTCTGGATGTTCTACCCCAAACAAACAATTTGCATTTTGTTTTACTGAACTGGCAGATGACAATATTTTATATTGTTGGAGAAAAAAATAAAAAAAGAAAAAAGTAAAAATATACACATAGTCTTTATAATTACTTCTAAATAAGTAATAAATGATTTGAATGTTATGAAAGTTCAGTGAATGTTGCTTTGAGTGAAGTTGGGTCTCACTCAAATCTTAAATGCTTTTGTGTATAATGAAAAAAATAATGTTGTAGTTTTTAGTATGGGAATAAAGGAGCATACAGGACAATGAAAGTGGGCCTAAGAAGAACAAAATAGTCTCATATTTGAGAGGAAGTTTCACTTAGATGATTTATAAAAAACAGTACAGCCTTTCTCGTAATCATGGGGTTAAAGCACTATAAAGAACCTTCCAGATGCACTTTGTTATCCAAGAGACAGATAGAGAGATGCCGTTCTACTGATATATTACATAAATCATGGTGCCAGCCAGAAAAACAACAGATGACCAATTTGTACAAAACATTTTTTCCTTATGTTACATTTATTTAAAATACATTAAATCGTTGAGTTAAAATTGAGGCAGCTGGCAGTCCAGGCAACCTTATAAGATTTCTGTTTTCTGGACAAAGGCCCAGTCACATAGATAGGTGAACCGATTGGGCCAGTAAATTCACTTAGTTATATGCCAAGCCCTTGCAGATCCCAGGTAGTCCAAAATTTACCATGCCATCCTTTCTTTTCTTTCCTTTTTTTCTATGATTCCTTTTCCTTTTCATACCTCCCCTCAACCCACCCTTCTTTCCTCCCTTTCTATCACCCTCCATTCCTTCCTTCTTTCTTAGAGGTCACCTGGAAAATAGGAAAAAAAAAGGATTAATACCCACTTTTACCAAGTGAAGTTACTAGTTAATGCTGCCAACACTCAACCCAAAGAAGACCTGCAGGAGATGGAATTGGAGAAGCATGGTCATTTTTCAGGGACCTCTTTTCTTGACATTGCTATGATACTTACTTGATTTTGAGGATAAAAATCTTATCTTAGCTAGGTAGCTTTATATTAATTGATTCAAACATAACCTTAACTTGTGAAACTTGTTAATGGAAATGAAATATTTGTTACATTTTTAGTCCATATTTTATTCAGATTCCCTCTCCCCCCCCCACATATATTCCTATGTCTATTGACAATTGCCTTAAAAACAAGTTTTTAATAATCAGAGTCAAGACAGAGAATTCTACACTAAAAAACTTTACTTTTTTTTTTCAGTTTGTTTAGTGACAGCTTCATACCATGCCATTTGACACTTTTTGTCTTTTTGGTAGTTTGCAATATCTAGTTGTTTAATGAAATTAACTATCCAAGTAATAGTTCATTGGTTTCAATAAAATGTTCTTCTTTATTGGTCAATAATCAGAAGATTTTAGTGGGAAATTCAGTTTTTCAAGAAGTTAAATTTGAAATTTGAAGCTACCAAGATGATAGAATTCTATTTAAATTCATCAACTATTTTTGGGTCACTACTGTGTTCACAACATGCTAGGAACATATTTGGTAAATTTTTAAGGACTTAAATATACTTTTTCTCTTAGGAGACAAAATTAGAGCATAAGAAAAATACAAAACAAAGTCTGTTCTCTCAGTGTATGATCTCTATGGAGAGATTTATATTTTGGGGAAATATGCAAACAATTAAAGAAAATTTCCAGACCTCAATTGGTACCAAGCTGCATTCCAAACATAATACAGACAGATATCCTTGACTGTTTAGAAGAGACAGAGGTTATGGAAGATCCTGGCCTCTAAAATACCATTACAGAAGTTGTCTATAAGGACCCTCATGGGAAAATGTAAGGATTGAAATACCTTCTGAGCTGTAGAGAAGATTTCCATGTCTAAGGTGGTCGGAACATTTGGTGTTAACTAAGAATGTGACCACACAAATGGGTTTATTTTACCAAGCTTAGGGTAAATATGAGGCAAGTGTAATTAGTTAATATTTTAAAATTCGCTAAGGTGGACATAGTGGCACACACCTTTAATTCTTGCACTTAGAAAGAGAGGGAGGAGGATTATATATTCACGGCAATTTTGGGTTACTTCGTAAGGTTGTTTCAGATAAGAAAAATAAGAATTAGTGGATTTCCACAATGGAGAAAGACAAAAAACATGAAGCATGGAAAAGATAACTCATTGTTTTTATTTTTACTTATTTTTAAGTTTTATTTTATTTTAGTATATAATAATATATTTATTTTTAATTTTTAGTTTATTCACTTTGTATAGCAGCTGTAGCCTCCTTTCTCTTCCCCTCTCAATCCCACCCTCCCTCCCTCATCTCCTCCCATGCCCCTCCCCACGTCCACTGATAAGGGAGGTCCTCCTCTCCTTCCATCTGACCCTAGTCTATCATGTCTCATCAGGACTGGCTGAATTGTCTTTCTCTGTGGCCTGGTAAGGCTGCTCCCCCATTAGGGGGAGGTGATCAAAGAGCCAGCCACTGAGTTCATGTCAGAGACAATTCCCATTACTAGGGAACCGATTTGGACACTGAACTGACATGGGCTATATCTATGCAGAGGTTCTAGGTTATCTTCATGCATGGTCTTTTGTTGGAGTATCAGTCTCAGAAAAAAAAAAAAAAAAACAAAAAAAAAAAAACAAAAAACCTGTGCCCAGATTTTTTGGTTCTGTCGCTCTCCTGTGGAGCTCTTGTACTGTCCAGGTCTTCCTATCTCCCACTTCTTTCAGAAGATTCCCTGCACTCTGCCCAAAGTTTGGCTGTGTGTCTCAGCTTCTGTTTGGATAACTTGCTGGGTGGAGTCTTTCAAAAGCCCTCTGTGGTAGGCTCCTGTCCTGTTCCCTGTTTTCTCCCTCTTCCAATGTCTGTTTCCATTTCCCTTTCTGAGTGAGAATTGACCATCTTACCCAGGGTCCTCCTTCTTGCTTTGCTTCTTTAGGTATACAGAATACAGATTTTAGTATGTTTATCCTATATTAAATGTCTGATATCCACTTACAAGTGAGTATATACCATGTGTGTCTTTTTCCTTCTGGGTTACCTCACTCAGGATGATTTTTTTCTAGTTCCATCCATTTGCCTGCAAATTTCATGATTTCCTTGTTTTTAATTGCTGAGTAGTATTCCATTGTGTAAATGAACCACAATTTCTGTATCCATTCCTCAACTGAGGGACATCTGGGTTGGTTCCAGATTTTGGTTATTACAAATAAAGCTACTACAAACATGATTGAGCAAATGTCCTTGTTTTATACTTGAGTTTTTGTTTTTAAGAGTGTGCTTCCAAGTACTTGGGCTAACATTGTGGTTTGAACATGTTTCCATCCAGAATGAACTCTAGCAAGGGCTAAGGTAAAATATACTTGACAGTCAGCTAGATCTAAGTGTGCTGGAGTCCTCTTTGTAGAGGATGCTTATAGCCGAGCATCTAGGATTCAGCACACAGAGCAAAGGAATGCCCACAGTGAGTAGGACACTTGGCTTTTGAAGTATTGTTATGGTATGGCCTGGTAGAGACATGATATTATACTTTAATAAACGATAAGCACTTCCATAATGTATTCAGGAAAAAATTAGCATGGGGTAGAATAAATTAGATCATAGATGTTCAAAGCATATCTGTTTATACTCTTCCCACTTGATACAACATAATTCCATGTAACAGAAATATACTTCTCGAGGTTGGTAAAACCAGGGTTAAGGTTTTAGATAATTAGACATGTAATTTTCTAAATCCTCCATGGATGGCACCTTCTACCCGTGTCTTCATGGGGTACAGAAATATGCCTCCCCTTCAATGGACTAATTTCATTTCTTAGTCACCTTTTAAAGGTTTCTCTATATAATTTCACCACCATGGAGGTCAGGATTTTAACACAGGAATTGGGGGAGGGTGCAAACATTTAGGCCATAGCAACACACAAAATTTGTTTCTCTAGCTTTCTTTTTTTTTAAGATATGTATGTATGTATGTATGTATGTATTTAATGTGGATGAGTGCTCTATCTGCATGTGTACCTTCACTCCAGAAGAAGGCACAAGATCTCCTTGTGGATGGTTGTGAGCCACCATGTGGTTGCTGAAAATTGAACTCAGGACCCCTGGAAGAGCAAACAGTGCTCTTAACCACTGCGCTATCTCTCCAGTCCTGCAACACACAAAAATTGTAAACATAAGCCTATTAGAGATGTTTTTCAGAGTTTCAGTTTTTAATTGATTTGAAATTATACCCAGCCCTTCTAATCCCATTTAAATGGGGCACATACTTATTAAATCTTTAATAGCAAAGTAGAAAAGTTAAATAGCTCCATCTTGTACAAAATGACTAAAATTAGGACTGTGTGTCTTTTAAACAAACCATTGGTTTTTTCTCCCTATTCCCTTCCACCTGCCCTCCCTACCTCCTTTTCTTTCCTTCAGTAAAGAGTCTGAATTGCTGAATTACCAGGAATAACTTTCTCATCCAGTGAGTTTATCTCTCCACATCTTTTGAAATTTGTGGTATATCACTCATTCTGTTGATATACACCAAGCACGGTGAAAGGTGGAAACAGAACCTACAGATTTAGAGCTTGGGATTTACAGTCAGAAGGACTCGAATGCTGGCTGTGTAACTTCTGAGCTCTTTTTTTTTTGACACTCTTCGTTCTAGTTTCTCCATCTATTAAGTGCATGCAACAAACTACATTTTGTAAACTTACTGAATTAATATGTTGATATTAAAAAATAGTTCATGTGATACCTGAAAAATAAAATGGTTACAGTAACTTTTACCTTTTCTGTAGTACAGTTAAGGCTCAGCACACACTATTCCTAAATGTGACTGTGGAGACCAGAATAAGACACCCCAAAATATACTTGTTAGGCATATTTTGAGCAGATTATTTTGAGAAAATATGCACATAGTAGTAGCTCTGAAGAGCTGCCCTTTGCAAAGGAAATTTATATCTGTAAGGCAAACTTATACTTTAGTAAAAGGTATTTGCAATAAGATGATGACTGCTTTTACACAACTTTCACTAGTTTATAGAATTTTTATCCACACGACAAGCTAACTTTTATGCACCATCTCTTCCTTCTCTTTGCTTCCTCATAACTTATCTTTATATTCCTCAGAAGACACCATTGCTTTCTATAGCTCAGGATTCTGTATGAGCTTCAATCATCTGGTACTCTTTGAATCATGTTTTGTGGGACTCCTATGCATACATAATGAAATCTGTTTTTCCTCCTGTTAATCTGTCTTACGTCCATTTAATGCAGTGGTTCTCTATTCTCTTAATGCTGTGACCCTTCAATAGAGTTTCTCACGTTGTGGTGACCCCAACCATAAAATTATTTCATTTCCACTTCATAACTGTCATATTGCTACTGTTATGAAATGTAATATAAATATCTGATACACAGAATATCTCATATTCAACCCCGAAAGCGGTAGCAACCCATGGGTTGTAAACCACTGATTTAATGTATAACCCGGCTAAAGAACCTTGAAGTATATAGAGTCAAGCTATTTTCCAAACCCTACAGTGCTCTCATCAGACCTAGTAATTCACTTGTAGCTCCTATATAAGCCAGACCATTGAAACATCTCAAAGACAGCTACTATCACATTTATTTTTTTAATATGGTATAGTAGACCTAAAACTTTAGGAAATAAATTCTATTCAATTATTGGCACTTCTTCAAGAAATAATAATTTACAGTAGTAATGAAGCCTTGTTCTACATCTGGTCCTGTTGGAAGATTTTTCCAATCCTCTTCCTCATCTAAGAGCAAGTCAGTTTTGCTGAGCTGGCTGTGTCATTTCAGAACTCCTGGGCAATAAACCCTTTAACCTGGAGAGTGTGAACAAGTGATAGCTGTTTTGTTTTGTTTTTTTCTTGCCACTCCCAATATATATCTTATCATGTGTAATTTACATTCTAAATGTTTATTAACTAAATTTAATACCATTAATTCTCTTGGGGATAGAATGTGTATCTTAAGAGAAATGGGTAGAATAACTGCCTTTTAAATTGGATAACATGGGCATTTCTTTGCTTAACCATAACTGTCCTCAAAGACAAATAGTACACAGATCTAAACTCTAAGTGCTATGTGAGAATTGATCTATTAATTTTAGCTATTTATTAATTTAGCTATTTATTAATTTTAGCTATCTATTAATTTGGCTATTTTAGCAATGAGTAGCTAAAATATACTGTGCTTTGAAGGTAAAAGCGTGATAAAAAATTGGTAATTTATCTTTTGCTAAAACATTGTGGAAAATCATCTGGGCTCCTTTGGTATATAATGTACATTATATACCACAGAAACTAAATATAGTTTACAGGGATTGAGGGTATATGGCAAGGTAATACCATGTGTAGATTTAAAAAGTCACCAGCATCCATGTTATTTGACAATCTGAAATGCTCTAAAGAGGCCATTAGACCCTCTCAGGTAGCTAATACACAGAATGAAGTTTGTATTATGTCCAAACATATCTTCAGAGGACATGATATTCTCAAATGACTCCACTGTTATCTTCTAAGATGTCAACTTTTGTTTATCCCCTAGATTTTTTTCTCTTTTTTTCACTTCTCCACTTCACTTTTGTGTTTTCTGTTTTTCTTATTTATTTTTTATTCATTATCATAAACTTAACTCTGCAATCCAACTACGCTTGGAGGGGAATGAACTTCAGCGAGAGCAGAGGTCCCAGGGTGCTTCGAGCAAACGGGGTGGGGTACCCCCCTTGAGCTACCGAAGGAATGGTCTGCTGGGTAAGATGCCCACAAGTCAAAAGAATTAGTTAGAGTTGTCTGCAGCCGGAAACTCTGATCTTCTCGCTGGTCTTGCCGTGTGTTTTCTATTCATCCTTTCTAAAGTAGACTGGTTTTCAAATGTACTCTACAGAAGCCAGGCATTTTTGCAGCTGTGCTCACAGGGTGTCACTGCCTGGAAAAATCAGAGGATTTTTGAAATGGAGTCCAAAATGTTCTGCCCCTTCCCCTGCACACCAGGAAGCTGAATCATAGATCCGTCTTTAACTATGCCTCATTGTGAATAGGTATTATGGCCAAAATGTTCTGTAGCCTCACTCTCTGAACTTTCATACTGGAACAGAGGAACGTGACTCGGTGGAATTCTGGTTCACTGCCCCTGATCAGTGTATTTGCAAAAATTCTTGGGATAATGGCTTAAAATTAGGAAGAAGACTGATATTATTTGGTCACTTTTGTAGAGGGTTTTAAAGAAGGATCTGGAAGCTGGGAGAATCCGGCCGGCTCTGCCCTTCCTTGCACTTTTTCTGCTGCCCGTCTTTAGCATCTTCGCTTCATTGCCCACGTGTCACCTGTGCTTAGCCATGAGGCGATATATCCTCTCTCATTCCAAAAACATTGATCTAAGTCTCCCTCCTTCCATTTTTTAATAAATCTTAGTGAAGCAATATAACATTCCAGGTCAGTCCTGTAGTGCTGTTCTGGCCTCGCTGGAGCGGTTGCTGCCGAGCATGGAAACTTGCTGGCACAATATTGCAAAGTGACTCTGTGGGGGCTGGACGACTTCCAGCCAGCAATGAACCACGGCCAAGAAACGCCAATATGGATAATGCAAACAAGAGAGATTTGGGGCACATTTCGATTTAACCATCTGATTTAATTGACAGAATAAATGCACCTGTCAACGGGTAATATTCTTGTGATTAGTTTTGGCTGTGATGATGAGATGATGTTAAAAGAATGTCAGAACAACCTGTCCTGGGACTCTTACAGGCAGTTTTGAGCGAGGGAAGGTCAGTTTTTAGCTAGCTGAAAGAAGGATTATCCTCGTGTAATGTGAAGGTATTTTATGGGAACGGTGAATGTTTTATTTGCCGTTTTCCCTCTGTGCTTAGCCTTCACCACAAATCAGCGTTGGGGACAGAGGCTTACAGAAGACATTGGCATTTGAATGAGTCTCTATGGCTACCAGAGGTAGTCATCATCTGGAAATGGCTAAAGCTGCACCTAATGGTCTCACCTCACTCTAATTGTACTTCCTTCATAACCAGAGGAAGCTATTTAAGCAGAAATTTAGTGGGAGGAGGCCTGTAACTGAAGCTTTTTTTTTTTTTTAAGAGAGCAAATGCTGACTTTAGAACAAGCACATTAATTAATGTTCATTCATCTTGTCATTAAATATTTGCCACCTAAGTCCAGGCTCTTCTTGGGAGACTGGACTTTAGATCCGGCTCATGAGAACTTTCTCAGACTCTCTCTCACTGACCTCTCTCCTTCTGAGTTGCTCCTGTGCACAGAAGGCCGAGAATTTGCAGTATTCTGCTCTATAGCTCTCCATCATTTTCCTTGGAGTCAGGGTTTCCCACCAAACCTAGAGCGAGGCTGGTGTTCTACACACCTGACCCCAGTGATCTTCCTGTCTCTTCCTTAAGCGCAGCATTACCACTACAGTCACTCAGAGCCACACTTGTTTTTTTAAGGATTGGGTGCTGGAGCTTTGAACTCAGGACCTCATGCTTGCGCATCAGTCACATTTAGATTGCTATGCCATTTTCCCAGCCCTCATTTTTCCTTTTGAGGTTACTTGATCCTCCACTGTTATTGAGTTCTCCTTATCCTTCCATGGAGCCTTCCTAAATTTAATCTTCAGAACAAATTTCATACCAAATTTCTGGTCACGTTATCAGTTTGCATAGAGGATGTCTCTCAGGCTGAATCTGCCCTTCTGCAGTTTCTGTTTCTGTATATAGCAACTGCTCCTTTTATAATCTCTGATTCATGAAACTAAAGTGTTCAAAAAAAATACTTGAATATCTGATTCAAGTCATTGATTTTCTTCCTTAAAAATACCATGCAAACTTATGCTCAAGGTATTTTTATTTTTTATTTTTGAGATAAGGTTACTCTGTGTAGCCCTGCTTAGCAATACACCACCATGCTTAGCTCACAAGGGTGCTTCTTAAGTTCTCCGTTTTTCCATTAGTTTGTTAGTAGTCGTTATTTTCAATTAACAACGCCCTCCCCTGAGGATCTTTCCCAATTTCCTTTAAGTTTTATACTACACCAAGGCCCATAGAACTGTATGGACTCGAAGGCTGCACCATAAGCTAAACATCACTTGAATAGTCTAGATCTGTCTTCCTTGATTTGAAATCTCTTCGAATGGGAGATAAAATCATGTGTCATTTAAAACAGTTTCCACTTAGCTGAAACCCGTCACTGCAAGGAGTGGTTTTCCTGGAGTAACCTCCTCCACTTTCCCTTTTGTGTTCTCATGACCACCACCCTGCCCCTGCTGTTTCTCCACCCTTTACCTGGGAAACTGGAATGACTGCCATTCTGGGGACTCTTCAGAAGGTAAATAAATGCCAGAGCTGCTGCTCCCCTCCATCTGCCTGCTGGGCCTTCTCTCAGCCTGACTGTGATTTCCACCACCGGCTGCTACCCACAGGGACTGCCAGCACTCAGTTCCCTTGTCCGGCCCCATGTCCAAAACTTTGGGTCTAAGCCTGGAATTTCTGCCTAAATCTGGATTCCATGCTCCACATTGGTATGCCAGATATAGCAGGAGCTTCTTGGAATTGCCATGGAATCAATAAGTAATGACATAAAGACTTCTATAGTTTAAAGCTGAGGCCACATGTTGGGGCCAATTCTCGGCTGCCACCTCACCTTTACCTGTCAGTCTGCCTGCAGCCCACCGGTGGCCTCCTCTCTGCTCTTGTACATATCCATCTGCTCCTTCCATGTCTGCTCCCATACCTTCTGCATTTGCTCTCCTTTCCCAGCATCCCTCTCTCTTCTGGAAGCTGTGCCTTCCACTTTCTGTTCCAGCTCACAAGGAATCAGTGAGAAGCTGCCTGACCTTACAGTATCCTAACAAGCATAAAGCTGGTGATGGGCCATGGAGGGAACAATACTAACATCCTGCCACCATTTCGCTCTCTGTTGGACAGAATTAAACAACTGAAAACACAGACACATTCCTTCACACAATGTGCAGGAAGATTGTCCCCAACACATCAGGTTTAGTTTTTTAACCACTTCAATGCAATGTATCACATTTTGACTCTTAGATTCATTATAGTTTAGGAAGCAAAGAGCAAAGATGAGAGGTCAAAATTCTTTTAACTTATTGGGCTTCGTTATTAAAAATGAAGACTAGATAAATAACAGCTTCAAATTATCTTTGTCTTTTAAATATTATTTTAAAGTAAGTCACTGAAAATAGGATTGTAGAGATGTATTATGAGAGTGTTCTTCACAGCAGTGTACAACCACTGAAATATTTTCCTTTCAACCTTCTAGAAGGTTGCAAAAGAGACTAGAAGTATGCAAAAGAGAAGACATTACTTGGTAATCTGTATTCAATATGGTGGAAACAGCAATTTTAATGAAATGGGAGAAAATATTACTTATACAGTATTGGAACTGCTATCATTCCAAAATCCAACACAGGGTCTTCAGTGTTCATTAGTCATGAAGATACAATGTTAATGGAATGAAGCAAATTTTCAGTTTTGTTCTGACCTGTGAGTAGATAATTCCATTACAGTCCTACACTTGTTTCAATATACTTTATATTAATTGCTGTTACTTGTAAACGTTATTCATGAGAACATTTTCAATCATGAAATTCCTATAATAATAGGATATATCAAAGAATAGAAAAGTTACCTTCGCATGAAGTTCATACCTACTTCCCCCAGAAGTTGTATTCGGTGTTGAGCCCTGGTCAGGGGGTAACCTTGTCTCCAGCGCTCTCCGTGGGCTCCAGCAGGGCTGACTTGGAAGATGAGAGGAAGTGGACTAGGCACAGGCTCAAGGCTTTGTGGTAGCATAGTGCAAGCAGTTCTTAGAGCAGACAGGAAAGCAAGAGCAATCTGTTAAACCGATTCTGTGCCTGAAGCTTTCAACTATGATACAAATCTACCCTGTTTACCTTCCCAAAAGCCAATCCCAAATCAGTTTATGGGATTACTGCCATGGCTCTCTACGTGAGGCATTTTCATGAGAAATAGCTTTTCTTGTGTGTTTTTTTCTTAGCTAGTTCCACATAGTAAACGTTGCTACTACATCTTAGGGACCCTAAAGAAGGTATGATACCCTAAATATTAAAGGGAAACTTAGGACTGTGAATCTGGTATTGTACTTTTCAAAAGAAAATTAGCTGGGTGTGATGGAGGACGCCTTTACTCCAATGACTGTAGAGGCAGAGGCAGGTGCTTCTTTGGATTCAAAGCCAGCACTGTCTACACATATAATTACAGTCTAGCCAGAGTTACAAAATAAGACCATATCCCAAACAAACAGAACAATTAAGTCCCGCTTCAACTACATATTTTAAAGCAGGTTTCTATTTGTCTCTATATTTTTATTTGAAGAGAAGATCAACATTTCACAAATATTCAAAAGCTTACCTTCTGCTAAGTTATCTGTCTGCTAGCACTTGAGGCCTCAGCTTGACTTCAGTTCCTGAAAGCAAACTTCGTGCCACAATCTCAGTAACAGGTGTTAGCATCAGATAGCTCCCCCTCCCCACATTACTGCTCAGGCTTCCCATGTTACCACTGAGACTCCAGTCTCAGCCAGATATGGATGGTTTATTGAGTGCAGCACCACCAAACCCTAAGACTGGAACAGAAAGGAACTCGAGAGTCTATCTGTGACATGGACCCATTTTCCAGAGTCAGTTTACAAACACCAAGTCCACAATTGGCTCACATAGGGAGCAGATGGTGAAACAGGGTGCTCAGCCCTGGCTCCAGTTATTTTGCCAACAAGCAGTACTAGCTAACCTAGAACGTGTGCCTGGTAGTTGGGGCTAGCTCTGCTACGGTTGGGGAATTTCTGGAAGCGACAAGGCTACAGAGTACGCTGAACATGAACAGAGTTTTTTGACAACCTGATGTTGTGCAGAGATTCTTTTATGTCAGCGACAAGTTAAGGTGATATGGCTGGTAGACATGAAACAAATATGGCTATACTTACGCCAAAAGAACCTCAACACCCACACCCACAGTACTGCTCCCCTCCAAGCACAGTACTGCTTCCCTCCAAGCACAGTACTGCTCCCCTCCAAGCACAGTACTGCTTCCCTTCCACCACAGTACTGTTTCACACATGGTACTTTTTTATGTTTACATATTTTTGGGGAACTAAAATTTTTATTCAATGGCAGTATGTGTATCATGTGTGCATTATATGGATCTATGTAATAATTTAATCTAAATGGTATTGTGAGATGGTTGAGTAGGTAAAGAGTACATCGCAGTCCTGATGCTGGAATCCACATATATGGAGACAAAGAGATCTACATATATGAAGATTCTCATCACGTCATGTGGGTGTGCATGCAGGCACACACACCGAGCCTCCTCCACACAGACAATTGAGATTGTCTGTTTTTTCAGTGTCCTATCCCAGAACATGAGCCTTAATTCCGCACCCAGGTATCTGTAGACTCCTCAGCTCAGATTCCTGAAGGTTCTTACCTGTTCCCCTTCTCAGTATTTCTTTTTTTTTTTTTTTTAATTTTTTTTTTTTTCTTCTCAGTATTTCTTACAGCTGGACACAAACTGCTCTTTCCGTCATGAGTATTATGCTTTTTATTTATTTATTTTTTCATTTATATTGCAAGGTTATATATTTATACAGGTCTAGATTTTCTGTTTTAATTACAGTTTATTCACTTTTTATCCCAGCCGTAGCCCCCTTTCACCCTCCCTCCCTCATCTCCTCCCATTCCCCTCTCCAAGTCCACTGATAGAGGAGGTCTTCCTCCCCTTCCATCTGACTCTAGCCTATCAGGTCTCATCAGGACTGGCTGCATTGTCTTCCTCTGTGGCCTAGAAAGAATGCGTCCCCCGCCCCCTCAGGGGAGGTAGTCAAAGAGTCTACCACTAAGTTCATGTCAGAGACAGGCCCTGTTTCCCTTATAGGAAACCCACTTGGATACTGAGCTGCCATGGGCTACATCTGAGCAGGGGTTCTAGGTTATATCCATGAATGGTCCTTGGTTGGAGTATTAGTCTCAGAAAAGACCTTGGGCCCAGATTTTTAGGTTCTGTTGCTCTCCTTGTGGAGCTCCTGTCCTCTCCAGGTACCACTATCTCTTCCTTATTCATAGGATTCCCTGCACTCTGCCCAAAGTTTGGTTAAGAGTCTCAGCATCTGCTTTGATACACTACTGGATAGAGTCTTTCAGAGGTCCTCTGTGGTAGGCTCCTGTCCTGTTTCCTGTTTTCTCCTTCTTCCAATGTCTATCCCATTTATCTTTCTGAGTGAGGATTGGTCATCTTACCCAGGGACCTCCTTCTTGCTTAGCTTCTTTAGGTGTACAGATTTTAGTATGTTCATCCTATATTATATGTCTATATCCACTTATAAGTGAACTTATACTGTGTGTGTCTTTCTGCTTCAGGGATACCTCCCTCAGGATGATCTTTTCTAGATCCCACCATATACCTGCGAATTTCCTTGTTTTTAATTGCTGAGTAGTATTCCATTGTGTAAAAGTACCACAATTTCTGTATCCATTCCTCCATTGAGGGACATCAGGGTAGTTTCCAGGTTTTGGCTATTACAAATAAAGCTGCTATGAACATGGTTGAACAAATGCCCTTGTTGTGTACTTGAGCATATTTTGGGTATATGCGTAGGAGTGGTATTGATTTTTAATACAATGTAGTTTATTCAGGTTATTTTCTTTATATTTTTTGAGGATTTATGCTATCTGAAATTAGTTAGCTTTCGACAGTTGTTTTTGGGTTTCCACAGTTTTATTTGTCAAGTTTATTAACAACCAAAGTATTTTAAATATCACATTGGAGTTGTACTGAAGGTATCTAGAGTAAGGGCTTTATTAATTTTTAGGTCAGATTAAAATGCTCATCATTTTAAGTATGAAATTTCCATGTTATTTATAGTCTATTTTCACAGAACTACATAAATGAGAAGAACACTGGTCAGACATAGCTGCAAGCCAGATCCTCACAACATACCCTGTGCTGCAGTAACAATTCCATTTGGACAAGTACCCTACACTGACTTACTGTCATGAGTAATACTTGGGACCATTACAGGAATGAATACAGTGATAAAGAAAAATAGAAATATAGGTGATATTTTTGGATGAGAAATATTAACATTACAAAAACACAATAATTCCCCATTTAACAAATGATTATCACAAACCTTTGTAATTAAGTAAAACTAAAGCAAAAACGTATACTCTAATGCACAAAAGTGGTTGTTTAAAATATTTTGATAGATTGAGTGCAGTTATATAATCATCAGCATTTTGTTGATTTTTTAAATATCTTCCCATTCTTGAAGTTACTTAATTTTTCTAATCCTTTCAATTTTAGTTATTTTGATGCATAATATTTGTGTATAATCATGTTTTTAATTGGCATTTTTCTTATAATAGATAATTTGGCTCTTTTCATTTGTTTATTTTTCATTGACTAACTCTTTTGAATAGTATTTTTTCAAGTCTTTCCCTAATTCTCTATTCTTTATAATTTTATATTGTTCTGTAGATGGACTTCATATGTTGGTAAGAACCTTCAGTTAAATAAATGCATTGCAAATATAATTTTCTATTCTGTGTGTTGTCCTTTAATATTTGAAGCATTTTGATTAAGAGTTGACAATTTAATGACATTTTGTAAATATGGTCTTTTTCTTCATGGTTAGTGATTTTTGGCATCCTATTTAAAAAAAAATGGCTTGAGGATTGGCATTTGTAGTCTACAGCTACCCTCAGCTACATAGAAAGTACTTACCTCAGAAAAGAAGAAAGAAAATGAGAAAAATGAAACAACACATTCCTGCCAAGAGCTTAAGATATTTTCCCAAGCCTTACTATTTTACTTTTCTATTTAGAGTCTCCCACTATGCTGAAATATTAATGTATATTAATAAAATACTACCTACCAACCTTACAGACTCTTCATTTCCAATTTTCATAGAATGAGTATTTGAATTAAAAAAGACACTCAATTAGAGCAAATCGGGTCTACAAATACCATCGGTCATGATGCTGCACAGATAGATAGCATTTGCTAGCCAACAACCATAGCCTCCCACCCAAAAAAAGTGGCATGTTAACATTACTTAACATGTAAGTTAATGGTTCAAGGTTTATGTCCAATCACCAAGGGTCAAGTTGTAGGTAGTGGAGGTAAACTCCACCCATGCTTCTTCTTTTAAAAAATGGACTAGTGGGGAACAGAAGAATGTTCAGAAACATAGTCATATTCATACAGATGAAGGCTGACAACAATAATATTGCCAAGCAGTGGAGAAATATCATCATTAACTGAATATCCACGGCAGAAAAATGAGTCCATACCTCTACTTTACAACCTAAACAAAGAGTTTTTCCAGGAGGATTACTGGATGGAGAGGTTAATAGGAAATATTTTATTTAAAATGTTTATTAATGTTTAAGCTTAATAGAGACATCTAACTAGGACAGGTAAAATAATAAAACAAGAGAGTATGCTAAATGAAGTCTCTGAGTAAATAGATCACAATTATTCTTAGAACTTTCCTGTAAATTTTAAATTGCTTTTCTAAATACTCAGTAATATTTTAATACAAACACATGTTTTAATATATAATATATATATATACATATATAGGACATAGTATATTAAAACTAATAAAGTGTGTTATTCATGCTATAAAACTTGTATCTCAGGCAGGAATAAAAATGGACTTTAAAGTATTTGTATTACAATAAAGAAAAGAATAAAAGTAAATTTACCATAAAACAACACATTTGATTAAATAATAATGTTTCTATTTTCCATTAAATTGGCTAGCTGTTCCTCACATTATCTTCATGTTAAATAATAGAAAATTCACCCCAGTCTCCTTACTTCAGTATTCTACATTAGTTTCAACTTGAAAGATGGAATCTCCTTGGAAATAGCTAATTCCATGGATGGAATGGGATAACTCATGATGTGACTGGAAATTTTAAGTTTAGTCTATGAAAGCAGCTATACAATACATCCTCTGGTAGTGTTCAAAATAGCAAAGAAGCAGGTCTTCCTCATAGCAGATGATGCAGAAAGTGGGCAGAGTGAGAAAGACATCAGTGTCAACCTGAATAACAAATACTTCAGGCCAAATCGATCAGTAGACTGCAGGGAACCGTGGCTTTAAGCAAACCGTGGGACTATGCACTGAAATAACTTCAGTAGAAGAGCTAGGGAGGCCCTGGGCGACTTGGTCATCAAGCTGCATGACTTGCAAGCTTTCGAGTTTAGGAGCTTTGTGCTGCAGAACCAGCTCTCCTCCCTAGTCTACACTGACCTGTGTGGGCAATCTGTCCCACCCACATCTTCCCAATCAGGTTGCAGACATTTTATTCCAAACTGTCAGAAATGTCTGTGGGGGGTGTCAGTTTTTACAACGTGTGTGGAGTTCCCTACACGGCATCGCCACTAGCTACAGTTACCTGTTCAACCAATCACATCCCCTTGCTCATTAGAAGGACAGAAACAAAGGAGTATGGTACCAAGCATCTTGCAGGAGACAGTAACCACGGCAAACCTGTCTGACCATGGAGTATGTAGTCACCAGTAGGGTCAGTGTTTTGGAAACTGTGGACGTTCTTCCCAAGCAGGGCCTGAAGGTGACTGATGCCACAGAGCTGTTACACTGTAAGCAGGAAGGCAAGCGCATCTCCGTTCGGGATGCACATCATCTAAAAGAGATTGTTGAGAAGCAGCAGCAGCACCACCACCACCAACAACAAGGACAGAAAGATGCAGAGACGGTCGGGAGAGTGAAGAGCTTCATCAAGGACGATGTCTTCGCAGCAGCTAACTATAAAGGCTTTTCCCCTCTTGAGAAGAAAGTATGCGGGAGGACTTAGCTTTAGTTCAGGAGCAGCACTGCCCAGCACTGTCCTCCTGCCTCAACAGGAGAGCAATCTGTTGATGTTTCAGAGGCCGGAGAGCGGCTGCAGCTACCAGAGGCCCTGGAACCCAGGATCTGCCTGCTCAGAACTCTGTCTATATCCGGCAAAACGCCCTGAGTTCTTAATATTTGAAGACAGGAAATTTGCCGATAGAGGAAACACAGCAGAAATGGAGTATGGAGTGTGGCATCTTTAAAATTGCTTCCTGGTCAGATTTGTGTAAATGCCCACGCGGTGCCAGGTGCAGGAGTTGTCAAACTCTTGCCGGAAGTGACCCTGCGTTTATATTGCGCATGCCTGCTTCTTGCGGAAGTGCGCTCTGCTGCCTTCTTAACCAAAGCGGCAGTTGGGGTGGCTGAGGTTCACTGTGGATTTGTGATTAGCTTTATTTAGAGTAAGCACGGAACAGGAGTTCAATTAGAAATAGGAGGGGATCACCCTGGCCAACGGCACAGCAGTTCCCAAGTTCCCAAGTTCACAGACGTTCTGATGTCATGATTGTAGGCCCCTGAAGACCTGCAGCAGCTAACAGCCTGAAAACCTCTGAGATGTACAGAAAAGCTACCTGGGAAGTCTGAGTAGGCTTGCTGTTCAATGTGAAGACACTGAAGGTGAGTGGTGTCCCAAAAGCCACTGTCTTCAAGGGAACAGGGTCCTACAGTGCTCAGGATCCTGAGCAGGGACGGTGAGAGACAGGTTCTGCAGTTATCATATCGTTGTCTTTAACTTGTAATCATTGCACTGGGACTATAATGAGCTCTTAACACACACACACACACACACACACACAATGAAGAGGAATCATTTCCTTAAAATTGGGAAAGCTGGCTCTTAATATTTTCAAATGTTTCTATTTGCCGCTTTCATATGACTGCCAGTATTGGTCTAACCAAACCCTATCTCTTTTCAAGGGATGGGTTGACCATTCCCCATCTTCTACCCATTCAAGCGTTCTCCTCTTTGGGGGGGTTTGGCAGCAGTTGAGTTTTCCGGTCCTTTTTATGCCTTCTTTTTATATTTGTATACTTTTAAAAACATCCTTCATTGGAGTAGGTCTAGCGCCTCAAACACGAAGAAAGAACAAATTTCTAATACCTTCTACAAGTAATTTTTTTTCTATCTTATTTGAGCATGCCAGTGAGCAACGGGTCAGCAAAGCCATGTTTCTCAAAATAAACTATCCCTGGAATTTAGTAACTTGAAACAGAACATTTCAGTTTAAAAGCTGTATAAGTGTTTTGACTTATAATACATGAGAATTTGAAATTATTTTGAAACATTTGGATCTAAGTGATCTTAAACTTAGGACACATAAAAGGCAGAATATTCTCTTTGATGGATCATAATCATTCCAATATAATGGCGAAAATATTGATAAATAAACTCTGGCACATTTGTGCAAACAATACACAGATAAGATAGGAGCCACTGAGACACAGGAAGACATGACAGCACCTTAATACACAATGCTAAGTAGACACAGGCGGTATTAAAGGACAACATACAACATGCTCTCAGTTCTGTAGCAAACAGAACTTTTCAGCTCTGTAGACAAAGCGTGGAAACAGTACATTGATGAGAGGGTCACAGGAGTTGGTGAAAGAAGAAGGAGCTGAGCGGTTTGAGGGATTTTTATGGCAGCAACATTATAGATTGAACTAGTCATGCATTGGTCAAAACTCACAGAACTGTACAAAACAGTGAAATATGCTTGAAAATGAAAATGCCTCATTTACATGTTTGGAGATCTGAGCACAAGATGGAAATTTTATTCAAAAATGTAACAACTGACATAGGTGAATAAATGAGGAAGAAGAGTAGATAAGCTAAACCTTGCTCCTCACAGGGCTTCTTCAACCGCCTTTATGATCCAGTTTATTGTGTTTCCAGATATTGTCTTTGACTCATCCTAGTCAGTATGACAGTATGACTTCTGTCCTAATGTTGTATATAGAGTGTTCTTTATGTGTCTTATGTGTCTGTGAGGTCCACCTAGGCCATGTAGAAATTCACTTCTGCTCGTTTTTATTTATTTTTCTTGGCAAATAAGCTATCCAGTAGTCATGTATTCTATTGACATTATGTTAAATCTGTTTTTCTTCCAACTCTGATGTTTGTCTGATATTCTTGGGTGATCTACTATATCGGTACATGCATTTTTAACCTTCTGTTGTTGAATATTCTTCAAGAAAAATGTTTAGTTTATTCTTGATAATTTCATGCATATGTACAATGTACTCTCTGAGCATATTAATCCCATATTTCTCCTCCCATTCCCATATACTCTTCTCATCTCCCCTTTCAACCTTATATGGATTCTCTGTTGTTGTTTTTAGTTGTTGTTTTGCTTAATTTTTTAAATTTTATTTTTTTCCTCACAATTTCTTCATTATATACTCCGACTGAAACCCCTTCTCTCAACTCCCCCAGTCCCACCTTCACTCCTTCTTCCTCTCCACTGGCCCACTGAAAGGGGGAATTGCTTCTCTGTTTTTTAAATAGCACCCTGCATCCAATTAGTACTGCTAACATAAGTGTAGGCTATCCACTGTGGCAGTCAACCTACCCGGTACCACACCCCTAAAGAAAACTGACCCTTCCCCTCCTACAAGCTGCCCCTCCCTTATCCATGCTGGAATGTGAGTGGCTTGACTCCTGTAAGTCATGTAGACAGTAGAGCTTCTGGGAGTCCCTAAGAGCAATGGTCCTGTCATATTCAGAAGACAGCAGTTTACATCAACCTTTTCCAAACAACCTCTGGCTCTTCCCGTCTTTCCATGCCCTCTGCCACAGTGTTTCCTGAGCCTTTTGGGAGGAGCTATGGTATAGACGCCCATTTGAGGCTGAGCTCTCAAAAACTGATGCTTGTTCTCTGTACTTTGTTTGGTCTGTTTTCCAAGATGGGATTTCTCTGTGTAGCATGGACTCACTTTGTAAACCAAACTGGCCTGGAACTCACAGAGATCCACCTGCCTCTGCTTCCCCAAGGGCTGAGATTACAGGTGTGTGCCACCGTGCCCAGCTGTTCTCTGCACTGTGACCAGTTGTGGGTCTCATGAACCACCCTGTGCTTTGCAAAGATGTTAACTTTCTCTTCTCACTTTTAAAATTAATTTTGTTCTTTGACATTTAGCACATGTATATATTCTATTCTTCCCATCCCTATTTCTGTCCTATCCATATCAAACTCTCCTCCTCAACCTTTGCCTTTTACTTGACTAAAACTTAGGGTTTTTTTTGCTCTCAATTGGTTATCAATGCAGGTACCATCTTTTCCTACACCTTCACTTTCAGTCAGAATTTGTCTTTAAAGAAAAATGTCTTATAGAAAACATCTATTTAAATCTTGTTCTCTTCTCTTGCTCTGTGTCTATCAGTTGCTGTCTTTTAACTGGAAACATCAGCTAATTATTGATTTTATTATTAAGAATAATTATTAAGAATAGACTTGACATTGCTGTTTTATCACTTGCTTATTTTCTTAGCTCTTGTTCCGTTTTTTTTTTTTTTTTTTTACTTTTTTTTTATTTTATTTTTTTTTATCAGTTACATTTTATTAACTCTGTATCCCAGCCGTGTCCCGATCCCTCATTCCCTCCCAGTCCCTCCCTCCCTCCCTCCCTCATCTCCACCGTGCCCCTTTCCAAGTCCACTGATGGGGGGGACCTCCTCCCCATTCATCTGATCCTGTTTTATCAGGTATCTTCAGGACTGGCTGCAAAGCCCTCCTCTGTGGCCTAACAGGACTGCTCCTCCCTTCGGGGGTGGGGAGACCAAAGTTCCGTTTTGTTTTGTCCTTTCTTGCTGTCTCCCCTGGTTATTTGATGTTCTTTTTTTTTTTTTTTTTTTTTTTTTTCTTATTTGTCTACTAGACACTCTATCTCAGTGGTCACCATGGAACTTACAGAAGGAATTTAATTTGATAGCAATTTCAGCCACACACAAAAACTATATGCTTCTTATCTACCTCCCTTACTTAGGCTATGTTTACGTCTTTTTATGTTGTGTATTCAATTTCAGATTATTGTATCTCTAGTTATTTTTAATATCTTCATCTTTTAACTTTTATACTATAGTTAAAAGTTATTTGTTTTCTTAATGACCGCCATTCTGACTGGGATGAGATGGAATCTCAATACAGTAAATGTGATTTACTCACTACCATTATAGTATGCATTAAATTTGGGAGTTGACTATATTCTAACCTTTAAAATGAGCTATAAACTTCCATATCTTTTAATGTTGTTAGTTAGCATTCTTTCATTCCAACTTGAGTTCCTTCCAGCATTTATTGTGTGGAGGTCTGAAGGAGGTGGATTTCATTAGCATTTGGTCCTATAGTAAAATATGTATTATCTTTCACTTCTACAGAGCAGCTTGGCAGGTGTTGTAGTACTACTTAATTTTTTCTTTAGGGACCTAGAGCACATCACTCCAGTGTTTTCATACCTAGAAAGTTTATGATGAAAAATACATTTTTCTTCTAATCTTGAATTCTGGTAACCTCTGAGACAAATTTGAACTTTGATCTTTCTTTGCATTTGTGTTTTCTATATTTAATATTTGACACAATTATAGACAAATTTTCTGTCACTATTTCCCCTAGTTTCTAGTCATATTTTTCTGGATTCTGAGTTTTCTAATTTTTTTAGATATATACTTTATTTAGATTAAGCATTGATGTTGAACTCTGAAGAATGAGCAGATAAAGGATTGCTTTAAGTAGATACCTATGGGCTGGATGAACATAGGAAATGAAATCACTGATTTATTAGGTTTTAAAATCTAGTAGCTCAAAATGGTTTTACACAAAAATCTTAATTTTATATTTTAATTTAATATTATTTCTTAAATATAACTACATGCATTTGAATTTAAAATGTGATGTCTTATTTGGAGAATGTATCTTAGGAACACTTTTAGTGAATAAACTTTTATGGTGCAATTAAAAGCATCTTAGACTAGGATTTATAAGACCCAAATTTTGCTTTTTGTTGTTATGTTTAATCTAAGGTGATTTAATATACCCAAGACTAATGTCTTTCAGAACAAGGAAAAATATATAGCTACTCTGCTATGAAAATAATTTTTAAATATTTGGTGAATTATCTTTAGTGAATTTCAGAGACTTATATAAAAATTACTGGGAGAAAAACACAAGTAAAATTAATTTTATAATTGATTAGGAAAGAACGTTATTAAGAGAAATGTATCAGGAAAAAAGCCACCAAGTTCATTTGGACTTGTTAATAATCTAAATACTGGTTTACTTTGACACATTTTTAATGAATACATTATCACAGCTAAAATTCCCATGACTCTCATATTGAAGTAATTGTCATTACTTTTCTTAGAGTCTTGAACCTGCTGATGTTTCCAGTTGAAGTCTCCCCCCGGAACTGTAATTAGAGTGCATTGGAGGACAGTAAAGTGAATGGTCATACTCTGAAAGCTGCTGTCTTCTAGGATATCGCCTTTCTTACTTCACACTTGGAAATCTGTCTCACTGACTGCCAAGTGAAGGCTGAGTAGACAAGACTAGGACAGGAAAGTACACGTGGTTCCACTTTGCCAAGTATTTATGAAAAGGAGCATTATTAGTTACCGTATGTTCTCAATGGCAACACTGAAGAAACTGAGTCACAGAGTGGTCGGCTTTATTTGCTCATAACACATAAAATAATTGGCAAATGGAACTTTCTTTCCAAGAAATTCTTTAGTGCACATGAATAAAAGAAATGATCATTAAAAACTAGAAATTGTCAGCTGGCCAGTGGTGGTGTATGCCTTTAATCTCAGCACTCAGGAGACAGAGGCAGGTGAATCACCAAGTTTGAGGTCAGCCTGGTCCACAGAGTGAGTTCCAGGACATCCAGGGCTACACAGAGAAACCCTGTCTCTAAAAAACAAAAAGCAGAACCAAAACCAAACAAAAATGATAAATTGTCAACACTTTAAATTCACTCCTTTTAGACATACAAGTGCCTACCAAAGCACGTTAATAGAATTCTTGGGAATAATGGATATATCTGGACAAGAGTCTTGAGATAGAGTGGCTGAAAGTTCCTGTTTTTTTATATTTTAGACACTTGTAAATAATAATTTTGACATTTAATGTTTGACTCTTGGCAAATAGCCTAAGTTCACAGTCGGGTGATGTGTGTTATTCTTAGACAAACAAACAAATCATGAAGGTAATCACACTATGAAGACAGTCACATTGCAGACATAGACATATCTCATCAGGAGAGTCTCTCTGATGCTGTTTTGGGTTTATTCTTCATGACTAAGTTATTTACAACACATATTTCTCAAGACTATATTATTTTCACATTAAGCATAGTAGAATATTTTCTTCTGCTGTGCTGGCTGGTCTTATGTCAACCTCACAGACAAACTAGAGTTATCTGAAAGGAAGGAAACTCAGCTGAGAAAATGCCTCCATAAGCTCCAGCTGTAGGGCATTTTCTTAATGAGTGACTGATGAGGGAGGATCCAGCCCACAGTGCGTGGTGACATCCCTGGGCTGCGGTCCTGTGTTCTATAAAAAACAAACAAACAAACAAAAAAACAGGGTGAGCAAGCCATGGACGGCAGCCAGTGAGCAGCACCCCTCTATGGCCTCTGCATCAACTCCTGCCTCCAGGTTCCTGCCCTGTTTAAGTTCCTGTCCTGACTTCCTTTGGTGATGAATAGCGATGTGGAAGTGTAAGTTGGATAAACCCTCTTCTCCACAGATTGCTTTTCGGTCATGGTGTTTTGTTAAAGCAGTAGAGGCCCTAGTTAAGACCTCCATGTTTATTATTATTTGGGATTGCATGGAATAGGCTTAACACTGAGAAAAATAGTTTTTTTTTATTATAAATTTTTGCTATGTGCATTCACATAGCAGAGGACTATTTGGTTCATGATTACATAGTTTATACACCGTGATTCTTTGAAGAATTATCTTTGACTATGTGCTGCCAGCTTCCTAATGATTTTTGCACATGTATAGAGGAATTTTAATTAGGACGTGGCTGCTCTGGCAAGAAATCACCATATCCTAAGACCTTCTAGGTCTATGTGATCCGGCTGCGATACAGACACACCTTAATCCAGGGGACAGAGGCAAGCAGATCTGAGTTCAAGGCCAGCCTGGTATAGAGCAAGTTTCAGGTGAAGAAAAGCTTAGGTCCAGGTACGGGGATACACCCCTTTAATCCGAAACAGTGAAGGTAAATTTAGTTTGTAGAAGGAAATATCCATGTTTGAAAGTGATGGCCAATTGAGTAGCAGAAACAGTGACAAATCAGAGAAAGATTTGACAGAGTAGGACATGTTCAACTGTCATGAGAAGAGAGAGGAAAAGGAAGCTATTTAAAGAGTAATGCAGAGAGAAAGAGGAGACAGTTTTACCAGGACAATAATGAAGAGACAGATTGCAGGGAGAGAGAATTCAGGTGAAGACCAAATGAGCCAGAGAATGAGAAGGAGACAAAAGCTTAGAGCAGATTGTTAGAATTAGTTGAAGGCCAAACAAAGGAATTCTGGGGACAAGAGAGAAGCCAGATTGAATAAGTCAGTTTGAAGAGGAGTTTGAGTCAGAACAGCTCAGCTGAAACAGACAGTCCAGAGCTCAGGAAGAGAAGAAAGGGTGAGCTTATTAAGCAGTAAATCTCAGAGGCCAAAAACACTCTTTGCCTACGTTAGATTGTGTAGAGGCTGGAAGCTTCCAGGACTAGGCCTAGGTTAGCAGATGGAGGCAGTGAGCCTCCCAAGACAACATTTGAAACAGGCTAATGAAAGTTCCTTTTACAACTTGTGTGTGTGTGTGTGTGTGTGTGTGTAAATCATACACAGTTAAATGTAGTCCACAATTGTCTCTTCATCTTTTAAATATTGATCTTTCGAAGTCGAGCTTGATAATCTGCACATGAGTAAACTACAACTCCAAGGATCATCTTTCTAGATTTCTGTCTAGACACGGCCAAATACACAGCTATGCATGCATTCTAAGTTAAAATACCCATGAAAATGAATTTGTGCATATGAAAAGGCAAAGACAAGAATTCTTGCTTAAAAAAAAGAAAATAAAAAAGTCCAAAGTCCTGTCACTACTTTAAATAAAATTATGCTTGCAAATGTTTTAAAGATATAATTATAAACAATTTAAAAGTTATCTTAGGTTCACAGGAGTTGGAATAATTGTGTAGAGGTAGCTTATATTTTGCCTAGTCTTCTTCGATAGTTTTACATTTTATTTGGGTTCTTTCATGTATTTAGATATCTTGCATAATTATATGAGTATATTTGGCTGAATTATATAAGATCATCAACAGTCAAATTGTGATATGCATAGTGCAGTTTCTTGTGGGTCAGCATATTGTCCATTATTTTTATTAAACTGAACTTAAATCATTTTAACGTACTAGGTCATTGAGCCACGTTAAAAACCTTGGAAATATTGGAGCTATGTGTGAATAACAATTTAATTTAAGTTCTGTGTTGGACAGAACTGTTTTAACAACAATCTAAGTGAACAGATGAATGAAAATAAATGGCAATACATGTGTGAAGTCCTGAGTCTTATTTCTTCAAAGTGACATTCCTACATGATACCCTATTTTTAAATTTTTTCTAGATGATCCCTTTTTCAGAGTCTGTTTGTGTACTGTGACAAGCCATGCTTCTTTAGCTGTCTTCAAGGATCCATTGACAACACTGAAAATATCAACAAACATCTTAGACAATATTTTATCGATATTACTAGAGGTTAAAAAACACAATGCCTTATCAATATGTTTGAGATAACAAAGAATCTAAAGCATTCATCTTTGCAGTAGGGGTGCTGGCCACACTGGTCTCAGACCTCTGGACTTACTGCTTGCTGAACTGTGGTTTGCACATGGCTTTTCTCTTCCAAGGTCAGGCCTACTCACAGGAAATACTGAAATATTGGTTTTCATTAGGCCCATTGCTAGAGCAGGATGAGACACATTTTATGAACTGACATTCCGAAAAGGATCATCAATTTTACTGCATTCTTGAATGCAGTGACTACTAAGATTAAACTATCCAAATCCATCCAGAGAAATAGTTACCAAGCATGGGGGGCACAGCATTGAAAGGGATAGAGGTTGTTAGGGCTTAGGGCTATGTGCATGTAGAGAAGAACACTGTGGGAATTCTATTTAAATTCACCAGATGTTTCTAATTTTCTTTAGGATGCTCCCTCGCCCAAGATATTACACATAACTATGTAGGAGATAAGGACAATTCACAGAATTAGGTCTCACTAACCCAAAGATTAACTTCAGCCAAAGGCCGGGAGGATGGGAACTCTGGCTTCCATCTGCTCTAAAGGTGCAGTTCATTGGGCCCGTCCATGGAACATTGATCTCAGTATCTCTAGGGATGATGGAAAGCACAGATCTCTATTTAGAGTTATGTCCATGGCTGGTCATCTGGTATGGCAGAACCATCCGGCTGCTTGTCCTTTGGGATTGTACAACATTGATCTGTTCTCACCCAGAGTTTATGTTGCTTACCTGCTCATCTTGTGCCAACCCAAGCAAGACCTAGCCTCTCTCACTGACCTTGCTAGCACAACTGAACTGTCTGTCATAGAGGCATCTAAGTGTATCTTTGATTACAACTAAAGCTGTTTCTTTGCCTTCTATGTATTTTGAGATTTTCTTCTGGAAAAAAAAAAAGCAGTAAGAGGTTGGGTAGAAGATAAAGAAGGCATGGGTAATTTGTGGGAATAGATTCTTATTTTAAAATATATATAGGTGAAAATGTTCTGTGGACGTTCTTTCCCACCAAACTTCTTGAGTACTCATGTGCCTAAGATAGATCATTTACTAAGGCCATTGTTCTTTTTTTTCTAATTTTTTTTGAGGATGTCATTAAGAGGGAAAATAACACACTACAAACAGTATTTTATTTCATAGAGAGATTCAACATAATGACCATATTGTTAGAGACAGCCTAATAAGAAAAGGACTGATGGGTTTGAGAGTTGACCATAAAGGAGGGGTAAGGAAAACAGACTAGTAGGGGTTGAGCATATAAGCAGGGCTGGGACTCACAGCTTGGCTTGCAATGAGTCTTGCCACATCCAGTTCTCATTAAAGCTATTGCTCCCTTCTAATATTCAGCTGGAGTGTCTGCTCTAACATGTGCTCTTGTTGATAAAATTTACCACAATCCTGTTGTAGCTCATTTTTTAATATCTAGTCGTTGTAGCCTTTTCCTGGCAATATAGAGCTCCATCCAGGCGATGAGGCCATTCTGATTTGGCAGCTTCATTCAGACATTTCATATCAACTAACTTTCCTAAGTAATATGAATGAATCTTAGCCAATGTTGCTAGCTTTCAGTCAGCACATCTAGAGGACCCTTCCTTAATCACTTAGCAATGCTACCTTAACTATGACTTGGATTGTTAGTTTAATCCATAGATAGAGCTTGGTTTCTTTTCTTTTCTTTTTTCCTTCCTTCCTTCCTTCCTTCCTTCCTTCCTTCCTTCCTTCCTTCCTTCCTTCCTTCCTTCCTTCCTTTCTTTTCTTTCTTTCTTAGAGATAGAGTTACTCTGTGTATCTCTGCCTGTACTGCTTATTTATTCTGTAGACCAGACTGGCCTCAAATTTAGAGATCCAACTGCCTCTATCATCCAAGTGCTAAGTTTGAAGGCATGTGGTACTACACCTGGCTATGAGAATGTATATGTGTGTAAGAGTGTGACTGGGTGTGCGCACAAGCCTGTGTGTGTGTGTGTGTGTGTGTGGCAGACAGAACTTTATAGGAATCATCATTATGGTTATTTCCTAGTGGAGAAAAGAAAAGGAGAGCTGGTATCAGACTTGGGATAAGAGCCTTGTATACAAGACAACTTATTCTCAAAAGAAAAATATGAAGTATTAATTTCATTATTTAGAATATATTATTTTGACACGTGTATTAGATTATTGGTTGACTAGTCCTGCATCATGATTTGTAACCTTTGCTTGTTAGAGTTAGGTAAAGCACTTGAGTGTTAGTTAGGAAAGGCACCTGGGATCAACCCTCATGACCTGAGTTTGACCCCTAGGACCCTTCTCTTGAAAAAGGGAACAAACATTAGCAGGCTGTCCTCTGACCTCTACACATGCATGGTACACACCTGCATGTGCACACACAAATAAATAATCAAATTTGTAAATGCAGTATTTTCAATCTAGTTTTGCCATTAATGAATAAGGTCTTAGGAATGAAGGCATAAGAGACTCTGTGCTATTACCCACACTGAGGGTGTTGAATAGATGAGAAATTGGCTTCAGAGAAAGCTCCCATCACGTTTGCTATCTCCAAATGAGTATGCCAGCAACAAGGACAGGTAAAAATGTTCTTTTTTATGTTACTATTGAGTTTAACAAAGTCAGTGCATAGGCTAATACCATCAACTTAATTATTGGACAAGAGATCCTTTAAGTAATGAGACTTGTATGTTGCGTGAAACCTTTGGCTAAGTGACCAAGAAAGGTCTCATGTGTCACTCACCAGCCAACTATTGCCTTAGTGCATTGCATTCACAACGATTCCATAAAATAAGACTGCCTCAACTAGAGCTTTTACTACAAAGAGGCTTAGGCTTAGGCAAGATTCATATCAACTAAGCTCTATGACACAGAGAAAGAAAATAGCAGCTGAGCATTCTGGAATATTCTAAAACACAGTCAACATTACTCAGTACAGTTTTAGTCCTGCTCCAAGAGCTCTGTACACCCATCACAGAGATCAAGAACAAGCAGTAATGATGCACCTAGCCCTGAAAGTTCTGATGGATTCTGTGTGGTGTAATCCTTTCATGAAATGCTGTGTCATGTTCCTCAGGAACCCCTACCATTCTTCAGTTAAAAATAGTGGAAACAAAGGAATCACTGTTGTATACTTGTCTTTTGCCATTTTCTGTCACTTTATCTGTGAATCAGTCATATTTAATAAATTACTTTTTTTTACTTTTATTAATTACATTTTATTCACTTTGTATCCCCCATAAGCCCCTCCCTCTTCCCTTCCTAGTCTCACCTTCCCTCCCCCTTCTTCATGCATGCCCCTCCCCAAGTCCACTGATAGGGGAGATCCCCCTCTCCTTCCTTCTGATCTTAGTCTATCAGATCTCATCAGGAGTGTCTGCATTGTCATCTTCTGTGGCCTGGTAAGGCTGCTCCCCCCTCAGGTGATTAAAGAGCAGGCCAATCAGATGATGTCAGAGGCAGTCCCTCTTCCCATTACTAACTATATAACCCACTTGGACACTAAACTGCCATGGGCTACATCTGTGCAGGGGTTCTAGGTTATCTCCATGCCTGGTACTTGGTTGGAGTATGAGTCTCTGGGAAGACCCCTGTGTTCAAATTTTCTGGTTGTGTTGCTCTCCTTGTGGAGTTCCTGTCCTCTCCAGATCTTACTATTTCCCACTTCTTTCATAAGGTTCCATGCACTCTGCCCAACAGTTGGCCATAAGTCTCAGCATCTGCTTTGATAGTCTGCAGGGCAAAGCCTTTCAGAGGCCCTCTGTGGCAGGTTCCTAACTTGTTTCCTGTTTTCTTCTTCTTCTGATGTCCATCCTCTTTGCCTTTTGGGATGGGGATTGAGCATTTTAGCCAGAGTACTCCCTCTTGATTAGTTTCTTTACATGTACAGATTTTAGTAGATTTATCCTATATTATATGTATATATGAGTGAGTATGTACTGTGTGTGTCTTTCTGCTTCTGGGACAGCTCACTCAGGATGATCCTTTCCAGTTCCCACCATTTACCTGCAAATTTCATGATTTCCTTGTTTTTCATTGCTGAGTAATATTCCATTGTGTAGAAGTACCACAATTTTTGCATCCATTCTTCAGTTGAGGGGCATCTGGGTTGTTTCCAGGTTCTGGCTATTACAAATAAAGCTGCTACAAACATGGTTGAACAAATGTCCTTATTGTGTACTTGAGCCTCTTTTGGATATATGCCTACGCGTGGTATGGCTAGATCTTGAGGATACTCCATATACTCTTTGATCATTGAGGTTTTTGATGTAGAAAATCCAACTTCCTTTTTTTTAAACCTAGATGAATACATATATTTGAATGGAAAATGTTTACTCTTGGAGCTGGAGAAATGACTCAGCATTTAACAGCTTTTCACTTACAGCTCTTGCATGGAGTCTAGATTTGTTTCCTACAATCCACATAACCTCTTGAAACCACTTATGACTCCAGTATCAATGGATCTGAGCTCCATAGACCCTTGCACACTTGTGCTACACATAAACTCATGCAGAAAAAATGTATACACAAAATAAATCAAAATAAGTCTCAACATTATATAAAATGTTTACCCTTTTTCCTGTTCTCCCATAGCCCACTGTTTTAAGTTTTTGATTAATAGTTTTTCTAAGTCTTTAAGATTTTCTATTATGTAGTCAATAAATGTTACTAGACTAGAAATGAAGTCATTTAAGTTACATTGAGCTAGAATTCACTATTATGTTTTGGTTATTAGGTCACCATTAAAATTCAAGCCTTTCTTTGAACTATTATGGAACCAAAGTCCAAGTAGTTAAAATGGAATATGGAGACATTTTCTCACATGGCTCTTGAAATAAATTATTTCATTTGCTAATGTAGTAATCCAGGAGTGATGCTGGGAATGCCAGCACCACATTAGTTGAGAGAAATTATTTGTTCTATCTAAGAGCTCAGAATCTATAAAAGGAAATAGCTACTTAAGTAAGCTACTTAAATAAAAGATGGTATGGAGAATGTGGATTGTGTCAAAGGACAAAAGGGCAATTATTTGTGTGTGTATGTGTGTGTAGTTCCATAGTGATCTATGATAAGCGGGTCCTGTTCATTTTGAGAAATATTAGGAATTAATGATGGTCTCAAATTTCAATTTAAACATTTAATTAAGGAACTAGCATGCTGTTAACCACTCTAGGAATTTATTGGAGTAAGTTTACATGTATGTAAGTTGTCTGTGTGTGTGCACTAATGCACCCATATGCAGATACTAAACACAAACAAGGAGGAATCTTGAGCAGTAAGAAGAAATAGAAATGCTGAACATAGGGACAGGGGACTCAGTTCCAGGGGAAGCTTCTGCACAGATGTAAAGTCTAGAAAGAGAGTTAGGAAATCAAATCTGTAGAGATAGTATCATAGAAAAGGCTATGGCATTCCAGAAATAGCCTACTAATGTTGGAAGGACATTACAAAGAATAAAATCAGAACTAAGGAAAGAGCCCTCACCTCTTAATTCCTTTTCACACTAAATGTTCTCTAGGATAATGGCAATATTGACTAGACAGTGACTGATGATGCAAGATTTCATTGTCTAGAAGAATAACATTCTGGCATAGAACATGGGAAATGGAAATGGATGCCAGGCAACTATGAATCTGTTTCTTGGCACCTGTTGGGCTGAGAATCCAAAAAGAAGATATTTGAGAAACTGGATAGTTTAAAAGGCCACTGACGTTAAAGCATTTCTATAAAGGAGGCATCATTTCTGCTCCAAGTCCGTGCAGCATGGGGAAACTCAAGTGTGACAGAAGAAATTTGCATGTAACACCGCTATGATAGCATGGTGGTGCACATGCCTGGAATCCCCACATTCAAGACTGGGGAAGAGAAATGCAAGTTTGAGGCTACACTGGGCTACAAGAAAGAACCTTTCTAAACAAAAGTTTTATCAGAAGTAACCTTTGGCTTTTTTCGATACTGAATGGACACTTTGTGTTTGGAAATTCTGTAGTCCTCAGGCAGCAGGTGTAAGTTAGGCGGGGCCTAGCATGTTTCCTTTCAAAAGTAGCGTGTTTCCCTGTGAACTTTCAAAAGTAACAGGTGCTTAGAGAGGATAGCCCTGTGAACCAAGAAGCTTTATGTGGCTTGAGCAAATTATGTCATCTCTGAGTCTCAGTTTATTCATTTATAAAATAAAGAGAACATCAAATTTGGAAATTATTGCAAAGAATGTTTGTGTAAAAACCTGACAATGTAGTTGCGGAGTATGTCTTTCATTTATAATGACCATGCAAATAATAATTATACCATTACAATTATATTCCTTTTTAGCTCTGAAGTTTTTGAATATCCTTTGTTACTTAGTTCAGTCAATTCCACAGTTATAATCCACAAAATAGGTTAAAACCTCAATTTTTTATCTTTTTAATATGTACTCAAATAAATTATGTTTTAGAGAAATATATCTTATTGATATTTTAAAATCTTTGCTTTTAATGTGGTACTTAAGTTTAATATTCATTATAAATATCTAAGAAAGGCTATTTTAGTTGCTTTGCTGACTAATTGTACAAATCAGTCAAATTTTATTTTTAAGTAATATATAAAAATATGCAATTTATACATATAGATGAAATAATGTCCAAAGCAGGTTAAACATTGACTCTCAAACACCTGTCATTTCTTTATGGTGCAAAGTTCTACCTTTTCAAAGTGTGCAGTGTATCTGTTTTTACCCTTACGGTGATACTCTTTAGTGTTAACTTGATTGGACTTACAGTCACCATACAAGCACACCCATGGGGTGGGTGAAATTGTATCTCCATAAAGGCATGACTGAGGGCACACAACTCACACTGAATGTAAGCAGCAGCTTCCCATGGTCAGGTGTCCTGGACTGAATATGATGGAAAGAGTGAGCTGAGAGCTGAGCACTGGGATTGGTCTTTCAGACTTCTGACTGTGGCTTCCTCGCACTCCTGCGACTATACTTGCTCTGTCACAGTGGAACGTGTGTTGCCTTAAACTGTAAGCCAAACGGAACACTTCTATCCATATATTGCCCTTATGAGGTCTTTTGTGAGAGCGTGAGGAGAGTCGCCGATGTAACTGGCTACATGCCAGTGCGTTAGAACATGCTCCTGTCAGCAGTTCCGCACCTGCCTCCCCATGTTTCCTTAGCACCTGACAGCTAACATTCTGCTCTCAGCCACGAGGAGATGAACTGCTTTATACTCCTCCTGTGGATGCGTTCACTCAGGCTTTGAATTCCTCTCTCACAACATGGTTGCTACAAATGAGAGAACATCATATTTTTATGGCTAAATAATATTCCATTGTACGTATGCCACGCCTTCTTTATCCATTCATCAGATGATGGACATTCAAGTTCTTTCCATTTGTCAATGATTATAAATAGTGCTTCAGTGAATGCTGAGTACAGATGTCTCTTTGATATCCTGATTCATACTCTTTGGATATATACCCAGCAGTGAGATTTACTGGATCATATGGCAAGTCTATTTTTAATTTCTGAGGAACGTCCATGCTGTGCTCTGTAATGGCTCTGCTAATTTACATCCCCACTAGCTATGTGCAAGAGTTTCTCTTCTCTTACGCTCACCAACACTTGTCATCATTAGCCTTTGATAACAGCGACACACATTAGGGTTGTAGACCGCATTTCTCTGAAATTCAGTTATGCTGAATACTTGTTTATAACTTTGGACATAGTATGTTTTCTTTTGATAAATACCAATTTTGATTTATTAGCCTTTTTTTCCGTTAGTTTGTAGTTGGATTTTTTGTTGTTATTGAATCTTTTTAGTTCCTTATATTTCATAGTATCTGTCCCTTGTATGACATTTATTTGTAGGTATTTCATGCTGTTCTGTTGATTATTTCCTTTGTTTTATAGATTCTTTGGGCTTTCCTATAACCCTTTGTTATTTCTGCTTTTGTTTCCTTTGTTTTCAGAGATATTTTTTTAAAATGTTATTCATTCCAAAATTCCTATGTATTCTCTCAGTGTTTTGCTTTTTTAATGCTGGTTTCATAGTTTCTAGTTTATATGTGGTCTATTTTGAGTTTGTAATTGGTGAAAACAGGTATAGTTTTATTCTTCCTTATATGAATGTGCAATTGTTCCAGCATCACTAATTGAAAAAGTTATCCCTTCTCCAGTGTGTATACCCATCTCTTGTGCTAAAAATTAGTTGACTGTGCCCTTGGGATCATGTCAAAGTTTATATTCCTTCAGACCATTACCCAGAAGCAAGTATGGTGATTGAAAAGGACATTCTTTTTTCTTTTTTAATCTCAGCTTATTTACTTTACATCCCAAGGGTGCCCCCCTCTTCTCTTCCCAGTCCCTATCCTTCTCCCTCCCCCTTTCCCTTTCTCCCCAGAAAAGGGGAGGCCCCTTCCTTCTGTATAAATCCTCCCCAGCACATGGAGTAACATCAGGACTGAGCATATCCTCATCCCCTGAGACCAGGCAAGGCAGCCCTATCTGTAGTCCCTACCTATATGCCTGGGGTGAAGTGATCCAAAAGCAGGAAATAGAGTCCATGTTAGAAACAGCCCACTCCCTCTACTCACCAGGTACCCATATGAAGACCAAGCTGCCCATTGGCCACATATGTACAGGGGTCCTAGGTCCAGACCGAGCATGCTCCTTAGTTGCTGTCTCAGTCCTTACAAGCCTCCATGGGTCTGGGTTAGTTGTCTCTTTTGGTCTTCTTGTGAGGTTTTTGTCCCCTCCAGGGCCTTCCATCTTTCCCCCAAAACTTCTACAGGGCCCCTGGAACTCTGCCCCAGGCTTGGCTGCAAGTTCCAGCATCATTCCTGATGATCTGGCTGACAGGAGCCTCCCAGGTGACAGTCAGGTTAGGCTCCTGTCTGCAGGCATAGCAGTGCATAATTAATAGTGTCAAGGGCTGGCTCTCTACTATGGGGTGGGTCTTAGACTGAGCCAGTCAATGGTTGGACACTCCCTCGATTGTGGTTCCCTCTTTATTCTGCACTGGTAGGCAGGGTAAGTTTTGGATAACAGGTCGTTTTGGATGTGTTGTTCCCCTCCCTCCACAAGTCCTGCCTGGCTTGGAGGTGATCACTTCAGTCTTCATGTCTCCCCCTGTTTGGAGTCTCAGTTAGAGTCACACCCATCTCCTCCCAGGAGGATACCCTGATACAGGCCTCCAGATTGACAAAGAGATGCTCTCTACCTCAGTTTCCCTTTTTGTTCCCAGTCCTCTCACCTCCCACCTCCATTCTCCCCATATCCATCCCTATCCTTGCTTCCTTCCCCATTCCATCTCCTGCCCAGTTTCTCTTCTCTTCATCTACTTGAAAAAGACGTTCTTATACTGAGATAGGGCTTTCAACTTAGTTGAAAAGAAACTTGCAAAGTAATTTAGATTTGGTTTCAACTATAACCCTATTTAAGTCTACAAAACTTCTTTTATTAGTTATTAGAAATGATAATGTTGATTCCAGGATTACACTTGTTGTACAATTCGTTGTTAGAGCTAATTTTTGGTAAGGTATACATGTCTAGGTGTTGGCCTTCCTGCGCAGATGGGAAGGTCCTGGGACTCAGGAGCCCAGGAACCATACTGCTCTGAGATGGGAAGGTATCCCAGTGGAAGAGCCTCCTCAGATGCCGAGGCCCAGGAACCGCACAGCCCTGAGGTGGGACAGTGTCCCAATGGAAAGGCATCCTGGGACATGGGAGCCCAGGAACCACATAACTCTGAGGCCTCCTAAGCAGGGTTGTTGCAGTTCCCCAAGGAGGGTTTACCCAAACCCAGGTGAGTCAAAGAGCTCAGGAGCCTCAGCCCCGCTCCTACTTCACTTCTCTTCTGTGCTTCTTGGCTTCTTTCTATGACAGAGTCACAGCAGACAGCAAATCTCATAGAGGAGATTTATTGGAGGGATGAATCCAGGAGAGGAGAGATGAATCCCGGAGTGGCTGCCTCTGCTCCCAGGAAAAGGCAACAGAGAATTGTGCAGACGCAGCCTTTATATAGGACTTTTTAAGAGACAAATATTTCCAGAGTGAGGACTGGTGGGATTTCAAGTCCTGAGCTGAGGGGGGAGCTAAGGGATTGGTGGCTTTTTGTTCAGATTTTCTCCTAAAAGCATAATCTGGGAAGGGACCTAATGAGGGGCTGGAGATGGCCTTTTTGCCATTTACAGAGGCTACCACCGCCATTATGGCAGAGAGGTGTAGGGGAGGAGCCTATCAACTCATGCCGCAGTGGCTTTACACAGACCTGAACCCTAAGCTAAACAAAACAACTTGCCAAACTAAGCCATGAACTTATACTAAGCGGTCAGATTCTTGGTTCCTGGATGGCAGGGCCAGACCACGTAAAGCTCCCTGCCTCGGAGCAATGGCTGGTTTTTACACTGTTACCGCAAAGATGGCACCGATGGCCTCACAGACTAGCACCAGTCAGACAGGCCTCCCTGAGTTCCATGTCAGCAGCAGTGATAACTGAGGCCTCGGGTGCTGCTGCTTTCTCTGTGGCTTCATCTTCTCAGTTTCTCTAGGCATCTGATCTCTTGTTCCAGGGCTGTAGAGATTTAGCCTCAGCGACTCTGGAGTCCGGAGGTGGAGCACAGCCTGAAGATCTGAGCACCCCCTTCAGGGTTCCGCTGAGGGTGGCACCCAGGGGAGCTGAAGAGCTGAAGAGGGGGCACCCAGAGAAAGCTGTAGGGTGGGGCCCAGAGACAAAACCCGAATTCGACCGTACACGTCTTGGGTGCATTGGTTCTTATTGCCCCCTTTCTAGCTCTGTATTTTGCTCTCTCTCTCTTTCTCTTTGTCTGGCTAATGCCTCATTTAATTATCTGTTTAATTAAGCTGTGTGTGGTACCTCCCTATAGGCCTGAACAGGAGAACTGTGGGTCGAAGGGCAGCCTTGGCCACAGCCGTGTGTCCTTTCTAAAAACCTGGAAAAGACAAGAAAAAGAACCAGTGTCCTTGGTCTAGGGAGATCCACCCCCAGCACGTTCATAGAATTCACTACTTTCCGGTTTGCAGTTTCAGTCATTCTTGGCTTTTTGTTTGTTTGTTTTTTGTTTTTTTTTATTCCTAAAGATTCATTGTTAGTTTTTTTTTTCTTATTTGAGTCTCTTTCTCTCTCTCTCTCTCTCTCTCTCTCTCTCTCTCTCTCTCTCTCTCTCTCGTGTGTGTGTGTGTGTGTGTGTGTGTGTGTGTGTGTGTGCGCATGCGCACATAGGCATATGAAGGCCAGAGATTGACAATGGATGTCTTCCTCAGTTGCCTTTCCCAACAGTTTTTGAGACAGGGCCTTGCACTGAACCAGGGGCTTGGTAAGATTTAGGGACCTGCTCCTCCCTAGCACTTGAATTACAGGCATGTGTGGCTGTGCCCAGCGTTTAGTGGAGGCGATAGAGCACACTCAGGCCCCCACGCTTACGCAGCAAGCCCCGCCAGAGCCGCGCACCCTCTAGCATGTTCAGCATGATAGCATGATTTTTAACACTCTCTTCTCGGGGTGCGGCTTTTACTCTCCTCCACGGGTTTTGTTATTTTCGCCACCACCTCTGGCTCTCACACTCTTTCTGCCTCCTCTCTGCAATAATCCCAGAGTCTTTGAGAGAGGAGCTGGCGTGCGGTATTCGTGTTATAGTTAAGGCTGCACATTCCGCAGTCTTGCGTTCTCTGCACCTCAGCCAGCTGAGGATCTCTGTTGGTCATCTGCTACAAACAGAGAGAGCTCAATTCCTTAATCTATGAGCACAATCAACTGTCATTAGGAGTTGGCTTACTATTATATCCACTTAGTAGGATAATAGTAGTAGATTCTGCGGTAGAATCTATAATCTGTCTAGCCATATACTTATATATTTTTATTAATCTATCACTTAAGATTTGTGATTTCTCATTATCATGAGAATAAAAAACATTTTGATTATAACAAGCAATTTTTAAATGATAACAATTTAAAATAATCCTAAAGACAAGAACAAAAGCAAACAAAAGTTTAAGAGAAAATGTACTAAGAAAATTTGACGCTCATGTTCCATCCAGCTTTGCATTTTGAGTGTTCGAAGTTGCTGATAGTTTTCTTCAATTTTTTCTTTTTGCTTTTGTCTTTTTTCCAACTTGTGTTTTCAGAGTACCCATTTTCATGCTCACTAATTATTCTGTTTGATTTTTCTCACCAGTAATGCTTCCTGCTGATATTTCAATATCCGCGCGTTTATTTTTAACTCAGGAATTTGCTTGATATTTTTTCAAATGACATCTGTCTCTTTGTTAAAATTTTCTTACAATACTGAAGCATTTCTCTTTGTTTTCTTAAGGTCATTGAATTTATTTAAGATGGTGTTTTTCAATTTAATCTGAGTTCTCCTGGACTGAACATTGCCTGGCATGATCCTGGTGCCTTGGCATGTTGAGTTATAGGTTCCTGGAAGCTGTTGCCACATGAAATCATTGGCCATTGGGAGATTCGGTATTAAATCCAGGCCTTTGGACTGTTTCTCTTTGTCTTTCTGGAAACTGTAATCAGGCTCCTAACCTTCTCAGAGCCCATATTATTTCATCACTGAAAGACACCAAGGCACAAAGTTGCCAAGAGATATTTTTGTGTTATTGTTACTATTTCAATGGTAGAGGGCCATCCAAGCCTAGACTTGTCCTAAATATGCTATTTGTGTGTTGTTCATAAGAAATGGAAAGAGTGAAATAAAGTGTCTGTCCCTACAAGTCTCTTTTGGAGCCAGTAAAGGCTGAGATGACTAGTTTGTAGTTATCTGTGTATGGTAAGGAGGCACGGAGAGAAACTTCTGGGCTCTAGACAGTCTCTGTGGATAGAATAATCCCAGAAGCCTATGTCAGACCCATGACTGCTGAGATGCCAATCAGAGTCCTACCCTGGAGCCCACGGACAGTCAAAAGCAGCACAACCCTTGGCGAGAAACAAAACCTTCACTTGTAGAAGCTATGTATTGTTGTGGTCTCAGGGCCCACAGCTGCCTAACCAGTTATAGGTGACTCAATCTGGAATGTAAGTCTGATGAAATGGGGCCATTCCAGACGCTTTATTCCCATATAGGTCTGGGATCTGTATCTTTATGATCTTCCCAGTATCAGGTTTCATTAGTCAAGTTCTAGATAAAAGTCTTAGGGCTATAGTCATATTTGACCCCAGTCAATAGGATCTTGTTGTCCTGCTATGCTCTTTAAATTTGGAGCAGTGTTTGTGAAGGAAGACCCTTGGCTATGCAGGTTGGCCATAATGTAGTTTTCTCCTGAGTTTCACAGTAATGAGCCCCTACACAGTTTCATCAATGCCCATGACTGTAGATGTCAGGGATAGTGGCTGAAATGGGAGTATGTTCCAATGGGCAAAGGTCTCTGTCTAATGCTGAGACATTTCTGGTGCTCTGTCTGCAAACACTGTACTGTCCATACTTGTGTGACTTGAGACTGAGGGGACGAGCAGTGAGACAGACCTACAGTCCAAGGCCAATGCTGGGCCTTCATAGCTTCAGCAAGAGGGCGTATGTGTCACAGACTCAAAGTTTGAAGAGGAGGCAAGCTAAAACTTAAGGCAGCCCTACCAGAACACAGATTCCTTCCTGAAGTCAGCCTCGTCCAAATGATGCATCTGAAACCACACTCCATGTACAGGGATGTTAGTTTCCACGAGGTACCAGTTTCAAGGCAGAAGGCCTGACTGAGCTCTCTATAAAGGTGTGCTCTGCTGACACTGGGGGAGAGGTAGGAGATAGCACATTAATTCCGTGTCTGTTCCAGGTGCTCAGTCTGTGGGTACTAGGATGGTAGAGTTGTGGGGCTTTGTCCTATACTTGGCTTTCCTGTAGTTCTTAGCTTTATGCCTTGATTTATTTCTCTTTCTCTGCAAGTGAGTGATGTCTCTCCCAATACTGGGACATGTAAAGGTAGGGAAGAAATGACTTTTTTGTATGCATTTTTCAAAGGCACCTTTTTTTTTCTATTTTCAGTTTTTTAAATTAATTAGTTTATTTACTTTGTAGCCCACCTGTATCTCCCTCCTTCTTCCCCTCCCAATCCCACTCTCCCTCCCTCTCTCCACCCATGCCTCTCCCCCAGTCCACTGATAGGGGAGCTCCTCCTCCCCTTCTATCTGACCCCAGCCTATCAGGTCTCATCAGGACTGGCTGCCTTGTCTTCCTCTGTGACCTAGCAGGGCTGCACAACCCTGAGGAGGAGGTGATCAAAGAGCCAGCCACTGAGTTCATGTCAGAGACAGTCCCTGTTCCCCTTACTAGGGAACCCACTGGACAGTGAACAGCCGTGGGCTACATCTTTTAATTGTACTATTAGAAACAAACACTGTGTATTTGCCAGGCTTCCTTAGCTCCTCTGGAAGTAGTCTTGTGTGTGAGTGATCAGCTTTGTTTGCCCTTGGAAAACAATTGTGAGGACCTTAGGCACTATCTGGCTCAGCCTCTATAAACACATCTAGCTGAGAAATGTTATATTTTCAGCATCCATCACTCCCTTTATCAAGTTTCTCATGTAAGGGATCTGGGTTTAATTTGGCTGTGGCTACTGAGGTGAGCTCCTGGGGGCCACAGATTCTTTGTTACTAATGAATTCTTACCGATGATGTTCAACTCACAGCAACCAAGCAAAAAAGAATTATAGATTTCTCTATTTCCATAATAAAAAGAACCAAGCAAGGTTGTTCATTTACTAGCATATGTAACTACCAATTAAAAAAAAATCTTAAAATTGAGAAGACACAGCTTTTTTGAAATACCCAGATAACACTCAACAAATCACTTATTTCCTTGAAAAAAATAGATACCAATATAAAGGTAGATATTTTAAACCTCTAATTATATTCTTTCAAAATAATGGTAGATGGTAATGCTGGAAATATTAATCTTTCATTTCCAATCACTGAGAAAATTAAAATTGGTAAAATGATCATAAAGCTATAGGATTCTCGGGGACCATCAAATTAAATTTCACATAGAGTCTGAGTCAGAGAGAAGAAATGTACTCATGATACATGCAAGATTATTGCTCAGAAATTTAACAAAAGAACTCTTACCTTAAAAACTTTTATGAAAAATACAGACTTTACTTAATTAAAACTAAAGTCAGTGGTGCTTTTGAGGTTACATGTCTTTTGTATGACTTCTCCACTAGTCTGTTTCACGGAACTAAAAAGGAAAATCCTATTTAAAACATAAAGCATAGGAAATAACTGAGTCCATAAGCAATATTTCGCCCCTATAGTTTGCAAATGCTGACCTCCTATTGCTGGCCTCAAATTGGTCTGTTTGCTTCTAGGATGCAGATGGCTTTGTGCTACTCAGCCATACTGGTAGCATTAAGCTCATTGTTAAGTGTCCACTGTTGTGAATAAGCATCCCTTCGGATAGATGTTTTTGTCTTTCAATGATTTTTAAATCCAGGTAGATAAACATATTGTTAGGGTTGATTCAGGTCTCAAATTCATTTCTGGCCATCCTGGCCACGGGAATGATCAGAACAAATGCATACTGCTGCCTACAGTGAAGCAGCTTGGGAGGTTGAATTGTAATGCCATTGGTGTGACTCATATCACTTAAAAGCCACACTCACATAAGATATGCCAGACTTTTGTATTACATCATGGGCCAAAATAATTATCAAAAAGTTGAAAATTATGTAAAGCCATTTCATATCGACAGGGCAATGAAGGAAAGATAAAGCTGTTTCCCGGTTACTCATAATTATTTTTAACAATTTGTTTTGAAATAATTTAAAACTCAAAGGGAAACTGTAGAAACAGTATAGAAATTTTGTTCAGTGTGGATACAGCTTTGCTAATATTAATTTCTTTAATAACTTGGTGACCCAAAATGCTCAGGGTGACTTTTTAATACCTGACACTTAATTCAGGTTAAAATTTCAAAGAAATAATTTCAAAAGATTTTGCCAAAAAGCCAACCTCAGGTGAGCAGCCCACTAACCAATTTCCCGAGAGCCGGGGCTGCACCCGTGGGCCATCATGAATGGCTCGTCACTTTTGAAATTTTAAATTCCTCTTCCTTTGCCCAGTCCAGGGTCTTGTTTAGACCACCCTAACTCTGTTGTGGTGTGAGGTCTTCTTGAGTCTCCTCCTCTACGTCTGATCCTCACCATTGCTTTGTGATTTTGTGACCTTGACAATCTCCAGAGCGCTGCTCTGTCCTTGTAGACTGATTTCCACATGGAGTTTTTGAATACTTACACCAAGCTACTTCCTCCTTTGACAGGGAGCTTTCAGAAGTGACATCTTCAGAAGTGACGTGCCCTTCCCAGCTGAATCACTGGGAAATGTATGATGTTGGTAAATCAGTCATGATGACGGTAAAGTAGTATGTGCTGAATTTTCACCACTTCCCTTATTTTTTTACCCTTATAATATTATAATAATTTTAGAGAGTTTTAAAGAGCCTTTAAATACATTTTTTTTTCATTTAAAACATTTGCCCTTTAGTTTGAGGATTCACTAGTGGCTCTCGATGAAAACAATCATTGTCATTTAAAGTGACTTTTCCATGTTGTGTATTTTTCCATCTTCTTGGTTGCTTATATAAGTATGAGCTCACAGACGGTCACTCAGTGGGCAAGAATGCAATATTGCTACTTAATTATTCTGTATCACTTTGACCCAGCTCATACCATGAAGAACTGTTTCACATTAACTTGTACCACTTCAACATGCTGCATCTTATATGAGCATTTTCATATTTGTGACATGACAAGATTCTCTAGACTAATCTTTCAAAATTCTCTGTGCATGTGTGGCATGCCTGCGCGTGTATGTGTGTTTCCGTGTGTGTGAGCAAGTGTGTGTCTGTACTTGGCTTTTGGGAGGCCTCAGGTTGACATTGAGTGTGTTCCTCTGTCTTTCTCCACCACATATGTTGAGAGCTGGGCCTTTCAACAAGCCAGGACTTGTGGGGATTCTTTGTTTGACCTTGTCTCTGGTGAGTTGATGTTTCAGGTTGGTGCTGGGAATCAAACCTCTTGTCCTCACAGGAGTGAGTGGCAGCCGCTCCACCTGCCGAAGCATATCACCAGCCCCTAAGCTCATTTTATTGTTCTCTGTTCCAGATCCCTGGGGATCATTTCGCAAAGAAGACATGGTTTATTATATTGAAAAATAGGTTTCAGGAAGAAAGATTTAGGCTCTAAGCATGTTCACTGTTTCAAGCATTTTATGCTGGTGTCTTCAGTGGTCACAACTAGAAAAAATGTCTGTGTATAATAACATGAATATACATTCATACATTTTTATTTCTCTATTATCTGTGTATGTATGCATTGTGTGTGCATGTGTAAAACATACTGGAGGTTTTGTTTTGTTTTTGGCACAGGGTCAGACTGTAGCACAGTCTGTCCTTGAATCAGATCTTCCTGCTTCCGACTCTCGAGTGCTGGGATTGTAGTTGTGAGCCACCACCTCCGATTTATAAAACACGTTTTGAAAGTGAGCAGATGCAAATATCTCTAATTCCAGGCTGACAGCCTGTGGCTCAGGCTAGCCTACCCTTCTTATTTTTAACTTTTTTTTCTTTTATTTTTTTATTCAGTTTATTTACTTTACATACATGGGTGCCCCTTCCCTCCTCTCCTTCCAGTCTCCTCTTCCTCTTATCCGCCTTCACCTCTCCCTTTAGCACCAGAAAAGGGGAGCTTAATTTTGTACACTATTGTAGTTTTTTTGTGAACTGGGTGGACTCAATGAGGGTTTTTTTTTTAAGTTTTTTCACCTTTATTAATTACACTTTATTCACTTTAACTTTTTACCCATACAGAGAGGTCTTGCTCTCATTATTCACGTATTTGATTAACCTTAGCATACACAAAATGCTGCAGATTAGCTCACACATTCCCCTGTAAAAATCAGTGCTACTCACTGACTGGAGCATGAAATTTGTGTAGACTTTTTCAAGCTTTGCTGGTAAAGAATACCTTCCCTCTTTACCCTCTCAATAATTAGCCAAAGTGCTGTTTTGCAAAGGTTTTTTTCCTGTTTCCCTGAGATTTTGTTATTAATTTACAATAGAGTTGTATCTTTTATGTAGTTTTTCCTTTATTTTGGGTTTTCTCCAATCCTGGTTGAATTTGAAATTTTTACATACTGTTTTTAGTGCAATACATAGGAGTACATGGTTGGAGAATGTACTAGCCATGTATTTGCCCCTACAGCCATGTTAGCATAACCTTACTACTCTCCAAATACCTTCATATACCAGTTTCTTGTTCCTATAATTTTCTCATCTGCCCATCGTATAAATTAACTACATTATCTGGGCTTTAGGATACAGCTTATATCACCTAGAAAAATACACTTAAAATTCATAGATCTTGTATAAATCAGTGTTTTGTTAACTTTGTATGGTCAAGTAGTTGTCTGTTGCCTGAATGTATCAAGAACTGACTGCTCATCTATCATAAAAGTGCATTTGTGCTGCTTCTTGGATTTGGAAATTATGAATAAGACTACTATAGAGATAAATTATATATAACTCTGTCAGCACGCTTCCCTGTGTTTTGAAGGATGAAATGCCCAGCACTGGCATCCTGGCATCCTGCACTTGTAGCAAATGTGCGTTCAGCATTGTAGGAAACCTTGGAGCAGTGTGGTAAGAGGTCAAGTCTCTGTCTGTTTTCAGCAGCAGTGCAGGAGAGTAACCGCTGCCCAACAATTAGCAACCTCATCCTCCTCACCATCGACAGATACGTGGAGATTAGAGATATCCCTAATAGAATTCAAGGTATACTTGATCCCAAATAGTATCAGGACTGGAGAGTGGATTCATGACCAACACGTTCCTAATGCAGTGATTTTCCACTGCACCTTATCTTTTAAAAACAAAGACAAAAAAATAGTTTACATTAATTAACATACATACGACCAGTATCGGAAATGTCCCAACAAATATTTATTTGTACTAACTGAATCAATCATTGTGAACAGTTCCTGAAAAATAGGTGTTTAAATTGTCTTCCACTCAGGAACACAAGCATTTGCCATTTCTCTTTGGGGCACACCCCATGAGCGAGATAAAATAGCCTCACTTTATATGTGACGAATCAAAATGTCCAGACTTTTTTTCTTCTTCTTCTTTAAATAGGTGACTCACGTTGCTTCTGAAGAATTAGTAGCTCATAAAATGCACACTTCCAAAATATTAATAGAAGGGTGTGTGGGTGTGGCATGTCACAGGGAGGCGCCGTCAGTGGGGGTAACCAGAGAATTGTGTGCACATGCACCCCAGCTCCATCTGCAGAGACTTCAGACAAAACTGGAAGGCATTCAGATGGCTTGGCCAGCCTCCCCCACCCCTTCTTTAAAATTCCTTTTTCTGGGATACTCTGGCCAAAGACTAACAAGCAGTGAAATGGCAAAAGGCAGGCAGCCGGTAAGGAATGGAGGAGCAAATGGCTGGGGTAAAACACAAACTGCGATTAGGCTGTGAATAATCAGGGCCTGGATCGGAGTTTGTTATGCATATTCCATGGTCATAATTTGGTATTTTCAAGAGAGAGGAAAAAAAAAAAAAAAGGAAGAAGAATCCCATTTAAAACAAAAACAAGAAAAAAGTAAAAGACAAAACCACGAGTGCCTACCTTTCTAATTCCAGGTATCAGCCGCACACCTTTTAGGAGACTTCCTGCTCAGGTCTGCTGAGCTGCACCAAGTACATCTAAGGAAAACAGGGTGGCACGCCGCACCGCCTTAATGGCGCACGGATTCTTTCATTGTGTGGTTGGTTCACATACATCAACATTTTAAATTTTGGACATTCTAAAATACATTTGGCAAACGGCTGAGGAGAAAACCGTCTGTGAGCTGAGGAAACTAAACCTGGTGGCGTCTGAACCAGTGCAGGCGTCCATTTGTGCTCTCCGTGTGTGCACGTCTTGGGGCTTTGTGTGACCTTTTCAGAAATACATAAGCAGCTTTGAACACCATCAAAAGGCGATCAGGAGCAATTTTCTTAATGGCGTGTTCATGTGGGGGAGATGCTATTATGTAGAACCCCTTCTAAACCTCTGGAACAATGTGAAAAAGTTCTTTAAGGAAAAAAAATAGACATTTCCAAGTAACTTATTAAAAACACAGCTCACAAAGGGTTTTAATTTCATTACTCAAGTTCTAGAGTGTAAAATTAGAGCCAAGTGTGGCTGTTAATTATATATAGATTGACTCGGTATTGTGTGTGCTATTTGGTCTCTTACTTTGGCTTGGAGGGCACAGACAGATAGAGACAGAAATAATTCACCTTCTTCTTGCTTTAACATGAGCAGTAGAAAACTTGTTTGACCCTTTACAATGGACTATTGAAAGCACATCATGATTGAAAGGGAGCGGAAATCATTAACTGAATGGGAGCTGTACCAATAATATGCAACTTTCTTTCTATAAGCTATTTTCTTAAGGTTTAAAACAACTACACATGATTTGTGGTTATTCTTTTTGTATTGGTGGAAACATAGCTTGGGCAGTGGAATGCAGCAAGTCAAATAGATGGGTAGGCAAGGCTGCAGTTAAAATGTCCTTCCTGTCACCCACACTGCTTCTGTGGAAATGCTATCTCTACCATATCTGTCCCATGCCAAAAACTATAGCACCAAAGGATGCTCAACTCAAAGCCCAGAGCAGGAAGTTGGGGCTAGTTTAGTTTTATACCTTGAAGAATCATGGCTCTTTCCCTACACCCACTCCTTTATCTAGATCATTTATACTGAGATATTTGGAAAGTGTATTCCATGCCACGAACCTTGCTATTTTATAGCTTGTGTGAAAAAAATTATAGATATTTTTTGTACAGTTTGGAAGAAAATATTTATACCCCTTAGACCCAGAAAATGTGGGTAGTTATTTTTAAGAATTGTCAAAAATTAAAGTACAAAGATATTCATTTTTGGTACTACTTATAATAGTGTGGAATTCTAAACCAAGCAAATGCTTAGCAGTTTAAAAAGTAAATAAATTATAAAACATACATATTTTGATGTAAAATATAATCATTAAAATGTTTCAAAGAATATTTACTACCAACAAGAGACTTCTAACTGTATATTTCAGAGGTTCTATATGTTGAATAAATAAATAAAATAATAAATTCAAAATTATGTACATCGGAAGATTTAACAATATCCAGTCAGCTAATGTGAAGACCTGCTGCTTTTTATTTTTGTGAAAGATCGTGTTTTTGAAGGTCAACATACATGCACAAATCCTGAGCACCTCATCGAATTCTTACGGCCTGAAGAATTTTAGTGAAGGGAAATGTTACACGACTGTAGCCTGATCAGCTGTAACAGCCCAGAAGTGTCCACGCCCTCCCCAGTCCAGCGTCCTGCCCCACATAAAACATTTGTGTGGCATTAACGTTGAAACGGTTCCTGTGGTATTCCAGATCGTGGCTGCGTTTGAATTCTATATAAATGGCCCATTCATTAGGTATTCTTTTTCTCTATATAATTTGTTTCACATTACATTTATGCTATCTCTCTACGTTACTACATCTAGGGACATTTTTATAATTAGCAAAGCTGCTTAGTGTCCTCCATTGGTGTATTACTTTCTATTATTGTCGGATATTAACAAACACATCGGGAAACACTATAATCAGCACCATTTTGGTGCATAAGTCTGTATGTTTGCATTCTTGTGAGACTGACTGCCAGGTCTCGGATGCACAGAAATCCTGCTTTACTTGATGCCCATCGCTGTAAACAGTTGCTCCAATGAGCAACTGACGGGCAAAGAATGGTGGAATTAGTTATTTTCCACCCTTGTCTCATTTTGGCCATAAACACTTCTGATTTTACATGTTTGGAGAATGTGTAGTGGTATTTACTTGAGTTAATTAAAATTCTTAAATGAATAATAACATTTTGTACTGATCTCTTTATTTGTAACACACACATTCAAATTATTAGCCTGTTTTTAGATTGTTTCCCTTTTTGGTCAGTGCCATTCAAGAATAGTTAGATCATCCCAAGTGAGGCAACCCTGAAGCAGAAAGACATATATGGTATATACTCACTTATAATTGGATATTAGCCACATACTATAGTATAAACATACTAAATTTTATAGTCCTAAAGAAGCTAAACAACAAGGAAGACCCTAGGGAAGATGCTTAATCCTCATTCAGAAGGGCAAACAGGGTAGACATTGCAAGTAGGAGAAGACAGGGAACAGGACAGGAGCCTTCCACAGGGGTATCTGAAAGACTCTACCCAGCAGGGTATCAAAGTAGATGCTGAGTCTCATAGCCAAAATTTGGGCAGAGTGCAGGGAATCTTATGAAAGAAGGGGGAGATAAAAAGTCCTGTAGGGGACAGGAACTCTGCAAGGAGACCAACAGAAGCAAAAAGTCTGGGCGCAGAGAGGCCTGCAGAGACCGATACTCTAACAAAGGACCACATATGGAAAGGACCTAGAACTTCTGCTCAGATGTAGCCTGTGGGTAGCTCAGTTTCCATGGGGTCCCTACTAAGGGGAACACAGGCAGTCATTGGCATGAACTCAGTGGCAGTCTCCCTGATCACCTCCCCCTGGGACATACAACATTGCCAGGCCATAGAGGAGGACAATGCAGCCAACCCTGATGAGACCTGATAGGCTAGGGTCAAATAGAAGAGGAGGAGATAGAAGGGTCAGATATCAATGGACTAGGGAAAGGGCATGGGGGAGAAAAAGGAGGGATGGTGGGACTGGGAGGAGACAAGGGAGGGGCCTACAGCCGGAATACAAAGTGAATAATAAGTTTAAAAAAGAGTCATATTGTTAATTAATAATGACTCTTATGTTTTCATTTTTATATTTATGTAATTTTTATATAAGATTTTATGTTATGTTCATATAAAATTCATTTTATCTTATTACAATGACAAGAATTTTCTGGAAATTTATTTATTAGTATGAATTATGTTTTTCCTCAGTGTATTTCAGTACAGCTGAGTATCCAGCTATTCCATGCAAACTCTATGTTTTGTTTTGTTTGTACTAGGCAAGCATTTTACCAATGAACTAAAACCCAAGACCAGAACTAATTATTAAAGACATTGTCATCTCCTCATTATGTGTTCTTGACATCCCTTTCAAAGCTCAGTTGATGTAAAAACAACTGATTTGTTTCTGGGTGTCTGTCTGTTGTCCTTGTTTTGGTCACACTATGCTTTTGGTTACCGTGGCTTTGTACTGTATTCTAAAATCTGGAAATTTGATGTTTCCGGCTTTATTTGCTGTGATCAATAGTCCTTCCTTTCCTTTCTTTCTAAGACAGAAGGGTTTGTTTCTGCTCAAAGTTTCATGATTCATAGTCATTTACGAGGAGGAAGGCATTCCACTTGTTTCTACACTTATCTCTTCTGGGAATGAAACATATATTCTATTATCTATATTCATTTTTAATTTATTCATTGAAAACTTCATACATATGTGTAGTGCATTCTGATGACATCTCTTCAAACCCTGCGCCACCACCTCCCACTCCTCCCAACGCCTTCTCATCCTACTCCCGAGTCCTTTGGTTTTGTTTTTATGACTTCACTGTATTTGACAGAGCCATGTGGGTGTGAATGGGTGTTGAGCTATCTGTTGGAGCTTTGGTACTCACACTCATCTCTGGCTACAGCCCTGATCTCAATGACTCCTGTTCCTCCAGCAGCCCTCAGAGGAGGGGCAGGCCCTGATGAGCTCCCCTTCCTACCATGACCATTCAATAGTCTTTTGCAAATTTGGGGTAATAATTTTAGAATTACTTTTCTTTTGTGTGTGTGCAAAATGTCACTTCAACCCTTGTGACAGTATAGGGATCTGAAACATCTCAAACAATTCTGATAAATTCATTTCAGAGTAACCTATCATAAATTTGAAGTGTATTTAACACATCTATTCTAGTCACCATTAATATAGTTTACCAACAGTGCATCCTTGAGTCTTAAAGGCTTCATCATCCTTGAGTCTTAAAGGCTTCATTATCACTTGGCTGTGGCCTCCTCCCAGCAGTGAGAAAGATTTTGTAGTATAGATGAGTTAGAGGCGAGTACTTTATTGGAGTCTGTTTTTCCCTTCTGTTAATAGTACCTTTATATATTTAAATTCTTCATTGTTTGAGATACATTTATGATTGTTATCTACTCTTAGTGAATTGACTCTTTTGTCATTATATAGTAACGTTTATTGACAATTTTTATTTAGAGCTTACTTTTACCTGATGTAAGCATACTGTTTTCTTTTGTCTTTCATTGACATAGAATAGCCTTTTTCTCTTAACATTCATTCTGTTTCATTAAAAGAGAAGTCAGTATTAAAAGCAAGGAGTTGTGTGTATTTACATATGTATGTACGTTTAATCAACCTAGCCATTGAGTCTATTGACAAGTACAGTCAATTTACATTTAAATAACTCTTTTGACAGCTATTGTGATCTTCATTGTTTTCTGACTTGTAAGTAACCTTTAATATCTTTTTTAACTTTCCTTAGTAATTCTTATCTGCTGAGGTGTGAAAACGATGTTTTGATACTGTTATTAGATAAATAGTATGGTGGGTTTTTAAATATAGACTCTATGTTTTGGAAGTCATTTTAGGTTCAGAGAAAAAGTATGCAGAAGATATGGAAATTTTCAAATATTGTCTCCTCACAGCTGCAGCCTCATTACCGGAATCACTTGCTCTAGTTGGTGATTTGACATGGGCACAAGACCATTGTTCAGAGTCCGTAGTTTAAATCAAATTCAAGGTTGCTAGTGTAAGTTTGTGATAATGAGTAAATGTATAATGATTGTTATCTACCATTATAGTATTATAGTGGATTTTAAAATTCTTAAAAATTCTCTATGTTCTGCCTCTTCATCCCTCCCTTTTTATAATATTTAGCAACTTCCAAATTTTATTTTTGATAGGCCTGTACTTTTGTCAGAGGTTTATGTAATCAGAAGCACATAGCATATGAGTGTTCACACAGCAATACAAACTTTACAAAGTATTATGTTTTCAGGATAGGTCTGAAGAGTGTTCTGTTGTTTGGGGAGACCATAGTTTATACCACAGTTTATCCCTTTATCTCCTAATGGCTATTTCAGTTGCTGTCTAGTTATATAATATTGAATAAAACTGCTGTGGACAATTGTGTGGAGGTTTTTATGTAGGCATCAGTTTTAGCTAAGCACCAAACAGTGCGATTCCTAGATCATTTGGGAATAGTGTGTTTAGTTCAGCCTTACCAGGCCTCAGAGGAAGACAATGCAGACAGTCCTGATGAGACCTCATAGGCCAGGGTCAGATGGAACGGAAGGAGGACCTCCCTATCAGTTGGGGAGGGACATGGGAGCAGAAGAGAGAGGGAGGACGGGTTTGGGAGGGGATGAAAGAGGGGACTACAGCTGGGATACAAATTGAACAAATTGTAATAAATAAAAAAAAAATTAGAAAAAAAAAGAGAAATAAAGACACCACTAAACTGTCTTTTAAAGTGAGTTCATAATTTTGTGATCCACCATAATGAGTGAACATTTTCATTATTCTAAACTATACCAATTTTTGATGTTAGCCTGGACTTTGATGCTAATACATATATGTCTTGTTTTCATTTTCATGAAATCATGATATTGGACCCATATGTTAACTGGACAACTTGTTACTCTTGTTTAATGTAGGAACCCTTTCTTTGTTTCGGATAGCTGCACTTTACCTGATTTCACTATTGCACGTATTTCCTCTCAGATCATGGCTGGTTTCATTCTCTCTCAGCAGTGTTTTTCACAGTCCTTTCAGAGTTTGCATAAACTTACCAACTTACTGAAATAAAATAAATTTCAGGGGAATTCCACCGCAAGACCCTAGTTCACAGTATTCACCCTATTGCCACCTTCAGGGAGTATTTTAGTTTTGCATTTTATATTTTTATGCTACTTTTTTTTTTTTTTTTTGTTTAACTTTTATAAAGAGTGAAAGTGCCGTGTCTAAATTTGCTGTGCATGGGGATGTGCTTTGTTACTGACTTTGTTCCTTTACCACGCTCCATTGACCATCTGAGGGCTCATCCTGAGCACTTTGTTTGATCAGTTCTGTTTGTGCGGTATTTTTCAATACCATACTTTCTTTGTCACCATGCTAACAGGTGGTGTTAGTCTTGCAGCTTGTACCTGTCTCTCCATTTCAACATTAAAGCTCTACTATATCTTTTGCCTTTCTATATGCACTTTAGAATGAGTCTATTGGTAGTCATAAAATCACTTTCTGGGATTTTACTGAGGACTGAATTAAATCTATACATCAAGACGGGAAGAACTAATATCTTGGCAATATTGAGTCATGGAATACCTATTTAATTATTAATTTTTTGTCAAAATTTTTTCATTTTACAGAAAGAAAATAATTACATCTTCTGTCTCATATGTACATCCTAGCTTTTAGTAGTTGTGTGTAAATAAGAGACTACAAGAATAGATATAAACTATGAGACTATATAGAGGACCTTGACAGGTATAAAATTTTGAGATAAGAATTGAAGAGGTGGGCAAAAGGACATTTGTAATATGAAATTAAAAAGAAGGCTAGTTGGGTTGGTAGAGCAGGAAAGGTGGGGGGGGGGAGGTAAATTGCAGAGAAGAGGAGGAAAGCAAAACCACTGAAAATATTTTTAAATGCCATAACAAAACCCAATTACTTTGATGCTAATAAAAATAAAATTTAAATATGTTTTGCCGTTTTATTATATAATTGTAAATATTTTATCATATAATTGTAAATATTTTGCTACATTTACACTTAGCATTTGGAGGGTTGTAATGGTATTTGTTGAATTTATTGCTGATGTGAAAAAGGATGTGATTGCCTTTTGAAGTATGTGACACTATTCCTGGGAAAACATGAATAAATGTCTACTTACTTCAGATTGGAAAATGACAATACACCAAAATAAGAATACCACTAAAGTCAAATTTGATGATGAACCAATGAGATTTGTTGGGGTTACTTACAAGAATATGGGTGATAGATTACTTATTGCTGCATAAATGACTCAAAGACAGCTACATTGCTGGAGTGCACATAGCGTTTGTAATGGTTGAGAAACTTGGAGTGCACTATACGTAGGCAGCTCAAGAAGAGGAGAGTGTCTTTTCTAGGCAACTCGGATGGGCTCAGCCTCTTCCAAGCAGTTCAGTTGGTCTCTCTGAGATAGTTTGGCTCTTCTAAGAGTGTAACTTGGTAGTCCTTAATGCTTACAAAAGCTTATAGAGAAAAGGGACTAGTGAGTCCTGTCAGTTTCAGGGACTTTCTGAAAGTTCTGAGTTGCTTAATTCCCTTTACAACATCTTGAGTCTTAATGACCTTCCTTCAAAGAACAGAATGTTTATCTTAGGTACTTGCTGCACAAATGGGTTAACTTTGTATCTGGCAACATTTCCATAATTGCTTATTAATTTAAGATGTTTGTTTTGTCGGTTCCTTGGGGTTTCTAAGGACAATGTCAAAGGCAAATTTCTTTCTAACTTTTATGATTTCATTAGAGAGGACCTAGAGTAGAAGGTTGAAAGCAATGCTGAGAAGGAATCCATTGGCCTATTTTTAATCTAGAGTTAAAGCTTTTGATGTCTTATTTTAAGCATGACATTAGCAGTAAATCTTTAAAAAAAAAGATATTATCAAATTAAAAGTTTCTCTCTATTGATAATTTAGTGACAGTTGTAATAATAAATGGATTTTCTATTGTCATCTTTCTTCTTTACATTGTTGGTATGATGGATTCATAGATTTTTCTAATGCTAAGCTAGTCTTGCAGAATTTGCATAAATCATACTTGGCCATGCTATGTAATTCTTCTTGTGCATTGATGTACTTGATTTTTTTTTGAGGATTTTTATAACTGTGTTCATTAGAGTTTGGCCTTTGTGGTTTCCTTGAACCATCTCCCTGTATTCAATATGAAAGTGTTTCTAGTTCATAGAATGACATAGAAAGGGCTTCCTCTTTTCTTAAATTTACCAGTGAAGTGATGACAGTCAGGACTCAACTGGCTAATTTTTTTTTACCCACTATGTATTCATGTGAGAAAAAAACAATCTATGTTCTATATATTCTTGTTTTAACATACTGCTCATTTTATTTGAATTGCTGCTTTAATGTTCATGATGGTTAGGCTGTAAGTTTTCTTTTCTCCATGGTGGCTTCATGATGTTTGGGCATTAAGATTTAGCTGGTTCCACCATTTTCATCACCTAAAAGGCTTGCTACAAAATGTATTATATGTGAGTAATTTATTAGCCTTGTGAGTGAAGCTCTGTAATGAAGATGGGTTTGAGACAGTGGTCTAAAATCAGATTTAATTTCCTTAGCAGAACTAGGCAAATGAAGGCTCAAGTTTATTCTTTTTTTTTCAATTTATTTTATTTTATTTTATTTTTAATTACACTTTATTTACTTTGTATGCCCCCTCTAGTTCCCTCCCTCCTCCCCTCTCAAACCCTCTCTTCCTCCCCCTACTCCACGAATGCCCCTCCCCAAGTCCACTGGTAGGGGAGGGTTTCTTTTTCTTCCTTCTGATCCTAGTCTGTTAGGTCTCATCAGGAGTGGCTGCACTGTCTGCCTCTGCGGCCTGGTAAGGCTGCTCCCCCCTAGCCCGTGGGGCAGTTCAGTGTCCAAGTGGGTTCCATAGTAATGGGAACAGAGTAATGCTTCTGACATGAACTGATTGGCCTGCTCTTTGATCAAGTTTATTTTTATGTTTAGCCTTAAGATTTGTTTCAATGCAGGCAACCAAGTCCATGCCGATGACTGCCCTTGCTCCCCTTACTAGGGAACCCCCCATGGAGACTGAGCTTCCCATGGGTTATATCTGAGCAAGAGTTCTAGGTCCTCGCCTTGCATGGTCATCTGTCTGTGCAGACACCCTGGGCCCATATTTTTAACTCTGTTTGTTGTTCAACTCCTCCTGGCAAGGTGGACTTACTAGGCCACAGAGAAAGAGAATCCAGACAGTCCTGATGAAACCTGATAGGCTAAGGTTACATAGTAGGGGAGGGGGACCTCCCCTCTCAGTGGACTACGGGAGGGAAATGAGGGAGGGGAGGAAGAGTGGGTGGGACCTGGAGGAGATGAAGGAAGGGTTCACAGCCGGGATACAAAGTGAATAAATTGTAATAAATAATAATAATAATAATAATAATAATAACAATAACAATAAAGAAAAAATGAAGAAAAAAGGTTTGTTTTATAGTAAATTTTTACTTCACCTAAAATTGTATGTTATTTGAAATCTTAGGTGATAATCTCTTTTTTTTTAACTTTTCTAATATGCCTTTAATTACAATCTATTTTTTAAATTAGTAATTACACTTTATTCACTTTGTATTCCCTCAAAAGCCCCTCCCTCCTCCCCTCCCCATCCTACCCCCCTCCCCCTTCTTCACGCATACATGGAGATAACCTAGAACCGCTGCACAAATATAGCCCATGGCAGGTTAGTGTCCAAGTGGGTTCCATAGTAATGGGATAGAGGGACTGCCTCTGAGATAATCTGATTGGCCTGCTCTTTGATCACCTCCCCCTGAGGGGGGAGCAGCCTTACCAGGCCACAGAAGATGACAATGCAGCCACTCTGATGAGATCTGATAGACTAAGATCAGAAGGTGATAATCTCTTAATTTGTTTTTTAAATCTATAAAATCTTTATAATATTCTTTTTAATGTTTCTAATATTTTTAAAAACCTCACATTTAAGAATTGCAATTATTTTCCCATTTCTGTGCATCAACTTACCACAGCTTGGTACCCTAAAACAACACACCTTTGTCTCCTTAAGAATTCTGGGGGCAAAACCCCAAGTTTCCAGGGCTGAGCTCTCCACGTCTGTTGAATCATACCCCCTGGAAGTTGTGTGGGGTAATCAGCTTCCTTGCCTTTTGCAGTGCTTCGGGTTGTGCGTTCTTGGCTGGTGGCCTCTTGCTCTAGCTTCCAGCCAAAAGTATAGCACCTTGCATCAGTTGTCATGTTGCCTTCTGTCTCTGTAGTCAAATATTCCTGTTTCTCTCTTACAAGACACTCGTAATTGCGTTTAGGGACCACTAAGATAATCTAGAATAATCTGCATTTTCTCAAAAACATTTTTTTTTTGTATGCAGCCAGAAATGGGACAGCTGGATCATATGGCAGATGTATTTTTAGCTCTTTGGAGGAACCTCCATGCTGCTCTCCATAATGGCTGCACTCATTTTCATTCTCACCAGCAGTATGGGAGGTTTTCTTTTCTTCTTATCCTAACCAGCACTTGTTCTTTTTTTTTTTTTTTTCTTGTGGTTTTGATAATAGCTGCTCTTAACTAGGGTGAAGTGACCTCTCACTCTGGTTTTATTTTCCATTCCCCTGATGACTAGTTATGCTGGAGAAGTTTTTCATGTACTTATAGGTTATTTGTAATTATTTTTAGAAATATCTATCCAGTCATTTTGACCATTTAGAGTTGGATTATTTTGTTACTGTTGACAGTTTACATTCCTTTGCTATTCTGGATATTACTCGCTTGTCTCACGACTAATTTGTAAATCCTTTGTTCTCTGAGGTAGTCTGATTGCACTGTGGTTGGTTCCTTTGCTGTACAGACCCTTCTCATTTTCATAGATGCTATGTCTCCATATTTGAATTTATTTTCTCTGCTTTGTTATTTTTGTGTTTTGTGGTTTTATTAATCTCCTCTCTCTGACCTTGTTTGATAGATAATTAAATCGTTGATTTTGAAGTTTTGAATTTTCAAGTACATGTATTCATGTAAGTTTTTAAGGTCCATTGGAAACACTTGCAGCTGCATTCAGGGAGTTCATTATGTGGCATATCTATTATAGTCTGGACAAGTATTTTAAATTGTGGTTATGCGATCGTGGCTCACTTTGATTATCAGTGTTATTTGGTTTCTAAATGTTTGGAAATATTTATAGTTCTGTGTTTCTGAGTTTAACTTAATTATCTTTATACCAAAGTATAGTTTTGGTGTTTGATTGGCGAGCTTTTGAGTGTGCCTGTATATGGCGGTGCGTGGATATGGGGGAGGAGGGTGCAACTGTGTGTGTGTACATGGGAATGCCAGAGGTCAATGTGTCAAGAATGGTAAACATTGCTTTTTTGAGACAGAGTCTCTACTAGGACCTGTTATCACCAATCAGGCTTGGCGTGCTGGCCAGGGAACCTCTGAGATGAACCTTTTTCCAACTTTCAATTAGCTACTTTTTAAAATCAACTTAAGAGGCCATCAACTAGATGTTTGAAAATACCATTTTAAATACATGTCTATATATTTAGGAGAAGTATCTTACCTAGTTCCACTATTCTGAGAAAATGGATCTGAAGTTACCTACAGTTAACTTAGATTTGTATATTTCATTTTAATCCTACTAAATTTGAGTTTATATATTATAAGCTATTTTTTTTACTTGGTACAAACAGTATTATCATATATTTTTGGTAGAGTAACAGTTTTCATTGATTAATGCCCTTTGCATAAATGCTTATTTTTTAAATGTATATAGTTTTGTATATATCCCCCATCTTTATTTTAATTTGTATGGACAAATTTTTTTCTATCTTTTTACATCACTTCTGTGCCTTATTACCTCCACTTATCCACATGTTTAAAAACTTATGGATTGCATTTTGTCAGGATATGCCTTTTAAAAATCCTGTATGAAAATATCAATTATGTTCTTTCCAATACTATTAAATACCTTATCTTGTGCAGTATTAGCTTTATTATTTCTAAGTGGTTAATTCAATTCTTGGATAGAAGCATCAAGATTTCTATTTTAGTGGGTAGGTATTTAATTATTGACTTAATTTTTGTAAGGATCATGTGCTTTATAGGAATGTTTTCCTTCTTCGCAGGCTATAGTTTTTTGGTTTTACAGTCCTGTCCAGATTTCATTTTTATCATGTGTATGCAATGTAAAGCTTTTTCTGCTGACCAGCCTTTGAGTTTACTTACCTAACTGTTCTTTGGTAGTTTATTATTTGCCTATTTGTGGGTCCTTATCTCCAAACTTTATTTTATAGATCTCTGGCATATAACCAGTTTTACACCTTTTATATCTCAGTTTAAAATGTATCATATTTGTATGAAATTTCATATATTCCCTAATTTTTATTATATTATTTAGAGCTATGAGTCTTTATGCTCACACCAGCATCTGAACCCCGACAGTGCCAATACCTACCAGCACTCTAGATGGGTGCCACAAGCTTCTTCTTGCTGACAAATGCTCAGTAGTTTCTTTCATGGTGTTCTTTTTGTATTATCGAAGGTATTTTATGAAGCACGGATTTTTACCTCCCACTGAGGAGTACTGAGCTTTGTTCTGGAACACGCAGATGTTCTTTGCCTTATTTGAACTTATTTCCTAGTAACAACTGTAAATTGACAATGTTGTAAATAAAGATGTTTTAAACAAAACAGTCGTGCTCATTTGTCAGTTTAATTCCCATGGTTTTGTTAGCTGCTGTCAACCATGTATCAACAGTGTTACTTTTCCATAACTTCTTTAAGAGATATAGAGACTCACATTCATACAATTATTTATTGCAGGAAATTGCTAAACATTTTATCTCATTAGCAGTTATCACTCTCTTAACATGTAAATTATAGATACATGTGTATTGAAAAGGCAGTATATACAAGATATGTCAGTGGGTACTGATCCTCCACAGATAACAGCAGTGCTGTATACCTGCTGATCCGTACAGAGTAGTAACTCACTGCCTACTATCCTTGCTATCAAAGGGCAGACAGAACTATAGCATCTCAGCATCACAAGAAAAAAAATTATACCATGTATTGCTAGCCCAGGAAAGGATCAAAGAAAAAAAAAAAAAAACAACCAACCAAACCTAAAGCAAACAAACAAACCAACAAACAAAAACACACACAGGCTTTTCTCCTCAATTTATATGAACTTGGTACCGTCTATTGTCAAAAATTTGTAAGCCAAAACCATCTTAGATGAGGGACTATATGTTTGGTGCTGATAGTCTAAATCCTGTCAAAGTCCGAATTCATACTCTATTCTGAAATGTCTAATGGCTTCCTTTAAGCTATGTGCAGGCTTTATCCAGAGCATGAATCTTACAGGGTGCTTCCTTCTGCCGGGGGTCAAAGGATATGACAATGGTTTACTTTATTTTAGTGGGCTTTGTTTCATTTCATGCATCTTTTAATTTTGGATATATTGCCTTGTTTTTTATTCTTTCTTTTCTTCGTAATTTGTATGATAAGCTTACTGTGCTCTCATTCAAAAAAATTTTCCCTTAATTATCTCAATATCTGCCATTACCTTTATTTCTTCCTTCAACTTTTTAAAATTTTGTTTGGATTGTCATTCGTTTGGGGGGGGGATGATGCCAATCTTAATAATTTTCAGTCTTTTAGTTTTGCATATGTATACATCCAAGATTATCAATATTCCTTTCGGTATTGCTTTGAATGTATATTACTTGTTTCTATGTACTACTCATTAATTTTCAATTTCAAACACTGCCCAGTCTTTGATATGTTTAATTATTAAATCTGTAAGTTACTGAGAAATACTTTAATTAAAAAAAAAAACACCCGTGTTTGGTTATTTTGTTGTTAATTTCATGAAAAATTTGCATTTTATTTAGAGATTTCATTGTTAGTGCATATACTTAATGTTGATCATCTTTATCCGTGTTTACTGTTTAAAATGTACAAGTCAGTCAGAAGATTAGAAATCAGAGTGCAGTTTCTTTGATGACTGACCAGTTTAATCCTTATACACTTTACACAACAGGTACAGCCCTAACAATCCCAAAGTTGGATTGCTTTATTGGCATCTTTGCTTTAGGTGCTTTAACTAAACTATAACCTCCACACAAACAACCAAAGCTGACCCTGTTTTGGCTCTTACTTCTTTTTTTACACAAACTAGTGTCCTTGACAAGAAGTTCTGAGTGCCTAGCTCTTATCCTGCAAAACTACTATTTTTAAGAGGACTGTTAATATATGAAGTTACCTTTTTTGTCCTATGTGAAGTTAGTTCAAAATCTCTCTGATGAAAACTAAAGGCCATCCATTTGATTTCATGTGGAAATTCGTTTGATTCTATATGGTTTAGTGAATGGTCTAGCCTTCGTGACTGATCCCAGTAACACCTCACAAGTCTAGAACCCATGTATAAGCACATGAAACCATTTTTACTGTTCTACTCTTTCTAATATTATGATTTTTTCTTATTTATAACAATAAATGGATAGCAGAGTTAATATTTGTTTATTCATTCTCCTTTGTATTCAGTACAGATCTTTGAACTCTTATCAGTTTCTAAAAATTGCAGCTGCGGGTGGAATCACTTTGAATTGATGTAATTTGAGAACTGACTTTTATGATTATTTAATCTATCTATCCATGGATATCTGATATTTTTCCATATATTTTCCATGTTGTTTCTTTTATCATTAAATTTCCCCAAATTTAAAATTATATCATTTCTGTGTGTCAAGGTTTCATTGAGCCATCGCTTATATAATTAAAGATACATCTGATTTCTTATTCTATTGTATAGATTATTCAGAAGCCCGAGTTTTCTAGTTTTGTTGCTTTTGAATAGGATGCAGTTGAATGAATTTGTAACATATTGAGTTTGGAGTCATCAACCCTGGTAAATTTACTTACTACTTTCAACTGTCCCCTCCGAATCGCTTGCATTCTCTTCATACGTGCTCATATTTTCAAGAATGCTGGGAATTTTCCTCCTGAACAGTCCTTGAGGCCCTTCCTTTTCTCCTCCCTTCACGGTTGTCTTGTGAGCAGAAGTGGTAGCTGCAGGCTCCCTCAGCTCATCTCTGAGAGCCAGCACCACTTGCATGTTCGCCTTCCCTGTGGTTTCTAGCTGTGGCCTGTTCCTTTCGAGATGAAAAAGCTCCTTTCTCCTCTAAGAATATTCATCATGCTTGAATTTTATCTATATCAGTAATGCAGTCGTAGAAATGACATGAATTTCTTTTTTCACCTATTATAAACATTTTTTTACCTGGAATTAGCATAAAATTTCTGATACCTTCCTCACATATTGGTGAACTAGCTTTGCATAATAATTGTTTCAAGTTATTTTATCTACGATTATGAATAAGACTGAAATGAGAATTTCCTAGAGTACCATGGCTTTGTTAAGTTACTGTCTTATTTTGGTGACCAACCTATTTTTCTTTTTCTTCATATGTTTATCCAGTGAAACAGATATTAATATCTGATTTCTTCATATGCTTTACTCTTTTCACTCCTTCTAAATATTTAGATTAATATTTTATTTGAATACCTTTACTTTCAAATGTTTACATGCTTTTTCTGTAATGTCCTAAATGGTGCATATTTCAGGCTTTGTGGGCTATATGTATTATGTCTGCTCCACATCTCTACTTTGGATCCAACTCAGCAAAAGGAAGTATATGAATAAAATGTGGATGTATTTAAATAAAACTTTGTTCAGACATGGCCATGTAAATTTCAGATAATTTTTAGAAATGATGTAATAAATCTCAGTTTTCCTATTATTTAAAAACATGTGAGTGGCCATATATTGTTGATGCAAAAATAAGATAGATTTGCTTTGGCACAACCTGTGCTTTACCAAAATCGGTATAGAATTGCTTCTTAAAGAGACTTACTGAGACCTGTGGGATTATTAATCGCATTCACAAATTCATTTTAGATGCTCTACTATCGAAATATGTACTCCTTTTGCTTCTTTACTCTGTGCATTCCACTGCACCACTGCTGAGATCATCTGTGGCGTTATGCCTGCAGCACCATCCACACTGCAGACCCAGGCTGTGTGGTACCTAAGAACTCCTCAACAGTTACAGAAAAGTCTCTGTCTAAAGACAGGTGCTGCTTCTTTTGGGCATTATCAAAAACAAACAAACAAAAAATCTCATGAAAAGTGATATATCTATGGTGTTTCATGTTTTTGTCCTTCTTTCCACCTCTGTGGCTTCTTGAGGGCTTTGATGCTCAGGGTAGGGGCAGAAGGGACTACCTCATTTATCTGTTCTGAGTGATCAGTTTCACGGTCATTCTCAAACCTTTCCAATCCCCAGTTGCTTAGACAATGTCATCACCAACTGTTTTTGGAGATAGATATAGGAGACATTAGGGGAGGTCCAGAGACCTGTAGAGACAACCTCACCTTAGACACACCTCAGATGCACGTCTTGGGTCTTGTTGGGGTTGAATTGGGGTAGCATGGAGGAGGAGGCTGGTGTTAGATGAACCTGGATTCGGGACAACAGAAGAAAATTGTACTGTAGTGTTCTCCAAGCAGAAAGCTGAAACATCCCAAACTTATTCTATTGTTCCTTATGATTTTGACTTGTAAAACTGATAGATTAAGTATTGCTGGTGGGTTTTGCTTTTAAATTCTTTCAGTGTCCAAAATTCTAGCTTTTGCAACATCTCCGAAGGCCCTCTTTTGTGGTGTTCTATGAGCCTTGGAGGTTGTGGGGTTGAGAAAAATGTCATCTGTAGTGAGTACTCAATAGTCACTTACTGTTAGCACGTTGAACAATGATGAGACTGCATTAACTGCTACCCACTGCAATAAAAAGTTTCTCTAAGTGAGCTTGGGAACTGCATAAAACGATGAATATAAAAATAAATATATAGAAGGCAGTTTGACAATGTGACCCTTAAATAAAAAAACAAAACAAATCAGTGAGTTCTCCTCTAGATCCTATCTTCCCTAGCTATGGCTTTTAACCATGTTTACAGTAAGAAACGTAATTTTCCTTCTGTGGAGAAGGCTTCAAACCAATCAAGAAGCTCTCTTCCATAAACAGTCTTGCCAATATTGTGGCAGTGAGCACATCTTGCCTGGCATGTTGATACTATGACACGCAAGGTCCAATGCTGGGTGGGACCATTGATAAGTTTTCTTCCCTAGCACTTTGCATAGCACCTTCCAGGATTATGAAAACTAGCCAGTTGGCAGAGAGTTTCTGTATCTTCAGAAATAGCACTTTACTGTAATGAGAATTTTGGAGTTTGGGCTTCTTAAAAATACACACAAAAATATTATAAGAATATATGTTTTTGTTTTAATCCCAAGTATGGGGGCATTGGGGCTGCTTCCTAGGAGCTGATTATGATTGCCTCATGCTCTGGCAGAATGTGGTTTACCAGCTGTAGATAGTTTCTATGAGTATGTGACATTTAGGACCTTGGGGACTTTTCAGAAGATATATAAATGCTAGTGCCCATATTGGTGGGTTGCTGGTTGGTGGTTGGATGCTGTTGGTCATGGTTTGTTAAGCAGTCATATGCAAAGAAATGAGAAGAAAAAGAAATTAAATATACTGATGGCCAAGATCAAACTTGCCCCAAGGAGCTTGATACCCCCTAATCAGGAGGAAGTAGTCTACCAACAAGATTGCCCCCTTTCCTCTACATCCTTCTTTCTTTCCTGTCTAGTGTTAGGGGGTTGAAAGAGTGAAAGAAAAGGAGTGGAGAAGGGTGGAAGTAAAAAGAACCCACAAAGCAAAAAATGTCAGATATACCTTACCATCCGGTTGTGGTGGGCAAGAAGAGCAATGACAACAGCCTGTTTTTTGTTTCTGTTTTGTTTTTGGTTTTGTCTTCAGAACCTCTGGGGCCTCCTCAACCAATAATTCATTGGATGGTAAGCCACTTCTGGCACTGCGATGTTCAGTTAACTGCCTGTTCCTCCTAGAAGCAGCTTCAGTTGCCCATGTTGGACGCCTTTGTTCAGGGTTTCTTTAAAAACACTATGTTTTAAGTAGCTTACGCGCTAGGAGCGCTTTACAAGGCTTCTTTATACATCCTTAGCTTTGATGAACGCATTCCCTCTACCTTCCTCTCTGCCTGTGCCAGCCCCACTCAGACCTTCAGCGTCCTTCTTCCCCATTTCTTCATAGAACATGGGTCACATGTGTTCTACTGTCCTCTTTTATTGTATTTTTATGTGGGTTGGAAGATTATAGGTTCCCAGATAGTTTCTTCATGAGCACTTCATTTTGTTTAATGCTTTCTTTGCTCCCCATTTTCCTACCCCATCACTCCCTTACCTGATTTCTATCACCATTATTTCCCCTCTCTCCTCTGATTTTATCTATATTTTATTATTCCACTCTCTAAAAGTACACCCCACCCCCAACAACTACCTAGTTTCCTGGTTTCCACATACATTCTAGTCTAAACACACAATACAGAAATTTTGAAGCTATGACCTACATTTGAGAGGGAACACTTAGTATTTGTCTTTTTGGACCTGGGTGACCTTACTCCATGTAGTTTTCTTTTCTAGTTCCATCCATTTACTTATCCCATTGTGTATTCAAACGATGTGTTCATTATCCATTTATCGGCTGACATCTAGTTTATTTCCATTTCCTAGCTATTGTGAATAGAGCAGCAATGGATGTACAAGCATCTCTACAGTAGAATGCAAGGTGCGTGCCCAGGAGTAGTATAGCTGGATAATACGGCAATCCCATTGTATAATCTGAAATTAAGAACGGTGACAGAGCCCACGGTCTTCTTTTTGTTCAGAATTGCTTTGGCTCCCCCTGGTATTTAGTCTATCTATCCACATCTTGAGATTGTTTTGTTTCTGTCTTTAGTTTTAGGTCCTGTTGTTGTTGTTGTTGTTGTTTGTTGTTGTTGTTTTTTAATTTGGGATAGGACTAAATTTGATTTGATAGGTGGCCATTTTACAAGACAATTTTAGTACATGATACTTTCTATCTTCTAGCATCTGCCTCATTATCTTAAAGTTTTTATTGTAAGGGTCTTTCGTTACCTTGATTAGGTTTGTTCCTAGGTGCTTTATTTTCATGAGGCTATGGTGATAGTGACTTTTTTCCCTGATTTTTTTTTTTCATTGCCATTGCTACATAAAAAAGCTTTGATTTTTATGTGGTACTTTCATACCCTGAAAAATTAATTTGAGAGGGCCTTGGTATCATCATTATAATCCCATAAATAGAATCATATCATCTTCAAATAAGGATATTTTGCTTTCTCTTTTTCTGTTTGTATCCCCCTTTTCACCCTCATTTCTTGTGCTTTACCTGTGACTTCAAGTGAATATCCTTGCCATATTCCTGATCTTAGTGGAAATGTTTAAATTTTTTTCCACACTTAACAAAATGTTAGCTCTACCTTGTTTTCTACAGATTTTATTATAGTAAGGTATTGTCTCTCCATCCTCTCCAGAATAAGATATTAGAGTTTTTCAAAGGCCTTTTAAACATCTAATAAGAAGATCATGTGATTTCTATGTATTTGATGGAAAATATTTATTGATTTAAATATGTTGAATTATTCTGTATCTGTAGAAAGAAACTACTTGGTCATGACAAAGGATCTTAGTCATATGATCTTAATCAGTTTGCCAATATTTCTTTTTTATTTTTACTTTTTAATATTAATCACAGGTTATTTACTTTGTATCCCAGCCATAGCCCCCTTCCCTCATTCCCTCCCAATCCCACCTTCCCTCCCTCATCTCCTCCCTGTCCCTTTACAAGTCCACTGCTAGGGGAGGTCCTCCTCCCCTTCCATCTGACCGTAGCTTATCAGGTATCTTTAGGACTGGCTGCAGTGTCCTCCTCTGTGGCCTAGCAAGGCTGTTCCTCCCTCAGGGGTGGGGGGAGGTAAAGGAGCCAGTCCTTGAGTTCATGTCAGAAATAGTTCCTGTTCCCCTTACTAGGGAAAACCCACTTGGGCTACATCCGAGCAGGGGTTCTAGGTTATATCCATACATGGTCCTTGGATGGAGAAAGAGTCTCATAGAGGATCCCCATGCCCTGATATATTTTGTCCTTGTGGAGCTCCTGTCCTCTCCCGAGCATACTAACTCCCCCTTTTATCATATGATTCCCTGCATTCTACCGAAGGTTTGGTTATGAGTCTCAGCATCTGCTTTGATACACTGCTAGGTAGAGTCTTTCAGAGGCCCTCTGTGCTAAGCTCCTTTCCTGCTTCTTGTTTTCTCCTACTTCCAATGTCCATGCCATTTGTCTTTCTAAGTGAGGATTGATCATCTTACCCCAGGTCCTCTTTCTTGTTTATCTTCTTTAGGTGCACATATTTTAGTTTGCCAGTATTTCATTGAAAATTTTTGCATCTATGTTCATCAAAGAGGTAAGTCTGTAATTTTTTTGTTATTGTTGGTTATTTGTCTGGTTTGTATCAGTGTAATACTATCTTCATAGAAAGTCTTCTTCCTTTTCTGTTTCATGGAATAATTTGGGTGATATTGCTGTTAATTCTTCTTGAAAGAAGAACTAATTCTGATAAAATTCTGCAGTCAATCCATCTGGTCCTGGGTTTGTGGGTTTTTTTTTGGGGGGGGGTGCTTTTTAGATTTTCCAGTTTCATGGAATAAAGGTTTTTAAAGTTTGTCATTATTTTCTTAATTTCACTGAGGTCTGTTATGATGTCTTTCTTTTTGTTTCTAATTTTTTTGATCAGAGCTTTCTCATGGTTAATTTGACTAAGAATTGGTCACTTTTGTTTCTTTTTTCAGAAACCCATGTCTCATGTCTTCACTTCATAGATTTTCTTTTTCATTTCTATTGTATAATTTCAGGTTTTATTTTCATATCTCTTCCTATCCATTGTTTCTTTTCTTATTTTCATCAAGGCTTCCTGGTGCATCATTAGTTATTAATTTGAGATATATAAAAATCTTTGATGTAGGTACTTAGCACTATCGTTTTGGACCTTTAGGACTACTTTCATTTTGTTGCTTAGATTCATCTATCTTATGTTTTTATTTTCACTCAATTCGAGAAATTTTATAAGTTTCTTCCTGATTTGTTCAGTGGCCCAGGTATTATATAATGCTACATTATATAAGCTTCATGAGATTTTGTATATGCTATGTGTTCTATTGCTGTTGATTTCTAGCATTATTTCATTATAGTTATAAAACATAAAATGTTATTCCAAGCTTCCTCTTTTTTAAGACTTGACTGTGCTCTAATATATGCAGAAAGTCTCATGGGGTCCTGAGGAAAAAAAGTTTAGGTTTTTAGTGTTTGGTTAAACTATTTTATAGATGCTTGTTATATCTGCTTGATTCATGATGTCATTTATTTTCAATATTTTTCCGTTTAATGTTGACCAGATAACCTGTATGTTGATGGGAATGTAGCATTAAAATAGCCCACCATGCCTGTCTTTAAGCTGCACTGTGGTTTTATGTCTCATGGTTTTTCTTTTCTGAAATTGGTGCACCTATGTTCGGTGCATGTGTTGGCTAGTTCATCTGAGAGGAGGAAATTTCAACGGACAACACCTCCACAAGAGCTAACTGTAGGGAAGCCTGTAGATCACTGTCTCAGTGGGTGATGTGGGAGAGCCCAGCCCATTGTGGGTGCAGCCACTCCTAGGTTGGTGATCTGTAATTTCATAAGAAAACAGACTCAGTAAGCCATGAGGGGCAACCAGTAAGCAGCTCTTGCCCCCGCCCTCGGCATCAGCTCCTGCCTCCATATTTCTGCCCTGATTGATTTTCTGCCCCAACTTCTTCAGTGATGAGCTGTGATGTGGAAGTATAAGACAAATAAACCCACCCTTTCCGTTGTTTTCCATCATGATGTTTCATCACAGCAATAGCCACCGTAACTATATAGGTACATGTATGCCTAGAACTGTAATGCCCTTTGGTATTACAGTATGATAAATATGAAGTTAGCCCCTTATCCCTCTGATTAGTTTTGGTTTGAAGTCTACCAACTCCAATATTGGAATAACAATTTGCTTGCTTGTTTCCTTGTTCCATTTGCTGAAAATGCCTTTGTCTATCCTTTTGCTCAAAGGAGGTTTCTACCATTGATGGTAAGTTGTGTTATTGAAGACAGTCAAATGGTAGATCATGTTTTCTAACCAGTCTTCTAGTATGTGTGTCTTTATTGGGGAAATGGCACTGTCAAAATTCAAAGTTGTTATTGAAATGTGCTATTAATTCTCATCACTTTGTTGGAATTTTGTTTTCTTAGACCTTGCTCAACCATCATGGTGTTGTTTGTTCCTTGTGACTTCTAGATGTGTTTATGCTTCTCTTCAGTCTGATGTCTTCTTTCTCAATTTCTCCATACAATTAGTAGCCATGTGTTCTTTTCATATGTTTTTATCTTTGAAAGTTTTTATTTCATCTTAAATATTAATAGATATGATTTTGGTGGGTATAGTAAGCTAGTAGGCAGTTGTAGTCTTTCAGAACTCAGAATGCCTCTTTCTGAGTCCTTCTAAATTTTAAAGTTTCTGTTGAACAGAAAGATTAAATAAACAAAAAAGTTTCTGCTATTCTGATGGCTCTGGCTTTATAAGTGACCAGACCAGTCTTTCTTACAGCTTTCCATAGCTGGTGTCCTTGGGACCCCTTGCTTCTTAGTACTGGACAATATGTGGATGACAGATACATGGCCTGGGAACTCATGGTCAGTATTTAAAGCTAGGGACATGGTGGAGACTTAGGGACCTGACTCAAGTGTCTTACTAGCTTGCCATTTGACTAGTAGTTAGCTCTTATAAAAAGGCATATTCTGCATTTTCTTAGTGCAGCTGTTTGTAATATATGTTCAGCTGATCAAATTAGGTAATTTTGTATTTCACAAACAGTCTTTAACTACATCTTTGTCAAATTGCTTTTATAGTTATTAAATTTCTCCAAATCTCCCACTGTCAGATTTGTTTGTTTTTTTTAACTTGGAAAAATAGTTTTTCTTTATGCATTTTGATGATGTTTTCAGAAATAGCTAAATTTATAATTGAACTTATTAATGTACTTTTAATCTCAACAAATGCATTCATTTTTGAAGTGCATTTTGATCAGTGTTAATTTTACTACATTAGGCTTCTTTGGTGTTAAAAGGAGATGTATTTGCAATTCTTTTACTTTCATATTTTAGATTTTTGCAGTATTATTTTTAGTATAAGACACTTCAGATTTTTATATTTTATATTTTATGTGGCAATATGTCACTTCATATACAATAAAACATTTATTATATTTGAGCTTATATTAGCGAGTTTCTCCTTTTTAAAAATTTGTCTACTTCTCCTATGTTCCATTAATTTAGTCTGGAGAGATGGCTCCAAGCTGAGAGTGTTTGCTGCCCTTGCAGAGGACCTGAACTTGATTTTGCCTGACATCTACACTGAGTAGTTAACAGTTGCCTGTAACTCCAGCCCCAGGAGATTCAGCTTCCTCTTCTTGCAAACATCTGCATACATCTGCATATACCACATACAAAAGCAAACACAATATACATGAACAAAGATAATAAAATCAAATTTTTTATGTTTCATATTAATTACAGTTATTCACACTTTGTATCCCAGCTATAGCTCCTTCCTCATTCCCTCCCAATCCCACCCTTCTTCCCTCATCTCCACCCATACCCCTCTCCAAGTCCACTGATAGGGGAGGTCCTCCTCCCCTTCCATCTGACCCTAGCCTATCAGGTCTCATCAGGACTGGCTGCATTGTCCTCCTCTGTGACCTGTCAAGGCTGCTCCCTCCTCAGGTGGGAAAAGGGGATGGTGGTAAAAAAGCTAGCCCCTGAGTTCATGTTAGAGACAGTTACCCTTACTAGGGTACCCATTTGGATACTGAGCTGCCATGGGCTACAACTGAGCAGGGGTTCTAGGTTATATCCATGACTGTTCCTTGGTTGGCGTATCAGTCTCAGAAAAGGCCCCTGTGCTCAGATATTTTGGTTCTGTTGCTCTCCTTGTGGAGCTCCTGTCATCTCCAGGTCTTACTATCTCTCCCTTCTTTCATAAGATTCCTTGCACTCTTCCAAAGTTTGGCTATAAGTCTTAACATCTGCTTCGATACCCAGCTGGGTAGAGTCTTTCAGATTCCCCAGTGGAAGGCTCCTGTCCTGTTCCCTGTCTTCTCCTACTTCTAATGTCTACCTTGTTTGCCCTTCTGAATGAGGATTACATTCCCTAGGGTCTTCCTTGTTGTTTAAATTCTTCAGGACTATAAATTTTAGTATGTTTATGCTATATTATAAGGCTAATATACAGTTATAAGTGAGTATATACCATGTGTGTCTTTCTGCTTCAGGGTTAACTCACTCAGGATGATCTTTTCTAGTTCCATTCACTTGCCTGCAAATTTCATGATTTCCTTGTTTTTAATAGCTGAGTAACATTTCTTTGTGTAAATGTAACACAAATTTTGTATTCATTCCTCAGCTGAGGGACATGTAGGTTGCTTCTGGATTCTGGCTATTAGAAATAAAGCTACTATGAACATAGTTGATATGGTTTTATGGTTGAGCATCTTTTGGATATATGCCCAGAAGTGGCATAGCTGGATCTTGAGGTAGCCCTATTCCCAGTTTTCTGAGAAAGTGCCATATCTATCTCCGAAGTGGTTATACAAGTTTACATTCCCACAAGCAATCAAGGAGGGTTTTCCTTTCTCCACATCCTCTCCAGCATGCACCAACCCTTGAGTTTTTTATGTTAGTCATTCTGATGGATGTGAGGTGGAATCTCACGGTCATTTTAATTTGCATTTCTCAGATGACTAAGGGCTTTGAGCATTTCCTTAAGTGTTTCACTGCCATTCGATATTCGTCTGTTGAATATTCTCTGTTTAGCTCTGTTCCCCATTTTTTAATTGGTTACTTGGTTTGTTGGGTTTAACTCCTTGAGTTCTTTACATATTCTGGATATTAGCTATCTGTCAGATGTAGGATTGGTGAAAATCTTTTTCCAGACTATAAGCTGTCATTTTATTCTGTTGAGAGTGTCCTTTGTTTTACAGAAGCTTTTCATTTTCATGAGGTCCCATTTATTGATTGTTTTTCTTAGAACCTGTGCTGTTGGTGTTCTGTTCAGGAAGTTGTCTCCTGTGCCAAGGAGGTCAAGGCTCATCCCCACTTTTTCTTCTAACAGATTTAGTGTGCTGGTTTTATGTTGAGGTCTTTGATCCACTTGGACTTTATTTTGTGCAGGGTGATAAATATGGATTTATTTGCATTTTTTCTACATCTGGACATCCAGTTAGACCAGCACCATTTATTGAAAATATTATCTTCTTTCCATTATATGGTTTTGGCTTCTTTGTCAAAAATCAAGTATCTGTAGGTGTACGGGTTTATTTCTAGATCTTTGATTTGGTTCTATTGATCCACCAATCTGTTTCTATGCTAGTACCATGCTGTTTTTATTATCGATGCTCTATAGTATAGCTTGAGATCAGGGATGGAGATACTTCCAGAAGATCTGTCATTGTGCAGGATTATTTTAGCTTTTCTGAGTTTTTTGTTTGTTTGTTTCTTGTTTTGTTTTTCAATATGAAATTGAGAATTGTTCTTTCAAGGTCTGTAAAGAATTCTGTTTGTATTTTAATAGAATAGAATACAATCTGTAGATTTATTTTGATTGGATGGCCATCTTCATTATGTTAATTCTACTGATTCACTAGCATGGGAGATCTTTCCATTTTCTGGTTTCTTCATCAATTTCTTTCTTTAGAGACTTGAAGTTTTTTTCATACAGGTCTTTCACATGCTTGGTTAGAATCACACCAATGTACTTTCTGTTATTTTTGGCCATTATGAAGGGTGTACTTCCCCTAATTTCTTTCTTAGTCTGTTTCCCTTTTGTACACAGGAGTTTTCAGATTTTTTGAGTTAATTTTATATCCAGCAGCTTTGCTGAAGGAAGTTCTCTGGGAGAATTTTTGGAGTCACTCATGTATACTATCATATCATCTGCGAATAGTGATACTTTGAGTTCTTCCTTTCCTATTTGTATCCCCTTGATCTCATTTAGTTGTCTTATTGCTCTAGCTAGGACCTCAAGAACGATGTTGAAGAGATAAGGAGAGAGAAAAGCCTTGCCCTTCACCTACCACCCCCAGGCCCACCACTGAGGAAAGTCAGGGACCATGGGAAAAACATTTTTACTGCATAGCTCCCTTTGGATTGCTCACCTAGGTTTCTAACAAAGCACCAACCCATTTGTCTAGTGGCGACACAGCAGAAACTGGGCCAGGCCCTCCTATGTCAATTAGCAATAAAAAATATTTCAAAGACATGCCTTTTGGCCAAACCGATTGAAGTAATTTACCAGTTGGGATTCTCTCTTTTTCTGGGCTGGGTTAACAACTGGAGCTAACTAAAAGAACACGTTTTTATTGATTTGCTAAGCATTTCCATATATTTTATCTTCTAAGTACCCTCTTTATATGTACATGTATGTAATATACATAGTCATACACACACCTATCAATGTATTACTTTTCCATTCAGATATTATTCAGTTAGATTTACCATGACATTAGCCCAATTGATTGCACTAACCATGTTCTCTGTAGAATCACAATGCACTTAACTTTCATTAATAGTAAACCTACTAAGTTTTAATTGATAAATTAAATTAATAAGTAAGTTGATAGTAAATTCACTGAGTTTTAATATTGTGACATTATGTTTAGTTTGATTATATTTTTACTGGATATAGAATTCTGTATGTACCTGTTTTGTAGCATAAATACATTGTACTTTTATGCATTACATAATTTCTATTTAGCAACCGTTGGTCTCCTTATGTTCCTTCGATATTTTTGAATACAGTCTTCTCTTGGTGTCGAACGGGAACACTGGTATCATATCTAGCTGACCCTTCTTTTCTCTATTCTTTTGTATAGTTAAATGGAATCTTAGTGTTTCCCCCTAGTTTGTCTCTCACCCCATCATTATTTTCTTCATTTTGATACTGTTGTGAAACCTGGTGAGTTCTTATTTTCAAGCTACTGCATTTTTTAACTGTGGAATTTCTGTTCCACTCTCTTTTGTATTTTTAGTCTAACACACTCTTCTTCTCAACAACCTTAATTCCAAGTACATGTGGAAATTGGTTACATTGAACTCAATGTCTATGTGAACATTTCCTAGGTACACTTTAATCCTTTGCTTGACTGATATACCTTCTGCTTTTCTCCCTGCCTGGTTATTGTGTGTGCTGATTTTCATTTATTTTTCTATTGTGTGGTTTAAACGGTGTCTCTCTGATTTGCCCAGGCTGGTCTCCAGCTCCTGGGCAGCCTGACCATTCTGCTTCAGCTTTCGTGGGCCACAGAGTTCATCACTATTCTCAGCATATATAGGAATTTTTATGATTTTAAATGTACCTGGAGTCTCTGGATGACCTCATCTTCCAGAATGTGTTTACCTTCACTTCTAATTTGCAGGAAGGAGAGACAATAATTTGAAGCCACCTCAACCCAATGAGAAACTGAAGTGTGAATTGAAGCTGGGCTTTAGTGTTTATGAGGAATGGCTTATTTCCAGTTTTTATTTATTATGAGGAAAGAACCTTTGGAATCCAAAGTGAATGAAAGATTCATCGGGTATTTCTCCTGAATGCCAATGTTTGACTTTTCAGGTTGTAGATTTGCTAAAATACCCACTCAGCATCTCAGCCCTGCCTGGAACTTGTTATCATTGTGATAAGAAGAGTTTCAAATGCGGGGCTCATTGTACATGCTTTCTTTCTGTGGATGTTACTCTCCTAAATGCATCTTGAACTTTATATATGTAAATGCAGACTATTTTTTTTATCAGTGAGTTGATTAGAAAAAAAAAAGATGATCAGCTGTTGGTAACAGAACTCCCTTCACTAGGTTTTACATTTGAATTTTTGTATTTTCTAACTCTATTTTAAATATATCTATTATTTCTTTAAACACAATATTGTTTTGTAAACTATATTTAGAAATTTCAATATAAGGTTTATACCTGTAGCATTTTATGGGCCTTTTCAATTGTTCTGGCACATAGTACCATATTTCTTTCTGTACCTTAAAAAAAAAAAAAAAACTTTAAAATTGCAGTTATGTTTGAAAAGTACAGTTGGAATATCTTACCAAAGTTTGCTTTTTCTTCTACTTAGCACATGAGGTTGTGATGCCTAGAAAATATTTGTTAACAACATAAAACTTGAAGTTTTCAGGACTATCCAGAAAGCATTTACACTCAAGACTACAGTAATGTTCAATATTAAAAGTATCCACTGTCTTTGCAGAAGAACCACATTCAGCTCCCAACACCAACCTGAGAGTCCCCAACTCTATTTCCAGGGACTCTGATGCCCTTGTCAGGCACCCATATGTACAGGGTACACATATAGATAAGCAGCTACAAATATACTCATACACCTAAAACACAGTTTTTTAAAGAAAGCATTTTTATTTCAAGACCACCCAGGCAAACAGTCTACATAAAGGTTACATTTCAGCTTTCTTTCTTTTCCTTCTTTCTCCTAGCCTTTCTCCTAGATTCGTTGTTATTGGTAAGTCTTGGTTTTAAGTTACTTTCATCCTCTATCCATACCACATTTTGGCACATTTGGAGCACGGTCTAGGATGAAAGCATTTTGGGGGATTTTTTTTTTTTAAGTCCATTTGACCTGGTAACAAAATATAACGATCAGGATAACTTAGAGTAGAAAAGTTTGTATGAATGTTCAGTGCTGAGAACTTTTAAGATGCGGGCTCTGGAAAGCCTAGGGTCTGGCAAGGGCTTCTCTTTGCTTCCAAGATTACACCATGCTGTTGTGACCTCCAAAGTGAAACAGTATAGCTTCTTCATGTGGTACGGGGAAGGCAGGGCCAACAGGATCCTCTGTCCTTTCCGGGTACTAATGCATTCATGAGGGCTTTGCCCTCTGGACTTAATCACTTCAGCAAAGGCCTCATCTTTAACACCTTCACAATGGGGATTAAACCTCAGCATGGATTTGGGAGAGGATATATTCAAACTGCAAAGGTTTTCATGTGTGCACTTCTGGTTTCTCCCTCCCTACTCTTTTGATTTCTGCACTCCCCTACCATTTGTTAGTTCTTCAAGATTTTAAAACATTGTAGGCAGAATTTATTTATCATCATTAGCAAATTAGGTCAAAAGAATAATCCATTATTCCTAAAAAAGAAAACAAAATAAGACAAAAAAACTGGCTTTCTTTTTGTTTTTAATGTATAGAAAAAAAGAAAACTTGACTTTATGAAATGTACTTTGGGGAATATGTTGCTGTTTTCTTTGTGTGGTATCAACACAATATCAGATATCTAACTTCTTGAGACAAGTGGTTATTGTATATTTTCTTGGGCGAAGTGCTAATTAAATTTATTGGGTTAGTTATATAACTATTACAGGAAATCAATACATTCAGTGTTTGTATACATGTACATGGAAAATTTAATGGCTTTTAAAAACATGTATTGTGTATTTTTCTTTTTTCCTTTTTATTTATTTCAATTTATTCACCTTTTATCCCAGCTGTAGACCCTTCCCTCATCCCCTCCCAACTCCACCCTCCCTCCTTCTTTTCCTCCCATGCCCATTCCCAAGTCCACTGATAGGGGAAGTCCTCCTCCCCTTCCATCAGATCTCATATCCATATTAATGTTCATTAATACATTTGACTATTTTGAGGTTTAAAAAATTATTAATTTAATCACTTTACAGCCTGATCCCAGCTTCCTCTCTCCTCTTCCCTCAGTCCTACCCTTATACCTCCTACCCCCCTTTCCCCTTATCCTTCTTCTCAGAGAAGGATAGGCCCCCAAGCGGTATCAATCCACCCTGGCACCTCAAGTCTCAGCAAGACTAACCAAATCCCCTCTCACGGGGGCCTGACAAGGCAGCCCAGCCAGGGGAAAGGGATCTAGTGGCAGGCAACAGAGTCAGAGACAGCCCCCACTCCTGTTGTTGGGCACATGATGCCCATGCTACACATCTGCTCCCTGTGTGTAGGGGCCCACATCCAGCCCGTGCAAGCTCTTTGGTTGGTGGTTCAGTCTCTGTGATTCCCCATGGGCCCAGGTTAGTTTGCTCTGTAGGTCTTCTAGTGGTGTCCTTTACCCCTCCTGGCTCCCTCTATCCTTCTTCCCACTCTTTCACAGAACTTCTCAAGCTCTGCTGTGGGTCTCTGCATCTCTTTCCATCAGCTGCTGGATGAAGCCTCTCAGAAGACAGTTGCTCTAGGCTCCTGTCTGCTCTCAGAAGACAGTTGCTCTAGGCTCCTGTCTACAAGCACAGCAGAGTGTCATTAATAGTGAAAGGGGTTGGCTGTCTTCCACGGGGTGGGGCTCAAGTTTCCATTCCCTCAATCTCTGCTCCATCTTTGTATCTACACTTCTTGTAGGCAAGACAAATTTTGGGTCGAAGGTTTTCTGGGTGTTTTGGTGTCTCCCTTCCTCTGTTGGGAGATGCCCCTGGTACAGGAGGTGATGATTTCATTTTAGTGTTTGTATACATATATATGAAAGATATAATTTTTTAAAAGATGTATTGTGCATATTTTACATATTAATTTTAATGTGCATTAATAAACTTGACTCGAGTTTTTTAAAAAAAATTTTAAATATTTTCACGTTTGTCTGTACCTAGGAATTGTGAACAGGTTGAAAATGGAATAAGAAAATAGCTAAATGTTTGTCGAGCTAACACTAGAATTGGTAGTAGTTTAGTACATGGATAGTATGATGAAGGTAATGGTAGCTTAAGGAATATTTGGGTATTTGAATTTTTGTGCTTTTAGAACATGCAGAGATCTAATCCGTGAATCAGATTTTAACATAAACACATTAATATGGCTTTTTTATATGCTTTTCTGGATTAAAAAAAATTGTTATCAAAATGAGTTTCTTTAACTCTTGGAAAAAGTTTTTAAATATGTATAATCGCCATCTAAAAAACAAACTGAATTCATGGAAAAATGTATTTATTGTTCTCTGCAGATCTCCTGTGGAATCCTGCAGATGCTCACATAAGAAACATTCTTGCCCATTCTCTTGAACAAACATGTTGCAAATCCAGGTATTTGCATTCACGAGAGAATAATTGTTTCAAAGATGTAGGCTCTGAACACATGTGGTTGTCTGCCAGATTATGAGCACCAGACAACAGACATATTTTTTCAGGTGTGCAGCTTGAGGAAATGATCGAACACTAAGAGTAAATGCAATGTCCTGGGGAATATTTGGAGAATTGTAGGTGTGACTGTACATTGAGTAATCAGTCCCTCTGGCTCCTACAGTGACTGATAAAAAAATGTATCTTATTTTCTGTTGGCAAAGGGAAACAAAAGTGTAGCTCTCTTAATGCATAGTTTGTTAAGCAATTTCCATTTTGTATTTGCATCTCACAGATGTTCCAAAATGGTTAAGCTAAAAAAGTGTGTTTCAATTCCTGAGTGATAACAAATTGCATTTCTATCAGTTGAATACATGCATATGTTTGTTTATTTGTGTGTACATGTATATATGCGTGTGCGTGTATATATGACCTTATTTATATGGCCCACAAATAGACGCATATGTAAGTATATATTTGTGTTTTCTATTTGTGTGTATATGTACTAGCATGAATGTGGAGGTCAAAAGATAACATCTGTTTTTCTCCCACTTGGGTCCCAAAACTGGAATCCAGTTCCTCAAACTTAGTGGTGCTTGCCTCTTCCTGAAGAGCCATCTCATTAGGTCAAGAATCATACTTAGAGACCAGTAAAATCCTTTCTTGATTATGGTCAAGAAGTTTTTAAATCATAAGCTATGCCCAAATGCTTGATTTTTCATTATACTTTATAATTTGATTTTAGTGGAGTTAAGGCTTTGTTTACATATAGTTGTGACCTAGCAGCTCCTACAGAGCCAAAAGAGCTCCAGTCCTCAACTTATTGACATCAGCATTCACTAGAGTACATACTTACTAATTAGGCAAAGATACGAGTTTCCAGAGAGTAGCACAGAAGGAATGAACCTTTTATAACTACACCTCAAGCAGAGTGCTGTCACAAACGTGCCCTGTCTAAGCAAGGCGGTCACAGAGCCCTGTTTGTCAGACCCTTCTGATTTAGACAGGTTTTATGGAATTATTAGTAGAGCCCCTTTATTCTCAAAACAGTTTTCAATGGCCGTGTTGCTGTGTGAAGCTTTCAAGGCTAAGTAACATTAATAAGGAAAGAAAATTGCCTAATATCATGCACTCATGTTGAACCCTTTCACACCACTGAAAGAATATGTTTTGCCTGCTCTTCAGTTTAAGTATGCAATTGATTTACATTTTGGTTAGAAGTAATTTGAGGGTTCATTATCTTAGCAGTTATAGAAAACATTGCTCCCTTCTATACAGAGTGAGGGAATCTATGTATACATATTTTAATAGCATTATTTATTTATATTTGCCTAAGAACAAACCTCAAACATAATCAACTCAGAAAATAAGTCTTGATGTGTTAACTGGATGTGTTTAAGTAAGGAAAAGATACTGGTGTGAATACCAGTGGGTTTATGTCTCCACATGTCTTTAGTTATTGGTATCCTATTTTACATATAAGTTTGATCATATATACAAAATTATTCCTAGCTGAAGATAAATTTTAATCTGTTTTTTTTTTTTTTGCATCATTGTTGATGTTTGAAGCTTTAGATTTTCTTATAGAAACTGGATGACTAGAAAGTTTATTCTACACTAGTAGGAGTCTACATTCAAAGTTCACATAGAAATCCTAGGCAAAAAGTCTTCCAAATCTTCCTGGACACATGTTTTTGTTCACAGCCAAACAAACTACAAATTTTTTTAAATTTATTTTTTTTTATTAACTACAGATTATTCACTTTGTATTCACCCATAAGGCTTTCCCTCCTCCCCTCCCGTTCCCATCCCCCCTTCTTCACACATGCCCCTCCCCAAATCCACTGATAGGGGAGGTCCTCCTCTCCTTCCTTCTGATCTTAGTCTATCAGATCACATCAGGAGTGGCTGCATCAAAATACAACTCTCAAACCACGCAGATATCATTGAACTTACAGCAAGCTGGATAACAAGAGCAGAGAGACCAATGGACAATTGACCATGGGACAGAGCCATGCCACTTTCATGAAGAGTCTCTCTAGTCCAGTAATGCTCAGTCTTTCTAATACTACAACTTTTAATACAGCTCCTCATGTTGTAGTGACCCGCCACCATAAAATTATTTCTGTTGCTACTTCATAACTGTAATTCTTCTAGCTATGAACAATAATGTAAATGTTTTTGGAGATAGAGGTTGCCAAAGGGGTTGTAACACACAAGTTGAAAACTGCTCCTCCAACTCTAACCAGAGTGCTGGTCCGAAAGGACCACAGTGATTTCAACTAACACGTTCAGAGTCACTGATGTGGATGACAGGAATATTGAGTTTATAAAAGACTTTAAATTAGAAAACTACAGTCCATCAGAAATAGATCCTGATTATTCAATAAAATAATGGAAAAATGTGTAAAGATGGTGAGTGACCAAGTCACCTAGGTTTGAAGCTTTTCTAGACAACTACAGCTGTATTTATTTACAATTCTTGTGATTAAAAATATTACAAACCAACATATTATTTTTTCTATGAATATGAAATAGTAATAACCACCTATGTGATGTTCTGTTGTCTCTTATTGTCATAGGAAACATGATCATTGTTTGAAATACAATGGAGAGTCTCATTTGTTTTCCTTCTCATAACTGAGTGGTCTTCATTATCCACTCTTTGGCTGGCTAAGGATGAAGACGTTAGTCTATTGATGAGCTTTTTACTTTTCCTGCTTCACACACAGGAAGTTCAGCACTTGAATAGGTATCCACAGCAAGCAAGTCATTGAGTTCAATGTCGTACTAGTGCATGAATTCAGAAGTGAATTCATTCATTTTTTTTTCTCTACTCAGAATCTCTGCTGATTTTCTCATTGCCAAATAAAAGAACTGTCCATCAATCTGTTTAAAAAATCATTACTGCCATCCTTTCTTCCCATGACCATTAACAACTTTAAGATCAACTACAATCTTATATGATCCATATTCTTAAATGATTAAACATAGATGAATGCTTTTTATCCATGAATAGAACAGATCACAGTTGCTGGGTCTATTGAGTGCATGATGATGAATGACTGCATTTGAACTATTCTCCTGGTTTTCAGATCCTAAGCCTTAAGGATCCTCTATTCTCATCCATATGGTCATCATGACTTTTTTTTTTTTTTTTTTTAGATTGGGTACTAGATAAAATAAGGTTAGTATTGTAGTAGGATCTTCTTTAGATGCCAAGGAAACCCTAAGCCTGTATGTTGTTATTCTGGATGATTTGTATCTATGAGGGTTTGACATTTTCTTTTCAGGTTGAGTTTGAAATGTGAGATACATGTCAGGATCTTGGCTATCAGACACATCTGGAATGAAATATTTCTAAGTCACAAAGAACTTTCTGGTAGTGAAAACAAAGCTGAAGAGGAAGGCAAATAATGATAAATTAACACTTTAAAATTATTAAGTGGGATTGTTTTCTTAGCTGTGGGGAATATGAATTTGATATGAGGTCTCTATGGGTAATGCTTCCCTATAAAGTGTGTGTGTGAGTGTAGAGTTCTTTTACATTCCTTGATACGGAATCTGCAGTGCTACTACAATATTTCATTCTAAAAATTGTATGACATGTATTTGATCACAGACAGAAGATAATCACGGCTCACAAGCAAGTAGGTATATTGTAGAGAAACAGCAACAACTTACAAGAGTATCATTTAATAATTTAAGTGACATAGACACATTTTTGAATAGATAGGTTTTTCTTGGCACCTGGTAGATTATCCTAAAGAGAATAAAATCCACGTATGTTAAATTATTAAGTCCCAGTTACTAGGATTTGTTCTTGCCATTTTTGGTATGCATTTAAGACAGAAATAACATTACATTAGAGGTCAAAACCTATTTAGAAACCATTTCCCTTTTGGAGTTTCTAAATATTTAAAAATTACATGAATGTAAACTATAGTTTCCTTTCAACATTTGCTTAAGAAGAGCAGATAATTGACGTCCACTGCACATTTGGATGCTTCCTTTATTTCTAAGTGTGCTTGATCTCCAGTCTTTCCACAGAATTTGGAATTTTGTTTCTCTTGTGTTTTATTTTTGAAAAGGCTCTCTGCTATTGTACCATTTCGCTTTCTGGTTTTATCCTTTTGTCTGAAGCCTTATTGCCACATTCCTGGTCTGTGGACTGTACGGTGAGGGAGATGGCGAGCCATGAGCGTGTATCTAGTCAAGGTTGAAAGAGAGCAGGGCTTCTGAAATGCACGCCGCCGAGTGGGGGACATGTAGGTTATTGCCATGACAATTCTAATTGTTGGAACTTTATTCTTATCGTGGTCTTTATTCAGTTGGATTCACCCGAACAGCACACATAGATGAGCCACTTTAATTTCTGGGCTGGTTTTAGGAGAACATGTAGCCAAGATTCATCATCTTTTTGTTGAGATAACAAAACACACGGTCAAGGGGATCTGAATGGAACTGCATTTTCTAGGCATGCAGAGATCGGCGTGAAGCGAGCCTTGCTCCCGGTGACCCCTGGACGCTCTCTCTAACAAATGATGGGGCTACATTTTAAATTACAGAAGATTCCAATTACTGTGAAATTATGGGCTCTAGGAGCTCCCTCTACGGGCTAATTTAACGTCTGCAAATGATACCTCTTCTTTTCCTTTCTCCCCCCTTCCTTTCCCATTTTTTCCCCCAACAAAGCCTCTGTGTGGCCTCCGGGATGGGGTGGCCGCCTAAGGGCCCTGAGGTTGTGCTCCTTGGAGCGTGTGCAAGATGGCTGCCCAAGGCTGTTTGAAGCCGGCGCGTTTGAAGCTGCGGCGCGTGTTTGAAGCTGCGGCATTTGAAGCTGTCGGGCTTGAAGCTGGCGCGTGTGTTTGAAGCTGCGGCATTTGATGTTCCTGAGGACGTTTGTAAATTTGAGACAGACTTTAATATTGTTAGACGGTAGGGGAGTCCTTTTCAACCCCCTTTTCATATATTTTTTCACTTGAACTTTTTAAAAAGTTTTATTTAACTTTTTTTTTTTCAACTATTTTAACTACTTATGTCAGCCGTGGAATGCTGTGATTCACAGTCATTATTGTAAGGAGGCTGTTATGTATTTTTAGTGCTGCTGGGGCCGTAGGAACTCTTGAGTGGCTTTGACTGCATACAACAATGTGGAGAATCAGCCCAACTGTGAAAAGTGCCACCGTGGCCACGGAACAGCGCAGGGCGATTCTGAAAGGGGGCCCTCTCCTCGTTGCTTTCGTGAGGAGGCCGAGGGCGCCCCGCCGCTGCGTTAGCAACCGTGATGAATGTTGAGGTAGAACACACCTGTGAGGCCGGGGAGTCGTGGGTGTGAGTAGACGTTGCCCCTTCCCCGAGCCAGGCCTGTGCTGCTTTCCCTCCCATTGCTTCTCCTCCTCCATCCCTGAGAGAGTTGGGGAGCAGTGCAGACGCTGCCAGGGCAAGCCTCGCTGCCCACCCCTGGACTGCGCTGTGAGCCGGCGGCGTCTGCGGGGGGGAGGCCCTGCGTGCCCGGGAGAGGGGAGGCCCGAGCGCCGCGGGGCCCGGGCGGGAGACAGGACAGGGGAGGACAGCTCTGGAGGTGTGCTGGGCCGAGGGGAGGGAGGGGAAGGCGCCCCCGGGCACAGGGCCTCCGGCAGGCCCCCGCCCGGGCGAGCACAGCTGCCATGGCAGAGCTGACCGGGGGAGACGTCGTCTGCGCGTCTGTCCTCACGGCGACCTCGCTGGCGGAGCGGGTTCCATGCGTCTGTCCTCAGATGTTCTCTCTCGAGGTAGGCTCTTCCGTCCCGTGGATGAGAACTCCCTTCCAGAGTGAGGAACGGCGTCTTGGCATTGACGCTCCCGTAGGGCTTAACGCAGTTTCCTTACAGTCTGCTCTAGAACCTTTGGCTGACAGAGAAGAGGGCAAGTTTCGGTAGGAGCGCCTCTGCGCCTCTGTGACTCCAGTGCAGTGGCGCAGACCTTGGCCTTGGTGTGCGCTGAGCCCTCTGCTCCTTCACCCTCAGAAGGAGCGCCTCAGTCCAGGCCGTCAAAACCGAGCTACCGCCTCCCGCACAGATGACACGGATTTCATTCTAATACACAGTTTAAGTCGGTACTCTGTTTATTTCAGAGTGGAATATGTCTTGTGAAAAGGTGAATGATTAACACATTTATCTCTCATTTCTTCAGGTCACCTGGCCTTGGACTCTGTTCTCTTGCCAATAGCCGACTTGAAGTTTATTCTCTTCATTAGCTGAAAATTTCTGAGTTTGGAAGAGCAAAAAATTGGTAAGCATTTTGCTTTAAGCAGTATGGATCCATTTACTTTTCAAATATTTCTATTTATTTACTTATTTGCATGGGTAGGCATGTGGGGCGGCGCATGGATTGAGACTGGAGAACATTTTCAGGAGTTGGTTCTCTCCTTCCGCCCTGTGGGATGTGAGAACTGAAACCATGACAGCACAGCGGGCCTGGCGTTAAACATCCTGCTGAGCCAGCTCGCCTGTCTAGATTTGGTTTTCATTCCAATTTGTTACTTATAACTTGTTAAAACTGTAGTCTTTGACCCCTCCAGCATTTTTCCATTTTGTTAGGTAATACGTAAAATCTTACAGTGCTCCCCTCTTTTAACCAAACTTTTATTTTTAATTTCACACGAACAATATAAACATTAATTTATTAAGACCTAACTTTCTGTGTAAATTCAATGTAATAAATTAATAATCTGTTCTTATAAATTATTAGGCATTAAAAGTTTTAAAGTTAATCTTTGTATATTTAGATCCACAGTGTTTGCAAAACTCTATTGGCGTACGTGTGTGAATGTTTGCATGTGTACACACACATACAAATACACAGGGTTCCACAGGCACACGTACCTGTGTATGTGTGTACTTGTATGCTTGTTCATTGCTTTCCCAATCAATTCAAGTATTTACTCGCCTTTGTAACGGTCATTAGATGCACATTATTGCTTTGTTAAACTTGAAGAGAATACTTTAAAATGTTCTTAATCTTGGTGAAAAATTTGCTGGAAGATAACGGAACATGTGTTTCAGTGAGAGCTGCACCCATTTTATGACATGCTTGACTAAGCATGAGTAATTCAATGAAGAAGATGGGTAAACGCTGGTAACTGCTGTGTCTTCCACAGTGAGGAACTCATGAAAAACTTGAGCCATCAGGGTGTGGCTGGTCAGGCTCCTGCTGTGTACTGCTTTGGGCTAAGAAAATTCTTTTTTTTTTTTTTAACAGTACCTGTGATTTTATTCACACAGTCATTCATATTTTCTGTATCCACTTCATGTAGTTAAAACTAAGATTGTTTTAAAGTGGATGCCCACCCTTGATACACTTCTTGTATTAAACTCTTCCATGTAGACACAGTGACACCCCTTAGCTTGCCAGCTCTCCTTTTCTCCCCCTAATTTCCTGTCTGCTTTCTCTGCCTTTGTAGATTCCTCAGTTGTCCTATCATGATGAAGTTCATATTTGTTTCATGAGGCTAAAATAATGAGCAAATCAATTACTGTGTTCTGAACTGGCAAGCGTCTCCATTACATAGTGCAGTGTAACTTTCTAACTCCTCCTAACGACATCTGCCTTTAGAAATGGGTCATGGCAATGTGCTCATCCATAATGTTCTATAACCTTGGTGATTTGATTCATTATTTGCTATGAGGTTTGGCCACATGCATTATTGGTATTCTATTCCTTCATATTCCTAACGCTTTCTGGTTCATCCATTTTTTTCTGTGTGCATGTGTGTCTGTGTGCACATAACTCATACGTGCACACAGACACACACCGCATCTACCCAGTGTCCTGGCAACCACTGAGTTTTAGTTTACTCTGGTTGCAAAATTGTGACGTTGTGAAACGATATCGTACTAGTGACATTTTACAACATATGCTTTTGCCTGTGTGAAGAAATTCTTCTTATTGGCGATTAGTGTTTTGTGTATGGATATACCACAATCTGTTTATCTAGATATCACTTGACAACTTCTTTAGTTCATTCCAGTGTTTTGGTTATATATATACACACACATAAAGGAAATATCTATATGTGTATCTAGACATAGATGTGCAATATTGACATGCATATTTTATGTATATAAATTTTATAAGGTTGAATTTCCTTTGCATAAATATCTAGCAATGAAATAACTGGGGTTCACGGTGTAAAGATCTTGAATTTTGTGAACTGTTAAAGTGTTTTCCACAGTGACTTTATTGTTTTGCATTTTCTACTACCAACATATGAGTATCTCAGTTGTTAGTATGTGAAATATTCACCATCTCCTCACCAACACTTGGTGTGGTTAGTCTTTTTAATTTTGACCGTAGACGTGAGTAAGTATATATAAATATGTAATTTTAGGATGCTTTTTTCATTATAATCACTTGTTTCTGTCTTACCCAGCTAACTGTGACTATTTCATCTGTTGGCTTAAATTATTGCTTTATTTCTTCATGTTTTGTTATTTATAACCTATTTTTCCAAAAGTTTAAACGTTTTATCTTTATCTTTGTTTCTTTTAGTTCTTGGTAAACATATAATAGGTTATAGATAAATATCCTTGCCCTTCATTTTGAGAAAACCTAATATATTTGAAAAAGAATATAGTTAACTTGAGAGCCTGGATTGTACTGATATCTTTCAGCAAGAGAAATTACAAATTAGATTTCTTATTCAAACAGTTAGCAATCCAGTATTTCAGGAACCGGTCCTTTCCAAACATTTTCACAGACATTCAACAACTGCAGGATCACTCTCAAGTCATCTTGTTGTTTTCTAAAGTAGCTGTTTTAATTCTCTGTCTCATTAGACAGTGTGGAGAATAATGTGGCATTGTGCATTAAAGAAGCCACTTTTATTTAACTCGGTGCCTACTTGCATTGGCCAGAATTGGTGATTTTAAAATCTTTTTCTTCTTCTTTTTTTTTTTTCCTAATAAAAAGCATTAACTGTTCTCAGATCTCTGGCTTTGTTCCCCGGATGTTGAAAAGCACACAGTCACTTTGTCAGTCTTTCAAAGGCAATAAATGAGAATGGTTACCACCACTGTGTGTTTCATTTGAATATATGCCAGAGCTCTGGTGCTTTCACAGTGGCTTGATTGCTACTTCAGCAAAACTACCTGGTTAGTAAGAGTTTTTGGTTTGGTTTTCTTTTTTCTTTTTTTTTTTTTCTTTTCTTTTAAAATCAAAGATTTCATATAGCAAACTAAAGACTAATGAGTTATGGGCCTGTACCCATAAGCTCTCTCTTAAGGAACCTTATCTAGAAAGTCAGCTTTTATTAAAAAGAAAAAGAAAAGGTGATCGAGTGCTTTGACAATATTAATTAGTACATATTAATTCTTGTCTGAGTTATCTGTGAAGTTTGGTGTTAGAGCTCTATACAACCTTGTCAGCATTGTCAGATCTCTGTAACAGGAGATAGGATGGTTATCATGCTGTTTACCCTTTCTTTTCCTGTTGAAAGAGAAGCATTTTTACTCACATACAGTATATTAAACAAACAAACACCCCCAAATCTCATGCCTTTGGTTTTAAGTATGATAGTATCATTAGCAAATGCAGGAGGCATCAGGGATATTTACAACAAAAGACTGAACAATGAAGCTAGGAAATTGTGAATATTTTACAGTTTGCAAGTAAGTTTTTTTTCTATTTCTACATTAATTTAGTTATGTTAAATTTGACAAATATTAATTTACGTTAGGAATTCTGTCAACAGTGAAAGATTAAAATCTTGCCTATTGCTTGGGAGAAAAAAAATCGGAACATAATGCAAGCCAATATCAGAAATAATTCAAAATTTATTGCAGCAATAAACAACAAATTCTTACTATTCTTCAATATCAAGATTGGAATAAGGAAATCCCCTATTCAAAATTTTCCTTAAAAAGACGTCGACAGGACATTTCACTAATCATTTCTTTTAGCCCATTTTGTTGTTGCCTGGTTGTTTGATTTTGTTCTGTTTCTGAGTAAACCAGTCCTCTTAAACCCTAACTCAGGTTTCCCTCAAGCCTAGACTCCATCCTTTCAGATGCTTTTTTTTATTTTGGTTCAGTGTTGATTGAGTTATTTCAAATACTTGTTGGATCATTGCTAAGTGTACAAATTGAGCACACATCTTTTTCACTTATTTCTTATTTCTAGAAAGCCAAACTGCATTTTCTAGAGACGTGTAGCATGTATTTTTCTGATGTCAAAATCCTAGTATCTAGGGGTCATTCTTTGTGTTTACTTTACCATCTAATCCCCAAAGAATCCTGCCATTTTACTGTTCTTTAATGACTATGCCCTTACTCCAGCCTTAATCCTCCCTGGCAATTTGCATCATAGGAATACCCACATCTGTTATGCAGGAGGGTCAAATCCAAGGGGATTAAGCCCTCTCACTCCCCTTTCATTCACTTGCAGAGAGAGGCCTGCCTGCATTCTGCCCACTGTTCTGCTCCCTGTCCAGGGGAGCGATTCTCTCTAGTGCTTGGTCCAGAAAATGTACCTGTTAATATACTGCGTCTTTACATGTGGTCTTTTATAACCCAGAATTATGTCGCATCCTTCAATTTTGTTTAACTCTCCCTGTAGGAAGTTAAACACATGTATCTTCTAATGTTTTTATTTTTTTTATTAAGAACTATTTAAAAATTCACTTTGAGATTGTTCCTTATTTTGAGAGGAAAAAAAATCTGCAAAAGACTCTTAGTTGACTTTTTCTACTGAATGTGGGTATATGTCATGATGTTCCTTGTACCTTGATTATTTATAAGGTGAAAAGGTTACTTAATAATTTTTTTTACAAAAGGTTTATTATTCCTGAATTTTTTCATCAGAGTTGACCTTAAAAAATTATTGAGAACAACTTCTTTATCTGTATTGTTTTCCAGCTCTTTACAAAATTGTCTCATTTAAGATAAAATAGAGACACAAAATATCTTGATATAAAATTAAGAAGAAATTACATGTGGGGATTATATGATAAATATGACAAATTTCTGTTGTGCCCTGAGACAGATGTATCAATTGGACCTAAGCATCCTGGAACTTGTCGCTCAGTACCTCAGAGAGTGGGCATAGTCTAATAAAAAACAGACTTTGTCTTTGACTGGGAACTTTAATCCAGTATGCATCTCTCAGAATGAAGCCTGTAGAATTGGTGTCAGAAAAGTATTACTGGAATTTGAAGCACACTACCCCAAGTGTGGAGCATTCTTGTCTCTCCTAAAGCAGGTTCTTAAGTAACATGCTGACCTTCTAGAGTAGTCCAAGAAACCCTCCTCGTAGAGGCTCCTTCCCTGAAGACATGGAGACCCGATGCAGGACCTAACGTATCCTATGTCCCTCACTGTCCACTGTAAGCAGGTGCTGGCCCTTTGTCCAGTCACGTCTCCACTGCTGTGGCCTCCACAGCAAACTCAAGTTCAAAATTTCATGAGTTTAACTGATTGTTTCTTTTTCATTTCTGATGGACTTTATATTACCTAAAACTTAAGTTAAATGCATTAATGTACATTTCTCTTGTGTTAGAGGTATCAGCCGTGAAGCTGGGAAAGGGAAAGAAAGATGTTTCATTTTCTATGATTACTAATGAAGCAATAGAAAAGAAGGGATATCAAGACAGAGTAAGAAATGTCAAACCTCATTAAGTTGGTATAGTAAGTTAATGGTAGATTAATGGACTATTTAAGAAGGTGCTTAAGAACAAAGTGTTCATGAGTATTAGAAACAATAATTTTGGATTTCTTTTTTTGTGTATCATGTACTAAGATTAACTCTATGTTATCAAATCAATAAAATGTAATATAAAAATAAAATATAAATGTAATATAAAATATAAATAAAAGTATAAAAGTTATATTTTATCAAATCAATAAAATGTAATATAAAAATAAAATATAAATATAAAATATAAAATGTAATATAAAAACAAAATATAATAAAATGTTATAACTGTGGAAAGTACCATATATACACAAATAAATATGCAAATATAAAATACAATAACATTTAAAGTGTTTTATCATAAGAGGGAATACAAATATAAACAGCAGAGTTAGTAAGTCTGTTGATATTTTGGTGAATGTCTTTTCAGTTTTCATAATCTATACTGTGTGTGATAATGCATGATCCATTTTTATGTTCATAAAACTTCCTCTTACACTCCATCATCCACTTAATTTCCTACCCTTCTATTTTATTATAATATTTATTATTTATATATTATATTATTAACTATATAAATATAAAATCTATATAAATACATTGTATATTTATATATTTATAATTATATTTAATGTTTATATGTTATCATTACATTAAACATAACATGTATTTATTTTTATAGGTTTTTCTCATTAATATGTTTTTAATCTCGTCCCATGTCATTGATTATTTCTCAGCAGCATGTTTATTCTATGTGTCATTTCACACTACGTGGATCGACTGTGGCTTATTCGCCCAAGCCCTCCTTCAGGACGTATCAACTGCCTAGTTAGTGGCTGAGGATGTAGTTTAGTTGTTGGAGCGCTTGGTAGCATGTGTGCAATCCGTGTTCTATCCACAGAGCCACACATGTCAGGGGTAGTGGCCCTTCCTGTCATCAGAGCTCTTGGGGGAAGGGAGTGGATCTATCCGTCCTGTGGGTTCTATCTGTGGTCAATTCTAGCCATCCCTGTCAGCACTAGATGGTCCAGTATCATTTTTCAAATCTTTATAAACTGTGGAAAACATAGTTAAGTTTCCCATTAGGGTAAATGGTTTTTGCTATTATTCTTTATGGAAGAGGAAAAAAGCTTATTCATTTGTTTATTGAAATCATATTATGTACCTCAGGCACACCTGCTTTGTAGCTAAAGCTGTCCTTTACCTTTCAATTCTTTCGCTCCTGTCTCACTAGTTCTGGTATTTCAGAAATATTTTATAACAACTAGCTTACTATGAGATGGGGGTTGAACATAGAACCTCAACCATATTAGGCAAGAACTCTACCAACTGAGCTACATCACCAGCACTTTTTTTTTATTTGTTCATTACCAAAATGATGAAAATATTTTTTCGTGCTTCTTGTCCATTTTGTTTTCCTTATAGAAATTCTTGATCATTTCCTGTCATTTTCTCTTGATGTATTACTTTTTCATTATTTATAAAAGTTATTTATTTAAATAGTCCTTTGAATTATGTAGGTTTTTATACAGAGGCATTTTTAAAATTAATTAGTAAATCTATCAAGTATTTCCTTGATGGATTCCAATTTCAGTGTCATGACTACAAACCCTTAATGGATACCAAGATTATATTAAGAGAATGGAGGATATTTTAATTTGTCTATCCCATTTTCCTCCAGGTTTATAGTTTAATCTTTCATTATAGAAAGCATGATCAATGGGAATTTTCAACACAAAGCCTTAGAGGAAATCCCAGGACCACCTGGTTTTTAATTAAACTGAATTCTGTAGAAAGCTATTATAAATGTGGCTTTCCGGTGACTTCCTCCCTAGTTTTTAGAGAAGGCTCCTTGAAGGGGTTGTGTTATGTTAAGATTCTGTGAAAGGTAGACACAAATAATTTTAATGTTAAGCTTCTGTGTTCATGGGAATGCATGGCTCTGCTTGAGGACAGCCTGAGAGTTTAGTAGCTTATCTTAGTGTTCATGGAGGACATTTGTTCTGGCCATCGGGCCTGAGAAGGCTAGATTACTGGAGAAACCACTGAATGGAAGTTAGAGGAGCATGTCTGCCTTGATGTGCTGAGAACCTCTCAGGGAACTGCTGACAAAAAGGGAGCTTGCACAGTGAAGACTCAACAAATGAGTAAGCTCAAGATCCAGATCACTGCTGTAGACTGAAAGGAGGTCCCTGTTTGAGGATGAGATTTGTAAACAGCATGGTATATGTAAGCTATGTAATTTTTTCCATTCCACTCTGTAGAAATGAGCGCATCATCAGTTCCATGTGTCTGCGCTGAAAGTGCACACATAGCAGTGCTGTAGGACCCGGAGCACTGTGTTTTAGCCAACTGGATCCCTTTCAAAGATGCAGATTTTTGAATCAGTAAGTTTTGACTGAGACCCAAGATTCTGCATTTTGGTTAAGCATCCAGAGTAAGCTACCGTGCTGGCTGGTTGCCTCTTCTCTGAATAGCAATAGTGAAGAAATTTTTTTTTTCTGACACTTCCAGTTATCTAGAAATAAAACAGCAGGTTAAATGTATGTGATACTCAAATTATAGTGAATAAGTTAAATACTTTCTGGGTATCACATGAAGTCTGCTATCTGTATTTTAAAAGCCTGTGACAACCACTGGGTCTAAATGAGATCTAAGGAGATTGTTTCCTGAGAAACAGATAATTTGTGATAATGCTCCTGCGCCTCAGACCACACCTCCAGTGGAGAGGTCATAAGAGTTGTTGCAGAGCTTCATGACATGCTATTCTCTGACATGATAGCTTACCATATTGAGTATTTCAAGCTGAGGGAATTTGGAAAATAGCAAAGGTAGGAAGGACTTTCTGATATTCCCAAAAGCAAACCACAAGCCTCTCATGTGAATGTTGACTACACTAGATACTAAAAGGAAAACAGTCTGTTGTCTGCAAAGACAATGACAACAGTCTGCCTAAAAAGGCGTTGGTCCGTTTTCCCTGTTTCACTACTCTTACTTCTTTGCACAGCATTTCCCTACAACTCTTCAGTCTTCACTAAACCATATTTAGGACGATCCAGACTCAACCTTCTTTAGCTATCCATTTCTTTATAAAGTTCCATATTAAACAAAAGTCGTAGCCAATGATGACATGCCTTTCTTTTGTTATTCTGTTTTTTCTGTTTGTTTATTTGCTTGTAGCTTTTGGTAGTTGTACAGGGATCCAGAAGAATATAAAGAAAAGCTGTTATTATAAAGGAAGGACTCTTCAGGATCAAAAGGTAGTAGTATGTATAATAACCGGGCAATTAACCTGCATCTAGAAAAACAAATGTGTGTGTCTTTTGTGGGTTTTTTTTTTGTTGTTGTTGTTATTTTGTTGATGTTGTTGTTGAGCTGCAGGAATTTCTAAGAATGCCATTGTGAGAGAAGAAGGGAGCACTGTTTGAGGTAGTACTTAGCTGTTAGTTCAGATTTCATCAAAAATTAGCTTCACCCATTTCTGCTCATTTTATGGGGTCAGACATAGAAATACAAATTTGTTAAAGAATACTAAACTACTTGAACTACACATGAGGGCTAGCATTTTAGAATAGAATTTTGTCCTGGAATTTCTACTGCTGAGTAGGAATTCTGTGTTTGTCTGGCTTGGGCTTTGGAATATCCATGAAAATGGATGAACAGGGACTTTGAGGATCAGGACGGACTCTTGTTTAAAGTGTTGCATTTGGTTGTTAAGTTAGCAAGAGCTTGGCCTGTGATGATGAACCTTCATTGTGAACTTGACAGAGCTTAGAATCACCTTTGAAATATAGCTCTAGACACATCTAAGGATCTGTCCATAGACGGTCACTTGAAGACGGAAGATCTTGCTGGAATTGTGAACAGATCCATTCTGTGATCTGGTGTCATGGGATGAGTATAAAGGAGACAGTGAATGGGCAGCTACATATCTCATTGTGTGTGTTGGATTGAGGGTATGCCATGATCACAGCATGCTCCTATTGCTACTCCTTCCCCATCATGGTGGACTGTACCCTCACTACATGAGCCCAAACAAATCCCTCTCCCTTAAGCTGCTTTGTAAGCTATATTTCCACAGTAATGGTAACAGTAGCTCCTGTAGTTTATTTGTGGTTTTTGATGTTACAGTGAAGTTACTTTATAAGCTTAGATTCTCCTGTTAGATTTTATAATTTATAACAGAATTTTTTTAAGCCCAAGATAGATTAATGACACACTTGTAAAGTCCAATTCTGTGACATGTCTCATAAAAACTCTAATTTTTACTTTCCTAAAACTATAATCATCGACATATTTATAAGTCTCTGTTTTATGAAATAGTTGGATAATTTTCAAGCTGAGTAACATTTCTAGCCTCAGTTTTACTTTTTGAGAGCCACATTGCTGTCTCCCAGTTCAGGGCCACTTATTATAATCAATCCCAAGTAATAGAATTTATACTTTGAAATCCACTATATTTGTTTTACTTTAAAAAAATTATATAGTATACCTGGTGTTATAGAATTCTTTCATAAAACTTACCATCTGTGAGATAGTGCTCATTAGTTTCCTGGATTGTGAGCCCCCAGAAGCAACTAGCAAAGATGGGTTTACTCTGTTCCTCTGGCTTCCTACCATAAAACGGAGCCCATGGAAAGGGCACTGTGCTCAGAGAATACTAAGGCTCATGGTAAGGTCACGGTCTGACAGAGTGTCTCTCACATCAGTGGGAATCATTACTACTTATTCAGATGAAGTACGAATTATGTATGTATTAACTCTCTTTTTTGCCTCTTATCTAAAACACTACACAGTGGCCATCAGTTCTATGTATTCAGAAAATGTTTTCTTTATATTGAAATTCTGTTAACTCTGTAACTTGATCCACTTGAAAGACTATTATGGTGTTGAGTCAAGTTGGCACTGTATCCCAAGCTAAGACTGCCTTGTTTCCTGTTTATTTGTTTTAATTAAATTAGTTTTATTTGCTTAGAAAATAGCCACATTTATCCATTTGAGCATGATCTGAGACTACTTTTGTACTAAAAGCCAGAGTTCATAGCTGGGACTGAGACTGTAGGAGTTGATGGCTGAAGGTACTTCCTGTCTGACCTTTGCATTCCCTTAGGTGAACGGATAGTGCAGAACTGGGTACCAAATACAGCAATCCCCAAAAAACCAGTAGAAAGGGAAGGGATTTCGAGTTCCCTTCTGTAGCTGAAACAGATGCTTTGAACTGTATTTCTACTAAAATACCTAAATACGCTTAAAGATAAAATAAAACATAAAAGTTGAAGATTAGCAAGAAATACTGGTTTTCTCAAACTCCAAAAATGAATTGAACGTGGGAATATCTGGAAATGGTATTCGGGTTCTCAGGATGGCTTTGTTTACAACTGTAGCCATGCCAGCAACTACTTTTGTGCCTTTAACAGATTGGTAATGTTCATAGGCCTTGCAGAAAATCTACCTGCACAAAATGAGACATCTTTGAGGAGACCTGTGCATCACTATGGTGCCCAAACGACTACCCTCCTCTGTAGGAAATGTGGATAAAGAACAAAGGTGGTGAAAATGCCAGCTTGCTTCTTCTTTACAGTCACTTACTTCATTGAATGTGAGTCAGCAAATCTCTGTGTGACAAAAGGAAAGCAAGTAGGAAAATTCACACCAGGAATTTATTTTTATTTTATGTGTTTGGTAACATAATTTTATTATAATAAATTTATTTATTACTGCTTTGCAGTCCAGGCTGGCCTTGAACTTGCAGCCCTTCTGCCTCTAGCCTGCAGTGTGTTGAGACTGTCAGGTGCACACCCAGTGCAATCATTAGTTTTATAGAACACTCATTGTACACTAAGCACAGTTCCAATTGCATTAGATCTGTGGTTTCCTCCAAGAGAGATCAAGAAACACTCATTTGTGCCGTTTAACAAAGATCCATTCAAGGAGTGTGCAGATCAAGAAACAGACTAGAATTTACTGGTGAAACCCATGAGGCACCCACCCATAATCATATATTCACAAAATTGTGCTCTTCAGGTCACTGCGGTGATTCTCCCCCTTTTATGAGAGCTTCAGCACCTGTATATGAAGTCCTAAGGTGTGTGGCTTCATTTTCTGTCTGTCTTCCAGCTGGGTGTGAAAGTTAACTCTTTGGTGTCATTTCTAATTAAAACACTAAGGTTTGTTTCCCCCTGTTGCTGTGGACTATGCTACTTCCGAATTCATTAGTTTATCTCCTCTACTTTTGCTGGAACACCAGTTGCGGTTTTGTCTGTAACAGCGTGACCATGAGCCTCTTGTGTAACATGTTTTGGTGCGCATTGCTACATTTCTGCAATGTCTTCCTTGGGAGTATATTGTGGATATGAAGCCTGTGTCTGTCTTTAAGTGTCCTAAGCAAGGCCAAATTACTCAATGCTACTGTAATCGTCAGGGTACAGGGGTTTTCCATATCTGAATTTTCACACTGTAATGTATTGCCATTTCTACCAGTTTGGGGTTATTGCAACTAGTGAAACTACATACCATTTCCTGAACATCAGCTCCCTCATTTTCTGTTTTCTTCTTCATCCTCTCTCCCTTCTTTGCCGAAGCACTGTGCTTGTGGAACAAATGCTCTGCTAGCAAAATCCAGATCTCTCGCTCTATGCCTTCTCCACAGTGGTTGTTTAAATATTTCGCTGCTTTTTAGTTGAGTTGTACTTCTCCGTAACAGTTGGCACATAGCTTCTGTACATATTTTGTTGTTGTTGTTGGTGTGTGACATCTTCTGACCAGGCTCACTCTTCACTTTCACGTCTTCAGTTTGAATTCCGTAGTTCACAGTAATGACACCTTCTTCATACAATTAGGGCTTGTTTAGAAAATGTTCTTCTGCATTGAGATGATGATGTCCCTCTGTCTTTGTTCCAAAAATTTTCTTGTCACTTTTAACATTTAAGTCTTTGTGTTACCTGGGTAACTCCCCTGCCCCCACCCCACTTCAGTCCTTATAGGTGTAGGTACTAACTTTAATCCCTTGCATCTGGATTGATTTTCTGGGCTGAAGTGATGATGAGTCATGTCTGCCAGAACCTTCACTGGTTAGTGAAGCTGAATGAGCTATTTAGCATCACCTTCCTCTCAGCTCTGCAGTCTCTTCTGGAGGAAAGCCATCACGAGTACTGTGGGTTCCTACACAGGTTTTAACTTTTATTGATAAGAGATAGCTGCATCTGTGTGAGCCTTCAGTGCAGCCGCCACCCTCACTCTCAGTGCTTCCAAATGGCATCATTTGTGACTTTGGGAAAGACCAATTCCTGTCTTTAGCATGACCCAGAAAGGTACACCTCAGCTGCAAGCAGAATGTATGTGGCAGTGTGTAGTCCTGGGACATCTTATACATTTCAGATGGCAGCCGTAATGGCAGCCATAGGTCAGCCAATAACGCCTTTAACCCCAGCATTGTGAGGCCAAGCAGTGACAAACTTTCTGCTAACTGTATGTTCCATTATGTGAAGGTCATAAAAGTAGGCATGCCAGTTCCTTCCTTAGTACTTTCAGAGACGTGACTCTGGGCCACCCTTGCTCTCACAGCACAGGGAGCAAGACCGCTGCATCTTCCCACATACTTTCTATTCATTCCTTAAGAACTTCACCAAATAGTCACACAGGAAGCAAGTGGCATAATAACATTTTAACTAGCGTACACAAACAAGAAAATAAATCCTCATGAAGGAGGGCCAGTAGAAGCAATATGAAATACTAACCCAGTAAAGATCTCACAAAATGTACTAGTACAAACACAAAGCCATTACATATGTTTAAAAAAAATAATAAAAATTCACAATATAACAACAAATTTGAAAGTTTTAAAGGATGAATTAAACACCGAAAATGTAGAGGTCAAGTGAGTGTTAGGGAACTGAAAAAAATACAGGATATAACCTAGAAATTCAGGACGGAATTACAACAGGAAACCCAGCATGAAGAAGACATGTATTAGGAAAAAGCCTCACAAACATCCACTGGATTCTCAGAGGGAAAATAGAACATGGGAGAGGTAGTGCCTGGAGATACCATAGCAAGAAATTGCTAACATTCATGGGTAAATAGAACTTTCATATACAGAAATATTAAGGTAGAAGACACTGTGAACTTATATCTGCAAACGGAAAGCATTTCGTATTCAGCATCTTATAGCCAGAAAACTATTTTCCATGTTTAAGCAATAGGAAGAAATTCATGACAAGAAAACTGACAATCATCTACCAAAGGAAATATGAAATAGGTCTTTCTAAAAGGGAGAATAATCCCATTGGAATCTCTCTCTCTCTCTCTATATATATATATAATATTTTATATTTTTCAATATATATAAATATATATTTATATTTGTATGTTATATGGTATATATTTATATTATAACATTTTTGTAATATAAATATATTTATATATATTGAAAAATAGCCTAAAAGAAATACTAACTGTATAATATAAGTATAGTTTCAGAGAACAATAAGGTAGACTGCTGTCCACAAATGATATTTGTCTGGAGGAGGGGCTTGGAATGCCAACAGTCTTATAAAAGCTGTTTTCTTCAGTTTAAATGTACTTAAATATCTAAAGCACTCAAAAATATGTTTATAGCTCCAAAACTATTAAGTAGAAAATTACAATGAAGAAAATATCAATGAATACTAATAAGCAGTATAAAAGTCAATCATCCATGTTACAAAGAAATAGAAAAGTATAAGTAGAAAAAAATGAAAAAGTAAATTAAATTGGTAATAATACTTAGTTTCTATGAAGGTAACATGAACTAAAAAGGCAAAATCCAGTTTTGCTGAAAAATATAATTTTTTAAAAAGAAAACTAATATTGTGCATAAAAAACCAAATGTACACATAATAATAAAAATCATAAGGAGGGAAGAGGAGAACCAGACAGTGTATGGTGTTCTAAATGGTGCAGTAGACAAGAAGGTAGAACTGGAGATAGAAATGGCTGTAAAGTAAGTCGTAACTTTCTGATGAAATTTTCCAGTACTAAAGATGATGTAAAGATTCTAAACTTTATGTACCTGACATCCTAAGTTCAAAAGACATAAAACCTCCAAATTACCAGGCAAGCACACTCCCTAACAGCAATCTATACACATTTGTCATTATACCCAGAGACAAGGTAGACTTCACCCCTCTTCAAGGAAACCTCTTTGAACTGGAGACCACTACAGAAAACCACAGCCAGTCAAAATGAAAAGTTGTGGAACCCAGTCCCAGTAAATACACCTAGGAAACACTCCTGCACACGAGGCTCGGGGAACATTGCCAAAAGAAGGGTTAAAAGATCCTAAGGGCCATGGAGTTTGCTGTGAGGTTGTGTCTCCTACCTGGACATAGTAAAAGCTACACCCGTAAACTCTCACTAACATGGCTGCCCAGATGTGACCTAAATGAGCATATCAATGGGCATGCCACAGTGGACAGGAAAAGCCCATGGGTCCTTAAACATAAAGAACTGCAGGCAAATGAGGAAAGCTGGGAGCAAGAGAAGGTCTGCCTCACAGAAGAGCGCACCCCTCACTTGTTCTGTGCCTAATGATCAACTCTGAAAACATACATTCAGGTAACGTTATATGAAGTAAACAAATTATATTAGGCATATATAAGTGTGTGTGTGTGTGTGTGTGTATACACAATTAGTGGGGAAAAAGGTCATGAATTTAAATTTAAAGGGGAGTGGGGAGGGATATATGGGAAGCTTTGGAGGAAAGAGTTGGAGTAATGTAATTATATTGTAATCTCAAAAAGAAAAAAAGATGTAAGAGTGAACTTTATAGTCATCTCCAGGAAAGCTGCACTATTTTAAAGATATCACTTACAGGTGAGGCAGAAATGAAGCTATTGGAAGATACATATACATTAAAAAATATGAACATCGGAAAGTCTCAAAACAAGTAGAAAACATGAAGATTGAATCTAACGAGAAAAAGAAAATAAATATTATTTGAAAAGCAGCATAATAAAATACTGAAGGAAGAAATGAGAACAAAAATAAAATAAATTTGTTATCTGAGGGAAATGTAATAATGACTTTTTTTCTTTGTTTTTGTTTTTGTTTTCAAGATAGTGTTTCTCTGTGTAACCTTGGCTGTCCTGGAACTAGCTTCATAGACTAGGTTAGTCTTGAACTCTGAGACCCCACCTGCCTTTGTCTTCTCAGTGCTGGGATTAACATTGTGCGCCACCACCACCTGACTTTTAATAGTGACTTTCTGTGGAATGGTCAGAAAACAAGAACCACGAAACATGATAGGGCTTAACAAGATAATAAATGGACATTAAAATGCCTCCACGCTATCAAACCTGAGACAATGGATCAGCAAATTCCTGGTAGGAAGGAAAGCAGCCCAGGAACGGCCTGATCCAGTTAAGTTTTCCTCTGAGAGACCATTGAGGACCCACCATTCATTGCATCTTTTTACCAAATGCTTAAACAACAGAAAATTCCAATCTTAAAAAATTCTTCCAGATGAGAGGAAATGAAGCTATTCTCGAACTTATTTTATTTTATTTTTTGATATAGAAAATAGAAGAAAAGAACATGTGTAGGCTGTTGTCACCAGGAACTTAGATTTAAAAATGTAAATGGTGAGAACGAATCTAAAATTTGGGAGCTTTGCATGAAAACCAAATAAGACTAGGGAAATACAGTGTTAGATCACCTTGGAGATCTATAAAAATGTTATACAATGTAATTCAGTAATAAAGATAATGGTAGCTGTTAGTAAAGCAGATAAAAAAGGTTTAGAACGAGAGGATTTCTAAGAGAAAAAATGACAATGGATCACATTTAATGGTCAACTTTGGAAAGCTTTATCGTGTGTGTGTGTTGGTTTGTTTGGTTCTTCTTCTTTTTCTTTTTTCCTACAGCAGAATTTGTGAGGCAGGGTGCTTTATGAAGAAAGGGGCTTTAGCTTTGGCTCTGGTTCAGAAGGTTGGAAACAGTATTAAGCAGCTAGTTCTGGGAGGACCAGCAGCAGGCGGTGCATATAGCAGGGGGATGTATGAGAATGTGAGAATGGACCTCTGAGGAAGAGGGCAGAACAAAGAGGGCAGGCTGCTTGTACCAACCTACCTCCCTGAGAGAACTCACCTAGTTGCTGCAGACAGAAAAACATCATACTTTCTAAGACCCCACTCCCTAGCACTGCTATACTGGCAAAGAGACGCCAGCAATATGTTAGTGGGAACTGGAAAATGTGATTCTAAAATGTATGTGGTAAAACAGGAGGTAAGAAAAGCCAAGACAGTCCTACAGCAAGACAAGAGGGAGCACAGGCCCCAACACATATCATTTCTAATTGTGAAGTTGTGGTAATCAAGACTTACATTATTTGCACAATTTTAGACAGGTAGACCCTAGGAAAAATGAGGTCCAGCAAATACACTTTCTTTAATATAGTGTTGGGATTAGAGGTCAGTGAGTGAAAGCAATGATTGCAAAAATGGGTGCTGAGGCATGTCTTATTCAACAGAGTTTTAACTGTCCTCTCATCTCACTCCCAGGCCATGAAAACTTCCACGGTCTAAAAACCTACCTCCAGGAGGTTAGCGATTCCACTTAGACAGCACAGGTTGCATGTCTGGTCAGATCTGCTAATAAGAGTCTCAGACATCTGTAATAGCAAATCTAATGTCTCCAAACTATGAATATACGTTTCAGTTGCTATACAGTGAAAACAGAGCACAGGGGGATAATATATTTATCACAAAATACACTGACAAAGAATTAAAGCCTGTGGCATACAATCATAATGCACAGATTTGTGTATAAAGCACATATAATGGCAAAGGAAAGGTGGAATTTGCATTCTTGGACTAGAGAATGCATGGCCAGAAAGCAAACTACTTCTGATTTCATTACAATGAACAAAATACAAATTAAAATTATGACACAATACCCACAGTTGGCTCCTGAATGATACTTTTGGCCTCCACATTCATGCATACACTTGTATACATGTGAACATACATGTACCTATACATGCACACACATGGTTTGTGATATGCAGGATTGATAAAAGTGTTGAACAATGGAAAATAATGTACTTTCCAGTGAAAGCTAAAAGATATTAGAATTTAATATCTGTGTTGAAAAGGATTCCAGAATGGCCTTGAATCCTCAGTATGAATGAATTTAAGAGAAAGGCTGCATGCCTGTATTCAAGCACATGTATATATGTTCCTTTACGTACATGAATGTCTTGCTTCTAACAGTAGAAAATGTAGAAATGACCACTGAATCGGCAAATGAACTTTAGGGTGTTCAGAAATGCAGTATCATACAACAAATGGGTATTCGGCACATCATCACAATCGAGTCTTATAAGAATAATGTTAAGTGAACAAACAAATGCTTAGACTATATCTAATATTATTATTTTATACGACAACATACAGTGTATCATAATAAAATTATGTGTTAGTTGGGTTGAACAGGTAGAGGGATAATATGAACTAAAGTCAGGGTGATGATCACCTTTGAATGTGGGGTTCCGTGAGGGTGTCATTAGTAAATAGTTCAAATACAATAATAACGAAATTTTAACATTTTTTGATTTTCACTTAAATGTTCATTTGTTATAGTCTATGTATACCTTCCCAAGGGGAAAAAAGGCATATACTTAATTAGTATTAGGAAATGTTTTTAATAACTCCACTGCCAACATATCCTCCATGCCATAGCCCATCACTGAAGGAGGTCAGGGCAGGAGCTCAAGGCAGGACTTGAAGCAGAAGCCATGGAAAAGAGCTGCTTCCTGGCCTGTCCTCTGTAGCTTGCTAAACCTGGTTTCTTATACTTCCTGGGACTATCTGGTCAAGAGTGGCACTGACAGCACTAGACTGACCCCTCCCCCCAATCAATCATTAATTTAAAACAGGTTCCACAGACTTGCCAAGCCCAAGTGATGGAGGCATTTGTTTCCAGCTCTCAACTCTGGCTCTCTCTTCCCAGATGATTCCAGCTGTGTCAAGTTAACCAACAAAATAAAACACTAATCAGTACAAATAACTCACGTTTTATAAGTGCTATGAAACTTGTATATAAATTAAGTCCAATGTTATAAATTATTATAGCAGATTGATTTATCATTTAATTTTATCTTATTTAATTTATTGTTATTTCAAAAGAAAGCTGATAATATCTTATCATTTGTAGTAATCAAGGTACTATAGTATCCTGACCTAACCTATTTTTCCAGGCTCCTCTTTAGCTACATAGCTTTGTCATCAGATTCTGCACACACCGGGAGACATAGGCAAATGAAACTTTACCTTGCCAATCCCTTCTTCATACTGCTGACAGAGTTAATTTCCTATTATATTAATCAGATAATACAAAATTTATGTCCCCCAGTTGCATGCACGAAGGTTTCTACATGTCCAATGAAATCAAGTGCACAGCTGCTGGAGTATAGTCTTACTTCCCCTCGCACGCAGTCCTGCCTGCCGTTAACCGCATCTGAATCCACCCACACCCCAGTTTCTCTCAACAAACCCAGCTCTCTGAGCATACCAGATATTTCCATGGGTCCATCTCTTACCTTGATTTGCAATGCTGTAGCTGTGTTTTGACTCCATATGGCCGGTTTCACCTTTCTATGCATGTTTACTCAATTACCTAGGGCCTCACAAAGTGTTTGTAGAACAGATGACATTGTATATATAATTCTTTATCACATAATCCATGTATGTCTGTTTTTACTTATTTTATTTATTTGTTTTTGGGTTTTTTTCCTTTTTGTATTTTTTTGTATTACAATTTTAAAAAATTTATTCATTTTACATCTCAGTAGGCGCTCCTCCCTCCTCATCTCTCAGTTCCACTCTCCCTCCATGGTTATCCTCTCTTCTCCTCAGAGAAGGGGAGCCCCCCTACCTATCCATCCCAGCACATCAAGTCGCATCAGAACTGAGTGCATCCTCTGCCCCTGTGGCCTGGCAGGTAGCCCTGAGGGGAAGTGATGGAAAAGCAGGCAACAGAGTCTATGCCAGAGTCAGCCCCATTCCCCTTACTAGGGAACGTATATGAGGTGCAGGGGGCCTAGGACCAGTCCATGCATGATCCTTGGTGCTTCAGTCTCCACAGGTCCCCTGGGAACTGGCTCTGTTGGTCTTTTTGTAGAGCTCCTGGCCTCTCTGGGTCCTTCTATCTTTCCCCCAACTCTATGCATTTTTTTTTTTTCTACCACAACGTAAATGCTCAATCCGGGAATTACTCCTTGATCAATATTTTAAGGCTAATCACTTTGTCTCCTTGAGGCATGGCCACCTTATCTGTGATACAGGAGCAACAGTTTGATGTAACTAGTGACAAAGTACACATATGAGAGAGATGCGCCAGATGTACTGCACCACCCAAGGTGATGCCATTCTTTTTAAAAACAAATTTAATTTTTAAATATTAACCACAGGTTATTCACTTTGTGTCCCAGCTGTGGCCCCCTCCCTCATTCCCTCCCACTCCCACACTCTCTCCTTCATCTCTTCTCTGCACTGAGAGGGGAGGTCCTCCTCCCCTTCCATCTGACCCTAGCTTATCAGGTCTCACCAGGACTGGCTGCAGTGTCCTCCTCTGTGGCCTAGCAGGGCTGCTCCTCCCTCAGTGGGAGCAGGGGGGAAGGTCAAAGAGTCCACCTGCCACTGAGTTCATGTCAGAGACAGTCCCTGTTCCCCTTACTAGGAAAACCCACTTGGATGCTAAGCTGCCATGGGCTATGTCTGAGCAAGGGTTCTAGGTTATATCCATGCATGGTCCTTGGTTGGAAAATCAGTCTCAGAAAAGACCCCTGTGCCCCAGATATATTTGGTCCTTGTGGAGCTCCTGTCCTCTCCAGGTCTTGCTAACTCCCCCTTCTTTCACATGATTCCCTGCACTCTGCCCACTAGGTAATACCATTCTTGTTCTATTTCAAGTTATAAAATCGTCCCAATGAGTTGATTGTTCCTGGCATCAGTTTCAGCATTTTCTCTATGCAATAACAGAGGAAGACTAGCAAGGGCAGTTCACTGCCATAGCTCCTTCTCTGGAAGACACCTTCAAATGAGTAAGTGAATCAATGTTGGTATCTGGTGAAGCCACTTGTACAGGGATTAGCAAGAGGCTGTACAGACTGAACAGACTTAATTGAGTGGACTCTTCCTTTTGATAATACAAGCATTTATTTAAGAGTTCACCTTGCAACCATTACGACACTGGCTGTGGGTTCTCACTGGGCATCTGTTTGCGATCTGTGTACTTAGTGGCAGCAATGTGTTTTTAAGCCTTACATGGTTAAGTTACCCACACCCTGAAAGATAGGCCTGCTGATCACAGACATAGCTATAAAGTGGGTAAATCATATTTTTTTCTTATACTATATCATGTTGCTGAAATCCAAACAGCCAAAAGTCAGTCAGTTAATTCTGAGTCCTGGAATTCACTTCTGATTAACCCTGTGTTATGTTTCTTTTGTACCTATCTGTGGCTCAGTCCTCATCTATTCAGTAAGGCTAAAACTGATCCCAAATCACCAGACCATTTGACAGTAAGTGCAGTAAGTGTCAACATTTGTCAGAGTCCATGGCTCATGTCCCGTCCTCATTTTCCTGTCAGACAAAGCTGATTTTGTGGTTGCTGTTTGTATCCAACCATCTTCTTATGTTTTTTTGTAGCTCTCTGACATACACAGAGAAGGTTTTCTAAGACTCACTTCATGAAGTCTTACTGTGACATGTTTCTCTCAGATAGTAGTCTGTATAGACACCCATGCTATGCAGAACAGACTTATCACTGAGGAGCTTCATGGTGCTGAGAGACCAGGGGATTAAACATCTAGGGGAAGGATGACCAGGAAAGGAGACCGGACGCTGGTTTTTCACAATTTAATTCATCAAGAAGCTTCTAGAGACATGAGCTGGGTTCCTGCTTTAGAAGATGAGGATAGTATCTAGCTAACTAGAGGTTAGAACGGTGTCTGCTGCCTGGCTTTAGAGAGATCTCCTACTTACATATAATCACCTTATTGAAAAGGGAAAGTGACTACATCATCCTTCTTTCCTTCTCCCACTTGTTTCCTACTATCTTCTCTTTCTTTTCTTTTTTAATTTGGCCTTATGTTCCTCAGGCTGTGTTCAGATTTCTCAAACTTACTCCCTAGCTGAGGATGGCATTGAATTTCTGATTCTGTTGTCACTATCTTCTGAGTGTTGGGTCACAACAGCATGCCAGTAGGCCCAGTTTATATAGTGTTTGGAGTTTAACCTAGGGCTTTGTGGATGCCAGTCAGTTTTTTTCTACTGCATAATTCTCTATTATTTTCTGAATATTGTTTGGTACTTTTCTTCTCTTTTTGAGATTATAATACAATTACATCATTTCCCCCTTCCATTTCCTCCCACTAAACTCTCCCAGACACACACCCTTGCTATCTTTCAAGTTCATAGCCTCTTTTTTCATCAGTTGTTACATGCATTTATGCGTATGTACATTTGAATTCCTAAATGTAACGTGGTGAGTTCTGGCTATGTTTTTAAAGGTCTGCTATACCTTTAAATACTGAGCCCTATTGATATACATTAACTTGCAGAATTTGGGGGATCTTCAACATTTCTTTCTTTGTTTATTGGGCTTTCCACTAGATGATTTGTTCTGTCAATACTGTGACGTGAAGGTTCGTGGTGTGGGAACCTACAGAGATGCTGCTTACACTCCTTCATTGATAGATTTAGTAAAACATAGATCTAAGTGTTTTGAAGTTGAATGTCACAGAGGCTCCCCTCTCTTTTAATAGCAACTCATTCAGCTGTTAATATTCTCTATATAGTAGCAAAAATAAACCGCTTCTGTATAATTTTGCCTCTGATAAAAGCAACCATTTGCTTGGAACATAAACCTATTTCCATCTTTTGTTGAGCTGCCCAATTTAGTAAAAGCATTTTAATGGTACTCTTTAAGTGGAGAAGGACTTAGAATACTGGGAGCTGCCCAGAATTTAAAAAGGAGAGTAATTTATATGTAATTGGTCTAAACCCACCTTTCCTGGTCAATAAAGAGGAAAACCAGCAGCATTAATCAAGATAAAATTATCAGCTGATTAATCAGTGCTCTAATTACTGCATAGTTCTTTACCTTTTTAATTTTAATTACTAGACCCCATTGTCTTTTCCACATGGTTAACATGTGTTTACAAGTATGCCTTTTTTCTTCCTAGTACAGTTGTTAGGATAAAAATATATATTTTAGACATGAAAACATCAAGCACAAGAAATTGAAGTTAGTATGACTTAAGAATTTCCCCAAAAGGCTAGCTAAGCTATTGGAGTGTACAAGAAAGGCCCAATAACGTCATAAGAGACTGAAGAGAACTACAGTGCTGAGGAACACAGCCGTTCCCATGAGCTGCACATCTGAGTCCCACCAAAGTTAGGTTGACATTGGGAAAACACAACTGTTGCCAGTGAGCTGGCTTCCCTCACCAGCCTCTCAAAGATGGATTTTAAGACGAATGTGTTTCACCAGGCCATTTTGGGCACCTTTTTTGACATATGAGCAGAACTTTATATAGGTCAGGTATTTATGGAAAATTTCTTCAAAGAACACATTCATAGACCATTCTCATGGTGCCAAGGGAATGGAGATCAAGATGTCAAAGTGACGTAGGTACTCTGGGCTCTCCACAGCACCCACTGTGAAAGGCATCGCCTCATCAAAGATTACTAGCAGCCTTAGCAGTGAGGACGGTTACACCTACCCCTGCAGCGATTAGGAAGATTATACCCACGTCTAGGTACATGCAGCTACACTTCCTTAATTTTGTTTAAGAAGGCATGAGTGAAAATAACAATCCCCAAGGGGAGCCTGAGGTTCCCAGGGGTGTTCATCTTTATGTTCCTTCTTTGGAATAGTTTAGGATGTACTTTACATTTTCAGTTTGTCAATATTTAAGTCATTGCGAAAAATAACAAAAATATTTGGGTTTTATGTAAGTGTTGCAGGAGGGTTGTCTTGAAAGCCCTTGTGGAGTTTAGCTGATCAGATGGGTATAACTGCCTACAGTGAAACAAGCATTGCCTTATGATTCTTATCATTATAATTGGAATATACAGCTTTTCTAAAAATAAAGATATTTTCTTAGCAAGTTCCTTCAGTCTTACCTGTTTTCTTTCAATCATTTGTTCCTTTTCTACTTTATATAAATGTAATTTCCACTATGTGTTATATATACTAGAAACTGCAAAACCAGTGAATTAAGCCACCATGAGGCCAAACAACTTGAATACCAATTCTGTTTTCATAATAACAATTTCTATAGAGACACTGATGTAAGAAGGATCTGATCACAATGTTTTGCTACATTGTTCACTTCTATATACGTATGGTCTCAACACTGTGTCTCTCCTACTAATATTACTAATTTTTTGTATTTTAGATTTGGGGTTGGACTTTCAATTATTTGTCATTCCTTTCAGATGAAGACATTCTAAACGGTAGACTAAATGTGGCAGCCTTTTCCAGCACACGTTCCGCCAGCAGAGTTTGAGGCACGTTGCATGCTAAGATATAGGACTTCTGGAAATTCTTGTGCAATGAAGGCTCATGTAGACCAGGCTGTTCTCAGTGTACTATATACCACGGATGAATCTGAACTTGTGATTCTCCTGCCTCCGCCTCCCAAGTGCTGTGAAGACAGTGAGCCTGACTGGAGTGGCTCTTAATAAATGCTAGTAGCCAAACTCTGTTATGTATCATGCAAACAGTATAGTTTTCTTATTGTCCTTTTAAGCACAGCGCAATAATACTTATTACCTTATTCCTTTTAACGGAAAACAAAATTTGCAATGCCAAGACTTAGTGCACATATAATTTTTATATGGAATTTATGGCCACAGTATTTAGCAGGATGTTATATGTTTCTTAAATAAAACGTCATTGGAAAGTTAATGGCCCTATTGACTCACCTACAAGGCAACATACATTAAGAATGACCATTTGCTGTATATAACAGCAGGCTAGGTACCTCAGATCATCACGTGAGCTATAAGGCTACCATGTCTTTTACGGCTTGGCAGTGTTTGATTTTGTTTTGTTTACAGTTCCAGTGCTTAGGACTGTAAACAAAATTATAGGCTGGGCAAAGCCCAGAGAATGAGGAGAGGTTTCGGTAGTGTCATCCTTGTGTTCTACAGTGAACTTCCTCATCAGAAGTTGAAGTTCTAGAAGGCTTAAGTAAATATTGGGATGAAATCAGAGAAAAAGTGATAGATATATAACAGAAAAGTGAGGAAAAGTAACAATTTACAAAAGAAGAAATAAAGTTTTATTTAAGGAGAGCATGCTCCATTTTATTGGAAACAACTGTCAAAAAACCCAAACCACCACAGCGTATTTCATGTTCATTACTAATATGTTAATATAAATATATAAAACAGTAATCCCAACATTGGGTATGGTTGATACAGTTTTCCTTAAGATGATTCAGGATACACATACACACATATACACACACTCACACACTCAGACTTACACACATACTTACACACACGAACTTACACACCTACGTACACACACACAAACACAGTCATTCAAACACACACACATTCACACACACTATAATGTAAGTTGCAAATTTAAGCTCATTTTGCTTCAAATATTTATTTTTTAGGAATTTCTGTAGAATTAAATGCAGCCACTTAACTGTACATTAATGTTTGGCAATCATACTTCAGCTCTAGTTTTTATGTCAGTAAAACTGTTCTGTCCCCAAGCCTAACAGGTGAAAGGCATTCATAATGGCTCTTAATGTCAGAAAGAAAATAAGCACAAAACAGACAATCCGAAGTTATGTATCTTTAAGGATAGTATACCGTTCCTACCAAACATTCTTAACAAAATGCAAACTAGAATCTAGCTTCAAGAACCTGAATGCCAGAAATCCAGTCAGTGGAGGAGCTTGTGAAGTGACATGGTGAGGATGTAACCAGCAAACGATAGGCCACGGGGAAATGCCTAAATCCAGACACATACTTTTGTTTTCACAACTAAATAAGGTGGGGGAGAGAAGCAGCGCTGCAGAGGGGCCTGTTCGTGTGTGGAACGGATGGGTGTCATTTAGACGTTCACCTTTACCGTCAGGAGAGGAGAAGATGGGTTTTCAAACAATGCTTGCGTGTCTGATGATAGGAAGGAGGCTAACATTTTGTGGTGTGATAGTGTTTTTGCAGTTTTATTTAGCATTTCTCTTATCTTTCAGTGATGTGCCCTGAAAAGTGAACAGATAATATCATGAGTAGATTTTCCCCCCAGCAGCGTAGAATAAGAATAAGGGTATACAAGAATCAACCCTACCACAAATTAAGGGCACGTGGTTCTTCATTGTGCTGGTTTTGCCTAAAACTGGCCACCCTGCTTATTTAGTGAATGACTTCATATTAATAATATATAACTTGTCCATGAGATAAGGAGAGGCCTTAAATTTATCTTCATCCTGTGTAGAAAGCTTAAGACTCGGACATTCAAGATGTTTATTAGAAATGAACATTTATAAAATGGTGACTAGGTAGGAGTAAAGCCATTCAAATGCAAAGAGTAAAATGAACGTCCCTCAAATTAGTAGCAATTATCTCTAAGTTAGAGGATTACTAGGGACTTTCATTTTTTTTCTTTGTGATTTTTAGTATATTTTTAAAATTCCTACAGCCAGTATCCATGCATTTTTCTATAAAATTTATAGTGATGGAAATAACAGCTATGGTTTAGAAACCTTTACTCATAAATCATGTAAACAATACATGTATGTATTTAACAGGAGCACTTTTTAAATACAAAAGAGCACATGCTACTTTTTAATAACATATTATAAGACAGTCAATTATTGTAACTCAATTGAGCAAAGCCAAAGGAAATTAATTTTTGCTATTTGTGTCTTGTTTAAGAAAATGGCTGTATAACCACAGTCCATGTTTACATTTTGTTTGAGTAAGTGAAGATCAAGGAGGAGGAGAAGGCCGCCATTTTCAGGGTCTGCACAGAGTGGTCCTTTGCAGCCCTTAGTAGAGCATTCTGAGCTTTATTTATATGTACATTTTCTAGGTAAGATGTAGGAGCTTCAAACCCTTCAGTACACACCTGCTCCAGCTGAAAATCAGAATATGAGCACTGGTTTCTTCTAGATTACTGTTTTTTACCCTAATGCTGTGACCCTTTAATACTGTCCCTCATGTTGTGGTAACCTCCATCCATAAAATTCTTTTCATAGCTGCTCCTTCACTGTAAATTTGCTACTGGTATGAATAGTAACACAAATATCTGTATTTTCTGATAGTTTTAGGTGACCCTGTGAAAGAGGGATTGGATGCCCAAAGGGCCTATGACATACAGGTTGAGAGCCACTGTTCTAGATTCTCTAAGAATATGAGGTTTTTTGTTTTTTTGTTTTTTTTTCTCCATGGTTTGAAGTATGTTGCTGTACATTTTGATGATACCATGTTATGGAAGTAGAAAACAAATAATACATTGTTTTTGTCTATTGCCAGGTTCAAAGATATTCTTATTGGGTAGAATGAAGTTTGAAACTTAAAAGGCTTTTATTAAAAAAAAACCAACATGAAGCAGTGAAAAAAAAAATTCTAATTCTTCAGAGTTGCCAGCTAAATTATCTTGCTTTACCTTGGCTCTTCAATTTCCTTGGCAGGTGCATCTTTGAAAACAGGAAATGGCATATGATGTGAATAAGGATCACCTACTCTGTGTCCTTATCCCATATTAAAATATAGAAAAATAAAATTATAAATAAAGATGCCACTAATCTTTTGATGTTCCCATCATAAAGGTCACTCTAATTGATTAGGTTTCCATGGCCTTCCTTTGTTCCTCACTTTGTTCCTTTCTTTCCCCCACCACTATGCTGCTGTTCCCCTGGTCAAAGAACATGTCCTTACACATATTAGAATGTGCTATAATGTATTAGATGACTGAAAGGGCTGAGTGGAAAAGGAGGAGAAAGAACGCACCTGAAGACCAGTATGTGAATGGCCACGAGGATTCTTTCTGGTTGGCTCTTCCATTGCCTTGCTGTAAGCTTTGACTGAGTACCCACTGTGTAACAGGATTAGCAGGATATCAATCAGTTAAAAATATTTTTTTTTTCTTCAGAAAACTAGACTTTAAAATATCTTGTGCAGCACACTGAGCCCTTCCACAGTTACCGGGCGCTGGTGTTTACTAATCTTTGATTTGAAAGGTGAAAGATATAGAAACAAAGGCACTAAGCATGCATAACCATTCCTCCCACCCCTTGAGACACAACACTCACACATACATGCATGTATATATACATGTATACATATATATGTGTGTGTGTTTGTGTGCTCACATGTGCACATATGTATATATATATATATACATACACAAATCCAATAAAATATTAATATACTTTAATCTAGACTATTTTAGAACTTGTCAAATATAGATATCATGGTGGTTGATAACAATGTATTTCAGAGACAAAGAACGCGCGCTTTCATGTAAGGGAGCATAATGGCACATTTAGAGTGCTGCCGGCTTTATTTCCAAAATATATTAGCCAAGATATTATCTTGATTATCATGACCCTTAACATAGATTATCCTTTTATTAGTCTTTATCACAGTATAAAGAGTAATCTCTTGACCAATCAATTTACTTGTCCTTAGACTAATAATTGTATAAAACTTGTGGAAAATGGCATCTGCTCACTTTATGGATTAAAAAATCATGAGCCATTGTTCTTTATATTATAGAGAAATTTATATCCCTCATCCTTTCATTTCTCAAGTAGATGTCTCAATTTGAGAAACTCAAGTGTCAAATCTATTGTATGTTTTTGCATTTTCTTGAAATTAAATGTTCTGTGGCCACTTTCAAGTTACTTTCCCATTCTCTTTCTAATTACACCCATTAGCATCGTTTTCCAAATAGAGAAGCAGCTGAGATTGCCTAGCTCATGTATAGAATCTGTAAGATTGATGGATAATTAGTTGGGTAACATACAGCTGTCTGTCCTTTATCATATCTGAGCAGTTGGTGAGTCTGTTACCTTTATGGTTTTGTTTGCAGCCTACTTTAAACCTCGGATGTGAGGGGCACATTTGTCTGTGTTACACCAAAAGTGCAGAGTCTATTTGAAGCAGTTTCATACGTTTTCCAGGGCTCTGGACCTCTCGGGTAACACACACAGGAGCAGCTTCAGGGGTGGGGATGGGGAGGGTGGCAGGGCAGCATAAGGCTGCCTGTGGTGTGCTGGTGCCAACTCTCTGCTTCATCATGATGGCTGGCATCAGGAGGTAGTTCTTATGGAGGATAAGGGCAGAGCGGATGCTTGGCTTGATGCTTCCTGTCTCTTCGTCAATTACTTTGGTTTTACTTCACTTACTGATGGAGTTTATTTTTCTGGCATGGAAGAAATGTGTACTTTTCCACTTATGGCAATGGAGAGTTTATTCTGCTGTCATTTTTCTGACCGCTTGAGGAACAGCGTGAGTGGTTAGACGAACTGAAGGCATACAGGACATTGCACAGACCGACACAGAGCAAGTGCATAGCTCACACTCAAATGGGAAAAAGTACCTTTGTTTCAATATTTCTTAAGGGGTATTTTCAATGAAAAGTTCTGTTGAGAGTAGAAACACTGCTCTTTTTCCGCCTCTTCGTAATTTCTACTGTTTGACTCAGAGGTTTTTTGTTTTTTTCTTCCTTGTGTGGAGATCGTAGGGGTGTGCCCTGGGCCTTCGTATGTTGGTATTTTCCAGGAGGCATCAAAGAAATGCACCCATTTGTCCCAGAGTCGCAAGGAGCCATGCCTGTTCATTGCCTCTCTCGAAGGCTTTGTGATAAAAATCTGGAGCCCAAGCATCTGTCATGAGGTTTGGGAAACAGGTCCTGGTTTCCACACTGAGGAAACAAAAAGTGTCTTGTGCTTGTTTGGTTTAATCCTGCAGGAAACGCTTCCTGTCAAAGCCACATTGGAGACATGGAGACTGGCCACTTGGGATCCTGTGCAGGGGACAGTGGATGGTGTGTGTGTGCCATTATAGCTTCTGCAGATTATGCCAAGTAAAGTAATAGAAACAAACCCCACTTCACTCATAAGAGTTTAGGAATAGGTGTGTTTGCATCTTCACAAGCTGAAGTGTTTAGACATCACAAATTCACCTCCGCACCCAGCAACTCAGAGAGCGGGTCAGCCTGGGTTGGCATTCTGGCTCCTTTGCATCCAGTCAGAAAGCTCAGCGATTACTATGGATCTCCCTTCCCTTATAGCCACCACCGTGTTGTTCTTTACCACAGTTCTGTGTACCCTTCCCCTGTATCCACATGCAGAAGTATTTGTTTCCTTCTTGTAACAAACAGAAATCACATCTTTCTTCAACACTATCACTTTTTACTCTTTTAATGCTCATTTCCAATATTCTACTTGATGCTTGTCTTTTGCCCTTTGTAGCCAAGCATAAGGACACAGGTGTCTCACACAACTGTAAAGACCCCTTATTGCATTGTGCTTATAAGGGCCAGTCCTGCTGTGGGTTCTCCTCAGCTCTTTCAACCTAATGCATTTTTCTTCTTTCCATCCTCCTCTTCTGCACTTCTTTTGGCCATCTTTGAAAACTCCTCCACCATCTAATTAGAGGGCTCCAAGTTACAGCTATGTCTGCTGTCCAGCTTCCCTTATGCACATGTGAAGTTCCTCTTGCCTCCTCATGCTCACCTCTCCCCATCTCCTTCCCTCTCTTCCTCTTGCCTCCGTCCTTGTATATACAAATGAATTAATATCCACTGTATTCAAGTCTGCTACTTTTGGGGTACCTAAGTCTAATCTTGCTTAAGGATGAGATGATTGATGTCTTTATTCAGGTCAGAAATCTGGGTCAAATATGGGAGTCTTGGCAGCTTTTGACAGGTTCACTTTTCAACAGCTTATAGTTTGTTATTCCCCCAAACCTGAATTCTCTGGGATGTAATCGATTACCCTTTGAAAGGTGTAAACACACTTCCTTCTCTGATTCCCTGGCACTGCGTTCCAACAGCTTCCATCCCACTCTCATTTTGCAAAACCTTCTCGCCAGTGCTGCCTCTGAAGCAGACCTTCTTGGTATCTCTGTCTATCCTCCTGGTATGGCAGTAGAGTTGTTTGTTTGTTTGTTTGTTTGTTTTGAGGCAGAGTTTCTCTGTGTAGCTTTAGTTGTTCTGGAACTCACCGTAGACCAAGCTGGCTTCAAACTCAGAACTCAGATCCAGCTGCTTCTGCCTCCCAAGTGCTGAGAATAAAGGCATGCGCCACCATCACCCAGCCCTATCTAGTTTTTAAACCTTCCCCAACAGCTCAAAGTCTAAAGTCACATGAAGTCTCTTGACTACATCTTGACCCTTCTCCACATCTCCCTCTCCTCTTTTCTGGTAACCGGGAGGCACGGTCTGAGGTTCCTGAGATGGTGCATCCTCCAGCATCCTTTCTTGAAGTGACCTCAGAGCTGGACTGAATTTCAAAACATCTCCTTGTTAATACAAAGCTATTTTACAAATTATATCTATTTAAGGCTTGCAAAATAGCATTTGATTTACACAGTGCATTGTAAATCATTTTGAGAATTACCTGCCGCACCGGACGCTTCACGTGGTTGCTTTCCAGGGCATGTGTGGCATGTGACGACAACACCTTGGCTGTTTCAGTGTTCTGTACGGTTTTCACTCTTCCTCACGCAGAACGCAGGCTCTCCAGACCTAGTGCTCTTAGACAATGAGACCGTGTCTCATCGATCTGCCTCTCCACTCCTGTTGTCCTTCCTGTCCTCTCACATCTCCCTGCTCGGCTCCCACTCTCTATGTATCTGATTTATTTGTTTTTGTTTTTAATTCTGTAAAGGATTTGTCTTTCTAAATCTAGATAACTTCATGTACTCCTGTTTCATCCATGTTTTGACAAATGTTAGCATTTCCTCTTTAAGAATGGCTAATGGGTCGGTGCATATCACTGCTTCTTAATCTAACTCATTCTTTCATAAACTCCTTGACTTGAATTCCAAGAAATGCCAAGCATGCCTGGCAGCCTCTGGCAGCCAGAACACAGGGAAGGGATGCATTCTCCCTTAGATCCTAATATCACACACTTAAAATTTCCAAAATGGTGAAAGAATTTTGTCTTTTCAAGCAAGCTTGTGTGCAGTATTTATTTTATTTGGCTGCCTGAGGCAATAGAGTTATTCTTCTTGGATTCACGTCCAGCTCCAAATTCAGGCAGCCATCAAGGACCTCCTAAGTCTGGTCCAGGGATCAGCTCCTGGAGGCCATATTCTTCCTGACTCACTGTTCTGGAGCCACCAGCCAGTGACCTCCTAAACAGTGGACCCAGGCTCTGAGCACAATGCCTAGCCTGCTGCTGGTGGGTCAGAGGATGGAGCTGTGGGGTCCCTCATATCACTGAAATGATACATTCAGATGTGAGTTCCTATGCATTACCTTTGACGGTTGTGATGTGGAAATTATCTTGGGCCCAAGATGGCGAAATGGACTGAGAACTTGTGTTTCTGAGCAAGTAAATGGGAAAAGTGGCCACTGAAGGGCTGAGAAATGACATTTCTTTCTCATTAGGGGAGGCTCCTGTGATAAAAGACTGTGACAGAAAAGCACTGGTATTTATGTACTGTTTCTGTAACGTGAGAGCTGATGTACAGAAACAAAACCGTGCCTTTGCACACTTCTGCTTGGTGAGGCGGTGTCTGAGGAGGTTCAACAGGGAAACCTCTGAAATGCGAAGGGCCCAGTGAGTCCCCTTGACATTCTTCTGTCCTTGTGTCTCCAGGATAGGACAGTACCTGCCCGGTGAGGCTTTTGAGGGACTTCTCTGCTTCTGATGTTTTCTCAAATCACCTGTAATAAACAAATTCTGGGGTTCATCCTCTTAAGTAGGTTCATTTTTGTTTTGTCCCACAGCTCCTCCCTCCTCCCTCTGCTCCTTCGTGCAGAATCAAAGAGGCATTTTCTCTGCTGCCTCTGAAATCTCCTGAAATGCCCTAATTTTCCTCCCCCTAATGGACCAATCTTTGCTAAGTGTTACTTCATTCTTCTCTTGTAGGTGACTAGAAGTAAAAGAGAAGAGCTGAGGATTATTTTTGCTCTATTGCCAATTCCCTTCTCTTTTGAGTCATCAGAAGGCAAAATTAACCTCAAGATTCATGGATTTAATACTTCTGTCACACATCTAGAAAAGATTCTTTTGCAGAAAAAGAATACACATCAATTATTTGGTTAGCTGATAAGAAACGAAAGGCCAAGTTTGGAAAATGTTCAAGTTTTCTATGAATATTCATAAATAATTAACTTACATCTCAATTTAGAACCTAACAACAGTTCATTTCAATTTTTTAAAAAAATATCTGTGTTAATTATACGCTGAGGTCCAGTTGTGGGGTCTCCTCTCCTAGTGGAATCTGAGCAGGTGCAGTTGCTGACAAGAGCCGTGTTTGCTTGGCTTTCAGCACATTTCTGTGGAGTGGGAGGAACCGGGCCGAGGGCCCCGAGGAAGGCTCCTTCCCAACTGTTCCTTGCTGGACAGTCAGCCAACTTTCTGAGGGCTACAGTAGCTCTTTCCTCACTCCCAATCTTTCTCTTTCTTGCAGACTTCTTACCGAAACCATGCAGACAAACAAACAAAATAAACAAACAAAAAAATGAGGGTGGCGTGCAAAGAGAGGAAAGGTAGTGGGGGGTGGAGGTTATGGGGAGATTTTTGACTTATGGAATTTTCGCCCCAGTAGTCTTCTGCTTTGCCCTGTTAGGTACACAGTGATGGCAGACCCCTCGGGATAAATAAGGTGCCAGAGAGCACACTCTTGCACCCTGTGAAAGGAAGCCTAGCAGGCAATCCCCAAACCTTGCTTGTTAGAGGGAGGGCGGTCTTTGGGGGACTGCCCCTTTTGTCCCTTGCCTTCTAGTGGCTTGGGCATGAAGAAACTGGACAAAGGGCCTGCACTGTGGTAGGGTGTGAACTCTTCAGGCAGCTGTTTTGAGCTTTAATTACCCTCCCAGCTTTCTGCCCAGACCTAGCTGGGCCCTCCAGCCGACTGTGGGGTAACACTGCCATCTAGTGGCCAACCCTGCCTTGTGAGCCGGAGTCTGTGCCCTCAGGCTGGCTCCTTGGCTCCCTCTTTCTCTCTTTCTTGCTCTCTCTCCTGCGCACCCCTCTCTTCGCGCTCTCTCTCTCTCTCTCTTTTAAAAAAGGTTTTTATCCCATCAAGGAAAAAAAAAAAAAGAGCCGGCTCTTGGAAAACAACCAACTCTGTTGGAATTCGAAGATAATAATCAGTTTCTCTGGGCTTGTGAAATTGGCTCATTAAGCGTGCTTTTTAACAGAAAATATTGGAAGCGATTAAGTCTGCTTTACTGAGTGGGCATGAAATGGCCAACCTTCGGCCACCCACAGCTCCTAGGTGCCTGGCGCCGTTTTATGCATGCAGCGTAATGTCTTTACTTGAAGTGCTGTTTATTCATCACCTGCTTATTTATCTCCTCGCGTTTGGCAGGCACATCGATCAATGTTAAACTGTCACACAAGGTTATTTTTCTTTTACATAACAGTATAGGCCTAAGGTAGTGGCATATTAAAAGTAATAACTTTCTAACTTGTAGCTCAAGATGACAGCCCCATTTTTACCCGAATATATTACAGCAAGGAATTTCTCATTCCGTTCCTCACGCCTACCCTGCGCTTCAGCGGTACCCCACCTTTCCAAGGTCGAAGGCTTCCTTCTGCCTAGCTGCCCTCGCACTTTACATACCACTCAGTTTTCCCTTCACCTCCAGTTATCTGTGGCTTTTAGGCTGATAAGCCCACGCTGAACATTCTGTCCACCAGGTGTACACATCTCCCGGTCCCTGTCATGATGACATCTGCCCCTTTGCATAAAGATGCGGCTGTGGGAGCAAGGGGAAGAGAGAAGAAAGCTTCTCATTTATGCTTTTGCTGGGCTGTTTCTGTGTCTGAAACCATTTCCGCAGAGGTGGGGACTTGGTTACAGCTTTATTTTGCTTTCCAGTCGCAGTAGAAAACAGCAGTGACAAACCCATGGGTTGGGGGCCGGAAAACATGTCTAAGAAGCTGGCATTGCTTTGAAGCAACCAGCATTGGCCCGAGCTTTTAAGTTGGGTTGTCTCCCCCTCCGCTCTTTGGCTCTAGGTTTCTTTGTGTTGCCTTCAAACTCCTCCCAGTTTGTGATGCCTCTTTTCTTGGCCACAGGCCAAGCAAGCTTTCTTTGTACGAACAGTTTTTCTTCTCCTTTCTTTCTGCCCCCCTCTCTCCAGTCCAGTCTGAAAATGCCTACAGATAGAATATCAGACCTTTTTAGTTTCGAATTTCAAAGTGGCCCTTAGAATTCCTTCCTGCCCTTGATCTCTCCTTTTGGGTTTCAGCTCCTACTTGGACTCTGTGGCTAATTCTTCCTCTTGGACAGTGGCTTTCTGCCTCAATGCTTTGACAATCTTGTGTACACAGGAAATAAGTGTTAGCATAGTAGACATGTCTGTTGCACCACTATTCCCGTGATAGAGATACCACACCCACTATGATAACGGGAACAGCTCCCTGAGGAGGTTCCCATACGTGATTAAGAAAATACGGCTTGATATTCTACCAACTACAGGGGAGGTTCACAAACTTGGCATTGGATTTGGCCCATCTCTTGGGTGGCTTCTGCATTCCTGTGCACAGAAAGACGGTAGAATACTGCTCTATGCTGATTTATTTTATCATGGGCAGCACAGCCTCAGGAAAACTGCGTGTTCATTAAAAAAGTGTGCATGTGTGTTGGGGGAGGGGGCAGCCCAGTCTGGTCCTTGTTCCTAAGATCAATATTTGCATTAAAGTGGTTTAAATGTATGTGGCTTGGAGGCTGTCCATTCTTTCAAGCTGACCTGCTACATTGATTAGGGCTAGTGATAGAGGGAGAAAGAGCAAATCAGGCGAGGAAAAGAATTGAAAAGAAAAATAGAAGAAAATGAAAGCTGTTGCTATGGGTCCTGTTGGAGATATACTTTAAGCAATCTGCGTGTGTGCTATTTACCCAGCAGCCTACCCTGCAGGAGAGTACACCCTCTACGCCTCCCCCACATGGCTATTTTGTCTTTCAAAAACTAACAGAAAGATTCTTGGTTACTTTTCAGACTGAGATTTTAACAGCCAGTAGTGCCCCGGCTACATGCTAGACCCCGTCACTCTTTGTGTTTCTGGAATTCATACTTAAGAGATATAGTTGCTTTGTTGAAAAATGTATTATAACCAATTATAGCCATGACTTATTAAATAATAATTCATACCAGACATTGACAAGTGCTTCAGCATAGCTCCAATTATTTAAAGTGCTGTTTGGAGTGGTCAGCTTGACACCGTCATCATAGCAGATATCCAGTCCAGGGATGAATTCTGATGAGTTTTAGACTGGTAAAGGGAAGCCAGGCCTCCAAACCCAGAGTTCAGGGCACAAGGCCTAGTGCTGAACCTCATGCGGGGAAATTCTGAGTTTGGAATAGTTTCTCTCTATTATTTTATTGAAGTAAACAATGCTTAGCCTTGGTCCACGTGTGAAGAAATATCCTGCTGTCTTCATAATGATGTCACCCACAGAGACTTTGGAAACATGGTGTCAAGATTAGAGTAACCACTAGTTGGGTACTTTGCTGACCTTTTGTAACAATAAGCAAATAAATAAATAAATAAATAAATGTCCCATAGACTTCTTTTAAAGAAATATTCTTGAGAAAACCATGTAAAAAATGTCAACAACTTGGGTGTCCCATTTGGGGTCAACCACTGTGGAGTAAAAGCATGGCTAGGCACATTCCAAATAGTCATTCATATAATATTAAAGAAGTATGTTAGTGCTGAGGCCTAGACTGAATGAGCTGTTATGCTTAGAAATGATTCTATAACTAAAGATGGAACAGATATGTGAAATAGTCAAACTCTTTCACAAAATGACAGCCCAGCCTGAGCTGTCAGGAGCCACAAGGCTGCAAGTACAGGAAGGATTTAGAAAACGACGAGAGTGTTGGAAATTGAAATGTTTAGGGGAGGCTTTGCAGAGATGGGCTTGCAGACATAAATGAAACAAACAGAAGTACAAACATTCAGGACAGAATGATACACGGAGCTTCTGAAATAGTGTCCCTATTCAAGTTAATGTTTGTATATTATAGATTGTTAGAACATCCTCGTCTTGATCACAAAGACTCTGAAGATCAAGATGGATAGCTGGAACTTTGAACTAGGTGTCTTCTTTTATTATCTTGGGGAATCAGACAAATTTGTCTACTGAAATTACAGCGAGGAAATGTGACCTACTTAGGGTGTTGCTTGGAGCTCTGGGGTCTCTCTCAGGCATGCCCTTTTCTCTAAGCCTTTCACTTTTCTCAAGAGTGGGAAAAATTAAAAGTAGCACATGATGGTTTTATTTATGAAGCAAATTTACTGTAAGAGAAGTACTAAAGAAAGAAACAAAAATGTGAGAACCATTTTGCAAATTTGCAATACTTAATGTGTTGACGGATTTGCTTATTGACCAAAACTGATTTAGGAAAATCCAACTTATCTGGGAGATAACTCCATGTTCAATAGTCATTCATAAGAGGAAAGAATTTTGTTTAAGATATGTTTCAATAGAAAGCCCTTGATACGTTTTAAATGTGTTTTGATACACAAAGTGAGCAACCTGCCTACTAAACAACAAAACATATACCTAGCTCTGTAAAGGAACAAAAACTCGTGATAGTTTTCTCAGAAAATGCATGTTGTTAACCAGTCCGCCAAGACTAGTATTACTTATTTGTGCTTGGAAGTTAACTCAAAGGTCTCTATAACAACTCAGATGGGGGGGGGAACAGTGATAGGTTTTCTAAAACACATCTATTTTATGGAAGCTATGTGAGTTCAGAAGAATGTCCTTACACCTGTAGAAAGTCAGATTCCAAATAGGTGAGCTAGAGCTCACTGCTGGACGCTTTCAAGCAAGCTCGCACTGAAAGGTCCGTGTACAGAGGTAACAGTGATTCAGGCTTCACCACCCTGTGCCCTTTATTTACCCCTGTTTTCCTGCCTCTTAAAACCATATGCTCCCTTCATGGCACCCTTGTCTCCATCTTTTTGTGAGGATGGGCTTCCCTGCTTCTTCTCATGGGGTGCCTCTTGTTACCTGGCCAGAGTGTGATTAAATAGAAGTTTTTCTTCCACAATTTCTCCTTCTATTTTGATGGTAATTTGTCATGTGAGGATTTTTTCCCTTTAGAAACTAATTTCTGTGTTTGAAGTAGTGTTCTTGGTAGGTCAGAGTACTTGAAGTTTGATCATCAGATAAGTTATGTGATATTTATATATCACTTGAAATAAGAATTCTTTTTAAGTAGATGAAGATTGGTAAGTCTTAAGATAATCTTTCTTAGGGATCATTTAATTTCATTTGGCTTAAGATGCTATTTGTATTAAGTTAACAGGGTGCTAATTTAACATAGGTTTATAGTCATTTAAAGCCATTTTCATTCATTAAGAAAAAAAAATCTGTCTAGATTAGATTATCATAAGGGTTTGAATAGCAATAGGGATTCCTCTGCGAGGCCTGAGGATTTTCCAGATGAGTGAGCACTCTGTTTCACTGTCCTACCGAGAAGTGCAGCTTTTTTTTTTCTTTTTCCTTTTTATGCTGCAGAGCCGGTAGTGGTGCCTAGCTCTGTCTCGGGCAAAAAAGAAACAGTAAAACAAAAAGAGCATTCTCTACTGGATTCCTATGTTGGATCTATAATTTTTATGATTCATATAACTTCTGTATCCTAATTGATAATTTTCAGAACGTTTTAAGCAAGGCTGATCTGTCAAAAACTTCACTCCTGAATTCCTAAAAACGTCACTAAGCGTAATGAGATATTTGCAACCTGAACACAGCCAACAGGAGAAAGTGCACAGGGAGGATGTGTCTGTCCAGTCAGATTTCCAAGACATGAGCTGTAGGTTTCTTTCCAGGGCACAGAGAACATTCCCTGGCTGTTTTGTGCCGTCTCTAAGCCAGTGTGTCTTGTCACCTCAGTTACCACTCAAAAGGCCTGGAGCATGTGTTCTTTCATTCCTTCCTGGGATTTTCCTCATTCACTTCTGGTTCTTTTCGCTCTCTCAAGCCCAGCTTTGAGACACTTGGAAAGAAACATTACCTCTGGCTCCACGGACTTGACTCATGCAAGTTTGGCCTTGGAACACTGTATTCTCAGCTACTTGAGGAGCACGAGAAAATGGCATTGGGCCAATACTAACTATGCAGAGTTGACGTCTCTACGTGTCCAGCCCCTCTGCATCTATCAAAGCACCTTTGTTTCAGAAGGAAGGCCGTCTCAATACAGGACTCATATTTGTGTATGTTTTCTGATAGAAGGTATGGCTCTGACTAATGGTACAATTTTAACTCTTTCACATTTACCAATGAAATTGCTTGAGCAGAAAGAGTTTCAAATGATTTTTCTTGCTTTAAATGTCTAAGCTAGGACTCCTAATTACGTAGCAGGAATGCCTGAATTGGTGGCATTCCATAAGCAATTCTTTCTGATATTGACAGGGCCCAAACAGAGGAGGTTCTTAATTTTCTCTGAGCTTTGTAGACTTAAATTGCCTTAAGATCTGTGTGTGGATGTGTTAAGGCTATTCTTTTCCAATGACAACCCTCTAGGTTTTATGTAATATAAATCTATTTCTGAGATTCAACAAAATGTTACTAAGATAAGATACTTTTAGCAACCTTTCTGACTGTAGAAGACAGAACAGTACATTCTCTTAAAGAAATGGAAGCCTCTTTGAGTGACTTTCTCACTTCCATGGAAATGTGTTTTCAAAGTTTATGAAGAACAAAACAGAAAAGTTGAGATGGATCTCCCCCAGACATTGTGAAAGACAAGCAAAGGATGCAGTGTGGCTGGGAGGTTTTCAAGCTAGGTTCAGGACTTAACTTCACTGCAATTCTCAATTTTATCCACCAAATCACTGTGGCACTGATTTAATGCTTATTTGGGTACTTCCTGCTAAATTTATCTGTCTACGATTACCTCACCTCTTACATTCTCAAAGATATTTTGAGAAGAAAAGTGTTAAGAGATATGTTAAAATATTGCCTTGGTTTCTAGGAAAAAAAATAATCATAAAGTACCCACAAAATGATTTGGGTCTACACAAAGCAGTTTCATGATATCATAAATGAGATCTGGTAAAATGTGAACACAGGCCTTATTCTTTTACTTACTGTACCTATACAGCTAGCTGGAGTTGCTAGACCTGGTTTACACCAGCGCTTCTACACCTTCCTCTTGCTGCAACGGGTAGCTACTCATGTTCTGGCAACTCTAAACAAACAAGAAATTATTTTCGTTCCCGCTTCGTAACTGTACTTTTGCTACTGTTATGTATTGTAATGTAAACATCTGTGTTTTCTGATGGTCTTAGGCACCTCCTGTGAAAGGGTCCTTTCACCCCCAAAGAGGTGGCCCACAGGTCACAAACCACTGGTACAGACCAAATCCTGATGGCTTCCTGTTTTATCAATAAAATTCCATTGTAGTAGAGGTATGTTTATTCATGTGTTACATTTTCATATTTATATATATACATATATATAAATGTATATACATGTCAGCTTTCACATTTCAAAGGGAGATTAGTAACTGAGAGAGCACACGGTTCACAAAGAGAAACATTTATCTATATGATTTTTCACAAAATTGTTAATCAGCTTATATATAAAAAAAGTGTTTATTATTGATCACTTGATCCTACTATCTGCATTTTTAATTTTGTGAGCTTTGGAAATTCAGAGAAAAATTTAGAATCACATTTAGAATCATGGTAAGGAGAAAGCAAAGTTCTTTGTGTCCATACATCTCTCGCCATCAGCTACAGAAAATGCGCCTCACCCTGGCCCCTGTGGTCCTCATCTAGGGAGAGAGAGTTGGTATATGTGATATCTGTTGTCTCTCTCATGGATCTATCATTTCTCATTTATTCTTCCTTATTCCCAACTCCTTCTTAGTCTTCTGGTATGTCATGGTGGGATAGAATCATACATTATGTTATGATGTGTGTTTTATTGATGCTACATGCTTACATTTTTTTATCACCTTCATTGTAAGATTGTTGATATTAACTACATATTTTTCTTCATATCCCAAAAGAATATGGGTGAATTAGATGTATTTGGGGTTAGCATTAGAAGGAATTGCAGGATTTACAAACAGTTATTCACATGCCCGGCAAAAATCATGTAGCTTTGGTGCCACATTTACCCATATGAAGCAGTTATGGATTTTAGCCAAAGTCACTGTAATTGACACCATCAGACAGACACAGGGACGGAAGTAGAAGGACCTGGACAACAGTCCCCAGAGAACAGATTAGAGGATGCAGTGAATTGCTGTCCTGCCTCAGTAGGAAGGGACTGCAGAAACAGTTGTGATTAATTGTTTATCTGTATTGTAAATGTAACATTTAAAGCCACAATCCAGTCAGAAAGGTGTAATATTTAGTGGATATGTGAATATGAAAATACTGTATAATGATTCTTATACTTTAAAGACAAAGGAAACCCTTTGACTTACAGTGTTTGCTGCTGTTAATTTTTATTGATGCTCTACAATAAACTTTAGAGTTTATTAGAAAATCACACTCTTTTCCATTTCACTGGATGAGAGCATTATACAGCCGTCTTTCTGTTCTGGCTATCGAATATTTATTGACATAACCACTGAAAGAATGTTTGAATAGGGAGTAGGCATGTAATCATTGTATCTCTCAGCAAAATCTGCAGCAAGAAATATCATTCTGTTGCAGTGCAGTGACTTTGTTTCCAAACTGAGAGGTTTTGATAGTTTATTTGTGGAATGTTAGTTATTTGAACTCGGTCCATCGTTAGAGATGGACATTTAACAGGAAGACTTAGAATAATGAGGGCCTTCCTTCCTCTTAGTTGGCTCACAAAGTTCTCGTTGATGTAGAAGAAAACCTATGCATTATGTGCAAAAAGCTACATGCTTATGTGCCTTATGACTTCATTATTTTCATTTATTTATAGAGAGGTACTCCTGTGCTGTGGCATGCATGTGACCAGCAGACAACTTGCTGGAGTCAATTCTGTATTTCTACCATGTAGCGCTTAGAGCTTGAGATCCTGTCCCGAGGCACAATGGCAGGTGACTTTCTCTGCTAAGTTATCTCTTGTCTTTAAATTTCATTTTTGCAAAAGGGGATTGGGCTTCAGTCCAATGAATGTTTCTAAATGGTGTTTAAACCTGTTTTGTAAACATAAAAGACCCCTTCTGAGCTTCAAGAATATTGTGTAGACACCCATCTATACGCTGGTCTTTCGCCTTGAGTCGTAGTCAAGGTCTACACCGTGTCCTAGCCCTGGTCCAGGACAAAGAAGAATCATCACAGACTCTGTGATTCTGGATTTGATGCATGAAAACAACACAGAATACAATGTACTCTCAAGACCCACCTCCACACCTTCCCACTCTCACCCCATCCTTGTGTCAGTCAGAAGATTTGCATAGAACGGGGTAGACTTATTGTAGCAATACTTCAGCTCTAAGCTAAAATTGCATCTTTGTGATACAGTAATTTCTAAATAGTCTTTAAAACAGCTCAAAAATTTCCAGATTCTTTCTACAAGTTTATAAAAGTACTAAAGAATAATAGAGATCTTTTAGTCAGAAGGTTTTTAATTTAAATGCTTTGTCATTTTTTTTTAATCTAGTAATTTGAAGACTGTATGGATTGGAATAAACTTGTTTCATTTAGATACTGGATAAAAATACTTGCTTAGAATTTAAGGATGCTAGGGTAATTGTCTAGAATTTAGGGAAGCTAGGGGTAATTGAATTAATTGAACATTCAATTAAAAATCTTATGCCAGTTAGAAAATGTCTTAGCAATTATTCAAATAAGAATCCAAACCAGTTAATATGACTTGACTTTGGTTGAACAGGACAAAGAAAAAGTACGGAGGAAACAGCGCCTTCTGACATAATGGTTGGGCATACACCAACATGCTGAATTAATTTTCCATTTGACTTCTGAATGAAAGCATGACAATTGGAACAGCACAGTAAACAAGTGAGTCTATCATTTACAAGAGGGGGCTGAAGGAGACAGTGTTGAAAATCAAGCAGGCTAGATGGCTCAGTGAATAAAGGACTCTGCTGTCAAACATAAGGACATGAGTTCAATCCCAGGACCCTCATGGTAGAAAAAGAGACCTGACCCTTGTAGGTCACCCTCTGACCTCCACACATATGTCGTGGCACTTGTATATATGAATTCAACATACATAATAAGAATAAATATGCACATATGTATGATGCTAACTATATTAAAATACAGACAGAAAGAAGCCCTACCTTCAATAATCTTGCCTGAATAAGTTTCTTGGATGCCAACCTAGACTCAGAAGCTGTGTGTTAGACCTCCTTCACCTTCTTTACTTTTGATTTTTTTCTTGATTTTTCCTGTGATTCCATCATGCGTAGAGACCAAGAAAAGCTTGGCTGAGGAGCCTTACTTGTCTTGTTCTGTGGAGTTGCTGACACCCTCTATACGGCAAGGACAGTCCTCCGGTCTGTATGCTATCCGATTCCTGGGAAACTGCCTGGTCTCCGTCTATCATACCAGAGAAAGTCAGTTTCCACCCTCCATTTTTCAGTTGATGGAAGAACAAAATCATTGAGTCATAAAACTCATCTGGATTTCTAATCTGTCTTTGAGAAGAAGTAAACTGTTGTTCTTGGACTGGCCCCAGGGACCGCTGTTTAATTTCTCAGTTCATTTTCCCCTCTTGGCTAATGTATGTGTATGGGTCTCTCTATAGCTCCCTTTTTGAAAATGTGCATTTTTAATACTACAAAAGCAGAGAAAAATCATTTTTTGGTAAATATTCTTTCAGTTGCTTTGCAATCAATGTAGTTGGAGCTAACAAGCAGATGGGTGTATTTGAATGCCATTATCTTGTGTACAATGATATTATCTGTTTCATGAAAAATTCAGCAGTTTGGGCTGCTTTAGTGAAGGGAAGATGGAAGTAAAAAAATAGCAAGGAAAACATGATCAGACTCTGAATCCCTGAGGGTTCCCATTGCATCATTTAGCAGGAGAATGAGCAGCGCGGGAGAGGCAGCCATGGTGGAGCTGCTGTCTGCATTCCTTCTGCTGTTCTTGGCTCCAGGTCGCATACAAGCCCCACAGCTGTAGGTGGGAGCTCCTGGGCCGCTAACGCATCACACCGTGACATTTTCATCATCCGTCTAAGAGAAGAAAATACATTCGCTAACAGAATGGGGCTGGCACGCTCACACCACCTTGTCAGATTCAGACATCTCTTGGTCTAGCCTGGGCCAGGGAAAACTGGAGTGTGGGCCAAGCAGAGAGTGATGGACATGGAGGAGACTTTTAAAGAATCTGCAAGAGAAATGTGGGCTTTCTGAAGGAAGAACATGGGTTTTTTAAAATTAGACTTTTGACAAATGAAGACACTTGGGCTGTGAGGAAGATACTTACATAGATTTTTTTTTTTTTTCCTCTATGAGCCAAGCAGACTTTGACATAGACAAAATAAAGTTGAAAGTTGTGCTGCTTGGGAAGGGGGGTGGTGTTGATAATAAGAAGAAAAAAGCCCAAATTAGCTCAGTCTAAAAACATATTTTTTTTCAAGTTTGATATTGTCTGATGATTGAAATAGAACTTTAAAGAGGACCTGTTCAAGATAACGGTTAGGGATTTTCCTAAAAGTTTTTTTTTTCTCCTTCTCTGAAAATGCTTTATGTCTGTGACTAATCATGTGCTTGTGTGTGTTCATGTTGCTCCTCGTGTGTGCAAGTACAAGGAGCTGGACGTTAACCTCAGGCATCATTTCTCATGTGTAGTCCACCTTGTTTACCATTAGGGCTCAGCAGGCTGGCCAGCGACCCCTAGGTATCTACCTGTCTCTGTCACTCTACCACCTAACATAATGATCAGCTTATCAGTGTAGATTCTGGGGATTGAACTCAGGTCCTTACGTTATCACTTGCGTGATCTCTGCAGCCCAGGACCTTGTCAGACTATAAGAGCATATGTAAAACTCCATTATTCTAGTGAGAGTTTCCTCACTGGAAAGCTGTTAAGTATGGTTAGTACCAAATACTTCTCAGTGCACAGTATCACTTCATACCCCTCCTGGCCTTGTGCATTTCCCACACCAGGCTTGGCACAACTTGAGGGTAATCTTTATGACCTCAGCACCTATAAGCTGTTTCAAACACACTAGACACCGTCAGAATGGAACTTATTGGCAATCTTGATTAAGAATGTCATATTTCATGTTTTTCTTGGACAAAGTAACACATGATGAACAGTTGACAGAGGAGGTCTGAGGTAAGTCTGAGAGGCACAAGAGTGTAGAGGTGCTCTGTACAGGAACACACACACACACACACACACACGAGTATGGCATGACCAGTTCATTGCCTTCAGTGTAGTGATAACAAAGAATGCTATATGAATATAGTTTTGCTCTGGGAGCAGCACTAGGGTAGGAGTAGCAGGAACAAGCTTTGCTAACAGCAACATATTTGCTATGGATTCCGTAGACTTAATCTCATCGATGACATCTCCTGTGTCCTCCTCCTCTGTGTTTTATTTTTCCTTTTGAATAAGGTATGCTTTCTCACCTTGATCCATCTCACTCTACCATCCTCCTTCCTTTGTCTTCTATCCCTCTCTTGGCTGCTCTTGGCCATAGGTTCCATTGCACATAATCATTCAATAGCTTTATGAAAATAATAACCAACTTAGGAATCACTCCATTGATATGCTTTCATGTTACTATCCTACATATGTATTCATGTATTTCATTAGCAGTAAAATTAACACAGTTGTCTTTCGTTTTAATATTAACAGTTTGAAAGAAGTATTTTTAAATTTTCTTCCTTTCTTTCTTTCTTTCTTTCTTTCTTTCTTTCTTTCTTTCTTTCTTTTCTTTTCTTTTTCTTTTTCTTTTTTTTATATCCAGATGATACATTGGGAGTTCTGAAAAAAAGATTTTCCCACATGGTAAAATGTGGTGATTTCTCTTAAAAATTCCCTCCTATGGTTAAAAAAAAAAAAGAGGCTGAAAGTCAGATATTTTATAGAAATAATTTTCTAATTTTATATTGGTAAGAGTTTTTTAAAACTATGCAAAATATGATTAAAATATCTAAAAAGCAAAATAGTCAATTAAACTTTTTTTTTTTTTTAGGATGCTCTGTGTAGAATTTCTGTAAAGGTCCAGCAATCAGAAAACACCAAAGAATCAAAGAGTTGCCTCAAACATGGTTAGTCAATGGGCTTTAAGAAGGAAGCACGTTTGTTGTTTATTGAGTATAGACAAACATGGCAACACGTATCTGCACTCAATGTGGAAAATAGATACTTTAGATTAATTTCTGGTATATGGACTGATAAAAATGCCAGGGGTTACATCTTTACAATTGGCCCGGTGTCTTGGATAGGACATACAGTACAAAGTTTCATAGAAAATTTCTAACCAGAAACAAAAGACCTTGAGATTTAATGAGGTTTATGCTAAGATCACTGACCAGTTATTGCAGTGACAATAGAGGACACCCATGTCATCATATTTCTTGATGCAGCTTTTAAAGAAATGTGCTCTGGTGAGTAACATGGGTCCTGGCAATAGTGTGGCTCTCATTGTTCTGCCCGAGGAGGCAGGCTCTGAGACTGCTGCCTATTGCATTTGTGGCTTCCAATGCAGGACAGATTTCACAAAATATTTGCCCTTTTGTGATATTAACTTTAAAAATAAAGATAAACTGCCATGAAATGCTAACTATACTCTAAAATATCACAGAGTATCTTTAGACCTTGGATCAAAAACATTATGTAAGTGTGGTATTTAAAATTCTTTATTACTGTAATAAACTGATATGACTACATTTGCACTAATTTGCCATTCATTTAGCACTCAGAATGACAGCTTTCACTCCAAAAATTCATAAGCATTGTTACCCTGCCTGTATTCACCTTTATGAATACATTAAAATCCAAGATCTAAATGTTTTTTATCAGCCAAGGAGGCTGCCAGCTTTCTAAGATGAGCTTATCTTACATGATCAAGCCAGATTTTATTCTTTGGAGAAAACAAACAAACTAACTAACTAAAAATAAAAACAAAGAAAAAACAAAACAACTGTAGCTTTATATTTGTAATTTGATCTTACTTCACTGTTTTCCAGAAGGTTAGAAAGGAAACGATGGGATTAAAAAAATATTTAATCTAAGTTGTAAAGGAGCTTGGAACCACACTGCAAGCATCATAATTAACTTTAATAATTATAAATGTAAATGCAGACAAGCCACAAGGTTTTAATGGTGTGCCACATGCTTCTGCTAATTATTTTAGAGTTTGGACACATTCAGTGCCAGCTAATTATAAACCCTGCTATGGAAATCATCTGTTTATATTAGACTTATTGATCTCTAGTGTTTAAGCAATATGAAAAGGGAAATCTACAATGCCGGACCATCTGCTTTGTATTCCTAATTGCTTTTAAGGAATAAAATATATAAATAGTCAGCTTTTTATATATCGGGCTTCAAACTCCTTCAAGAATCTCAGAACAAACCCAAGTGAAAATTTTAAAAATAATTTGAAATACGGCTTTTCTGACTTCTTTAAAGGCCCTGTGCTCATTGCCTCTCTCTGGCCTTGCTAAATCCCCAACACACCATTTCTTCCAAGCTTCAGGTCTCACAAACCAGTCCACAGAACTGACCAATTGCTATCTTTGAACTGCACCTGTCCTTTCACTGCCTAAGAAAACGCCGTCTTCTCTACCCACCCTCTGATAGCACAGTGATGGATATTTATGACTCTTCTTCACGATGGCCACAGAGGAGGATGAAGAAGAAGCTGTCAAGGTATATGGCTTCCCTTCTGTTGGAAATGCTTAACTTTATTGCACATTGAAGCTAATGGAGCATAAGGTGGATGCCTCTCGGGACTGGGCAACATCACTTTTGATCACTGGAGTTTCTTAGGAGGGTCTAGTGGGTCTATGTGGAGCGTGAGCTCCAAAGAAGAGATCATTGCTTAAAATGAAGGTGTTCACCTTGCCAGTTCTTAAAATATTTTTTATTATTATCATTTATTACAATTTATTCAATTTGTGTTCTGGCTGTGGTCCCCTCTCTTGTCTCCTCCCATTCCCACCCTCCCTCCCTCTTCTCCCCCTATGCCCCTCTCCAAGTACACTGATAGGGGAGGTCCTCCTCCCCTTCTTTCTGACCTTAGCCTATCAGGTCTCATCAGGACTGGCTGCATTTTCTTCCTCTGTGGCCTGGCAAGGCTACACCTCCCAGGAGGGAGGTTATCAGAAAGCCAGCCACTGAGTTCATGCCAGAGAAAGTCCCTGCTCCCCTTACTAGGGACTCCACTTGGATACTGAGTCCTGGGGTACATCTGAGTCAGGGTTTGAAGTCTTCTCCATGCATTGTCCTTGGTTGGGGTATCATTCTTTTCAGGGCCCCCAGTGATTTTTGAGATCTTTAACCAAGTGGTTAAAAATATTCAAAAGATTTCTTTGGAAAACCCTTACATATTACTTTAAGAGATTCATATTAAAATTATTGGCTCAAAATAACCAGCCTTTATTATGTTTTATCAATCAAATGCTCTCACAAGCCGTAACTATCGTAGTATACATCTAAGATATACATGATGTTATGTATATGCAATAGAAGACTGTCACTTTTGAGGGCTGGTTAGCTTTTGTGGGCATTTTAATCTTAGGACTGGGCTACAATTTTGGAGAAATTATATGTAGTGAAATAAAAATCTTATTGTTTGTGTTGCATTCATGTTAAAATTATGATTTGGCTATAAAGGATTTATGTATTATGTCATTTTGTTCTGCCTTGCACACTTAAATACCCACATGGAAGGCTTAGGATGAGCACTGACTACACATGGTTAAAGACAGAGATACAGTGCAGAGCCTGTCACTCTAGTTATTAGGGTCTAAAAACAAAGAAAAACAAAACAAAGACCTACTGACTTTGGGTCCATTTCATCATACTCTAAATACAAGGTTTAATTTAAAATTATGTGAGGCCCCAGCAACATGGAGTCACATACCTCCAGCAACATTTATATGATACACACAGAAACACGCACACACACAACTGGGAGAATATAGCTTGTTATTGTGATTGCAGATTCTCCAACACACCTACGTCTTAAAAGCTGGGAATTCTGCTTTTGCATGTGGCTCTGAGACACATGGTGTTCCCCATCAGGTAGACTTGGTTGACTACCATCTCTCTGAGTCTCAGTCATCGCACCTGTGTGATTGTGGGGACTCCGTCTGTGTAATCTTCCTTCACTCTAGGCAGTTACAGGTTTCTGTCAGTTCCGCAGTGAAAACAGAATATTCGAAGTCAGAAAGATATTAGTCTTCTTCTTAAAAGGTGCTTTAAACAGCTCACGTTCCCCAAGTCCTCAAAGAATGTTACAAATCAAGGGAACACAATTGGCAGCTACATTATCAAAGACCTTCTGATAATGCAACCATTTAAATTGAATAATATTGTTTAATGGGCTTTTTAAAAGCAGCCGTCCTTTGGATCTGACACTTCAGCATGATTAGCTTTCAGTCTCATTTAAGGCTACAACAATCCAGTGATAATTACAGTCTTCCTTCTTTTCTGTCTGGAGTTCAGGAGACTCACACAATGAATATGGAAAGCTGAATATCTTTGGTTTGTAAAGTGGACAGTGATTCTAAATTTGCGAAACCTGCCATTTGGAGGCTTAATATAGCCCATATAAAATATCCTCTCCCCAGGTCTGTCTTACCAATAGCATGTTTCAGCAGCTCTCCACACAGAGCGACTTCCTCAGACTGATTGACTGTGAACACTGAAGAGATAAAAGTAGAAACATTTTAATTATTTTATTCCTGGAAATGAAATCATGTTGAAGATACTGCTTAGTGAGAGGTGGGAAGGGACATGGGAATTGGGAGAGATGCTAGCGAGGTCAATCAAAACTCTGTATGTATAAAAATAACATACAGAAACCTATTGCTTCACACGTCAATAAAAATACTAAAAGTTCTGATTGCTTGTTTTCTATTAATTATTATTTAGTAAAACTTTGAAAATCATAATATTCTTCCCATTTCTGAATCTTTCCATTTTCCCTAAGACAAATCACTATTATAAGATATTGTTTGCTTCAAAATTTGTAAACAGAACTGCTGCTTGATACAAAGATATTATTTGATATATACAGGAACGTCAATGTTTGCAAGTGGTGTTTAACAAACATTTAGCAAGAAATATTTAAACAACCCATTAAAGTTTTCATTTTTAAGCCACATGAAACATATTGTGGGGGGGGGGTGAAAGATAAATATCAATGATTTCATGTGTTCTAAACCTCTTTGTGTTTAAAAGGGCCACACCTGCCTATCACATGGTTCCATTTTCTTCTTTTGAGTTGAAAGGTCTCCTTTGTGTTTCTTAGTAAATGAAGAATACTTTCTTTTTTATCAATGAGTGAATTTAAGATGGTTTCAATTCTTTTTTTTTTTTACCAAATAACAAAGCAAACAGTGTTATGATGAAAGAAATGAGTTCCATTAATTAATTTTATATTTTATAAAATGTAGGATGAGAAATTTGACATGCTTATCCAAACTTTCCATTTGGCAAACCATTACCTAACTTTAGTAACTAAAGCTTTCACATTGCATACTTCAATTAGAATTTTATATCAGCTTCATTTTTTTATAAGATCTTCCAGAGAATAGTGCGGTTTTTCACCAGAAAACCTTGAATGGCTTAAGCTGCAAGCATACATGCCATAGGATTGTTTCCTGTTTGTATTAGGGAACTTTCACAATCCTACTGTGTTCAGCAAAGTGTCAGTAGATTAACCACCAGCTCTAGACCTGTATGAGCACCAGACATTTAAATGGAAGCGGTGGTCTATGACGAAGAGATCTGGTCATAGTCCAAATGTCTTGTGCTACGTTTCTGAGTTTTGTAACTATTATGGATTCATAAGAATCATTAAAAATGTTCCCAAAATTGTGTGATATACTTTCTACCCATACTTTAAGATGAACTGGCCAAATGAGGGGTTAGAGAGGGTCCTTGGAAATTGGCATCGACTGGCTTATAGCTACGCAAGCTGCCATGAACGCACACCCTGAAACTAATAGGGGATCCTACATTATCAAACATTCTGAATTCTTTACATCTGTTACATGCATGTGAAGGCCCATTAGGATCAGAATACAAGCATGAAATTCACTCTATATTCGTCTCTTGTCATCATATGTATTGTCTTTTATTTTGCCTATTGATAGCTGAATAATTTAAACCTTTAATTCTTGTTTGCATTAAAGATGTGAATGCCTTCAAGTTTGGGAGCGAAACATGTTGGGGGTGGAGGAGAAGCTATTTTTTTCCAGTAGGTTTCTTTAATGTGGATAGGATATCTTCATTGTTAAACTCGTCCCGTCCTTGATGAGGCCACCTTGTACTCCAGACATATAAAACACAGACTGAGGTCATTGAATTCAGTCACTGGTGTCAAGAGCAGTGCAGCCTGGGAACGCTTGGTGCCTTCCTAAGTCAAAACCGCCATTTTTAGGCTTCCTGTAATTCTTGATTTATAAGCCCTTGATTCCCAGAAACAGCACATTTCAGAGAGTGATAACACATAACCCCCCCCCCCTTTTTTAACTTGCTACAAGAGGCATATAGTAACGAAAGGATGGTTGTCAATTTTACGTTGTTGCTTCATTGTACAAAGGGCACTCCCACCCTATGAGTTGAGTTTTACATAAAGGTAAAACGGCCAAGATTCTGAACTCGGAACTGGGAAGAGGTAGTGCTGACCTCCAGCTATCGCTCTTCTGAGGAGCCGCAGTTAGTGTTTATGAGGTAAATTCATGACACCTTGATAATGTTTGCCTTTTTCCAAGAGTTTTAGTTCTGGGGAGGGAGCCAGAGCGAGATGTTTTAGGGTCATAAAGTAAATGTTAGAAGAGAAACTTTCATTGTCTTTGATTACATGTTAGAAAGGGTTAATATTCCCTATGTAGATTGCCAAAGTCTTATTATATAAAATGACCTTAGGAACTGTCATCTCCTTTGAATTTATACAAAGAATTCAAAGCAAAGGTTTTCCTAGGTTACACTTCTTTTTTCAACCCTTTGTCCTGTCAGCTCGGTCCTTGATATCTTCATCTGCCGACATGCCCAGATGTGCAGTGAATGTTGATTTGAGCTGGCCCCTCAACCCCTCCCTGCTGGTGTCATTAAAACCAGGGAGGCAGCGGCTCCCCTGGCATCTTTGGCACGGCTTGGCTTTACACTGCGGACTAAATTATTGATGAAGAGCACTTCTGTCGCACTGTGTTTTACCCACCTTTAAATGAAACAGTGCGGATTGAGCTGTCACTGCCTCCTCACTCCCAGCAACTTCTACATGACATTTATGATGTGGTTCGGATTGCACCGAAGCAATTAATTTCCAGTAGAGTCTGCACTCAGAATGAAGATCCCTGACAATTACCGAGGGCTGGTTTCTCAATGAGCACAAGCCACACTCATCAATACAGTACACAAAAGGAAAAAACATCAAAATATCTGTGAAGGGGGTCTCTGGAATTCTCTGATCCTTTCCTCCTCATCAAACTGAGTTCTGGATTCCAAGACTTAGTGTTTACATTGTGTGTTTTTCTGAAAAGATGGCCCTAGCTTCTCAGCACACATTTTACAGATGGCTGCTAGAATTTTTATAAAGTGTTATTGCCTGTAAGATATGTCTATTCTAGCTGAAATTTTTGTGTTTCTTTTTTTTTGCCTGAAAAATAGTCATTGATATTTGTGTGTTTTTAAAGTGATTCTGTAACTCTGATTTGTTTTTTGTTTTTTTTAAATTCGTCTAGTAAGTGAATTAATAGCATATGTATGCATTTTTGTCTATATAGATGCCATGCAAGCTTGGGCATGTATACATTCATGAATATTTTTCAAAGGATAAAAAAAGTATTCCAAAATATATAAAATTTAATGTTTGATCAATCTTTATAAAATTTATTCCTATTTATTTAAAAATAATTCTCAATCTCATACATTTTGCAGATTGAAGAGTAGCTTTTATTATAGTTTAAAATACATGTAGTTCAGTTTTTTAAATTAGAATTTGGAAAAATGTCAATGGAGTCTATCTTAATCATTTTAAACATCCTTTAAAAGACTTTAAAGGATAGGTTTTAAACCGTTTTGGATTTTTCTGTTCTTCTGAAGGCATTAATATGAAATATTCTCATTAGTAAATATTCTCCTGGCCTCCTACTTGCAATATTTATCTCTCTCTGTGTGTCTGTCTCTTTGTCTCTCTGTCTCTCTCTGTTTTGTTTTTTCAAACAGGGTTTCTCTGTGTGTCCTTGGTTATCCTGGGCTTGCTTTGTAGACCGGGCTGGCCTCAAACTCACAGAGATCTATCATAACTTTTGCTTCAATGGATTGACTTTGGTTTTGCTCAAAATAGTTCATTCTCAGAAAGACTGTATTCTCACTTACTTAACATGGCTTCAGACCCAGTCACTGAAATGTAGCATGCAAGTAGAATTACTTTGTTATGGGGAACCCAGGCATAAGGCAGCTGCAGAGTTCTCTTTGTCACAAAAGCCTCATGTCACTAGGCATTGAGAAGTGGAGACTTGTAGAGGTAAACTTTGGACAGGATGCAGGAAATAGCTAATATAAGAGGCGGCTGCATTTGGACAGAGTCTACAGTGTATCAATCAGATAACTGTGGCATCTGGATGACCCCAACTAACACTGACACACTGTCATGAAAATCCAACAGTAGAAGAAAAGACACTTTATATGCCATTATGCATTTTTTGACTCTCATCTTTAGTACATGTGTATTGCCAGCATTTGGTGGCCAACAATGGGCAAATTCTTGATGTATTTGCTTTTTCTAAACCTGGGGTTCTCCAACTCTTTTAAGAGCAATATACAAAGTATTCAGATCTGGTTTTGCTTTGCTATTAAAGGCATTGTACAAAATGAGTCTTTTTGCTTTTCAAGAGGTGATGTCTTAAAAGACGGACTTCAGGAAAGAAACTTCACCTGCTGTACCTGCTTTTGTCTCATGGTGTACATAATCTAAAAGAAAGAAATTTAGTGTATTTTTGTCTTATCAGATTTTCCAGTGACAGGACTCTCCTCCTTTCCCACATATTCTCCAAAGGAAAAATAAATCCCATTGACTTCGATGAAAATCTTTGTAGCATACTTGCGGACCTACTTGTGTAAATGTGTGTAAAGAAACTGATTATGTTTTGCTACTTGGGGATTTCTATCTCTAAACTGATTTACAAGACATAGGAGTAGTGGCTGGAGAGATGGCTCAGAGGTTTAGAGCACTGGTTGTTCTTCCCAAGGTTCTGAGTGAAATTCCCAGCAACCACATGGTGCCTCACAACCATCTATAATGAGTTCTAGTGCCCTCTTCTTTCCTTCAGGCACAAACTCAGGCAGAATACTGTATAAGTCTTTTAAAAAGAAAAGGAAAATAAAAGAATAAAAAAAAGATATCGGAGTAGACTTTAAGACATTGGGAACTTCTAATTATTTTTTATTTGGAAAAACAATAATGGCGGTTTGTTGATCTCTTACTCCACTTCCTGCCTTGGTTTCCTTGACAACTCACAGTGAGTTTTAAATATCACCTTATTCTCATTTTGATGCATGACCCAAGTAAACTTCAGTAATTCATGGCTTGTCAAAGGCTTGGTGATAGGGGTAAGACTCAATCCTTGCATCTAAATCCAGGTTCTTACTAGTTCAACATACTACATTCTTTTATGTTTCTTTTAGAATTCATAAAACAACTTGTTAGTATGGGCATCTAAAACTCTTCATTTTGTTTTGAATTTATTAATTTTAGGGTAGTCTGCCAAGCATTACTCTATTAAAAATACTGAATTTATTTATGTAAGAAAAAATGCCTATGCAAGTTTACTCTGTGATTCCATATTTGTCTCTGTAGTTTGAACCTTGGGCTTTTCTTTTACACAGTACATCATGGAGTTTATTTGTGGCATACCAGGAGACAGATTAAAACAAGAGCAATTGACTCTTGTAAAACTGCACAGTTCACATTTGAAATGGTAGAAGAAATCAACTATAAAATATTCTAATTTGACAGGGATTTAGGAAAACCTAGTAAAATGTGTTTATGTTGCTTTGTGTCTTACTTTATTATGACTATGGGCTTATGGAGGGAGCATTTCTTCGAGGATTGCTGTTGTTAATAATGGGATTGATAAGTGTATGCTGTTTATTGCAGTTTTAAAACCTGGTTTTACAGAATGAAAACTGGGATTTCAAGGGTGTGGGGGGGATTTCAGATTGCCAAAGAACAAATTATAACTTGAGATTCTGGACAATTCTAGATCCTTCTAGCACTCAAAGAAGTTTAGTGCTGCTAGTAACCTTCTCTGAGTAACTTATTTCCTCAAAGTAATTTTAGAAATCTTAGCAGTGCCGTCAGATGTGTCCAGGTGCGTTAGAGAAGTTGGAAAGCTAAAGCAGCTTTCAGTAATGAAATGATTATTTTTAAAGGAAGAGGACTAAAAAAGAAAATAATGTCCTTGGTTTTATACAGTAGAATAACAATAATAATTGTTTTATACTTATTTGATAAATGGCATTTGAAATGAGCAATGCTTGATAGAATGTTTCCCACCCCACTCTCTAAATTTCAAAATTAAATATACGGACTACTAAAATTAAATATAATAGAAGCATATGACATATGAAGTATCAATCTGTGTTTTGAATAAATGATAGTTATTCGTCCCCCTCCTTTTTTTCTTGTCTGACATGTGAAGCTTCCTTGGAGTGAATGACTTATGTTGAAGTCTTGGCTAGTTAACAACTCTTCTCACTGAATACACAGTAAGGCTAGTACTCCTCCATTCTCAGCCCAGGCATAGATAAGCACAGTCCTATTTATGCAGGTTCTAGAATTGACACTCCCTTTGGGACTTTGAATATGAGTAAAGATGCAAAGACACTAAGCCCACCAAGGGGATGATGGGTAGTTGTGGGAAGGGCCAGACCATCTCTGTGGTGTGATCTGGTTATGGTCTTTGCTGTTGACTTGCCCTGTGGCTCCTATGAACATCCTCAGTGGCTTTTCCAGTTGTCCTGTCAGTGCCTCCAGGCAGCATCCCAGTGAACACTTTCTGTTCTCCATTAACTAAAGCTGGTTCCTGGCACTGATAACCAAGGTTTTTGCTTGGGCCAACTCATACCAAACAGTAAAGACAAACAGTGTCAGAAATATGCAAAACCTGAGAATTGACAGCTAACTAGTGTATAGATCTTAAAATTCAGTGAAATTAAAATATGTTTCATTATTATTTGGAGATATAGTAGAAGTGGTGAATACATTACTTTGCTACTTTTCTGATTGTAATTTTAGCAAATATGCACTGAACCTATAATTGAAAGACACATCCTACCGAATTATTTGGCATATCGAATGTGTTGATTTGTCTTATGGCACATTCAAAAATATAATATCATTTATTAAGTTTTAGTGACAAAAAGGACCAAAGAAAAGCAGATACTCCTCCTGACACCACTGGTAACATTCCCAGTATGCCTGTCTGTTTCTCTATGAGAAAGAGCTAAACTTTACATACTAATATTCAAATTTCTCTTATCTGATCGTAATGGAAACAAGTGCTTCCTTCATCATCTGGCTGATTTTTCACTTTTGCTGGCTTTCAATATGATAAAGAGGCAGAGGAGGGAGGGATAACAGGAGGAAAGGAGAGAGAGAGAGAGAGAGAGAGAGAGAGAGAGAGAATATTTCACATTAAGATAAATCAAAGAAATAAAACATTCTGTGCATATTCTGTCTCTTAACATTTGGTAACTGTTCTCTGAATTTAATGACTGCTTTTGGGAGAGTGAGGTGGCAATGTCTGTCTTAGTTTTGAAACATCTCAAGGCCATTTGTTGCCATAACTCATATGCCACTGGACTGAAGTGAATGGATCTAATGTCGCTAAGTGCTTGCATAGTAGGTTTACTAATTTAACAGAAAGAAGAAAATAGGAAAAAAAATGGAATGGACACTTCATTTGAAATTACTTTTCATACTTCCTTCAAAGAATAGTGTAATGTAATAGTGTGGGTGATAAGGGTGATATGTAATATCTCTGTCTCACACTTATCCCCTGTTGTTCCTCTCATTGTTACATTTCTTTAAGTCATTCTGGTGTCTTCCCTAATGAGAAATAAGCTAGGAATGCTTTGGTCTATCTTGGGAAGGAAATTGATCCTGAAGCATTAATAGCTGGAAGACTGAGAAAGTCTTCATTGCAGAAATCATGTGGCAAACCTGTCTTTGTAAGAGCTAGCCTTCCACCCACATCTTCATAGATGTTAAACCCACTTAGTCATTGGTACTAACAATTTTGTTTCTAGTTCCAGCATCTGCGTGGTTACAATGCCTGTAGTATATTACTGTGAGTACAGACTTTCTCTCCTCTTATGATATTGTGATAAAAATCAAATTCCAGATATTTCTGTGAAATTGAACTTTTGAAAAATTAAAAAAAATATTTGTAGGTCATGTCTCCTCCTTAGGCCATGATAGACTCCCTTGTATTTAAAGAGGACATTTTATCAAGTAAGCAGAGATTTTCCAAATTACTCCACAGTGGCTTCATGGAGCTGTTTTTGGGAACTACACAGGTTCCAAAGTTTGAGACTTCTGAGTGGGATGGAGAAATGCTCAAAGTATTTAGAGTAATTTCTATCTTTCCGTTTGCATTCTCACAGCCTTTGATCCATCCTCTGGATTTTCACCGTCCAGCACCTCACAGGCCTTCAGGTTGCTTTCCATTTTGGCCTTGTGTCTATTTAAGTACACCTCACTTGCCACGAGTCCTGAAAGAGGCTTCTAATCCAGCACTGCATGTCTTACTGATTCTAAAGCTCATTTCTGTCCAGATGAGCTTAGGAAAACATGACCGTCAAGCACTGGCTCACTGATGGAAACTCCATATATCCCAGTACTAGATGATTCAAGGTTCCCCCTCCTCCTCCCTACACACTTCCACTCCTCGGCCTAGCTGGACTATTTGGCTTTCTCTGACATTTCTCATAATCTCTCACCTCCTTGGCTTCATCATGTTGTCATACGTGGAGTATTCTTTCTCTTTGCTCCTCTAGTATTGACCGGCTCCTGTGTAATTGTAAGCCCGATGAAGATTTCCTGATGACCACACCTTAGGCTGCCTCCACCTCCTTCATGAGTCTCCATCCAGTCTTCAATTTCTTTTAGAGACTCGGTGATCTTGCTCTCCTTTATCTTCCATAAATTCCTCTAACGAAGGACTCACTGTTGTCTTTTTTTTTTTTTTTAACTCCTATACATTCCCTACGAAGGAAGTTCAGATGTTAAATAAAATTCCTTTTACTCTAGGGAAGAATAATGTCCTTGAAAACAGCAACAACTTGCCCTACAAGGAAGCAGAAACATCATTCTGCGTGTTCTTGAGGATAAAATCTCCACAATGTCCATCACGTGGAAGGGTGTGGCAAGTGATGAATTTGTTAGGGAGATACTCTTGGAATTCAGTTTATCTTGCACATTCCTATGTGTGCTTTAGTTCGTGTGTGTGTGAAGCACAAACTGGAATATGTAGTGAAATCTTTTTCGTTCGTCCTCAATTGAAAGCAAACTCATGAGAGGGCACCGCGATCTTGGTCAGCTGAAAACAGACATGTGCAAGAACGGCTGATGTTTTGCTGGAAGCTGTCCCACCCAAGGGGCGTGGCTTTTGCCAGCTGGTAAAACAGCCTTGCATGGACACTGATAAATAGAAGCCCATGAATAGAGGGAAAAGGCCTTTGCATCGCTACTGTCTGTAAGGTGCACATCACTTCGCTGGTCTTCATTTTTCTATGCTACATTCTCAGAGAGAAACGCTTCAAAGCAGAGCAGCGATGTTTGAGTCTTGCAGCTTTCCGTGGCTTGTTCCTATTCAGTGGAATCTTGCTGTTTCTGCTGAATCACGGTGATTCACATTGCTGTTTAGTGTTTGTTTTTGGACTGGGCTGCTGGTATCCTGACAATGAAGAGCGGACTTGCCCCAAGGCAATGTGTCTAAAAAAATCCGAAATCCCCTTTTCCTAACAACCTTATTTCTCTCCTAAATCGGGTCAGTGGGTTGGAAGGGAAGTAGAAGTGTTTAAGAACTCTAAAAAAAAAAAAAAAAAAAAAAAAATAGGTTTCTGAAAAATCTAAGTCTACAAGAATACACCATGATTCAGATCATTTTGGTCATAGAAATATAATAGAACTTTGTAACATAAAAAAGCCATTTCTCATTAATTACATTTTTCTTATCTCTTGAAGAAGTAAATGTTTGTTGTGTCATTTCATGGTTAATGCCTCATCACTCCTTTCTGCCCTTTCCAGGGTTCTACGTTGTGTCCTTCTTTTCTCAAACAACTTTAAATTCTTCGCCTTAAGGTCACCCTTTTACCAGCAGTCATGCACACCTTTGCTTAGTTGTCATGGTCCCTCTGCTCAGATTTGTTGCTGGGTTCCATGGTATTCTCTGCTGATACTGCTTTTTATATCTGTGCATCCCTTCTCAGGGCTGATTTAGAAATCTGTTTTGAAGGAAAGCAAACACATCATTCTGGAAGCTCTTTTCTCTTTCACATTACTTTCTTGAGAGTCTCTTTCTAATCTTTTACAAAGTACTTGGACAGCATTAACTACCTTTATTGTGTGGGGCACAATGGAATATTAAGGCATAGTCTATCCTATATTCAAAGGTAGGCTCAAGGTAGACATGATCTACATCATGCATATAAATTATGTATCAGTACAGTTCCAAAGAGTCTTTAAACTGAATCTAATACTTTGACTAGTATATTAGTTCTCACGTCATATTAATTTATTCAATATTTTATATCAAATGCAGGTATCTTCAGCTGGGCATGGTAGCAGACACCTTTAATCCTATCATTCAAGAGGCAAAGACAGGTAGATCTCTAAGTTTGAGGCTAGCCAGGTCTGGTATACAAAGTGAGTTCCAGGATAGTCAACGTTACAGAGAAAAGAAAAACAAACAAACAAACAAACAAACAAATGAAACAAAATACAAAAAAAAACCTCCAAACCAAACAAAACAGAAAACCAAAATGACAACGAAAACCACCAAAACTCAAGTGTCTTCAAATCATGAGAAAATATTTTAAAATTATCTTTCGGAACACGATATTCTCTTACAAATATGCTTAATAGTTAGTTATCCAGAGACTCTGAAGATTCACACCCTTCAGCATGTCGGAGCACTCCATGTTTAGGTAGCACATGTGGTCACAACACTGCTGACCGCTCCCTGTACCGAGGAAATGCTTCCCTTCTCCTCTATCCACACTCTTGTGGGAAGATGTCTCCAAGAAGCTCCCCTGCCTGGGCTTGTGAGAACACAAATAAAATGCTTGTTGCTGTAGACCATTAAGTTATGGGATAACTTGTTTTAAACAGGAAGCTCATGTTGAGTTTGGTAGTTCAGATTGGGATTAGCTTTACCCCTGCTGAAGTTGTAGAGTAAGTTCAAGGCTAGCCTGGACACTTTAGAGGGATCCTGTGTGTCAGAACTTTTTGAAGTTGAAAAGGGGACAGAGAATGTAGGTTAAGAGTAAAGTCTTTGCCCAGCACTGCCAGACACTGGGTTTGACCCCAGCACCAGAAGGAACAACAGAATCCTATGAGGAGCACACCAATTCTAATACCAGCTACTTCTTTTTTTTTTTTTTTAATTTTTATACCATTAACTTGCATTAATTGTATAAATCAATTCATTCTTTGTTTTTATGTCTGTACATTCATGCTTCCTGGATTATTTATATACCCCATCAAGTCTTCTTCCCTATATCCCTCTTTTGGGCTCCACCTTCCTAGTTCCTAAAAGTCCCTCTTAATTTCCCCTTGGTCTTTTCTGTCTCCATTTTCTACTTGCACAAGGCTTACACATTGGCGTCCATGCGTGAGTGAAACATGTGGCATTTGTCTTTCTGTGTTTAGTTCCACTTAACCAAAGGTCTTTAGTCACCTCCAAATTGTTACAAATGGCAGAATTTTTTTTCTTTTGATGCATAAATATAGCATATTTTCTTTATTTCTCTATCTTGGTTGGTTCCACATTTTGGCTGTTGGGGCTGGTGCTGCTGTGAAGCATGAGGCACAAGCATCTGTGTGCTCAGCTGTTCATCGGGACAGTTTTGCCCTCTTTGTGTCAACATTAAATGGTAGAGTTGCTGGTCATATTATGGTGGTTCTCGGTGTCTTTTTGTTGTTTTTGTTTTTCTTTTTTTGCATCTCCATAGCATTTTATATAGTACTGTGCTAGTGACTTCTTACCTGCTTCCTCGCTGTGTAAATGTTTCCTTCTTCATCTCTACCTTTGTGATAATTCTCTGAAGACTTGCATGTTGTATATTCCTTTCTTCCTTACTCACATTCTCAGGAAGACAAGTGCCTTTACTGGTAGCAAGTGTTTCATACATTTTCATGGTTCTTATAAGACTTAGAACTTGAGCATAATTAGAGATTAATTCTTGATTGTTGAGTGAATAAAACAAAGCTTTGCTTGATTAATCTTTAAAAAGAAGACAGAATAGCAGGGCTAGATGAATGAAGTTGCGCAGAGGCTGAAATATCCAAGGAAGTCATAGGTCTCCTTAACAACTTGTTGATAGACAGGAGTTTGGATGGATGTAGAGGTAAATAGAGGATTCAGTCTTCCTATTGGATCTAGGAGACGGGAAAATATAGCCAAACTTCATTTGATATAGCACACAATCTTCTATGCTGAATATTTGATTGAACTTGAAAATGGACTCATTTTCAGGGTATTACTTGTAATTTTGAACTTCATCAGGACCTGGAAGGTATGATGGCTTTTGAATAAGAATACGGCAGTGCTCTTAGACTGTTACAGTAGGCTATGTACACAACCAGGCACAGGAACTCTCATAAGTAAGGAGAATTCAGAGGCCAATAGCTAAGTCAGGAAGTTAGGAGCTGAACAGTTCTTCATATTAGGCATGCTATTTAAAAATACTCTCTTCAGGAAATGGTAGACTCTTTTGAAATATATCATTAAATTATAGACTTTAAATTGTTTGATTCTTATATTTACAGCCAATGTCTTTTAGTATTTTTACGCTAGTGCTCTTATTGTTTTAAATATTATTCATCACTATTTCATATGTGTATATATGTACTATGGCACATATGTAGAGGTAAGGGGACAATTTAGAAGAGTCCAGTCTCTTTTTGCAATGTGTGCCCCAGGGATCTGAAACCAGGGCATTAGGGTTGCGCAGCAACCATACTTACCCAATGAGCACTGTCCATACCCTAACCTCTACTTTTAGAAAGGATATAAGTTGGTAAGCAGCCATTTTAATGTTACCTCATGGGATTTAAGATGTCAGAGACAATGACATAATTGTGTGTATGTGGGACCAGTTAACACACAACACAATGATCATATGCAGTAATAAGCTTTTTGAAAATTTGCAGTCTTATCAGGACCTTTTGAAAGCTCCTAGGTCATCAGGACTCTAACTTGGAGAGACTCAATAAAACACTATCTTGTTGTGACAAGCCAGAGCACAAGAGGACAGCTATTCACAGTCACAGTCAAACGCTTCAAGGCATTTGCCCTCTAGTGGGAATGAACTGCAGACAGCTGCCCGACCCATTTCCTGGCCTAACTGGCTGGGAGATAAATTGAATTAAAAGCTATTTCAATGTTAGTATTTCATTGACGTTTAAAAGCGAGAAAGATGGAAAATATAAATTCATAGCATAGTGAAAGAATTGGGAGTAGAAGACAGGAGAGAAGAAAGGAAAAAAAAAAGTGGTAAGGACAACCCTGGAGGGGAGAGGATGAAGCACAGGGTTGAAGGATCAGAGTGCCAGGGGTCAATATGAGCCAGGGCAAGAACAGAGAGAGGCAGCAGTGAAGAAATGAGCCAGATGCAAGGAAGAATAAATTGATCTGTGATAAAGGAGGAAATGAAAGTAGGAGAAAAGAAAATACTTATCGTTTAAATAGCACTTTTCATTTTCAGAACGCTTTCTAAATATTAACTAATTAACCCTCATTGCAGTCCCGGGCATAAGCATTATTATCATCATCATTATTATTAATAAGTAATGTAGAAGGGGTCAGGAGGGTTATACATACAATGCTTTAAATCTTGCACAAGTATTTTCTTTCTCTGACATGAAAGCGGTCGCTGGAAGGGAAATTTTGTTTCGAATTCTTGAATCCATTATTGCTGGAAGAGTTCTGCAGTGCCTTGCATCTCTCACCTAGCTGACTCCACGCCATCTCGATCTATCAATAATTTCTCATCTGCAGCTCATCCTTGATCACAGGAGAAACCAAAGAGCCTTTAATTCAGTCTTGGCACTTTTGGTTGATAGAATTATTATAGGTAGCACCACCCCTTCTGAGAACAATCTGTAACAATCTGTAACTTCTCTTGAATGTTCTTTTTGCAGACATTATCTTTACTTTGGTGCGAGAGAGGAGGGAGCTTTCCACACGCTCAGGAAGTTCAGTGTTCTATTTTGTTAATTCCACTTTCATTTTCTGAGGAAAGAATAAGATTGGGTTTTAGAAAATAGAAAATAATTGATTAAACCTTACGATGTATATAGTGGAATTCACTTTTTCTTCCAGTTAGAATAAGCAAATGACCACAGACCTTTAACAATGTAAATTTTGCTTCCATTAGGACCTGACATTCACAAGCTAATTATTCTCCAAGTAGGAGGCTGGGGCTTCCCTTGTCAATAGTGACAAGAGGGGCTGCTTGGTCCTGTGCTATTTCTGCACCTCTTTTACATCCTTCGAGACAGAACTTGTGCAAAAGCAAATTTTAACATGCATGCAGGTTCATGTTAGAGTTAGAGGGAGACTCTATTGTTCCCTATGCATACTTTGTCTTTTACATTTTCAATCTAAATATGTTTTATAGATATTGATTTTCTTTTGTTTTGAAGCATTGTAAATGATACACAGTTCCTTAAATGAAGTTTTTCAATCCTTACAGTTTTTCAAAATTTTGCCGCTAAAAATAATTTTACATCTTTTTTTTTTACATTTATCATAACAATTTTACATTCATTTACTTAGTTTGCAAGTGTGTGGGATGCACCCGGCACTGTGTGCACATGGAAGTCAAGAGTTACTTGCGGGAATTTGTTGTGGTTTTTTTTCTAGCATGTGGATCCCAGGGACCAAACTCAGATTACCCAGTGTGCCAACAAGCCAACTCTTTTACCCGCTGAGCCATTGTCCAGACCCTAAGGCACAACTTGAGGTAGGTCACACATATAAAAAATTGTTGTACTCATGATGCTTAATAGAGCATAGCTTCTCTTTCAGATGAAGCAAATACCTTGGTTCCTAATTTGAGAAGATAAACTATTAACACATTAGCTGTTTAATGTATGTAAAAAGCTTTGTCAATGTTCATGTATCTTTAAGATTTTGCAATTATTTGAGACAAAGAGTTATTAGTTGCAAGATGAAAAAATCTACCGTGTTATGAATATTGTGTCACACTGTTTTTTTAAGTAATAGGAGAGATATAAAAGGATTTACTAGATAAACTATAAGTAAATGTCATATAGTTCCTCTAATGAATGAAATCACAATAGTTATAGTCACTGTGTGATAGAATTGTGTGGGATCTTATAAATTTCTGTCCATTTTAAAAGTTATTTGTGTGTCTTGATATAAGTTAACTTGTTTTCAAGATTATTAGCTCTATAATTCCCAAAGGCCTCTCTGGAAATACTGCTGTCTATTAATAATGCTGACAAAACAGGGCTCAGGGAACTCTGTGGAGAAGACACAGAAAGCAAGTAAGAGCCAGGGGCCTTCAGGATACCAGGAAAACAAGGTCTTACAAACATCACAATCAGCGCACATATGAACTCAGAGACCAAGGCAGCATGTCCAAGGGTCTGCACCAAATGAAGCCCTAGAGCTGAGGGCACAAGCCCCCATTCCCAACCGAGAAGCTACCACCAACTGATAACTGCTTGCAAGTGAAAAGTTAGTTTCTCCAAGGGAGTCTCCCTGGGGAGACAAACTACTCTGGTGGGTAGGCCCGTGCCCAGCAGTACACGGTCCACAGAAAACAAGCTCAGTGACTTCTTCAGGGCTCTTTGTCTCCTAGTGTTGTGTCATGGGTATAAAAAACAAAGCGAAACAACAACAAAATCCTAACAGGCACTTTCAGATGTATTATGGCTTCCAACTTTGTCTTTTTATGGGATTTCTCTGTGTGTGTCTACGTCTGTCTACCCGTGTTTTATGGGGTTTATACTTGTGTATGTGTGTGTCTATGTTTATATGTGTTTCTTGTGCTTTTGCTTTGGCCCTTCCTCTGTCTTCTTCTTTTGTTCTATTCCAATTTGTTTTTGTTTTATCTTATTTCCCTTTATTTTATTATATTCCTTAGGTGCCTGCTTGTTTTTGAATGAGAGACAGGAAGGCTCTGGATCCCATTGGGAGGAGAAAAAAGAGGGACTGAGAGGGGTTCAGGAAGAAAAACCATAATAAGGATACATTATATGAAAAAAAATCTATTTTCAATAAAAGAAAAATAATTAAAAATATTAACAAAATTATGAGTTTTGAATCCATAAGATTTCTCCTTTAAGAATTTTATTTTATATATTTACTTTTAATATATTAAAAGTAAAAATATTTTATTAATATTTAAATTAATGGTTAAACTTTTAATTAATAAAATATTTTATTTTAAATATTTACTTTTCAGAAGGTAATTTCATGTTATGTTCTTCTTATGATTAGAAGAATATAATGTGTTCCTGGGCTCCTCTACATGTGTGTGCTGACAGAGGAGAGTTAACTGTAGTTAAAAAGACTCTGGTTTGTCAACAGCTTGTTTTAGTTTCTCTAGATTACCAACATCATAAAGTCACTAGCGATTTCACAAGATTATTTTGGGACATAGGAGTCCCTAGAGCAAATTTGTTTTAAAGAAATAGAAACTACTTTGGAGATCTTATTCTATATCTGTTAATCTTCAAAAAAAATGTGGTTCGTAAGAAGCTGATGTCGGTGCTTCTTTGGTCACAAAGAATATATAATCAATGTAGAGCAGGAATTAAAACATACAAACAAACAAACAAAAAACGGCTGGAATGCCAAACTCTATGTTCCGTCACAGAGCTCGGGAGAATAGAGGAACTGTACTGGCCTGGAATGCTATCATACGGTACTACGGGAAGTGACCGTCTAAGTTACAGTGGCAGCACAGTACACGTGTGGAAATTATCCTTCCAACATTGCTTGCACATAGGCCCAACTCCGTGCATGGGTCTATGGCTGAGGTTTGAACGTGAGCCTTTCATGTGTGTCCTCTGCCCTGCTCTTTTCTGAAGAATGGGTGTTTCCCCACAGTCCTTTCAGCCCATCCTGTCCCACACTGTGAAAATTGTTCAGACAGGTACAACAGAGATCTCTGAGGCTACATGAAATACTCTGGTATTTTCTTGCAAACTGATATTTAGTGATTCACGAGTAAAATATTTAATTAAAAACCCTTGAATTTGAGAATCTCTGCAAAAATCGAAAGTTTATGATATGGAGTAGGCTATTAGCTACTTGGAAATTTATCTTTTAAATATATGCTAAAAAAACAACAAAAATATTTGCTAAAATATTTGATGAAAAATAGTGATGAGCTTCAAGATTGGCTTTTTAATATGCGTTTTAAAGAACAGAAGCAAAGGTGTGCCATTAGCAACATTTCCCAAATAATATGGGTGGAACAACATTAATGAAGATCAGACTACGTCTATTTTATAAAGAGAAAACATGACCCTGAAGTCTGGATTTGTGCTTGTTTGCATGTCAGGACACATCATGGAAAACTAGACTTTCCATCTTCTTCTGGCATCATTTTCCAGAACCCTTGAATAGAGTATTGGAGATAGAGTAACAGGGCTTTAGCTACATAATCAAATAAGTGATTTTGTGTAGAACAAAGAGGTAAATTTACTACTGTTTCTTTTTTCTGGAGTTGCCACCCCCAGAGAGAAGAAACTAACAGCGTGATGCTTCTAGAAGTGGGTCTTCCCAAACTAGCCTAAACTAGTATGGTTGACAGAAACGTTCTCAAAGGGAACGTAATGTGCTATTTCCCCTGGCAAGCGTATGGAAACTTGAAATATACTATTTTTTCCCCCAGCAAGCAAGCAGGCTGCGCACATATCTATCATTATTCAGTATCAAACTAAAAAAGTCTTATTCTGAATACCAGTTCCTCCCAACTATGTAGCTCCCAAGTAAGGAATCTGCAACTGCTGGTTCCATGATGATCAAGGAGCGCACTGTTTGAAAGACCGTAATTTGGCTCTAAGTAATCAATACGCTATTTCGAAAGCCATCTCGACGCACAGTTTGATTTAGCAACGTGGAGAGCACCACACAGAAGCCTGCCCCACAAGTCTTGTTAAGTCAGGGTCCCCTAACTTGGTATTGGTTCATTTTTGGAGACACCAGAAATTTTATTTTTCACTGACATTAATGAATCTGTTTTAGATTATAGAGGAAGGAGGGTTAATGGTTTATGGCTAAATAGAGCCCCTATCCCCCAGTCTCTTCCTCTAGCTCCCTCTTCTTTCCTAGTCCTGAAATGAGAGGAGAGTAAAATGCAGAATTTAAACATCATGTGGACCATAAACATGCAAATTCTTCGGCTGAAAGTAGTGTTTGTTGATTTGAGGTTTTACAGAAACCTATAGCATTTAATCATTGTTCCAATCAGAAGAATACTGTTGTTGAGATATGAAGAAATATAAATCCCGGTAATAGCCTAGATTGTCTTTTTTATTTTTAAATATGAGAAATAGAAAACAGTAGGAAGTAAAGTGCTCCCGGTAAAATAGTTTTAAAAACACTCGTGCCAGGATTTGAACCTGAATTTTCATTATTCTGTGGCGTGTAGGAGGGCTGCCGCCCAATGCTGAGACACAAAGAGGACAAGACCGCGCTACCTAGCCTGCACCAGCAGTCCATCACGCCCTAACTCTGCTCCGGAAGCTGGTTAAGCCCGCCAAGGAAGGACATCCTGATGAGTTTGTTGCAAATTTCAAGTTTTTGCAAAAGCGACCAAAGCAATGCAGCTTTAATGATTTACTGGCTGACATGGATGCAGGCATGACTGGTTGCTGTGCTTTTGTTCTTGATGGTCGGCTGACTGGGAAGAAATGTGTATCAAGTAGGCTGAAAAAGGTCAGATGACAGAATGGGATGTGGACAAGGCAGGGGCTAGGCAGAGTAGAAAAGTGAGAGGAAGGGAAATCTTCTGTGACCCTCCAGAGAAGTCACTGAACTCCTAGGAAATATGAATGCATTGAGGACAGTCTGACACAAAAATACATTTGATCTGGGCTTTTTCCTTAATTAAATTCAAGCTGTTTGAGTAGCTGACTGAATAATGGGGTCAGGGAGGCAAGAGCAGCAACCTTAAGGAATCTTTCCTCTTTCATTCGTTACGTTTATAGATGGTTCTGCCTTTTTTTCAGCAACACATGGGAAGGCAGCGGGGTCATTTACTGTCTGTGCTTTATGGGTTACCCTAGAAAGTTCTGCACTACGTACACTTACTTGGAAGCAAGCTGACCGTTTGACCAGGCTGGTGGTGTCGCAGGGTTGGAAGCGGTGCCCACAGTTGGTAGAAGCTCTGCCACCTGCCTATCCTTTCACCTCTGGGATGTCACAGACACCAGGGTGTGTGTATGTGGAGTGGCGAGGAGGTGGAGGGCTAGAGGGACACGGCCAAGCAGCTAGGCTCAGTGCTATCTGTCTGTAGCACCAAATGGACACTGTATTGTAGTTATGGACTATAGGTGACATCCTTCATAGTCATTACAACTTGCAGTGCCGCTGGACTGTATGGTATTGGAGCAGGCTGTTTATGAGTCAGGACGATGTGAGGTAGGGCCCGCGATCTCACTTCATCATGTCTCTGCTAATGCCTCTGGAATACGCTGCTCATTCCCAGAGGGTCGGGATAGGTTCTTAGTGGAAACTGCTTCAGAAACAGGAACAAGGAAGACCTACTGGTCTGGAGGGTCCTAGACTTTAACAGCAAAACCAGAAATTGTCTACCAGCCGAAGGGCTGGATCAGCTTGCGTCTGGTGGAGCTGGAGCGCTCTCTGCTGTCGAAGAGCAGAAGTGCATGTACAGAAGGCCCCTGACAAAGCCTTACCACCGCATCTAAAGATGCTTCCTTCCAAAACCAGATGTCTTCAGAGGATCACAACATCTGTCTCCACTCAATGGTGGGGCTTTGGATTTTAAGAAATTTGCATCTACTCTAAGCATTCAGTGATATCAAAACCCACGCAGATTACAGCTTTTTTTTTTTCCTTTTTACTTGGGTGAAGCTTATGGTATTAATCACTCTGCAATGATACGGATTTGTATATGAAATATTTCTCACAAAGAGAGGTGCTATCGTAAACTATTCTACTTCTTTCTTTTTGAGTGATATGTCTTTCTATATCTGGGAAACCATATTATTAGAACACCACTTTTGAAGCTCCTTTTGAAATGTGTGTGATATGAGCTGTATGGTTAACATGGCAGAAAATCATGCACATGAGTCTAGGTGCTATGACGTGAGGCCCATGGCAGCTCTTGTACTAAGATGTGACATGGGAGCCATAGCAGGAGTTAAGAGTTATGGCAGGACTGCCACTTGCATCTGTTTTTTTTTTTTTTTTTTTTTTTTTAATGGAGTGCTAAAGATCCTAAAAATGTCCAGTAGTAGACAGAGGCTGTCTCTGACATGAACTCAGTGGCTCGGTCTTTGATCACCTCTCCCTGAGGGTGGAGAGCAGCCTTACCAGGCCACAGAGGAAGACAATGCAGCCAGTCCTGATGAGACCTGATAGACTAGGGTCAGATGGAAGGGGAGGAGGACCTCCCCTACCAGTGTACTGGGAAAGGGGCATGGGAGGAGAAGGAGGGAGGACGGGATTGGGAGGGGACAAGGGAGGAGCTACAGCTGGGACACAAAGTGAATAAATTGTAATAAATAAAAACATTTAAAAAATAAAGGGAAAAATGTCCAGCAGTAGCAAGTGAAAAGGCTGGGTTTTAAATGTGACCCGCCTATGGCCGGTGTTTGCAGAGCCCTTACAGAGTGACAGAGAAGACAATATCCCTGAATTTAAGTAGCCTGTTGAAAAAAATAAACTGCCTTTCAGAGGCTCCTGTCCTGTTCCCTGGCTTCTGATATCTGTCATGTTTGTCCTTCAGAATGAGGGTTGAGCATCTTCCTTAGGATCTTCCTTGTTGTTTAGCTTCTTTAGGACTATAGATTTTAGTACGTTTATCCTACCCCAACCAAGGACAATGCATGGAGAGGACCTAAAACTCTGGCTCAGATGTAGCCCATAGACTCAGTCTCCAAGTGGGGTCCCTAGTAAGGGGAGCAGGGGCTTCCTCTGGCATGAACTCAGTGGCAGGCTTTCTGATCACCTCCCCCTGGGAGGTGCAGCTTTGCTAGGACACAGAGGAAGACAATGCAGCCAGTCCTGATGAGACCTGATAGGCTAGGGTCAGAAAGAAGGGGAGAAGGTCCTCCTGTATCATTGGACTAGGGGAGGTGGATAGGGGGAGAAGTGGGAGAGAGCATGGGATTGAGAGGAGATGAGAGAGGGAGCCACAACCAGGATACAAAGTGAATAAATAGTAATAAATTATAATAATACTAAAAAAATAACCATGGCAAAATGTAAATAATGTAAAAACTATAGGATCAGCATTGAAAAACTTAGAATTTTAACAGTATTAAGTATATTAACATCATGCAGTCATCACTAAGATATTTCCAGAATGCTCCTTTTTCTGAACCGAAACCTTTCCTATAACACACACACGCACACACACACACGCGCGCGCACACACACACAATTTCCTTGGTCCTTGGTATGCTTATATGTGTGAGGCTCCATGTTCATGTATGTGAGTGTGTGTGTGCCATAGCACACATGTGGAGGGCAGAGGACAACCTTGCCTTGGTTATCCAGTGTGTTTGACAGGGGTCTCTTCTTCACTGCTGTTTGCCCAGGCTAGATGGCATGAGAGCTCCTAGGACATGTCCTGTCCCCACTCCTATCTTGCAGTAGGGTTGCTGGGGTTACATACGCTGTGATACCCAGCCTCGACTCCACATGGGTTCTGAGCTCCAGTGTTGGGTCCTTATGTCTGGGGAGGAAGTACCCACCGAGCAATCCATCCACCCCCAATAAAACCCGTTAAGCCATGGTGTTGTACCATACACTTCTTGTTGGGGTTACTCAGGAGCCGGAGACAGGAGGATGAGTAATGTGACGAGATTTCATTTCAAAACCAGCCACGCACTGGGAGGCGGCGCAGACAGTAAGGTGCTTTCTGTGCAAGTAAGACTGCCCAAGTCCAACCTCCAGCACCCACATAAGAAACTTGGTGTGATGGTGAATGATTTTCATCTCAGCAATGGGGGACACAGAGATCAGTGGACCCCTGGGTCTTGCTGGCCGGACAGCTTAGCCTAATCTGTGAGAGACCCTGCCTTAAATAAGCAAAGTTGATAATTCCTAAGGCATCGTTCGCATGCGTGCCATATTCCTGCACATGACTCATCTTCCCACAAACGTGCACACACACTCAGAGACGGAATCCCTAAGCCATTTTTTTTTAAATTCCTATTCACTCTGGAAACTAACATTCTGTTGCTCTCCTTATTAACACCATTAATTAATTTTTTGTTATCTCTATTAGGTACTTCATTTAAATAGAATCACTCAATATTTGTTCTCTCCTGTGTGGATTATTTAATTTAGCACAGTGTCCTGCTGGCTCATTCATGTTACCGCCAGGATTTTATTCCTTCCTGAGGCCGAATAAGTACTTTGTTCACTCACTGACAGGTGTTGGCTCCGTTGCTCCCTTTTAGCTTGTGTACATGGCTAATGTGAACTCTGATGAACAGGTACATATCTGTGTCCCTATCTTCAGTCCTGCATATATGCAGATGGGAAACGGCTCAACTATGTGGTCAGTTTATGCTCCAAGTAGAGATTGAAAGCTAGGTAACATACACACTCCATTATATACACCTGCTGCAGCTGACATTTCTACCCAAAACGCATGAGGACTTGTCTGCATTCTTCCTGGTACTTCTGTTCCCCTAATTGTTGGTGAAGCTGAGTTTCTCTTTTGGGCCACTCAGATAACTTTGTTGGATTTCTTATTTAAGTCTTTTATTTCATAATTGAATTTATTGCTCTTTAGTTGCATAACATCCTCGCTATGGGATTTGCAAATATGTTCTTCCACTCCATGAGTAGGTTTATATTTTTGTATCATTGGTAGGCTTTATTCATCAAAGATTTTTTTGTTTTTTGTTTTCAGATTTATTTTATTATTATATAATTATAATATTATTACATGTATTATTTAAAGTTTGTTTATAAACATAAATAAATTTTATTTATTTTTACTGTTTTAAATTATGTGTATGTAGGGAGTATTTTGTATGTGGATATTTGGCAATTTTAATATCACTCAGAGAGACTGTCTTTTCTCTTGCCACCCTTTCTCACAAGTCATCTTATTATGTGTGTATGGGCCTGCTCCAGAGTTCTGCTCTGCTCAGCTATTTCTTTGTCTGACTTTATCACACACTGGTTTTGACTTCTGTAGCTTTGTAATGCATTTTGAGGTCAGGAACTGGAAGAACTCTGATTTCATTCCTTTACAAGATTATTTTGGAGTCTTTTAGAATTCTGTCAGAATTTTAGGGTATAACTTTGTACTTATCAGTGAACCAAAATTTATTTTTTGTACAGGGGACTTCTCTTGTCTGCTTTGCAAGTGCTAATGTCCACTCCATAGTTATGTCAGAAGGATGCCATTAGCCAGTCACAGTCTAGAAGTTTTCATTAGTACTGAGTAACATTAAAAATAAGACTAATATTAATCACTATACCTAAATAACCATGGCATATGCAAGTACTAATTTGCCTTGGAAACCAAACGATGATCAATTAAAAAGCAAAAGGAAAATAACTGAGGACCACTGCCAACCACCAAGATGCTATACAGAACGCAAACATATTTTACACGGACCCTGAACAAGAGTGAGAAAGAGATAAACAGTTTAATCGCAGTAATAGATTATATTTTCCATCTGTTTCTTTTGTAAACATGAGTTGCTTTCTGGACTCATTTTATTTCATCGCATGACTGTATGTTTGAGACAGAGTGACAGTATCTTAGCTATCATAACTACTTTAATACATGGCAGAGAAATCTCAAATAAAGTAGAGAACATTCAAGTTACTCTTCAAACTTAGAGTCAAATGGTCCAACTTTTAGAAAAGACCCTATTGCCATGCCAGAGCATTGGCTTGCTACATAGGAAGCCCTTGGTCTAATCCTCAGATAGCCTATCACAAATCCTTTTTGGACATTTTGGCATAATGATATCATTACAATAATTTTTGAATTGAAAAATATATAGGCCTCCTAATTTCTTTCACTATGACCTGAAAGAGCAGCACCTCTGACTTCGAGCCCAGACCTCTTCCTCAGTGGCACTCAGCACCTTCTCCACTCTGTACTTAATAACTGTGTAAGAACTGGAGGAAAATGCATTCTGTTCTCTAAACCCTACATAGAAATGGGGGTAATAATCAAGAACCTGCCTTCAGGGAAGATAGCCACAGCTAATGCTCTGAGGGAAGTTTTCACAGCTGCTAAGCTCAAGCCACCAGAATGGTGTGTCCTGTCTGAAGGGACTCTGCAGTGAGGAATGTGTGTGGCTGGCCCAGGGCTAGGTGGATTTGGATTACAAGAATACCGCAATATTTGCTTCCTCTGAGGTCCTCAACGACTTTTAAAATACAAGCATGATTTTGAGAAACATCATTTTATACCTGTCACTCTGGTCCCATGAAGGTCGTTAACAGCAGGACAAGAGCATTGTAGCACAACAGGAAGTAGCCACAGTAGTGCTCACCAGTGTAGCTACCATCAAATCTCCATTTTACATAGTGCTCTTCTTAAAAAAATTCATTCCTAGCAACTGACACATTTGTCTTGTTGCTCAGATTCTTTTCCTGAGGTGGCCAGAGGTGAATGTTGCCTTTCTTCCAGATGGTAAAGCTTGAGTTGTGAACAGTGAAGATGTCTTCATGGCTCTTAGAAGCCCCTGAAGGAGTTTCCACAACTGACATTTGATAGGCAGCATCATCCTTCCAGGACTGAAGGTGAATTTTATCGTTCTTTACCATCTTCCCTATAATTTGAAAAAGATTTTGAAATGAAGTCAAATTTATACCTCGTTGACAAAAGCACTGGTAAAGGAAAGGCTAAAATTTCTGCGCGAAACAGGAGGTGCCTCCAAAGAATGGTCTTGCATCAGCATTTAGAATTTTGTCAGGGTTTGTCATTCTGAATGAAGATTGAACATCTTCCCTAGGGTCTTCCTTGTTGATTAGCTTTTTTAAGACTATAGATTTTAGTATGTTTATCCTATATTATAAGTCTAATAACCAGTTATGAGTGCATATATACCATGTGTGTATATTTCCGTTTCTGGGTTACCTCGTTCAAGATGATATTTTCTAGTTTCCACCATCTCCCTGCAAATTTCATGATTACCTTGTTTTAAACAGCTGAAGTATTCCATTGTATAAATGTACCACAATTTTTATATCCATTCTTCGGGTGAGGGACATCTAGGTTGTTTCCAGATTCTGGCTATTATGAATAAAGCTGCTACAAACATGGTTGAACAAATGTCCTTGTTGTATAGTTGAGCAGATCTTGGATATATGCCTAGGAGTGATATAGCTAGATCTTGAGGTAGCATTATTCTTAATTTTCTGAGAAAGAACCAGATTTATTTCCAAAGTGGTTGTACAAGTTTACATTCCCACCAGCAATGGAGGAGAGTTTCCCTTTCTCCGTATACTCTCCAGCATGTATTGTCAAACGCAATAGATATCAGAAGCAGAAGACAGGGAACAGGACAGGAGCTTGCCACAGAGGGCCTCTGAAAGACTCTACTGATCAAGGTATCGAAGCAGAGACTGAAACTCATAGCCAAACTTTGAGCAGAGTGCATGAAATTTTATGAAAGAAGGGAGAAATAGAAAGACCTGGAGAGGATAGGGGCTCCAGAAGGACCTTGACCAACAGAGCCCTCCCAAAAAAACCAACCAACTAGACAAACAAACAAAAAAACATAAAAACCTTTGAGCCTTGGGGGCCCTGCAGAGACTGATATACCAACCAAGGACAGTGCATGGAGAGGACCCAAAATCCCGGCTCAGATGTAGCTCATAAATCCAGTCTCCAACTGGGGTCCCTAATAAGGGAAGCAGGAACTTCCTCTGGCATGAACTCAGTGCCAGGCTCTCTGATCACCTCCCCCTGATAGAGATACAGCATTGCAAGGTCACAGTGGAATACAATGCAGCCAGTCCTGATGAGACCTGATAGACTATCATCAGATGGAAGGGGAGGAGGACCTCTCCTATCAGTGGACTAGGGGAGGTACATAGGGGGAGAAGAGGGAGGGTAGGTAGGATTTGGAGGAGACAGGGGGTGGGAACAGCCAGGATACAAATTAAATAAATTGTAATAAATGATAATAATAGTTTAAAAGGGGGGAACAAAAGGGAAAAAGAGAATTCTGTCAGGGTCGGGGAGTACTACAACTCCACGAACACCCTTTACATCTTGGTGTGTATAAGTGCTGGAGCAAACACCACCAATGAATCTGACCCAGATCATAAAGGGAGGACCCTGGTCATAGTTAAATTAAATTAAATTAAAGTGTAAATTAAATAGTTAAATTAAAGTGTAGTTTTTTTTTTAATTATATTGCCAGAGTTGAGGATTATTGAATCACTACCAAGTAAGAGTAACGTGACACTGGACTTAGATTATGTAATAAATGAAACTGGTTTAATATGCTCTATTACTTTCTTAATATAAGTAGGCTGTAGTAATAGATCTGTTGTTTAATTTCTTGATTTTTAGATATTTTGAAATTTAAATGTAAAATACAGTGCTTTTCATAGACTGCTTTCCAAGTTTGTGATTTTGAAATTTCAACAGATTTTGTAAGTAAAGTAAATCAGGAACACACAAGACATTTTCTCCAGAGTGTTCCATTTCAGACAGGAAAAGTTGTTTCTGAATTGGAAAGAGTGAACCTAGAAAAGGAATCTTTCAGTAAAGCCATTCTGAGTTTTCACATGTTCATTGTAGAATCACCATGTAGATGAAAGTTTATGTTAAACATTACATGGTAGAGTGAAACCCTGAAACAACAAGTCCAAATCTTTGATTTTTATCAAGCCATGACATGTAGAATGTATCTCTCATTAAATGTTCTCTAATCCATGTGATTCTAAGCCCTGAAATTACAGCTCATATGAGCATAGAAGGAAGACTGGCATGCAGCCTAAGCCACGTAGCAGTTTAGGCATGTAAATGGAGACTACGAAAGGTACCATGGTATTTCAAACTATCTGGGAAGAGGCCGAGCTATGCATCCCCCTTCTCTACTCTTTGGCTAGTCTATGCTCCGTTGCACATGGCTCCAGAGCTTGACTTCTGCTTCACAAACTTGTTTAGCTAGGGAGAGTATTGACAGTTTCTGACCTCTCTCCCAGCTCTAATTTCCATTTCCTCCTTTCTTGTGACCAGTACCTCTCTATCCTTAACAGGTTTCACATGTACAGTTCACTTTATAAAGAGGTAGATAGGTCTCGGTTAATAACTAACTGACTCTCTGACTTCCAAATCCCTTATGCTGTGCAATAAATGTGTGCTAAGGAACAAAACCTTTGTAGAGAAGTGAGGCCTGGAGATATTTTTGAAGGCATGGTCAGTGAAAAAGTTTCTTTAAACAAACAAATATAACAAAAATGAAATTTGTGTTAATTATAATAAGTTCCATGTTTTCTTTTAGCTATAAGGTTAAAGTACCTGAAAGCAGTAAACTCAAAGAAGGCTATTGACTCAGATTCCATACCACAGACTGATTGCCAAGCTACTTCTTATGAATGAGCACAAAGCAACAACAGCCAGATCACTCAGCAAAGCTCTCCTCCTGTTACTTTGTAATGTCCCATTTAATACTTCTTTGGGGCCAAAGCTAAATCTTGGGTCGCACTTGTCTTTAGATGAGCAGTGCTTAAGAATCATTTAGGACCTGGAAGCATATGTACATTCCTTTCCCTGTGGCTCAAGAAAGTTTTGTGTACTTCAGTTCCATGAGCAGCTTGCAGGTTTAGGATGTGAGTATTGTAGCTGAAGCCAAGTCTGAAAAGCAGAAGAGCAAGCATTCTTTCAAGTATGAAAAGGCTACTCACCCTTTAAATTAATTGCCTATGACATTTTGTTAAATTTGGGTTTTTAAGATGGGTTTAAGTCCCAGAATGTCCATCAACTGATACCTAAAATGTATTATATTTTTATAACGATTCTATACATGTAAATTGGCAAGGTTGGGGTATAGAATTGAAGACTTTGAAGCAGAGTGAAATCAACTGGCTTATGCACACATTAAGCTCATCTGTTTGCTCTGTTTTTTTTTTTTTTTTTAATTCATTACACACTTCATTGACTACAGTTTCCTGGAAGACAAACATTCATTTATCTATATATTTCATTGATATAGCTGCAAAGTTCATGTTTGCTTTGGTCTCTGCAATTAATAAGGGACATTCAGGCACACTTTTTTTTTTCATTTGGTACTGACAAGTCTTCTATTGAGTTAAATACTGTCTCTTAAAGTTAAGAAAGAAGGAAAAATAAAAGAGTTCCACAAATGTGCCAAGCAGCCCAAGTGTCTATGCGTGTGATTTAGATCACAGTGGTGTGAAGTTTGGGACAGTTTGGTCCCAAATCCATTGCTCTTCCCAGCACAGTTTTGGTGCTAATTCTTGGTAAAAGCCATGAACACATAAATTTCCTCCTGTGTCATGAAGGGATGAAGACTCTGAAGGGATCGTCTTTCAGCGTTCCCATTGGCATTGAAAGGAAGGTGTGGCATGAGGGAGTCCTGACCACAGCACCGTGAGGAAAGAGAACTTTGCCGCAGAAGATCCGAACTTCAGTTCTGTTCGACTTTATCACTCAGGCTTTTCCTCAGCTTAGCAGAGCGTTAGCTAGGTTGTAACATGCCCAGCCCTGGTGGTCAGCAAACCATAGCCTTTTGGGTCAAAACCACTGGTCTGTGTTTACTAGCAAAGACTTAGTGAGGCATTGTGATACCTAATTTCTTATGTAATTTTCCTATCATGTCTCCTACATTGTCAGTGTAGGACTGAGCCATTGTGACAGAGGCCAAATGCTTCGCAAAGCGCTTTATCAAGACAGTGTATTTGTCTCTTGTGTTTGTTCTTTCCCGTTTTATTTTATGTTGCCACTTTACATTCCCTTACCTTATTGTATTTTTCTGCCATTGGTATTTTATCAAAGAAAATCATTTTAAATATGGCTGTAGCTAATCAGGGTATTTGTTTCAGCTAGAATGTCACCTACTTGGCTGGAATTGCAGAAGGTCCCTGGAGAAGGCCCCTTCCTCATCCCAGAACTCAGAAAGATGCTTTTTCAGTGTGTATCACACATCTACAAGTACAAGTTCAATTAAAGAAAGTTTTACTTTTAATTTTCCTCATTCTCTATTGTTACTCAGCCTTGGTTTGAACCTTGCTAGGTTGGTAAGCGGTGCCCTGGAGACCTTCTGCATATGCTTCCAGGCAGTGGTGGTTTCTGGATACGTGCTTCACACAAAATCTAATAATACAAATAATGCTTCTATTGTGCCTTTCCTGTGGCTGGTCTCAGGGGCAAGACTATCACCATAAAACACAAAGCTGCTATAGAAATGGACAGACAGGAGAGAGGAGTCCCAGAGCCTCAGACTCTCAATGGAAACTTTCTCCAAATTGATAGCTGGAAACTGCAGGTTTTCCTTGATTATTCACCAAAATATGATGCTTACTCATCACAGTGGGAAGCTGTAGAAAAATTGCCCTCTTATTCACATGTAAATTAAGAGGTTATCAAAAATAATATGCTTATGATTTTAAGATATTAACTGAGGAACAACATTATGTTTTTAGAATACCAGGTTATTAGGCAAACATGAGGAAGCCAGCTCAGTCAATTTCCTCCCCTGACTTGCCCCTTGTCTTGACAACAGCCAAATAATCACAGGAAGCAGGTGAATGTGAACTTTGTTGACACCCCTTATTGTGTGGGTCTCAAACCAGTTTTAAACAAGTAACAACTGGGTTGTCATTTCTTTAAGGCACTTTTGTTGTTGTTTAATCACGCTCCATGCCTCTCCTCCCTCAGCTCTGCTGCTTTGAGTTTTGTGATATTTAGAGTTTTGTGTTAAGCTGTACAGTTCATGAATACTGTGCCTACAATTTGCAGGACAGGCTGTCACACGAAGAGGACACTCTTATAGAACTCAGTGAAAAGCTAAGCAAGATGAAAGTCTCTCTTATTCAGAATTCTGCCTTTAGATCTCATCTTTTGGGTCCTCAGGTACATTATTTTATGGTCTAGAAAAAGGTATGAATAAGCCAAGCTTTTCCCAAGTTAAATTGATAGTTTTCTAACTGAAGAACAACTGCTGATTGGTGATTTCAGAAGATGGAAGAGATGTCTCCATTATCTATAGCATTGAAGAAGTTTGGAAGTAAGTTTGGAAATATCTCTCTGCTTTTGGCACTAAAATCTAAAGAAGCATGGTTTTAGTGGGAAGAGCGATGCAGACTTGGCCAAAGGACTCAGAATGTTGCTTACTATGCTAATTTAAGGTTGTCATTAGATGTCTGTCTCTATGCTGAGTGCCAATCTGTGGGCCAAGCAGCAGGGCATCCTCATTTTCTACACAGCAGATCTTATAGTTGAATGCTAGGCCACATCCAATCTCTCCTGCTCAATCCCCTGACCACCACAGGGAAGCAGAGCTGTCAGACAGCAGCCCCTTGTTCTTCTGCCTGCTCAAAAGTATTCCCTAGTTGATGAACCAAACTTGCCTGGAGTTTCTGTCAGGCTGTGAAAGAGAGAAGCATGCTAGCAGACGTATTGTACCTACCCCAAAGTCAGGGGGTCTCTGGAGTAGCTAGATACACTGATCGTGCCCAAGTACATTATTCATTTATTCTAGTCCAAGAAGCAGTTGCTATGTTCACAATCCATTTAGCTCCCATGGTTGTCTGGCTACAGAAATTCGTATAACTCATGTGGGCTACAAAAACTGACAATAGGTCCTGTTGCTGTAGAAGATCTTCTAACATTAGAACAACACCCTAAAATCCCCAGAATAATTGTCTTTAAATCTCACACATGGGTTCTTTACTTTGTTATTGAGTAGCAATATCAAAAATTAAACCTCATAAGTGTCCAAAAGCAATTATAAAATAAGGAGATTATAGTAGTAATCTTGTAAATGGGGACTCACTTAAATGTCAGAACACTTGTCGTAAAAGCAGCCGTAACGATGCTAAACACAATACAGAATTTTCAACTATTAATTCCTGTACTCTGTTCCTCTATTAGACATGATTAAGTTCAAAGAACCATCACCAAATTGATTGGAGAAACAATATCATCACCATCACGTGCGGGCAAAATACAAATAGCTCTGTCATTCTGTCCCATGGGCACTTACTAATGTAACAAGAATCAGATGTAAATCCCCTGAGGTAAAAGTAAGACATTTGAAGGCTCAGAGCACGGAACAGAACTGCAAACCTGCATGCTAATAAGTCTGACTTTAAAAATACCATTCATAGCAGAGATGACTTTTTTTTTTTTTTTTTTTTTTTTTTAGGCTGACTGTTACTCTTTGCTGATCACAAAGGACTTTGGCTCTGGAACTATTTTTGCTTGATACTTATTTTCACCCAACATGTTAATGGAAGTCAATGTAATTTTTTTGAGTGTAAGCTAGATCCTTGCTTCTTTTTTCACGAATGAACATTAAAGGTGTTCCTATTGTGTGAAGAGGGAAATTCAGAAGACCATGGTGTGGGCTTGGTCCTGGTATTATAACTTATACACCTATGTGTGTGTATATGTTTATGCCAAATAAGCCAAGAAAATCTATGTACTATTGTTGGTTTTACCAAGCTCATCTTTTTTCTTTTTTTAAACATGGGAGCAAATGCATAGACAACAAACATGTGGGCCAACCACAGCATTTCTGACACAGTTCACAAAACAAAGGGTAGTAGATGGAGGTCTTGACCCAGGTGCCTACTTAGTTTCTTTTAGAAAATTCCCCCAGTTTGTGGCTCGTGTAGGAGATACCCAGCCCCTCCCCTCAGCTGCCAGATATGAAGACCAGCTGTTTTTTTTTTTTTTTTGTTTGTTTGTTTGTTTGTTTGTTTTTTCTAATCTCCATCATGGTATCCCAGCTAACAAGCTCTGTCTTTGACAGTGTGGCTATGTTGATTACCAGATCTGTGTCTGTTAAGCACAGTTCCAATCTGATGACCATAAAGACCAAGTTATCCACTATCAAACTTGTGTCTGCAGAACGGAGGTGAAACTTCACCTTGGCATTTAAGGGTTATCTGAGGGGGGTGGGGTATCATAGCACTGATGAGTATGATTCAGTACAACGTGCAAATAGCAACACCTCTGGGTGACACTTAAAGAACGCCACAGTGTTGCTTCCTAAATCGAGTCACCAAAGGCTCTGAAAACCAGCAGCGAGTATTGTTGCAGTAACAGAGTGGTGAGTGTGAGTTTCCATTTACAAATGCTGGTTAGATTTCAGAAATCACGATAGTCTTTGAAATACATGAATCATAAGAAACTTTATCAGTATGTAGAATAAAAAACTTTTCCTGGAATTTCCTTATTAATCATTTTTTTGTGCAATTTGTCTTGTGAGCATTATAAGAAACATTAAATAAAACCCTTGCTGGAAAAACAAAACAAACCCTCCAACACATTAAAACCTCATGAATGGAACCTTAATGGGACTATAATTTCAACTTAATGTTTTCAAAGCAGTTTAAAAAAATATGTGGCTCTATTAGTCAAATGAAAAAAGTAGGTGATGTGCATTCATTCCTTTCTTATTGATTCTCGAAAAGAAAACTCTGTTTTACTGACTCAGTAGTACATTGGTAATTTGCAGTGACCTATTGGCTTCAATAAAAGGGCAAAGAAAATGGTTCAAGTTATCTTAGGGGGACTATGTGAGGTAATATAAATAGCCTATTTTTCCTCATAGAATATAAAAGGCATGCAGTAAAATACATGCAGTCTCCCGACTTCTTTTCTCAAAGGAGGAAATTTTTAGGATCCAGTATGGACTACATTTGTAGTGGAAAAATGTAAACACTGTTTACGCTTTAACAATGAGGAGGCTAAGATGTGGGTAGGAAGGTGCTGGGCAGTAAGGAGGAGACACACAAAGGGAAATTCAAACCCAGGAAGTTTTTTGAGGACAGAGACTCCCCATCTAGAAAGGAGGGGCAGAGGGTTGTTTTTTTCCCTGACATTTTCAGTTGTAGGTGCTGAATTTTCTGCCTAAGGAAAGTAACTCCCTGAGGATCAAGATTACTAAGTCAAGAATGATTCACATTAGTATTCCGTAATGGTTAATTTCGGTCTTTAGGTCTAGAGTCACCTGGGGAGGGAGTGCCAGTGAAGGACTGTCTGCATTCCATTGGTTTTCTGGTGATTTTGAGCTGTGTTCTTAATTAAGTTAATTGAGGTAGTAAGGCCCACTCTAAATGTGGGTGGTGCTGTTTCCTTGGCTGGGTACAAGACTGGAAAAAAGAGGGAGATGTAGTGGAGTGTCATCTCTTATCCTGCTTTTCCCTGTGAGACCTGCTGCCTCCTTCAACTCCTGCTGCTCTGACTTTCCCACCAGGACTGAGCAACACCTTGAACTGTGAGCTGAAATGAACCATTTCTCCCTGAAGTTACTTCTTGACTGTGTGCTATTTTACAAATATACCTTAGAAGAGAAGTAAGGTATAGTTCCAGCTAGGAATAGTGGGACTTGGGCCTGCAACCACAGCGTTCAGAAAGCTGACACAGTACAGCAGCACTATGAGACCACCTGAGCTATGTACTGAGATCCAGTCATAGAAAAAAGTCAAAACAGGAGATAATGTGACCCTAAAACAGCACAAGTTCTTGTCATAGTTCCTACTGATCTTGGGAAGCCGGGTGGAATCTGTGATTCCTTAATGTCCTGTTGAATACATTAGTTTCCAACAGGAGTCAGACACTCTGGCTAGCAAGGCAGCTCTGCCTCACCGTTTCTTGCCTCTCCCACACCGTCACTCAGCAGCATGGCTAAGAGGTACCAGGCCAGCACTGATGGTATGCTTTTAAAGTCCTAGAGCTGGGAGCCACACATGAATCATCTCCTTGTAGGTTTCTCAGTCTGCGGAATCAAGTGACTGTCACAGAAGATGGTCTAAAACAAGTAGCTCTCACAAATGCCATCTGAGTTACGCTCACTGAACTCCAGGACCCATGCCTCACATGGGCCTCCCCCATCTTCTGTCTCTGGAGGGATGCCTGTTTGAGACAGTTTCTTGTCTTTCGCTCTCTTTCTTTACCATCTTCTCTAAAACGGGATGACTACAGATTGTGTAGTGTCTCTGTAGCCTGCAGAACTACTTATGATTGAATGCCATTGGGTTTTTATAGATCTCGATCATAAGGCAGCTGCCCTTCTGTATACACTGGGTATACAGAGGTGTCATTAGTACAGACGCTGTAAAAAGGCACATTGCAGCGTCAGTGACACCCAGTGACCTGCACACGCAGTTGAGGGTGCATTTCACAGAATGTATAGTTTGTTTTTTTAATTCTTGACATTTAACTAATGTATGTTTTATATTAGAAAATATATATTGGTGAAATTGCATAGAGGTAGCTAGGTCCAATCTCAGTGTACCCTAAGGTTCAGCAGGATTTTAAGACAGAGTCGGAGTCAATTGGCTCAAATTAAAAGCCTCCAAATGTGTTCTTACATGCCTTAGTCTCCTCTAGAGAACACAGAGTGTACCACATATTTCATTTATCTCCCTAGATTATAAATTCTGCATGTGCTTGATAAGATTTTAGGTTAAAGAATCAGGAGAAAAGATTTGATTTGTATATGTATGTGTGCGTGTATGCATATACACACACACATATGCCTACAAGTACATATATGTGTATATGTATACATGTACATACATCTATAATGTATACACATATATTCTAGTCATATGCACACATATATATATTCATGTATATGTATACATATATACATATGAGCATATGTATATTTAAATTTAAAAATCACTGTGTGTGTGTGTGTGTTTCACATGCATGTTTCAAAGTAAGTGTCATGTAGCGGTCAGAGGATAACTTGCTGCAATATGTTCTCTTCTACCACACGGCTCCAAAGGACTGAACTCAGGTCGTCTTGTCTGCACAGCACCTTCACAGGTCTACGTAGTGCGTTTATCTACGATGCCATCTAGCTGGTCCTCAGAGATTTTTAAAAACAAACAAACCGTATCACAGATAGGTTAGCTGAAGGTCTTTGGCTCCAGGTGTTCTCTTGGGAGGGCCTAGACTGCTTACACCCTTTGCCAAGTAGCTGAAACAGCACACAACAGCTATCTGGATTTGTATCCCTGCACTGCTTTCCTGGCCTTGTGAGCTTTAGTGAGATTTTCACATTGGTTGTTGTATTTGTTCAACGGTGACAATGCTCTTCAGCCCCTTGTGTCATTTTGAGCCTTAAATGGGTTAATGGGTACTTAGTGCTTAAAATATTTCCTGGCATGGGTAAAAGCGCAATAAGTTAAGTTCTATGGCGGCTTTTAGATATTGTCAAGGTTGATGGGAGCCAAATTGCAGAATCCGCAGATCTAGTTGAATTGAGCTCATCCGAGCTCAGGGTTTCAGTGTGATTAGCTACATCCTAACCAAAAAATTCCAGAGCATTTTCTACCTAAGTCCAGACTATTCTTGATGGGGAGAAAACATCATGCTGGAAGATTATAATTATATATGGGACAATATTAACTGCTTTATGGGTTAAAATATAGTAATCTATTTATATATTTCCATATTTCTACTTTCTCATGGTATGGTATTTAAAATTACCATAAAGTAAATATATTATTGACTAGATGACCATTTTAGTAAAGACTTTATTAGAGACTACAGGGGCAATACAGCACCTAAAAGGAAAAAAATAAGCATTTTAATGTCATTTTTTGAACTTTTTTATACTTTAGTTTTTCAAACATTATAAAAGGACATAATGAATCTTTCTAAAGTCCGTGCTATATTCTATGAGCAGTATGTTAGATAAAAAGGCTGCATAGCTCATTCTTTCTCTTGAGATGGGGGTATTTTTGAATTGGGCCTTTGGTTAAAGTCTTGGATGACTGACAGTCTGATGGTGGTAGTTTTCCATTCCAAGGTTATGTCAGCCGTGGACACATCAGTGACGCACAGGAAGTAACCTCTGTCCATGCAGTTCAGCAGCTTAAGCTATCCCTGTGGACTGGGAGAGAAAGAGAGTGAGGGAGAAAAAGAGGGAAACAGAGAGAGAAAGGGGAAGAAAAGACAGAAACAGGGACAGAGACACAGAATGAGAGACAGCACTCAGCTTTTCTCACCACATAATCTAGCTGTCAGATGGAAGAGGAAAGAAGCCATTTGGGTATTCCATTGCAGCTAACATGAAACAGAGAAACTAAGGAAAGCTCCCATCAGCAGGAACCATGACCCCAAACATATAACACACGTGGGAATATGACACCCATTGAAGCCACTGTAACTGAAACCCGGTACAGTGTGCAACAAATATGAACCATTCCACTGTGCCTTAGTCAAGTCTGCAACCCCCAGTCATAAGCATAATAAGATCCCATGACTTGCTAAAAGCAGAATGGTTGTTATCCTGGGGCAAAAAGCGGAGTGTGTGAGGATTATAGCCTCACTGTAATGTTTAAGACTTTTCTTCTCTCTGTAGTCTCTCACTGAAAACAAAACAAACAAACCTCACAGACTCTTGGCCTGCTGTCATTTTATAATCTTCCCCTTTCCTTAATTGTCTTTTACCCATAGGTCAGCAAACTCTGCAGGACCTCCCCTGGTAACAAACGTAGACTTCTCTGAAATGAAAATATCAAAGTTTGCATGTCAAGTAACAACATGCTTTCATTGCTTTCTCTTGCCCAGTAAACCTGAACACACAGAAGCTACTTCTCTGAACGTCATACCCAGGGCTTCTAACTTTCTCAGTGATGAGGTTATAACTCAGAACATGCCGGGGGAAGAAGTGGGCAGGTACACGACCACAACACGCCAACAGCACTTGAACATACATGCTGAGTAAGTGTTGGCTGGAACTTTTGCAGTGGCAGTTTTTTTTTTGTTGTTGTTTCCGATTAAATGGTGATTCATTCATGAGCCCCCTCCCCAAGAAACAATTGTTGTTGAGGCTCTAAAAATCTATGTATTGTATATTTGAACTCCATCAGCTTTCATTACCTTCTATAAAACATTATAAAGTCTCAAGGTCAGAATTTATCTTATGAGAAATGGGCATTTTGTTTAGGTGTGTTTTCATACAACAACAGAAAATCAGCACACACACACTCTAAAACAGTGTCAGACTGTTTAAATTATAGTATCTTGCAACTGTCAAGGTTTATTCAAAAGTAGGTCCTACTTTCAATTGTTTCTGTGAAGACCATGGTTCTTATCGTCTTTGCCTCCATCTTTTCACTGAATCACACTTGATTTAGACTTTCTAATTATTATTTGTTTAGCATCGCTAGAGGTGGAAATAACACTTTGCTAGGCAAATGGTCTACTACTGAGCTGTATCTCAGTCTGTTTTAAAACTATGTACTTCTATACTTGGGGTATTTGAAATAGTGTTCATTTATTAGCTTAGTCATGTGCTAAATATTTACTTTGATATTCATTTATATCCCTGGAGGTTGAGAAGGCTGGTGGGTTACCCAATCATTTTTAAAATATATTTAATTTTTTTCCCTAGATGAGGGAGACAAAAGAAACACAGATGGTCTCTTGTGCTACAAACTCTGATACACGCAACTCACATGTACTTGCCGTTGCTTATTATAAGCCTATCTAAAGAAAAACAAAACCAGCAAGAAAATCCTCATGCCGTCCTCTGTTTTCCATACCCCTTTCTCTGCCGCCTCCTTTCTTTCCCATCCTTGCTTCCACACTTCCATCAACATAATTATCTCTTACTGAATACATAGCAATAAAATATTCTGATAACTGTTTTAGTCACTAAGATGAACTAAAGCATGGTTGACACTCTTAAGACGCAGAGAAGAGTTATTCACAGAGCTAAAAATAAGCATTAAGTCTTTAAACTAATTTACGAACTTTTCCTCTAGGTATAAAACATCTTTCTTCACTTTTTAGCAAGGTTTTCTTTCTCTGAGACAATTGAGTTTCCATAGTGATTTAAGTGAAATTGTAATACTTTTGGACTTCTACATCATTACTTTGATAGAGAAAGGTAAGGCGGGTAAGAAAAGGACTGAAATACCAGAACCCATTATCAAAACTATAAGCGAAAGACAGCAGAGTGTTCAAATTCCAACTAAATGTGACCAGCTGTTAGGACCATTATGTCTGCTTAAGATGAGTAAAAACCACAGCTCTCTGTATATTGGCATATGCTTTTCACATACATTTTCATGTTGCATTGTGCAAAGATTTGTGTAGCTTAATATAATTGAGATGAAGGTATCAATTTAAGTATTGAGTGACCTCTTCAGCCTGTGGGGTTTTTCCTTCTACAAATGAAAAGCTAAAACTTCCACCTGTGTTCCAGAAAAAAAAAAAAAAAAAAAAAACACACACAAAAAAAAAAACAAGAAGAGTCAGGGAGCAAAAAAAAAAAAAAAAAGCATACAAATGTAAAATGGATACAAAAAAAGTCTTTTTATTTTTTTAGACAGATTTTATTGCTAGTGAGCGAAAATCATAAGACCATACAGTAGTGCTTCAGAACTGTACATTCATATTAATAAGAATTCAATTTTCTAGCTCTTCTGGGTGGAATCAAAAATTACTATAGAGAAGGCTTCAGACTTTTGGGCCTCGTATAACCTCTGCAAAGCCTGGGAGGCGTGTTTCTTTACCAGGCTTGTGGAAACCCCAAGGAATCTTGGATGTTGCCTGTCATCCTGTGAATGCAGTATGTGGTGTCTGTGGTGGGATATAGAGCTTTCTGGTCTTGAAAGGTGGCTTGTTCTATTTATTGAGAGCAGACACATTTTCTCTTTAGTGTCATGGTCAAAGTCGCTAGGCAGCATCTAATCTTGGATTAGATTCTCTCTTTTTATTTTTTTTTCTTTTGGAAATTGCCTGAATGCTAAGAAGACATTCAAAAATTTATCCCCTTCTGTCTGTGATGAATACTGATGTTGCTTTCTTGTAAGGGATTGTCTAATTATATGATTGTGTAGGTCAGAACAACTGCATACCTTGGAGAAAAAAAGAATAGAATGAAACACTGACTGGGTTGTACTATCTATATTCTTGGCCTCTGTATTGTTTAATGTTCTATTGCTATGATAAACACTATAACCAAAACTTGGTCTAGGAAAATGGGTAGGAATGGATCTATTTTGCACAAACATCCTGAACATAGTCTATCACTGAGAGAAGTGAGGGTAAGATCTTAAGTAGTAAAGACTGGAACCACGGAAGAATGTTTCTTATTGCTTTGTTTTTCATAGTTTTCCCAGTTTACCTCCTTATACAGCTGATATCCCTCTGCTCAGAGATAGCAGCCTCACGGTGAGCTGGGCCTTTTCATGTATACCATCAGTCAAGGAAACGCTCTACAGATGTGCCCAAAAGACAATCTAATGAAGGCAACTTCTCTTTTGATAGTCTCTCTTCCCAGACATGTCTAGGTTTGGATCAGCTGACAAAAACTACCAGCATAACTTCTTATTCTTATTTTAATATTGCTCTTCCCATTCTTATCCTCTTTTAATTAATACCTTTAGTTCCAAAACAACATATATAAGTATAGATTTCCCCCAGTCGGTACCCCAGAGCCACTCTCTCTGAACCTCGCAGAGGGTTCACCTGAAACACAGCCTGTTTTCTACTGTCAGCTGACACTAGGACTGGTGTCAAGTAATTTCATCTATAAGTGTGGTTTCCTTCCACCATCACAACAGTGAATAACAAACACCTTGAAGACCCACATGAAATGAAGACTCATATGAAAAGAAAACCTAACAGGTAGGATAAAGACATAATAAAAATTAAAACTGGATAACCTACCCAGCCAAATAGATATAAAAACAAACAGACAAAAATAATGTCCCCCAAACACAACAAAGAAATGAAATGTGCACAAAAAAATGCAACAAGCACAAATGTGCTCTTCTCTCTCTCTCTCTCTCTCTCTCTCTCTGTCTCTCTCACACACAGAGACACACACATGTACAACAGAAATTAAACCTCTGTGATCCCTCTGCAAGCTCACAGTTCCTCCAGTTAGTACTGGAAACTAAAGATAATGAAATAGTCAATGTGCTAGGGGAAAAAAATGAACTAGATATTAGAGTCTGACTTTTAAAAGGCAGAGTGGCCTCATAGAGGAAGCAACCATATTAATTAGGAAAATCAATTCAGGGCCTCGCTAAGAAACTTTCAAAGTAGCTGAAACAGTAATTTGAACAAAAGGTGGGAAATTCAGTGTCAGGAATTGGGACTCTGAAGAACAAACAAACAAATAGAAATGCTGGATCTAGGCATGGTGGCTACAAGGCAGGCGATTCTCTGTGAGTTTGTGGCCAGCCTGCTCTACAGAAAAGTCCAGAACAGCCAGGCTACACAGAGAAACCCTGTCTTGAAAAACAAAAACAAACAACCGAATCAGAAAGAAATACTGGAAATGAAATAGTCAGCAAATCTGGTAAAAACTACAGTGAAAAGCAAAAGCAGGAAGAAAAATTCCACAGAGGAGGATATATATGTGTGTATTTATGTATGTATGTATATATATATATGTGTGTGTGTATGTGTGTGTGTGTGTTTGTGTAATATATGTATATATACATATATACACATATCTCATATATATGCATCTCTCTTTCTGTATATGCATGATCAAAATTTCAAGAATTCAATATATGTTCAAAACACCAAACTTAAATGTCCAATTTAGAGCAAAAGAAAGAACTAAGAAAAAAAACATAAGTAGTTTTTATTTTTAATGAAATTATGGCAGAAATTGCCAGTTTTGGAAAGGCTATAGTCTCTGAAGAAAGGCCCTGAAAGGCACTCATGTGATGCTATGAAGGTGAATCCTGATGAATAGAAGAACCAAGGATAACATGGCATATCTGCCAAAAGGAGATGCAGTTGTTGAATGAGTGAGCTGAGGCCTAAGAGATAAGCTGTGTGTGCCGCAGGTGACAGAGCTGAAGGTATGGTCACTTAAGCTCACTGGAGCTCAGCTGAGAGCCTCACAAAATCCTGCCAGTCTGATCTGTCTCTTGCTGGAATTCAGCTTTGCTTTGATATGACTGTTTCATATTCCAGGCCTTCCACTTTGAAATGTGAATGCTTATTTTGTATTAGAATCATATAACTCACTTATTATTTTATCAGAGTTCTTAGATTAGACTTTTGAAATAATAGATCTTAAGGACTATGAAAACTTTCAAGTTGGGCTGTTTTACATTAGAACACGGTGTAGAATCACCTACATGCGAGTCTCGATGAGGGATTGTCTACTTCTGATTGAGCACTGGGCACATATGTAGGACATTATCTTGGTTGCATTAATTGACATTAAAAAAAAAACAAAACAACACAAGAGTCAAAGTAGGTGACACCAGTTCTCTGCTTTTGACCTGAGGCAGTGTAAAGGAGTATATAAGAAACTGAGCTGAGAACAAACATGCAAACCTTGTCTTGTTCCTTTCTGCTCTGGACTGTGGGTGTAATGTCATTGGCTACTTCAAGCTCCTACCACAGTGACCTCCCTGCAGTGATGGACTGTGTCCCCTCTGGACAACCAAAGCAAACACTTTCTTCTGTATGCTACCTTTGTCAACACATCTTATCATAGCAATAGAAAAGCAGCAAAGGCACCACCTAAGAGACACAGAAAAGTCATTTGACAAAGATCAATATCCTTCTGATAAGGTTCATGAAAAACTACAACTATAAGGAACGTATTCCAAACCAATAAAGGTTACACACAAAGAACCCAGAGCCTATATTATGGTAAATAGGGAAAACTAATGACATATCCCCCAAAACAGACAACAAGACAACTATGTCTGTTCTTTCCGTTCTTATTCAATAGCGCTTGGGATGATATCTAGAGTGTAAGACAGTGAAATAACTAAAACTGAGGAAAGAAATCAAATTACTCGTATTTGCAAGTGACCCAACCTTAAGTTTAGATATATAAATAACAGGCAAAAATCAGTAGCTTTTCTGAATATCACTAATGAACTTGCTGAGAAAAAAATGGAAAAAAAACCTCTTTCTCAACAGCTTAAAAGAATAACTAGAAATAACCTAATGAAGAGTGTGAAAAACCTCTGCAATGAAAACATTAAATGCTGAAGAAAGAAATTGAAACAGTAGAACACAGAAAACTTATATTTAGAGTCTGACAGAAATAAGAGTGTTTAAGTGGCTGAAACACGGAGGGCAGCCTACAGCCTGGCTTTAGTGCAGCCTTGGTCATAATGCCAATGTTATTCTTTCAGAACTCAAGCAATGTTTAAATTCACACGGAAATACAAAAGATAGGCCAAGACGAAACACCCATGTGCAGAAAGAGCGATGCTAACAGCAACACAGTATCTAATTATACCATAGAGTTGTTCATAGTAGGAAACAGCACAATATTAACATGAAAACAAAGAAATAGACCAGAAAGATCCACATAGCTACAGACATTTAACTTCTGACAAAGGTATAAAAAAACACACACATTGGGAAAAGTCCTGCTCAACAAGTGGTCCTGGGAAGATAGTTCCACACAGAAAGGAACAGAACCCAGGGCCCAACTCTTACCCTGCACACAAAGCAATTCACAACAAATGAGAGGCCTTAGTGTAAGACCCGAGACAGCAAAGCTGGTGAGGGAAAACGTAGGCGAGAGCTCACGATGCTGACAGGTCAGGGTTTCTGAGAAGGACAATGACAGCACAGCACAGAACCCTGAGAACTGACAGATTAGATCATATGAATAAAATGGCTCTGCACAACAGAGCGAGCAATCACCAACTATGTGTCTATGGAATAGGCAGAACCTTTGTCCAGCTATACGTCAGATAGCTGGTAAATATCTAAACAATATGAAGTACTGAAAAAATTAAAAAAAAAAGGCCTTCTGACCAGCAAGTGAGCTAATAAACTGAAGAGACAATTATCCAAAGGGGGAAAAAATACAAATGGCCAAAAAGTATTTGAAGGTGCATAACATCCTTACACACCAATAAAATGCAAATGAAAGCAGTTCCTAGTCAGAAAACAAACGACAATAACTTTTTATGGGATGTGGAGAAAGCTGCTTTGTAAGTGCTGGCAGGAGTTTAAGTTGGTGCAGACACTATATTGGTCCACATGGAAATTTTTCTTAAAACTGAATTAGGACTTTCATATAATGAAAGCTTATTATGACTAGGTATATACCAAAAGACCCTGAATGCTACCACAGAGATATTTGCACATTCACTGCACTAATTCATCTCTGTACTAATCATAATTGCTAGGAAATGGAATTAGCCTAATGAAAATGTAGTCAGTCTGCACAATGGACTTTAACTACACTGTTAAACAAATTGAATGATGACATTCGGAGGACCGTGAATGGGATTAGAAGTCATTATGCTAAGAGAAACAAGCCTGGCTCGGAAAGACCAGCACTGCGCATTCTCTCTCACACGTGGAATCGGAACTGTAACTACTGAGTGTGTAAGTGCACAAGCACACACTTGTGAGGGCCATGCAATTAGAAAGAGGACCATGAAAGGGGAAGGAGGGAGTGGAGAAAATAATGGAGACATAGTGGGATACATAGGGCATGGAAGCAGCTGGGGCTGTTCAGATGTAGGGAGGAAACTAACAGGAAGGGATGTAGTAACAGGGGAGAGGACTGGGGAAGAGGTAAATAAGAACAAAATCTGTATTAAAATGTCATAATGAAATCGATTCCTTATCATTCCGTTTTTTAAAATTGACAAATGAGGTGCTTATTAGTCATTTTTTTTCTTTTTTATCATTATCGTTTATTGCCATTTATTCAATTTTTATCCTGGCTGTGTCTCCCTCCCTTGTCTCCTCCCAATCCTGTCCTCCCTCCCTCATCTCCTTCCATGCCCCTCCTCTAGTCTACTGATGTTGGGGGGGGGTCCTCTTCCCCTTATATTTGACTCTAGCCTAGCAAGTTTCATCAGGACTGGTTACTTGTCTTCCTCTGTGGCCTGGTAAGGCTGCCCCCCCTCAGGGGTAGGTGATCTAAGAGCCAGCCACTGAGTTCATGGCAGAGAAAGGCTCTGCTCCCCTTACTAGGGACCCCACTTGGATACTGAGTCTATGGGCTACATCTGAGCTGGGTTTTAAGTCCTCTCCATGCATGGTCCTTGGTTGGGGTGTCAGTGTGGGCAGGACTTCCAGCACTCTTTTTTTTTTTTTTTTTTTTCTGTTGGCCTCATTTTTTAACTCTTAGAAGTAGTCACCATTTTATTCAAGGTGTACATGAGTCCCCCGTGACTGACAGTGGTATGATTTTGTTACGTGTAGTCTTGGAGGAACCATGGGCGAGTACAGCATGTTGGCACTTCCTGTGGCTCATCTGTCCTCTGATGATGTTTTTTGGAGTCTTCCTTTCTGTATCCTGGAACACTTCTTCAATAAACTTTTTCAAAAAATATGGAATTATTTTTTTCTCAGCCTTGAATATCTTACCTACTCCCACCAAGCTGGCTGGGAATTTTTAGATAATGGCTTCATTATCACACACTAATTTACTGATCAAAGGCCAGCTTCATATTCTGAAACCTGTATGCAAATTTCTACCTTGATGTCTTTTCTCAGAGGAGCATAACCTAAGCCACAGTACAGGGAAACTAAAACAATTTATCTGTCAGCAAGAAATTGTACCTCTAACATGTGTACTTACTGCTCAGTTAGGTTCAGGGTACATCTTAAATTCTGATTATACAAACATACTTGTGATTGAACATTGCTTTGTTAGTTCTCATCTTTTTTATCACAGTGCTGTTCTATAATGTTAGTGATCTGAAGTAAACCTAATGGCCATTTGTTGTCAACTTTCAGGAAACATCTAGCTGGTGAGCCTCAGAGGCATGATTCAGTGACATGGAGATTGCTTTGTGCATAGCTTTTATTTTCCAGTTTTATAATTGCAACAATAATCTCTGAGGAGTCAGTAAATGACTGAAAATGTTTTACCAGTAAACACAGCTGAGAATGTACAGACTCTAACCTAGTTTCCTCTCTGATTAAATCAGCAGCTATTTTCTGTGATTGTTGTTGTTAGCAGTGGCAAACAATCGATGCCAGGGGAAGCCATTCCTGATGTGTAGAGCTTAACACTGGCTATTTCTTACTGTGGACTAGAAAACTTTAGTCATCACTAAAGTAACACTGGGGGTAAAACGATTGCTATTTCTGATTTTTGAGGCTATTATTCTTGTGTTTGTGGTATGTGTGTGTGTGACCATGTGTGCGATGTTTAGTCACGACTATCAACTGCACAAGATCTAGGATCATCTGGGTATAGGGGCCCCCATGCCTGTGAGATTGTCTTGTTTACATTTGTTGATAATGGAAGAGTCATCTTAGTTGTGGACAGGACCCTGCCCTGGGAGGTATAACGTGGAGCAAGCTGAGCATGTGCACATGTGTGTTCATTACTTTTAGTTTCTTGATGGTAGGCGCAATGAGAGCACCTCTCCACGTCCTGCAGCAGTGACTTTCTTGCTATGATCGACAGTAACACGAACTATGCACTCTTCTCCTGGAAGAAGATTTTGCCACAGAAGTAGGAAAAGAAACTGAGGTGATGTGTGTGTGTGTGTGTGTGTGTACATGTATATGCATTTATATGTTTCTGTGTATACATGTATGTGTTTCCGTGTATGCACGTGTACCTGTGAGTGTGTGTGCATGTGTGTGGGTGTGTAGTTCATATGTTCGTCATTGACCAAGTGTGGAAATCAGAGGTCAACCATGCCTGTCCCCCTCACTTTCTTCCCCGTTGAAGGCAGGGTCTTCTATTGTTTGCACGGGGTATAAAAGGTCAACTGCACCCCAAGTTTCTGAGTGCTCTCGGGTCTCTGTCTTTTGTCTTGCTGAAGAAGTTTTCACATAGATTTTTGGAATTCAAAGTTCTCATACTTGGGCCGCAAGCGTTTTTATGCATTGTTCTATTTCCCCAGCCTGTTATGTCATCACAACGGTATCTTTTTAATTTATTACAATTTATTCACTTTGTATCCCAGCAATAACTCCCTCCCTGACCCCCGCAATCTTACCTCCCTCCCTCTTCTCCTCCATGCCCCTCCCCCAGTCCACTGATAGGTGAGGTCCTCCTCCCCTTCCCTCTGACCCTAGCTTATCAGGTCTCATCAGGACTGGCTGTTTTGTCTTCCTCTGTGGCCTGGCAAGGCTGCTCCCCCCTCAGGAGGAGGTGATCAAAGAGCAGGCCAATCAGTTCATGTCAGAGACATCCCCTGCTCCATAACAGTATCTTCCTAAATCCATATGCATTCCTTCTTTTAAGAACCAACTTTCAAATTTGCCTTTCCAGTACTCAAAAATGCCCACTTTAATTTTTCTTCCAGTTCACACCTATGTTTCCGTTCACTTCTTAATCATTTAAATTGTACAGCATTTAATGTTGCATGTTTCATTACATCCATTTAACCCTAAATGACACTATAGTGTACCTTTTCATCCACCAAAATCACACGTTCATTCATACTGAGTTGCTTGATACACACTGCTTTTACTCTAAATTTCTTTTAAGGGATAACATTCATGTCCTCAGTATAGATTTTATTTACTATGAGCTGAGATAGACTGGAAATCCAATAAACTTTCAAATTCAAATAATTGAAATTTCGAATTATTTTTAAAATTTTCGTTTTACTATTTTTTTTTACAATTTATTCACTTTTTTATCCTGATTGTAGCCCCCTCCTTCATCTCCTTCTATTATCACCTTTCTTTCCTCCCTCCACTAGTCCACTGAAAAGGGAGAGTACTCCTCCCCTACTTTCTGATCCCAGCCTATCAAATCTTCTCAGGACTATCTGGACACTCCTAATCTGTGGTCTGGTAAGCCCCCCCACCAGGGGAAAGTGATCAGAGCAGGCAACCAAGTTAATGTCAGAGATAGCCCCTGCTTCCTTGGACCCACTTGGAGAATGAGCTGCCTTCTTCAGTAAGAATCTCTGTGCTTTGCCCAAAGTTTGGCTGTGAGTTTTGCATCTGCTTTGATCCCCTGCCGGATGGAATCTTTCAGAGGACAGTTATGGTAGGCTCCCATCCTGTTCTTTTTCTTTCAACTGCTTCTGGTGTCCATCCTGTTTGCCTTTTTGAATGAGAATTAAGCATGCTCCCTAGGGTCCCCCTTGTCTTTATCTTCTTTAGGGCTGGAGATTTTAGTATGTTTATCCTATATTATATGGCTAACATCTGCTAATATGTGAGTATATACATATATGTGTTCTATTTCTCGCTTACCTCACTCAGGAAGATCCTTTCTAGTTCCATCTGTTTTCCTTGTTTTTATAGCTGAGTTTGTATTCCATTTTCTAAATGTACCACAATTCTGTATCCATTCTTTCGGTGAAGGATATCTGTGTTGTTTCCAGTGTCTGGCTATTACACTATGAACATGGTTGAGCACATGTCCTTGTTCTATGGTGAAGTATCATTTGGGTATATGCCCAGGAGTGGTATAGCTGGGTCTTGAGGTAGGGCTATTTCCAATTATCTGAGCTGGGGCCAATTGATTTCCAGAGAGGCTGTACAAGTTTGCATTTCCACCAGCACTGGAAAAATGTTTCCCTTTTTCCACATCCTTGCCAGCATGTGTTGTCACTTGAATTTTTGATCTTAACCATTCCAATGGGTATAAGATGGTATTTCAGAGTAATTTTGATTTGCATTTCCCTAATGCCTACAGATGTTGAGCATTTCTTTAAGTATTTCTCCACTATTAGATATTCCTCTGTTGAGACTTCTGTTTAGCTCTCTACCCCATTTTTTACCTGGATTATTTGGTATGTTGGTGTTTAATTTCTTGAGTTATTTATATAGTCTGGATATTAGCCCTCAGTCATATGTAGGGTTGGTAAAGATCTTTTCCTAGTGTGTAGGCTGTCATTCTATTCTGTTGACAGTGTCCTTTGCTTTAGAGCAGCTTCTCAGTTTTATGAGGTCTCATTTATTTTTTGTTGATCATAGAGCCTGAGATGTTGATGTTCTGTTCAGGAAGTTGTCTTCTGTATCTACTGTAAAAATGGCCATCCTACCAAAAGCAATCTATATATTCAATGCAATTACCATCTAAATACCAACACAGTTCTTTACAGACCTTGAGAGAACAATTCGTAACTTTGGAAAAAGCAAAAAAACCTAAAATAGTTAAAACAATCCTGTACAATAAAAGATCTTCTGGAGTATCTCCATCCCTGATCTCAAGCTGTACTTTAGAGCAACAGTAATAAAAACTGCATGGTACTGGCATAGAAACAGACTGGTGGATTAATGGAATTGAATCGAAGACCCAGAAATAAACCCACACACCTACAGACACTTGATTTTGACAAAGAAGCCAAAACCATACAATGGAAAGATAATAGCATTTTCAACAAATGATGCTGGTTTAACGGGATCTCTATATGAAGAAAAATGCAAATAGATCCATATTTTTCACCCTGCACAAAATTAAATCCAAGTGGATCAAAGACCTCAACATAAAACTAGACACGCCAAATCTATTAGAAGAAAAAGTGGGGAACTTTCAGATTCTTTTTTTGTTTGTTTGTTTCTTATTATTCTTTTCTGTCATTATTACTATTATTATCATCATTATTATTACAATTTATTCAGTGTGTATCCCAGGTGTAGAGCAATCCCTCATCTCCTCTCATTCCCACCCAGCCTCCTTCCCTCCCTCCATGTCCCTCCCCTAGTCCACTGATAGGGGAGGTCCTCCTCCTCTACTATCTGATCCTAGCCTATCAGGTCTCATCAGGACTTTCTGGATCCTCTTTTTCTGTGGCCTAGTGAGGCCATGTTTGCAGAGAAAGTTGATCAAAGAGCAGGCATCCAAGTTCATGCCAGTAACTTCCCCTGCCCCCCTTATTAGAGAACACCCGTGGAGACTGAGCTACCCATGGGCTACATCTGAGCAGGGGGTTTAGGTTCTCTCTGTATATAGTCCCTTGTTGATTCATCAGCCTCCCCAGGGAAGCTCAGATTTTTGGGCTCTGTTGTTTTCTTTGTGGAACTTTTGTACCTTCCAGGTCTTTCTATCTTCTTATTCTTCTATAAGAGTCCCTGTACTCTCCCCAAAGTTTGGCTGAGTCTCAGCATCTGGTTTGATTCTCTGCTAGGTTAAGAAGTTAAACAGCAACAAATCAAATAATCCAATTAAAAATAGGGTACAGAGAATTCTCAATGAAGGAATATTGAATGGCAGAGAAATGCTCAGTTATCGGGAAAATCCAAATCAAAACAACCCTGAGATTCCACCTTATAACCATCAGAATGGCTGAGATCAAAAACTCAAGTGACAGCACATGCTGGAGAGGATGTTGAGAAAAGAGAACCCTCCTCCATTTCTGGTTGGAATGTACCCTTGTACAACCACTTTGGAAATCAATCTGGTGCTTTCTCAGAAAACTAGGAATAGTGGTACCTCAAGATCCAGCTATACCATTCCTGGGCATAGATCCAAAAGATGCTCAAGTAGACAACAAGGACATTTGCTCCACTGTGTTCATAGCAACTTTATTCATAATAGCCAGAATCTGGGAATAGCCTAGATGTCCCTCAACTGAGGAATGGATACAGAAATTGTGGTACATTTACATAATGGAATACTATTCAGATTTTTAAAAGGACTGTCCCAAATAGATCATCTCTAGCTATTCCAGGTTGGCTGCCTCATTTACCCACATGCTTTCCTAACCTCAGCAGCATTCAGCAGCATTGTCTAGATGGAGATACTGCTCTCGAAATAGTCAGTAATATTGGCTTCTTGAAAATAGAAAGTTATCAAGAGGTGTAGTTGGCCTTCTGGAGAGCTCTGCAATGGTGACTCCTTAAACTGAAGCATTTGTTGAATTTAGGATCAAATATTGAACCAAACACATACGAAAAGCAATATGATAGCAGATAATATGAGGAGGTGGCAGGGATCACTATGTTCATTCAAACCAAATACTTGATCCTGACTCTCTTAAAAATTGAGACTAATCTGAGTGTGTTGTATGAAGGTACTGGCCAATAGAGCACTAGACTTTTAAATTCACATGTTGGACGCTAGTATGTGTCCATTTGTACTTATTGAATAAATAATTCTAAAAAAGGGAACCAGTAAATAATCTTTTTGTTTTTTTCCCAGCAGATTAGGTGTGTCAGAGAAAATGGGACAAAAAAGTTTATAACAAAGTAGGCTTGCACCCTCTACTAACAGCAGGAAGCCCATGTATGGTGAACAAAATTAAAAATAAATGTGCAAGTAGAATCTTTCTTTCACAATGGAAACCTATATGTAATACACAAATATGACCATCTTCCTTCCTCTAAAGGGGAAAAAAAAACAAACAAACTGATTAGCCAATAATTTTTTAATGTGGGAACCGAGTTTCGTTTCCAGTGCTGTTCTGCCACCAACTCTTCTTTATTCCATGCCTTTCACATGGAAAATTTTGAGAATTCAGGAACTCAACTCCCTTCACTGGGAAGAAAGATGCTGGATGGAGGCAAATATAGAATAAAATAGTGATTACCAGAGCCTTTATGTGTGTGTGTGTGTGTGAAAGGGTTGATCAAAGAATATACAATTTCTGTTAATTAAGAGGAGTAAGTTAAAAAAGGTTTATTGTTTTATAATAAATGATGAGTGTAATTTGTAATATATTATCGAAAATCCTTAACAGAAAATCCTTAAAGCCACGTGAACACTTACATATAAACATATTCTACAGTGTATACGTATTTCAGCATGTTACAGATCCACAATTCACAATTGTGAATTAAATAACTCTAGAGCATTCTCATGATGATGACAAATGTTTAAAGGATGCAGTGAGGCTTTTGTTGCCAGGGAGTAAAATATGAAGACAAAGAAAATGCCCACATAATTGAAGTTGTAAAAGGCTAGATGAAGCTGGGCTCAGTGGCACATACCTGTAATTCCAGCACTCGGGGAGGCAGAGGCAGGCATAGCTCTGTGAGTTTGAGGCCAGCCTGGTCTACAAAGCCAGTGCAGGACAGCTAAGGCTACACAGAGAAACCCTGTCTCAAAAATAAAAATAAAAATAAACAACAACAACAACAACAACAAGGCGGCTAGCTGAATTATAAAAGGGTACTTGTGGGAAACACGGAGACATTCTTCTGTCCTTCACAGTAAAAATGTCTTCCTTACAACAAGAGCTAACTCATCAGTCGCCCTCCTTTATATAAGCAACAAAATGACTTGAGAAAGAAATTAGGGAAACAACACCTTTCACAATAGACACAAATAATATAAAATATCTTGGTGTAACTCTAACCAAGCAAGTAAAAGAACAGTGTAATAAGAATTTCAAGCCTTTGAAGAAAGAAATAGAAGATTTTAGAAGATGGAAAGATCTCCCATGCTCCTGGATTTGATTACCTGCTAGGTAGACTCTTTCAGAGGCCCTTTGTGGTAGGCTCCTGTCCTGTTCCCTGTTTTCTAATCTGATATCTATGCTGTCTGCCCTTCTGAATGATGATTAAGCATCTTTCCTAGGTTTCTCCTTATTTAGCTTCTTTAGGACTATATAGATTTTAGTATGTTTATCCTATATTATATGGCTAAGATCTACTTATAAGCAAATATATACCATGTGTGTCTTTTTGCTTCTGGGTTACCTCACTCAGAATGATCTTTTCTAGTTACCACCATTTGCCTGCAAATTTCATAATTTCCTTGTTTTTAATTGCTAAGTGGTATTCCATTGTGTAAATATACCACAATTTCTGTAGTCATTCTTTGGTTGAAGGACATCTGAGTTGTTCTAGATTCTGGCTATTACGAATAGGGCTGCTATGACCATGGTTGAGCAAATGTCCTTGTTGATGGTTGAGCATCTTTCAGATATATGCCCAGGAGTGGTATAGCTGGATCTTGAGGTAGCACTAGGGTCAGATAGTAGAAGAGGAGGACCTCCCCTATCAGTGAACTGGAGAGGGACATAGGGGGAGAAGAGGGAGGGAGGATGGGACTGGAAGGAGTTGAGAGAGGGGGCTACAGCTAAAATAAAAACTGAATAAATTGTAATAAACAATAAATCAATAAAAAAATAAATAAAAACTGAAGTGACAACACATCCTGACAAGGATGTGGAGGAAAGGAAACACTCCTTCATTGCTGGTTGGAATGCAAACTTGTACAGCCTCTCTGGAAATCAGTTGGTGCTTTCTCAGAAAATTGGAAATAGACCTACCTCAAGACCGAGCTATACCACTCCTGGGCATATACCCAAATGATGCTCCACCATAGAACAAGGACATGTGCTCAACTATGTTCATAGCTGCTTCATTCATAATAGTCAGAAAGTGGAAACAACCTAGATGTCTCTCAACAGAGGAATGGATACAGAAATTGTGGTACATTTACACAATGGAATACTACTCAGCTATTAAAAAAGAAAAAAGAAATCATAAAATTTGCAGGCAAGCAGATGGAGCTAGAAAAGGTCATCCTGAGTGAGATGCTCGATACCCAGAAAGACCCAGATTTTCTGTAGTCACTTATAAGCAGATATTAAACCTATAGTACAGGATAACCATACCACAATCCACCGACCCAAAGAAGCTAAGTAAAAAGGACGGCCCAAGAAAGTGTGCCAGAAGGTCACTCAGAAGAGGGAATAGAATAGACAGCATAAATGGATGAAGAGACGGACCTGGGCAAGAGATGGAATGGGGAGACAGTCAAGGGTGGGGATCGGATGTGGGGAGAACAGACAGGGGTGGGAGGTGAAAGAGCTGGGAACAGGGAGAGAAACAGAGTGGGGCATCTCTTTGTCAAGCTGGAGGCCTGGGACAAGGTAGGCTCCCGGGAGGACATGGGTGTGACTTCAGCTGAGACTCCTATCCGTGGGGACGTGGAGACTGAAGTGACCACCTTCTAGCCAGGCAGGACTCCTAGTGCAGAGAGGGGAACAACACTCACTGAGAAAACCTGTGACCCCAAATCACCCTGCCTACAAGGAGTCCAGAGAGAGAGAGCAGGGGTTGAAGTCCAACCGATAATTGGCCCAACCTTAGACCCACCCCATGGTAGAGAGCCAGCACCTGACACTATTAATTATGCACTTCTGTGCTTGCAGACACATGACTGTCATCTGGGAGGCTCCAGCCAACAGGGGATCACTGAGGCAGATGCTGGGACTTGCAACCAAGCATGGGGCCGAACTCTAGGGATAATGTGGAAGCGTTGGGGGAAAGATGGAAGGACTTGAAGGGGATAGCAACCTCACAAGAAAACCAACAGAGACAACTAAGACCCACGGGAGCTTTCAGAGACCGAGAGATCAATTAAAGAGCATGCATAGTCTGTGCCTAGGCCCCCTGCTCATATGTGGCTGATGGGCAGCCTGGTCTTCGTGTGGGTCTCCTGGCCAATGGAGCAGGCGCCCTGTTTCTAACACGGACTCTATTGCCCACTTTTGGATCTCTTCCCACTAGCAGAGCTGCCTTGCCTGGCATCAGGGGATGAGGATATGCTCAGTCCTGATGTGACTTGATGTGCTTGGGAGGGTTGATACAGGATGGTGGGGTTCACCTTATCAAGGGGGAAAAGGAGAAAGGACATGGGAGGAGGGGAAGGAAGGGGACTGGGAAGAGAGGAGGAAGAGGGCTCCCTTGGGATGTAAAGTGAATTAACTGAAATTATAAAAAAAAAGAACAAGACAAAAAGGATGCTAGTTGAATTGTGAGAGGGGACTTGTGAGCAGTACAGAGAAAGGGTTTCTGTCCTTCACAGTAAAAATGTCTTCCTCACTAGCGCTAAGTAGTCAGTATCCTTAAAAGACTTCTGTCCTGTGAATGATGACAAAGTCCAAGCAGCTTCCATAACTGTATGAATCTGTGTGAGACTCAAGGACAACTAAATGATGGCAAAGTTGGCTATTCTGTTATCTGCTCATGGAACCACCTATGGCTAGGAGCACAACGTCAAAGTGATTCTTTCAAATTGCTCAGGTATGTGCTCATACAACAACCCTGCTGCCAGAAGGCCCCTGGACATTTGTCCTCATGCAGACATCACAACTCATCTGCTAGGTGCTAACAGATAGCCCCGTCTACAAAAAGAAACATACTCAGTTCAGTCATTAGCATGTTCAACACACGTAAAAGCTAAAACTTAAAATTTGACATTGCTGTTTTTGCCCTAGTAGCAGGCAAGTCTTCCATCACTGCGTAAGAGTGGCTTCTCGCTCTTTCTAAGAGTCTGTGATCCTTCGACAATGGTAGTTTCCAAACCCTTGGTACCAGTGCCTAGGGAAGGAAGAGACAAACAAGGTCAGGACATGCCCTATTGGGCTAAAAGTAGCCCAGACAGATTCTGGGCCTATCTGGATATTTCAGGTACTTTCAGACCTCACTCTCTGTTACTGTACTCCAGTTTCCTGTGGCTGCAAAGGGGGGCTCTCTTCTTTTTCTCTTCTTTTTCTTTGGAGTTGGTATGGAAAGATAAAGTAAATCTCTATTTTGGCTTTGTAATTTCTTATTTTGCTTCTACAAGTTCACTCCTTCACAATCTTCACTTCCCTAGTAGTTCTTCCTAGGTAGTCTTCAACAGGACTTAGGGGAAGCCATGAGAATCCTCTTACACAGGGCCTGCATTGTACAGAAGAATCTCTCATTCATATATCTGTATGTGAAAGATTAAGACCCATGTTTTGAACAGTTCTGTACTAGTTAATTTGGATTGCTATATAAAATAACACAGACTGAATAATTTGAATTGTAAGTATTTTTTTCCTCATAGCTGTGGAGACTATGGAGCCCAAGATCAAGGCAACAACTGACTCAGTGTTGTGTGAGGCCATGACCTCTTCTTCAAAATGGTGTGTTCCTACCTGCTGCCTAAACAAGTTGCTTTCAGAGGCTCCAAGTTTTAAACTTTAACACTTTAATAAAGCCTTCCAACTTTTTAATATAAATAGAGTGGAGATTTGGTTTGGTCTATTTTTCTTTTTTCATGTTAGAGATGAAACCAAGGTACTTATTCATGCCAGGAAGAATCGCACCACTGGATTGTACTTCCAGGGCTCCACTGATGTACTTATGGATGTGCATATGGACTAACTGAAATTTTTTTTTTTTGGAGGGGAAGGTGGAAGTTTTATTTATTTATTTATTTACTTACTTATTTATTTATTTACTTACTTACTTATTTGCAAGCGGTGTTCCAAAATGCTCATGTGTGATCAGAGGGTAACTTACAGGAATTTGTTCTCTGCTTACACCATGTGGATTATAGGGATCAAATTAAGCTTATCAGCTTGTCAACAAGAGCCATTACCCACTATGTCAATTTGATAGCTCTCATTGATTGTATTTCTGAGACAAGGTCTCATAATATAGCGCAGGCCAGCTTCGAGTTCATGATTTTCTTTTTGTGTTACTAGATCTAGCTGCTGGAAATGATATTATCTCACAAGAATTGGGGACATAGTCACTAAATTCTTCTGAAAACTTTTTTGCTTGGTCTGATCCTTCCTGTGGTCATTTTGTCTTTGAACCATGGTTGAAACTTAGCAGCCCCACATCTGCTGCTTCTTCTTCTTCTTCTTCTTCTTCTTCTTCTTCTTCTTCTTCTTCTTCTTCTTCTTCTTCTTCTTCTTCTTCTTCTCTTCTTTTTTAATCAACGCTGCAAGTTAAAAATAATAAACAGCTGGGTTTCATTAAATCATTTAACTTCTAAGTTTCACCTTTTCAGTCATTTTGGAAGATTAGTATTAATGTTTATGTGAACACCTTATGAATTGTCATATATTCGACTACCCATACATGGAGGTTTTTTTACTTGTCGAATTATTGTGCTTACAATTCACCTTTCTTTTTTTTATTTTTTTTTTACAATTCACCTTTCTTATCGCGGAGATTTAAATCCCTCTCCTCACGATGTGTGCTTGGAAAGGCTCGTTGCATGCTGTACAATTCTGGAAGTTACTCGCTCAGTGCACCTTGTTCTTTCTTCCGAAGTGTCTACTTCATTTGAAGGGACAAGGATGGGCCTTATTAACATGCTGGGATGCACATGTCATTTCCTAACATTGCTCTTTATGGGAAAGATATCTTTTGGAGACAGAAACTGAGTGGTGTGAGCAGGGCGACAGTAAATCTGTCCCCAAGCTACATTCCACAGTAAGTCATCACTGTGGGGGATGGACTTTCTGCTCATGGTGACACTTTTCCTGGTGAAGTGACCGAAAGCATGGAACCATTTCCACATCATCAGCCTCCTTGGCATGATTCATTTCTGCTCTTGTTTCAAGAAAGAGAAGTTAGGTTCTGGTTCTGCCAGTGTGAGATGGAGATCCTGCTGCGTTGAAATCTCCAGGCATGGCCACCTCACACAGTGCCAGGTTTTCCTGAATGTGAAATATCTTGATTCTGAGAGACATAAATATTTTAGCCTGAGGTGTTGATGACAATAAGTCTCTGGCCATCCTCCTGATAAGGTGTTTCTTCTTTGAGCTAAAATGCACTGTTATTTTTGTTTTGATTTTATATATTTATAATAGAATATAAAATGTATATTATTTTGTACTATATTTTTATATTACATGTATTTAAAGCTTACTCAAGTCTGCCATGACTCTGGTCAGATAGGCTTGTGAGAGGCAGATACACTGTAAAGTCCTTTACATCTAGTTCAAGCTATAATCCTAAACTATGTTTGTCAGGGCTGTTTTCTTGAAAAGCAGAGATTTTAATTAGGAAACCATCTCACAGTCTTTATTTCTAATGTTGGTGGTATTCTGTCTTTTAAAAACCTATTTATTAGTTATTTGAAAGCTTTGTACAAGGTGCTTTGATCATATTAACCCTGCTACCTCTCCCCAGTTCTACCTACCTTTTTCCCTACAGTTTGTATCCCTTAATTAAAAAAAAAAATCCTTCAGTACTAATTTGTACTCCTCATATATTCTTGGCTTTGTGGTTTTCCACTGGAGAGTGGGGAACTCACAGGGGCCTATCCTCTTGGAGAAAACTGTCTCCCTTTTCCAGCACCTAATAATTGGCAGCACCTTCATGGCTAGGAGTGGGTTGTGGTCTGCTTAAGTTTGCAAAGGCTTTGTGCATGCTCTCACAAAATTTGTGAGCTCCATGTGCAGCTGCCCTGCTGTGTGAAGATGTGTTATTGTAGCCATCTACCTCTGGTCTTCATGTTTTCTGCCCTCTCTCTGAAATGGTCCCTGAGCTTTGGGGACAGAGGTTCAGTATATGTGTTCCATTCTGCAGGCAATTATTCTCCATGCTTTGCCAGTTGTGGGTCTCGGTTAGTCTCTATCTTCTGTAACTAGAAGCTTCTCAGTGGAGGATTGAAAGATGCACTGATCTACCTTCTCTTTATTTTTTTTCAGTCTTTGTTGTCTATCTTTAATGTTGGTTGCTTTCTTTCTTTTCTCATATTTTAAATACAAATAATTTCCTCCTACTCTATTAAGGCATTTTTGATGTTTACCAACCTTTTCTGCTTTAGCAACTATTTCTGATTGTTTCCTGAGCTCTGTCTCCCATTTTTTTTTTTTTTTGTTTTCTAATTATGTTTTCTGTGATTCTTCTGTCTTTATCCTCTGAATTCCTTTACTTGGGATCACAGTTCATTCTGTTGCTTTGATGTTTGTCTAGAATGCCTGCAACATTTATAGAAATTCCATTTTGCCCCCTTAATAGTTTCATAATGCCTTTAGATAGAATTTCCACCTTTTACTTTTGTAACATTAGACATCATATGAAATTAATGTAACCTTTTCTTTGGGAGCAGGTGAGCTTGGAGAAAGCCTTCCACCATGCCTGGTGTAGTGTTGAAAGTATGCCACATACTGAGATTTCTTAATGGTCCTTTAGTCCCCGTTCTATGCTTTTTATCTATTTTTTTAAAGTTTAAAAAAATGTACAGATTTGAAGTTTACAATATGATTTTGTGACATATGTGTTGAAATAAAGTGGCTGCCATAATGCAAATGAGTAAGTATCTATCATCTCACATACTTTCATGACAACATCAGCTAAAATCTAACTTAAAAAAATAAGCATTGCAATATGTCATTAGCCCAAGTTCTTATGTAGCAACCTGTCCTTCATCCTGCCCTACTTCTCCCACAAAGACACTCTGTATGGTTGATTTCTACAGTTCATGAGAGTACATTTCTATTGTCACAGCTAAAAGCTGGATGGTAGGCCCCTCAGCTTTTGGGATAGGTGATCTCTTCAGTTCTGCCATTCCCAGGATGGGCCACCAACCGTCCACATTATTTTGGGCTGTGGTACTTTCATATTCACTAAACAGCCATTAGTTTCTCTCTGTTCGTCCCCCGCTGGAAATAATTTCCAGAACATCTTGCAGTGTTTGGTTTGGTCCTGACTGCTTTGTGTTTGAGGATGGTAACGACCTCATGTCACACACATTTTTATTCTGACGGTAGTCTATAGAATGTGAGTCATATTATCTACTTCTTTAATTCACTTTGATATGGAAATCTGATAGAAGTCACCACTGATGCTTTCGTTATTTTTAAACAAACAGTACGTTTATAGCATGTAGAGGCAGAATACACAAAGCAGTGCATGAGTTCCATATTCCAAATGCTCTAGTGGACATATAAAAATGTAGTTGTAATTACAACTTAAAATGCATATTTACTTTAACTCGAAATCTCAATAAAATTTTAAAATCAGGTATGTACCATGTAAAATTTCTTCAATGAATTTACAGCTGGACAAATGTTTTGGTTCATATTGAAACTTTATAAGGAAAAGTATGGGCACTTAATTTGCCTTTTCACTCTCTGCATATGTACAGACAGTGTGTAATTGGTTTTCACTTTTATAATGACACCATAAAGTCATAAAATTGAATAAACTCAAAAGTATATCATTGAAAAGAAAGATGGATAAACTTTGTTTTATGATCAGGAGCCTAGTGTATGTATAAAGTGAATGCCATTCCCCTTGGCGTCCTTTAGGAAAGCCACCATCAGCTCCTGTTGTAGGCCTAAAATGAATGTATGAATGAATTCAGAACTGAGACAATAACCTTTTTCTTTTGAAAATAGAAATGACAGTTGTAATGGGTTCTTATAATACAATTTACTGAATATTATCTTAAAATTGTGCTTGCAATAATGAAAAGAAATTAGGTTTTCATACCACTTTTTGTCCTGAAGTATTCCCAAGAGGGTAGAATAATACTACATATTTTCCTTGTGATGCTCAGATAATGTTATCCTAGGTATTTTCGTCTGGCCTGAAACCTTTAAAAACAGTGTTCCACTTTGAAATTGTACTACTCTAATCTAGAGTTTACAATTACAGCCAACATAGTTTGACAACATGCTTATAATAAAAATTTCCTGTTGATGACAACAATTAATTTGTAATTGGAACACTCTAAGAATGTCAGCTGGATGCGATGACGCACGCCTGTAAACCCAACACTCGGGGAGGCAGAGGCAGGTGGATCTCTGTGAGTTCAAGGCCAGCCTGGTCTACAAAGTCCAAACTAGTCAAGACTACACATAGAAACTCTGTCTCAAAGACCAACAAACAAAACAAAGCAAAACACTCCTATTTGAAAAAACTGAACCACTAAACAGATAACTAAGTCTTTATACAATATTTTATAGAACTTGAAATGGACAACGGTTCATAATGCAGATAGGTAAGTTTCACCTTTTCAGAAGCAGTTTTCTTTTTATTAATTAAAACAGTTCTTAAATTTAAATATGTTTTGATCATATTCTTCCCCTTCTCCAAGTCCTTCAGGATCCTTTCCTTCTCCCTACCCATCCAAGTTTCAGTTTATTTTTCAAATAACAAACAAAAACCCAATGAAACATCCCCTGCCCCCACAAATCAGAAAACAAAGCACCTCCTTAAAATAAAAAACTGTAATGACCAAACTGTAATCAAATAACAGTACACAAAAATCTTTAGAGAAAGTGCCTGTCTACATGAACATTCTGAGTTAAGTACGGAAAAAAACAGTTGTAATTAGCAAAACACTTTCACTTCATTATAATATTTTTTTCTTTCTTCTATTCCTGAACATGAGACCTATCCTGAGTGGTTGATATACCCAATGTCACTCCACTGGAGAAAATGATTTTCTGTCTCCCAGCAATTATAAATAACAGCTCAGTTGTTAACCTTTACCCTAGTGGCTAGGTTTTCATTCATTACTTCACTTTCACAAAATAAAACATAAGATAAAACATCTATCATATCACAGTTGGACAGGATAAACAACAGAAGGAAAAGAACAGAAGAGAAGGCACAAAAACTAAAGACTTGTTGATATACTCAGGAACACCATAAAATACTAAACTGCTGTATGTATGTGATGTATATGTACATACAAAGGACCTTACTGACCATCTCTTGTCACCAGTACTGTGATTGGGTTGCATCCAATTGAGTTGTTGGCCAAAGGTGTCCCATGGGAATCTCTAGACAAACCAGCCTGGTGCCAAGGTTGCTCTCCAGAAACTGACAGCAAGGGCCCTTGCTGAAGGCAACATCCACACAGCTCACTGAACATGGAGACGTTGAACTTGTGCCTACACAGAACCTTCACCTGCATGTTCAATTTCTTCACTGGAGAGAGCAAACCTACTTAGAAACAATCACTAAACAAATCAATCTCTTAAGCACAAGTTTCACAAAAGACTTGTTTACAATTAAAAGGATTAATTATTATCACACTGGATAAATTACCAAATTTGTTATTTGCATAGAAAAATGGTGTATTGATTATCTTAAATATCCCCATTCCTTACAAAAGAAGGCTTCATAAATTTTGTAGACTAAAAGTAAAATAATTGTTATGAAAATAACTGACCTTAAAGGACTTTTTGCTTAAAGGACTACCTTGGCATTAGATGATGTAAACTTACAGAGAATGGGATTGGTAGCAGCAAGGAACACCAGAGCAGGAAAGTTGACACTGGCATTATGCTAATTAGAGGCTAGCATCACCAACACATGACTGCTTAGTTGGATACAATGCAGCTTCAAGGTCTCTGTCCTGTTGTTTTAAAATGCTGGCCTTGGAATAGTGTTGTTATAAATATTAATAAAAACACCATGAGCTTTGTAAGTAGATTTTTGGAAGACTAATGACTTCCAGCTAAATATCAAGTCATTATTCTGACAGACCTTTAACTAGGCAACAAAGATGAAACAACATGTTAGGCCTTTCAAAAAGGTCTCAACAACCGCTCAATTGAGACAAAAGATACGTCAACTAGTTGTTTGACCTAAGCAGACTATTTCTGAATTTATTTATCAGTGTTTAGTTATTATCATACAACACTATACTGAGCTTGATAATTTTTGACTCCTAAAATTGGTTGCCTTTCCAGCTACTGCAAGTGTGCATATGCACACATATATAAACACAGACACAAACTGTCACACAGACATCTCAGAAAGAAAAGCAAGCAATACATGCTACCTGTACAAGAATATACAGAGTAAAGTATCACTTTATTTTCTATTTATCAAAACTGTAGTCTATATTTTAATGGATGCCAATTAATATAAATGAAAGTGTAGAAAGTGAAGAGAAGGAATGTATACAAACTATACAAGACTTATGCCCTAGATGTGATAAGAAAGAGAAAGAGATGGGTGAGAAGGCAAAAAACCAAAGAGGCTGCAATTGGAGCTACAATTGTGTGCCCTAAAAATCTGTGGTGTTATGATCACAGACACCCCCCGTATTAGAAGATTAAAGCTAAGATATTGGAATTTTTTTGTATTGGAATATGAGCATAGCATATTTCCAACTGAATTGGACCAAGTTAAAATTTGAAATAACACAGATATTTTGTGTCCACTGTGTGGTGCATGCGATGACAGGACTGAGGAAAGAACAAGACTTCTGTTGTTCTCCAAAACTTCTTTTTACTTGAACTGTCTCTTAACCAAACCACAAAAAACAGCCAAGTATACCCGAATGTGTTGTCAGTAAAGTTTTTCTTATTTGATTACCATTAGTGCCATAAGCATGTAGTGGTTTGGATAATAATGACTCATATGTTTCAATGTGTTGTCATCAAGGAGGAGTGTTCCTTGACAGGGTGTAGTCTTGTTGGAGGAAGTGTGTCACTGGGGTACAAAGGAAGCTGTGCCTTTGGGGTTTCAAGAGAGCTCCAGGCCCAGGATCTCTCTCTCTCTCTCTTCTGCCCACAGATCTTGATGTAGACTTGCAGTCGCTTTTCTAGCACCAGGCTTGCCTGCATGCCACCATGCTTCCCGCCGTAAACCTCTGAACTGGAAGCCAGCCCCAGTTAGTTTCTCTTCCTCCCTAGAGTTGCCAGGGTCATTGGTTGCTTCTCTTCACAGCAAAAGGACACTAAGCACGTTCTACCACTTAATGAGCTTTTTGAAAATTATAATTAGAACATCAATTTGTTCTACCATTTAAATATGAGTTGATGGAACATGTTTTGGCTAGCTGAAAAATAAATAACAGGGAAAACTATGTCCTGATATTTCAGACTACATAAGAGATAAGACATGCACAGCACTACCAGGGTGGGAGGCAATAAAATATTGTCTCGGTGTGAACTTCTGAGGATGAATGTGAGCATGTGGAATTAACCACAACCTAACTTGTTGCATGCTTAGAAAATCCCTGCACTCTTATTTGACTGTTTAGTTTAATCTGTGTTCATATGTTGATCCCTATCATGTTTGAATGATGTATGCTTTAAACTCATTTTATATAGGATGTATATTGTTCTAAGGTGTGTGTGTGTGTGTGTGTGTGTGTGTGTGTGATGTGTATAATACCAGCTGAAAGGACCATTTGTTTTCTTCTTTAAGTCTAGTGTCTTGAATATGGTACAAAATTCTAGAATTATCTGATATTATCTTTATTATTATTATTAATTATCTGAATATATCTTTATGCAGATATATTCACTTCATATAGAGGTCTTCATTTTAAATCATTCAACCATAAGAAAATTCTATCTAGTCAACAAAATACAGACTGCATGTCTGCACTTCCTGTCCAGCACCTCAGATCTGTATGTGAGAATGGCCTACAATCCCACAAACAGATTCAAGCAAGAAGAAATAATGTAGTAAAATATTGTGAATAATTGCCTGTTTCTGCAACAAAGTTTAGGCTTCTCTCTTGAAATGGTACAACTCAAATATCAACATTAGGGACTGTCCTTGTTTGGGAATAATTAATGTCTTTACACTGTCTTCACTATTAAATACAGTCAGACAGGAAAGGAAAATGTTAAAATCTCAAAGGCTAAAGCTATAGAAAAATTATACAGTAGGCTGACAAAGTGTTAACTTTGATTATGTGTGTTAATGCTCTTCGAGAGAAGAAAGAAAACAAAGTTGCTAACTATGTAAACACAGTACTCATTTTTAAAGAAAAAACTTTAAGTGGTGTCAAATCCAATAAATTATATTTTACCTAATGTGCTCAAATGGCTGTATTATATTTAAGTTTTAAGATGGAGAGATCAAAAATAATCCTCGTGGATAATGACCCAACAACAATGACAAGCTGACACAATTCATAGCTATGCTAAATATTCTAAAATGTTTTAGTATAAAGTGCTAGAAAATATCATAAAATATAGAGAAAATATTAACTTTGTTACCTCAGTGTTGATGATAATAATTGAAATGGTTTGCCCAACCAACTGTGCTCTTCTGAATGCAATTTCAGTAATATGGCACTTAATATTCTAAGAAATATGAGAAAATGTTGGAAATTGTTGCATAAACTGCTTTGACTGAAGCAGACATTGTGGTGAAGGGTAATCTCCAGTAAACAGCTATTATGTTTAGATGCAATGAGATGCAAAGCGGATGCAATCACACAACTTAAGTGTTTTACTTCCACATCTCTCCTCTTGTTTTCAGCCTTTCCCTGGATGATGCTGTCCTGCTGAACACACAGAGGATCAGAGTCAGTGTGGGAACTGCTGCTTTTCTGCAGGCAGGTAAATATGCTCAGCTTTTATTTCCTTTGCCTTGAGCAAAGGCACTCTTTTGGGATACAAATCCAGGAAGTAAAAGCAGCTGGTGGTGACAGAGATGTCTCATCAGCTCAGAGGTCACATTGGAAAGTTGCAAGGAGAGCATTATTCCAGACTCTAACGGGCAAGTGTGTAAAAGAGCCCACTGGTGCTTGGGAGGCAGGCAGAACACTTGAACGCTGATCCTCTGTCCTTTGCCACAGACCACGAGGTCTCTGACACACTCGCTGTTCTATGCAGAATGGATCTTGAAACCTTCTATAAGGCAGTCATTACATGACTGTATCTGATGCAAAACGTCACCAGAGAGTTTATGTAAATCAATAGCTTTTCTTTGTATTTATTTAAATTAAATTTTAAAATTTATTTGTTTTACATCCTGATTGTAGCCCCCTCCCTTATCTCCTCTCGGTCTCACCCTTCCTTCCTCTTCCCCACTATCCAGTTCCCCTAGTTTTCAGAAAAAGGGAGCCCTCCTTTCCTGCCAACTGACCCCAGCCTATCAAGTCTCATCGGACTGCCTGCATCCTCTTATTCTGTAGCATGGCTAGGCCACATCACCAGGGGGAAGTGATCAAAGAGTGGGCAACAAAGTCCACGTCAGAGACAGCCCCTGCTCCCCTTACTAGACAACCCACATGGAGACTGTGATGGCTATTGGCTAAATCTGAGCAGGGAGTTTAGGAAGTCTTTAATTTCTTTATTTCTTCCTTGACTTAGTTGTCATTGAATAGAGAGTTGTTCAGTTTCCGTGCATGTGTAGGCTCTTTGCTATTTATGATGTTGTTGAGGTCCAGCTTTAGTTCATGGTGGTTTGATAAGATAAAAGGGATTATTTCAGTCTTCTTGTATCTATTGAAGCTTGCTTTGTGACTGGATATTTGCTCAGTTTTGGAGAAGGTTTTATGAGGTGCTGAGAAGAAGGCATATTCTTTTGTGTTTGGATGAAAAGTTCTGTAGATGTATGTTAGGTCCATTTGATTCATGATATCTGTTAGTGTCATTATTTCACTGTTTAGTTTCTGTTTCATTGACTTGTCCTTTGGTGAGAGTGGGGCCTTAAAGTCTCCATCTATTAATGGGTTGGAATTGATGTGTGGTTTAAGCTTTATTAATATTTCTTTTACAAATGTGGGTGCCCTTGTATTTTGGGCATCGATGTTCAGAATTCAAATGTCCATCTTGGTGGAATTTTCCTTTGATGAGTAAGAAGTGTCCTTCCTCATCTTTTTTGATAAATTTTGGTTGAAAGTCTATTTTATTAGATATTAAAATGGGTGCACCAGGTTACTTCTGAGGTCCACTTGCTTGGAAAACCTTCCTCCAGCCCTTTACTCTCAGATAATGCTTATTTTTGTGGCTGAGGTGTGTTTCTTGTATGCAGCAGAATAATGGGTCCTGTTTATGCATGCATTCTGTTAGTCCGTGTCTCTTTATTAGAGAGTTGAGTCCTTGATATTGAGAGAGATTAATGACCAGTGGCTGTTATTTCCTTTTATTTGATGTTGGTTGTGGTATTGTGTTTGTGTGCTTGTCTATTTTGGTTTTGCTGTAGAGAAGTTATTTATATCATTTGTTTCCTTGGGTGTAGGGAATGTCCTCAGGTGGGAGGTTTCCTTCTAGTAAATTCTGTATGGCTGGGTTTGTGCATAGATATTGTTTAAATTTGGTTGTGTCATGGAATATCTTGTTTTGACCATCTGTAGTGATTGAAATTTTTGCTGGGTATAGTCGCCTAAACTGGTATCTGTGGTCTCTTTGGGTTTGCAAGATGTCTGCTCAAGCACTTCTGGCTTTTACGGTGTCTGCTGAGAAGTCCAGGGTTATTCTGACAAGTTTGCAATTATAGGTTACTTTTATCCCTTGAGGTTTTTAACATTTTCCTTTGTTTTGTACATTTAGTGTTTTGATTATTATGTGGCAGGAGGGTTTTCCTTTCTGGTCTATTCGATTTGGTCTTCTGTAGGTCTTTTGTATGTTTATAAACATCTCTCTTAAGACTGGGGAATTTTTCTCCTATAATTTTATTGAAAATATTTTCTGGGCCTTGGATCTGGGAATCTTTTCTTCTGTTCCTATTATTCTTAGGTTTTAGTCTTTTCATGGTGTCCTTGATTTCTTGGGTGTTTTGTGACAGAAAATGTTTTAGATTTAACATTTTCTTGACGGATTCACTGATTTATTCCATTGTATCTTCTACACCTGAAATTCTTTCCAATCTCTCTTGTACTCTGTTAGTGATTCTCACCTTGGTAGTTCCAGTTTTTGTTTTTCTCTAAGTTCTCTGTATTGAAACTGATTTCCTCAGTTTGTGTTTTCTTTATTATTTCCATTTCCATCTTCAGATCTTGAACTGTTTTTATTGATTTTCTTCACCTGTTTGTGTTTTCCTGTATTTCTTTAAATGAATTGTTTAATTCCTTCACCAGTTTGTTTATATTTTCCTTTATTTCTCTGAGTGATTTGTTTCCTTTCTAAAGGCCTCAAACTATTTGATTGTACCTTCCTGTATTTCTTTAAGTATTTTATTCATTTCTGCTGTTATCATTTTCATAATCATAGATTTAGTATTTCCTTATGTTTCAGGTGTGTTAGTGTGTGCGGGGTTGCTTGCCATGCGATAACTGAGTTCCAAGGACGCCATATTGCTCTGGCTTTTTATTATTATTATTATTATTGTATTTTTACAATGGCCTCTATCCATCTGGTGGTCTTTGGCATTGGCCGGTAGATACTGTTGCTCACTGGAGTTCTAGGGCATGGAGGAAGAGCCCTGGGAAGGACTCTGGATATTCCTGCAGTAGACCTGATCAGATTGGTGGGAATGGTCTTGGACTGGCGGGTAGTTCTTAGGGACTTGCCAAAGGCTCTCCTAAGATGTGTTAACCTGGGGAATAACTGGATTCCTCAGGAGCCCAGAAACCCTCCTCTCACCAGGGGAAGTCCTAGAGTTAGCTACTCTGCTACTGGCTTTCTTACTCCAAGATTAATGAGCTCCAGCTGATCAGACACAGTGCTCAGAAATTGTGTTTGCTGGGTGGAACCATTTTGGAGAACTTGTAAGCTCAGAGGTTTTGCCAGTCTCCTTAGGGAGATGGGTTGAACTTAGAGCTCAATGGGGTTGTTACCATAGCTCCTGAGCTTCAGGAGGCCAGAGGTTTGAGCTCAGTACCCAGTACCTAGTACCCAGTACCCAGTATCCATAGAGGGTGGGTGGCGTGAGGCTGAGGCTTTGCACTGCCCCATGGGAGCCCAGGAAATTTTTCTCAGGAAAAGTCCGAGGGTGACTTGGACCCAGGCGCTCCTCTCACCTGGGAAACACAGATGCTGAAATTTGGTTGTACACAGCACAGCCTGATCTTACTGCTGTCATGCTATTGAGATACCTTGCATCATCAGCACTGCCATCTTAGATGCCCCCCCTCCAACTCCACCAAATAATAGCTTTTCTTTCACCTGGCAGATGAAAGAAAATTAATTAATTCACTAAGTATCTTTGAAATGCCTTGGAAGTTCTTTGTAGGACCTGAAATACCTTGCTTAGATTATCTTCATCAGGAGCAGAAGTTGATTCTTGAGAGCAGAATTTGATGCAGGGTTAAGTCTTACAAGATGAGTTGTGTACCAAAGCTCTGTGATAGTCTCCTGAAATTGAAAATAATGAATGATGATGAGTTTTGTTTCTGTTTGTTTGTTTTGATTTTTAGACATCATTATTTATTTATTTATTTATTTATTTATTTATTGCGTAATCCTGGCTGTTTTGGAACTCACTCAGTAGACCAGGCTTGCCTTGCACTCAAAGATCCACCTGTCTCCACCTTCCAGGTGCTTGGTCTAAAGGTGTGCAACATCAAGCCTGGTGATGAGTTTCATTATGTGATTTAGAAGCTAATTCCAAAGAGATTTTAAAAACCACATTGAGTAAGAGTACCCCTTTCATTATAAACCCATTGCCTTCATGTGTGCCTGGAACAGAACATGGCACCCAGGGCACTCTCTGGGACTCAGCTGTTCTCAACCTGTGGGTTGCAACCTCTTTGGGGGTCAAATGATCCTTTCACGGGGGTTAAATATCAGATAGCCTACATATTAAATATTTACATTATGACTCATAAACATTAGCAAAATTACAGTTGTGAAGTGACAAGAACATTATGTTCTTGTTACAACATAAGGAACTGTATTAAAGCGTCATAGCACTAGGAAGGTTGAGAAGCACCTCTCTAACAGAATAGTTTCTCCATTAGCAGATACTGTTAAGTTTATCCCCTGGGGACCATGCTGATCCACCGCTCACCAAACTGACATTTGGTTTGTCATAAATCCCAGATGTTACTGCAACTCTACAGACAAGGATGGAAACTTGCTGCAGCTGCTCTTGCTGGGAAGGGAGGACATCAGCCAGCAAAGTCTTTTTAAAATCATGTTAAATTTTTATAGTTAAGTCTGATGCTTTAAGTTTAAAATATAATTCTGTCATTTATTATCTACAGGACTTTTAGGTGATTTAAATGTTCTTGAGTTTAATTTATTCATGTGTTAAATACAAATAATAATAATTATGCCCTGTCCCAGGATTTTGGTAGTCAAAAAAAGTTAGTCCACACAATGTATTCAATCTTGACTCTCAAATAACATTAAATAAACGTAGCTATACCCTTGTTCTTGTGGTAAACTTTGCAAGTAATACAGTTTGAGGCATTGTGCCTCCATCTTGGCTTTTTGGATAACAATAACATAAGATTTTATTAACCAAATTTAGCAACTGTTAACTACATTTTCTAGAGCTAAAAACAAATAAGTCAATTTCATTTTTGAATAAATATTCAATAAAAGGCAGAGTATTTGAGGTGAGCAGCTCTTTCTAAAAGGCCTCTTACTTTATACAGTTCAGCCTTTAGTAAATATTTCTGTCAGTTGATACTTAATTGGGTGTTACCATTTGAAAGTATCTTTTGTAGTTAAAGGTTACTAATTCATGTCAATTAAGCAAACACAGTTCTTAAAGCATAGTTTACATATCTTTTCTCTTGTCAAAAATTATGTCTAGAGGAGGTAGGGAAGATGTCAGAGGAATTCTGGAAGAGGAAACCATAATCAGTGTATACTGTATGAAAAAAAAAACCTATTTTATAAAGAGACAAAAAGGGAAAAAAACATAAAAGAAACATACAACCATGAGGTGGGGTATAGCACCTGATGGTTGTAAAATCAATGTTCTGGAGGATGAGGCAAGGGGACTACATTTGAAGTCAACCTGGGTGGGCTTTAATTTTAAATTTTTTGTGGATACAGTGAACTTTGCTGATGGTATTAAAGAGAGTGGAACCCCCTAAGTCCCACCAGTTATTCTGAGAGTCTGGGATGGAAACTGTGAGAGAGATGTTCAGTGTTGGAGGCTGAGTTGGGACAGGATCTCCTTGTGTCCTTGCTGGGATTCTTCTGCTTTGGTTTGGGGCTTCTTACTCTTTGGAGGCCATGTAGGTCTTGAGGTCTACTACCCTGTTGCTGTAGTTGTATTTATTGTCATACCAGGAAATAAACCTTAAAAAGCTGTTTTTGAGAGCAATGCCAGCCCCAGCATCAAGAGTGGAAAAGCAGATGTCACGATGAAAGTTGTAGGAGACAACCTGGTCCTCAGTGAAGCCCATGATTCCCTTTAGTTTATGTATGTGAGAGTGCATAACTGTGTGAGCTGTGTGTGTGTGTGTGTGTGGCACTCCTGCCGCAGCACATGTATGGTGGTCAGACGACAACTTTGTAAAATCAGTTGTCTACTTTCGCTGTGAATGCCAGGATTTCAACTCAGGCTGCCTGGAACTTCCAGTGCCTGTCTTATGCTCAAAATGTAGACATAACTCAAATATTTCATAAGGGAATATAAATAAGTGGCATGGTCTGAAGCCTTTCGTTTCTTATGTGAAAGGAAGTGAATGGAGGCCCCACTGCCCATAGATACTTCTACAAAGGGTAAGAGGAGATTGATGTTGTATGGTTTGGTGATGTATGGAGACCATTATCAACACAGAACACAGAATCGGGGCCTTTTCAGTTGTGTCTCCCAGAGGGCAGAGCTTTCAGTGAAGGGAGTAGGTATTGCTGCTCTGTCAACAGCCGTAGTCCCAAGGAGCAGGTGAGAAGAACAAGGCAGGAAAGCAGGAAGAGCAAGCGCTAACATAATGATGTGTGCTTCATTTCCACAACTTGAAAATATAGCTCACTGTAGAACCTCAGAGCAGTCTCTTTGAAAAGGCAGAGCCTCAGTCTCCAGAGCACCCATCAGGATGAAAAATAGTCACTTGTCAACTGGTTTCCTTTTCACATCAGTCAAAAGTTCTTGTGCTTTTTTCTGGTCACCAGACCAGAAAGTAAAATATTTGCAAAGGTGATCTGGGATAAAATCCAGCACAGTCAACATATGTATATTGAAGTGTCTGGGCCCAGGCATGGGTGAAACTTTACTCAATGTAAAGATTTAGGAAAAAATTAATTTTGCCATTGCTATTACTTCATGTTGATTTTTATTTATCCATTCTTTGGGGTTAGTAGGTTTGCTTATTTGTTCATGACAGCCTCTCACCCCACAGTTCAGGCTAGCCTAGCATTCATTATGTACCCAAGAGAGGCCTTAAACTTAGAAGAATCCTCTTGCATTAGCCTTCTGAGTGGGATTACAAATGTAAACCATGCCCAGCCTCATTTAATTTCTTTTTTGTTTTATCTCATTATTTTTTTTCTGTGCCTAATTGGAATTTATTTTATTTAAGTGATGTCTTCTAACCAGAATTGTGTTTTGGTTTATATAATAAAAATTCAACTGTAACAAAGTATCACCTACAGCACCAATTTTAAGGTAAAGCTACAAAAGAATACAAGGTAACTTGTCCATGCTAGCTGGAGACTGGTTCCGTCTGCTCTGCTCTTCCTTCAGGCTCTGCCTACCAGCCATAAAGTCAGGGAAGACAAAAAAGCAAAGATTCTTGTATGGCTCTTCATTCACCTTGTTAGACAAAGAAAGTTCTAACAGATATCAACATTTCACATGAATATTATATAGGTAATTAAAACATTAATAGTATAAAATATGCGATTTTCATATGCCTTACTTAGGAGTTAGGGTGAAATGTTAATGAGCAAAGAAAAATTTCTCACAATCAATTGCTCTTTAAATTGATTAGACATTCTGAAGTTAATGTGTTTGATTCACTACAACTACAGAATAAAGGAGAAAAATGCATTCCCTTTCATACACATAGATAATACATTTGTGGAAATGCATTCGTGTTTTTTTTTTTAATCAAAGTAAATTTGAAACAGAGCAAAGATTCTTCAGATTCATTAGATCTTATCAGATTGTTTAAGGATTATGGTTAGTGGCGTGTTTAGTTGTAAGTATGAATTCTTTTCCATTATGCTTGAATACAGAATGTTCATGTCCATTCTCGTCACTCTCTTTAAGCATTGTATAGAGTACTGTAGCCAGTGTAGTAAGGCTAAAGGGGAATCAAAGTTTCAAGGAATGAAAGATATAAAATTGTTAATGATTTTTGGTAACATGATTGCACACATATAAAATAAAAAAATATATACAAATAGAAATAAGCAATTTTGCTAGAATCTAGGGAAATATAAAAATCTATAGTAATAGTGAAACATTTGATTTTAATGCCATTAATAACAGCCCCAAAATATTAAAATCTTATGAACAAATCTAATAGAAGATGCAAGAGACCTTTACACTAAAAATCTCAGAACATTGCTGAGAGAAATTAAAGATTTAATAAGCAGAACAATAGACCATGTTATAGAATGGGAAGACTCAATTTTGCAGTCTCTTATTTGCACTATCCATTCAGTGCCAACACAATCAAAATCACACTAGGGTTTCATTGAAATTGATGAGCTTGTTCCATACTCTATGTAGAAATGCAAAAACTAAAACAGTCAAGGAAATAATGAAGAAGGAAGATAAAGCTAGAAAACTCACAGTAGAAAATATTATAACACCATGGAGCCATGCTAATTAGTACCAAGTGGTATTAAAAGAAGACGGTAGGATAGAATAAAAATGCTATAAATAGATCCAGATGTAAACATATATGTTTTACCACTTTGTTGCCACTGTAATTCAGTGAGGAAATGAAGACAACTTTCAAGTAAATGATGTTAGGTTGTAATTCTACCCTTGAATGTATGGGTAATAAAAGCAAGTTAACAGGAAGAATATAATTGTATTTATAGCAAATTTAAAAACAAGCACAATTTACCTGTGATTTAAAAACAAACAAAAACCTTAATTTTATTTGGTGAGGACAGCTATATTTTGCTTTGCATATAAAGTGGCCTCAAAAACTCTTGTGTTGAATGCTGGGACATAGGTAGTGGAAATATTAGGAGGTGTTTTTGTTCATGATGATGTGACCTTAATCAGTGGGTTAGTCAATTAGTAAGTTATTACTGAATGGGCTATAGATGCTGGGGACTGTTGGAGAAAGTGGCTCACTGATGGTATACCTTTGTGAAAAATGCATGTCATCTCTGCTCCTTTCCTGCATCTCTCTGTACTTTCTGGCTGCCATTAGGCGGGCATGTGTGAAAACAGAACCTTAATAGTGACCTCATTTGTGCACGATATTGATTTTTGAAGGAACCTAAGAGACAGAGAACAAAAATTCTAAATGTAAGCATGGAAAACTATTTCTATGATATCAGAGCAGGCAAATATTTTCAAAGTTGGCTGCACAAAATTCTATTTAAAACACTGGGAAGTTAAACTGAAGAGCTTCTATTAGTGAAAGGGTCTCCCTAAAAGGATGAGGAAACCCTGGAGAGAGGACCAAAGATGCTATCCATATACACATTTGACAGGGGTTCTAAATTCCGAAGTGTGTGTATGCACGCATGTTTGGGTTGATTTGGAAGTCAACATCTGTTTTCTTCCATCACTTTCCATCTTACCTTTTGAAGCAGGATTTCTCACTGAACCTGAAGCTTACAGATTTGCCCAGGCTGGCCAGGGCATCCTTGGAAACTCTGTAATCACTTTTCTCCCTTTGGGGTTGCAGAGATGTACCATTGTACTCAGCTTTTTACATGAATGCTTGGGAATCACTCAGGTCCTGACCTTGTATGGCAAATACTTGACTGACTGAGCCATCTCCCAAGATCCCAAGACCAGCCTCGTAACTGCTATCAATAATAATGGAAAATAGGAAGGCAGTGCCAGCAGACGGAAAGAGCATATTCTAATTGGTCAATGAATGTGTCAAAGAATGAATGTGTAAAAGCTTGTTATTTCTGGACTTGATGTTGCAGTCAACTCACAGGTTTCTCTCCCTCCAGTTTATAGTACTATATTTTGTTGGTAGAACATACTTCTCAAACATAAACACTTATCACGCGAGAAGAGATAATAAACAAAATCCCTAGTATAAGACTGGGTACTTGGTACCACCAAATACTATTTTCTTGTACACATATTGGAAATGTTTCTGATATTCATTAAGGAAGAATGCCTATTTTAGATTGAATTTCCAGGAAGCATACCATGGGACAATACTCCTGGTGTTTACTGAGAACATGAATCAAGATCTAAGAGGAGGCAAGATCTAAGGTGAAGCCTGATTTCAGGTCATCACCTGGATCTCCTATAAGTTCTAGGACACAGGTTACAGGTAACTTTATTCTTTGATAGAGGTAATTGGAGAAGCATTTAGGTATCTGACAAGCTATGAGCCACCCTTGGAGGGACTCATCTCCCAGGAATTTCTGGGTCTTGGTTAGTGAGCACACCTATCATAGCCCAAACAAAACAAAATTCTCAGTTAAAGGTTTAAAAAACTGTTTGTTTATTAATTTCTCTCTTAACCCAGATATCACAGAAATAATTGATACTCTACTATATTATTTTAACAAGTTTCACAGCACAAGAACTGAGCAGTTGTTACTCTATCCTTAATCCTCTAAGCTAATTTGGTTTCCTCCCAGTGTACATCCCAGAGATACTTGCACATTGTAGCTTTCAGGTTGGAGGAAGTAGCTTGACACTGGGCTGAGTCACCACTCAGATGGAGGTATGGCCTCCAAGGCACAGCAGGGCTGCCTCATCCTTGCTTGCTAGAAGCTTCTCCAGTGAGTATTTGATTCTCTAAATCCCACCACTTTAGTATTTATTCTTCCTGGGCTGTCTAGAGTATTCTAACCTTTATAGATAGCCAACAGGTAACATTCAATTTCCTTGCCAGTTTTCTGAAGAGAGAGAGAGAGAGAGAGAGAGAACACAAGGTTTTTAGACAGATACCAGAAGGTCAGTTTTACAATTAAAAATGCTAATTTGGCTTGGTTTGAAAGCCAAATGGACCTGCTAAATATGTTCCAGAAATAGGTATCTTCACCAGCTTTGTCAGTAGTTTATGCTTTACCAGACTGCCAGAAATTAGATAACCTACTTAAAAATTTATTTTTCACATTCTTGAAGCAGAAGATTGAACTGCAGAAGCTGGAAACTTCTTTCTGTACCGATCCTCAAATCCAGAAGTTGGGAAAGATGACCTAACTAACTGGAGGGAAATAAAATAAAGGTCTAATCCCAGTAACAGATGTGATCCCTTGTCATCGAATCTACTAAAGGCTCCATGTTTTACTATTATCACATTGGCAACTGCTGACATTTAGGAGGATCATTTCACACTGGAGCACCAAAGCCGTGACCAGTAGCCCTGGGCTGATGGGGTCCCCAGCTGCCATCACAAAAAGTTGCCCCAAGTGAGTAGTAGACAGGAGGTTCTTCCCTGGGTTGTTCAGCCTCAAAGGAAGGAAGGAGGGTCTTCTTTTAAAGTTCAGAGTATATTCCCCAGATTACTACCCCAACCGAGATGGCTTGGGGAAAGAAAAGTAGATGTGCCTGTAGAAAAAGGCAGCAGATTGGGAGAAAAGAGTGGTTCCAACCAACACTTAGGACTTTTGCTTTGAAAGTCGTATTACTGAAGCCGTTTTATATTAGCTACTTTATTTTCAATAAAAAATCAGCAGTAGTATCTTGTAATCATTGTTCTTAAAAGGAAACCTATGTTTGTTTTTTGTTTTGTTTTTTTTTTTATATATGCCCAGGAATGGTATAGATGAATATTGATGTAGCACTATTCCTAACTTTCGGAGAAAGCACCAGATTGATTTCCAAAGTGATTGTACAAGGGCACATTTCCACCAGCAATGGAGGAGGGTTCCCCTTTCTCCACATCCTCTCCAGCATGTGTTGTCACTTGGATTTTTTTATCTTAGCCATTCTGATGGGTATAAGGTGAGATCTCAGGGTTGTTTTGATTTATATCTCTTGATGACTAAGGACATTGAACAATTCTTTAAGTATTTTCTCCACCATTTGATATTCCTCTATTGAAAATTCTCTATTTAGCTCTGTAATCCATTTTTTAAATTGGATTACTTAGCTTGTTTGTGTTTAACTTGTTAAGTTCTTTATATATTCTGGATATTAGCCCTCTGTCATATATAGGGTTGGTGACAATCAATCCTTTCTCAATCTGTAGGCTATCATTTTGTTCTGACATCAGTGTCCTTTGCTATACAACAAGGACATTTGCTCAACCATGTGTGTAGCAGCTTTATTCATAATAGCCAGAAGCTGGAAAAAACCTATATGTCCCTCAATGGAGGAATGGATACAGAAATTGTGTACATTTACACAATAGAATTTGTTCAGCTATTAAAAACAAGGAAATCATGAAATTAGCAGGCAAATGGTGGGAACCAGAGAAGATCATCTTGAGTGAGGTAACCCAGAAGCAGAAAGACACACATGGTATATACTCACTCATAAGTGGATATTAGCCTTATAATGCAGAATAAACACACTAAAATCTATAGTCCTAAAGAAGCTAAACAACAAGGAAGACCCTAAGGTAGATGCTCAATCCTCATTCAGAATAACAAACATGATAGACATTGGAGGAGGGAGAAAACAGGGAACAGGACAGGAGCCTATTAGGGAGGGCCTCTGAAAATCTCTACTGATTAAGGTATCAAAGCAGAGGCTGAGACTCATAGCCAAACTGTGGGCACAGTGCAGGGAATCTCATGAAAGAAGGGGAGATAGAAAGACTTGGAGGAGACAGGAGCTCCAAGAGGAAACCAACAGAGCCATAAAAATTGAGCACTGGGGGCTCTGAAGAGAATGATACCCAAACCAAGGACAATGCATGGAGAGAAACTAAAACCCCAGCTCAGATATAGCCCAAAGACTCAGTCTCCAAGTGAGGTCCCTAGTAATGGGAGCAGGGACTTTCTCTGGCATGAACTCAGTGGCAGGCTCTCTGATGATCTTGGGCAGTGGGGGGGTGCAACCTTGACAGGCCACAGAAGAAAACAATGCAACCAGCCCTGATGAAACTTGATAGGCTAGGGTCAAATAGAAGGGGAGGAGGACCTCCTCTATCAGTGGACTAGGGGATGGCATAGGGGGAGAAAAGGGAGGGAGGGTAGTATTGGGAGGAGCAGAGGGAGGGGGCCACAGCCAGGATACAAACTGAATAAATTGTAATAAATAATAACAAAAAAATTAAAAAGGAAACCTATAATGATTTTATATTTTATATGCAAAAGTAATGAAACATAATGTTTCAACCTGTCTATACTCAGAGGTGCTAGAGATGGGACCTAACTTGGTCCTCATTCAACTGTTGTGGGCAGGGATAAAAAGAAGTAATAAAGGAAAGACATTGAGTTGCCATGGTAATGAGATAATCATGACAGAAAAGCTGGCTTAGCAGGAGTGCATTGCTGTCCACCGGGAAGCCAGAGGAGAGAGCTGTGCATGGCGTGCCTCACTGCTCACAAATGGAGTGATCTTCCTCTGCAGTGGTGGGGACAGAGTGAGCAGTGCCCTCTCTTCTTCACGGTGACATATACTGGTGACCAATGTGCAGCCATGTTTTCACCATGAAAGAAACAAGGAACTAAATAAACACTGATATTTCCCAGCAGAAAATTACCCTCCTCTTCTTCACCCTTGGCACACCTTGAATCAACCTTTCGATGCCCTCCTCAGTTTAAGAATAAAGACTGATCTGGGCAGTGGAAGTCAGCATTCCCCTCAAGGTGCGTCCCTTGGGAGAGGGGTCCCCACTATACAAACTGTGGGATCCTTAGGGCAAATAAAACTCTCAGCTAGTTTTACTTGGAAGGAAGCTCGGAGATAGGTATGGGGCATTTTTTTTATCATTCTAACTAATTTTTAATGATGATATCTGATATTTTAACAGTTCGACCAGAGCAGCAAAGCCTTGAGTTTGTTGTTTAAATATCTTTGATGCTTTGTCATAACAAATTAGTTTCTAAATGTTTCCAATTTGGCAGATAACGCTGATTATTTCCTGCAATCACACTGCATATGTGCACAAGATTATAATTAATGATCAGGGTTGCCAGCCATACTTCACTAATAATCCATCAGTTCTTAGGCGCTGATTAGTTCAACTGGCATTTGTGCCCTCTGCTGGGGCAGACACAAGAGGAAAAGGGCTGTTGATCTGGAGAGATCTGCCAGAGTCAGAGGATCAATAGTTTCCTGATTTCCGTTATAAATCTGAAAATTCTGGGGGCGCTATTGACAAAGCTGCCACTGTGGATAGAGAGTGTTTATATCGCCTCTACTGGAGGAGTGCATTTCCTAATTAGATTGAAATTGGTCGGTTGGCAACTTTGCAATCTGTGCTTCCCCACTGTCCCAGTATGCTAACACAAGGATTCTGAGATTAGTGGTGTAATTCAGAAGAATTATGTGACCAAGAGATGTCAAGGTATCAAAGTTGTTTCATCATGATGAAATGAAAATTATCAACTCACTTACTTATATCTCCTTGCATTTATACTTTTAAAAATACTATATCTATCCATATCTTGGGCAAAAATGTGGCCAACAAAAGATTGTCCTAAGGAGATATCATTAAATGCTTGAAAAAAAAAAAAAAAACAGGAGGAAGCACAAATTTATTTCTGATTATTTGGAATTCCTGTGATATTAGAGTTTTGATATGATTGTCATGTAAGACATGTCCAGTACAGATTCCAAGACCCCTTGGACCTTTCTGAGCAGCTTCCTGCTGGGATAACCCCCACCGCCACACCTGGAAGTATTAAGGCGTATATCATCCCAAGTCAAATTTATTTTACTTTTTACTAAAAGACTGTGATGATCTACCTTCAGGAGGGCATATAGAGGTAGGAGGTCCAATCAACAGCCCAGAAAAATCTTTTATTTTGTGCTAGTAAAAAAAAAAATAGAACAACTAATTCCAAGGTTCTTCTTTCAGAGCACAACAGAAGAGTCCTTCACCATGGATTCTTAACTGTGACTTAGTGACACCCTGGATTGTTGACAATCAGATTCTTGACTTGGAGGACATATATGATGAGTGTGTGTGTGTGTGTGTGTGTGTGTGTGTGTGTGTGTGTGTGTGATGGGAAAGAAGGATTTTGATTTGTGTTTGGTTTTCCAGTTTGTCCAGGAAGTCAAAGTTAGAGAAAGAAATTATGAACTTCTTTTTTCTTTTCACTTATGGCTAGATTGCATGAGCATATGTGGATGGACACTGGAAACCTTTACCATGGAGACCCCACCATTACCAGTTCATCAAAGAATCCAGTTGCTCCCAAGACCAAATGAGCAGTTATTTCAATGGATTCATCAACTGGTAGGGCATACCCAATACTGATTTTTAAGTGGAGTGAATATTCAGTGGAATAAACTTCCTTAAAGCCTGGGGAAGTGTTAGTAAGAGGTGTGGTCACTGAAAATGGTGGAAATGTAGATCTTTAAATAAATCATTCTAATCTACGGATTTCAGATAACTATGCAAGTCTGAAGATTTCACTTGGTTTTGATCATTCAATTAATCCTGAACTTTTTACTGGCTGCAGTGTACAAATTGTATGAGATAATTTTAACTGTCAAAAGATTTGGCAGGGGGTGGTTCACAGCTTTAGCAGTCATGTTTTAAATAGTATTTCCAGGAGTAGCACATTTTCTGTTGACAGACCAGCAATTAATCTAGTTCTTCATTAGAGAAAAAGAAGATATGTCGGTTTTAAGTATCCTTGGCAAGGAAATGATTTACTCCTAATCAAATTGGCATCTAATATGTTAGTGATGGATATTATACTCTTCTCGTTTGCTTTAAGCATTATCCAGGTTCAGACATCTTATTATGTGTGAAGTAATGTTTATCGAAGTATTGCAGTGACCTTCTGATACATTGTCGCTTCTCAAGTACTGGAAATAAGGTTTGCTTTAGTGTGATGTGGGTGTTTCCGTGCTTATTCTTAGCTTAAGGGCAGGCACTTAGACTTCTCCAACACATATCTTGGAAGGAGAATAAGTAGGTAAGCAGTAAGTAGAATTTAACTTATATTCAGATATGTGCTTCCTATCTGAGAAGTTAATAAATTACATTTTAGAAGGCAAGCTATTCCACGATGGTGGAATACACTCAGTAACTAAGTGTGGTAAAACGAATTATAATCTCTAGTCATTTGCTCTCTTTCTGATTGGACTTGGGTGTTGCCGCTGGTTTCCACAAGACTCTCAGGGCCTTACTCTGTAACCTGTATCACTGCTGTAACTTAAGACCAAGCCACTTATTTTGCTTTTAGCAATGGACTGTGAATGGGCATCATATATATACCACATTCAGAGACCTAGTGAACATTGTGTTTCCACTCTAGCTCTTTTCTCTTTAGCATTAGGCCAAAACAGGGGTTTTTTTTTGTTTTTGTTTTTGTTTTTTTTTAATTCTTTATTCTGGGGTAGAGCTTACATACAGAATAGAATAATCTGGGCCTTGGATATTCTGTAGCCATCATGTAACATGAAAGATGTGAGTGATTGTTGTGAACCCCTGATGTGTTGGAATTGTTTGTCTCTGGTCATTTATTGAACAAAAACTGACTAATGAAAATAGCAAAGCACTCACTGCATGTCGATTTTATATGCTCTATGCTCTGCTTTGGATCAGCCTCCTTCAGGGACTCCATCTTATTGAGATTTCAATAGAAACACCAATATGGCAAATATGAAAGCTAATATGGCAGAGGCAGAGTAGTGGGCTATTTCACTATACCCATTGATAGTTTCCTCCAGGAAAGAAAACATTTCAGAGACCAAATAAAAAGGCATATCTTCATTAAGAGACTAGAGAAAAGAGAAGGAAAGACTGATGAACACTGAAGACTGGCCAGGACACCTAACAATCTACACATTAAAATCTAGAGACAATGAAGATTAGTGAACTCTTATGTAGTGAAGAGTTGAGGTTTGGTTTTGGAACATCCTCACAGGGAAAAACAAAGTATATAAATAGAACTTTTGACTTCATTGTGCTTTCCAAAAAGAGAGAAACAATGAAATTTGGGAGCTAAAATGGTCCCATTAGTTTGTAAGTCACTTTTGTGAGAGTAGTAATGTTCTGTATGATGTCTGGCAAGACAGCCAGTATCAACATGTGAATTCTGAGCCTACAAGATGTACTTAGTACCAATATGGGTAGTTAAAGTGGCCACTGTATTAAAGTTCAATTTTAGGAGAAAATCCATGTTTTCTAAGAAAGTAGTTTTTATTTATTCTCATTTCTCTTTTAGAAATTAATCCAAGTTGTGTGCACCTGGACCATCTTTTTTCCTGTGGGCAGAACATCTCCCACACGTAAGCCTGTAGCCACACTGCCATCTTCACAATAACCAGGGTACATGGAGGTGGTCCCTTGAAAACAACTGCAGCTGGAAAGGTTACCCCAGGGGAAGGAAGCACCCTTGCAAAGTCCTGTGGATTTTGTGGTAGAGAGAATGGGTAAGAACCCGTCAACATTTCCTTTGATTTTATACTGGAAGGTCAAAATCAGGCCTCATCTGTAGTCCAGAGGTTGTATTCCCCATCTCACCTGTCATGCCCATGCCACACCTTCATATGTTATGACCCGGGTAACGTTTTCTTTCAGAATCCTATCTGCTGCCAGTATTACCAATCTCAATAGAACTAAATTATTACAAATGGAAAACATTGGGGTTTCTCTTAATATTTCTTTTTGTTTCATACCCCAATCTAATCTGAACTGCAAAATATGTGCTAACCCCAAGTTCTCAGCACCATCTCCTCTCTGCCCTTTTGCTGTATTTCTGAATTTCACCAGCGTTGCCTTTCCCCTAGCCTGCTTGAGTACTGAGGAACTGATCTTTATCTCTTAATGGTTTCTGTCTTCTTGTGATTTCCCCTAATAAAATCACAAGTAATTCTTCCTGTCCTATGACTTCCTTGCCCAAATTCCTTTAAGGTCTGTTGGCCTTCACCAGTTGACTCCTGATGCTCCGTTCCCCTTGGCTAAGTAAGCTTCCTTTGTCTTCCTTAAATATATCAGACTATGTCCCCTTTGCACTCACTGCCCTAAAAATTCTTTTCTTTTAGAGAGCTAGAGGGCTTGCCTTTTCTTTTTATTCATGATTCTGGCCAAAAGCATCTATTCGGGAGGCTCTCTGAATAATCTGAAGTAATACCCCACCTCCATTCTCAGTCTGCTAACTTCAATTATTCCTCCACTCCTTTTTACTTGACTTTTTATTATACATTATTTGTTTAGAGTTTTGTTTGTTTTAATAAATTGTCTTTTCCCACTCCAGTGTCAGCAAAGGGAGGTAAGTCATTTTATCTTTATTTGCTGCTCTTTATCCATTTCCTAAAATAGGCCCAGGCACAGAGTAGAGACTGAATAAATACTTGCTAAATGAAGTGAAGAAATTTAGAATAATTATACAAACATTCAATATTCTCTTTGGTAAAAGGATTTTGAGATTTGGCAGTGGGTTGTGTTAAATGGAATATATTAAGAAATCATTAGTTCCCTGCTTGTCTTCTAATTTCAAAGGCAATCAATTATAAAATAAGAGACAAAATAATTTTATCTGCAATGCATATTTGACTCATACCTTACTAACACTTTGAAGACAGGTAAAATCTGTTACGGTATTTAAATATAGTCAGGTTTTTAGAAGATTCCATATTTCATGCATTTGTTTATCACATGGTCGAAGCATTGTTTAACAATGTGTACTTTGTTTAAAAATTTAATGAAATGACATTTAATAATTTTATGTGATAGATAACATGAAGACAACAGACAAACACATTTTTAGTTATATAAGTCATGTTCTGATAATTCCACACGTGTTTCCTAATAAAGATGTGATAACTTGTCACTGAGAAAAGCATGTGCTCTGGTCCATACTTTCATGGCTGTTCAGAAAATTCTGTTGCTTTAGCAACATGCTCGTTGCCAAGACTTTGCAACATTGTTCAGATATTGCATTGTCTGAGTGTTCACTTAAAATATTGTTTATTTTAATTTTTTTATTTTTTGTAAACTGTCTATGTATTAATGAGTTGCAACATGAGGTTTTGATTAATATGTTTATTGTACAATGAGTCATTGTACAATAAATTGTACAATAAATTCAGGGAAATTAGCATCTTTACATTTTATGATCTCTTCATAATCTGTACATTCAAAGTCTCTTCTATTTTAGGCATATAATGTATTATGACAAGATATGTTCACTATTTTCTGGAAGAGAATGTCGGTAGTTATGTCTCTGATCTAATGTATCTATTGACCAACCTATTCATGTAGTTTTTAAATGATCCAAAAGGGGTGTTTTGGTATGTATGGTTAGACTGGATTCCACCACATCTTTTCACCATGTCCTATTCCCTGATTGTTATCCTTTCTCACCCATGACATGTTTCTTTTAGTTTATTTTTAGTTTTCTTAATTAGTTAATCATTATGCAGTGTTGAGGATTGCAATTGGAGCCTTATGCTAGCTAGAATATCCTCTATCATTGAGACACTATTCCAGTTCTTTTTATCTTTGAGGCAGGATCTACCTATGTAGTACAAGCTGGCTCTGGCTACACTATCCTCCTTTCTTTATCTCTGAGTACCATGATTATAGTCATGTGCTCAAGTACATTTTCAGTTTTTGTTTGTGTTAGACCAGTAGTTTTACATCTCACGGGAATACAGTGTGGTATTTTAGTGCTTTTATGGATTGCATGTTGACAAACTTATGATGTAATAAATGCTTTTAAGAAATAATTTCTACTGGTAAAAATATAAAATACTACTACAAATAACGCTACTATGAATATGGTTGAGCAAATGTTCTTGTTGTATACTTGAGCATCTTTTGGATATACGTCCGAGAGTGGGATAGCTGGATCTTGAGGACCCCTCCACAGATGTAGCCCATGGCAGCTCAGTCTCCAAATGGGATCCCTAGTAATGGGAACAGGGACTGTCTCTGACATGAACTCAGTGGCCTGCTCTTTGATCACCTCCCCCTGAGGTGGGTGCAGTCTTCCCAGGCCACAGAGGAAGACAATGCAGCCAGTCTTGATGAAAACTGATTGACTAGGATCATATGGAAGGGTAGGAGGACTTCCCCTATCAGTGGACTGGGGAAGGGGCATGGGAGGAGAAGTGGGAGAGAGGATAGGATTGGGAGGGGGGAGGAAAGGGGCTACAGCTGGGATTCAAAGTGAATAAACTGTAATTAATAAAACAATAAATAAATTTAAAAATGGAAAAGACTCTAAGTACCTTAAAATCTGATGTCAGACCTTAAAAAAAAAACATCCTAAAGCTTTAAAATTCAAACCCTATATTTACTACTTCCAGAAGAAGCCTTTAGTATTAAACCATCATTTCTTCAAAATTTATCTAATTTAAATGTGACATGAATAATATATTCAATAAACAGGAGCCATTGATCTATGACTTTTAACAAAGCTGCTATTAACTTTCAATTCTCACAGTTATAGATTGACCCTGATCCAATAAGGTATCCATTCCTTCCTAGACTTCACAGTTAGAGACTTTATTTATTTATTTATGTTTAGAACTGTCCATAAACACTATCCTAGTCAGCTCTATGCTTCCTATTTGCTACTTGTGATGTTGGCATGATCCAAGCGAACATTACTCCCAGTGTTTCAATAAAGAATATCTCTATTAAAATACATCTGAAGCTCTCTATATTAATTACTGCTTATTTAAATCTAGTTTTCCTTATAGGGAATTGCAATACTAAATGGCTTTTAAAAGATTCAAAAATGTTCCCAGATGAACTACTTATGCCTTTTTTTTTAAATTCTAGTAACCATTATGTTAGAACCATCTGAGGAATATTTCTGATGGACCTGCTCTTTCTCTGCCCACACCTCATTGCTGATATTTTAAACAAAAAGATACAAGTGTGTCCGTACTGCAGTTATATTCTCATGCTATTTTGGAATTTAATCTGCCAAAATACCAGAAGCCTAATTGACTTGCAATAAAAGAGTGTCATGGTGTGTAATAGACAAGTGTCCCGAAGCACCAAAAAGATAAAGTTATGGGAGCACATGAATAATTCCAAGTCTTGCTGCAGCCGGCTATGGTGGCACACACTTTCACTCCAGAGCTTGAGAGGCAGAGAAAGGCCGATCTTTAGGAGTTCAATGCCAGTCTGCCCTACATAGTGCATCACCAGGCCAGCCAGGGCTACGTAGTGAAGCCCAATCTAAAATAAAAAATAAAAACAACAACAGCAACAACAAAACAAAACAACAAAAAACAAAAACAAAAGGAAGCAACAACCACAAAAGAAAATTACCCCCAACCCTGCTGCTCTACACAGCTTCCACTTGTTCTCTTTTTACATTTTACTCCCTGCCTAGGGACACTGATCTGGTCTCTCATCTAGCAGTGGCTTTCTGTTGCCTCTGATTTACAGATGGGCATGGCTAAATCGGGAGTCAGAGGGAGAGAAAGTGATTTAGTTTTTGTTACTGGGCCTATTTTCCTCCATTACTGTCTCTTTCCAGGATCTCTTCACTAAAGATAATTAGGCTAAGCTAATTGTTCTCTCCATTTGTCTGTGCATCATGCCTTCATTCTGGTACTGGTAATGATTCCTGCCATTGACTTTTTAGCTAGAGGAATTATAATAGTTCATAGTTCTTAATCTTAGCTCACCACATTACCATCCCCATTATTCACAAAGTAATGACTTTGTAAAGAACTCAGGTTCCCATTTAATATAACCAAAATTACGTTACCTTTCGGGATTTTGGAAGGGACAACCACTTTTGAACACCTTAGGAAAGTCAGGAGACATATCTCATCATACAGGATTCTGAATTGGTTCCAAGTTTAATTAGAAATTAAGTGGCTTCACAGTTCTTATTTTTGAATCATTTTATATATCCAAATTTGTATTTCTCATAGATCCATGGTATTTAAGTAAGCCTTATTGAAACACTCATGACTGAGTCATCCCTGACTGCTATTCCATGGTCCGCAGCACAAATAAGAGAGTATAGTTACATACTCTGTCATGGTCCAAATTTCACAATGCACTAGGTGCTCAAAGACAAACTTATCACACTCTTGTAAGACACTTTCACTGTCAAAACGAGAACGATGTCATTGGTTTATAAGCCTCAGCTGTTCAATCCTTAGCCTTGAACAGGAGGCACTAAACCAGAGAGTTTTCTGCTAGACCACAGAGCAGAATAGCGTTCGATGTGTGTTGATCCGTGTTCAAGTGTCCTTTCTGTTTCTAGAGGTTGATTAAGTTTTCCGGGCATAATAACATAAATCAATTGTCCTTTGATAGTGTTACCTGGTTTATGACTTTTCCATTTGGGGCTCTTGGCTCTTCCTATCAGCTGCTGTTCTTTAAGTCGTTCTTTATCACTGTGACTGAGTGCGACCTTTGCTCTACTGGAGAAAGCCAGCTTGTCTACTGCGGAACAGCATTTATTTATGTACATGGATGTAAGATGTGTCTGAGAGAAAGAGTAGGCACATAGATGCCATAGGAAGCATGTGAGAGTCAGAGAACAACTTTCAAGAATTACTTCTCTCCTACCACAGGATTCTAAGATTGAACTTATATCGTCAGAGTTCTAGGGCAAGAAATTTTACCCATGGAACTTTCTAGACCTTAATTTTATTTCTAATAAGTTCTGAGTAAATTGAAAAAAAAAATACGGCCTGGATTTGATCTCTGAGAACCACATGGGAGAGAATTGACTCTCAAAAGCTGTCCTTTGGTTCTCTGACCACCACATTTCACACTGCTGTAGTCAAACGTGGACTCATGCACACACAGAGATATGTTAAAATCCAAGAAAAAATGTAAAGGAATAATCATCTCTATTAGCCTCAGGTTTACGTACAGTTAGTTACCATTGGATTGTTCTTAACATAGTCTGTTATTCTGTCTTGGCGCATGTTCCTGATACTAATTAATATGGGGAGGGCAGTCCACTGTGGGTGGCACCATATCTAGGCAGGTGAGCAAAGAAAGAACACAAATTATTTTTTTTTAGAAGGCAGAGAGATGTGTTTGTACTCAGATAATTTTCTCCTTTTAATGCAGTCTAGGATATTACTCAGAAAATGGAGTCACCCACAGTGAATGGGTCCTCCCATCTCAGTTAAGCTAATCAATATAATTTCTCTCGTGGGCAGGCCCATAAGCTCATCTCCCCCTTGATTCTAGATCTCATAATGTTGACAGCTGCGATTACACAACATTAGCCATCACAAACCAGCTGATGTAGAACATTGGGTGATTTCAAGATATAATTGAACCCAACATGGATAAGCTAATAATGGCTCAATAATAGGCTAACAGAATTCTTGAAAACTGAACAGTATGCTCCCAGGCACATTTGCGCTGGCTCCAGCACAGCACTAGATCTGGGCTGTCTCTCTGTTAATTCCTGTCACTCACTTCCTGTCATTGCTTCCCTTGACCACCTTATGCCAGGCTTCTTCCATTTTACCTTGCATTCTAGCTCTTACTCTATGATCTCTTCTTAAGATTTTTGACTTTATTTTTGAGGTATGATCCTGGCTTTCCGGGAATTTCTGTAATCAAGGCTGACTCTCAACTCCTATAACTCTCTGTGCCTCAGCTCCTACATGCTGGGGTCACATGTGCATGCCACCATGCTTACCCATCTTTAACTTTTTGATATTCAAAGGTAAGATTTTAGGAGTCAAGGATTATATACCTAAATCTGAAAATGTATCCAAATCTTGGACAGAAATGTTTTTCATACATGCTCAGGACCTCGTCAAGAACCAAGGATCACACACGAGACTGGGAGAAGTATTTTTCCCAACAAGTATTTTGGTACTAATGTGTATGTTATAATTCTAAAAAAAAAAAAAAATAGGTCTTTGAAACATTTCCAACTTCTGAGCTGAATCTATTAAGAAACCATTAAGAGTTATAACTGAAGAAAAGATGTGCTCACTAATAATCAAAACAAAGAAGCAGATATTATACGTTTGTTCTCAGGTAGACTTTTCTCTTAACACATACATATGTATTAGTTTTAAGCCTCTATTTATTTTGGCTATGCATGTCAGTAGTCTTTAAACACTGATTAAAGGAAAAAGACAGATTCCCTAACCATAAATTGTTTGTGAAGTGCTGTATAAATGGCTAGAAAAATGTCCTTAGGCTATATATTAGTTTTGAACAGCAAATCATATTTGATTAAGTCACTAGGAAGAAGAGTGGAGTAAGACAGAGCTGAGGGAAGGGAATGAGTGAAGGAAAGCTTAATCAGCTTATACTAAGAAGCAGTTTGTACTGGCAGACGGCTATTTATGGATTATGGGGTTAATCCTTTTAACATGTTGCAATATCATTGAAGTGTATAGGTATCATTCATTTTTGGCTCAGTGTGGATAAGAAGTACCTAGTGTTGTAGAACCTAGAAACATTTGTCTCAATTTTTAAGAAGATGAATGCCTTTAATAATTAATTCTAGAAACAGGTAAAATACTAAAAGTAGGTAAAAATGAAGAAAAACAAATCAGAATATTTTACTTTCCATGCAAATTCTGGTTGCTTTAAGGTTTTCAAATCTACCATCCAGTTACCAGATCAACAGCACTAAGCTGTGACAATTTGTGTTGCATTCTCTCGAGATAAATGAAGTCAGAATATGGTTCTAACTCCATCCACTCACATTTATCAAAAGCTAAGGTGGAGAAATTAATATGTTCTAAACAAGATTATGTTTATCTATCTATCTATCTATCTATCTATCTATCTATCTATCTATCTGTCTGTCTATCATCTACCATCACCAAACTATCATCTACTTATCCATTATCTCGCTTTCTATATATATCTTCTATTATCTACCTATCTTCTCTTATCCACTTATCATTTATTGTCTACCAATCACCTATTATATATCTATTCACCCATCTATCCATCAATCATCTATATTCTATTATCTATAAGTTATCTATCCTCTATTATTTATCTATTAGTCACAATAAGTGAACATATCAGCATATCTGTCTGTCTATCCTTTCTCTTTCCTCTAGACTTATTTCTACTTCTTGAATACACTGCTCCCTGAGTTTCTGGGAGTCTCTGGGAATGTGGTTTAAGGAACAGGGGACCTTTCTTGCTTAGGCATTGCTATTACTGAAAAAAGCCCATACCTTTATGTGAGTGACCTCAGCCTATAGAAAGCTCCTATTTTCTATCGTTTCATTCTTCTACTCCATTATTCTACATTTTTTTTGAAGCCTAATCTATTGATACTGTTCTCAAAGGAGAAACAGTTCTTTGCTCCCTGTAGTATAACCAAATGGACTGGGATTATATTGCAAGCAGGAAAAAGCTAGAAAATCAGTTTCTTTGTGTGTGTGTGTCTCTCTCTTTCAGAAACATTGGCTTTTATAACATTTTTGCCACTAGGGGGTTATTGCCTCATGGATTTGGGTACTTCAGACTGAACCAGCCCTGGGCAGAGACTTGTGTGAAGTTCAGTCCCGTGACATTGTGAACAGGAGCTTAGGGGAAAGTAACATGGACAGAAAGAGGCTCTGTGAAACAAAACAGTTCCAAGACTCTTCACTGAGAACCCTGTTTTCAGCAACTCAATACTGATCTGTTTGGAACCAGCAGGATTAGCCCTACCCATGGTGAAGGGACTCTGGCCATCATAAGTGGGGTGAGCATGGCTCTGGCAGGTCTTCCCTTCTCTCCCATCCCCCCTTCCTTACTAAATGTTAGATTACAGTTCTAAAGCTATCCACCAAGGTCTGTTCCTTCATTTGGCCACTTCCTCCTCCTAACGCTGACTACCAAGGTCTCTAGCCATCAAAGTACTGAAGTCTAGCAATAAAAAGCCCTTTTGGCTCACTTAATTAACAAGCCTAATTAAAATTAAACACCTTATCCTAACACAGGGTTCCCCTTGTACCTTTATAAACTGCTGTTTGCCTGTGTGCCATGTCTGTCTCCTCTCCATCCAGAGGCAGCACTTTGTACCCACTTCAGAACAAATACCCTTTCTCCCTCTCCTTTTTCCCCTTCTCCTTCTCCCTCATCCTGTATCTTCTGTTTTTGTCTCTTATTCCTTGCCCTCTGTCCCTCTGGGATAAATAAATCTTTGTACTGAGAACATGATCTTGGAGGTCTTGAGTGAATGGGTCTTCCATCTCAAGTAACTCAATTAACAGGATCCTCCACAGATATGCACACAAGCTGACCTAATTTAGGCAATGCTCATTGAGAGTTTCTACTAGGTGATTTGAGAAAGTGACAGTCTAAATTAACCATCACATAATACACTTGCTAGCAATCAGGAAGAAAAAAAAAGGGAAAGAGAGAAAGATCTTACTTTCATGTCCTTTATATAGGCTTCTAGCAGGTGTGAGCCAGATTAAAGATGGACCCTTCCCACCTCAAAGTTCTGTATTAGAACTGAGTCTTCACACTTAAGATGAATTAATTTAGGGGGAAAAAATCTCTCACAGTTGTGCCCAGACATTCGGATTTAATTATTTCCAGATAGCTGGAATAGCTATCACATGGATGTACCTTATCTCTAATGAATGATTTCTTCCTGACTCAAATTATCAGTTCTTTTCTCCTCTCCCTATTTAATTCAATGACTTGTAATGCCCAGGTAAAACCAAGAAGACTTTCCTTGTAATATAGAGCCTTAACTATGTCATTATTTGCAATATTTTGAATGTTAGCAGAGTAAAATGTCAGTGAAACCAAATCCCCAGGGACAGTAGTGGTATAAGAAATCTCATGAATATCTGAGGGTGACAGTAGAACTTAGCATATGTTATTGCAAAGAGTTAACAAAATATATCATAATTTGTAATTTTTCAACTGGATGAGGCAAGCAAGCTTCCTCTCTTACCTAATTTACCAAGTTTGGTTGAGAGCTTTGTTTAAAATAACAAGACCAAAAATAAAACAGACCTAGAAACAAATCGCAAATGCTAATAATAAAAGGTATTATTACATAGCCATAGGTCCTCTGAAAGGCTCCACCCAACAGGGGATCGAAGCAGATGCTGAGATTCAGCCAAACTTTGGGCAGAGTACAGGAAGTCTTATGGAAGAAGGGGGTGGAGTGGAGATAAAAGGACCCAGAGGGCGCTACACAATGTGACCAACAAAGCTAAAATATCTGCGTCCCAGGGGACCCTGCAGAAAGCAATGCACCAACCAAGGACCATGCATGGTCCTAGGAGAGGACCTAGATCCCCTGCTCATAACTACCCCATAGGCAGCCCAGTCTCCATGTTTGTTCTCTAGTGAGGGTAGCAGGGGCTCCCTCTGTCATGAACTCAGTTGCCTGCTCTTTGATTACTTGCCCCTGGTAATGTGGCCTTGCCAGGCCACAAAGGAAGAGGATCCTGGCAGTCCTGATGAGACATGATAATCTAGGTTCAGATGGTAGGGGAGGAGAACTCCCACTTTTCAGTGGACTAGGGAAGTGGGATTGGGAGGAGATGAGACAGGGGGCTACAATTGGAATATGAAATGAGTAAATTGTAAAAAGTAAAAAAATATTAAAAATGTAATCTAACAAACCAGTGCCAAGCATAGTCAGAAATAAAAACTTGAATTTCAAAAAAAAATTGTGAAAGTATAATGATATGAGAGATATATTTTATGAAAGTAGGGTTTGAATTAATATGAATGAAAACATACTCAGCTATGGCTACTCTGTCTATCACTCAAGCATCAAGCCGCCTTTCATGTGGCCATGTCTTAGCCTTAGGTGACCTTGGTGCTTGAGTAGTGTACATTTACTCTGAGTGACTCCCTGAATCTTACCTCATTATTTGCCATTTCCTGTTTGTTCTTTTAGTGTTCTGAAGTATCGGGACTTGAGCTTTTGTGCGCAAAGGTCTTCACAAGAAATTTAATTGTAGCAAAGAGTTGTTTTGTGGTATTATATAGGTTGAAATTCAGGTGAATTCTGTTGGGGAGACTGCCTACAGAAGTAGCCTATTTGTCCTTCATGCTTGGTTCAAAAGAAGAGAAAATATTACATTACCACCAGCAATAGAGGAGGGTTCACCTTGCTCCAGAACCTCTCCAGCATGTGTTCTCAATTGAGTTTTTTTTTTTTTTTTTTTATTTTAGCCATTCTAATGGGTGTGAGATGGAATCTCAGGGTCATTTTGATTTTATTTCTTGAATGACCAAGGGCTTTGAGTATTTCTTTAAGCATTTCTCTGCCATTTGCTAGTCCTCTGTTGAGAATTCTCTGTTTAGCTCTGTACCCCATTTTTTAATTGGATTACTTGGTTTGTTGGGTTTAACTACTTGAGTTCTTTTATGTTCTGATTATTAGCCCTCTGTCAGATATAGGTTTGGTGAAGATCTTTTCCCAGTCTATAGGCTATTGTTTTGTTCTGATGACAGTGTCCTTTTCTTTACAGAAGCTTTTCAGTTTCATGAGGTCCCATTTCTTGATTGTTGATATTAGAGCCTGTGCTGTTGGGGTTCTGTTCAGGTTCTGTTTCTCCTGTGCCCACGAGGTCAAAGCTCTTCCCCACTTTTTCTTATAAACAATTTGGTGTGTCTGGTATTATGTTGAGGTCTTTGATCAACTTGGAGTTTACTTTTGTGCAGGATGATAAATATGGGTCTATTTGCATTTTTTTTTTTACATGTAGACGTCCAGTTAGACCAGCACCATTTTTTGAAGATGCTATCTTTTTTCCATTGTCTAGTTTGTGGCTTCTTAGTAAAAAACTAAGTTTCCATAGGTGTGTGAGTTTATTTCTGGGTCTTTAATTTGATTCCTTTGATCAACCAGTCTTTTTCTATGCCAGTACTATGCCATTTTTATTACAACCACCTTGGAAATCAATCTGGTGCTTTCTCAGAAAATTAGGAATAGAGCCACCTCAAGATCCAGCTATACCACTCCTGGGTATATACCCAAAAGATGCTAAACCATATAACAAGGACATTTGCTCAACTATGTTTATAGCAACTTTATTCATAATAGCCAGAATCTGGAAACAATCTAGATATCTCTTAACTGAACAATGGATACAAAAATTGTGGTACATTTACATAATGGAATACTACTCAACAATTAAAAACAAGGAAATCATGAAATTTGCAGGCAAATGGTGGAAACCAGAAAAGATCATACTGAGTGAGATAACCCAGAAGCAGAAAGACACATATGGTATATACACATTTATAAGTGGATATTAGCCATACAATATAGGATAAATATACTAAAATCTATACTCCTAAAGAAACTAAACAATAAGGAGGACCCTAGGGAAGAGGCTAAAACCTCACTCAGAAGGGCAAACAGGATAGACATCGGAAGTAGAAGAAGACAAGGAACAGGACAGGAGCCTTCCACAGGTCTCTGAAAGACTCTACCCATCAGGGTATAGAAAGTGATACTGAGACTTATGGCCAAACTTTGGGCATAGTGTAGGAAAACTTATGGAAGAAGCTGGAGATAGAAAGAGCCGGAGGGGACAAGAACTCTACAAGGATACCAACAAAGCCAAAAAAACATGGCCCAGGGGACCTGCAGAGACCAGTACTCCAATCAAGGACCATGCATGGAGAGGACCTATAACCCCCTGCTCAAAGGAAACCCATAGTCTGCTCAGTTTCCAAGCGGGTTCCCTAGTAAGGAGGACAGGAGCTATTTCTGACATGAATTCAGTGGCTGGCTCTTTGCTCACCTCCCCTTGGGCGGGGTGGTGCAGCTTTAACAGGCCACAGAAGAAGATGATGCATTCAGCCCTGACGAGATCTGATAGACTAGGGTTAGATAGAAGGAGAGGAGGACCTCCCTTATCAGTAGACTAGGGAATGAGCATAGGGAGGAGGTTAGGACTGGGAGAAGACATGGGAGGGAGCTACATCTGTGATACAAATTGGATAAAGTGTAATAAATAAATAAACAAATAAATAATAAATTAAAATTAATTTTAAAAAAGAAAGGAAAAGAAAAAACAAAGGGAAATCTTTCTTTCCCTTAGTACATGCAGGATTAATTTGATTATCCTCAGGACTTTTACTCATAATTTGCTATAGGTAAGGACCCTTTTCTCAACAACGTATCTATTCCTAATCATTCTTAAGATCTAAACAATTTTATATAAATTATTTGTACTCACTCTATATTTATTTTTATTTGACATGTTTAACATTTCTTTGTATTAAACAATCTGTCTTCTGCCCCTTGCAAGACTGTTTCTTTTTTTCTACTTTTTTATTACAGTTTATTTACTTTGTATCCCAGCTGTAGCCCTCTCCCACCTTCCTTCCCAATCCCACCATCCCTCCCTCTTCTCCTCCCATGCCCCTTCCCCAGTCCACTGGTAGGGGATGTCCTTCTCCCCTTCCATCTGACCCTAGCCTATCAGGTCTCATCAGAACTGTCTGCATTGTCTTTCTCTGTGGCCTGGTAAGGCTGCCCTTCCCCCTCAGGGGGAAGTGATCAAAGAGCCAGCCCCTGAGTTCATGTCAGAGACAGCCTGGATTCCCATTACTAGGGATCCCACTTAAAGACTGCGCTGCCATGGGCTACACCTGTGCAAGGGTTCTAGGTTATTGCCATGTTGGAGTATCAGTCTCAGAAAAGACCCCTGTACCCAGTATTTGTGGAGATCAAGGGGATTCAGTTTGGAAAGGAAGAAGTCAAAGTATCAGTATTTGCAGATAATATGATAGTATACATGAGTGACCCCCAAAATTCTACCAGGGAACTCCTATAGCTGATAAACACCTTCAGCATAGTGGACCTCCTATATAGAAAAGACAAATGGGCTGAGAAAGAAATTAGGGAAACAACACCTTTCACAATAGCCACAAAGGACATAAAGTATCTTGGTGTAACTCTAACCAAGCAAGTCAAAGACTTGTATGAAAAAAAAACTTCAAGTCTCTGAAGAAAGAATTAGAAGATGATATCAGAAGATGGAAAGATCTCTCATGCTCATGGCTTGGCAGGATTTACATAGTAAAAATGGCCATTTTACCAAAAGCCATCTACAGATTCAATGCAATTCCCATCAAATTGCCAACACAATTCTTTACAGACCTGGAAAGAAAAATTCTCAACTTCATATGGAATAACAAGAAGCCCAGAATCGCTGAAACAATCTTCACTGTGTTCATAAGCACATGTGTAGCTCCTGTATGGCCTCTGTCTCTTTCCTTTCTGCTTTTTCACTTACTTTTTCTTCTCTACAAGGGGGATGATCGTATCAAATGAAGCTGTCCACTGATTAAAGGAGTTGCTAAAAGCCAAGTTATGGTTTCCAAAGTACCACAAAATTGTAATTGTCAGATTACAATGAGCTATATGTGTGTAAATAAAGGACTACTGTAAGGAGACAGCGAGATGGTAACCATGGCTACTGGTGATTAATGCAGTAATTAATAGTCCGTGTTTTATTTGTTATTTCTTGTACTCTCCATGTAGTTTCAATAGAAGGGAATGAAGTCCTATCAAGGTATACACAATGAAGAGAATTTTGTAATGGGGCTAAACATATGTAATGTTTCATCATAAATTGACTAATATTTTGATGTGTACTTACAGTAATTGCATATGATCTTTAAAATTCAGAATTATGCTCACTTAGAAATTCACGTGTTTGCTGAAATATAAAAATCTTCAATAAACATAAGGAATAATAAAATCAAGCTTAAAAACACCATTTCATGCTCAAAATGTAACACAAATAGCAAAGTAAATTCCAAGGTAATTTTCACGTTCTCAAGTGAATGTATTATTTTCTTGATCTTTTTGTTTTGAAATCTTCCTGTTGCTGAATATCTTATGGAATTATTCTAAGCTTCAGCTGCTCATCTCTGGTGGCATAATGCTTCAAGCCCTTTCTTAGCTAAACCACCTCTATTATGGTGGTTCACTGCACATTAGGTGCCATTAACTATCTATTTCATTTATCAGAAATTTCAACATGTCTGCTGCAAATCGGAGACCTGGTTTAAAATTGCTCAATATGAGGCTGTCACTTAGTATTTAGACTGAGGAAAAGGCGATGTGCACACACATAAGGACCTCAACAAACAATTTTTCTCTGTGGCTAAGAAAACAGAAATTGGCTGTCATGTTGTGAATTTTAATGAAGAAAAAAAAGAAATTATGTGGACTTTGCTTAAAAAAAGTATTCATGGACTAGAGATTCCATTCCTAATTTTTTTCTACATGCTGTCATTTGTCAGCTTTCTGTTTCAATTTTAAAAGAATTTTGTAAGGGCTGGGAGTGCTGAATAAATCTTGTCTGAAACTCCAGTTTATCTTCATGTATAGTACATCTCTGGGAGCTAGAGGCGTCGTGTTTAAATTTTATGTTTGCAATGTGATTTGATAATAATGATTAGAAATGTTCAAAACCATTAATGCAGACTTTTCTACAGGTATCTCAGCTGTCAGATTAACAAGATATGTTCAAGTGAAATGTAATTGTTCATTTCTTTTTGTTCATTCTCTGCTAATTATTTCCAGTTCTCCAGTCCTACTGTCTAAAGGAAGAAAAAGAAAGAAAGAAAGAAAGAAAGAAAGAAAGAAAGAAAGAAAGAAAGAAAGAAAGAAATATCTGTTCTTTAATTTTCTACATTAAGCCTGACTGTTCTACAGTTTCTTGAGACACTGCCCTCACCAAACTTTATTTAATCAAGTGCCGCCTTTGAACACCTCCAAACCCACTGCTTCTAGGGTGCCTTCTTTATGTGATGCCCTGGATCGTCTCTTCCCTTCCTCTCACCTGCTTCCATCCTGTCCTTCTCTACCTTCCTACATCGCAGCAGTGACAATTTATGGATTCAATATTTCTCACATTATACTTCAAAAATGTTTCTTTATCCAAAGGTTAACTCCTTCAGAACTACAAACCTTTAAATTTTCTCTATTGCTCTATTAGTCGGTACAAATAGATTCAGTAAGCTCATAAATCCATCAAATTTTTTGGTCTATAACAGAGTAATCCACGACATCTCATGGCTATAAATGGAATTTCTAATTTTCAATAAATCTGAAGAGGCAGGTAATAGTTTCATGGGCCCCCAGCTCTAATCATTTAAGCTATAATAAATGAAAGCATAGATCAATCTCCTGAGGTCATAAAATTTACTGACCAGGATAGAGATTTTCCCCCTCAAAGTGGTTAAAAACTTTCCCCGTGTACTGTTTTAAAGTATAGGTTCTAAGAACAATTTCTCATAAAAAAAAAATCTCATATATAAAAGAGAAAAAAAATTAATTAAATATATTCATGTTGGTATTCCTCTTTAAGAGGAAATAACACATGGATTACATTCACAATTATATCAATTATGCATCAACATATATGTTGACAACTTATAATTCACACATTTAGAAAAACAGATTTTATTTGTATCATGCACATTTTACAATATGAATGTATTCTTTGAATACTTTGAATACTTATGAAATATATATATAATATGTTCTTTTGAACAATTATCTTACTATTCAGTTAAATATGTCGGTGATTTTAAGCAATTACAATATATTTTCCTACTTTGTTTTAATTTTTAGACTTTTTGGTGAAGCATACCAATTTGTGTAAAACAAACATGGTGATACTGATCATTCATCCAGATAGTAAGATAAATTAAAACTCTCTCCTTTATTTTCAACTTTTTAATTATATATTAAATAATGTTTGAAACTGTATGAATGTAGTTACTTTTTAAGTAGATGTAAGAATTGGCTGAAAAGAAATTGTTGAGAGTAATTTAATTTTAAATGCTTTTAATGGAGCTAGAATTATATCAGTTTTCCCTCTCCCTTTTTTCCTTGAGCTCCTCCAAAGTATCTCCCCTCCAAGCTCTTCTCTGTTCCTCCTACCCTAAAGTTGATAGACTCTTGTATTATTATTAATTATTATTGGTATGTGTTTGTGTGTATTTGTGTGTTGTGTGTGTGTACAAATTTGTAAATACAACCTAGTGAGCTCATTTTTGTTGTTTGTGTATATATGGTTTCAGTGTTGATCACTCTGCAATGGAAAACTGAGAGAGGCTGATTTCTTCTTTTTCTAGTGGTCATTAGTTGACTGTAGTTTTGGGGGTTTTTGTTTTGTTTCGTTTGTCTACAGGTGGGACCCTATGAAAACATTTTCCTTCCTTATCAATATATGCACTGATATCACCATTGTTCCCATTTTGTTTTTGTGTCCATTTCTAGGAGATAGTGTTTCAACTTCAACTTCCTGATGTTCTACTTCTTGCAGTCTCTCTGCCTCCTGTTCCTCTATTTAACCCAAGCCACAGCTGCAATGGGGGGTTGATGAAGACATATTCATTAGAGGAAGGATTCCCACAATCTGTTGTTCTCTGTATTTTATCTGGTTACAATTTTCTGTGATGGTCTTCATTTGCTGTAAACAGAATAATTTAAGTGGTCATTTTCAGTTTAAATTGTGAAAGGTCTGAGATGAAATTGTTCATAAACAAATGCTTCTACAATGCAGAGATTTTAAGTCTTTGCATGTCATAGTAGGAACTAGGGATTTTATACTTGTTTAAGCTTAAAGTAGACAGAAATGAGTGATTTTCTGTATTCTTGTCTTATTTTTACAATTAAAGTGAAAATGAGCAGGATAGTTATGATTCTAAATTACTGTCTTCTTTCTCATCTCATCTCACATACATATACATGTGACTTTTGATTGGGTTCAGGCCTTGATATCAGGTACCTTGTGACAAGGTAGGTCTAGGACAACTGCTGCCTTTTTGGGAGCATAGGTCAACTTTTGATGGTCTCTTCTTCTTCTCTCTTCCTCCTCCTCCTCCTCCTCCTCCGTGGTTTTGTCCTGCCGCTCTCATTCACTGCCACATAAAGGAGAGCGGCCTCTAACTGCTTGGAAATAGTTCTTATGGGACCATTTTGGCATGAAATCACAATCTGGAAAGGTATCTGGACAACTGAAAATATTAAAAGGCGCTCTCCACAAAGTAAATGTTTATTGTATACATAAAAGACTCTTATAACATTACCAGGAAGAGTGGTTGAGCTGGGTGGTTTGGTGCCCTAATGAAAGTTAAATGCTCTGAAATATGACAGAAGCCAGACTGAAATACAGGGCAGACCACAAGGTGCCGAGAAGCATGTGAATGCACTCGTTTGCTCCACATAAATGTTTATTTACAGAAGACATGGATCTAGGAAACACGTTCTAACAACATCGCAGATATGTCATATTCAAGGCATGGGAAAGAGGTACATGGCTTCTGACTGCTTCACCGAATGTAGGCTTGAGAATTCCAGGGCAAATTCAATACTACTATTTCTAACTTTGCTACCAAGTAATGAACCGAGGCTATTTAAATTTGCCAGAGTAAGGAGCATCCTGTTGACTTTGGAGAAAGTCAAACACAGTTTGCTCATTCTGGTGCTGATACTATATTTGGATGTAAGAAAGCCTTTTGCACTTACAGGGCCATATGCGTAAACTGCACTTCCCAAACCTTTCTGGTGCATGAGTTATTCCCGTGTTTACTGCTGCCCAGTCACTTATCCAATTATGCAGTTCCCGATCTTCTCAACCAGGCACTCGGATAGCACGGTTAGGGAGTATGTCAGAATTCTGCCTTTCAGTTTGGTACTCAGATTCCACCCAGCCTTTGGAGAGTTCTGCAAAAATTCAGTACACAAGAGAAGGATTTCAGCACAGCAGTTGTTCTCCTAGGGTGGTGCCAGGTGCCTCCTGGGAAGCTAGACACCTGGAAGCTTGAACCACAGTGCTCTCTTATCACCAGATTACTTTGCACAGGCATACACTCTCTCAATGGCAAAATTTTCTCTATCTGCTTGCTTTCCTGGTACATATGTATGCATATAAGTCAGGGAAAACTGGCATATATCTGATTTAAACCAGTATTCTCAAAATATGCCTAAAACATTTTGAAACTCTTCCTCCATTAACGAAAACTAAAAACAAAAAATAAATATTCTACAGTATAGGCTGGCATAAGGAGAATTCATTCCGAAAGACCTAATTTTCAGATTTATTTTTTTTCTAAGGATATTTTCCCTGAATTATTATTTTAATTCAAGGATTAGTGACAAAAAAGAATGTAGGCTATGAAAAGATGCTCCTGTAATTATACGTTTCCCTACAGACTGAAACACTGTATCATACTGTACACATAAAAACATAAAAATGCTTCAGATATTATTATTTTATATTGAGAAACAGTTTAATTATTTAGAATGTGGTTTATTTTTCATATGCAGCCAATCATATTCTATTATTAAAAACTGTTGCTATGGTTTCCAGCTTGGAAAATTATATTTATTGTATTGTGGCAGCATACAGGAGGTTTTGCTTCCACATTAAAAATAAAAAATATTGAATAAAATTAGTTTTCTAATAAATTAAATCATGTCACACAGATGTATTTGTAATTAGATTTTATTACAAATACTCTGCCCTGGTCCAGTTTATAGTTTGAAACTTTTCAGGTTACACCAAGAAAGAGATTCTTTGTCTACATGTGTCTCTGATTTAGTTCTGTTTCATCCTTCAGCTAGAACAGTCTTTAGGATCAACCAGGAGCTCATTGCCTGTGGGATTGCATCACAGGACCAGGATGGACAAAGAGAGGTTTGCCATGATTCTATCAGAGGAGAGGGAGGAAAGTATGAAAGAGAGAAGAAACGGACTTGAGCTTTGCTAACCTGGAACACCTTTCTTTAGGATGTGCTATCCATGATCCATGGAGCATCGGGGCTTTCTGATGCACCAGCTGGTTGTCCCTACTTCACAGAAGTTTAGAATGACTACATTATTTCACCTTGCTTTAATTAGCAGCTAGCTCATGGTTGGGTGAGAACATGGCTGGCAGGATGCATCTAGAGATCTGTTTCAGAACCTTGGGAAACACCTGTAAGAGAGGTTGAAGCAACTCCCAGAAGCCAAGGCAGTGGATGGAGCTTGACTGGATGAGGTGCTGGGGAACCTTGTGCAGCATCAGTCACAGTTTGTCTGATACATGTCACTCCGACATCCCTTCTCTAATCAGTGTAAATTTTAATGTTACAGATTATTAAGTTAAGTGGGATTTTGACCTATTTCCTAATTATGTTTTAAATTATACATTATTTTCCTCATTTTAAAAGATATTTTCTAAATTAAGAAATATGGATATTATGGGGAGTCCCTTAGAGATAAACACTCGGACACAGTTTACAGCCAATTGAAAATCTTTACCCTGACAATCTGTGACTACATTCAGTTATTCAGGACCCAAGTATAGCACTGAGGGTTCAGAGCATGGGATTTTTGAGGTAAAATCCGTATCTTGGCATCTTGCTCAGCAGCTGTGTGTGTGTGTGTGTGTGTGTGTGTGTGTGTGTGTTATCCAGGGTAGGAGATATGGGGGTGGGGTGGGAGTTGTGAGGGTCTGGTGTTATACGTGTGGTTATCCACAAGCAGGCAATTTGCAGAAGCTAAGATAAGCAGTTAGCTGTGGTCCGGGTGTGCGGGTATAGGGTATGTATATGGGTGTGGGGTGTGGAGGTCGTGGGGTGTGGAGTGTGGGGCTTGGGATGTGGAGGTAGGGGTGGTGTCCTCAAGCACACAGTTTACAGAAGCTAAGATAAGCAGGCAGCTTCGGGGAGTGAGGGGTGGTGTCTGCACAAGCAGGCAGTTTATAGAAGCTAAGACAAGACAAGATAGCTAGGGCATCTTGACTCCTGAAATGGAGTTGGGTAATTTTCCACAGGGATTCTCATCAAGAAGATCAAGTTCTAGTCAAAGCTTAAAATGATATAAGCAAGAATACAACATGGAGGCATCTCTATACTGTCTTGGCCCCATCACATTCCACACTGATTCTATGGACTTGAGTCCAATTGTTGACTCATCCCGTTTGGGTGTGGGGAGGGCATAGTTGTTCCTTAGGAATATTATCTTAGTTGAGTTTATTCTGTTTGAGATTAGTTGACCATGTAGTTGGGGATTCAGGGCCCCACCATTAGCTCCATCAGGTAAGATCCATAGTCTGGCTTATGCTGATAGTTAGGTTTGATCCATAAAGATCAAGTAAACCGAGATGATACCAATGATCTCATGATCTCATCTATATCTCCTGTCTTTCTTTCTTTGAGATTTTTTTTTGTTTGTTTGTTTGTTTGTTTGTTTTGAGCATGGCTAGATTTCCTATAATTACCACTAATTGGTTAGCTTAGAAACAGCAAGTTTCTGATAAGGGTGTGAAAAACTTCTGTTTCATAAAATGGAGGTCTAGCCTCCTTCAGTTCTGTAGGATTCAACTCTATCTGTGAGGGAGTCAACCTGATGGAAATAGAAATCTCTTTGTCTAACTCTGTCTGGGAAGAGTTTTGCTTCTCAATAATCAAGGCTGAGGTGCCAATAGGTGGTTGCAGTGGCTCTTCCTGCCCGTACTAGCATCAGGACCAGAACTGCACCCATTTGACCTTTGCTAACATTGAATCAAGGCCAATATGAGTTCTCCTCTCTTCTCCATTATAGGACTATACCTGGAGGATAGCATAAACTACCATACATAGAGTTGGGATGTGACTTTCCATTGAGTTGTAGGAAGCACATTTAGTCTAACCATTAGTATAAGCAATGATGGAGGTGCCTTGTCCTTGGTAAAGCATGCATAAAATGTAATCACTGAAGTCTAATTTTAGCCAGTCTTCTTCACAACCAAATGATTTAACAACTATTCCTTCCCTAGAGCCACATAGTTTCGCCCATGCAAGGGCTATAAGAGAGCAGAAGTGAACACGAGAGTTTCCTGTGCCTGTTTTTTTTTTTTTTTTTAGGTTTGGGATTGATGGGAATTGTGTATCCTGAGTTTGTAAACTGTGTTCGGTCTTATCTTTAAGCACTCTGTGGTGGTTTGAATGAAAATGACCCCCATATGCTCATAAGGACTAGCACTTATTAGCAGGTGTGGCCTTGTTGGAGTAGGTGTGGACTTGTCATAGGAAGTTTGTCACTGGGGGAAAGTTTTGAGATTTCAGGGGCTCAAATCAAGCCTAGTGCCTCACTTTCTCTTCCTTCTGCCTATGGATCTAGATGTAGAACTCTTGGTTCATTTTCTAGCACCATGTTTTCCTGTACACTACCAAGCTTCCTGCCACAATGATAATGGACCAAACCTCTGAACCTATAAGCCAGCCTTATTTAAATGTTTTATTTTATTGAGTATCCGTGATCATGCTGTCTCTTCAAAGCAATTAAAAATCCTAACTAAGACAATATCTGTTCATACAGTTGGAGCTTGTAGCCCCAGGATGGCCCATCTAAGAGCTTTGGTGACTACTGATAGTTTAATTAAGAAAGAAAATAAAAGCTAACAAGTTAACTCTAGGTCAAAATCTTATGCTCACAGTCTAAGGTCTAAGTGGTCACCTATCTGTCATAGTTCTAGATGGCCTTTTTTTTTTTTAAAACCCCACCCCCAAGAGATGGCATGGCTACTTTGATAGTAATTTAAGTAGTGACTGATGATAACTAGATTGGGTCTCTTCCAGACTGGTTTCAGGGTCTAGGCAAGGAGCCTCTTTATCCAGTCTCCTGACTGGAACTGGTGGGAATGTTCAGAGGTGGGAGATGTTAGGTTTTCCTTCACAATCTAGTCAATGGCCTGGCAAGTTTCCTTCAAAGCCTGTGAGGACTAGAGAAGGGAATGATTAGACATTTCTGCTTGGGGTATCTCAGAGTTTGTCGAGAATGGGAGTTGGTCTCCCAAACATAATTTCAAAAGGAGTAAGCCCCTCATGGTAAACAGTACATTGTTTGGTAAAGGGGTAGCAGAGTAAGGGGAAGGCGTTTGGCCCAAATTATCACCAGTTTTCAGAAACAATTTAGTTAGAATCCCCTTAAGAGTTCTCTTTCTCTTTTCTGTATGACCAAGCTCTGTGGCATCTACACACAATGTGATTTCATATTAACACATAACACCTTTCTCAGATTTTGAGATACTTTGGCTACAAAGGCCTTATCATTGTTGCCCAAAGCTAGGGGCAGTCCAAACCTAGGAATAGTTTCATGAAGAACTTTCTTAGTAGATATGCTAACAGTCTCTGTTCTGGTGAGTTATGGTCCTACCTATTCTGAGAAGGTGTCTACAAACACCAGCAAATATTTATAGCCATAACTAGTAAGTATGATTTTTAGTAAAGTCCAAGTCCCAGTGGTCCCCAAGCCCATTTCTTCAAGGCTGGATCATATTGGAATCTTTCTTATCCCCATTTGGGGTTTATTTGAGAACAGGAGGCACATCTAAAAGTTATATACTTAATCAGGCTTTCTAATTTGGAAACTAAATACCTGGTCTGAGGAGCTCAGCAGTTTCTGAACCTCTAGCTGGATCATCAGGAGCCATGTAGTCACTATAATCAGTAGCCATCCTGGACTTGCAGATACTTGCAGTATCTATCCAGCATCCTTGTTCATTACAGTCAGTTCTTGTATAGCCCCCTCAACCTTGCTCTGGGAGGTCCTTCAAGCTGGGGTTCAGTAGGGCTACCAAGACTTGGAGAGGTCCCACCATTTCTAAGCCTATTTCTCCTGTAGCCAAGTCAGCTGCTTTGTTGCCTCTGAGTTGTGGGGAATCCCCTTTGCAATGGACAATGGACACCCTTTGGGGTAACCAGATATCTTCCAATAGGGCTAGGATTTCCTCTCTCTCTTTCTCTCTTTCTCTGTTCTTGATTACCTTTCTGTTGAGGTTAGAGACCCTCTCCCTCATGGGCATGGGCCACGGAGAAAGTATATATATGGTGATTAGTTTGTATTCTCCCTGGTGGAGCGCTTGAGTCAAAGCTGAAAGCTCGGCTCACTGACCTGAGTTTCTCCTGTTAAAGCTCATGCCCAGATGTGAATATTACCATTGTACAGTGTCAATGGGACATTAGTCAATTCAGGCCTGATAGGCTGAATCAGGTTAGTCACCTCAAGATAGTCACACGGGGAACCCATGGGGTTGTCTTCTGGTAGGAGAATGATAGGATTAAGGGCTGATAGACCCTGGATTGGAATGTGAGTTTGATCCAGAAGCAGAGCTAGGTATTGGTTCATCCTCCTGAAGCCTCTGTAAGTGTAGGAACAAACTCAGGAACAGTTTATTAATTTGTCAGCTTCTTTCACCAGCAGAGTGGAGGCAGCTGTGGTACTAACTAAATGTTGGCCATCCAGCTGCAACTGGGTCAAATCTCTTGGACAAAATATGCCAGTGGTCTTTTTCAGAGTCCCATGGTTTGTGAGAGGAACCCCTAGGCAATGCCACTGGCCTAATCCACCTTTAACCACAACAGCTTACTAATGCCCAGAAGAGCCAGGGCCAGGGCAGACAGCAGGACCTTTCTCAAGCCCTTGCCAACCCTCTGCTCAGTCTCATTATGTTCCAAAAGCTGCATACCCTGGTGATGGCACAGAGGAGGCTGGCCATCTCACCAGTCTGACCATCACAGCCCGAAGGGTCCAATTTCCCCCAGGAATTCCTGCACTTTTCTTTCCCCTTTGGGGAGACATGGCTTTGCAGGATGTCAGAGACACTGTTGTGGTAAAGTGACTACTTTTCTTCCTTTAGGTTGTAGCCTAGCCATGTCACCTAAAGGATGCATGGTTGAACTTTCTTAGCTTAACCTCTATATCCCAGGGCTTGGAAGGCATCTAAAAAGACCCTCTGTTGCCTTTCCACATTGCTTCTTAGCAGTTGGAGTCACAGGGCCATCTACCACTGGAAAACGGTGCCTTGTTAATTCCAACAGATCTGCACCCAGGGTCCCACCAGATGATGCTGGTAGTCCCAGAACCTCTTTTCCTGGTTTATTTTCCCTGTTCTCTTTCTTGGCTGCTTCCCAGGAGCCTCAGTCATGGACTGAATGGGAGGATTTCCTTCCCGTTCTGTCTTCGGCTGAATCTTGGCTGAATCTTGGCTGAATCCCTTCAAATTTCTCTAATTTTGGGAGCATTATTTTGATGTCTGGGGTTAATTGCATATCAAAGGCAATATTAGTGACTTGCTACTTTTGGGGGGACGGCATCCCTTTCTATGGGGGTAAATAGCCAACATGTCTCACAAACTTTTCAAGAAACCAGCAGGTGATTCATCCTGTCCTTGAGTGACCTATGTTGGTATAATGTTCTTTTGGAATGTATACACCTTACCCTTGTTGATTCAAATGTTGATTTTTCTCCCCCATTCTCTGGTCTCAATCTGGACATTTCATTGTGATACTTATGCTAGGCATCACCTGTCTCAACTTTGTGTAAACAAGCCAAAATAAAACAACCGGCCACAATGTAGAGCAATGGAGAGGAAGGAGTAAGAGGGAAAGGGGAGGAGCCAGAGGAGAGGAAGAAGTGGGAGGCAGAGGAGGAGGAGGAGAAGCAGCAGGAGCAGAAGCTGGGAGAGCAGAGGCTAGAGGAGAGGTCTTGGAACAACGTGGAGAAGTGAATCAAACCTAAGATTTCACTAAAAGCAAGTATAATGTGAGAAATCTGAATGGTAGGAAACTATGCAGGCTTGGAGGTTTAGGATGGAATAACTATTGCTCAGCATTGTGATTTAGGTTAATTAAATAAATCCCAGTCTCTGTGTGGTGATTTGGTTATACAGCTGTTCAGGATTAACTGCAGCTTTACTAAAAAAAAAAAAAAAAATTCAACAGTAAATATTGACCAGAATACAACAGACCTGCTTACCTTAAGTTAACTGAGATGATTTCTTTCTGGCTGCCACTTTTAATTCTCCCTATAATAATGTTTACTTTTTCATTTTTTTCTTTGTTTTTTTTTTTTGTTTGTTTGTTTTTGTTTTTAAATCACCCAATGACCCACTGACTTCTTGCCTTAAAACAGTTTCCAGGAAGCAAATAAAGGCTTCTGACTCCCGAAACTGCTGGGATTTGTGTCTTTCAGCAATAAAAATCTCTGGAGTCAGACATAACCATAAACAGGGAAGGAGTTGAACTTTTCCATATCTCCTTTCACCCTCCCTCCCCCACCATTGGAGTAATTACTTCCCCCTTCCTGGGGCACAACCAGATGTTTAGGGCAGGTAGGCAGGACAGAGATCAGCAGCTTGGGGACCCTTTTGTCCTCATTTTGTGTACTCTGGGGCCCTCCCCACTTCCACATAGAGAACAGGACCCTTGGGACTAAACAAGCCAGAAGTGAGTGCTTGGAGTTAGGAAGAAGGGAAGTAGCTTTCCTCGGCTGGGGTTCCTCTAGGTGATCTACCTGGTCTAGGTCTAAAAGGATTTGGGTCCCTAACAAGAGGGCACAAATCTTAAGTAGGTACTTGTGTGTGTGTTTATGTGAGTGTGTGTGTGTGTGTGTGTGTGTGTGTGTGAGAGAGAGAGAGAGAGAGAGAGAGAGAGAGAGACCAGATAAAACTGTTGGATATTACAGGGAAACTGGCAGCTATTGCCAAATCTCAGGACCCACAGGTTGATAGTAACAGCAGCAACTGTTTTCTATGGCACAGCCACAGTGTCCACTGGAAGGGGGTGCCGCAGCATGGTATGTTATTGTCCATGAGCTTGTGGGAAATCCTGTGCGGTGGCTGCCGACTCTGGACAGCTCGTTCTCCTTCCATTTTAGATCTGTTTCTCTAACCAACAGAACTGACAGAAACACACACGCACGGGCGTGCGTGCGCGCGCGCGCGCGCGCGCACACACACACACACACACACACACACACACACACACACACACAGGAACAGTCGTAGAGTAGAGACAGCCAGGGTGGCCAGCACACACTCATCAACCTGATCAGACCAGGGGAGTCTGGCGATGTCTTCCACAGACCTCAAACACAGGTCCTGTGGTCACATCCAACATCCCTTCTTGTGTCCTAACCCGATGGCACCTCCTACAGACCAAGCTGACCTCCAAAGATGTTCAGACCAGATGACTTTGACCTTCTTCTTTCATTTCTTTTGCATGGTGGTGTTGAGTTGCCTCTGGAGCACTCCCCAGCAGCAATTGCTCATAGATTTTTCTGGCTGCACAGGAGCCTCTTAGTTAGCACCATACGAGTTCCCACCAGATGGTACACTCTTCCGTGGAGGTCCTGAGGCTGCTAAATGTCAGGGTCCAGTTGCTGGGGATCTCACTGGGACCTCCAAAATGTTTCAAGGAGCCCACCAGGAATGAACTTTCAGACACAGTTTATAGCCAGTTAAATGTCTTTATTTCAGCCAGTTGGGACTAGACTCAGGTTTCTTGGACCCAAGTGTATCACTGACTATCCAGACAGAACAGAAGGTTTCTGAAGGCAGAAACTATGCCCTGGGATCTTGCTCAGTGGTTGAAAGGGATGGGGGTGCTTCATGCAAACAGACAGTTTACAGAAACTAAGCTAAGGTATCTGGGCATCTTGACCTTTGCTCCTAAAATACAGTCGGGTAATCTTCCATGGAGCTTCTCATCAAGGAGATCATATTCTAGTCTAGCCTAAAAGTAGCTTAGCAAAAATACAAGATGGAGGAACGTCTGCACTGCCTTGAGCTGTCACTTGGAAGCGCTTGACATGATTCTGACTGGCTGAAGGCTCTCAGGTCAGCAACTGTTTGAGGATGGAGGTACAGAACTCAGCAAACAAACCAGGAGACTGTTAGTTCTTTAGTTTTCTAACTTTTCTAAAGATAACGTCCCAAAACTAAAGCAGAACTACAGGGCTAACATTTGAATACAGGCTCTGAGGATCTAAGAAGCATCTCTCTCTGTTTCCTTGAGCCTAATTGGTGCTGCAGAGTGAACACAGGCGATTTATTTTTTAAAAACTTAGAACATGCCAGTCACGGTGCTAAGGGCCAAAAATGTACATTAATGAATTCAGCCCACAAAGCAATATATACATTTGGCAATGTGTTCCTTGCAGCTTCAAAAAAATAAAATCAAGTTTGGCCAGTGAGCAGTAAGATGGCTCAGTGGATAAATAGCCTTACTGCCAAACCTGGCAAAGAAATTAACATTAAAACCTTTAAAGACTCATGTTGTAAAATTGGTAAAAGCTAAGAGTTTCTAAACATTGATCATAGCTATAGCTCATTGCTCTTTACAACAAACAGAAAAATGAATAATTGTTTATCTACTTTTTAAGATTAAATTACTTATGTGCTAAGATGGAAAAAAACGAACACATCACTTCTACCCTGCTGTCTTTCAGCAAAGCCGTGTAATGGAGCAGCTAGGCTCTGGGCATAAGAAGCACTTCCCACTTGAAGTGTCAGCTGCACAAGCACCGGAAAGAACACGCACACAAGACTGTGGCTATTAACTTTCCTCCACTGGAGAAGGTAAAGGGCCCACGAGACCTGCCTCAACTTAGTGTTATGTAGACAGCTAATTGTTGGTAGGGGTAAAGAAAGATTCTTTTCTCTTCAGTGGCTTATTTTTTTCACCAATTGCTTCTACACCTGAAAAGAACCCTATTTAAACTCATTACTTTATCAAGGCAATTTAAGCGGACTCATTCTACCCTCCCCTTCTCTCTTGCCTTTGCACCTGAGGTGAAAAGGTATTTTTCCCTTGTCTCCTCAAAAAAAAAAAAAAAAAAAAAAAAAAAAAAAATAACGCAACACAAAATCGAAACAAAACCACAGTAAAAACCAAAGCAATGACAACAGCAACAACAAAACCCAGCAAAGAGAGTTATACTTTCTTTTATGGAATGTGTGGAGAAGAGAGGCAGGATGGTAGGTTTAGCATCTGCTGCAAAATAGTCATCAGGCTTGTCATTTCCAGCTGAGGCAGCTAAGCATGACCAATATGATTCCACAGGATACAGTTCTGGGAACAAAAGTTTCTCATTTCCCATTCTGAACCGTCGATGTGTTACACCAAGACCTACGGTAACATCAGCAATATAGCTACATACCAGATTGCCACTTCTCCACCGTTTCTGCCACCTCATCCTGCCTTGTAGTACCTTAACTGTAGGGAGTACATTTCCAGTTACTTACAATTTTAAATTATCTGTGTGAAGATTAGTAACCCATATACCATGAGTATATCACCACTTTCTCTGTACTTCACCTCAGCCAAGCCAAAGCATAACAGAAATCTTCATAAATTTCTCTATCAGAGTGAATTACACAGATAATATATAGTAAATGTATGTAATTTCTTTACTTTATAAATTAATTAGTTAATTTATTCTTTTTATATCTGGAATCATAGGCCCCTCCCTTCTCTCCTTCTGGTTGCAACCTCCCTCCCTCTTCTCTCTATACCTCCCCTGCTCCTCAGCGAGAGGGACCCCCCAACCCACCCCAGCACATCAAGTCATATCAGGACTGGGCACATCCTCTTCCCCTGTGGCCTGGCGAGGCAGCCCAACGAGGGAGAAACAGTCAAAAAGGAGGCAACATAGTCCGTGTCAGAGACAGGCTCAGCACGTGCTTGTAATCCTAGCACTTGGGGAGGCAGAGGTGGTCAGATCTCTGTGATTTCAAGGCCAGCCTGCTCAACAAAGCGAGTCCAGGGCAGCCAGAGCTACACAGAGAAAACATGCTCAAACAAACAAACAAACAAACAAACAAAAAAGATTAGCAAGAAAATTCTAAGATTCCACAAAGAAGTATAATGCCTGAAATATAAATTTATATTAAAGATTCGTGAACAACAGGATGAGCTAGATAAGCAGTACCCAAATAACTGGGTTATATTTTAATATGAGAGGCACACAACGAACAGAAAAGAAGTACAAAAATAATTTATTAATTCCAAAGCACTTTGAAAACCCGCTAAACAAGAGAAATAAATACACAAATAAATGGTTTAAAACATATTATTCTTTTTACAAAAGTGTGTTCTTGTCTTTAGGCCACCCCTATTTAATTGTGAGATCAAAAGAACAAGAGACAACTACAGGTCAAACTTTTTGTAAAGAGGATGAAACAAGATGAAAAATAATTACAGGTTTTTAATTAAGCATTTTATGAGAGTAAAAATGAAAAAATAAAACAGGAAAAGGGAAGAAAAATCATGGGCTGTAACTCAACAATGAAAATTTGAAAAGTTCTGCTTGGAAATATTGGAAATATTTAGGGTTCAAATATTTTTATAATATTTCATTATGTCTTACTTGTCTGAAGAAAAAATTATTCATGGCTCAGCTGCACGGCAGTCATATTTCTCCCCATAAAATGCCAGATGAGACCTGGGAGTCAAATGTGACCTCACAGAGCCACAAGCTGTTAGACTGCCTTTGCATATGAAAATATTTTTGATACCCCTAGTCTGAATGATAAAGAGATAAAATATGTCCTTGCGCAAAATTTATTCTCAAAGATTCAATCATCTTAGCTTTCTGTGGATCTCAGGAACTGATTTTCTTTTCTTAAACCCATACCTTTATGTACACAGGCAAAAATAGTCAAGGAGTTCAGTGTACAGAGAAAAGCTCCCGAGTAAAGAAATCACTAAGTTCCATTGCATCGTATGTGGATTGTATTTAAGGGTGAAAATTTTCAAGTGTAGTATTAAAAACAGGGTTCCTTAGACCCCCTGTTTAAAGGAAGCTCATTGGCTGCTCAGTTTTTAAGAGGGTTCCCTAGTAAGGGGTATGGGGGCTGTCTCTGACATGAACTCAGTGGCAGGCTCTTTGATCACCTCCCCCCGGGGGGGGGTGCAGTCTTGCCAGGCCACAGAGGAAGATGATGAAGCAAACTCCTGATGAGACCTGATAGGCTAGGATCAGATAGAAGGGGAGGAGGACCTCCCCTATCATCCCCTATCAGGGGACTAGGGAAAGGGCAGAGGGGGAGAAAAGGGAGGGTGGGTGGTACTGGGAGGAGACAAGGAAGGGGACTGCAGCAGGGATACAAAGTGAATAAATTGTAATAAATAAATATACAAAAATAAATAAATAAATAAATCCATCCATCCCAGGGTTCGTAGTGCCTCCTTTCCTTCAGGAGGAGGTCACTTAGGCATTGACGTTGGAAGAAATTATTACTTTTAGTTCAGTGCACAGAGCATCTCAGGCTGAAATAGAGATGGAAAAGTCACTTTTCTGTTGAGCATCTCTTGTTTGCTACTTCTATGCTTGATAGTATTTTACATTCCCAGTTTCATTTCTTCAGCAGTTGTTTATCTCTCCTTGATCCTTTTCTCGAAGAGAAGCCTGTCTCAGTTTCAAAGATAATACCTTCAAGGCAGGAATATTCCTGTCATGATACCAAACAAATTCAAAATGTGACTTAAGAAAAGGAAACTGAACTCCACAAGGAGAGCAACAGAACCAAAAAATCTGAGCACAGTGGTCTTTTCTGAGACTGATACTCCAACCAAAGACCATGCATGGAGATAACCTAGGACACCTGTACAGATGTAGCCCATGGCAGTTCAGTGTCCAAGTGGGTTCCATTGTAATAGGAACAGGGACTGTCTCTGACATGAACTGATTGGCTTGCTCTTTGATCACCTCCCCCTGAGGGGGGAGCAGCATTACCAGGCCACAGAAGAAGACAATGCAGCCACTCCTGATGAGACCTAATTGAGTAGGATCAGAAGGAAGGAAAAGAAGACCTCTCCTATCAGTGGACTTGGGGAGGGGCATGCGTGCAGAGGGGAGAGGAAGGGAGGTAGTAGGACAGGAGGAGGGAGGTAACCACAGGGGGGATACAAAGTGGATAAAGTGTAATTAATAAAGAATTTTTTAAAAAGGAAATTGTAGTAGTGTATCCAAAAGGAATTGGCAAAACCTTCATAAAACCAAGCTAAGTCAATGAATGAGCTACCTCTTTCAGTACACCTGCAAGCCAGCACTCTTTTCATTGAGGTATGTTAACGTCTGGAGAAGAAGGACTAGGCCTTTGCCAACCAACACTCTTAACTGTTATTTATTTTTGGAACACTGCAGGGAGAAGAGCACCCTCTAAACTTTCTGGAGAGATAAGATATGAGCAAACTATGCACTGAGGTAAACTTCAATAAAGAGAAGTTACAAAAATAGAATGAACTTAAAACACTTTAAAAAAATCTCAATCTGATGCTTACTTGTACATCTGAGGACATGACAGCTTGTAAATGTGGCATAAAATAAACAGACTGTCACTTAGAAACAGAACACTCGCTAGCCCTGGAGGCATGATGGAAGTTCAGCCCCAGCACAGGGTCTGGGAGTTTGGCCAAGAAAATGATCTCATGGGTCTAAAGCGTGATTTGTGTTTCACATAATGTGAACTGGCATTCATTACCCTGTAATCAATCTGCAGATAAGAAGAAATTATTTACGGCACAGTGGTGGGAGGGAAGGTGTACCCTGTCTGTACATATGGGAAAACCGGGGGTTTCTGACATTATCATAAAACATCAAGAGTCTCTGGGTGACGGTGGGGCCTCAGAGGTGACCTGCTGCATCAGGAGATCACCGAGTGTCATGTGTCCATATTTGTAACTGACTCTTGCTTGCAAGAGTGTAAGCTGTATGAAAGCAAGAGAGTTTTCCTTCCAGTCCAGAAATGGCTAAAAGTGTCTGGACTTTGAAGCATTGCTTCTAAAGTGTTTTTAGAAAGTAAGTTCTCAAAGATATGAACAGTGAGTCTTAAAAAGAGAAATAAGACTCTTCTAGCCTTTAATACTAATGCATTGTATGACTTTACAGGAAAGATAAATTTTATAGTACTTCCTAATTTGTTTAGTATAAAACTCTGAAGGGAAGGAGGTGGGAAAGAGGGATGAAAGAAGGGAGAGGGAGAGGAAAGGGAGGGAGAAAGTAAGGAGAAAGGAAAAGAATGACTAATATTTGGGGGCTTTGAGGAGCTGGGGTGGCTGCTTTCTAGAACTTTCACTCACACAGACTTGTTACCCTGGCTTTCAAAGGATCCGAGAGTTTGCATGCAAAGCTCACACCACGCATTTCACCTGGTTCACAGTAGCCCTTAACAGAGCTGTCCATCTTCAGTTAAAGTCCTTTTAGGGACAGAGGCTTCTATTTCGTGAAGTAGACCATCTTATAAGCCTCCTTTCCAATGAACTAGTGGTCTGTGGCCCTGTCTGGCATGCATGTCCCCTCACTTAGAAACTCAATTACTCCACAAAGAAGAGAGGTTTACTATGGTTCCAAAGTCCTTGGGGCTGGCCTTATCTACAGCGTCAGTAACTAGGAATCCAGAGATCATGTTTGGTTCTGGATCCATTTGTAGAAACAGACATACTTCCAGCTTGGAAGGCCACGAAGAGACTTGGCAGGTCTTGCTAATTCTGGCTATGCTTCTGTTTGGTGTATTTATCACAAAGCTTCCTCTTTTGAAATCTTACCTGTCCCATTATTAAGGCCGAAACAACAAATGTTAAAATATAAAGATTACAAACCTTGGAAGCATACCAATAATGCAGTTGTTAAAAATGGCAGGTTCCTTTCACTTGTAAAATAAATAATATAGGATGGATAGACATGTTTCTTTGTTATCTTTTCAAGGGCTGCTAATCACCTTTGTTCCTGAAAGCGTGGGCTCACCTGATTTTCATGTATCTCCCCAGATTAAATATTTATTTATTTGTATGTGAGGTGTGTACATGCACCGTGGTGCACACGTGGGCCTTTGAGGACAGCCTTCCTGGTCCTTTGACCTTTACTATTTATAATGATGGCACTAACAGATATAGCATATGGACGGTTCAGAAAATAGAGTGCATACGATATGCATACAAATAATATCACACTGGACGCATGCTTCCCACACTAGCTAGTTTCTCTCACAGTTGCTTTCAATGTCCTATTCAGATCAGCAGAGCTAATATAATAGCTCAGTGGTTCTCCCTTTTGGTAGATTTATGTTTTTAATGGTATGCCTGTGTCTGTGAAACTAGAAAAGGATGCTGACTCCCCTGGAGAGGGAGGTTGATGTGGGTGCAAAGGCCTGGACTCTGGTCCTTTCAAACAGCAGGATGCACTCTCAACTGCTGAGCCCTCTCACCAACCCCAGTTCATTGGCTTTTATGTCTCTCTCCCTCAGGACTGAGCTGTATCCCCAGTGAGGTCCAGTGCTGTTTACTCTCTGACATTTCACATCTGAGTGAAGTGCACCAACTCTTTCCTAGAGTGAATTATAAGTTTGCTTTAATATGTGATATAGAATTCCAAAGAAACGTGTTTGGTGTCAAGCAAATTGTAATGCTGTAGTATTAAAAACTGATTGAGTAACATCTCATGGCAAATCTCTGCTGCTCTTACATGGAGGTAGACACAGGACTTGTAGATGTTGGTGACAATGGGAAGACTACTTCAACTGTGTCCATGAGCTAAAAATATTGGCCAGCCATACCCTTTACTTTGTTACTAGGCTCTACAAGACTAGGAAATGCTAAATGTTCAGTTGATGTTTAGTGATAATAATGATGACATTTTATTCCATTCCAGTTCAAGGGACTTCTGTTATGTTTGCATCCTCTATATTCCACTTCCAGTAATTGCCTAGACTTTGCTCTCCCCCCATGTCAGTTTTTAAAGCAAGGCTCATGAATTTTTGATAAAGGAGAAGCTTAACTCTGTGACTTACTTAAATTATTTTATTGCTTATGAGAAGGTTGCCTGCTGTTTAAAGAAGGACATTTTAAAAATTCCAATTTTTTAAAATGGCTTTTTTCCCCCACTTTTAGGGTTGATTAAATACACACCAGCAAAGTAAAGAGGAACTTAATTTCCTCTTCTGTGGCGCCTTATTTAATGCTCAAAGTAAAGATAAGATTCTGTCATTTTTATTGTCCTCTTCAGAGATCGTGTGAAGTTGAACTTTCCTCACTGACACCAGGGATGAGAGCTCCCTTTTTGAGGCAACCTCTTCTTTCCAAATATCTATCCCCCTTGTATTAATGAAATATTTTCTCATTTAAATTTTCTTACTTCTTGTGGGTTGATTTGTTACTTTCAAAGACTGTGAGGAATTTGAAGACAGGGTTCAGATACATTTTTGCTTTTCTCTCTTTTTTTCCAGTAGTGCTTGGCAAAGTGTTGGACATATAAAAAGCTCTTGGTGAATTTTTGACATAATTGAAATTAATATGTTATAATGGATTTTATTTTGAAATATTTCCCAGACTTAACAGAGAGTTTAAACCATAACTTATATTTTAGCCTACTTTTTGTAATAGATACCACCTGACTTTTATAATTAGTGTTTTAGAATATAGCACATTTTCACATTCTGTATTCTCATGCACCTACGAAATAATGGCTATGATTTCCATGAGCTGCACATTAAAAACCACATCTTTCTCAGCATGTAGGATAAAAATTATCTTCTGCAAGGAAAAGGAAGGAGGGAGACCTCTCTGCCCCCATAGTCCAGCTTGTCACCTGCCGCTCTGTCTCCAGGGGTGAGTCCTCATGCAGTCAGAACATGCACAGACTATCTGGCTATGGGGACCCAAGGGAAGCAGGGCTGTCTAGGCAAGCTCTTCTTCTCCTCAGCCCAATTAAAGTATCTCTTGCTTTAAAACCCTGAAAGTTAAAGTTAAGGAAACTTTTCCCATTAATACCTAGAAACAGTGTAACAGTTTCAGTATTCCTTTAGCACCTGGAAATTCTGAGCTATTAATTTAAATGTAAGCCAGGAATGTTGTCACTATAAAGTATATTATGCGTCCATTTCTCTTAATCAGAAAACTACTTTTCCTCAAGCAGAGCTTGAGGAATTACTTCTTATTTTAGGGTAACTTTAAACTTACATTAACTTCATAATATAGAATGAAGTTTCTGCATCCTCTTTACTCAGTGGCCCTGAATATTATATTATGTCAACTAGAACTAAGGAATGCACATTGTAACAGAATTCACAGCTCATTGGCTTTCCCTCACGTCTGCTTACTCTTCCAGGATGCTATGCTGGATTTCTGTGTGGCATCTCCTCACTATGACCTGTTCTTCTGTGTTAGTTCACTTTTTTTCTTAGTCTTTCATGATCTTATTGATTTTGGGTAGGACTGCTCACATATTTTGTTGATGCCACATATTTTCTGATTATTAGACCAATGTGGATTATTAAAAATCCAAATCAAATGACCCACTTACTCAGTGGATTGTATCAACAGTAGAAACAATAGCTTTCACTGGTGATGTTGACTTTGACCCTTGTTATGGTGGTACCACCTGTTTTTGTTTGTTTGTTTTGTTTTTTAGTGTTAATGTTTTTCCACCTTAAATATACTACAAAATATATTTTGACTGATCTTATGCTGAGAGGTTGTGTGTGAGTCTGAAAATACTCTGTTTTTCTTAATTCTTTTTCCATTATATTTAGCATTCATTAGTGAAAATTTTACTGGATAGTTATTCTGAGGGTGACTTTCTATTTCCTTTGTTTCTTTTGCATGTTTCTGTCAATATGGAGATTTAGGTGCCATGGACTATATCTATGCAGGGGTTGTAGGTTATCTCCATGCATGGTCCATGGTTGGAGTACCAGTCTCAGAAAAGACCCCTGTGCTCAGATTTTTTGCATACCCCATTTTTTAATTGGATTACATGATTTGTTGCTTTTTGACTTCTTGAGGTCTTTCTATCTCCCCCATCTTTCATAAGATTCCCTGCACTCTGTCCAAAGTTTGGGTATGAGTCTCAGCATCTGCTTTAATACCCTACTGGGTAGAGTCTTTCAGAGGCCCTCTGTGGTGGCTCCTGTCCTGGTTCCTCTTTCCCCCCTCTTCTGATGTCTATCCTGTTTGCCTTTCTGAATGAGGATTGAGCATCTTACCCAGGGTCCTCCTTCTTGCTTAGCTTCTTTAGCTGTACAGATTTTAGTATGTTTATCCTATATTGTATGTCTTATATCCACTAATAAGTGAATATATACCATGTGTGTCTTTCTGCTTTTGGGATACCTCACTCAGGATGATCTTTTCTAGATCCCACAATTTGCCTGCAAATTTCATGATTTCCTTATTTTTAATTGCTGAGTAGTATTCCATTGTGTAAATGTACCACAATTTCTGTATCCATTCCTCCACTGAGGGACATGTGGGTTGTTTCCATCTTCTGGGTATTATGAATAAAGCTGCTATGAACATGATTGAGCAAATCTCCTTATTGTATAGTTGAGCATATTTTGGATATATGCCTATGAGTGGTATTGCTGGATCTTTTTGTAAATGTTATTTTTTTAATAAATTACAGTTTATTCACTTTGTATCCCAACTGTAGCCCCCTCCCTTATCTTCTCCCATGCCCTGACCATTGATAGGGTATGTCCTCCTCCCCTTCCCTCTGCCCCTAGCCTGGTATAGCTGGATCTTGTGGTAGCACTATTCCTAATTGTCTCAGAAAGTGTCAGATTGATTTCCAAAGTGATTGTACAAATTTACATTCCCACCAGCAATGGAGGAGGGTTCCCCTTTCTCCACATCCTCTCCAGCATGTGTTGTCACTTGAGTTTTAATCTTAGCTCTTTGATGGGTGTAAGGTGAAATCTTAGAGTTGTTTTGATTTGCATTTCCTTGAAGACTAAGGATACACTCAACCTTCTTTAATTCAAGAAGAATGCCATGGGGGCAAAGGCACTACACTTAATTATGTAAAATAATTTGGTATTCACAGGGAGGTGAATCTTTTAAAAAGCGAATCCCTTCTGGTTTTCATCTATTCATATGAGAGACCACGAGGAAACAAGTTATCATGTACTTTTCATGTTTTGCCCAACCACAACAATCATTTGTAATTGTAAAAGAGTCAGTCTCTTTCAAATCTGGGATGGATTTGAGATAGTGAGCATTAACATGGAGCAATGAAGGTAATCTAGAGTAAGGTGACATGAAGCCATTAAAAACTGGAGATTTAATCATACTGGAAGACCGCAGACACTTAAATTCTCAAAATGTTCAGGGACTCAAGCACAGGCTTGTATCATCACCTCTCAAAGGCCAGGTGCTTCCTTTGTTACTCATCTTTAGATGCTTCCATTGTGAATATGAGCTGGCATAGAAATCCACAGGGACCCGGATCTTTCTGGATGATTGCTAATCTAGGTTTGAATCTCATTGTGTACCCAAATGCCTACTTCTGTTCCATTATAAGTTCATACACACACATCAGCAATTTAATTTGTAAACTCTTAGAAGCATGGTAGCTAATGTGTGACTTAAATACTTTAGATAAATTGCATGAAGGATGTTTTCTTTACCTTTTTTAAATTTGTTTTTTCATGGTATAGAATTTCTGATATTGCCGTCCTAATTGCTGTTTAAAAAACACATTGACCAAGCAAAATAGGGAGTGTTTACTTGGCTTACACCTCCATATTAGTGTTCATCATCAAAGGAAGACATGACAGGAACTTAAAAAGGAAAGAACCTCCTGGCAGGAGCTGATGCAGAGGACACTGAGGGGTGCTGCCTACTGGCTTGCTTCCCGTGCCTTTCTCAACCTGCTTTCTCATAGAACCCAGGGCTGCCATCCCAGGAATGGTGTCACCCACAATGGGCTTGGGCCCTCTCTCATTGATCACTAATTAAGAAAATGTCTTACAGGGGTGCCTACTACCTGATTTTATGGAGGCATATTATTTAATTGAGGTTCCCTCCCTTCTGATGACTATAGTTGTGTCAGTTGACATAAAACTATCCAACTCAGTAGCCTGTTAACAAATGCTTAAAGCATCCAGAGGAACCAAATCTGTTGGTCTCTTTTTTTCTTAAAAACTTAGTTGCCACTGATTGTTAATAAATTCTATAGATAACTGAGAAAAGAAAGGAAAGACATCTCTTTTGAGTCTCCATTTATGCAGTCAAAATATGTCAATGGAAGAAAAAATTTCCTGAAAAGAGAATCTCAAGTCTCCAAGAATGACTTACCTAATCTCATTTGAAAGGGTAACTTTACTTTAAGGGCATCCTACTCTGTGCATCTCCCTTTTCCTAACCAAGTATGTTCAATAAACTTGTCATTTTTACAGTCAACTCAGACAAAAAGGTCCACACTCTCTCCTTGGAGACCCAGGCGTAACCTATGCAGTCTCTGGGGTCACCCTGTGTCCTCTGGAAGCCTGGCGGCATGATTTGATAGTCAGGGCTGTCATTATCATCCAGTGTGGTGAATGCCTCTGGGGTGTCCCACCGAGCAAGGGTCTGAACTGTGCTATCCCGTCTCCCTCATGCCAATTACAATTTCCATGAAGGTGGAGGACGTGGAGACAGATTTATCAACACCATTCCAAGCCGTATAATGAGGAAGCAATTTTCACTTATTATAACTGACTAAATATGTGCAGACTGACCCCTAGGGCCTCTCATCACCTTCTTCCCATCCCTCTGGAAATCAAGGCCAAGATCCACTCTCCATTTCAGATTTCCTTGACTCCCAACTTGTTTCACTTATTTCTCCACTTGTTCCATCTTTATTTGGGCTGTGATGAATGTCTTTTCTATTTCTGTGTGCCATCGCCTCTCTTCCTCATATGCTGCACATTAACGTCTGATTGGATTTCTCATTCCTGGACTCCGTCAGTATAAATATGCTGCTTGGGGACTAGAAGAGATGGACCCTCAAGCCTTACAGAAATGATCCAGGAATTCAATATGCTGTTCCTTTTGTTATTTTACAAGCTTTTTGCCTTTCATGCTATCCGTGTGTTCAATGCATTTATATTATTTGTCTTCACTGTAAGCAGAAACAGTGACATCTGTTGGTCTGTTTTCTGCAAGCTGTCAAGGCTCTGACATACTGATGAGACAGACAGAAAGATACAAAGAAATCAAAAATCTTTTTTTTTTTTTCTTCTGAGATAGGGGCTCATGTAGCCAAGGCTAGTTTTGAACTGATTAGCAAGGATGTCCTCTGTTCTTCATAGGTGTATAGCACTTGTACTGTTTGTGCTGTTCTGGCATAGAACCTAGGGCTTCATTATGTATATACGTGTGTGTGTAATATGTATAGATAATATATAAAATATTTTATATGTAATATATATATGCTTCTAGGTGGAGGTAATTTATATACCACACAAATAATCTAATAGCTTCTGTAATATAGGTTTACAATGAAAGCAGCATTGACATTTTAATGATAATGCCAACTCTGAGACTTGAAAGCACTTGCAGCAATTTTCTTGTGCTGGCTCAAGACTTGTGCCACCAGGGTCAGGACAAACGACTTAATCATGGTAGATGAGGACACTTATATACCCTCCCCTTAGGTTCCAGGATGTGATGAAGAGGGTCCCAATTGAAAGCCTCACAGTCATGTGATTTGCATCAGAGCTAACTAAAGTGAGTTAGGGAAAACAAATCTTAAACAAACAAACAAACAAAAAGTCATTATCTTCTATGTTATTTGCCACATAAACATACTTAGAAAAAAGAAAAAAAATGTTCTTTATCTTTGTCCTCTACAATGTGTCAAGGACTGACTTTGACCAACATATCTCTTTATACACTTAATCTTTCTGGCTTAGCTTCTGAGTTCTAGATGGGTTTTGTAAAATTATTACAATCATGTTTTCCTTAGCTAGAGGCAGCTTTGTTTGTAATGTGCACGCATTAAACTTTTTCTTTCCTCTTATTGCATAGAATTGAACTCTCAAACTCTTTGAGATGGGAGATCTGAAAATTAACACTCTTGCTGTGTTTCCACTTTTGGAAGGATATTTGTGTGTGTATGTGTATGTGGATGCATCTATGTGTATGTGTATATGTATATATTAAAACTAAATGCTTCGTTTTTTAATCATGGTAAAATATTCAAGTAATTAATTATTCATTTATTTTAAAATATATTTATTTACTCACTTTACATCCCTATTAAAACCCCCTTCTTTTCGTGATCCCACCCTCCCAGCCTTTGCCCCTCTTTTCTAGGTGACCCTACTGAAGACTGAGCTGCCCTCTACTATATATGTGTAGAGGACCTAGGTCCAATCTATGCATGCTCTTTAGTTGGTGAGTCAGTCTCTGTGAGCCCCCAAGGTCCTCGGTTAATTGACTCTGTTGGTCTTTTTGTGGAGCTCTAGTCTCCTTCGTGTCCCTCTATGCTTCCCCCAACTCTTCCACAAGACTCCATAGGCTTCGCCTACTGTTTGGGCTGTGGGTCCCTGCTTCTGTTTTGATCTACAACTGGGTGTATCCTCTCAGAGGAGAGTTATACTGGGCTCCTATCCACAAGTATAGCAGAGATCATTAATAGTGTCAGAGGTTCAGAGCTAAACCAAGAATTCTCAACACAGGAATCTCTAATGACTGAAAAGCCCTTGAAAAATGTTCAATGTCCTTAGTCATCAGGAAAATGCAAATCAAAACAACTCTGAGAGTCCATCTTATACCCATCACAACGGCTAAAATCAAAACTTCAAGTGACTATCTCCCTCTTTTTTCATAAGATTCCCTGCACTCTGCCCAAAGTTTGGTTAAGAGTCTCAGCATCTGCTTTGATACACTGCTAGGTAGAGTTTTTCAGAGGCCCTCTGTGGTAGGCTCCCGTCCTCTTTTCTCCTTCTTCCATCCCATTTGTCTTTCTGAGTGAGGATTGGTCATCTTACCCACGGACCTCCTTCTTGCCTAGCTGTTTAGGTGTACAGATTATAGTATGTTTATCCTATATTATAGGTCTAGTATTCACTTATAAATGAATATATACTGTGTGTGTCTTTCTGCTTTGGGAATACCTCACTCAGGATGATCTTTTCTAGATCCCACCATTTGCCTGCAGATTTCATGATTTCCTTGTTTTTAATTGCTGAGTAGTATTCCATTGTGTAAATGTACCGCAATTTCTGTATCCATTCTTCTGTTAAGGGACATCCGGGTTATTTCCAGCTTCTGGCTATTACGAATAAAGCTGCTATGAACATAATTGAACAAAAGTCTTTATTGTGTACTTGAGCATATTTTGGATATATGCCTAGGAGTGCTATAGCTGGATCTTGAGGTAGCACTATTTTTAATTGTCTGAGAAAGCACCAGATTGATTTCCAAAGTGGTTTTACAAGTTTACATTCCCACCAGCAGTGGAGAAGGGTTCCCCTTTCTCAATATCCTCTCCAGCATGTATTGTTCCTTGAGTCTGTGATTATAGCCATTCTGATGGGTTAAGATGAAATCTCAGGGTTGTTTTGATTTGCATTTCCCTGATGACTAAGGATGTTGAACATTTCTTTAAGTATTTCTCTGCTAATAGAACCAAAATATCTGGGCATAGTGGTCTTTTCTGAGACTGATACTCCAATCAAGGACCATTCATGGAAATAACTAGAACCCCTGCTCAGATGTAGCCCATGGCAGCTCAGTATCCAAGTGTGTTCCATAGTAATGGGAACATGGAGTGTCTCTGACATAAACTCAATGGCTGGGTCTTTGACCCCTCCCCCAGGGAGGATCAGCTTTACCAAGCCACAGAGGAGAACAATGCAGCCAGTCCTGATGCAACCTGAAAAGCTAGGGTCAGATGGAAGGGGAGGAAGACCTCCCCTATCCATGGATTTGAAGAAGGGCATGGGAGGAGATGAGGGAGGGAGGGCAGGATTGGTAGGGAATGAGGGAGGGTGCTACAGCTGGGATACAAAGTGAATTAACTGTAATTAATATAAAATATAAATTAATTAAAAAAGATTAAAAATCTAAGTGACAACACATGCATATTGCTGGTGGGTGGGCAAATTTAAATAACCACTCTGGAACTCAATGTGGAGATTTCTCAAAAAATTTCGAACTAGATATACTACCACTCCTGGGCATATACCCATAAGGATACTTGCTCAACTATCTTCATAGCAGCCTTATTCATAATAGCCAAGTTCTGGAAACAACTTAGATGTCCCTCAACTGAAGAATGGATAAAGAAAATATGGTACATTTACACAATGAAATACTACTCAGATATGAAGAATGAAAAAATCATGCAATTTGTAGGTAAATGGATGGGGGTAGAAAAGATCATCCTGAGTGAGGTTTCCCAGAAACAGAAAGACACACATGGTATGTACTCCTTTATAAGTGGATATTAGCCATATAATACAGGATAACCTTTCTACAACCCTCAGACCCAAGAAGCTAAGTAACAAGGAGGGACCAAGGGCAGTTTTTCTGGAATCTCTCTTAGAAGGGAAATTAAAAGACACCAGAAGTGGATGAAGAGAGAGAACTGGGTGGGAGAGATGATGGGAAGGGAGATGAGATGGGGAAAGGGCGGGGTGGAAAGTAGAAGGCTGGGAGAGAAGGAAAACTGATGCAGGCCATCTCTGGGAGGAGCGGGAGACCCTCAGTAGGGCAGCCTCCTGGTAGGATATGGAGGTGACCCTAGCTGATGGTTGAAGCTGAGTCACCAGAGCACCCACTGCTGTTTACAAGCTGCCCCCAACCTCCACAAATGCACATATCACATGTGTGTCTATCATACGCACCTCTCTCAAATCAATTATTAAAAGCATAAGTATGTTTTTAAGAGTGTGCTGGGGGAGGGAAGCTGACACCACCAATACTAGGTATCGAATAGTCCTGAAGGAGGTAATACATTAATTGGGAAGCACACAAATTCTAAATCTAATGGTTAAAAGAAAACACAAATAAGATCATGTCACTCTCCTGATCAAAGGAGTCCCTTCTACCTCTTGGAATCATGTATTTTGTAATACCTTGCTGCTTCATTGTATCCTGGATTCATTCAAAGCCATCTTGCTCTTCAATGTCAAGATAAGAACTGAGGAAAGACGTCTGTGTTTGTTGCTCTTACCTCTCTAAACACTTCTGTTCCCTTCACATGTCCTGCATCTTCCAAGTTTCTGTTCAGGTGCCATTTCCTATGAAGAATCTCCGATCACCCTAACAACTACAGTAGTCGTGTTACCACATTTATGAATCTGTTCACTTGATTATAGTGCAAAGAGGCATGTTTGCTTATTAATTTGTTTGAAGTTCTAGGTCTCAAGTAAAACATAAGACAGCCTCATAAACAGAGAATAAAATTGCACAGTTTCTTATAAGATAATTCAATGCTGTTTATCAGGCATACTGTACATAGATCCTTTCAATTTATTATCTTAGAGACAAATGTGCACCTTAATGAACTATATGTGATGTATAAAAAGATAAATTTATAACATAGTGTTAATTTCAGTAATCATAGTCTTAGTTTCCAGGACAGGATAGAATTGGTTACTGTTTATGTAATTTAGATAGCTCTTACTGTTGTTAGGTCCTGCAATGGATTACAATGGACACTCATACTGCATGCATATCTAAATACTGAAAAATTATAAATTATATATTTCATCTTTTTCACTGACAAATATATTTTGGCCACAACCTGAAGTAACAGAGTAACAAATAGAGTGACATGACACTCAATTTCTACATGAGGAGGCTCCTCTTGTCTATTTAAATCACCTCTCAGTATGGGCTGCTCAAAGCTAGACACTATCTTGTCCAGTCACGTCACGGGCTTCAGCTCCATTCCCACATACCATGGTTTCTTTTTGTAATGCAAGTTTTACCTTCAGTTTGAAACATTCTTCAAATTTCAGGGTTTTTTTTTTTTTTGTTGTTGTTGTTTTGTTTTTGTTTTTTGTCTAGTTCAGCTTCCTAACTACCAGGTCTGAATGCTCCTAAGAATCACTTATTTATCCTCAGTACCTGCTTGTTAACATTTTGTTTCACATTTTAAAACAGCATCTTTTGTAATAGAGAGGACCCAGGATTATTTTTATCCTCCACCAGATAGGGAGCCACTTTAGAACACAGACGTCATCTTTACCCATTTGTCATATCTGAGCGTGTTCCTTGTCACCACTGGATATTCCACATTTAAGAAAACTGAAGTACACTCCAGCCAGGGAAGCAGTATGGTTCTGCACCAAACAGGGCTCCAGAGCTGAAAGGATAAATGGACACCTGCTCCTATCCCTAACTGAGCAGATATCTCCAACTGATAACAGCTTGCAAATAAAAATTTAGCCTTCTCCAAGGTAGTCACACTTGGGGAAAAAACAACAAACAAAAAACAAACAAACAAACAAACAAAAAACTACTCTTAACGATAGGCTGCCAATTCCACACCTCATGGACAACAGAAAACTGTAAATGTATTTTTTATTTCTTCAGATGAGGGGATGAGATGAGAGTCATTCCCAGGCCTTTCTTGCTCTTTTTGAACTCTCAGTGGCTAGTTTAACTCAGCTGTTCTGGCCCAAATTCCTCTCCAAGCTGACTGATTCAAATTGACTTCTCTTGATTTCTAAGTGAATTGCTCTGCCTGACCTCAAACTAATTCCACTAATATGTTTTAATTTTTGGCTCTTTCTCATTCTGTGGCTTATTCTGTCTTCAACTGTATCTAGCTTGTTCTCTATGCAACTTTTCTCTGTAAAACTGTCGCTGTAAGAAACTCTTGGCAAAACCCTCCTCCTCCCTGTGCTGCTCTTGAGTAGCCTTTATTTTCTGTCCTTTTCCTGTGAAAGTTGGGCATATCCTATTTCTGACTCATTCTGTTAAATCTTTCTCTGATTTATCACTTTGTCTGCCTATCAATTAGACATAACTTTCAAAAATGACTTCTTCCTTCTGTAAATTAACATCAACACCTTCATTGTTTGAGATTAAAGGCAAGTACTAATGGTGTGTCTGTCTGTATTCCAGCCAGATCCTACTGTAATCATGAGTATGTCAGCCTTCCAGCCTGATCACACACAGACCTAGAAGATCTGTGGACGTAACCCCTTGCCAGAGCAACCACGTTGCTGGATTAGAATTCCTCTACAGAAAATGAGCTCAGTAGCATCATTGAAGGTTGCTTGTCTCATAATGTCAAGTCAGAGCTTTTATTTTTTATTTATTTTATCTTTTACTTTTGCTTTATTTTAGTATACATACTATATGTCTACTATATGATGCATATATATCCATGTATATGTATAATTCCTCTCTCTTTTTTGCCTTACAGATCCTTTTTATACATATTTTGACTTTCAGTTTTGGTGTCTTCATGAGATTCTTGAGTTTTGGAATGAGTTTTCTATACCCTTTCTTGGGATATTTTTCTTATATTTGTTTGCTATTTCCTATTCCAATGTATTAATTTTGTTTTTTGTACTGTATTTTATTTTTATTATTATTATCTAGAATCCTGTTTGTTTTCTAAGGGGCAGAAAATGTATAGATCCAGATGGGAGAAGAGGTGGAGAGGAACTAGGACCAGAGGAAGACGAGCTGCAATTAGGATACGTGATGGGAGAAAAATATTTTCAATAAAAAGGAAAAGGAGAAAACTGGATTAAGCATTAAGAGAAGTCAATATTTGGTATGTAATTTTCAAATATTTTAAAATGGAGAGGATAATGTAGTCAGAACCTTTTGACAACTAAAACCTTTGCACAAATCTGAGGTTATAGATATGTTAAATTGCCCTGATTTGACTACCTTTAAAGCTGTATTAAAGCATAATTTTGTACTCACTTAAAAAATAAGACAAATAAGAAAAAAAACATTTTAACCTTTTATAAAAACTTGTTTTAATATTGGTCTCAAATTATTTTGAATAAAAGTATCTTAACCACACACAACTCTGTGTTTTTTATTATAAAATAGTCATTTTCCAAAGCACAATCAGAAAACTTTTTTTTCACAATAAGCAATTTCACAGCAATCTTTTGATGTGAGCACATTATAGTCAATGCAAAAATTTTCATTACTGGGAACTTTTATGCTTAAGTCAGAATCTAAATCACATATATAAACAAATTTAGATTTCCTTTAATTTAGTCTTTTTAAAAATTAGCTAATTTAGTTTCTTTTCACCTAGTCATTCATTCCTTCTCTCTCTTTCCCCAGCAACTCTTTCTTGCAAATGAAAGTAAGTCTATTTCTGAAGAGAGACCTGAACTTTATACCCCTGAGGTCACCACTTGACATAAATAATTACTGAGGGTTTTTGCCCGAGTTCAACATTTCACTTTCTATTAACAATCATAGGATGCTGAGTTTTCCTATAGTTTCTTCATTTGTGAGGAATAGTATGGCTATAGAGAGAGAGAGACTGCCGCTTACAAATTATTTTGCTCCCCAGAAGTACTGGTTATACAGCATATGTAGGAGGACTGACATATTCTTTTGTTATATTCATATACATACATATATATATATATATTTATGTGTGTGTGTGTACATTTGTGTTCATTCATGCAGGTACATGCATGCCATATGTACATGTAGAAGTCAAAGGACAATCTCAGAACCTCAGGTGTCAGTCAAATTGCTTTCCACTTTGTTCTTGTTGTTGTTTTGGTTTGGTTTGGTTTTTGGTTTTTCAAGGCAGGCTTTCTCTGTGTAGACTTGGCTGTCTTGAACTCACTTTATAGGCCAGGCTGGTCTTGAAGTCTCAGAGATCTGCCTGTCTCTGCCTGCCAAGTCCCAGTATTACAGGCGTGCGCCACTGTATGCGGCCACTTTTCACCACGTTTGAGACACAGTTTGCTTATTGTTTTGTCTTGCTTTTTCACTGAGTATGGCAGACTAGCAGGCCCGTGAGTTTCTGAGGACTCCATCTCCCATATCTTTGTAGGAGTGCTGGGATTACAGACGCATACGCCACTGTTTCTTACTGTATGTCGTTTATAGAGAATTGAACTCAGGTTTTCACACTCGCTCGGCTAACACTTTACTCACTGAGCTATCCTGTTAGGTACCCTAAATGTGTTAAAAGGATGGATTTCATTTCTGGGCTTTGGGGGATATTAATTAAATGACACAAATTTTCAGTTGCGTACCAAGAATGCACTGAAAACGTGTATTACTCAGCATAGTGTAGTGGTCCTAATTTGAAACAGTGAGTGCTACCCTTGAAACTTAAAAAACCATATTCTCTTAATAGGAAAGTCATGTAAATATGTAAGATATCTTACTGTAAATTAGCTGGATTAGTCATATTAAATTTTTTCTGTGATTAGTTTCTTTAGAATAATTTAAAGACGATTTCTGTTTTCTTTTAAATGGGTATCTCATAGGATATGTCTTAGGGTTTCTATTGCTGCAACAAAATACTCTGAACAAAAAGCGAGTTGGGGAAGAAAGGGTTTATTGGACTTATATTTCTACATTGTAGTAGGTCATGAAAGGAAACCAGGACAGGAGCTCAAATAACACAGGAACCTGGAGGCAGGAGCTGTTGCAGAGGCCAAGGAGGGATGCTGCTTACTGGCTTGCTCCACATGACTTGTTCAGCCTGCTTTCTTTCTTTTTTTTTTTTTTTTTTTTCAATGCAGTTTATTCAGGAACCTTGAACAATCATCTGACCCTGGGGAAAGCCAGCCCACAGCTTAAATAGCCTCTGGGTAGCCAACCCAGGTGTGCCACGTGGGTAATGCAGATAGGTCCACATACATGGAAGCGAGCCAGATCCTCAGCCTTAGCCAAATGTGGAGGACCACCAGCCCCTGATGGCACCACTTACAATGGGCTGGGCCTTATCCCACCTCCCAAACAATCACTAATTAAGAAAATGTCTTACAGCTGGATCTGATTGAGGGATTTTTATCAATTGAGGTTCCCTCCTTTAAGATAACTCCAGTGTTTGTCAGGTTGACACAAGATAGACAGCACAACTGACCCTTTGTGAACATGATGCACAACCACATAAATATTAAATGGAAACCTTCCATTTCTTATTCATCACCAAGATCTCACATTAAAATTATAAATAACTTTAAAAATCCAACAGTCAACACATTAAACACATTAAAATTTTATTCCCTTTAAAATAGCCCAATATCTTTAAAAACCCAAAGCCTTTTAAAATTTAAAGTCTCTTAACTGTGTGGGCTCTAGTAAAATAAAAAAACACATTATATCCTTTCTTCTAGTCCCTGCAAATCCTTTTTTTTACTACAGTCACAATCTGAACAAAGCAAAACTGAACTCTGCAACTGTGTAAATAACAGAACATCCTATGTTTGCGATACACTTATTCATTATTTTCTGAGCGACTCCAAAGAGCTTGGGTCACTTCTCCAGCACCACCCTTTGCAGCACACACAGCTTGTCTTCTAGGCTCTGACTGGCTCCATTCAACTGCTGTTGCTGTTCTTGGTTGGCATTCCATGGTACTGGCATCTCCAAAATGCTGGTGTCTTCTGTTGCAACTGGCCCGCACTTTCACTAATAGCCTCTCATAAGCTCTCTTCATGGTGCCATGCCTCAACTTCTCTGCTTGACCCCTTCAGTCCTGGGCCTCTTCTGGTCTTTCATAATGCCAAGATTCAGCTGCTTTTCATGACCCCATCATGCCTTAAACCAGTACCACCTGTGTGACTGTTGTAGAGTTCAGCTGGCCCCCACCCCAACACACACACACACACACACACACACACACACACACACACACACAGAGAGAGAGAGAGAGAGAGAGAGAGAGAGAGATCTTCTCTGTGCTCTCAGGAAACACTTCCCAAATATTTCACCTCAATGATGCTGGTCTCTTCTTAATCACTGCTAATAGCTCAGCTCCAGATAAGCACTGAGTGCCCAACAAAAGGTTTTACTTTAGTAGTTATGGTGTCTTGTAAATCACAGCTGATTCTTGAGCTCCAGATAACTAGAACCACAGATTATTCACACAATAAGCCTTTTAAAGTCTTTGTTTCCCACTGAAATTATACAAGCCAGGCATCCATCATCTGCCCTGCTCTCAACGCTTTCAGAAAGGCAATTCCCCCCTCCTTTTTTTTTTTTTTTTTACCTCCCCAATGCCATCCCTTTCTCCCCTTAAATGTAAATATACTACATGTATACAAGGTTACATGTGGTTAGTCTTTTTGGATTAACATGAATAACCCCCCGCACACACACACACACACACACAATCAATCAACTTTTAGCAATGCTTAAAAAGAGCTGATTAGAAAGTTACTATGACTTGGGAAATGAGAGCTAATTGTAACGGTCTGTAGTTTTTAAGTCCACTTGAGGATGACGTTTTGATTAAGATGGTATTGACCAAGTACATGACATTACGACTTTTTAAAATGAAAATACAAGCACTTAACCATTTTTTGAATCTATACTGAACCTGAACTTCAGACGTTTGGCCCCTGTGAACAGTGGTAGAAAAGGATACTAGGCATTAATCAATAGTTTTTATGTACATAGTTTCTCAGCCTGAAGGCAGCCATGTTTTTCTTTTCTTTTTTAATCAATCAATTCAATTTACATCTCGATCATAGGCCCCCCCTCCTTTCCTTCCAGTCCTATCACCCCTCCTGCATCTCCTAGGGAAGCCCCCAAGTTGTAGACACTTTTTCCTTTGGGTTTTTCTTTGTGTCTTTGATTTTTTGCTTGTTTTGAGAAAGGGTTTTTCTGTGTAGCCTTGGCTGTCCTGGACTCACTTTGTAGATTAGGCTGGTCTTGAACTCCACCAGCCTCTGCCTCCAGCACTCTGCTTGGCAACCATGTTTAATAGGTATTTGTTTCATCAACATTAGCTTAATGCTTCAATCAACGTACATGCTCAAACTTTCCAAGTTTTATCCCAGTGCTCTCTTAGAAACCCCGTTGTGTTAGTTGCTAACTTTGTTTGGCTGCATGTAAAAGCAGCTGAATTACAGTGGCTTAAGTAAATAGAGCTTAATTTTCTCACATTATAAAAAATCAAGAAACAATCAAAGTTAATATGACTATTTAGAAAAGGACCAATAGCCTCTTAAAATAATTTTTACATTTTATTTATCATCTATCCGTCTGTCTGTCTGTCTATCTAGTGTGCGTGTGTGTGTGTATCTGAGATTGAACTCAGGTCACATTGTTTTGTAGCAAGTATCTTTACCCACTAAGTAATTTTAACCCTCAAGAATATTGTAATTTTCTGTCTACTTATATGACATTCATTTATTCATGATTTCAGAATGGCTTATTTACGTTCATTCTGCTTTTATTAGACAGAAAGAAGAAAAAGTGAAGTAAATATACTTGCCAGAAGATCCTCTCTTATTTGTGTAAAATCCCACAGCCATACTCTCAGAAGATACAAAAAATTTAGGAGTCACTTAAGTAAATATTCTTTCAGAGTGATATTTGTGCAAACACTTCAGAGAGGAATCAATGACAACCTTTAAGTCTTTGGCTTGAGTACATGGAAAAATGAAGATGGTTGAAGACAGGGCGGATAGGGTGGAATAAAGGTTAGTTATCTAACTTTGTACATATCAAACCTAAGATGGCCAGGTGGTGGTGGTGTTGCATGCCTTTAATCCTAGCACTGGGTTGCAGAAGCAGGTGGATCTCTGTGAATTCAAGGCCAGCCTGGTCTACAGAGCGAGTTCCAGGACAGTCAAGGCTGCACAGAGAAACTTGTAGAAGAATTTTAATTCAGAACATGGCTGCTCCTGACAAGAGGTCACATCCAAAGAACTTCTAGGTCTGTGTGATAAGGCTGGAATACAGACCTGCCTTTAAGCCCAGGAAACAGAGGCATGCAGATCTTTGAGTTTAAGGCTAGCCAGTCACAGAGCATATTTCAGGTAAAGAAAATCTTAGATCCACACCTTTGATTACAGTACCCTGGAGACAGAGGCATGCTGATCTCTGAATTCTAGTCAGTTCTGTTCAGATAGTTCAGTTGAGTCAGTGAGTGGAGAGGCAGTGCAGTGAGTTGAGTTTGTGGCAATCTGGTTTGTGGAATTTAGAGGCAGTTTTCCTGGGAGAGTTTTACAGAGACAGGTCGAAGCGAGAATAAGCTAGACACAGGTGAAGGCAGAATGAGCCAGAGAAATAGAAGGAATCAGAAGATTAGAACAGATTGCTAGAGTTAGCTTGAGGCCAAGGAAAGCAATTCAGTTTGAAGCTAAAAGAAGCCAGGAGAGTAGGTTTGAGCCAGAACAGCTGACTTAAACCAGCCAGCCAGAGTTCAGAAAGAGCTAGAAAGGGTGATGAGCTAATTCAGCAGTAGGTCTCAGAGGCTGAAAGCATTCTAGGCCTAGATTAGATTTTATGGAGGCTGGAAGCTTCCAGGACTAGGCCTAGGTTAGCAGACGGAGGCAGTGAGCCTCCAAGATGACAATTGCAGCAGACAAATAAAGCATAATTTTGCAGAAACCTGGTCTTGAAAAACCAAACCAAACCAAACTTGAGATGTTTATCGAGAATGCATAAGTTCTGAGCAAATGATTATGGAGTTTCTGAACAATATAAACTTCAGAAAAACTGACATAGAGATACTATTTAAAGACAAGAGATGGGATGAGACACCTTGGAAGTACCAAAGACAGAGAGAAAAGAGAAAAAAACATCAAACAAGAACATTAAAAAATATTCACCACAGAATACCTATAATACAAGGTAAAGGTAAGAAACGCTATTTCCTGTTCATGAAATAACTAATATTATTAAACTGTGTGGTAAGAAGCGCTGCTCATCAGTCACAGAAATGGGTGCTCCAACATTCTTTGTTGTTCACTGTAATAAGAAAAAAACTCAGCTCATTCATTTACTTACATGAATTTGCCAAGTGGAAATAGATAAATAAATATAAAGATTCATAGATGCAGAGACACATGTACACTTTCACGTTTGCCCGAATCCGTTGAAAATTACATTCCACAGTATTGAGAAAACCTTAATGGCAGTTAGTAGAGTATACACATTCCAAAAATTTCTATGTGTATGTGATCAATTTACTTCACATATATTCATTTTACAGCTTAAAAGTGAGAACTCTGCAATGTATAAAATAAGAAATACAGTTTTAAAAAATAGTTTTTGTACTATTTAGAGTAATTTGAATGTGTTTACGTAGTCCAGGAAGGATTTGGGAAGGCAGAAGACAAAATGTTCCCATGTGTACCGCCCAGCGCATGAGAGGGTCCATCAGCTAAGGCAAGAAACAGGAGAAAAGTACGTTGGTTTTAGTCTTCTTATGTCTAAGATGTTTTTAAAAGTTTTTGTTACAAAGATCTAGAGAACAGTTTGAAAGAGAAATCAAGAGTCTGCAAAGGTGGTTCTGATATTCAGGAAGTAATCTTTTGGAGGAATTGTGGGGAATAAATATCATTGATCTACTTAGAGACAAGCAGTCTGGGGAGAGTGAATTGGTGAATGTCTGAATTTAAAGTTGAAAGAAGTGATAGTTCTAGATAGAAAAGGGCTCAAAGGCACATTTCATTTTACTCCTAAGATTGGGACTTAATATACTTTTCAATTCTATCCTTTTTCCTGAAAATGTCATGGCTTTGTTTTGACTATGTCTTTTAGTAATTTTCTATTCTCTAATTTTATGTGCATGGTTATTTTTCCTGTATGTCTGTGTAGCACAGGTGTGTGGTGCCTAAGGAGGTCAGAAAGGAGTGTCACAGGACCCCTTGAGACTAGAGTTGCAGATAATTATCCACCATGTGGGTGCTGGAAATCAAACTCAGGCCCTTAGGAAGAGCAGCCATTGCTCTTACCTGCCAATCCATCTCTCCTTCTCCAAGTAATTTTTTGAAGGTAAAATTGGAGATATAGAAATGATACAGAGTTAATAAAATGTAACTGATAAAAATAAAATAAAATAAAATAAAAAAAAAAAAAGAAATGCATTTGATACTGAGACAGCCCCTGTCCCCCTTTACCACATGAGAAAAGTGACACCAATAGACTCTCCTCTGCTGTATAACTTCCCCATCCATCAGTTCTGTCTTAATTTATAGCACCAGATATTAATTCTCTCCTGTCCTTACGCCTCATAAGCAACCTTGCCTGGCATGGTAGCTTACACCTATCCGACATTTAAACACTTAGGAGATACAGGCAGTAGGATGATCAAGCGCTAGAAATTCCAGGGCGTTCTTAGCTACACTGTGAGTTTGAGGCCAGCCTGGGCTACACGTAGTTCTGACTCAAACAACCAAAAAGGGCAAATGAGCAAACAAAGATGAAATAACGAAAGTATGTAGACTGTTATTTGTCTAGATAATTGGCTATGACTGGAATTTTATTCTCTGTTTCTTTTATTTATTTATTTTAATAGAACACTGAAGAAGCAGGATTCTGTTGTCTTTATGTATCTCTGGATTCACAGGCCAGAATGATGCTACAGGAAGAACATCTGACCTCATCAGGTTTCCATGCCTGTGCTTTCTCACCGCACATGACTGAAACTCCTCCACTGAGTAGTGACTTGAGACCTGGCTTGACACTAAGAGTCCTCATTAAAAGTGGTGCTTGGCCCTGTTTAAGGGAATATATGAGCAATGTGCAGAGTGTGTATAATTATCTTGATCAGGGTGTGCTAATGTAGATGCCATCGCATTTCCACAGCACTGTTAACATTTATAGAATTTTCGACCTTAGATTATTAACCACAGGATGTGGTCAACCCACAGTTCTTAAGAAACCTAGAAGCTGAGGAGAAACATCTATTTCCTTAAAGCTGGTTTGTTTCTTCATATAAAAGAAAAATATAACACAGGTATGAATGGATGGTTTTTATTTCTTTGAGAAACCAGAGTTATACCCTAAGAATTATTCCTGGGAGAAGAGTCAAATACTTAAAAAATAAATGAGAATCGGAAATCCCCCAAATTCACCCTCCTGCCCTGTGGAAAGGTTCTTCAAAATTAAGAAGACATAGTATCAGAACCAAAGAAATGTTGATGGGCACAACAGATTTTATATGGAAGAGGTTTATTGGATAGAGATTAAGCGAGAGAGAGAGAGAGAGAGAGAGAGAGAGAGAGAGAGAGAGAGAGGGAGAAAGTGAGACATGGTAGGAGAAAGGAAGGGGTGCCCTGACAGAGAAAGAGGAGAGAGCAGGAAAGCGAGAGAGTAAGAGGGCAAAAGGCCAAGACAGCAACAAAGTAGTCGATTTTAAGGAGCAACTTAATCACACCTGCCGTATATGGCTACCTGGCATGGGACACATGATGATGCCATAGGTTGCTAGGCAACCTAGAAGCAGGCTACCTAAATACTAACATCTCTCCCTTTTTCTATAATTAAAAAATGAGGAGCTTGGGCTGCTTCTCATGTAAGGCAAGTTAAAGTATATAAATCTAAGTTCATTGGAAACAGCTCTTGGTTGCTATGCAAGGGGGTAAGAGAGAGAGAAAAAATTAATAGCAACAAAATGTCCAGATTACATGATCAAAAGAAGGAGGAGAAGCCCCTGACTTGGAAAGTTCAGGGTAGAGGGTTGCCAGTAGATAGTTGCCAGCAAGGCAGCAGATAGGGACTGAGGAATGCTGGGAGAACCTGGAGCTTCTTGTCCTGGGTCTGAAGCACACCATTCAGCCTTTGGTTAATAGTAAGTGAAAGCAGACATAGATTCTCTTCTAGCTACTTCCTGCTGACACTGGGGTTTCTGTAGGGAGGTTTCTGTAGGGGTTTCAAAAGGCTGAAATGCTGGCCAGGTCCAGGAAGAACAGGCTGTTTTGATGCTGTCCAAGGTCTATGAGAACATCCATGGCTGGGAGGGAAGGTGCAGGTCCAGCTTAACGGAAGTCTGCGAGGTCAGACTGGAACACCTGTGGTAGCTGCTTTGGCACTGTCGTGGTTGTAGGAAACACCTGGGTCTGGCAGGATACTGAAACATCTGTCTGTCTGTCTATCTATCTATCTATGTATCTATCTATCTAGGCAGAAGACAAAGCTTAAGTAGGCTATGGAGAAAATTCCTTTAGGTGCACATTTAAAGCTTCTGAGAGAGCGAACAGAGGTGGAAGGTTTGGCTCAAAGTGTCTTGAACATGGGAACCTCCATCCTACCTGAAGAAACCTCCATTTACCCAAACATTGTCACTGGCAGTAATTAAAGAGACTTTGCTTCAGAGCTGTTGCCTCAGGAAACTGAGGCCAAGTTTGGTTACAGAGGTGTGTAAGATTTGAGGCCCTTAAAGTGGGCACTAGGTATAGAAATCTGAAATTCTCCAGAAGACATCCAAGAGGATAGTGAATGTATAGCACAATGATCAGTTTTTAACATAAATAAATGCCTCTAAAATCAATAGATCTTAATTTAGAGTTTTGGTAAAAACATGTATGTAGTAACCCCTGAGTTATGAGTTGTTTTTTGTTTGTTGGTTTTGGGTCTTTTTCTTTTTGTGTATGTGTGTGTGTGTGTGTGTGGAGATGACAGTGAAGCCATGGCTCCACCCTCCTTATCCCAAAATCAACATGGAAGCTAGCCATGTGCAGTGCATGACCATGGTGGCATAGAGAGACCAGTTGCTTGGTGGTGGGATGGCTGTCCAGGCCAGGTTTGAAACTCTATGCGTACATGGCACACCTGATCAGAAGTCTCTGAGACTGAAACCCCTCCTCTGCAAGCCAGCCTCTCTCCGCAGGCGCTCTGTGGGAGATTTAAACTTAGCCCGTGAGCCTTGAGGCAGCAGTGCAATTTAAAGCCATCTGAGTGCGCAGGGTCCCCAGCAATTGCTTACGTAACAGCAGTGGTTTAGAAGCAGGCTGTGTCTGTGTACAAAGAGGCAGTTTCAGGGTCTGGCGTGAGCATTTTAGTTTCCCCAAGCTGATTCTGGTGCAGCATGAGTGTCTGCCTTGCCCTTGTGCTCAAAGCACATGGCAGGATGCCAAGAGTGAGTGGCCTTGAGCAAAGGAACAGACGTGTGTGGTAAGGTCAGGGAAGTTGAGAGAAAGTGTGGATTTTAAGGCATGTGTGGTTGAGTGGTGGTTAGGGATAGGCAGAGCAGAAGAAAAACTGTTGCAGGCATCATGGTCTGATTAAGGCGTCCTGGTATGACCAGACCGGATGCTACCAGGAGAGCCCTTCCCGGCCCAATGCACCAATGCTAGGACCAATGAAATAATGATATGCATAACGGATTTTATATAAAAGTGGTTTATTGGATGGAGATGAAGAGAGAGAGAAGGAGAGAATGAGACATGATGGGCGAAGGGAGAGGGTACCCCGACAGAGAAAGGGGAGAGAGAAGAAGAGCGAGAGAGTAGGAGGGCAAGAGGGTAAGACAGCGACAAAGTAGTGGGTTGATTCTTTTAAGGAGCAACTTAACCATGACTGCCAGGTGTGGCTACCTGGTGGATACACATGATGACATCATAGGTTGCTAGGCAACCCAGAAACAGGCTGCCTAATTACTAAGGCATAGACTTTTAAGTATTACATAATTTAATTAAAGCAAGAAACAAGGTTTTTGTTTTTGTTTTTGTTTTTTCTTTACGGGCATCCTTTTCACTTTGGAGGAAATGCTGCACTGTATTTAATAGTGGGAGGGAAAGCAGGAAGCTTGTCTCCACTGTTAAGGTGAAGGGACAGAGTCTCCCTCTTTCTGTCTCTTAACCTCAAGAATGTGACAGTGGCTTTGCTGGACTAATGCTCTAGTCAGTGTTCAAGCCCTGGAAAGAAGGAAGGGGAAAATAAGGCACAGACTGCTCTGCGGCATCCTATAAAGTATGCATCCACATGAGGCCTGGTATGTGGTCTTGGCTTTAAGTGGATATCGATCGACAGACAGCTGAATTTGTCAGGGTATGTGGGATTCAGAATGGGACTCATCACACTTACTGTCTCACCTGTACTATGGGCATTCCAAGCTTGTTCTCCCAGATTCTTATTATTGGCCACCAAATACTCATTTCTTTTGTGTTACAAAGAAGTTTGGCTGTTGCTTGTAGCTAAACCTTGGATCATGAGTCACTGTCCTAAAAGCAGATAAGTATCTTCTGGTGATTCCATTAAATGATATTTTTTTACATCACTTTTCTGTAATTGTCGCCTCTAAGTCCTGGAATTAGCCCCAAGGATATATTTTAAATGGTCTTCTAAATGCTGTGTGATGCTTCCTGTGGCCCTCCAGAAGGGTGGCTACCTGCCTGCCTTCCCGGGTTTATAGCTTCTCAAAGATAACTATCCTGTTGTAAGATGACCTTAGCTTTCACTGATGTTTCTCTGAGCCATCTTTAACAGTGAGACTGGGCAGATCTATCTATCTATCTATCTATCTATCCATCCATCTATCTATCTACATATCTACATATGTGTGTGTGTTGTATGTGTGTTTTGAAATTTTAGAAGCTGATTTAGTTTTATTAAATATTATGAAACTTAAAAGATTTAAAGACATTAACAGGATTCACATATATGCTCTGAAGTCCTCTCTTTGGAGAAGATTGATTCCAGGATGTAGACATTTCTATACACTCTGCTCCCTCAATCCAGGGTGAGTCTCTGCTCCCTCAATCCAGGGTGAGTCTCCTGACTACATTCTCTCTGCAACAGGGCTTCAGAATTACCATCTTCCCCATACTCACTCACTGAGTCAAAATTGGGCTCATGGCAAGTGGAAGAAAATCATTAGATTGACATGAATGTTGGAGAGGCTTAAACTTACTTTGACAAAGAGAAAGAAAAGTGTTCATAAAGATTATTATAATGAATGTTTTCTAGGAAATAACCTCTCAAACCCAGTAATATGTTGAGGCCTGCTTAGCCCCTCTGTTGAGACCTACTTTAGTTTTTAGCATAACTCTAGTTCCTCTGTTAACACCTGCTTTTGCCTTTAGCATAACTGAAGCCATTTTATCTTTAGTCTCCATTTTGATCATAAGGTGAAATTGAGTTCAAGTTCTCAGGCTCTGCCTGTATGACACAAGAATAGCCTTTACTTACCATTCAATACTTGTGTAAAACTCGGGGAAGTCGTACATTACCAGGGAAGGCCCTTGAGTGAGACCAGGATCCATACAAACAGCAAGAGGTTTATTGAAACCAGCACAGATTGGGGCCACCCTGCATCCAAGCAGGAGATGCCCAGAGGAACAAAGGCTTTGGATTTTTAAAGGAAAAACAAGAAACCAAACAACAACAACAACAACAACAACAAAACCCCGAGCTGGGAGTTACATGCCTTGGTGTTACAGGACTGGGTAAAAGGGTCTATAGGGAAGTTGACTTTTAAAATGATTGGTCTATTTTAGGTGTCAAGACCGATGGGTCCTGGCTGGGTCATCTGGAGGATATCTGATCATGACCAACACCTGGAATGTCCTGGGGAGGGGAAGCGATCAGCACATCTTGTGGTTTTTCTTGGAACTATTTCTGAGTCTGTTCTTCTTGGTAGGGAACGTTACACCCTTCTGCTTTCTGGAAAAAATACTGAGTGACCTTAGCCTAACCTGGGGCCTAGAAATTCAAAATGGAGTTTATGAGGTTAGCCTGACTCCTTCACTTGCTGCTTAGAATAAAACAATAGGTAATAAGTGCATATTCTGCTTGAATTAAAGATAAATGTTTCCCAAAAGTCCCCTACCTTAAATCCCTTCCATTCATTTTTAAATGCTTTGTCTAGCTATCTAGATACCATGAATCTGTAACAGAACTGATTCTTCTTGCTTGGCTTGACATGCTATATCTGGAATAAAATTGGTTCTTCCTGCTTGGTTATGCTCTTTTTCACTTAGAAACTTACTTTGAGAATGGCTCAGCCTCACAGTTTGGCTCCCAAGTCCGCTGTGTCCCAGACCATGGTCAGTCTTGGGTGTTGTGTTCAATAAACCATCCATATCTGACTGAGATTGCTGTTTGAGCAGTTGTGCAGCTATTCTTATACTACAACATAATATATAAATAATTCAAGACTCAAGGTCTCCTAGAATCCCCACTTGGCCTGAGATACGAAACTAATTCCTATTTATTAGAATACAGGTTCCTTCTCTGTGATGGCTGGGATAATCAGCTGTGGAACTCCTGGGTTTCATGGACCTAAGCCAGTGTTTTCATTCTGCTGCTATAAGAGCTGCAAAATACTCAGCACAACACCTCTCCTATTATTAAAATTTCACATGTGAGAATACACATTTATTTATAGAAAATTTGAAATTTATAACAGGAATAGAGACCCAAAGAAATATTTACTAGAAAAAGATATTTAACTAAAGCAATCTCTCAAAACCCAACAGGTTGCTTTAGAAATTGAGAAAATTATGGAAACAATTTCTTGACATACATTGTTGTTATATGAAATTTTAATTTAAAACAAATCTATTTATTTTGTATTTTTTGAAAATGCCGCTTAAGTATCCTGTAGTTTGCTAATGAGGATTAAAGATAGCCCACGAAGTTAATGTGTGTAGAATGTAATATGTACAGCAGTTCAGCCCTTTAAAAGGTTTGCATCGGTGAATGACATGCTCAGTGGACACAGTCACTTGCTGCCAAGTCTTAGGACCTAGGCGAGAGCCTAGAATGGTAGAAGAGAAACCTAGCTTCTTCTAGTTCCCCTCTGACCTCCGAAAGACAATTAGATACCCTTTACACACAAATAAATAAATGTAATTTAAAACCATAAAAGGAATTTCCCAGAGGGTTGGAGATACGGCTCAGTCAATGAAGCGCTTCCCTCAGAAATATAAGGACCTGAGTTCAGATACTCCAAAATGACAGAAAACACTAGATTAAATGGCACACAGTTGTAATCATTACTTTTTCCCCCTGACTGTGAGTCTGGCCTTTTTGTTTGTGTGTTTGTTTAATTTTCTTTTTTTTTTTTTTCTTTTTCTTGGTGTTTTATTTTGTTTTCTTGTATTATATTTCTGTTTGGCTTTTTTTTTTTTTTTGGAAAGAGAAGCTGAAGCTGGAGAGGTAGGGATTGGAAGAGGATCTAGACGGATTTAGGGGAGGGAAAGAATATGATGAAAATATCAAGTTAAAAATTGTTCAGTGCCCCCGTGGCACGCCTGGGTTGGCTACCCAGAGGCTATTTAAGCTGTGGGCTGGCTTTCCCTGGGGTCCGAGGATTGTTCAATGTTCCTGAATAAACTGCATTGAAAAAAAAAAAATTGTTCAGCCAGTTCTGATGAGACCTGATAGGCTAGGGTCAGATGGAAGGGAAGGAGGACCTCCCGTATCAGTGGACTTGGAGAGGGGCAGGGAGAAGTTGAGGGAGGGAAGGTGGGATTGGGAGGGAATGTGGGAGGGGGCTACGGCTGTGATATAGAGTGAATAAACTGTAATTAATTTAAAAATAAAAATTTAATTAAAAATTATTTAAAATAAAAATATAGTAAAAAAGAAAAAAATATTAGCATACATTTCTTCCTTCTATATTCCTTACTATTACTGTTAGGTTTATAAACTTTCCATTTTTTTATCAAAATTCTTATAATAATCTCTGAAGTGGTTTTACTTGTTTCCATTTTCAGCATCCTTGCCAACGTGGTTTTCCTAGCATACAAATGGGTTACATTGTTGTAGTGTTTAACATTGTTCACTGGTTCCCTGGCAGAGTCATGTCACTGTTAGCTCTTTTAACTTGCTTTAGGCCTCCTGTGCCTGGCATGCTCTTACTTCCTGCTTCTGGTTCAGACCTCTTTCCAATTCCACATTTCATTCCTATGCATCTGTTTTCCAACATCCCCAAGGAACCCTATTCTCTCTCACATCAAATTATTGCCTGTTTCTGTTTTCTTTGATCTCCTCAGTGTAATTAAGGGGTCTTTGTTTGAAGAAATGATTCCAATAATACATTTAGCACATATTTGATTATTTAGAGAATATACTAAAGAGCCTTCACCACACATACTCTTTTGCAGCATTTTTCTCCTTTTTTACACCAGAGTGGATTTAAGATGTGGTGAGTGGGTAATATGATTCAATTTATGGCCAGAAATCACATTGAAAAAATTTCATAAAGATGATAGCATCTCTTTTCATTTCCTCTACTTTCTAATTCTACTCAGTTTAGTAATCCATCTTTTTTTTTTTCTCTCTGCCTGGGGGAAAGCCACACCATTTTATTCTTGCTTCTGTAGGATTAAACGTGGTATTCTCCAGAACGTTTCCCTTGAATTGATCATGGCCCCTTCTTTTCTTCTTCTTCTGTATCTGCAGTAAGACAGAGTGTATTCTGAACATGGGGAAACACAGCTACCTTCATCTTCTCACCTTAAAGATCAACCACTCACACCAACTTGTCTTTCCAGCTTTCATCCCCAGCTCAAAAAGATGACTCTGGGCTTTGTGTCATTGTTATTATAGTTCCAAGCTGCCACGCCCTGCTGGAGAGTTCTTCCACACAGACTCCACCACTCCCAACCCATCCTTCACTCAGTTCTCTGTGATACTTAAAAATGTGAAACTGACCACACCTGCCTGTGGCTTGGGGCAATTTTCCACTCCACATAGGATAAAAGCTGGGCAACTTCCCAGGCTTAAAGAAGCTTTGCCATGAGAGCTTCTCCCGTGAGCTTCTTCTCTGCTCACAGATCTCTCTCTGGCCACACTGGCTTTCCTGCAGCAGAGGCTATGCCGAACCTCCTCTACTGTTGGAGGCTTCACATGTGGTTTTTCATGGCTGGACTCTCTCTCCTCCTGTTGGTAGTATTATTTTCTGGCTACTCTTGAACTTCTTCTAGGTCTTGCCTTCTTTATGAATCCTGTATCAGCGTTCTGCTTCCAATTCAATCACGAGCACATTGTCTTAACATTCTTTGGCTGCACTTTACTACCATACCTCACAGAACTTTCATGATTCATCATTATAATCTACCTCCTCCATTTTGCTATGAGCTCTGTGATTTTGAAGACTGGAGATGCCTTACTCATCTGTGTAGACTCTGCCAGGCATCTTCAGGATCTCAGAAGCTTGTGTTGAGCTTGCAGTGAGTTTTAATGCTTTAGAACCAGCCTGCAATATACTTATATTTGCACCTGGAGAATGTGGGGTGGAGGACATAGGGTGGAGGAGGCTGGTGCTGATAGCTACCAAGCTTATTCAGGGCCTCAACACCTAATCCCAAGGCTTTTCCACCCTCAATTCTTTTGGATTACTGAACCCATTGTCACCTTTCAGTTCTAACAAAAACCTGATTCTCCTGTTAAGGTGACAGTTCTGATATTAGAGATGTCCTTGGGCCTGACTGTCCAGAGATTTATAAACCCTGTGGGTAACCATGTCTATATTTAAGTAAAGATAGATAAATTTCCAACTCCCCTGTCCTTTATCCTTAATTCTATGTAGAAACGAGGCAGAGGCACTCTGTATGAAACTTTAATTCCAAACCCTGATCTCTCCTTTTACCCTTGCTTTTCCCACTTCTGTCTTCCTTCCTTCCATCCATCTATTCTTCCTTCCTTTCTTTTTTTTTTTTCTTTTCCAAAATAAATCACCTTCACAAGGATCCTGATTGGGATTCTATTAATGTGGAATTCCACCCCAGATATCAGTTCCACAGGAGGGGTTTGTAAATTCCTTTCATGTCCTTAGAATACAGTGTTGACCAGGTTGTCAGTCAAGTTCTGAATGTATGATTGTTTAAACAGACATCTATGCAGGATGTTTTGCAAAGGCCTGAGTGATGTGTGCTTCAAATGGCCTTGTTTTATTGATGAGGGACTGCGCTGCCGAAGGCCACGTTCTCTGTTCAAGGTCACAGTCCTACTGAGAAGCAGGTGGCAACCTGGACTAGAATCCTGACATTCCCCCACCCAGACCTCAGGAAGTTTTCATAAATTTAAATAGGGTGATTTAAAATGGATGAAGTAAAATTAAACACTATTAAAACAGAACATGTTGGCCTGAAGATAAAAATAACTCAGACACATTAAAAATCATTAAAACACAACCTGAGAATAAACTGAGCTGACAGAAAATTAGTGTCCTTCATTATATGTCATTCTTTAGTCCTGTTAATTGTCCATAGTTGTGGGATCTAGTTTCTGTGAGTGCTGTGAGAGAGAGAGAGAGAGAGAGAGAGAGAGAGAGAGAGAGAATGAGTTAGTGACATTTTATAAGTAAAACCTGAGGCTATGAAAATGACTTATTACCCATTCAATCATGAGGGCCTAAGTTTGACTCCTAAAATCCATGTAAAAATCCTGTATGTGGTGGCATGTGCTTGTCACCAAAATACCTGGAAAGCAGACTGAGTGGAATCCTTGGGGCTCACTGGCCAGCCAGTCTAGCCTGTATAGTGAGCTCCAGGCCAAGGTGAGGCTCTGCCTCAAAAAATGTGGACAGTGTCCTCGAGGATGACAAGGAGGTTGTCTTTTGCTCCCACATGCACCCACATGCATGTAGACACACCTCTACACTCTCACACACGCATACATGCATAAAATAATTAAGCTTATTCTCAAATCATAATCATATGTCTTACTTGTGGGATCTTAGATATATTCTGTTTATGACATTTGGGAACACCAGGCAAAAGGTGAATCTCAAATTTTCCTTAGTCACTGCTGCTCAAGATGATGTGCTCATTCTAGAGTGGGATTGATATATTAAAGTTTTTATCCATATGATGAACCAAAGCTGTATGACTAGATTTTCTGATCAATGAAAAGGTTCTGATGGAAAGATTCCCAAATGTTCACAGTTTGCAATCAAATGAATTTATGTGATGTTGTATGTACTATTGAACAAGCCAAACTAATGTTTCCTGCATGTGTGTATGTGTGTGTGTGTGTGTGTGTGTGTGTGTGTGCAAGTGTCTGATGGGAGGCCTGTCAAGCCTTTCACAGATAGGATCCTAGAAGGAAGGGACTGGGAATTTGATTACTTGCCTTGAAGTAGATTTTGAGCCACATAACACAATTTTCATTTATTTTGCAGTTTTTTGAGAGAACATCTCTCTGTTGCCTAGGCTGTCCTTAAACTCACAGCAGTCTCGCTTCAGTCTTCCAGGGACTAGAAGTACACTAGTCTTAAATACCATTTCTGAAACTTAGTATGTAATTCCAGTGATGGAGACCTTATTGTGTATAGTCTTAGATCACAATGTTTAACAGACTGTAACTTACATTCATGAGAAGAAACTCCGCACAGCCAACTTAACTCCTGATGCGCACAATTAATCTTATCTTTATTCTACAGAAAGCTTTTCTTAGCTAGCATACACTGGGGCCTCCTTAGTGTCCTAGATAGAAAACTGTACCCATCTTGATCTTTAAGGTATATGAGCTGTCATTGTCTAATTGGTGAAGTTCTCTTTTCAAATGACGTATTTTCTTTAAAAGAAAAATTACAGAGATTCTCTTGGTTATTACTTATTTAAAAAAATCAGTTCATTTATAATTAGTTTCTGTGTGTATCTGTGTCTGTCTGTGTGTGCATGTGAATGCAAGTATGATATATGTGAGTTCAGTGCATTCCAGTCAAGGTATGTGCAAGGAGGTCAGAGGACAACATTGGGTAATCATTTCTTTTCTTCCTTGGGTTCTGGGGATTGAATTCACTTCACCAGACTTTTATGACAAGTGACATTAACCCCAGAGCCACCTCACTTAAACACCCTGACATATTTATTCAATAATTTGTGCTAACATTATTATGGCTTTGATTGAGGAATGTCAGGACAAAAAGATAAGTCCTCATCTTCACGCAGGTGGTGACTTTTGCAGGGTCTTCAGTATGTGACCTGCCACTGTAAGTCCAAATATTTCTCTCTTTAATACAATATAAAATACTGTTAAATACTTCATTTAGTAAGTCAGTGTTTGGTATTTAACACATTATTAACTAAAACATTTATGGGGTTCTCCTGTGTGATCATAAGTTCTCATCCAGTCTTTACAGTTTCTTAAATGGGTATATACATTGTCTTTTAATTTGACAATAGTGTCTTTTATCTCATCCTTCAACTGGAATTAATTTTATGATTTATTATTCTTACTATTTTTTAGGTCAACTAAATGTTGAAGATGTTTTCAGTGATTTTTATTAAGTTGTGGTTTAAGTATTACATATGAAAAAAGAAAGTATGGAATTTTAGTATCATACAGTATGAGTGCATTACTCTTAATTTCAAAATGGAATTATCACTTTAAGAAAACATATCAGAAATAAATTTTGTAAGATGTTCTATTACCATAGATGACCATCATTAGCAACTTACTGTTAACCTTTCCAGAATTTTAGTGCATTTATTTTGCATAAATGGTATATTATATTTATTTATGTTTTTCAACCAATGTGCATATGGCCTGTTTAATTTTAAAATATAAAAACTATATATATTTTTTGGATGCATACATTTTATTTCACTTAAGCATGTACTGTAATTCACTTAATATATACATTATTCATTGACAGTTAAACTTATTATAAAATTCTTGCACTATCAGCAAGTGTTGGCTTATAGACCCTAGGATATATACATTGTTTTCATACTTACACTCTTATCTCTTAATATATATTTTCAGCAATAGAATAATTTCAGAAGTGGATCAAATTATATTCAAATTCAAAATTTGGAATTTCTGCCCAGATTGCTCACTAATATGCATGAACCAATTTACTCAACCACCTCCAAGATAAAAGGATTCTTTTCAATTTCCTGAAACCCTTGTTAGTGAGAACTACAAATCTTTAACCATTGTCCATCTAGGTTTTTATTAGTGTGTATTTATATATTTAGAAATAATCATTTTATATACAAACTTGCTGCTTGCTTAATCTTTCATTTGGTCCATTGTGTTTCTCTCTTTTATTTGCAAGTAAATACTAAGGCTTTGTCATATGTTACAGAGATTTCTTAATTAGTGTCTTTTATAGAAAGTGCATAGAAATCATGTACTGTCAAGCATGAAAACAATTTACTGCTACTTTCATCTTTAGGTAACTCTTTAGATTTGATTTAACAGCAGGTGATCAGAATAGTATTCTATTATCAAAATGGAATGTGGAGAGAGTTGAGAGTTTGGAATGAAAATAATCATAGAGAACAGTATCCTGTAATTTTTTTGCAAAGTCTCTGCAAATCTCAATTTGCATACTTGTAAACAAACAAAAAGCAGAGAAAACTCAGAATGTCTAACAGAGAGCCATGAGGTGTGCTCATGCATACACAGAGAACCCTCATAGCACACACAGCTCATGCATACACAGAAAAGGTGTCATAAGGACGTGGCACATGCTCATGAGCTCACAGAGAGATGTTATAGAGATGAGTTGTGTTCATCTGTATGCTACAGCACATGTGTATGTACTGTATGTAACTTCTGGGTGAGCCTCTCTGCTTACAGAGATCCAACACCTTGTGGTATCGGCCTCTTAAATCTGGACTTCTCAGAGCCCCTGAGTTTATTTCCCTTCTCAATGGTTAGGGAGTGCTGAGAGACCTGAAATCTTGGAATGTCCTTCTTGCTTCTTTGCCTCTGAAACTTGCAGATGGTCACTGTAGAACTAACTACCCATCTTCAATGGTACAAACCGTTCTAAAAAAATCCCACAGATAGAGAGATATACAGATGATAGAAATATTATATATATATATACATATATGTATGTATGTATATATATATATATATATGTTTAGTTGATTTTATTTCTGTAAAGAACTAGGCTTAAAACAAAAACATTGGTACCATGAAGGGAGACTGTTGCTGTAATTATGACAGTGTAGTTTGTTTTCCTGTAGGACTGGTTGGTGAGAGGACTGTGGAAAAATTTGTTGTTGAAGAGTAAGAAACCCAGAGATGCTGTATACTTAGTTTAATAGCGGATCCAGGGTGATTAACAAAGACTATCAAATATTTACCTGTCTCGGGGCACATACATGTTGATAGAAATGAAGTTGAAAGCGAAGGTGATGATATTTCAGAAGAGTCAGTCTATAGAAATTTCACTAGAGGTCACTGATGTTACGGTCAGGCAAGAATCTGACTGCCTTAAGCCATGTTCTGTAAATTTGAGTTTGGCTAAATTCAAACATAATAGAGTAATTTCTTTGGCAAAGAAATTTCAAGATAACACAGTATTCAGGCTATGGCATGATTATAATAAAAATGATACTATTCATGCTTACAGCAAAATAAAAGAGCAAGTGCAAAAGGACGATATGAAACATGCAGTTTGCTGAGAAAGGAAGTTTGAATGTCGTAGGCAAAGTAATGGCAGGTAAAGCGTTAGTCAGGTCTAAAAAGACTGGAACCATTAGAGCAAGACCAGGGAGCCCTGAAGGCAGCAGCCCACTCAAAGAGAGACCTCAAATGTCTTAAGGCAATCTCAATGAGAAAACTTTCGTTTGCAAAGAAAGGGGTGGCAGAAGAGAAGCTCTAGAATACTCAGCTTGAGGAAAATCTTCTGTCATAAGTCTCATGCTCAGCTGTGACGGTTCATGTCTAGAGTCACGTGCATCTGGGGTCCAAAGGGGATAAGCTGCATACAGAGATAGCAGTAAAATTGATGTTGTTCATGTGGCACTGCTTTGGTGGACATTCAAAATAAAGGAAACATGGACCACAGGGGCTTGGACAAAGTTTCAGAAACCCACTGAGGCCAGTTAGCTTGAAGCAGGTCTATATCTCCTGAAGAAAATTCCTAAAAAGGCTGTGCATGAAACTATGATGGTGAACCTTAAGTTGCAATGGAGACCAAACATACTAGAGATGCTAGAAACAGGGAACTCGTGCCAGTGAAAGCTGCAGGTACCAAATGCAGCCAGCCGAGGAGTCAACAATTGCTTCAGTCAACATAGGTGAACAGGGGAGGCTACTCAGCATTACCAGGAGCATCAATCTCTCGTGGAATTTCACACATAGAAAAAGCATGGACTAGTACTCACAGAGCAGTGGTACCCCACCTCCACTGCAAGAAAACTATGTGACCCTCTTTCAAATGTGACTCAGTAAAGGTTTACCAGAGCCTGTATTCAAGACAAATTATTTATAGTTACGATCCAGCACCATCTGCTGGCAAATTCAGAGAAAATATAACTCAAACTTTGCAAGTTTTGAAAAATGGGAGAAATTGATTTTTACAAAGGCACATAAGATAGGATTAAAAGGCCCACTGTGGGTCACACTGTGAGTGTTATGTAAGTCTGATAAGGCAAGGAGAATGCACAGCACCACAGATTCTGAAGCAGAAAGGTTACATGACAGTACTATATTGCTTTCTGTCACTGTTCTGCAGACCCATGGTTATTAGGGAAAAATCATTTCCCTTTTCAAAAAAGATGGGCCTTGTTCATTCTTCCAAGCTTATTCTTGAGCACCTCCCTGATTTTCCAAGTGAAGGAGGTCGGATCAATTCTGACAGGCTCTGAAAATCTTCATGATGGCAGAATCCGTGGTACTGAACCACACAGTACGGGCACTTTTTCTCAGCTCCTCGAACCCATGGCACAAGATTCTCAAACTTAATATGTTCAATCACAGGCTGAAAACTGTCCCAGCGCCATTTTTCTTCCCAGAGATCAAAACATGCAGTCTGGTCACTCCTCAGATTACAGCTGTCTTCTCATACTCTGAGAAATTTTGATTTACTTATGATTGCAAACAATTAGAGTTTAAGCTAATGATATTCCCTAGAGTCCCAGCAGAGGGCGCTGCATTCTGTTTTGGTATTGAACCTGGAAAATGTTTCTCTATCTTGCTGTGAGCCCGAGGCAGGACAACTTGATGTTTTATTAAATGAGGAAGCTCATCTGCGAATTCTACAGTTTGTTGTGGATACAAACATGTTTTCATTTTAATCCAGGGTGTGGGATGTGGGACTGATTCAGATAGTCCACTGCAGCAAACTAGTTGCCTCATTAAGGCTGTGAAAGGGGCTCTTTGTCAGCTACAGACAGTTTAAATCTGAGGACTCCATAGAGAGAATAAATGCCAGAGCCCAGAGAGTATTGGAGAGCTCCGAGAAAGAACAAGGCTGCTGCTGCTTCCCCCCTTCGGCTCCTGTTGCTGTTGTTGCAATGAGACAAGAAGTTGGAGATCTCCTGAAACACGGATTGGACTGGCTCCAAGGAATATGATGACCCTAACCAGCAGGAAAGAGCTAAGAGAACTGTGTCCCCTCTCCCACTAACTCTTTCTATCTACTACCCGGTGTTGGGGTGTTGGGAGGGATAGGGGTGGAGTAGGGAGAAAGGCATATAAAATATGTAAATGAAAGAGGTTTTGAAAATTACACCAACAACAGTTCTACGGCAAGAAACAATGAACTTGTATTGATGTTCCCCAATTAGCTACAGTATGTGAATAAGAGTATCATCGCCCTGGAAGACAACCTTTTCAAAGGAAACATGAAGAGCATGTCAAGTTACATACTACAAAATGTAGTTTTTAATCTTGGTAAAGAATACTTAATCTGAACAAATCTTTTATGTCTTATATTTCTTCCTGTATTTGTAAATTGCTTACCTTTTCATACATTATTCTCCAAGAAGAATTAAATCATATAAAGCCTCATGTCGTGGCACAGACTTTTAATCCCAGCACTTGGGAGATTGAGTCAGGAGGATTACCACCAGTTCAAAGCCATTTTAGGTTGTTTAGTGAGTGCTAGATTGGCCAGGCTTCATGGTGAGATCTATCTCAAATAATAAACAATGTGGCCTAGAGGGATGGCTGAGTAAGTAAAGACACTTGCTGCCAAGACTGATGTCTTGAGTTTAATCCCTACGTGATGGAAGGAGAGAAATGTCACAAAGGTTTTCCTCTGACCTTCACACATATGTATCACTATCTATACGCCATGATTTTATCACATGCATTCAAGTCAATAAAATGTAACTAACATATAACATATGTAGGTTTAAAGACAGAACGGAAATGGTCATTTCAGTAGATTCAGAAAAGGTTTTTGAAAATTCAACATATATTTATGATTAAAGCCCAAAGAAACTAGGAACAGGAAGGGGCATATTCAAAGTATTAGAGATTGTGTAGGACAAAACTGCAGTCAACTTTATTCAACCTACCCCTTCTCCCTGAATTTCCCTGACACTAGGGCTAAGCCTGTGGAGAGGGAACCCCTGCATCCATAGAGGTTCTTAGTGGTGGGCTTTAAGATATCCCGTGGGAGAAATAAAAAGGCTCCAAGCAAAAACATCTGATGCTAACAAAGATCTTTTAGCTGTACATAGCAACTGTCCAGGCTCCCTTCCCTTCCAAAACTCAAGGACTGCTGTACCCATGCCTCGGATGTGATCAGGAGAGTCACTGAGCCTGGCCTTGCAGAGCCCTCTAAAACGGCCTCAGCCACATCCAAGGTACCATCAAGGAGGGCATTGGGATGTTAACCGCCCCATATCCCTGGCATGAGGACATCAAGTCTAGATGACTTCCTAGGTCTAATTACGGATGGCTGAACACTCTGCCATCTCTGATAGGGAGCCCCAGGTAGCCATTACAGCTCCTTCTAATCAGGGCTACCTGGTCAGTCCTAACAGTTTGCGGGACCCACTTCTCCTTCTTGTTTGCCTACTGTTGGGTTCAGGAGGCAACCTTACCAGCCTCACCAAAAACCACCACTTGTCTATATCTTCAATGGTATTCACCTTACCCACCCCTTCTTAGTGGAACAACCCTGTCCCATTCCCTCCTGGGAAGAGATCAGAGATAAGAGGCTCAAGAAAAAAAAATCTCTGAAAAAAAATCAACTTCTCCCTTATTTGTGGTTAAAAACCCAAAGGAACCACCATTTGGTCCAGAATTTCTGACTTATCCACATGGCAGCGGTTATCCTTCACACCACAGTACCCAACCCCATACTCTCCTCCTCACCATCTCCTCAGAAACCTCTGATTTCTCTGTCCTAGGCCTCAAGGATACCTTCTTTCCAATTCTTCTTGACCTCCAATCACAAAATACTTCTGCCTTTACTTGGATGCTTACATTTCTACCCAACTCTCTTGGATCATCCTGTCCCAGGGATTCTGGGACAGCCCACATCTACTTGGCCAGGCTCTGGCCTCTCATTTATTCTCTTTGTGAAATGGTACTGGCTTTGAAGGGATGAAGGGGTCGTGGAGAACAACTGAGACTTGACACTGTGTGAAATGACTGAAGTTTCTACAGAGAATCCAGGAGAGACTGTTTGTGAAAACACAGTTGTGATGAAAGTCTAAGACAGTGTATGAAAGTTTGAGAATACAAAAGCTTAAGAAAGTTCTGAAAGTATAAAAACGTATTTAAAGGTACATAAGGAAAGTTTTGAAGGCATAAGAAAGTGATTTAAGGTAATAAAAAGGTTTCAAATTTTCTCCCCCCCCCATGCTATTGTTACATGAAAGATTCAAAGGTTCAGGAAATCTATATTCAATGGTTCATCCAGACCACTCAAGTGGTGGGATCTGGGTACTGCTCATCAGCAGGTTACTAATAGGAGATATTTTTTCTTACAACGCTTAAATTAACTTCTAAAACACCTGCCTCCTATGCTTGCTTTCTCTACGATCAAACTAGGCATCACTGTTGATGTTGGCCTAAGGAGGCTGCCCTTTGTGATCATGTAGGAGACACGAGTCATATTCAGGAAGGCATCCCACCTTTATGCAGAGTGGATGGTGTTTTATATCCTAACTAGGAACCCATGGCAGCGCAGATAGGAGATGGGGGTCATGGTAAATCCATTAGCCACAATCAAAATAGAGAGACTGCATATCTCACTCTCTCAAGCTCTAGGTATAGATATGGTAGAAGTGGCCCCTCATATCCCTACTATCACCTCTCTTAGAAAATGTTGATTCCACCTCCCAGTCACACCATCTCTTGTTTCAGACCTTAAACCCCACACATCAGCTGTTGAATAATGCTCTGCCTGACCACTTTGGAGAATGTTGGTTGTGTGTATATCTTGGACCAAAGTTCTGACCACCATTTGTAGCCTTGCTGATTGGCTTAAATCTCCTTCCAACTTTTGACTAGCATTCTAGCCTTTCTAGGCCTGACAATGGCATCCTAAATTCAGTAGAAAGTAGGTACTGAAGAGAGTATATCACTTTTCATTCTCTACAAAAGACTAGAATATTAGGAAACTTTCTTACAAAGTGGACAAAATGGCTACATATAGGGCCTATTGGTATACCAGAAAAGGTACCTGTTAAAACCAAATAGGCCCAAATCTATCAACGGGTAGACTCATCAGCTGAAGTAGGTCTACATTTGATAGGGCACTTGACCTGATCTATATAGAACAAGAAGATTATTATGTGGCTTTAAGAAAAACAACGTGTTTCTATGAAAACCATTAGAGATAATATGACTGTATGTTACACTGGGAACAGAGGGAACCATTTCTGCTCTCACTTTTCTTCTCAGTTCATCCAGGGCCTCCAACAGGTGGCTCAGACTATCCTTGTCCTCCCAGGGCCAAATAGACTCTCTGGCCACCATACCACTACAAAATTGGCAAGGATTAGATTTACTAAAAACTGAGAAAGTTTGTCTTTATTCTTCGTCAGGGAGGAATGTTGTTTCTCAGTCAGTATAGTAAAAGGTAAAATATGGCATTTCCAGGTGGATCTCCAAAAACATAAGATACAGCTCAATGTCTCTAGTCAGTGATATTGATTTCTCCTCCTTTTCCTAAGCCTAATAATGGCAAACAATGCCATAAACTTTTTGTCTAACCAGGCCTTTAATCAGTTGCTATCACGGTATTATTAACCCCGACCTGCAGGACTAGAAGCCTATGATTGTCTGACAGTGAAGATCAAACTTGCCCCCTGGATCTTGATGGCCCCATACAGCAAGAAGTACTTTATTGATAATGTCCTTCTCTTTCCTGATCCTTGATTTTTTATCAATAGCAAACAAAAAAAGGGGGGCAAGATGTAGGATAAAAAGCCTGAGCTTAATTCTGGGGCTTGATATCCTACTAATCCCACCCTGGAAATCTCTATCCCTAAGAAACTCTATGTAAGCCTACCTCCCATTCAGTTTTCTGTGGCTTCTCCACCACACCCTCTGAAGCAAAGCAGCCACTCTCCTGTGTTTTCCCCAGTAAATCTCTTGTGTGAGGTTTTTGTGCAATGTGACTTTATGGTATTCCTTGCATCCTGGCGGCCAGCGTAGGTTTCCCCTCAGGGCTGTAACATGTACAGTAACCATAAGGGGGGCGGGGCAGAGTCTGTGTTCATCAGGTGTCTGCTCTCTCTTCCGAAGCCTTGCTCACTCCATCCCCCATGGGAAGGTAGGGTTAAAGCCTTGTTCACCCCCCCCCCCCACACCACCACAGGTAGACAGAGTGGTCTCTTCCAACCTCCAGCTCTTCTCCTCTCCTGCAAACTTGTCCTATTCGGCTAGAAAGAAAAAAAAATTATTTTTCAGGGGAGTCTGTAGTGATTGGCTGACTGACAGCACTGACCTCTGGGAAAGGGTGGAGGGAAAGAAGAGATGTATGTGGTAGAGGAGGAACTGGCCTTTTATAAGGGGGGGTAGCGCAGATAGCACATGCACAGGGAGGAGACACGCTGCTGGTGGTGACAGTGGGAAGGAAGGGGTCATGTCTTGGCAGCCAATGATGCTGCATCCTGCCCTCACTGGGCCCCTGGGGCTTGTGGTGAGTTGTCTGGTGGCTAACATTTGCCACTTTTGTAAATGACTTTTGCACTTCAGATAATTAAAGTAATTGCCATCCCAGACAGAGTGATCTTCCTTGTGAACGAATTTATTGTTTTTTGCTGGGGGTGGGGTTTGCTAGGGGTCAAAGCTAGCTTTTCAGAAATGCTGACCAAGCACGATGGTACTGAGCCCCACCCCAAACCCTCATTTGATAGCTGTTAGTTTATATCCTTTATCTAAAGGCATGTTGACTTCTGTACCCCTTAGCAGACTCTCAAAGGTGGGTTTCTCCCTTTCACTATGTGGTCCTATAAATAAATTAATTAAAAAAAGGCATTATCAAATATCTGATGCTACATGATCTTTTTTTTTCTGGCTTATATTTCAAATATAAATTCAGAATCTGCTATGGTGCTTATAGAAAAAGAATTCTTTAGAATAGATTCCACATGTGAAAGCAGATTATTAGAGGTTGGGCATTATTTGTAAAAGAAACAAACAAAAATAAATAAAAAAGAGAAAATGTGCAGCTTTCAAACATAGTGACTTTTTGTTCAAGACAATCAAACTTATTTTTAAGTATCCTAGGATGCTGAAGCCCCATAGAAATTGAAATTCTTTCTACCTATGAAGTTTTTATCATAAAGTAAATAAGGAACTATACACAAAGAACACAGTTTGTGAATTATAATGAAGTCTGGAATGCAAAATGGATCACAAGAAACCATTATTATAAAGAAATCCCTATATACTTGGCAGGATTTTGCTAGCTCCTATATCAATCATTGTGACAATTGTTTTTCCCAGCTAAATTCTTCTTGTTTCTATCCCTTTCATTATCCTTGGTGGAGAATCTAATGAGCAGTAAAATGTCTAAAATTCAGGAAGCAATTTACAGCTCTTTTTCTAGAAGTATCCCTTTTGTAAATAAAAAGGTATTTAGCTCTTAAATTAAATTTACTTTAAGATAAATCACTAGACAATTTCTAATAAAAATGATAAATAGCATCTGTGTTATTACTGCTGTGAGAACGTGGCAGATTTGCATAGCTTAAGAACAAGCAAAGAAAGCCAAACAGCTCAAATGCATCCTGGTGTAGTCTGGCCAGAATTATCTCTTAAGATTTCATGTAACCCCTGCTGTGAGGCTCAGGTATACCAGCAATTATGCTGCAGATGGAGAAGCTCTCCACATCTGGTTAAAATTCCCAATAAAAGGGCATAGATTTTCTCCCAAGCTCACTCCCTCCTGCTCTACAGGCAGCAATACATATAGTAAGAAGGTATAGAATTCTTCTTCCATTTGAATGTTCCTTACCTGAAACAGTTTTCTGTAACAACGTATATTTCATATTTTTTAATATGAAATTAATAATCTAAGCCCCATCTTGAGAAAACAAGAAAATAAAGAGAAACTGCCTGAGGTAAGTACAAGAAGAGATAATACCAAATAAAGGAGAAATCAACAGAACTGCAAGCAAGGAATTCCGGGGAACCCAACATTTGTTCTTTGGAAAAACTAATAAAATTGCTAAACTTCTGTCTAGTCTAAACAAGAAAATGAGTGACTAGTCATAAATTTATCTGTAATAAAAAAATAAATCAATAGGTTATCACTGTTCATCCTGTCATAAGGAAAACATGCTAAGGGAATATTCCGAAGAAATCTAATACCACAACCAATAATTAGTTCTTCTCAAGATGGTTCATGTAGATTAAGCATGGCATTAGTTAATCCCCCATCAAGCAATGTTAAAGACACATGGACAAACAAACTTTAAGCTTTATGTGGGAAGCAAAAACCTAGAAATCCAAAGCAATGCTACCAGGCTTCCAGCATCGCCATGTCAGTAACTGATCACAAGAGCAGAGGTTTAGCCAAAGAACAAGAAAATAGATCCACTGAACACAATGGATGGCCAAACAAATGGTCTAACTACTGAAGAATAGGAATAGACACCAACCTGCACTTTGTCAAATATTAACTTAAAATAGGCTTATATGTTAAAAAACTGTGAAACTTCTAGAAAATATTTGGTGTGAAAATCTAGACGACGTTGAAGATAAGAGAGCATTTTCTTTTTCTAGCACAATGCAAAAACTACAACCCAGCAAACAAAACAAAAGGGAAACTGAGCTTTCTTTTAAAAATATTCATTAAGATGCCAGTAAGAGAATGGAAAGTTCCAACAACACAAACCTATCTGAATACCAGAACGCCCATTCTAGAGATAGACAGAGAATCATGGAACCAGAACCATCTTTTCATAAATAACCTGGGAATAGTTCATGTCCCCACGCCAACAGTGTAAATGAACTTTAAAGACAACACCAAAATTTGGGACTATGTCAGAGTAGTGAAAAATGGGGGAGGGATTCAACTGAAAACACTAGAAATAATCATCATTTTGATTTTAGCCATTCTAGTGGGTAGGTAGGAAATACTGGCTGGCTGAGGTTTAGTTACATGGCATGACAAGTTCTCTGCCATCTACATATCTTCTTTGATTTGATACTTTTGGAATCTCTTCCCATTTTCCCTCTGGCTTTTATTGTAAATATTAGGAACCTCTTCTAGAAATGAGGTTATTTATTCCCTAAGAGTCTGGCATCCCAGAATTCTTTTTCTGCCTTGACACTATTTTTTACAGCATCCCTATTTCTTATCTTTCCTGAAAAATAAATAAATAAATAAAGTAACCTAACAAGCCTTGATTAGTTTTAGGCATAATAACTTCTGGGTTGAGCACATGTCATGGCTGGTATCCTGTGTTCTCTGTGACTTTGTGTCAGAATGTTTTCACATGTCTTAGGATATTGACATCGATTCTGAATAGGTTCTCATTCAATCTTTCACTGAGGGAGAGATGTCTGAACCAATCACTCAATTAAAGCTTGTAGCATGAAATTTTTCTGTAAAGGTGTTTTCTTCTTTAACCTGTTAGAATAAAACAGACGAATTCTTAATTATTTCCTTTTAATTTATAACTGGTATGCAAAGGTGTTAGTTTCTTAATTATTTCCAATTTTGTTAGTTTTCTGCATTACATCTTACGATATTCAAAATATTTTCAAAATGATATTGTAAAAAAAAAATACAGGTTGGCTTCTTACAAAGAACCTTTTCATTGATTCTTTGTGACTTTCCCATCATGCACACTAGACCCACTCATCTGTCCATCTTCTCTTATCTACCCTCCACCCTTTTTAACCTTCCTCCTAAAACACACACACACACACACACACACACACACAGAACAAAACAAAGTAAAACAAAGCGTAGAAAACATCTCTTCGTGGAAGCTGTAGCTGTCACCGTGTGCCCCACAGTGTGTCCCTCTGTCCACACGTCCTCACTTGTCAATGTTCATCGCAGTGAGTCATCAGTCTGGTTTCAGGTCTCTGGCTCTGGTGACAGCATCAAATGCTGGATTCTCACTGGGACTCCTCCAAATTATTCTGTTGTTTCCCTGTGTCATGGAGATCCATCAGCTTTGGCTCTTTCATGGGCCCTAACAGTTCACAGATAATGCAGATTTGGGGTCAGGCCAATACAGTCTTGAGTGTGGGCCAGGGTAGTAGCAGAGCTGGTCAGCCTGCCGGCACTGTCCTTATGTGCACCACCAGGGTGAGCTCTCCAGCCCTGCTCCAGCTAGGCACCCATTGCTGCCATCACTAGGAGGCAGGGTCAGTTGTGTGGCCATGCACTCGGGACTGGCTGACCCACACATACTTCGGGTCCTGTGAATCGTGAGACCAGGGGAACTGGCCTGGAGCAAGAGTGAGGTGGAGCTGTGTCCAAACCCTGATAATATCACCTTGAGACCTGCAGGAGTAAGCATGGCTCTCTTCTTGTTCTGGGCCTACATGTCTCCATGCATGTAGTCATGTGACCTGTGTGTCTCTGCCAGCCTTGAGGGAGTCACACAGCTTGGTGACCAGGTTTCACATTTCCCCATAAGGACATATCCAGCTAGCACCAGGAACTCCTTTCCATGCAAATGAAGCATTCCCAGCCCCTGAGCCCCAGCCAAGGACGTACACTTACTTACCTTAAAACCCCTACTCCCCTCCCTAAGGTTTATACAGTCCACTTCCCCAGTGAAGGAGAGCTGTATCACTGGAAGAGCCACTGAACATTCTCTCCACCTCGCCCGGGCGCATTCACTGCTGGGCTGAGATCCTGCTAACCCACCTGCCAAGCTAAGCTTCATTCTTCCGAGTCTGTATGCTTTGGCACCTGAACACCCTGAAGGAAAGACCTCATTACGCCCACCTCCAGAGCCAGCTGGGCTATGCTGCCCAGTTGAGGATAGGTGCTATCTCTCCCAAGTGCTGCAGCTGGCCTCGCCCCTCGCCAGCTCTCCTGAGCTCGTGCCCTGGGGCCAGCTTACCCAGGCTAGGGCCAGCTTTACTGTGCTAGCCAGCTGCCCACAGTGGGTGAGGCAATCATCAGTGGAAACAATTACCATAGGCATGCACACAGCCCAATTTGATGGAGGCAATTTTTCCCTTGAGATCAAGTTCAAAATAAAAATAAAGCAATATAATCCAACCCTTGTGAACTCGATGCACAAACACATCCTCTTTGTCTCTAGTAGCGTGTGTCAATAATTTATGTGTTATATAGTAGAACTTTAAACACCCCAAGAGTCTTAAAATTTCAGAGCTTTCAGTTGAGACTTGTGGCACACAGTGTTCATCTCAGCACGTGGGAAGCAAAGACAGTATGACGATGGCTTGGTCTACATAGTGAGTTACAGGACAGTCAAAGGCTACAGAGGAAGACCCTGCCTCAGACAACAAAACAGAACAAAGCATACAAACACATTTCATTTTTCAAAAGTTCAGGTTCTCTTTAAAAATCTGAAGTCTGTTATTTGTGGGCTCTTAAAAAAATCTAAAATGAATTACATATGCTTTATTATTCCAAGAAGAGCTAATTAGGTCACAGTTGCTACCAGATAAAAGAAAACTAAAACACAACAGAGAAAACACTCAAGATGGCCTCACTGATTGTTCTGTGGTCCCCCAAAGGCTTGGGGAGTTCCACATCTCTAGCAATGCCATCGGCAGCACATTGCTGAGTTCAACTGCTGGCTTGAGGTAGAGCTTTGGCACCCCTCAAAATACACACACACAGCTTTTAAATTTTAAATATACTTGTTTGTTTCAGCTTTTCAAACTTTTCAACAAAGTTTATAATAAATAAAATGTATCCATAAAAATTGTACTTCTAATATTTTTGTATTCATTTCTTTCTTCATTCTCCCTGGGTACTAATGTTTATGAACCATTAGTTTATCTACTTTTGGTAAATAGAAACATTTTTTAATATTTATATTCTACTATTATCTATTATATTTTATTTTAGTACTTTGATGCTTTTAATTAATAACTGGAAAAACATTAATAGTGATTATATTTCCTATTGTATAAAATGATTTTCATATATTGAAAAATATGATTTTGCAATAATATACGGGTACAAGTACACATTTGAGTATTACCATGAGGTCAACTAGAGTGTGCTCATAAATTTTTAACAGATGGTTTTTGGGGTGGGAGTGGGAGTGGAGAAGCTGGATTTGTAGTGCCTGCTTATTCCTGTGTTCTGAGGACTTGAGCCTAGGCTCAGTTCAAGCATCAACGTGAAGCTTCTGAGAGCAGACGCCACTCTAGAAAGAACTGGCCTCAGCATTACACGTGCAGCAGCATGAGATGCTGCTGAGGTGAGGGTGTCTGCATTAGTCCCTCTAGATTCCCTCTCTACCTCTCCCCCTGGGCTCTGAAGTGAAATCCTCATGGGCCACCTTAGTGCGCTGCATTAGTCAGGGTTCTCCTGACAAACAGAACAATAGATTCAACGGCCGATTGCTTGATCACAGCAACTGCTTCATATGATTTTGAAAGTTGAGAAAGGTACCAAGATATGCTGGCTGCAAACTGGAGAGCCAGACAGCTGATGGTGTAAATTAGTCATATTGTTAAGGCCTGAGATTCTGAGGGGCCAGCCCGAGAACCAAGAATTCCTAAGTCCCGGGCAAGAGAACATGCTGATCACTACTTGGGAGAAGATGGCAATAGGAAGGGAGAGGGGGAGGGTATAGAAGTTCAGCCTGGAGAGAAATATTAGGTAAATTTGAAATGTTATCAAAGCAACTATATAAGCCCGTTACTTCTACTGATACTGTTAATTTGTATTTTGGTGACTGGTACATCCCCTTTATAGAATAGTATTTCTCTCATGCTGTAGACATTGTAACTCCCCAGTAAGGAGTGGCCCGATACATAGGAAGAAATCTGGCTTAAGTGGATATGGTATAGTAATGATTTCAGTAGGTCAGTCATTACTCATGTAATTTTCCATATACTAGTGCACTTGTAAGCTTAATTTCCTATGAAAACAAAAGCACTTTCATGGAATGTATTAATATGTGTAGTGAGAATTAATAACAGCAGTATAAAAGCTACTTTGCAAACCACAGGGTCAGTCCTTGCACTTATCCACACGGCAGCTTAACGAACTATAACGTGTGTTAAATAATCATCCACCGCCAAAAGGGATCGGTCAACTGGAAGGTTAAAAGAACAGGTCATGGGAGTGTGAATATGACCAAAGTACTTAACATACGCTTGCAAGTGTCATCATGAAACCTATTATCATGTAATAGTAATACACGCTAATGAACACACTCAGGAAGGTCAACAGCATTACTCTAACTTAGCCTCAAAACGTGTTTGAGATAAATACGTTGGTCAAACAAATACATATGTGGGGGAGAACAAACAGGAAGTTCCAGACATTTCTGGGGCAAGTTCTTTAACATGGATGTGGGAGCAGATTACTGTAAGCCTTCCTGTGGGTGCTTCTCCAGCCAGCCTGGAATCTGAAACCTGTTTAACCTTCCCCAAGGGCAAACTGCTGACAGTTTCCTTGCTCTGCAGTAAGTGGTGCTTTTCAGCTTAAAAAGTCGTTTTTCTCTTTTGAATTTCACTGGCAGATACATAGATATCTGACAGAGTTTAGTGAATTTCAGTTGCTATAAATTCTCTTTATTTTTCTCTGTCTATGTAATTAGACTTTCATTCTGCAATTAACAGTGAATTCTGACATCCAGACCCAGGTAGTGCTGCATTAGTACCACATACCCACTAGATGGCAGTGTTTCCAAAGTAATTCAATGAAATAAAGCCACCCTTCAAAGGCGGGTTCTCCCGTTCTGCTTACCTCGTTCTACCCTCCTTCCCTTCTGAATTTTCCTACAGAAATGAAATTACATATCAGCAGGCATTTAAAAAACCCAGTACTTTCCTTAAACAATTGTGTTTAATGAATAGCAACTTGAAATGTTTCTGTATTTTAAGATATAGATTATGAACTAAAGAATTAGGGTAAAGCAAATTGGTTTTCCCGATGGTTCCCCAGCATCTAAATACCCATAAATCATTTGCACCAAGAGCTGGGAGCAAGGCAAGCCATGGGAGCATGAAGACACCTATCCGTGAAATTTCTTCTTGTCCTGTGGTTTAGAGAAAGTGCATCCCCTGAATTTTTATTAATAATATGGTTTAAGCTAAGAGCGCCTCTGAGAGCGGTCAGTACGGACAGACAGCACCCTCCATAGCAGAAATCATCCTGGGGAAGGGACGAACCTGTTCCTAGCAATTTGCTGCCAGAAAAAAAAAAAAATCAGTAATAGTTTTTGAGGAAAGAGAGCATGGAAGGATATTACATGTATGCATGGATAAAATGGCAAATGTGCAGTAAAATGTTTAACAAGTTTGTAAAATTTTAAGTCTTTGTATTTTACAAACAGCAAGTGCCGCTGCCAGTTTGATAAATATATAATCCAGAAAAATTACTATTTTAAAACATTAAAGTACAAATCTTTGCACATTTATCTGGATTACCAATAGCCACGGACTTCTGTGCACCACATGGCTGAGCTCTGGGCCTGAGGAGCACAGCACATACCACACCAATCAATTTAGCCACTTTACTTTGCTCTGCAGTATGCCTATTTCTATGTTCAAGCCCAGGAAACATTTGGAACATGGAAAGAAATGTCACGTGATAGTAAATGTCGATGATTTATTCAAGAATAGAAGGAAAATGGAAGAAAAACAGGGTTAACAAAGAGTGACACAAAAGTCTTCACATGGGGCCATTTACAGGACTACCAAACAAGGCCTTATCAATTGCGGCTTTATCTTACTCAGCACTCTATGTTCTTCAGTAATTGGTATTCGTATTGAAGAACATTCTACAAGTGTATGAACCAAGGAAATGTGCCTTACCAGTTATTTCATCAGCTAAACAACCAGTTATTTCATCCGCTAAACAACTGTAATGGTAGACTTGTTTTTTCCATGCAATTATACATAAATCAAGTCATGACATTTAAACATTTTCCCAATAACTCACATATGAACCCTTTAGGCAACTTCATGTTCTATCATTTCTGTGAAATTAACAGCAAAATTCAATAAACAACAAAAACCAGTGGCCACCGAGATAGCTCAGTGGGCATAAAGTGCTTGATGTCCGAACCTGACAACTTGAGTTTGATCCCTACAGCCCTGACGGAAAGTGAAAACCAACCGATGAAAGTTGTATGACCTCCACACACACAGCTTTATATTTGCACACTAACACATACAACCCACAATAATATACACAATAGTACACCACCGACGATCTTACAGATAAATTACCAGAATCTGTTCTCTGTATTGGCACCCACAGGACTAACTTTACGTTGTCAGTGTCTTTTCAAATTAGCCACGTTTGCTTTTTCTCTTTTGAAAGGCCTTAACCAACTTGCTACTATTACTTTTTTGTATTTTGTTCACTGGAATGTTAGATTTCTTCCCCCTAGACAGGTGACCAGTCCTAAGTGATAGTTGGAAAAGCTTTCACGGTCCCCTTTGGTGGATTTGTGAATTAATGGGATCTGCACTGTTCTCTCTGCTTGGATTAGAGGAATGTGGAATGGTGGTTGTGGGAGCCACTAATATTCTAGTGACAGAAAGTATTTTGGAGCATATTACAGCTGCAGAGGAAGTGATGCTTCTATGTATTCCCCTAGTAAGAGGCAAGGGTGACCTTATATCTGTAAACTCCACCTCTAGGTCATACAAAAAGTTGAGAATTGTACTGAAGGTAACAACTGTCTGGGATTCAGGAAAATAAATTAGTCGTAAACTAACATTAGATGTTTCTCAGACTCTGAAATATAAGATCCACCACGCAGCTGCACAGTAGACAAGTTATCTTTAATTACCAGGCCAATATGATGTCTATAACTTCATGTACATTTTCAGGTACAATGAAATAAGGCTGAAAATCCTGAGAATCCAGAGGAGGAAGAGTGTAGGAACTGGAACTCAGTGATAGTCAGCATCCCCACAAGAAGGGTGGGAAAGTAGCTTAGGGACAGACTTCTTACCTAACCATGTTCAAGCCCCTTGGTTCTATCCCAGCACCAAAGCAAAGATTCTCTGCAAAAAGTGTCCTAATACAGAGAAGGTGTACATTAACATCCCTGTGCGTACAAAACCAGCACCTTTATTTCTTATTTTTTTCTAAAACTATAGCAATTACTGATTTTTCTCCCTACATTTCTTTCTTTTATTTATTAAAATTTATTCACTTTGTATCCCAGCTGTAGGCCCCTCCCTCATCTACTCCCAATCCCACCTTCTTCTCCTTCCATGTCCCTCCCCCAGTCCACTCCATCCCTTCCCTCTGTCCCTAGCCTATCAGGTCTCATGAGGACTGACTACATTTTCTTCCTCTGTGGCCTGGTAAGACTGTTAACCCCTCAGGGGGAGGTGATTAAAGAGCCAGCCACTAAATTCATGTCAGAGAAAGCTCCAGTTCCCATTACTAGGGACCCAGCTTGGACACTGAGCTGCCATAGTCTACATCTGTGCAGAGGTTCTAGGTTATCTCCATGAATGGTGCTTGGTTGGAGTATCAGTCTCAGAAAAGACTGCTGCGCCCAGATATTTTGGTTCTGTTATTCTCCTTGAAGAGTTCCTGTCCCTGCCAGGTCTCTCTCTCCCCCTTCTTTCATAAGATTCCCTGTACTCTGCCCAAAGTTTGGCTATGAACCTAAGCATCTTCTTTAATATCCTACAGGGCAGAGTCTTTTAGAGGCCCTCTGTGGTAGGCTCCTGTCCTGTTCCCTGTTTTCTCACTCTTCTGATGTCTATCCCGGTTGCCTTTCTGAACAAAGATTGATCATCTTACCCAGGGTTCTCCTTCTTGCTTAGTTTCTTTAGGTGTACAGATTTTAGTATGATTATCCTATATTATATGTTTAATTTCCATTTGTAGGTGTGTATATACCATGAATGTCTTTCTGGTTCTGGGATACCTCATTCAGAATGATATTTTCTAGTTCCCACCATTTGCCTGCAAATTTCATGATTTCCTTGTTTTTAATTTCTGAGTAGTATTCCTTTGTGTAAATGTACCACAATTTCTGTATCCATTCCTCAGTTGAGGCACATCTGGGTTGTTTATTGTTTATTAAGAATAAAGCTGCTATGAACATAGTTGAGAAAATGTCTTTGTTGTGTACTTGAGCATATTTTGGATGTATGCCTACAAGTTGTATAGCTGGATCTTGAGGAAGCACTATTCCTAATTGTCTGAGAAAGTGCCCATTTGATATCCAAAGTGTTTGTACATACTTACATTCCCACCAGCAATGGAGGAGGGTTCTCCTTTCTCTACATCCTCTCCAGTATGTATTCTCACTTGAGCTTTTGATCTTAGCCATTCTGACATGTGTAAGGTGAAATCTCAGGTTTTTTTTTTAATTTGCATTTCTATGATGAGTAAGGATGTTGAACATTTCTTTAAGTGCTTCTCTGACATTCTATCCTCCTCTATAGAGAATTCCCTGTTTAGTTTTGTTTCCCATTTTTTAATTGGATTACTTGATTTGTTGCTGTTTAACTACTTGAGTTCTTTATATATACTGGATATCAGCCTTCTGTAAGATATAGGGTTGGTGAAGATCCTTTCCCAATCTGTAAGCAGTCCTCTTGTTTTGATGACAGTGTCCTTTGCTTTACAGAAGCTTTTCAGTTTCATGAGGTCCCATTTGTTGATTGTTGCTCTTAGAGCCTATGTTGTTGTTGTTCTGTTCAGGATGTTGTCTCCTGTGCCAATGAGTTCAAGGCTCTTGCCCACTTTTTCTTCTAACAGGTTTAGTGTGTCTGGTTTTATGTTGAGGTGTCTGATCTACTTGGACTTTAGTTTTGTGCAGAGTAATAAGTATGGATCTATTTGCAGTTTTCTACATGTAGACATCCAGTTAGACCAGCACCATTTGTTGAAAATGTTGTCTTTTTTCCATTGTATGGTTTTACCATCTTTGTCAAAAATCAGGTGTCCATAGGTGTGTGGGTTTATTTCTGGGCCTTTGATTTGATTTCATTGATCCACCATTCTGTTTCTATGCCAGTACCATACAGTTTTTATTACTGTTGCTCTATAGTACACCTTGAGATCAGGGATGAATATACCTCCAGAAGATCTTTTATGGTAGAGGATTGTTTTAGTTATTCTGGGTTTTTGTTATTCCATTTGAAGTTGAGAATTTTTCCTTTAAGACTTATAAAGAAGTGTATTAGTAATTTGTTGGGAATTGCACTGAATCTGTAGATTGCTTTTGGTAAGATGGCCATTTTTACTATGTTAATCCTGCAAGCCATGAGCATGGGAGATCTTTCCATCTTCTGATATCTTCTTCTAATTCTTTCTTTAGAGACTTGAAGTTGTTTTCCTACAGGTCTTTGACTTGCTTGGTTAGAGTTACACCCAGTTACTTTATGTCCTTTGTGGCTATTGTGAAGGGTGTTATTTCCCTAATTTCTTTCTCAGCCCTTTTGTCTTTTGTATACAGGAGGGCTACTGATTTTTTTTTTGTGTGTGTGTGTGTGTGTGTGTTAATTTTGTATCCAGCCACTTTGCTGAAGGTGTTTATCAGCTGTAGGAGTTCTGTGGTAGAATTTTGGGGGTCAATCATGTATACTATCATGTCATCTGGAAATAGTGATACTTTAACTTCCTCCTTTCCGATTTGAATTCCCTTGATCTCCTTTAATTGTTTATTGCTCTAGCAAGGACTTCAAGATCATGTTGAAGAGAGAGAGAGAGTGTGGGCAGTTTTGCCTTGCTCCTAATTTCATTGGGATTGATTTAAATTTCTCTCCATTTAGATTGTTGTTGGCTATAAGGTTGCTATATATTGCCTTTACTATGTCAGGTAAGTGCCTTGTATCCCTAATCTCTCCAAGACTTTAAAGATAAACGAGTGTTGGATTATTTCAAATGCTTTTGCAACAACTAAGGAGCTTATCATGTGTTGTTTTTTTTCTGTCAGTTTGTTTTTATGGTGGATTACATTGATGGATTTCTGAATATTGAACCACCCTGCATGCCTGGGATTAAACCTACTTGATCATAGTGGATGATATCTTTGTTGAGTTCTTAGATTCAGTTTGCAAGTATTTTGTTGAGTATTTTTGCATCAATATTCATAAGGGAGACTGGCCTGAAATTCTCTCTTTGTTGGGTCTTTGTGTGGTTTAGATATCAAATTCTATGGCTTCATAGAATGAGTTTGATAATATTCCTTCTGTTTCTATTTTGTGGAATAGTTGGAAGAGTACTGGTGTTGGCTCTTTGAAGGTCTGGTAGAATTCTGCCCTGAAACCATCTGGCCCTGGGCTTTTTGTGGATCAGTGACTTTTGATTACAGCTTCAATTTCCTTTGGGGATATAAGACTACTTAATTTATTTACCTGGTCTTGATTCAGCTTTGGTCAGTGGAATTGATCAAGAAAATTGTGCATTCATTTAGATTTTAAAATTTTGTGGTGTATATGCTTTTAAAGTAAGACCTAATTATTGTTTGGATTTCCTTAGTGTCTATTGTTATATCCCCCCTTTCATTTCTGGTTGGTTTTTTTGGATACTCTCTGCCTTTTAGTTAGTTTGGCTAAGGGTTTGTCTATCTTGTTGATTTTCTCAAAGAACTAGCTATTCGTTTCATTGATTTTTGAATTGTTCTTTTTGTTTGTAGTTTATTGATTTCAGACCTGAGTTTGACTATTTCCAACTGTCTACTTCTCTTGGTTGTTTCTGCTCCCCCCACCCCAGGGCTTTGAGGTGAACTGTTAACTTGCTTCTATGAGATGTTTCAGATTTCTTTTTGAAGGCACTTAGTGCTATGAACTTTCCTCTCAGCATTGCTTTCATTGTGTCCTGTAAGTTTGGGTATGTTGTGCCTTCATTTTCATTGAATTCTAGGAAGTCTTTAATTTCTTTATCAATCTCTTCCTTGACTCAGCTGTCATTGAGTTGCAAGTTGTTCAGTTTCCATGTGTGTGTAGGCTTTTTCTACCTCTCTTGTTGTTGAGGTCCAGTTTTAGCCCATGGTGGTCTGAAAGAATACAGGGGAGTATTTCGGTCTCTTGTATCTGTTGAGGCTTTCTTTGTCCCTGATTATGTGGTCTATTTTGGAAAAAGTTTCATGAGGTGCTGAGATGAAGGTAAATTCTTTTGTATTTGGTTCTGTAGATGTCTATTAGGTCCATTTAATTGTTGACATCTGTTAGAGTCATTGTTTCTCTGTTTAATTTCTGTTTTGTTGACGTTTCCTTTGTTGAGAGTGGGGTGTTGAAGTCTCCCACTATTAATGTGTGGGGATGTATTGTGGTTTAAGGTTTATTAATGTTTCTTTTCAAATGCAGGTGCCCTTGCATTTGGAGCATAGATGCTCAGAATTGGGATGTCTTCCTGGTGGAATTTTCCTTTGATGAATATGAAGTAACCTTCCCCATCTCTTTTGATTATTTTGTGTTGAAAGCCTATTTTATTAGCTATTAGAATGGGCTACTCTTGCTTGCTTCTTGAGTTCATTTGTTTGAAAAACCATCTTCCAGCCCTTTACTCTCAGGTAATGTCTATCTTTGTGACTTAGGTCACAACAGACTGTTGGGTCTTGTTTATGCATTCATTCTGTTAGTCTGTGTCTTTTTATTGGAGAGTTGAGTCCACTGATGTTGAGAGATGTTAATGACCAATAACTGTTAGATCCTTTGATTTTGGTGTTGGTTGTGGTAGTGTGTTTATGTGCTTGGCTACTTTTAGTTTTTCTCTAGTGAGGTTATTTATTTCCTGTGTTTTCCTGAATGTGGTTAGCTTTCTTGGATGTATTTTTTCCTTCTAGTATCTTCTGTAAGGCTGGATTTGTGTGTAGGTATTGTTTAAATTTGTTTTTGTAGTTGAATATTTTTTTTTTTTTCTGTCTATCATAATTGAGAGTTTTGCTGGGTATAATAGCCTGGGCTGACATCTGTGTTCTCTTGGGGTCTGTATGATATCTGTCCAGGACCTTCTGGCTTTCATAGTTTCTGTTGAGAAGTCAGATGTGATTCTGGTGGGTTCGCCATTATATGTTCCAGGGATTAGCTGGGTGTCCTGAGGCCGGACCTGATATTTCCCCCACTGTGGGGTTTCCTCCTGACAAGGAGACCCAGTCTGTGATGTTTTGGGGTCCACATTTCTGTCTGGGATGGTGAGTAGAGCATGTAGGTGCAGGCAAGTGGCTCTGTGCTTGCCACTGAACACCTGAAGGAACCCATGAACTTTTCCCAAGAACTAATTGGGGGTTGGGGATTCTGTTGAGTGCCCTGAGGTCAGAACTGATGTTTCCCTTACTGTGGGGGGTTTCCTCCTAACACGGAAACTAAGTCTCTGATGTTTTGGAGCCCATAGGTTTTATCAGGGACTGTGAGTTGGGCATGCAGGCAGGTTTCCGGTCTGGAGGCTGAGCACCTGCTGGAACCTGGGACCTTTTCCAGGGATTGTCTTGGTGACCTGAGGTCAGTCAGTTGCATTTTTTTCTTTCACCATGGAGGTTTCTCTCAATTAGAAAACCCAGTCTCTGGTGTTGTGGGGCCCACAGTTCAGTCTGGGATAGTGATTAGAGCATACAGGCATGTGGCTCCAGGCTGGAAACCTGGGAACTCTTCCTGGGTTAGCTGGGTGATCAGAGAAAGGACCCAATTGTGTCCCATTCTGTGGGGTATCCTATCACCTGGGGAACACAATTGCTGGTGTTTTAGGGTCTGGAGTTCAGTCTTTTGGTCTCTGTGCAGTCACTGCTATCCTGATCATCTGACACAGTGTCCTCTTGGTGCCAACATCTTGGACAAAAACCGTAAGATTTCTTTTAATACATCTTGTTTTTATTATGATATTGGTAGTGAATCATCTCCAATTTTATTCTTAATGTGTGTCTTCAATCTGATTGTATAAATCAAGAAGTAATTGGAAAGAATGAAGAACACTATGGCATCAGTGAGGATAACAATCATTTACCATAATGGAAGATTTAGAATACATGCATAGATTTGCCATTTACCTAACCACCAGCTATTTTATTTTATTATTATCATTTATTACAATTTATTCAGTTTGTATCCCAGCTGTGCCTCTCCCTTATCTCCTCCCAATTCCACCCTTCCTCCCTCTTCTCCTCCTATGCTCCTCCCATAGTCCACTGATGGGGGAGGTTTTAGTATGTTTATCCCATATTATATGGCTAATATCCACTTCTGAGTGAGAATATACCATGTGTGCCTTTCTGCTTCTGGGTTACCTCACTGAAGATGATCTTTTCTAGTTCCCACCATTTGCCTGCAAATTTCATCATTTCCTTGTATTTAATAGCAGAGTAGTATTCCAATATGTAAATGTACCACAATTTCTGTATCCGTTCCTCAACTGAGGGGCATCTGGGTTGTTTCCAGCTTCTCACTATTACGCATAGAGCTGCTACAAACATGGTTGAGCAAATGTCACCAATTCTTATATAGAAGCAGCTGCAGAATTATCTAAGGCCCCTGCATTCAAAATAGCACCCAGATTTACTGTCTAAGCTTTGCTCAGTGATTGCACAAGACATTAATAAACAGATAAATTTAATAAATTTTTCTCCATTAAAAATGCTGAAGATTTTTATGCTATTTATTGTTTTTCATTTGGTATTAAACTTAGGCATTTGCTGTTGTCTTAATTGGTAAAAATATTTAATACATTAAAATTACTTTTAAAACAAATGAGTTAGTTTCTTTTGCCTCCTCCTACAACCACATCTTTTTCTTCATATTTCTATAAACAACTGATTCTTCTAAAAGGAGGTGTGTGCCCTATCACTCTGTAGTTGCTACTGGAATAGAACAGTGTGTGTGTGTGTGTGTGTGTGTGTGTGTGTGTGTGTGTGTGTGTGTTGTTTTTGGCCATTGTACTCAGCATTCATCACACCTGTTTTCTCCTTCCTTGTTATTTTCTTTTCGCTATTAGATAAATGTTAGATTTCCAAAGTTGATCTTCTGTGTATTCATCTGTACTGGCAGGTTTTTTGTGTCAACTTGACGAAAGCTAGAGTCTTCAGGGAGGAACCTCAGTTGAGAAAATGCCTCCATGAGATCCAGCTATAAGGCATTTTCTCAAATAGTGATCAGTGGGGGAGGGCCCATCCTATTGTGGGTGAGGCCACTCTGGACTGGTTGTCCTAGGTTCTATAAGAAAGCAGGCTGAGCAAACCATGGAAAGCAAGCCAGAAATCATGGCCTCCGCATCAGTTCCTGCCTCCAGGCGCCCTCCCCAAGTGAGTTCCTGTCCTGGCTTCTCGATGAGCAGCTATGTGGAAGTGTATTCACAATTAACCCTTTCTTCCCAAAATTGATGTTTGGTCATGATGCTTTGTTAAAGCAATAAAAATCCTATGTACATCATCTCTGCATCCAACCTTCCCATTATCACACCCCTCTATTTCTCTCTCTTGCATAATTTTCTTTCTTGTTTTGGAATATTTTCAGAGTGTGAACTTCCAAGTTACTAATTCTGTTTTTAAGCATATCCATTTATTATTGCAAGTACCATATTACTTTTATATGTTAGATTTTGATTTCTATGCACACTTTGATTCATGGAGATAACCTAGAACCCCTACGCAGATGTAGCCTCCAAATGGGTTTCAGGGCTGTCTCTGACATGAACTCAGTGGCTGGCTTTTTTTTTTTTATCACTTCCTCCTGTGTGTGTGTGTGTGTGTGTGTGTGTGTGTGTGTGTTAACCTTTCCAGGCCACAGAGGAAGACAATGCAGCCAGTCCTGATGAGACCTGACAGTCTAGGGTCAGATGGAAGGGAAGGAGGACCTCCCCTATCAGTGGACTGGGGAAGGGGCATGGAAGAAGAAGGAGGCAGGGAAGATTGAGAGAGAATGAGGGAAGGGGGCTACAGCTGGGATAGAAAGTGAATCAATTGTAATAAATTAAAAATTGAAATAAAAACAAAAAAAATCCAGAAAATGTAGTGTCTAGAATTCTGTTGTATTCTTTTTCTGCTTCTCATTCTTGTGGCCAATTCTTATTTTAGTTCTCATTTTGACCTTTTAATCTGTATTATTTGAATGTTGACACTCCTTGTTTGATCATTTATGCTTATTCATGGATGACTGCTTGAACGATACCCAGGGGTGATTTTTTTTTTTTTTTGCACCTGTAAAGAATTTTTTTTTTTTATGCAGTTTATTCAGGAACATTGAACAATCCTCGGACCCTGGGGAAAGCCAGCCCACAGCTTAAATAGCCTCTGGGTAGCCAACCCAGGCGTGCCACGGGGGCAATGCAGATAGGTCCACATACATGGAAGCAAGCCAGATCCTCGGCCTTAGCCAAATGTGGAGTTGTTTGTGATAGAGAGCACTCACCATCGGGACGGTGGAAAGCGGAAACCAGCTCCATCTTTAAGGCATAGCATTCCGCAGCTCTCTACAGTTCCCCCTTTTTGTTTTAGACGCATCAGGCAAGAGTAGAGGTCTGATCTCTGATATTAGAAATAAATTGGGACTTTGTACAGATGTTCATTTAGGTGTCATCCACCCAAAGAGCATCAGACCCATCCGATACCTTTTTCTCAGAGGCGGGACCTGGGGCATCAACCCGCATGCAATCAGACATGCTCTTCTCTGGGTCCAAAGCGGCTGACCCTGAGTGCAGTGCTTAGCCTCGCATCCTGAGCGTATCATTTTAGCTTTTTATGGTATCCAACCATGCTTGGGGAGAATGTCCTGCTTCAATGGCTGTAAAGGCCTGAATGATCATGGCTGCATCACACTGTTGTGAGACTCTAATCTTGCATATATACCACAGTGCAACTCCTACCTTTAGAAAATCACAGACAAGTGGGCTGTCAGTGTAAGCATCAAGCCAGCTTTTCTCTATGAAGATAAATTTGAATGTTGGCTTTGCTTCCTAAACAAAAATCACAAGATGCATATGAATTATGCATTGTGAATTTCAGGGTAGATAATGGTATTTTTGGTCTGAGTGTGTTGTAGGTAGTTTTTGAGAAATTATTGTGTTAATTTTTTTTTACATGTGACTGCACTGTATCTCCGATATTTGTGGAAGCTAAGCTGCTTCTTACGTTCTCTCTTTCCTTCCTTCCTGGTGATGATATATCTCAGCGCTCCACAGAGCTACTTGTTGAGCTCTTCCACTGATCAGCTGCTAGAACGGATAGCACCTGCCACCTATGAAGCCATTACTTCTCTTCTACACTTGATGTCTTAAACTTGATTGTCCTCCATCTTGGAGCTACTGCTCCTTCCAGCCACATCATGACGAAGGATTCACAGGGTGCAACTGAAACATCTATACTCTGCTTCTGGCATCTGCAGGGTGTCTGAGTCCAGCAATATGTCACAGCATCTGAACTAAAAATGACATAGTTCTGTAAATTAGCACTGCTATGCACACCTGTTTGCGTATATTACATTTATATTGCTATATATGCATATTAATAAATGTATATATCAGTCTTTATCACAACACTCTGTAGAAGAACATCTCCAGGACCGACAAGCGCTACGGAACCAACGTGGGACGTACCTCCCAGTTCTAATGTTCTCTTATTCCTTGGCAATAGGAGATGAAAGACTGAGTTCAGTGATTCTGAATTTTCTAGCTTCTCTGTTGACAGATGCCCCTCCTCATGCCTGTCCTCTCACCCACTTAAAGCAGACTTTCATCCACACTCTTGACTATCACTACTGACAGGACTGTCCTCCTGGCTGAAAACTTCAGGTATTTTTTCAAATCTGTTGTGACTTAACCTACAGAGTAAATTTAATATCTAAGTATATGACACAGTGAATGTAGTCCCGACTTTGTAAGTTTCCTCCATCTATGTTAAATATGACAAATCACAGAAAAATCATTCACATAAAAGAAGTACTAGGAGAAAACTTAAGTAAAAACTGTTGAAGTAAAGAAATCTTTTTAGGCATAATATAAAATATACAATCCACAGAGGAAATTTTTATAGGTTTAACTAAAAAAAAATGAATATTTTAAAGCTCAGCAGTGAGCAGACATTTTTAAAGATGAAAATGTTGGGTAGATTTTTATAAGAATTGCTGTCAAAAATCATAATGCTTAATACATAGTGAACCTCTTAAGGACCACTGACAAATGACTCAGCAGCACAGTGAGCACAGGCTTAACAGGGCAGATTATAATGCTGAGCAGATTGTGGAAGAATACAATATCAAAGATTTTGTTTTCCCTGATCTGTGGGCTGCCTTTTCAGTTAATTAACAGTTTAGAGCTCAGAAGGGTTCTCTGTTTGTTTACTCCTTTGTTTGTTTTCTGAGGTCCCACTTGCTGACTGTTAATTCTTTTTCTCTGAGCTACTGGGGTCATATCCAAAGCATGATTACTTGAGCCTATATCCTGAATTGTATCCTCTAGTCTTTCTTTCAGATGATTCAGAGTTCCAGATCTAGCATTGAGACCCTTGACCCACTTAGAGTTGATTTTTGTGCAGAATGAGAGATTTAAAAAATCAGATTTCATTCGTCTACATATGACTATCCTGTTTGTCTATCACACTATGATTCATGGCAGTAGCATAATTATATTTATGGCATAGTAAGGAAATAATTTTATGCTTTGAGGTCACCACAACGTGAAGCACTGCAATAGAGGGTCACAGCGTTAGGAAGGCTGAGAACCACTGTCGTAGCACATTTACTAGGGTGCTCTTTTCCACAGTGTGTACTTTGGCATCTTTGTCAAAACTCAGGTGGCTATAGGAGTGAGAACATATATTTGCGACTTCAGTTCTAGTTCATTGATCACTGCGTCTGCTTTTGTGCCTGTATTGTCCTGATTTTTGTCACTATGGCCCTGTTTTACAATCTGAAATGAGGGATGGTGATACCAGTAGTGTTTTTATTTCTTAGGACTGTTTTGGCTATCCTGGATCTTTTGCACTTCTTTATAAATTTTACAATTATTTTTGAATTCCTGTCAAGAATCATGTTGGGATTTTGAGGTAGAATTGTGTCCAATCTGCAAATTCCTCCTGGCAAGATGACCATCTATACATCCTGCCAAAGCATTAGTATCCAGATATGTAAAGAACCCAAGAAGCAGAATTAAGTAAATGACTCATATGCCAAGGGTATCTCTCCATGGAGGTCCAGAGAGGCCGTTCTGTGAAGCTCTGAAGGTGAATCCTGGATTGTTTTGGAGATTCCAAGTTGTTGGAGATGCCAGAGTCATGGAATGCCTGCCAAGGAGATCTGCAGAACAGGTGTGGAACCAGCACAAGAGAGAAGAATACTGCAGTCAGCAAAGCCGAAAGGAACCAGAGGTCTGAATGGCGCTTTGACATCAGACAAGGAGATGAAAAATTTAGAGCTTGTCTTTCTGGTTTGGGGTCTTGTTTTAGTCCAGTATTTCCTCACTGTGTTCCCCTTCTTTCCTGTTGGAATGTTAATGTGTATTCTGTGCCAGTATGGGATGTTATGATTAAGACAATGTCGTAAGTCTTAGAGCTTTGAGCTCTGGACTTTTAAACGATGTTGAGACTGATAGACTATGGGGATTTTTGAAATTGGACTAAATGCATTTTGCATTATGATATGGCTACAGGCCCATGTGGGGAGCAGAGCATCAAATGTAGTGGTTTGAATAAAAATACCCCCCCACATCGTCGGTTGTAGATTTGAATGCTTGGTCACCAGGAAGTGAAGATTAGGAGGTGTGGCCTTGTTGGAGAAAGTGTGGCACTGGGGTGAGCTTTGGAGTTTCAAAAGCCCATGCCTGGCCCAAATTCTCTCTGCAGACCAGGATGTAGCTCTCAGCTATTACTCTGATGCTGTGCATGCCACTGTGCTTCCCACCGTGATGATAGTGGACTAAACCTCTGAACTGTAAGCAAGACATCAATTTAAATGCTTTTGTTTTATAAGGATTGATATGGTCATGCTGTCTTTTCATAGCAATAGTCCACTGACTAAGACAGAAGACTATGACATTGTGTCTTCTTCCTACCTGTGTGCATTTCATCTTCTTTTCCTTTAGTATATGAACACCAATCATTGAACTTTGGTCTCAAAAAATCCAGTATAATCTTAGTTGGTGAAACTTAAGGGTATCTACAAGGACCTAATCTCCAAGTCTCAGGTCCCCAGGTTTTGTAGGTTAGGGTTTAGACATATCTCTTTAAGAACCTCTAGTTCAAATTACTGTTTGTTTACCTCTGATGGCTGCTTGATCATACTAAACAACAAATGTTTCCTCAAACCCAAATTTTTCTTTACATACATTGTAATTAAGGTTTCCTCTGTTTTCTGTTTATTCCCCTTGCCCCTTGATCTATGTCTTTTTCTCCCTCTTCCTCTTCTTCCTTTTCTTCTTCTTCTTCCTCCTCTTCTTCTGTTTATGGTACTAGGTGCAGTTTTTTTTTTGGACTTCATAATTTTTACATAAAGACTCAACACTTCTCTCACATCTCTGAAGACCAACCCAAGTCTACACCCTTGGATGATAAATTTCTACCCATGATCCTCTATGCTCAACTGTCACTCTTTTGAGGCCTTGAACTACAGTTACTTTGTTATTGTTTTTTTCTTTGCATCGGTAAAGTATCATTTATTGGTCAATAAATTCTTGATGACTACAAAAGTAGACAATAACATTAAACATTAATCCCACTACATGGTGGTAGTTACACACATACACACACATACTCACAGATTGGTAGATAAATGAAAGAAAGAAGGAAGGAAGGAAAGAAGGAAGGAAGGAAAGAAAGAAGGAAGGAAGGAAGGAAGGAAGGAAGGAAGGAAGGAAGGAAGGAAAAAAGTCTCAGCATTTTGTCAGAGTGGTAATAAACTTAAAACCTAAAATGTTTAACTGTTCAAAACTAACATTTAATGAAATGAAATTGGGAGAAAGAAAACACACTGTACTTTCAGTCTGTATTAAGAACAGTGAATGGTAATGGAGATGACACAGATAGAGATGTCACAGCATATGCAGATTAAAGCAAACATTTAATAAAGCAGAATTTGGAGTACATGCTGACATCTTTTGACTATCTTTTCAGAAAGTATGGGGTCAGTGGATCTTCAGGGAGTTCAAAGCACTAGAGAACCATCTGTAAAATCTTTATAGTAGCAACAAGAACATCTCATTGCACAGAGTACTAGAACAAACAGCCTACAGACATAGCTTCCCATTGTCCTTGGTTAATTTCTAATCATATGACCTAAGTAAATTGCACAGTATCCTTATCTTGATTTTTATTAATGTGATGATTCAGGCAAGACACAAACCTGAAAGTCTGTGCCCAGCTGGTGGAAGATAGTTCACAAATTTCTCTTTACTTCTGCAGCTGTTAACTCATTTTTTCTACTGCTGAGGCTGCACCATGGAGAATACTCCATGTTGATGTTCTCCAAGGAATATGAACTTTTGTATAGCTGATGAATTTCATGAGTTTCTTTCTCCCTCCTTATTCAGAGGACATTGATCAGAGGCTACCTTTTAATGTCAACTTGGTATAAGTTACAGTATCTGAGAGTAGGGAAGCTAAAATGAGAGAATGACTTCATAAAATTTGGCTTTCAGGGCATTTTCTTAATTAGTGATTGATATATGAGGGCTCAGCTCCTGCCTCCATGTTCATGACCTGTTTGTTCCTACTCAAGTTTCTGCTCTGACTTCCCTGGATGATGGACTGTGATATGGAACTGTAAGACAAAATAAACCCTTCTTCCACAAGTTTCTTTTGCTTATAGAGTTTTATCATAGTAATAATAACTTTAGTGAAGATAGAAAAACACAACATAGAATTAAACTCATTAATTTCTCTTCTTTTCCTCTTATAACTGAAATTCAACTGACTGTCTTATATTTTTAGGGCCCCAAATGGCTATCCTACTGCTGGGTGGCCCCAGAATAAAAAGCATTACGGATTGATTTTTGTTTGCCATGTGTTACTGAACTGTGAGTGAGAGCAATTGGTTAAGTATGTCATGAGTTAAACAATATTTACAACTTGAATTCCTTATCAGTCAGGCATGGATACTGAATTTGAAGACCCTATACTTCAGCAGAGAAACACAGATGCATTTTTCTGTCACAGTATCTTAACCACTTCTGGTAGCCTTTAATCAGGTAGCCATCAGCTGGAATCTATGAAGTCTGGAATGTGAAATGGGAGCTATGGCAGCAGCTTCTGGGGTAAGTGATATATCATTTTGTGATAATTCAAGTAACAGTACAAACCATCAATTGCTTTAGAATTAGGGTTTCAAATCTGCAACCAAACAAGCATTTGTCATTAAACTAGTCTCAGGCCCAGAAACATAGCTGATGGAGAGAATACCAAATGATTCCAGTATTTTACAAACAGACTCTTTTAATGCCACCATTTTCTAGTCAGTGTTCAAAAAGATCCCTGATATTCTTCTGTATACTAAACATTTTTAAGTGAAATTCTTCATTCTTTATTGTCCTGGAAAAAAGTAGAAGCACAGGAGACACGCTTTAATAAAACACTTGCTCTCACTGAAATGCTGTTGGCAAGAACTCTACATCCCAATGTGGGAAACAGAATCATATCAGCAACCAGGAAAATGTGGTATCTACTTCACATTTTCCACAAAGAAACATCTACTTTAAAATTAGTCTGAAAGAAAACAAAAAGTTTCACGCATTAAAATTTTAAAAATCGCCAGCCATCATAGCACACAGCTGTAATGTTAGCAAGAAGAGGCTCAGAAAGAGGACTCTTAGTGATTCTCAGGAGGAAGTGGGCTGTTAACCAACCAACAAACAACTACAACAAAAACATAATCATAAAACTACCACTACCACCACATTAAAATTTGATGTCATAGTCATTGCCACTCCCACAATGTGGAATATTTTATATATCCTCTCCCATATTCCTTTTAATATTTCATATTCCTTGGTACAATTTAAAGCCTCTTAAATGTAGAATTCTGAGCATGTTGCCTCAAAGGATGTCGGCCACTGGAAAATTTGTAAATGTTCTGGAGATAACATGAAATAAATGAATGTTTGTGTCAACATCCTCTACACACACACATACACATTTACATGGCGAATTTCAAAATTCAGGGCAATGTATTTGGAAGTAAGACCTATAGAAAGTCATGTAATTTAGTTGGGTTCAGGAGGGTGCTTTTGTCTCAAGGTGCCATTCTGATTTACCATTTTAAAGAGATAAGTAATGTTGCAAAGGTGGCTCAGTTGTTGAAGTTCTTGGTATATGAAGAACTAAGTTTTATCTCGAAAGCCCACTTGGAAAGCTGAGCATAGTGGCATAAATGTTTACTGTCCCAGCACTGGGAGAGCAGGGTCAATGAGATCAGAAGTTTGAATTACAACAGCCCAGACAATGTGTGATCCTGCCAAGAAGGGGAGGAGGATAGAAAGACACAGAGGGGAGTCTGGGATGCCTCTGTCATGAACTAGGTTGCCTGCTCTTTGATCACTTTCCCCTGGAGATGTGGCCTTGCCAGGCCACAGAGGAAGAGGATCCAGGCAATCTTTTTTTGTTGTTGTTTGTTTTTTTTAAATTTTTAATTTTTATTAATTACAGTTTATTCACTTTGTATTGCAGCTGTAGCTCCCTTCCCATCTCCTCCCAGTCCTACCCTTGCTCCCTCTTCTTCTCCTATGACCCTCCCCCCAGTCCACTGATAGGGGAGTACCTCCTCCTCTTCCATTTAAGCCTAGACTAACAGGTCTCATCAGGACTTACTTCTTTGTCTTCCTCTGTGGACTGGTAAGGCTGCTCCCCCCTCAGGTGGAGGTGATCAAAGAGCTAGCCCATGAGTTCATGTCAGAGACAGACCCTGTTACCCTTACTAAGGAACCCTCTTGGACACTGAGCTGCCATGTACCACTTCTGTGCAGGAGATCTAAGTTATCTCCATGAAAGGTCCTTGTTTGGAGTATCAGTCTCAGAAAAGACACCTGTGCCCAGATTTTTTGGTTCTGTTGATCTTCTTGTGGAGCTCCTGTTAACCTCAGGTTTCTCTATCTCCCCCTTGTTTCATAGGATTCCCTGCACTGTGCCCAAAGTTTGGCTATGAGTCTTAGCATATGTTTTGATACCCTGCTGGGTAGAGTCTTTGGCCTCTGGAAGACTGTATTGTTTGCCTTTCTGAATGAGGATTGATTATCTTACTCAGGATCCTCCTTCTTGATTAGCTTCTTTAGGTGTACAGAATTTAGTATGTTTATCCTATATTATATGTCTAATATCCACTTATAAATGAGTTTATACCATGTGTGTCTTTCTGTTTCTGGGATACCTTACTCAGGAGAGACATCTGGATTGTTTCCATATTCTGGCTATTACAAATAATGCTGCTATGAACACGGTTGAACAAATGTTTTCTTTAGTAACAGGGCTTTACGATCAGTTTGTGGAAAAATACAAGCAAACAAACAGCCTTGGCAATAACATAAAGCTTGGGGAGGTTTCCACTGGGCCACTTTGGCCGAAAACTTGAATAGATGCAACCCTTGACTCCCTCTCTCAATTTGATCCTCACATTTCAGTTCTCCCACTCTACCTTTTGCCCATCTATACTATTTCCTCTCCCCAATAAGATTCTTCCCTCTCCCTAGTCCCTTACTCTATGCCTAACCTCTGTGGTTAAATGGATTAAACTTTGCTTATCGAAGACTTACAGTTAATTTCAATATAAAAGCATATATAAGTAAATATATACAAAATTTCTCTTTTAGATTTGGTTTACTTCACTCAGGATGTTTTTTTTCTAGTTCTTAAGTTTAATGGCAAATTTTACAGTTTTATTATTTTTTTTATTTATTCCTCTTTTATACATTACATTCCCTACTGCAGTTTTGCTCCCCTCCTCCCTTTTAAGTTTTTTTCCACCTCTCCTTTCCCCCAAATCCACTCCTCCTCCATTTCTCTTCAGAAAAGAGAAGACCTCCCAGGGATATCAACCAAACATGGCCTATGAAGTTGCAATAAGTCTAGGCACATCCCCTCATACCAAGGTCTGGCAAAGCAACCCAGTAGGTGCAAAAGGATCCCAAAAGTAGGCAAAGAATCAAAGATAGTCCCTGCTCCCACTGATAGGAGTCCCACAAGAATACCAAGCATCATAATAAGAACATACATGCAAAGGATCTGAGTCTGACACAATCAAGCTTCCTGACTGTCACTTTAATCTCTGTGAGACTCTGTGAACCCTGGTTAGTTGATTCTGTGATCTTTCTCTTGTGTCCTTGACACCTCTGGCTCCTTTTCCCTCTTCTGCAGGGTTCCCCAAGCTCTGCTTAATATTTGGCTATGGGTATCTGCATCTACTCCCATCAGGTGCTGGATGAAGGCGCTCAGATTATCCTAGGCTCCAGTCTACTTGTGCAGCAGAGTATCAAAGGAATGATTTCACTGACTTTGTCATTGTTGTTGCCAGTCATGTTTGGTTTTTATCCTGGGTCTCTGGGCTATCCAACCTCTGGTCCTGGCCCTTTGAGAAGTGTCAGACTTGGGCCCCTTCTTGTGGCATGGGTCTAAAGTTGGATAAGTCATTGGGCACTCTCACAAGTTCTGTGCCACTTTTTATGCCCAGTACATCTAGTAGGCAGGACAAACTGTAGGTCGAAGGTTTTGTGACTTGGGTGGTATCCCAACCCCTCTCCAGGAAGGCTTGCCTGGTTATAAAAAAAAAAAAAAAAAAAGGTCTGTTCAGGCTTCTTATTTCCCATTACTAGGAGTCTTGTCTAGGGTACCCTTGTAGATTCCTGGGAGTTTCCATTGCAGTAGTTTTTTACCTCACCCCTGAGATGCCTTCCAGTTTCAGTCACCTCTCCCTGTACTCCCTCCATTTCTCCCAACATGATTCCTCCTGTTTCCATCCTTACCTTTCCCCAAATCTATTCTATTTCCCTTTCGCAGGGAGATCCATGCGTCCCACTCCCATGCCCCACACCCATGAGCCTTCTTTTTTACTTAGCCTCTCTGAGTCTGTGGATTGCAGTGTTATCATCCTTTACAGCTAATTCCACTTATAAGTGAATACATACCATACTATCCTTTTTGGTCTGTGTTACCTTACTCAGGATTATCTTTTCTAACTCCATCCTTTTGCTTGCAAATTTCAGGATGTTATTATTATTATTATTTTAAACAGATGAGTAATGCTGCATTGTGTAAATGCATCACATTTTCTTTATCCAGTCTCCAGTTAAGGAACATCTAGGTTCTTTTCATTTCTGGCTGTTACAAATAAAGCTTCTATGAATGCAGTTGAGCAAGTGTCCATGTGGTAGGATGGAATGTTCTTTAGGTATATGCCCCGAAGTTTGTTCAGTTGGGTACTGAGGCAGATCAGTTTCCAATTTTTTTTTTTTTAGGAACTATTGATTTCCAAAGTGACTGTACAGTCTGCAAGTCTGGAGTGTCCCCTACTACATCCTTGCTTGCATGAGCTGTCACTTGTGTTTTTAACCTTAGCCATTCCAAGACGTGTTAAATGGAATCTCAGAGTCATTTGGATTTGCTTTTCAGTCATGGCTAAGGATATTGAATATTTTTCAAATGTTTCTTGACCATTTGAAATTTCTCTGTTAAAAAATCTGTTCAGATCTGTGCCCCAATTCAATTATTTGGTTTGTTAATATTCAGCCTCTTGAGTTCTTCATGGATTTTGATATTAGCCCTCTGTCTGGTGTGGGGTTTCTGAAAAATTTTTACATTCTGCAGGCTGCTGTTTTGTCCTATTGACAGTGTCCTTTGCCTTACAGAAGCTTTTTAGTTTCATGAGGTCTCATTTGTTAATTGTCAGTCTAAATATCTGTACTATTGGTGTTCTGTTCAGGAAATTGTCTCCTGTGCCAAAGCATTCAAGGATATCCCCTACTTTAAGTTTAGTGTATCCGGTTTTATATTGAGGTCTTTGATGCACTTGGACTTGAGTTTTGTGCAGAATGATATATATGGATCTATTTGCATTCTTCTACATACTGACATCCAGTTAGACCAGCACCTTTTGTTGAAGATGTTTCCTTTTCTTCTGGCTTCTTTATCACGAATCAGGTGTTATTGGTGTGTGAACTTACATCTGGGTCTTCCATTCAATTCCATTGATCAACTTTTCTGTTTTTATGCCAATACCATGCAGTATTTATTACTATTGCTTTGTAGTACAGCTTAAAATCAGGGATGGTGATACCTTCAGAAGTCCTTTTATTTTACAGGATTATTTTAGATATCCTTTTTTTTTGTTGTTGTTTTTCCACATGAAGTTAAGTATTGTTCTTTCAATATCCATAAAAAATAGTGTTTGAATTTTGATGGGGATAATGTTGAATCTGTAGATTGCTTTTGTTAAGGTGTCCATCAACCCATGATTTGAGATGATCATGTAGGTTTTTTTTCCCCTGGTTTGCTTGTGTGATTGATTACATTGACAGATTTTCATATGTTGAACCATCCATGCATCTCTCTCTAATGAAGCCTACTTGATCGTGGCAGATGATCTTTTTGATGTGTTCTTGGATTTGGTATGCAAGTGTTTTATTTAGTATTTTTTCATGAAGACCCACAAGAGAAACTGGTATATAATTCTCTTTTCTGTTGTTGAATTATTTGTTTAGTTTGTGTATCAGGGTGATTAATTTTGGTTGCAAGTCTAATTTGTAGATATTAGAATAGTTAAACCACCTTCCTCCTTGGGTCCATTTCCTTAGAAAATCTTTTTCCAACTCTTTACTCTGAGGTAATGTCTCTCTTTGATGTTGAGGTGTATTTATGTATGAAGCAGCAGGATGGATTTGTTTTTCACATCTCTTCTGACAGCTGTGTCTTTTTATTGGGGAACTGAGTCTATTGAGAGGTATTAATGACCAAAATTTGTTAACTCCTGTTATTCTGTTTTGTTGGTGGTAGTGATAGTGTGTGTGTTTTCCCCTTCTTTTCATTTTGCTGGTGTGATAGTATTTGTTTTTCATGTTTGCATGGGTGTACGTAAACTCCTTGGATTGGATTTTTTTCTAGTAACATCTTTAGGACTGTATTTGTGGATAAATAGTATTTAAATTTGACTTTGTCATGGAATATGTTCTTTTTTTTCTATCTATGGCAATTGAATGCTTTGCTTGGAATAGAAGTCTTGACTTTTATTCATGGTCTGTTCAAATCTGCAAGCCTGCATGATCATTTCATTAGACAAAATCTAACTCAACTTCATGATAAAAGTCTTGGAGAGGTCAGGGCTGTAGAATTTATATTCCCTCTGAAAAGTCCCCAGAATTCCAAACATCACACAATCGCAGAAACTATCTGTGTCTGACAAAACCACACCCTTGGCAGAACATAAGAAAAATCATACTCAGCTGCTTCAAAATAGCCTCATATCCCCACACTTAAGATTAAAACAAAAACATATTCTTATAACATTTCTGTGCTTTTAAAGAAACCAAAAAATCCAAAAATCTCTCTACAGATCTATTCACTTCCTCCCATTGTTTGTGTTTTCCTGTATTTCTTTAAGAAATTGATTAATTTCCTTTTTGAGAACTTCTATCATCTTCATAACGTTAGTTTCAATGTCATTTTCTTGTGCTTCAGCTGTGTTGGAATATTCAGGCCTTGTCATAGTACAGCAGGGCTCTGGTGGTGCCATATGGCCCTGGCTGTTGACTGTGTTTGTAGACTAGCATCTAAGCACCTGGGTTTGAGATGAATATAAGGTCTAACTGTCACTTTTTGAGTTTTTGTTGTATGGGTGTTTTGTTCTTTGGTTTCTGTTTTCTCTTTGGTCTTTCAGTCTTCATGGTTTGTATTTCTGGTGGCTGGTATGACCTCTGGTCCAGCAAAGACTCCTTCAACGTTGGGGACTAGACTTCTGGCAACTAGTGTGGCCTTTGGTCCATGATGGGTTCTCTGTTCTTCTGACTGGTGTGGTGTGCACCTGAGCAGTAGATACAATTTTTTCCTAACAGCTGAATTTCACCTTATGTAAATTCCACATTTTCATTATCCATTCATCTATTCATGGACATTTAGGCTGTTTTCAGTTTCTGACTGTTTTGAGTAGAGAAGCATTGCAAATTGTTGAACAAGTTTAGTAGGGCTCAGAGTCTTTTGGTATATATTCCAAAGCTGTATGGCAGAATCTTGAGGTAGTTCTAATTCCAGCTTACTAAGGAACAGCCATATTGATTTTCATAGTGGCTGTATGAGTTTGCACTCCCACTGACAATGGATGAGTGTTCCTCTTACTCATTTTGCCAGCATGAGCTGTCACTCGTTTTATTGGTCATAGTCATTCTGAGGCTTGTAAGAGGAAATATCAAAGTAGTTTTGATTTTCATTTTTCTTATGACTTAATGATATTGAACATCTCTTTTTTTTTTCTCAGCCATTTGTGCTTTCTTTTTGTTTTTCCATGTACATCACTTTTGAATTAGGTTATTTATTTTCTTGATGTCATATATTTTAGATATTGGTTCTCTATTGGATGTGAACTTTAGAAGAGCCTTCTGGTTTGTTTGAATGATGGGGTACTTTTTCATATAGAAGCTTTTCAGTTTCATAAGGTTCTATCTATTCATTTTTTTATTTTAATCCTGTGCTATCAGTGTCTTGGTCAGAAAGTCTTTTCCTGTGCCAATGAGTTCAAGATTATTTCTCACTTTCTCTTCTATAAGATTCAGGATATCTGGTCTCTGTTGAGACCTTTGATTTATTTAGAGTTGAAGTTTTGTGCAGAAAAGTATGTAAGGATCTATTTGCATCTGTGTACACATGCTTATCCAGTTTGAACAGTACAATCAGTACAATTTATTGAAGATATTGTGTGTTTGCTTGTTTGTTTCCAGTGTGTATTTCTGGCTTCTTTATAAAAATATATAGGTGTCATCAGAGAGATGAAAATCAAAACGACCCTGAAATTCCACCTTACACCCATCAGAATGGCTAAGATCAAAAACTCAAGTGACAACACATGCTGGAGAGGTTGTGGAGAAAGGGGAACCCTCCTCTACTGCTGCTGGGAATGTAAACTTGTACAACCACTCTGGAAATCAATCTGGCATTTTCTCAGATAATTAGGAACAGTGCTTTCTCAAGATTCAGCTATACCACTCCTAGGCATATATCCAAAAGAAGCTCAAGTACACAACAATGACATTTGCTCAACTATGTTTGTAGCAGCTTTATTCGTAAAAGCCAGAACCTGGAAACAACCCAGATGTCCATCAATGGAGGAATAGATACAGACATTGTGGTACTTTTACACAATGGAATACTACTCAGCAATTAAAAACAAGGAAATCATGAAATTTGCAGGCAAATGGTGGGATCTAGAAAATATCATTCTGAGTGAGGTATCCCCGGAACAGAAAGACACATATGGTATATACTCACTTATATAGACCTATAAGATAGGATAAACATACTAAAATATCTGCACCTAAAGAAGAAAAACAAGAAAGAAGACCCGGAGTAAGATGATCAATCCTCACTTAGAAAGACAAATGGGATGGACAGGGGAAGTAAGAGAAAACAAGGAACAGGATAGAAGCCTACTGCAAAGGGCCTCTGAAAGACTCTTCTTAGCAGTGTATCAAAGCAGATGCAGAGACTCATAACCAAACCTTCCGCAGAGTGCAGAGAATCATATGAAAGAAGGGGGAGTTAGTATGACCTAGAGGCAACAGGAGCTACACAAGGACAAAATATATCAGGGCATGGGGGCCTCTATGAGACTGTTTCTCCAACCAAGGACCATGTATGGATAACCTAGAACCCCTGCTAGGATGTAGCTCATGGTAGCTCAGTAACAAAGTGAGTTTTCCCTAGTAAAGGGAACAGGAACTATTTCTGACATGAACTCAATGACTGGCTTCTTTACCCCCTCCGCCCCCTGACCAAGGGAGAAACAGTCTTGCTAGGCCACAGAGGACGACATGGCAGCCAGTCCTGGAGATACCTAATAAGCTAGGGTCAGAGGGAAGGGGAGAAGGACTTCCCCTAGCAGTGGACTTGGAAAGGGGCAGGGAGAAGATAAGGGAGGGGGCTATGGCTGGGATGCAAAGTAAACAACCTGTGACTAATATAAAATTAAAATTAAAAAACAAAAAAGTATAGGTGTCCATAAGTATGTGGACTTATATCTGGGTCTTCAATTCTACTTCATGACAGACATATTTCAATATGTCTGTTTTATGCCAATATCCTGCTGGTTTTATTACTATAAATCTGAAGTACAATTTGAAATGCTGTTACCTATGACAGTTCTTATTTTATTCAGTATTGTTAAGGGCAACCTCTATGCATAGCAGTAAAAATCCAACATCAAATTAACTCCATGGCCATTTTGGAGATTATTTTCCTTATAGATCTTTTGTTCATATATTATATATTCCAATTTTGCTTTAATATAAGTTTTTTTATATAAGTTTTCTGTATGTGTGTATTTCAGCATCTATGTTTCTTCTTTGGCTTTTTTTCTATTAGTTTGTCTTGTCATATTCTGGTTTGTTAATTTTTATTTTGTCTTATTCTATTGTCATTATTATAAACATATTTAACTGTATTCTAATGAGAAAGAAAAAAGGGTGGGTGAAAAGTGGGGAGAATCTAGGAGTAGTTGGGGGAGGGAGCATTAATCAGACTATGTAGAATGAAAATTCTATTTTTAATAAAATTAATATTAAAAGCCAAAAAGATCCCTCAGATGTTCTCTGTCTTGTGACTGAGATGCGATGTGACCAGCTGCCTCACATTCCTGACAACATGAGTTTTCACTTCCTGATGGAAACCTTCCAAGTGTGAGCCAAAATAAACCCTTATTTCCTTCAGTTGCTCTATCAGGTGTTGTTTCACAACAACAAGTAACGATGTAACCGGTGAGGGGAGCATTCCTCTTCCACTGTGCTACATCCTTTACTCCTTAACAGTGTTTTTGTTTGTTTGTTTTTATTTGTTTGTTTGTTGTTATTGAACAGAGTTTTGCTAAATTGATCATCCAGGCCTGGAACTTGTTCTGTTTCCGGGGCAGTCCTTTGCCTTGTTACCCTCCTCTTCTACTCCTTACATCCAGCATCACCGTCTTTACCAGGAGCAGCTGAATGTTTAAAAGCAGGTGCTTCATCACTGAGCTCTACCTACAACTGTAGAAAGCTGTATTTTAAACTATGGTAATATTTGGACTTAATATACAATGCCTTCTTAAGTCCCTACTCAAATGAATATCCAGCGCTATGCATTATGTTTGATTTTAAATGTATTAACAAATGAAGGTCAGGGGCCTGAGTCCTGTGGACCTGAGGGGATTTGTAAAATATCTGATATGGTATGACATATCTTATAAACACAGAGTTAACCAAAGGTACATGAGTCTAGAAAGAAAACCTTTAGCCTAGCTGAATTGCAGAATATCCTATGGTGCTTTTCGGTGGAGACATTCTTTAAACTGGATAGATCAAATTTCACCAGAAGTCACCTCTTTAACCAGGAATCGTTCGCGTGACGGTGAGTCCAGTTGGGCCGAAAGCCCGGAAAGGCATACTGGGTTCGGTTGATTATACAGGTCCCACAATAATTGGGTGAGTTTGGGTTTGACTGTAGACAGTGGAAATTATATGAACTTGGAGATTTTTACTGTTAGGTATTCGAGACATAATTAAGGCAGTAGCATTGGGGCCAAGAGGGAACAGCTGTGGTGCTGGTTTAACACACTGGCAAAGAAAGTAGAACAGCACAGCTGCAAACAAAGATGATTACATAGATAAGGAACGGGAAAGTCGCTTTTAGAGCTTTGCAACTGAATGACTTACAGACTTCGCATCCAAAGCTTTGTCGAAAGAAGAGGAGTTATCAGACTTGAGGGATAGTTGGATTTTATATTAGAAAATTTGGGGTGCACAAAGGCCTCAGGTGAAAAATGCTCCCCAGACAGAATGGGGTTCAGGAGAGAGAACTGAGCCACATGTGTGTGTGTGTTCTTAACCCTGGGCAGCAGCATCCCAGCATCCTTTGCTTTGCCCAGGTTGCAGCTCCATCAAATTCTCAGTCCTTTCCGTCCTTTTGAAAAAGAACACGGCAAACCCCTTGAAGGCAGTCAGGTAAATTCTTTCTTTCTGAGCTGAAATTAGTTGTGAAAAAAAGAAAGTCTTACATGACAAATGTTTCAAATGTAGGTAGGCTTTCCCAAGACAGAGTTCAAGAGAAAAATCTCCAGCCAGAAAGTCTCTGCTTGCTGCAGAGGAGAAACAGTCAATGAACTAACCAGGCAACGCTTTGGCGTCCTGCTGAGCGACTGAAAGTCAAGGGTCTAAAAAAATTAGATCTAAAAGATTTAGGTCTAAAAGATTTAGGTGTGGGAAAGGCAGCTGCCGCCAGAGGGCAGTCGCACCTTGAGATGCGCTAAAGGAAACCATCCCACCACCAGTGCTTTGTAGCGGAATGTGCTGTTACCAGGGAAATGTGATTGTGGCACCCAGCCCCAGGACAGCCAGGTCTAGAAGACAGACCTGGAGAAACACGCAGGCACCCAAGCAGACAAGCGATTCGATCTGTTTACTCAGTAATTCAAAGTAAACCGGTTCACAGTTCTCTGCGGAGTTCAGGGGACAGGTCAGACCTGAGCCGCAGTCTCCTTTGTGTCATAGTAAGCTGTTAGGATTACAGTCACAGGCAGTGCCGACCTTCATGAAAATGCTGACCTGTAAAGGTGGAGCTTGAACGCTGGACGGAGAAGACAGCAGCACACAATACTCTACTTCGGACCAGCTACTGTCTCTGAAGAGTCAAAGATGATAATCGACATTTTCCTTCAAGTTCTCCGTAACAATACTGCCAATCATGCCACAAAACTTTATTGAACAGAAGGGTAAAGGGTCCCTTGGAGAATATATATTCCAGATTGTCACAAGTAGAAAATAGGAAGAGTGATTTGAACAGATGCATTTTGTTCCCATGTCTTTGTTCTTTACTTTCTGTAACTTCTCTACGTTGTGTCCAGAATTCCTGTCAAGAGAAGCACGAAAGGAAGGAGGGCAGGAAAGAGGTATGAAAATGCATGAAGGCAAACGTTTCATTTGTCCTCATGTCCTTCAGCTCAATACAGAGCAGTGTACATGCTTCTTCAAGGAGGTGGGAGCGGCAGCAGTGATAAGGCTTTCTATGGGCCATATGAATCTTCAACAAAGATCCTTCCTCATCTTATCCTGTTTGGAAATGGAACCGTGCATTTCCTGAGATATACCTTTAATAAGCACAGTCATGTCTGGTGAGAAGGAGGCATCTAGAAGTCAGAATAAAAGAGGCCCAACAAGAAGGACACGGCTTAAAACCTCTTCTCAGATTTTCAGAGGATGAAAGCTGTGCAGAACAATCTTGTTCCTCCCACTCTGCAGACTGGAGAAGAAAACAAAGAAGGTCGTATTTCCTGGTGACTTCAAAATGCAACACCGCAGTCAGGAACTGAGAGTGGCTGGGGCTCCCTGTTATTCAACCTTCGAAGCTAATTTTTAGCAACAATAATGATGATGATTCCAATAGTTGCAGGTAGTATCCTCTGGTTAAACAGAAAATGCACGCTTCCTTCAGTATTGAACTAGTGTTAAAAGTGTGATGCTCTCCATTAAAAAAATAACTTCAAACAGCAGCAAGAACAAGATGACCCTGTTTTGAGCTCCCTTTTCCCACCTCCCTGGGAGTCCCTGCTTGGTACTGTTTCAGTACACAAAAGCATATGCAGCACTTTGCTTGGTATGAATCTGTGGAGGGTGATGTTGCTAAGCTATGGCTAATTTCAAAGGAAAAACTACACTTCTGGAAAATGTGCTTGCTATAACCTTCACGCCACTGCTGTCTATGTGGCTACCAAGGAGCACCTAATGGAAAGAAAATGAACAAGTACCCAAAAACATGCAGTGCTGAGTATCTGTGTCTTGAGACAGTTACATACTAACATGAAAGACACAGTGCAACCCTGTAAGTTCCATGGAGCATTAGATGACTTGAGTTGGTGGTAATATTACACAATGATCACATTTTTTCATAGAATTTACATAGGTTCAAAAAAACTTTATTCATGCTTTGTTTAAACCCCATATATATTTACTAATGTATATGCACACACACATATATGCAATGTCTAGGAGGAATCATCCTCACCTTTTTCTGATTCTAGAAATTACCTAAATTTCTTCAGTTATGGTCCTTTCTTTCATCTTCAAACCCCACTCCTTTTCTTTGCTGCTGTTTTCACATCTGGATCTGACTTTTCCTGGGCTTATATTGGACAGCTTCAGATAACCCAGACATCTCTTGATCCTCAATTAGTCTCTGAAATCCACTTTGCCATGTAAGGCAACAAAAACATGTTTTAGACATCAATATTATATCTCCTTTAGGGTGAGATTATGTTAGATAGTGTAATCCAATATTTGTGCTCCATTCCTGGCTAAAATTAATCTGATTACATTGTTTTATACTCCTGAAATACCATGAAATAATAAAACATACGTTATTCTGAAGTATTGTTAAAATGGTATGGCATTGTTCACACTCTTTTGGTTTAAGCACAGAATTCGGCACCAATGTTATAGAGAGCAGGAGAAATCATCTGGGGAGTCAGTTCACTTCTGGCCATTGTATAGAACTGTCTACCAGAACCAAATTCTCTCAACACGGTGCCCATCTTACAAGGCTCAGTGAACAGTAAATGCTGTCTAAATTCTTTTGGGGAATTCACCTTGGGGAATACTTTCATTATTATTTTTGAACAGAGTTAAATAATAAACTTTCCACAAATGTACATATATCATAAAAAGAAAATCAATCGAACAGTTTGGATCTTATGAATATTTCTCAAAAGGAGCCTTTTTTTTTTAAACAACTCATAGTGTATGAAAGCCCACAGTATATGGTAGACAGACTTTCTCATTCTCCATGGGCTGAACTTCCTGAGATCAAGAACAGAGCTGAAGCCTTTATACTGCTGGGCTCCTGTTGTTGGACAAGGCTATTTAATGAAGAGTGGATTCATTTTCTCATAGCTATGAATGCTGAGATCAAGGCTTTGAACCTGGTTATCAGGAGAGATCTACATGTGTTTCTTAATTTCAAAAGGGATTCATAGCACCTTGGCTCAAATGACCCTGAAATCCTCTTATGTTTGGAAAAGCAGTTTTTGGTCCAGGTTTTGCTTACTGTTTTAACTGAATTTAAATACACACACACACACACAATATTTCATTTAAAGATATTGTTACAAACTTTGTTGTTTTCTATTTCATACGCCAAATAAACAGAACTGTGTCTCACTGACAATGAATGGAGGTGTGACACCTACCTCCTTTCTATCTTTTGTGGGCAATACATTTTTTTCTGTAATAAGTTCTTGAAATAGTTTTTACCTCAATGATTGCAGTATGAAGTGATATTACAGTTCACCAGGCACTTAAAATGTACTTTGAAGTTTCCCTAGAGTCTTCAGTGGACATATTTATTAATGCCATAGCACTATCTCCCATTTATTAAATGCTTATTACTTACTACTGTGGGGACTGAATGCTCTGTGGGTGTTATGTCAGAAACTCAACCATCATGGTATAGATAAAATAAAAAGAGGTATAGACAAAGTTAAGAATATGTGGGCTGATAAGTGTGGCAGCCCTTGACTGGGGTACTGTACCAGGTACTTTTTACTATAACTTGCTTGATGGGAGGAGCTTTGTCTCATGGGGGAACATCTGCTGTGAATGTTTCAAATCTTGATCCTCCACTTATATACAGTGCCTAGGAATTCTGGGACCATCTCCAGCTTTATAGTTAGTGGCCTGCACATGTGTATATCAAAACACATTCACATAGTCACATTGGGTAAGCTGTGATTTATCTTCATCACTGTTTTAAGTCATGAACTCATACTCTATCTTTATTGTTGCATGTAGGAAAACTTAAAATAGTCGAGGATAAATGATGCTTTACTTAATTCCAAAATTTAAACCTCCGTGAAGAGAATCACTTGACTTTGGGTGATTTTAATTGTTATATTGACTTGTCCAGTTTGATTAGACATACACTAAAGTGGAAAGAGGATGGAAAATATGGCTTATTTATAAAGTAATTAAAAACTCAGAAAAAAAAAAACCAGATAAATTGTGGTAAAGTCAATAGGTGTATGAAATGTCTCTCAACCTTCCTAATGCTGTGAACACAACAGTGCCGTCTGTTGTGGTAACCCCCAAAACATAAAATTATTTTTGTTGCTACTTTATAGCTGCAGTTTTGCTGCTGTTATGAATTGTGTTATTTTTGTAAATAGTTGTGGAGATAGAGGTTTGCTAAACAGGTTGCTACCTACAGGTTGAGAACCACTGAGTATATGGAATTCATATAACTAGAAGACAAAATATCTGATTAACAACAGACATATTAGCAAGCTGATGAAATATAGAACTTGGATGATTTCTGCTAAGGAGTGTGGAGGAGAGGGAAGAGAGGAGAAAGGAAGGTAGAGAGGGAGAAAGGGAAAAAAAGAGAGAGACAGAGAAGGGATGGACTCAGGAGGGAGAAAAAGGGAGAGAGAAATTAATACTACAAGGAGGATAAATGATAACGTCAGGAACCAAAATAAAGAGCTGATACAAGAATGCATATGGGAAAGACTTCCTGCTATGTAATGTCACACACCACAAGGGGCTTCTCCTACCCAGAACCAACCACACCTAACGGACCACATTCTTCCTTCTGCATTTCATACTGGAGAATTGGCAAAGGATTGTGTATCAGATTTATTTGAGTCCTTCTAAAGAATATTAAAATTGGCTTACCAAGCCAGAAATTTGTTAAATAATATTGGACCATTCTATTTATTTTCTAAGCTTTTATCAAAACCCCAGTTCATGGCACTTCAGGAACTATAGGCAATATATTTTTATTTTGAAGGCCCCTGACCCATAAGATAAGCATAAGAATCCATACTGCAAACAGATGCTGAGATTCACAGCCAAACATTAGGTGGAGCACAGGGAGACTTGTGGAAAAGTTGGGAGAAGGATAGAAGGACCTAGAGGGGACAGGAGCTCCAGAAGAAGATCATCAGAGCCAACTAATCAGGGCCCAGGGGTCTTGTGGGGACTGAAGCACTATCCAAGGACCAGACATGGACTAGACCTAAGCCTCCTACACATATGTACCCAATAGGCAGCTCTGTCTTCGTGTGGGTTCCTTAGTAAGGGGAGCAGGGGCTGTCTCTGGCAAGGACTTTGTTCCATTCTTTTTGATCACTTCCTCCTGGCAAGACTGCCTGGCCAGACCATTGCAAAAGAAGATGTACTCAGTGCTGATGCAACTTGATGTGCTGGGGTGGGTTGATGAAGGGGGCTCCCCTTTTATGAGGGGTAGTTCAGGGAGTATTAGGGAAGAAGAAGGGAGTGTGGGCCCAGAGGAGTGGAGGAAGGGGGCTGTTATTGGGATGTAAAGTGAATGAATATTATATTTTTAAAAAGTCCCTGCAAAATACAACATAATTATGTTTTTATACGTGGAAACTGTGGTTATTTATTTTTTTAGCAAAAGTACTTTCATGTCAGACATATATACAAAATAGCCCACGTGCGCGCGCACACACACACACACACACACACACACACACACATTATTGACCCTGGCACAAAATGAATTTCAAAGCAACAGGCAAAGGTGAGGGAGGCAGAAGTAACTGAGGTGTGTACGGTCTGACAGGGGCGTCCTCAGCCCAGCTGTCTTTTGTCTAAAATGGTTCCATATTGTTATTCATTTCTGTGCCTTTTATTTTATGCCTCTCAAACTACAACTTGTACTTCTCTTAGTGCACAAATCAATTTCTATATTTTTTTGTGTCTTATTCTTTTCAATAAAGACAAAGTTGCTTAGTTTGACATTCTCAAAACACACTTTTTTTTTTCTTAATCAACAATACCTGGCTACTGATAACTGCTTGGTATTTTCTTTAAAAATGCTATTGTGCATATATGTGTTACTCATTTTAATTCTGTTCATAGTTGTGAATGCATATAGTGAATAAATTACCTTTTTTGTTCAGAGACAACCACTTTCACATGCTGGCCAATCATACTGATTTTTAACTAAGTTGCTTATATTATAGTTCATGACTTTTCATTCTTAATCATCAGAAGAACTCCTCCTTAAGTATGGATTTAGATTTTTTTTTATTTGTGTGTATGTACGGGAGCATATGGAGACCAGGGATGAGTCTTAGGTGCTGTTCCTAAGATATTGTCCATTTGTTTCTTAACACAGCATATCTTACCAGCCTGGTGCTTTAGACTAAGACAGCAGCCAGGAAACTCCAGAAATCTTCCAATGACTACCTTCCCAGTATTGGCCTAACAAGCACATTCAGCATTTCTGGCCTTTTAATTTGGATTCTAGACATTGAATTTAGGCCCTCATGTGTGCAAGGACTTTCCTGGCCAACCTATTTCACCAGTCCCCAGGAACTGGACTTTTATTTCTCTGATTATAATCTTCTCCAAACTTGAATGCTTTTCTTATACCTCATCCTCTCAACCTTGTCCCATAGAAATGTATATGTGATCATTATCGTTAGGGGCTGTGCTTTGTATTTTAATGATAATTACTGGACCTAAGATGTGGTTGCCACCCAGATAAACATAGTCTCAAGTACACCTGTCTTTGTCTTGTAAACCTTCTTCTGCCTAATTTGAAGTTGATTTGTTAATAAAAATGCTGAAGGTGACTGGGAAGAAAAGAGGTAGGTGGGGCTGAGGTTCCATTCCCTTCCCCTCCCTTCCCTTCCCCTCCCTTCCCTTCCCCTTCCCCTTCCCTTCCCTTCCCTTCCCCTTCCCCTTCCCTTCCCTTCCCTTCCCTTCCCTTCCCTTCCCTCCCCTCCCCTCCCCTCCCCTCCCCTCCCCTCCCCTCCCCTCCCCTCTCCTCCCTTTCCCTCTCCCTCTCCTCCCTCTCCTCTCTCCCCCTCCCTATCTATTTCTGGAACTCCACTGCGAATACATACTAGTTTTGCATACTGTGGCCACTTCATCCTGATCTGCAGGTGCTTTTCTCATTTGGTTTGGTTGTTCATTGCACTTGGTATAGAGCTGTCATGCTGGCTAGGATGCATGCTTCCTAGGTGCATGCATACTCCAGAAGTCTTTTGGGACCAGGTATTTTCCAGATTCAGAGTGTTGAAAGGTAACTTATAAATGGATTAAGTAAAACCTTTTTCTATCCCCTCTGATTCTTGTGTGTTGATATACCCTTGTGTAGGGCTCTTTGAATTCAAGTGGTCCTAGCTGATATTACCGATAATATGTAACAGTAATCAACAGCAAAGGCCAGTTTTAATTTTAGATTCTAAAAGACAGTATGTTTAATTTCATCTTTTGACTTCATCTTTTGAACATTACCAAGGAAAATGATGCTCCATATCAGAAAGAAATATCAGCAGCCCCAGAAAAGGTCCTTGAAGCAAGGAATTGAGGCTGTGGTCAATATCCTACAATAGCTTGTCATCAGTTTGCTGTACCATTTTTTTAAGGTATTATATGCCCTGTCAATCACTCAGGTGGCTGAAGAAGACCTGGCTAACACTTTAAATTTAGCAGTTGGGAGACAGTGATATTTGTACCTTGGAGTAAAAATGATGACAAAATATCTAAGACAGACTTTGTGTCATACGTGGGTAGAAGTTGGGTTGATTTTGGGTCTCACATCTTTGAAATACTAAATTGTCTTGTACAGACTCTTAGAAGTACAATAGACTTTGAAGGCTAAGAAAAATCCTATCACAATCTGAAATAATGAACAGTTACTAAATAGTGAATAAGAGTCTGGCAACACTGTCATCTGTGGTGATGTGATGATAGAGAATGAACCGGAGAGGCTGGATAGTGAGAGAAGTACTTTCCAGACAAGTTTTAGAGTTGTTTTCTTCTTTCTTCTGTTCAAACTAAAATGTGAGATGTGATAAATAATCGAGGGAAGGTTTGTTGAACTAAAGTGAGTCAGGAGTTATGGATTTCACAAAGTACAAGTCTTTTTTATTTACAAACAAACCTTAAATTAAGAGAGTATGTTTCAGGCAAATATTATTGTAGAGCATTCCCTAGAAATTGTGACCAAAAATTCTACCAAGGCTGTGGTTATGAAATCCCTGTTAGAAATATAAAATTATAGGATGCCTAATTATTTGAAGGTGCCCAAATACTAATTAATTAAAAATCAAACTCATTTTCAAACAAAAACTCTACTTGGTTTGCTAAGCCAACAAGAAATGTTAGAAAACTTAAGTACTTGGTGTATTCTTAATTTTATATATTTTGTAACTATATCACAGTGTTAGAGTTAAAAATAATATTAAATCTTTACTTAAGAAAAAAGTAAAATTTAAAAACTAGCAAAAACAACTCACTAAAATTTCACTAACAGCAAAAAAGATTTTAATTCACTCACACTAAAATTTATTTTGATTATACTCATTTTATTCTACATGTGCTCTAAAATTATATATACATGTAAATATATACATACATAAAAATGTACACATTTCAATTAAGTTAAATTAAATAAATGCTTTTGGCAATTTGTTGGGACCATGAAGGTCCTTGCATTCATTGATCTCCAGGGAAACCAGGAATGTTAATCACATAGGTGCATCTCCTCAAAGGAGGAAATACCTGCTCTTCCATCCAGAAGGCTGGAAATTGGAGGTGATTAACAGCCTGGTGATCTGTGTTTTCTGTTTGGCCAGGTCATATTAAGCCTCCACAAGCAGCATAAGAGGTGGCTAGTTATATAAGTTATTCTTACATATTCTGTGTAGTTAAAAGCTCCCTCACGCTTCTACAACCAGGACCAGAAATGGCTAATAGCCCAAATGACCTCTATACTATCTACATGACTGAAACCATGCCAGATCTGTTCTTAGGCCTTTAGGCTAATTAAGGCCCATCTTCAGAACCTTTTTATTATTTATTTATTTATTTTGAAGAAATTACATGTGTCCTGAGGTGAGTTTCAGTGTGCTTATGCTTTCTTGTGTTCCAGAGGATTTATTATATCAAATTATTCTCTATTTAAATGTTCTGGCAATAAACTACCTGGCATTAAATAAAAAAATACTATAGATAGATAAATGCAATTCCTCATGAGGAAGTTTAGTCAAATAATAGGAATTATAATAAAGGACTCTCAGAGTGATTTCAGTGCAAGTAATGAAGGGTTTGTGAAGGGTTCTTTTGTCTAATGTAGTGGGTCCCTATAATATTTTCAGGATGTGTACTATATTTTAAAGAAAATTATCTTGTCCAAAGCACAGGTGGATTGAAGTGAATATAAAATAACAACCTCAACAGAAAAACAGTATTTGAACATACACATTCTACAGTAAGAAGCCAAGCTTCAAAAATTTCAGCTACAAACATAGACTCACTTCATTGACAAGAAAGGGACCATGGTGCTGGAGAGATGGCATAGCAGGTAAGAGCACTTTTTGCTCTTTCAGAAGAACTGGAACCATTTCAAGCACTTATAGCAGATATCTTATTACTTCCCATAGCTCTTGCAACAGGGGACAGAAAAACGGCTTCTGGCCTCTGTAGACACAAGAAATATACACAATGCATATACATATATGTAAGCACTTAGACATATACATAAAAACCTTTTAAAAAGAGAGTTGGTATTCATTAAATGACCTATCACTGTAGAGTGGAGTTAAATAAAGGAGAAAGACATTTTTGCATGCCTTTCCATTTATACAGGCTTCTTTATCAAAGTTGATCTGCAGGAGGAAGAGGAAGTAGAAGGGAGTCAATGTTTTGGTCATTATATGGATCTGAACAAACTAGTGTCTGAAATAAGAATATGTTAGTTATATGGTTTAGGATAAATGGTTGACACTTTAGTTTATGGGATCCAAATACAATACATTGAGAGTTAACAGGGATCTATGAAAATGATTGCAAGGATGAAAACATAGACCAAAACAATGCTGGACAGACAAATGATTAGTCACTACAGCTTAAAGTGCCTAGGTAGGAAAGTCATGAGACTTCTGCCAGGAAGGGCAAGGGAAGTGAGCCAGTCACTTATCACAGAGTAATATCAGGTACAAAACCACAGTTATTGGAGAATATAGTTCATGAGCTCAGAACACTGTAACTGTAAGCTGAGATTTTTCCCTTATGCTGAGAGAGATATTTTTTCTCACATGCTGCAACCTATTTGTGATTTTCCCTCTCTTTACTCCTCCCAGTTCCTTTCTACCTCTCTCTTCTCATCCAGATCCACTGACTTTCTGTCTCTCATTAAAAACAAACAGGAGTTCTCTGGTTGAATTTTTGGGGTCGCTCGTGTACACTAACATATCATCTGCAAATAGTGATACTTTGACTTCTTCCTTTCTGATTTGTATCCCCTTGATCTCCTTTAGTTGTCTTATTGCTCTAGCTAGGGCTTCAAGTACTATGTTGAAGAGATATGGAGAGAGTGGGCAGTCTTGCCTTGTCCCCGATTTCAGTGGGATTGATTTAAGTTTCTCTCCATTTAGTTTGTTGGCTATAGGCTTGCTGTATATTGCCTTTATTATGTTTAGGTATGTGTCTTGTATTTCTAATCTTTCTAAGACTTTAAACATGAATGGGTGTTGGGATTTTTGTCAAATGCTTTTACAGCATCTCAGGAGATGATCATGTGGATTTTCCCCTTCAGTTTGTTTATATGGTGGATTACATTGATGGATTTCCATATATTGAACCACCCTTGCATGCCTGGAGCAAAGTGGCTGGATACAAAATTAACTCAAAATAAAAATCAGAATCCCTCCTGATTACCAAAGACAAAAGAGCTGAGAAAGAAATTAAGGAAATAACACCCTTCACGATAGCCACTAAAAACATAAAGTACCTTGGTGTGACTCTAACCAAGCAAGTGGAAGAGCTGTTTGAAACAAACTTAAAGTCTCTGAAGAGAAAAATTAAAGAAGATTTCAGAAGATGGAAAGATTTCCCATGCTCATGGATTGGTAGGATTAACATACTGAGAGTGGCCATTCTGGCAAAAGCAATCTACAGATTCAATTCAATTTCCATCAAATAACCAACACAATTTTCTTTACAGACCTTGAAAGAAAAATTATCAACTTCATATGGAAAAACAAAAAACCCAGAATTTCCAAAATGATCCTGTACAACAACAGATTGTCTGGAGACCATTCCTGGTCTCAAGCTGTACTACAGAGCACTAGTAATAAAAATGGCATGGTATTGGCATAGAAACAGAATGGTGGATCAATGGAACCCAATAGAAGACCCAGAAATAAACCCACACACCTACAGATACTAGAATTTTGACAAAGAAGCCAAAATCATTCAATGGAAAAAAGACAGCATCTTAAACAAATGGTGCTGGTCCAACTGGATGTCTACATGCAGGAAAATGCAAATAGATCCATATTTATCACCCTGCACAAAACTAAAGTCCAAAAGGATCAAAGACCTCAACATAAAACCAGACACACTAAATCTATTAGAAGAAAAATAGGGGAAGAGCTTAGAACTCATTGGCACAAGAGACAATTTCCTGAACAGAACACCAACAGCACAGGCTCTAAGAGCAACAATCAACAACTGGGACCTCATGAAACTAAAAAGCTTTTGTAAAGCAAAGGACACTGTCGTCAGAATAAAACTACAGCCTACAGACTGGGAAAGGTTCTTCACCAACTGTATGTCTGACAGAGGTCTAGTATCCAGAATATATAAAGAATTCAAGAAGTCAAAAAGCAACAAATGGAGTAATCCAACTAAAAAATGGGGTATGGAGCTAAACAGAGAATTCTCTGTAGAGGAATATCGAATGGCAGAGAAACACTTAAAGAAATGCTCAATGTCGTTAGCCATCAGGGAGATGCAAATCAAAATGATCCTGACATTTCACCTTATACCCATCAGATTGGCTAAGATCAAAACTCAAGTGACAACACATGATGGAGAGGTTGTAGAGAAAGGAGAACCCTCCTCCACTGCTGGTGGGAATGTAAACTTGTACAACTTTGGAAATCAATCTGGTGCTTTCTCAGACAATTAGGAATAACGCTTCCTCAAGATCCAGCTATACCACTCCTAGACATATATCCAAAAGATGCTCAAGTACACAACAATGACATTTGTTCAACTATGTTCATAGCAGCTTTATTCATAATAAATAGAACTTGGAAACAACCCGATGTCCCTCAACTGAGGAATGGATACAGAAAATGTGGTATGTTTCCACAATGGAATACTACTCAGCAATTAAAAACAAGGAAATCATGAAATTTGCAGGCAAATGGTGAGATTTAGAAAAGATCATCCTGAGTGAGGTTTCCCAAAAGCAGCAAGATACACATGATATATAGTCACTTATAAGTAGATACTAGACCTATAAGATAGGATAAACACAGTAAAATCTGTACATCTAAAGAAGCTAAACAAGAAGGAGGCCCCTGGGTAAGAGGATTAGTCTTCACTTAGAAAGACAAATGGAATGGACATTGGAAGCAGGCAAAAACAAGAAACAGGACAGAAGCCTACCATAGAGGGCCTTTGAAAGACTCTACCTAGCAGTGTATCAAAGCAGATGCTGAGATTCATAACCAAACCTTCGGCAGAGTGCAGGGAATCATATGAAAGAAGGGGAGTTAGTAAGACATGCAGAGGAAAGGAGCTCCACAAGGACAAAATATATCAGGGCACAGGGGTCTTTTCTGAGACTGATTCTCCAACCAAGGACAATGCATGGATATAATCTAGAACCCCTGCTCAGAAGTAGCCCATGGCAGCTTAACATCCAAGGGGGGTTCCCTAATAAGGGGAACAGGGACTGTCTCTGACATGAACTCAGTGGCAGGCTGAGCAACCATTTGCTCAACCATGTTTGTAGCAGCTTTATTTGTAATAGCCAGAATGTAGAAACAACCCAGATGCCCCTCGATGGAGGAATGGATACAGAAATTGTGGTACTTTTACACAATGGAATACTACTCAGCAGTCAAAAACGAGGAAATAATGAAATTTGCAGCCAAGTGGTGGGATCTAGAAAAGATCAATCTGAGTGAGGTATCCCAGAAGGAGAAAGACACACATGCTATATACTCACTCATATAGTCCTATAAGATATGATAAAACAATGAAATCTATACACCTAAAGGAGATAAACAAGAAAGAGGACCCGGGGTAAGATGATCAATCCTCACTTAGAAAGACAAATAGGATGTGCATTGGATGTAGAGAAAACAAGTAACAGGACAGGAGCCTACTGCAGAAGGCCTCTGAAAGACTCTACCTAGCAGTGTATCAAAACAGATACTAAGACTCATAGGCAAACCTTCCGCAGAATGCAGGGAATCATATGAAAGAAGGAGGAGTTAGTATGATGTGGAGAGGAGAAGAACTCCACAAGGATAACATATATCTGGGCACAGGGGTCTTTTCTGAGACTGATACTCCACCAAGGCCCATGTATGGATATAACCTAGAACCTCTGCTCAGATGTAGCCCATAGTAGCTCAGTAACCAATTGATTTCCCATAGTAAGGGGAACAGGGACTATTCTGACAGGAACTCAATGGCGGGCTCTTTGACCTCCCCACCCCCTAAGAAAGGAGCAGTCCTGCTAGGCCACAGAGGAGGACTTTGCAGCCAGTCCTGAAGATACCTGATAAAACAGGGTCAGATGAAAGTGGAGGAGGTCCTCCCCAATCAGAGGACTTGGAAAGGGGCAGGGAGGAGATGAGGAATGAAGGGTGGGGTTGGGAGGGAATGAGGGAGTGAGATACAGCTGGGATACAGAGTTAATGAAATATAACTAATAATAAAAATTAAAAAAGAAAACATATGCTGAAATTCATAGCCAAACTTTTTGTAGAGTGCAAGAAATCTTATGAAAGAAGGGGGAGATATAAAGACCATTTGATGTTTTTTAATGGAGAAACAAATGCATTCGTTTTCTTTGCTTAGACTTGAATTGTTGTTCTAGCTTTGTCTCCTCCGCCCCCTCACTTCTAATTTTACTCCCTCTATGGAAGAAGTATTTCCTTTCCTCATGACATTAAAATAGTCTGGTAAATTAAAAAAATGCTTTATTTTGAAAAAAACTTTTTCTTTAAGACATATTCCAATGAACAGTGATACAATATGGATATATTTCTTTCAAGATTGATGCACAGATATTAGCTCAGAACATCTTTTCCTTATTTTCTTGTGTTAATTTTTCCTTACTATCAAATATTTGTTTTTAGATTACTGTTCTTCATATTAAAACATACTCTGATAAATTCTGTACCATTTTATTTCATTGCTTACCTGATCAGAAAGGCCGATATAATTAAAAACCAAGCGAATAAGCTCTTTGTGTAATGTGTGATCCAAACTGGCAGATTTCTGTGGCCTGTTGGAGAATTTGAATCTTGTTCTTTAAACTGAGTGGTATTGGAAGAGACTTTGTTATGACAGCTTTAGCTGTCTGTTCAACATATTGCCTCTTTTTAACGTTAGTCACCAATTGCTGGGGCTATGTTCTCCATAATTCATAAGCCCTGCACTGAGAAAACATCAACACTACAAAGATACATACATTCATACACAGACACTCACATACACACATATGTACATATTTTTTTCTTGATGTCAGCTTGAATTCAAATTTGGCAGTTGAAGACTAACCTCTCTATCTCAAAAGCCACACTTCTATCTAGTTTTAACCAACAGAATATCTCCACGGTCTGAGTTTTCATTCCGCTCTGCACTCTGCTCTTTTCTCACTGCTGAGCTCGGGGGTGCTTCCCTCTAATTACTTGCTTAATGTCACTATCAGCAGATTCCTTCAAAACTCACCTTATGAAAGCAGATATAAGTCCATTTGTATTATTTATCTTTAACAATTGAAGAAAAGTAATATGATATGCCTAAAGCATAGTAAATAAACGTATTGAATTCGCATTAAATGACTGAGTGAAGAAGGAATGATTTAGTCTCTTTTTGTTTCATTACCTTTGGTCTCATTAATTTAGCCAGTGTTTTAGAAGTGTGGCCTCTCAACAAGATGTTTAAGGTTTAAATTGGACAGGGTCTTAACTCAGTAGTACTTCTCTAGTATGTGAAAGACTCTAGGTTCAAACTCTAGCACCACACTAAGAAAAAAAAAAAAGAAAGATTTGAAGGAAAATGTTAACTGTATCCAGAGTATGACGAAAAGGATTGAACTTGACATTTAGAGTGGCCTTCAACCACCATGGCCAAAGCTGAGCCTGGTGTGTTTGATGCCTATGGTATTTTGTGTACAACCAAACAAGACAGAAACCCAGAAATAATGATAATAATAATAATAATAATAATATAATTTAAATGGTAAGTGGTGGCAATTTAAATGGAGGTTTATTTTATTATCTCCTGAACTCAAAGAAGTCATATTATTCAGGGCACCTTCTTCTGAGTCAAATTTCACCTAGGAAGCAGAGAAGGGGTCTGAAGCATTTCTGTAGGCAGGGCTAACAGGGGCACTTAACTGATCTTACTTCTCTATCCTCCATATGGAAGACATTCTAGAAGTGTGAGGCAGCCCCAAGTCTCCAGTGAGAGCCCATCATAGCAGACAAGCTCACGAGGATTATTGCATCTTTAGATGCTCATCACAGGCCCCAAATGAGTTAGCTGACTTGAAAAGCAAGAAAAATCGAGGTACTTAGCCGGCAAATGGGATCAGGTCTGTCAAAAATACTAAATTGTTTTACATTCTGTCACACCTGCTCCAGTAAAAGGAGACACGATAGAATCAGAAGCAGCCAACCAGGGACTTCAGGAAGAGCTCAGGCAGCTGCTGGCAATGGAGCAGTTACCTTCTGTGTGTGCTAGGGCACCGAGAGCCACACAGACTGCGTTCTCTCACGCTGCTTTATGGGAGGGCAGTGTGTTTCTTCGGAAGCCTTTTCTCCGCACACCTATGAGAAAATATACTGGGAAAAGTTCAAGAGAAGAGGAACAGTGCTGCTGCACTTCTAAAAAGGGATTGACAAGTTGATTTACCTGGTAAAACCTAACTACTGGGCAGCTGTTTAGATTTTGCTATCCAATTTAACTGTTTGTGAGCTTATATCTAACTGATAGCATTTCACAAGCCATTTTGAGGTTGGAAAATGTCAGGTGTCCATATGTGTGACTTGTATCATCTGGCCTTTTCAGCAGCCGATGTCCAACAGCAGTGTGCTACTTAGAATTTCTTAAAGACAGCGACTTTTGTGATGCTCTCATATGTGCTGGCTGCAGCTTATTCAGTTTAAGGCATTTGTGCTGAGACTCCATCTTGTGTAAGAAAACAACTTTAAAGCAGTGGTTCTCAACCTTCCTAATGTTACAACCCTTTGATAGAGTTCCTCATGTTGTGGTGACCCCCAACCATAACATTCTTTTTGTTATGAATCATAATGTAAATATTTGATGATTTGCAGAATATTTGATATTTTGTGAGAGATAGTTGGACCCCAAAGGGGTCATATCCCACAGATGGAGAATCACTTTAAAGTTGAAAGGGTCATATTAGATAACTTCAATGGCTACAGTCCATAGGCCGCAGGACACAGTTGCACTGTATCAGTGACTGAGTAGTTTAATCATGCTAAGTTTGTATGTTTCATTTCCCACATAAGAATGAGAGATTTTAGATTTTAAAGAGTCATTAAAGCCAGAACACAGATACAAATGTTGGTGATTCCCTTCCATACTGGAGGCATTTGATGGATTTCTTTGCTGTATTCTTACCAGCTGTGGATTGTCACTATTCAACTTGATCAACTTGATTTGTTACTGGGCTACATAATGCCATTAACAAGTGTTTTGTTTTTTTTCTTTTCTTTTTTTCCTGTAGGCAGAAACTAAATCATGTACTTAGCAATGTGATGGAGACATTGTATCTGAAATGTCTGGCTATACTAGAAAAATTACATACAGCATATTTATGAAAACTGTCTTCTCAACAGAAAAAAAAAAGTGCTAGACTCTTGGAATGACAGAGACTTTCTTACTCTGAACCAAGACATCAAAAATGAAAAGCAAATGTGTTGGCACTAGTTTTTAACTCTATTTTATTGGGGGTTTCTTAGGCTTCTATCTCCCTTCCAATACCCCCCTAATTCTAGGGAGGAGAAAAAGAAGGTTAGAAGCAAAAGGGAACATAGACCTCTTTAGACTTAGTTCTGGCTGGTTGGGGTAGTCGGGATCTTCCAGAAAATACTAATCGCAGTCAGTAGGATATGGAGCATCCAGCAACAGCAAACACAGCAGGATGAACAAGCGGCTTTCTTCTTTCCCTGTCCATATCCTCGAAGCCCTCTCTGGGCTCTCATATTTATTACCATCAGAGTTTTCAGAATTTTACTCTCTGAAGCTGCCAAAGAATACACCCCACATGAGGCAATTATCACCTGTGGATAAACTAACACAGTCTCATATCCCACTCCTGGGATTAAAACTAAAACATATTTATATAACATAACTGAATTAAAAAAAAAAACTTGTTACACAAATACACTTGGTTAATTCTTCTTTTCTTGATTTAAAATAAACCATATTAGTTAGCATTTTCTAGAGGAAGGGAATGTATATCAAGGATATATGTTCTTTCTAATAAATATAGATTATTAGACAGCTTATAGTCTGTTGTCCAGCTAGTCCAACAATGGTTCTCTACCAGCTGAAGATCAAAGTATCCAGTAGTTGCTCAGTTTATGAGGCTGGATGTCTCAGCTGGTCTTCAGTTTACTATGGAATCCCAAAAAATTAAGCTCTAATGTTAGTGAAAGAATGAACTTGACAAGGAGAGTGAGGTAAAGCAGGCAAAGAGGGCAGCTCCCTTCTTTCTTGCTTTTCATATAGGCTGCTCACAGCAGGTGTGGGCCGGAACAAAGGTGGATTTTCCTACCTCAGAAGATCTGGATTAAAAGTGGGTCGTCCCACTTCAAATGATTAATCTAAGAAAAAAATCCCTGACAGATGTTCCCAGAGTTAGTTACATATGTAGTCAGTTGACACAAAGCATAACATCACAGTCATAATCAATCTTCAATTCCAAGAATTATCTTCTCACAAGATCCCCACATTTTTTTACTGACTAATGTGCAGGGCATGCATGGTAGTTTAAGCATTCCAAAGTAAATGTTAAAGTCCTCACAGCAAATGTGTCCTCTTTGTTTCTCTCTCTCCTTAGTAGGATAACTTTGGCTTTTTAACTAGGTCTTGATTTCAGTGTTATAGCATCATGGATGTATGATATGTATACAAATTCCTTTCTTAGTTATAAGTATTGAAATTCATCTCTTCTCCCCTCTCTCTGTATATATACACATATTCATATATGTGCATTAACATAACTTATATAAATGAGAACATAATTTAAATACTTTTGTGAACTCTGCAAGGATTGAAAATTGTTGTTCATTGTATCTTTATTTAAATTATTTCTGGTGTTTAAAGAAAGCTTAAAAACAACCCATGAACAAATCAGTTAGGAAGTAACAATAGTGTGCTACCGATATTTTGGGAAAATACACGATTTAAAGCACAATGTATTCAATGTTTTCAGTTGTAAAAATAGGAAATTCTTATGTTTGTTACCTTATCTCAGAGAAGTACTAAGATATAAAAACAAATATTTCTTCTTAGAAAGATTCCTTAAGTGTCTCTACAAGTCATACCATATATAATTGGTATTTATATATTGATTTAATATCTCTTTGGGGGAAGATGAAGCCATTAAGATGTGCTTTTGTAGATGCAATTTTAGAAAATAGTTGAAATGCTAAATCTAAGGTGCCGCTGGCCTTGTTCATCTGTGAACCTTGTTGACTACCATGTTCACAGGCAAGATGTTTATTTGTGCAGTAGTGCATGACTGTTACAGGTTATACCAATCACTCTGTGACTGCACTCAGGGCTGCTTTACTGGAGGAAATCCATGCCTGACTCTGTAAACCCACTCAGAAACCCACAGCATGAGAGGTGGTAGACGCCAGACAGAACTTTATATTGTTATATAGTTAAATTGATGTATCAATCTTCTAAATATTCATGTTTGTATTCAAATGCAAATATGTCTCTGAGCCTTAATCAGAGAAATATCCTCTCTCCTATGTACAATGGTGAATGCAGAGTCACAGCTGCAGAAGGCACTAGCGACAACAGTTGACTTTTGAGCCACAAACAAGACAGTAATACCATCCTCCTAAGACTTGTGAGAGAAAGGACAGAGAAACAAGGTATGAGCAAGAAGACTGCAAGAAGGGCCATGAAGTGCTATCTTCTGGGTACATAGGTAACTGTTACATCACCAGCTTGTTCTAACTGTGGTTTCCTGTACTGAGGCTGCACTGTAGGCCATCAGCAGTCAGACATAGATGGGGCAGGAGCTCCAGGGTTTGTTTGTTTTTTTCTCACTATGGTGCCACTCAATACTAATAGACTCTGGGACAGGCCAGAGCAGTCTTCCCTCCAGTGAGTTCACTGCACTTCAGTGAATAGCTCCAAACCAAGGATCACATATCACATGAACGCCCCTGTCAGCAGTGGGTCACAAAACAAACAAACAAATAAACAAAAAAAAACATGAATCCTAGAAAGAGAGGGTTTGACAAGATGGATAGAAATGGGACAGACATGAGAGAGACTATGGGACAGATTAATCAGAACGCATTATACACTTGTATAAATTGTCAAAAAGCACACTTATTAAAAAAAGAAAGAAATTTCTATTATGTAGTATGTTTTACAATTAAAATAATTCAGTTAAACAGTGTTCCAGCATAGCCCCAATTTAGATAAAAATAGCCCCTAAGTTTGAGGGTCACCTCTGCTATGGCTGACATGGCTACAATGAAATGTTGAATAGAATACAACAAATTCACCATAGCTCATTTTCTTGAGTAATAGGCAATGATGTCTATTAAAAGCTTAATCAAACAGATATTTAATCTACATTCTAAGCCATTTTATGATTTTCTTAATATTTAAATTTGTGAGTTTTCACATAGAATATTTCTCACAGTATTCTAAACAACTTTTTTTTAAAATTATGTTGAATTTATACTATCATTTCTTGTTTGGTTTGTTTCTTTTTGATTTTTGATAGTTTCATGGATAGATAGATAGATATATTGAGATTGATATTGTATTTACTCCTTCCCCTATTGCACTCTGGCAGCTTCCTTTCTCTCCTCTTAATCTCTTTCTTCTCACTCAGTTCTTTTAAGAAAGCATTGGATCCTCTTGGGCACCTGCTCTATCCATTGCGGCAAGTTGGAGGGCTCAGTCTTATGCATATATCCACAGCTACTCTGTATTTATGATTATAATATAAGCATTAAATCTGGAAGGGACTGCATTGTCCTCTACTATGGCCTGGTAAGGCTGCTCCCCCTCAGGAGGAGGTGACTAAAGAGCAGGCCAGTCAGTTCATGTCAGAGGCAGCCCCTCTTCACATTACTATGTAACCCAATTGGACTCTGAACTGCCTTGGGCTACATCTGTGCAGGGGTTCTTTGTTATGGACTAAGATCAGAAAGGAGAGGAGAACCTCCCCTATCAGTGGACTTGGGGAGTGGCATGCATGCAGAGGGAGGAGGGAGGGTGGGATTGGGAGGGGAGGGAGGGGCTTATGGGGGGATGCAGAATGAATAAAGTGTAATTGATGAAAAATTTAAAAAAAAAAAAGGGAAAAATAATTTAAAAACCTTAAATGACTTTCAAAAATGGAGGAAAACATGGAGTTAGTCAATTTACATGGAGCACGTCTCGCCCCTGGGGGCAATGGTCTCCTGAACCTACTCAGACCTCGGACACCACCACTGCTAGTTCTAGAACTGATGCAGGATGTTCCAACGAGGGGGTTAAGGCTTCTTATAATATTTCCTATAAGCCCACACCTGTTTGTTTATATCCCCCATTTTTATTCATTATTAGCCAGATAGAGCCAAGTAATTGTGGTAATGATACTTGCTTTTTTACCCAATGCTGTAATGCTAGTAAATTTACTAGCTGGTTACTCTCATGCCTCGCTGGGTGCCTGTGCCAGTTGATGCCCTCACACTATGACTCTCTTCAGACAGAAAAGGGATCTTGGAATTACAGCTGCCATTGTTACTGCCATCTCATTGGCGGCTGTTGGAGCTACCACCACGGCATTAGCCATGAGTCATACTGGGCAGACTGCTCAGACCCTGAATAACCTTTTAGCCAATGTAGCTCATGCCTTAGATGTACAAAAAGGAATTAATGCTCAACTAAAAGGAGGTTTGATGGTGTTCAATCAGAGGATTGACCTCGTGCAGGAGCAAATTGATACCCTATGGCAAATCGCTCAACTTGGCTGTCAATGAAAGTATGCTGGACTTTGAGTCACTAGCATACAACATGAGAATTTTCCCTGTGCTGCAAATCTGTCTAAACAATTGTCTAGCTATATTTTAGGTAATTGGACTGGAGAATTCGATACTACGATGGAGCAGCTGAGAGTGGCCATTGTCACGGTAAATTCTCCTAGAGTGGACACAGGACTAGCCACAGGATTATCATCATGGATTGCTGCAGCCATGAATCATCTGAAGGAATGGGCGGGCATGGGAGCGTTAGCAGGCCTTCTGGTGTTGGTCTCCTTGGTTTGCCTGTGGTATATATGCAAGATTAGAGTCTCACAACGGCGTAATGCAGCCATGACCATTCAGGCCTTTACAGCCATTGAAGCAGGACAGTCTCCCCAAGCATGGTTGGCTACCATAAAAAGCTAAAATGTTACGCTCAGGATGCGAGGCTAAGCACTGCACTCAGGGTCAGCCGCTTTCAACCCAGAGAAGAGCATGCGGGTTGATGCTCCAGGTCCCGCCTCTGAGAAAAAGGTATCAGACGGGTCTGATGCTCTTTGGGTGGATGACACCTAAATGAACATCAGTACAAAGTCCCAGTTTATTTCTAATATCAGAGATCAGACCTCTACTCTTGCCTGATGCGTCCAAAACAAAAAGGGGGAACTGTAGAGAGCTGCGTAATGCCGCGCCTGAAAGATGGAGCTGTTTTCCGCCTTCCACCTTCCCGATGGTGAGTGTTCTCTGTCACAAACAACTCCACATTTGGCTAAGGCTGAGGATCTGGCTTGCTTCCATGTATGTAGACCTATCTGCATTGCCCACATGGCATGCTGAGGTTGGCTACCCAGAGGCTATTTAAAGTGGGCTGGCTTTCCCCAGGGTCAGATGATTGTTCAAGGTTCCTGAATAAACTGCATTGAAAAAAAAAAATCTGGAAGGGAGTGTGTCGTGACACATTCACCATCCTCTCATCATATTTTCTACACCTCTTTCGTGATGTTTTCTTGGCCATCATGAGGGGATTGATATAGATGCTAAGTTTAATACAAAAGTTTAATAAGAAATTCTCATCAGTTACTTACTTTCAGCAAGTATGAGTCTCCATGACTCATATCTCTCTGCAAAGAGGAGCTTCTTTTCCCCACGCTGAGGAGGGTAATAGTCTCTGAACATAAATATTTAGACAGCCGTCCGACAACAGGTTCAGTTAGGTAACTAATGGTAGTAAATTTTAACTCTTGGGTCCACCTGTTCCCAGACATAGGTTTTTGATCAGAAAGTGCATTGACTCTTTTGGGTCTTGAAATGGCTTCCCCAACCCCATTAACTTTTTGTAAGAAGTGTGGTCCTGAATCCCAGCTTCCCAGGACAGGAAACACAGCAGAGTTCTGCTTCACTGGGACAGGTTGTTGAGGTTTGGGTTCATGGTCTGTGATATTCTGTGTAAAGCAGCAGAGAACGCTTCACCTTCTTTCAGACAGATTGATATGTCTGTTGACTGGGTCTGTGCAGCAAGTATTGTCACTGCCACTTTTATTTATTTATTCATTTTTTAATCCTCAAGAGATGGTACAGAATATGTGAGCACTCAGCCCGAGGATCACAGCAACTTTTTCTCTGATCAGCAGAACAACATTCATTCTTCCTTTTAAATTAACTTTTAAATTCTCATAGAACCACTCATCTCTTAAAGAAACAGCTATCAAAATACATATCTAACTTTACAGAACATTTCTTTTTCATTCTGCCATTCTAAAAGCACCTGTTACTGAACAGCTATCATATGCATAGATTTTGCTAAGATGTGTATGTGCAACGTGTCTGTGTGAGATGAGATTGTATGTATCTAGGAGTTAGTGAATGAGTGACGGATGGAGGGAAGACGAGACACACACATACATACATCCACATACAGCCTGTATGTACAAAAAAAGGACTTTGCTCCTCAGCATGAATATTTCACTGTGAGATAAAAAAATACTAACATGCTCTTAAATATATGGTAAAATGAAAATATAAAAGAATATAAAATATAAAACAGTAAAGTATGGACTATAAAAAACATGAATAATTCCCTATGGGACTGAAGAGATGAAGTTCCCAAAGAACCATGTGCATATTGTATTGGTTATTCGAGGAAGAAAAAAATGTTTTATACTTCTCAGGTTATCACTTGAGACTATTGTAGCAGAAATGACTACTTATCATGATACGCTATTTAATGACTTGAAAATTATCACGTTTTGTTACCTCATGTTAAAAGTAATTGTATTTGTCTGCTGATTTCTTGAGAAGATAAGATGTTTTGAAATGTTTGAAACATGAGAAAGCACAGAACTAAATAAGTACACGTTGAAAGGACATTTTCTATTTGGCTTCCTACCAGCATGCATCCCAGAGATACTTGCACTTTGTAGCTTTCTTGCAGAGTACTCTCTCCTGGTCCCTTCTGGACATCTGCTCATGGCTGAGTCACCTGGTTCCTCCTCTAATTCTTCCTTCTCAGCTGGCAGTCCTATTCTTTCCCCTGCTCAGCAATTGGCTGTAAGTTGCTTTATTGGCATACTAGGGGACAATTGGGGAGCAATTGTTTATGCAACATTGATAGAGGAGATTCACAGAACAAGGATTGCAACAGATATGAGGGTCCAGAATTACCCAATAACCTTAAGCCTACATGGAGGTCTGTGTTAGGATATGTTGCTAGGCTCTCTGAGAATTTGTTAGTTAGGGTAGTCAAATGGAGAATTTTGATTGTTGGACCTTAATATTTTGATAATTAAATGTTGATCAACCTCAAGGGAATGGACCTTGGTGGCCAGGTGGAAGTGTCTAAATAAGGATATTTGATAGTTTGGTAAAGGAGAGGAAAGGGGAATGAGCAAAGCCTGCAGGTGCCATGTTTGCTATGTTGGGCCTGTTGGAGACCCCTTCAAATAGTATCCTAAGTAAGAAATGATACTCTGCAGATTCAGCAGCAGATACTGTTCTGTGTCCATGATTGAGGGATCTTTTCCTGAAAGTCATGTCCTCACATGAGTTTTAGCTTGTATTTTTTTTTTTTTCATGATAGACTTCAGGAAAGTTATATAAAATAGAATTTGTTTTTTATTTATTTTTAATTTTTTTTAAAATTATAATTTATTCAATTTGTACCCCAGCTGTGGTTCCCTCCCTCATCTCCTCCCAACCCCACCTCCCTCCCTCTACTTGCCCTATGCTCCTCCCCTAGTCCACTGATAAGGGAGGTCCTCCTCCCCTTCTATTTGACCCTAGACTATCATGGACTTGTTTTAAAGATGCATTTCACAAGTGAAATAAGATATTTAGTCTGCACAGCAAATGACTTCCTTTTTAAATAGACTTTTAAATAGGTGAGTTTCATGTTCCTCAACTACTCCTGAGTATGGGGCCTTCCCTGTAGTGTGGTTGATATACCCAGTGACATTCCACTGGAGAAAAGTTGTTTTCCTTTTGCTAGCAAGAATCACTTAGAAATAGCTTCCTTCCCTTGGTTAAGGTAGGGACTTTGAATCTACTTCCTTTTCTCAGTGCTTGGACCTGAGCAGGCTTGAACCTGTGCAGGCTCCACATGTGCTATGAGAGTCCTGTTGTTCCCTTGGTGTCCTCTATCACCTCCAGCTCCCTAAGCATTGAGGGGAGGGCTTGACGAAGACATTTCATTTAAAAATAAGCACTTCAAATTTTTTCAATAAATGATAAATTAAACAGTGGCACCATGATTATAATCAATATTAAAATCACTTCATTGTAAGAAAATTTACGGTTAAATGCACAAAAACAAGTAAATATTTTATGAAAATAAAACAGGGCATAAAAAACATTAAAAAGCAAGTTAGCTATTAGAATTTATCATAACGTTACACTAATAAAATGAATGTGGTATTGATATAAAGCAGCAATACACAATTTGACCAATGGAAACCAGTTCTATTAAAATGTAAATTCTGGGATAGCTGTGGGAATTCAATACAAAACAATCTTGAGTTTTGTCTTTCGGTGAGAAACATATTGCTTGCTTAATAAATGTACTAACATAAGTGTACATTTCCTAGGGCAAAGATGATACTTAAAAAACAATTCTACAATAATTGAATAGCATATCCTACTGAAAACATTTACAAATCAAAAGAAAGGAACTAACAGTTCTGTAGAAAAAATTGTGAAAGTTGTTGAGATGATTTGCAAAAGAACACATGAAGTGAAAGATTCTTCCTTTATAAAATACTCCAAGAAAATACACATGAAAAAAGTGCCTGAAAAATATAAAATAAAAACAGCTTCTGAAAACTGCATACATACACAGGCATAGTCTGGATGTTCATTGCTCAAAGCTGTGTATGTTGAAATCTTTATTTCCATGGTTAAGAGATGGGGAGGTAGGAATTTAGGCATGGGATTAGGTCATGAGGTGAAGCTCAAGGTTGATAGAAGAGCTGATATGTAAGAAGCCTGAGGGAGACATCTCACCATCTTTTTGCATGAGAAAAGGACTCTTTGAACCAGAAAGGAAGCACAGACCAATCAGCAACCCATCAGTTATGATGTTTTGTGTAGTGGCTGAATACAGTCAGACTTGTTTATGTCAATTATATTGAGAAAAGCTCTCTGAAGAGCAAAGGTACATGTGTAAGTGACATTTGGGATAAAAAGTAGCTGATGTAGGGTGAGGGAAGAAGAAAAAATGCATATTCAAGGAGAAAAGAACTAATATAAGGTATCCAAGATATGTAATATTATTTTGATATGTTTATAAAAAAGTATACATATATTTATGTATCTTTTAAATTACTACATATTACATTAATGAAAATTATATTGATCTGTAATAAAATTATCTTCTTGAATAGTCTAACAAATTATGTTTGAAGGCAATGAGGATTATGGATTTTCTTATTTTATATATAATTTTTATTTTTTTAATATTAGTTACAGTTTGTTAACTTTGTATCCCAGCTATATCCCACTCCCTCATTCCCTCGCAATCCCACCTTCCCACCCTCATCTCCTCCCTGCCCCTTTCCAAGTCCACTGATAGGGGAGAACCTCCTCCCCTTCCATCTGATACTGGTTTATCAGGTATCTTCAGGATTGGCTGCAAAGTCCTCCTCTGTGGCCTAGCAGGGCTGCTCCTCCCTGGGTGGGGAGGGGGTGTCAAAGAGCCCACCATTGAGTTCATGTCATAAACAGTCTGTGTTCCCCTTATTAGGGAACCCACTTGGATACTGAGCTACCAAGGGCTACATCTGAGCAGAGGCTCTACGTTGCAACCATACATGGTCTTTGTTTGGAGAAACAGTCTCATAAAAGACCCCAGTGCCCAGATATATTTGGTCCAGATATATTTGTGGAACTCCTGTCCTCTCCAGGTCATGTTAACTACCCCCCTCCTTTGATTCCCTGCACTTTGCCAAAGGTTTTGTTACGAGTCTTAATATCTGCTTTGATACATTGCTAGGTAGAGTCTTTCAGAGGTCCTCTGTGGTAGGCTCCTGTCCTGTTACTTGTTTGCTCCTACATAACGTGTCTATCCCAGTTGTCTTTCTAAGTGAGGATTGATCATCGTACCCTGGGTCCTCTTTCTTGTTTATCTTCTTTAGGTGTATAGATTTCAGTATATTTATCCTATCTTCTAGGTCTATATAAGTGAGTATATACCATGTGTGGTTTTCTTTTTTTTTTTTTTTTTTTTTGCTTTTGGGATACCTCACTCAGCATGATCATTTCTAGGTCCCACCATTTGCCTGCAAATTTCATGATTTCCTCATTTTTAATTGCTGAGTAGTATTCCATTGTGTAAAAGTACCACAATTTCTGTATTCATTCCTCAACTGAGGGACATTTGGGTTGTTTCCAGGTTCTGGTTATTATGAATAAAGCTGCTATAAACATGGTTGAGCAAATTTCCTTGCTGTGTACTTGAGCCTCTATTGGATATATGCCTACTAGGAATGGTATAGCTGGGTCTTGAGGAAGCACTATTCCTAATTGTCTGAGAAAGTGCCAGATTGATTTCCAAAGTGGTTGTACAAGTTTGGATTCCCAACAGCAATGGAGGAGGGTTCTGTTTTCTCTACAACCTCTCCAGCATGTGTTGTCACTTGAGTTTTTGTTCTTAGCCATTCTGGTGGGTATCAGGTGAAATCTCCAGGTCGTTTTGATTGGCATCCCTCTGAACATTGATGCAAAAATACTAAATAAAAATACTGGCAAACTGAATCCAAGAACACATAAAAGATATCATCCACCATGACTAAGTAGGCTTCATCCCAGGCATGCAAGAGTGGTTCAATATACGGAAATCCATCAATGTAATCCACCATATAAACAAACTGAGGGAGAAAACCACATGATCATCTCCTTAGATGCAGAAAAAGCATTTGAAAAAATCCAACACCCATTCATGTTTAAAGTCTTGGAGAGATCAGGGATACAAGCACATACCTAAACATAGTAAAGGCAGTATACAGCAAGCCTATAGCCAATATCAAACTCAGTGGAGAGAAACTCAAACCAATCCCACTGAAATCAGGGACAAGGCAAGGCTGCTCACTCTCTCCATATCTCCTCAACATAGTACTTGAAGTCCTAGCTAAAGCAGTAAGACAACTAAAGGAGATCAAGAGAATACAAATTGGAACGGAGGAGGTAAAAGTTTCACTATTTGCAGATGATATGATAGTATACATGAGCGACCCCAAATATTCAACCAGAGAACTCCTTCAGCTAATAAACACCTTCAGCAAAGTGGCTGGATACAAAATTAACTCAAAAAAATCAGAACACCTCCTGTATACCAAAGACAAAAGGGCTGAGAAAGAAATTAGGGAAAAAACACCCTTCACAATAGCCACTAATAACATAAAGTACCTTGGAGTGACTCTAACCAAGCAAGTGAAAGACCTCAAGGGAAAAACTTCAAGTCTCTGAAGAAAGAAATTGAATAAGATTTCAGAAGATGGAAAGATCTCCCGTGCTCATGGATCGGTAGGAGTAACAGTGAAAATGGCTATTCTGCCAAAAGCAATCTACAGATTCAATGCAATTCCCATCAAAATACCAACACAATTCTTCATAGATCTTGAAAGAAAAATTATCAACTTCATATGGAGAAACAAAAACCCCAGAATTTCCAAAACGATCCTGCACAACAACAGATCGTCTGGAGGCATCTCCATCACCAATCTCAAGCTGTACTACAGAGCAATAGTACTAAAAACGCCATGATATCAGCATAGAAATAGAATAGTGGATCAATGGAATTGAATAGAAGACCAAAAATTAAACCCACATACCTATGGATATTTGACTTTTGACAAAGAAGCCAAAACCATTCAGTGGAAAAAAGACAGCATCTTCAACAAATGGTGCTGGTCCAACTGTATGTCTACATGGAGAAAAATGCTAATAGATCCATACTTAGCACCCTGCACAAAACTAAAGTCCAAGTGGATCAAAGATCTCAACATAAAACTAGACACACTAAATCGGTTAGAAGAAAAAGTGGGTAAGACATTGGAACTTGTTAGCACAGACGACAACTTCCTGAACAGAACACCCACAGCACAGGCTCTAAGAGCAACTATCGATAAATGGGCCTCATGAAGCTGAAAAGCTTCTGCAAAGCAAAGGACACTGTCATCAAAACAAAAAGACAGCCTACTGACTGGGAAAGGATCTTCACCAACCCTTTATCTGACAGAGGGCTGATATCCAGAATATAGAAAAAACTAAGGAAGTTAAAAAGCAACTCAAGCAATCTGATTTAAAAATGGGGTACAGAGCTAAACAGAGAATTCTCAGTAGAGGAATACAGAATGGCAGAGAAACACTTAAAGAAATGCTCAATGTCCTTAGCCATCAGAGAAATTATGGATTTTCTAATTCCTGGAAAATTATAGTTCTCCATGGACTCTTTGTCATTACTCTTGAGTTTGTTGCCCTTCCATAAACAATAATACATATATCTAGAGAACTGTTCTCTAAGAGGATATTTTTATTTGATGAAGGTCAAATTGTATTCTGCTTGAGTTCCTTATAATCTCCCAAACAGAATAAATTTTGTAATTCCTTTTTGAGGATTAAATCAAATAACATAAAATGTTCCAGGCCAAAGGTTTGACAGAGGTGAATAACTAAGCAGTTATTATGGTAAAGGGGTCTCACAATACAGGGTGCTGCCGTAATGTGGTATAAAAGGCACTTGCTAGTGTCTGATACAGTCTATCAAACCAAGGCAAACCACAATTGCCATATGGAAATGAGTTTTGTAGTGCTTTTGGTACATAGAAAGTAGTGGGGAAAAGTGCCCCACTAAAAAAAGTGTTTCTTTCAAACGATCCTCAATAGAAATCTGATTATCAGCAAAGAGCTTTTCTTTTTAGGAGTGTAACCATCAAGCGTGGGAGGTCTTGGTACTCACAGGGTTTGTAGTCATTACTGACATGGCAGAGCACTTGGATCCAGGAATAGTCTAGGTGTGTAAGTGAATGCAATGAGAAGAATAATTTGGTTTTTATTTTCACTTCCTTTACATTTCTTTTTACCCAGTCCTGTACATAGAAATGACACAGTAAGATTGTGACATGGGAGAGAGTGAGGTAGGGCTCATACCACCTCATGCTCTTTCGCTGACTTGGGGATGGATGGTGGCTGTATTGAGTTGTAAAGATTCTACCACTTATCCCGATGCTTGTGTACAAAAACTTTACTAACTAACCCATCTCCACAGCCCAAAGAACTGTTTTAAAATATATTCCTTCGTTATAATTATGCTAAGTAAATGTTTAAACTCCACTTTATAAATGTGGAGCTGAGTAGGATATAATCTTAGGTGAATAGTGATCACAAATGGCAAAGATTTCAGACACCCTGGCCTCTAAGGCCATTTCAGCAATGGACCCTAGGAATCACATATTGGATGAAGGGAAAGGATAGCATCCTGTATCTAGCCATTCTGACAGTTTTTACTGCACCCCTTGCAGTTAACTCAGTAGAATTGACAGTCACTGGCTTTCCCTTCACTTTCCTATCACCCTGCTTCTGGAATGACAGAGAGAAAGAAACCAGGGACATTTTCCACTGTTGTGTGCAAATTGTAAATAAATTTAAATTAATTTTTACATTTCATAAACACATATTTTATAATTTAAAAAGTATTTTAAAAGGCAAAGAGGAAGGACATCAGAAGAAGAAGAAAACAGGAAACAAGCTAGAAACCTGCCACGGAGGGCCTCTGAAAGGCTCTGCCCTGAAGACTATCAAAGCAGACACTGAGACTTATGGCCAACTGTTGGGCAGTGTGCATGGAATCTTATGTAAGAAGTGGAAAATAGTAATATCTGGAGAGGACAGAAACTCCACAAGGAGAGCAACAGAACCAGAAATTTGAACACAGGGGTCTTCCCAGAGACTCATACTCCAACCAAGTACCATGCATGGAGATAACCTAGAACCCCTGCACAGATGTAGCCCATGGCAGTTTAGTGTCTTAAGTGGATTCCATAGTAATGGGAAGAGGGACTGCCTCTGACATAATCTGATTGGCCTGCTCTTTGATCACCTCCCTCTGAGGGGGGAGCAGCCTTATAAGGCCACAGAAGGTGACGATGCAGCCACTCCTGATGTGATCTGATAGACTAAGATCAGAAGGAAGGAGAGGAGGACCTCCCCTATCATTGGACTTGGGGAGGGGCATGTGTGAAGAAGGGGGTGGGAGGGTGGGATTGGGAGGGGAGAAGGGAGGGCCTTATGGGAGGATACAAAGTGAAATAAGTGTAATTAATAAAAATAAAAAAATAAAAAAAGTACAAAACAATGTCTGCAAAGAAAATTTAATCAAAAGAAGACTAGAAATGTTTGATTATAGTATCTAGAATAATATACAGCCCCAAAGGGGTTGAAGTCTTACTCTTTGGAACATGTGAAGTTGCCTTACACCTCAGACTGGATTTTATGAGGCTGAGTGAGGATTATGAAATGACATCTTTTTCTGGGTTATTTGGAACTTCCCTCATGAGCCCAAGGGAAGTCAGAACTAGATATAAAGACAATAGTGAAGGAAATCGAGGATCAGGGCTTTGAAGTTGGTGCAGGAGATATTAAAGGAAGGAATGCAAATGTGTTCTAGAAGCTTGCAAAGCCAAGAACATAATTCTTCTAGAACTTGTAAAAGTAAAATGTGCATTGTATAGTCATTGGATATGATGTTCTGTGAAGGCAAAGTCCAGTTAGACTTGCAAGCAGTCTATATTCATGTTTCATTGTTGATTTTATCTTGGATGTCTGTCCATTGTTCACACTGCTGTGTTAAATCTTCCTGCTTTACTCTACTAGAGTCTGTTCCCCCCCCAGGACTATTGTTATTGTGCTTTTGCAGTTGTGTGTCCCCCTTTTTTCTCTCCCTCTCTCTTGGTCTTCTGTGGTTAAGTGGTTTCTCTGGTGGTATGGCCAGGTTTTGCTTCACTCCTTTAATCCCAGCACTAGGATGCAGAGGCAGGTGGATCTCAGAGTTTGAGACCCTCCTGGTCAACAGACTGAGTTGCAGGATAGCTGGGGCTACACAGAGAAATTCTGCCTCAGGGGGGAAAAGAAAGAAAAAGAAAGAAAGAAAGAAAGAAAGAAAGAAAGAAAGAAAGAAAGAAAGAAAGGAAGGAAGGAAGAAAGAAAGAAGGAAGAAAGAAGTAAGGAAGGAAGAAAGAAAGAAGGAAGAAAGAAAGAAAGAAGGAAGAAAGAAGTAAGGAAGGAAGAAAGAAGGAAGAAAGAAAGAAGTAAGGAAGGAAGGAAAGAATCTTTTGACTCTAAGAAGGTGTTTTGAAATAATTGTAATATAACATGAAATAAATTTATTTTCCTTTACCAATTTCTGTTCTCTATTTTTTTTTTCAGTTTATGGAACAATTAAGCAGTGGTTTTCTCAACCCAAATTCTTTGTAATAATACTGTGTACATTTCATACTCTCATATGACAGATGACCTGTTTATGCTGGTGAATGTCACATCATTCCACAGCTTCAGGTGCTACCTTAGATAGTGGCCTTGCCCAGGGCAGAAGAAATACAGAAGACTGGGAAAATGATAAAAAAAAATCCATACTTTTCTAATGACAATAACAAAATAAATGGAAGTTTTAAGACTGAAGATACAATATACCATTCAGCTGCTACACTTGATTAAATTTCCTTACACAGCCAAGGGAAAACAAGCCTGTAGTGAGGAAATGACAGAATATAGAATAAAAGTATGTTTCAGAAAGTGTTTTTTATGTTAGCAAAGGGCACGGAAGGGCACCATCAAACTCTGAGATACTCAGCTGCCCAATATTTTTAAAAGAAATAGAACTTGAATTGGCATGGGGAAAATGGCATTATTTTACTAAAAATATCATGTACATTATGAATATGCTGTTTAAAAGAAAATTTACTTTAGAAGAAAATAATACTCCTGATCTTACATCTATACCATGTTTTGTTTCTTTATTGTGGTATATGTCTATAAAACCAATTTCTTCCTTCTTCCTTTTTCTTCCTTCCTTTGTTCCTTCCTTTCTCTTTCTTTCCTTTCTTTCCCTTCCTTCCTTCCTTCCTTCCTTCCTTCCTTCCTTCCTTCCTTCCTTCCTTCCTTCCTTCCTTCCTTTCTTTCTTTCTTTCTTTCTTTCTTTCTTTCTTTCTTTCTTTCTTTCTTTCTTTCTTTCTTTCTTTCTTTCTTTCTCTCTCTCTTTCTCTCTTTCTCTTGCTTTCAGGAGGACTGAGAGCATCCTCTACCATGCCGGCATGGCAAGGTGGCCACCAGGGGAAAATGATCAAAAAACATGTTAGAGATTCCTTATCAGAGACACCCCCTGTCCCCACTCCTCTTACTAGGAAACCTATATGAAGACCAAGCTGTCCATGTGTACACGTGTGTTTGGTGGGCTTAGGTCCAGTCCATACATGCATGGTCCTTGGTTTGTGTTTCAGTCTCCGCAAACCCTTTTGGGCCCAGGTTAGTTGGCTAGGTCGGTTTTCTTGTGGAGCTCCTACTCCCTCTGGTTCCTTCTATCCTTCCTCACATTCTTCCACAAGGCCTACTGTGCTCCGCCCAGTGTTTGGCTGTGAGTCTCAGCATTTTTTTTTTTTTTTTTTTTTTTTTTTTATCAATTGCTGGGTGGGCCCTCTCAAAGAAAAACTGTGCGAGGCTCCCATCTGCAAGTACAGCAGAGTGTCATTAACAGTGTCAGGGTTGGCTCTCTTATTTAATCACTTTACAGCTCTATCACAGCCCCCTCCTTCCTCTCTTCCCAGTACCACCCTCACTTTCCGCTGTCCTAATTCCTCCTCCTAGAAAGGTGGAGGACGCTAATGGGTACCAACCCACCCTGGTCCCTCAAAGACTAAGGGTATCCTCTCCCACTGAGGCCAGACAAGTCAGCCAGATAGGGGAAACTGATCCACAAACAGGCAACAGAGTGCATGTCAGAGACAGTCCCTGCTGCACTTGCTAGGGGACCCACACGAAGACCAAGCTGCCCTTGAGCTACACATGTGCTGGGTGCCTAGGTACAGTTCATGCATGCTCTTTGGTTGGCATTTCAGTCTCTGTGAGCTTCTATGGATAAAGGTTAGCTGACTCTGTTGGTCTTGTAAAGCTCTTGTCCCCTCGGAGGCCCTCTATCTTTCCTCCCCCTCTTCTTCCAGACTCTCTGAGATCCGCCTAATGTTTGGCTGTGGGTCCTGTGGGTCTCAGTATCTATTTTGATCTGATGCTGGATGGAACATCTCAGAAGACAGCTATGCTAGCTTCCTTTCTGCAAGCTTAGTAGATTTATCACTAATAGTGTCAGAAGTTGGCTCTCTCCCATGTGATGGGTCTCAAGGTAGGCGAGTCATTGATTGGCAGTTCCCTCAATCTCTACTTCATCTTTATCTGTGATCATCTTGTAGGCAGGACAAATTTTGAGTTGAAGGTTTTATGGGTGGGGTGATGTCCCACTCCATCCACTGGAAGTCTTTCAGGCAAGGAGGTTGCCCCTTCTGCCTCTATGTCCCTTGCTTCCAGACATCTCCAGGGTCACCTTCAAATTCTCTATATTGACTCATCTTGTATACTACTTCTGATCATATATATATATATATATATATATATATATATATATATATATATATGATAATGTTTTGTTTCTTTACACATCTATAGAACACATTTCTTTAACTTGTCCATTTCAGCCACTTGGTCTTGTGCAGGTCACCATAGTTGCAAGGAGTTCAGGAACACCCACGTCATATCTAGGAGACAGCATCTCAGAGCACTTCTCCCAACCCTCCAGCTCTTGAGCTCATTGCCCCCCTTTCCTGAGATATTTCTGAACCCAGGGTTTGGGTGGGGATAGACTTGTTACGTGTCTCTGCATCAACTGCTGACTACTGGAGGAAGAAGCTTCATTGGCCTAGGTTGAGGGCAGCACTACTCTATGGGTATAGTCATGAACACTTAGAAGGCAGTTTGACAAGTCATTTAGCCTATCATGTCTCATCAGGACTGATTGCATTGTCTTCCTCTGTGAACTGGTAAGGCTGTTTCCCCATCAGGGGATGATGATCAAAGAGCCAGCCACTAAGTTCATGTTAGAGAGAGCCCCTGTTCCCCTTACTAGGCTACCCACTTGGACACTGAGGTGCCATGGGCTACTTCTGAGCAGGGGTTCTAGGTTATTTCCATGCATGGTCCTTGGTTGGAGAATCGATCTCAGAAAAGACCCCTGTGCTATTCTTTTGGAACCCCTGTTACCTCCAAGTCTTTCTATCTCCCCCTTCTTTCATAAGATTCCTTGTACTCTGCCCAAAGTTTAGCTATGAGTCTAAGCATCTGCATTGATACCCTGTAGGATAGAGTCTTTCAGAGGCCCTCTGTGCTAGGCTCCTATCCCCTGTTACCTGTTTTTTCTCTTTTCCAATGTCCATCCTGTTTGCTTTTCTGAGTGAGGACTGACCATCTTACCCAGGGTCCTCCTTCTTGCTTAGCTTCTTTAGGTGTACAGATTTTAGTATATTTATTCTATATTATATTTTTAATATCCACATATAAATAAGTATATATCATGTGTGTCTCTCTGCTTCTGGGATACCTCACTCAGGATGATCTTTGCTAGATCCCACCATTTGCCTATGAATTTCGTGATTTCCTTCTTTTTAATTACTGAGTAGTATTCCATTGTGTAAATGTACCACAATTTCAGTATCCATTCCTCAGTTGAGGAACATCTGGGTGGTTTATTGTTTAATATGAAAAGTTGCTATGAACATGGCTGAACAAATGTACTTGTTGTATACTTGAGCATATTTTGAATATATGCCTTGGAGTGGTATAGCTGGATCTTGAGATAGCAGTATTCTAATTGTAGGAGAAAGCACCAGATTAATTTCCAAAGTGGTTGTACAAGTTTACAACCACCAGCAATGGAGGAGGCTTCCCCTTTCTCCCAATCCTCTCCAACATGTGTTGTCACTTGAGTTATTTATCTCAGCCATTCTGATAGGTATAAGGTGATAACTCAGGTTTGTTTTGATTTGCATCTCTCTGATGACTAAGAACCTTGAGCATTTCTCTAAGTGTTCCTCTGGCATTTGATATTCCTCTATGGAGAATTCTGTGTTTAGTTCTGTACCCCATTTTTAAATTACTTGATTTGTTGCTTTTTAACTTCTTGCGTTCTTTATATATTCTGGATATTAGCCTTCTGTCAAATATAGGGTTGGTGAAGATATTTTTCCATTATGTGGGCTGTTGTTTTTTTTCTGATGACAGTGTTCTTTGCTTTACAGAAGCTTTTCAGTTTCATGAGTTCCTATTTATTGATTGTTGATCTTAGAACCTGTGCTGTTAGTGTTCTGTTCAGGAAGATGTCTCTTGTGCCCGTAAGATCAAGGTTCTTCCCCACTTTTTCTTCTAATAGATTTGATGTGACTGGTTTAATGTGAGGTCTTTGAGCCACTTGAACTTTAGTTTTGTGCAGGGTGATAAATATGGATTTATTTACATTTTTCTACATTTAGATATCCAGTTAGACCAGTACCATTTGTGGAAGATGCAATCTTTTTTTTCCATGTTATTGTTCTGGCTTCTTTGTATCAGATATCGGTAGGTGTGTGGGTTTATTTCTTGGTCTTTGATTCAATTCTGTTGATCCACCATTCTGTTTCTATGCTAGTGCCATGCAGTTTTTATCACTATTGCTCTTTAGTAAAGCTTGAGATCAGGGATGGAGATACCTCTAGATGATCTTTTGTTGTACAGGATTGTTTTAGAATTATGACTTTTTATTTTTCCATATGAAATTGAGAGTTTTTCTTTCAAGTTCTGTAAAGAATTGCATTGGTATTTTGATGGAAATTGCACTGAATCTGTAGGTAGCTTTTGGCAGGATAGCCATTTTCAGTATGTTAATCCTACCGATCCATGAACATGGGAGATCTTTCCATTTTCAAACAGGTCTTTCACTTGCTTGGTTAGAGTCACTCCAAGATACTTTATGTTATTAGTGGCTATTGTGAAGGATGTAGTTTCCCTAATTTTAATGCTTTCTTTGAATTCTGAGCCAGAGTCTGAGCCACTCTTAGACTTCCAGTGACTGCCTGAAAAGGTAGCAAGGAACTGAACCCTAGACTCTCAGATTCAGGCTCAGGAGCCTTATCAATTGAGCTATCCTATCATCTTGGCCTGTGACTTCTCAACTCATAGGCTTTTAAATAAATTTCCACTACCAGACTGGAATTCCTTCTTGTGGACCAGGCTTCAAGACCAATTCAAAAGCAGTTTGTTACCATGAGCTTCATGTCATCATTGAAGCAGATCTTACATTGCAGGTCATTATTGTACGATGCAAGACTGTCTGAAATCCTTTCTCCCTTAGTGATATGCATTGCACCTTCTGGCACTATGAATGCTGGTCAGCATGGAGGAAGTACCTTGTCAATTCCAGTTTGATTTTTCTATGTGCTCTAACCAGAGCATGTGTATCTTCAGTGAAAGGGTTGTACAATGTGATTATACTGGTAAACCAAGAACAATGACCTCTGTTGTTCTGGGGACTTCTGTGAGTCCTCTGGGCCTTACTGAGAGATTTTCAACACTGAGATTTTAATTTAACAATGTATTACTTCAGGGGCAATCACTGTCCAGTCCTGCAGAATATCTGTGTTCAAAAATGCCATCTATGTTTTGAAATCATATTTTCAATTAGCTTACAAATTAGTTGGTTTCCATCATGTTTTTTTCATACGTTCTTTGTTTTGCTTATCTCACACCCTTCTCTCCCCTTACCTCTACTGCCATATCTACTTAAACTTTTAACTCCATGCTCTGTCTATATGTCATATTTTCTACTGTCCCCTCTGCATTACTTCTTTTATTTAAGAAAAATGAAGAACAAATAGCAGATTTGATTAGTTGCCTAATTTTTAATCTTCCATCTATTCAAACCACAATTTTTCATGCCTCTTTCTACTTTGTCATCTGCATTAGAACTCTTCTCACAGCTGGATATCTGAAAGCTTGGCGTCTTTCCCTTCATACAAAGATATTGCATTTGGAAGTGAATAATTTTCCTCTTTAGAATGTTGGCCTCAAATAGTTCCTATGAGCTCCGTTTTCTGTGCTTCCATTTTTTTTTTCTTTAAGTGGGAAAACCCTATGCACGAACCTGTCATTTCTAGGAAGAGAGAGAAAGTCTTAACACTCAGAGCTATCCAACTAACCCCAGCCTAGATTAGTCAATCCCTAAGTGACATTTAATGAAGACAAACCGTATTTTGATCCACTCAGCTTTTCAAGTTTGCTATACAACAGAAATTATAAAACTATGTATGTATGTATGTAAAATTATACACAATATCTATGAAACCTGACAGCACACACTCCCCAGCTCTGCAGCTCTTGTGTTTTCCTATGTAAGATCTCAGGGATCTCTCCAATTCACTTACTTACCATACATTGGCAAGAATGAATATGAAATGAATTTTTCTCTTTCTTTTCCTATAATTGAAGGGGCAATTGCTTTACATACACACATACATATATGCACATGCCATTATACATATACATATATATATATAATTATATTGTCATATATATGGTATTCTTTATACACTCAAATGAACTGCAAGTTTCCCTTTTGATTCATACCATACTTGGGATATCTATTAATTTCATTTACGTTTCTGTTCTTCTATATGAAATGAATCATAGCCAAAAAGTACCATCTTCATTTCTTACACAACCTTATGAAAAATTACTTTATTATATCCTATTGTTATTTCTTGACACATGAGGAATTGAGGTCAGAGATGTTATATAATATCCTCATTATCATACTACTGGAAAAAGCGTATTTAAAATATGAGTCCAAGCAGCACAGTTCAGCTCTTTCTGTGAATCTATGGAGTGTGGTGCTTGGTCATAGCAATCACTGCCCTGTCATCAGACCTTACTGAAGGTCTGGGGTATATGTGAGAAGCAGGTATTGAAAGGTTTCCTTGAGACAAGACATCACATACACTATGAGAACATGGATTTTTCCCAAAATGTATATTGTGAGGTAGCCTTTAATTTTTGGTTAATATTTTAGGCTGCTTATCTATCTTTTCATTGTATCATTGTAGAAGTTATTATGCAAACTGACGTTGATCACTCTGGCTGCAGTATCATGCATACATTGGGAAGTGGATATTTACACACAGTAAGTAACGTAGAGCCACATAATGTTATGCCCAGAGGCTCAAAGAAGTTCTTATTTGTGACAGCCAAAAGACAACACACACTAACAGGACAATGGATGAGCACGTATTGTACAGTGGGTAGGCAGGGAACGAAGATGACTGCTGAGGTTCCCGACCACTGACACAGATAAATATGCCCTGCGCCATCCTCATCCCTGAGTGTTGGCAAGACCTGCAAGTGTGATCTGTTAGTAGTCCTGTAATGAGATCAGGTCATTATTTCTAAGTATGAGACATGTTCAGAATAATTAATATTCTACATCAATTGATGTCAAGTCAACGCATTTGAGATTATTCAAGGAAACCTTGACTTAATCAGCTGTGAGTTCTTAAAAGTCACCGATTTTTCTTTCTAAGGAGAGAGAATTATCTCTCTAGCTTTGAAGAATTAATTTCTGGTTGGATAACATGTTTTCTGCATAGACCATTAATAAAGAGCCCGAGTCCTCCAGGAAGTAGTATCAGCCACTGAACAGAAGACAGGGAGGTAGGAACCACAAGTGACTGATGATCATAGGACTGAAGAAAGTCCTTAGCTTCAGAAAGCAGTGTGGCTAATATCAAATGGAAATTTAAAAACGTTTTATAGTGAAGAAAATTGGACAGAGTTATTGTTTTTGTAAGACAGGAAAGGTTCAGTCTACCCTTTTTTCTTAAACTGTAGAAACTAAGTGAAGCAATCTGGGAAAACATACCAGCAAAGCCCGTTTGCTAGGTTTCTGAGTAAATACTAAACTCTACCATTTCTCTTTATGCCACAACTATTGCCCTGGTCAAAGCCTTCATCGTTTTACTTATACCACCACAGTACCTCTCCTGGTTCTTCTCGTTTTTCTTGTCTAGCTGTTCCCCATCCTCAGCATCTTGAAAAGATCTTTAACTGGTTTCTTCAGAAACCTCCAGTAATTTATCGTTTTGAATTAAAACAAAATATAAAGGGACCAATAGAATGTGACTCATCTATATTTTAATTCTATTTATTTCTTACTATTTCTTATTTGATTTAATTCTTACCCATTGTTCTGTGACTTTATTCCTAGGAATATGTGAACAAATGTCTACTCACTCAAGATAGGGAACTGAAGACAGATTATAATAAGGCTGCCAACAAAATCCAACTTGGTAATCCAACGAGTTTTGCTGGGGTTACCGCCAACAGTATGAGAGGGGAGTTGATTACAGAAACAGGCATGACACAGCGACAGCTGCATAAAAAAAATCCCACCCTGGCATAAACTGACAGCTCATGAAAGCTGGAAACCTGTAATTCATGGCATGACTTACAGGCTGCTCAGCTGGTTAGAGAGTGTCTCCTTTGGGCAACGCAAGTACTTTGAGCACCTTCTAGGCAGTTCCAGTGGTCTGAAAATACCTCCTAGCACTCCTAACTCCTTTTGTATGCTTGCTTATGGAGCAGCCTATTAAATCTGGTCAATCTGAACTTTCTAAGGCTACGGAAGTGACTGCTTTCTGAATTTTAAGAAGCTTCCCTTTAGGAGGGAATGCCTCATCTCCTTATTCAACTGCTGTGTCTTAATTAGCTTTGTTCTCAACATTTTATCTAGGCGAAAACTGATACATATTACTACTGTTTTTTTTTTCCTTTTTTCTTCTAATATTTTGTCATGAAAAATACCAGATTTACAGAAAAGTTGAAAGGATTATTATTGCACAAACCAGTACATCTGCTCTTAGACTACTTATTAGCATTTCTACATATATCACACATTCATCACCCTTGAATCTTTTCCTTCATGTATGTACTTCCAAGCAATTGTACATATGAGCAGTTAACCACCAAGCATTTCAGCAAGATGTTATAGTTTATTAGCATTAAGAATTATTTTGATCATAAGATCAACAGTTAAAGGAGTTTGCTGCCAAGCTTGTCAGTTTGATCCCTAAGACACATGTAGTAGAAAGAGAGAACCATTTTTTTTTTAAGAGTTGAGGTCCTTAGATTAGCAAATAAGAAAGCAAAGATACTTTCTCAAACTTTACAACTTTGCTGTCGGGGATGTGTGGCTACACAGGCATCATTTTGGGGATAAATCTACTAAAAGCAATAAGAGTCTGAAACTAAGAATACCTTGAAATACATGGAAAAAAATCCTAGTGTCCAGTTTACTTCCCAACCCAAATATTCCGGGTAGACTTTGAAAATTCATAGCTGTTCTTACTGAAGCTGTTTCTAGTTGTGGCTGAAGCAGCACAGGAAAGCCTAAGTGCATGAAATCCTGAGAGAATTTGTATTTTGACATGGGCATAGTCATGTGGAGGACTTCAAGGCTTCGGATCCATGAGACAACCAGCAAAACTATGCCAAGCTCAAGAGGAACAATAAAGCTATTGTTGAACAGTTGATCAGCATGTGCACATTTGCATCAATTGCAGCTTCCTGCTCCTGGATCTTTACAGCCTGAGACTGCTCTCTACAGATACCTCCTACTGAGACTAGCAAACTCTCCTCCCTGTGGTGACATCATAAACATACTGAGGTTCCAGATGCCACGAAAGTGGTAGCAGAACCCCAGCTGATCCCAGATTTGTTGCCTGTGTCTGTCTTTTCTTCAGTTTCTTCCTGTCCATAGCCAGCAGTCCAGCACTCACGCCACACAGGATGTTGCAGCTGGCCTTGCCTAGGTAGGGTCTCCTTCCCACCGAATGATGGCCTGCACATCTGCACTCTTCCAAGTACACTCTCAGATGGTGCAGCTGTTTGTTTGCTATCTGAACCTGCGTTTTCAGATTTGATAATTCATTTTTTCATCTGCATGAAACTATCTTTTATGCTAAATTCATTCTCTTGGTTCATATTTCACTTGAAGTCGAAGGTCATCTAGGGACACTTTTAAATACAGAGGATATGTGTGTTCATCTGACTTAGCAATTGAAATCTGTCTGCCTCTCTGCTTGAACCTAGAAAAGAAACAACAGATGTGTCCCAACCACACGACTGATGATATATGTTTCAATGCCTAGCAAGGAAGCAGTATTTTTCCTCAGCACAAACAACTAAAAGTGTTAAGAAATGTAGATATATTTTTCTAAACTAATTTTAACATCACTTAGAATATCTGGCAGACATTCATAGTAAACATTTTAAAAGTTTATGAAATAGTGCTCTCTCCCTCCTCATTACATGTTGTGTCACTCATAAAGAGAAAACACATATGGCTATTTGATTGTATTCTGTTTCTGGAAATTGTTCTAAGATGCACTTATCTTTCAGGAATTCTCTGTGCTGTTAATGAGATTCTCATGAATATGTTGAAAAAGTTTCAGAACCTGTACAGCTGTTCAGTGAGGCTTCTATCTTTTTGTTCTCTGAGGAAAATCATGAAACTATCTATAGAGTAAAGGCATGCATTCATAAGCATGCATACCATAAGGTGGTAATATATAAAGACAAGTGAGTTTGCTTTAGATTCTCCACATTCTTTTTTATTTATTATTATTATTCATATATTACATCCCAAGCACAGTTTCTCCTCCCTCCCTTCGTCCCAGTCCCTCCCCAGCCACTGCTCTTCTCCAGATCCACTCATCCTCTATTTCCCTTCAGAAGAGACCAGGCCCCCAGGGAAATCAACCAAAAATGGCATAACAAGTTAAAATGATATTAGGTGCATCTAGCATATTAAAGCTGGACAAGGCAACCCAGTGAGAGGAAAAGGGTCACCCAAACAGGCAAAAGAGTCAGAGACAACCTCTGCTCCCACTGTTTGAAGTCCCACAAGAAGACCAAATACACAACCATAGCATATATGCAGAAGACCTAAGCAATGCGGGCTCTCTGATCATCATTTACATCTCTGTGAGCTCCTAAGAGCCCTGGCTAGCTAATTCTGTGAGCAGTTTTCTTGGATATTTTTGAAATCTTTGGCTCCTGCAATCCTTCCTCCCCCCTTTCTACACATTCTTGATACTTTCAAAAGGGCCAAATCCTTAGAGATAGTTTGAAAATACTTTTGTGCTAAATGCAAAAAGTGTCTAAGGAATTGTTTTATTTTTATCTTAAAATTATTTATTTATTTATTTATTCATTCACTTTACATCCCAATCATAGCACTCTCCCTCTTCTCCATCCCAATCATAGCACTCTCCCTCTTCTCCTCCTGCTCCCACTCTCCTTCCCTCTTCACTGTATCCCCCTCCCTTCCTACTCAGAAAAGGGAAGGCCCCACACATACCATCTCAGCACATCAAGACATATCAAGACTGAGAACATTGTCTACCACAGTGGCCTGGCAAGGCAGCACTGTCAGAGAGAAGTGATCAAAAATCATGTAACAGAGTTTTTGCCAGAGACATCCCTGCTCCCCTTACTAGGTAACCCACACAAAGACCAAATGTCCATGGAGTACATAGGTGTAGGGGGCTAGGTCCAGTCCATGCCTTGTCCTTCGTTGATGATTCAGTCTCTGCAAGTCCTCATGGTTAGTTGGTTATGCTGGTCTTCTTGTGGAGTTCCTTTTCCCTTCAGATGCTTTCATCCTTCTTCCTACTCTTCTACAAGGTTCCCTGTGCTCTTCCCAACATTTGGTTGTGAGTCTCAGCATCTGCTTCCATCCACTGATGGGTGGGGCCTCTCAGAGGACAGCTATGCCAGGTTCCCACCTGCAAGCATAGCAGAGGGTGATGGGTTGGCTCTCTCCCTTGCGTGGTCAGGCATTGGTTGGACATTCCCTCAATCTCTGCTCTGTCTTTATCCCTGCACATCTTGTAGCAGGGTAAATTTTAGGTCTACGTTTTTTGTGGGTGGGTTGGTGTTCCCCTCTCTCCACTAGGAGTCCTGCCTGGTTAGAGGAGTTGTTTTAAAAAATAAGCTTAAGACTAAAGCAATTTTTACTTTATAATTAATTAATTAATTAACTTTATATCCTGACCATAGTTTTCCTTCCCTCCTGTCCTCCCAGACCTTCTCTCCCTACCTCCTCAATTTAAAAATGCAAAGAAAGACGTATAATTGGTCAGTCTTCAGAACCACAGAAGATTCAGGAGGCCTATGCTTATTTTGTGAAAAGGAAGGAAAGGAAGGAAGGAAGGAAGGAAGGAAGGAAGGAAGGGAAAGAAAGAAAGAAAAAGAAAGAAAGAAAGAAAGAAAGAAAGAAAGAAAGAAAGAAAGGAGAAAGTGATGGTGAGAAAAGAGAGGATTAAGGGCCAAAGAACATTAACATGGCCACAGGTTCTCTTTTCTCTATTTTAATGTGACCTGAAGAACTATCATCCTGTTCTTTGTTGAAGTCTGACTGCTCTGAAAATTGGGTCTCAGCTACTCAGTGCAGATGCAAATGCCCATGTCAGGTTTTACTTTAAGTACCACAAAACTGGGCTGCAGTTCATTATAGCAGGACTTAGTTATGTGAGAAGAGAGGTCCTCTTTTTAAAAAAATCCAATTTTAGGTGTCATCCACCCAAAGAGCATCAGACCCGTCCAATACCTTTTTCTCAGAGGCGGGGCCTGGGGCATCAACCCGCATGCAACCAGACATGCTCTTCTCTGGGTCCAAAGAGGCTGACCCTGAGTGCAGTGCTTAGCCTCGCATCCTGAGTGTAACATTTTAGCTTTTTATGGTAGCCAACCATGCTTGGGGAGAATGTCCTGCTTCAATGGCTGTAAAGGCCTGAATGATCATGACTGCATCACACTGTTGTGAGACTCTAATCTTGCATATATACCACAGGCAAACCAAGGAGACCAACACCAGAAGGCCTGCTAACGCTCCCATGCCCGCCCATTCCTTCAGATGATTCATGGCTGCAGCAATCCATGATGATAATCCTGTGGCTAGTCCTGCGTCCACTCTGGTAGAATTTACTGTGACAATGGCCACTCTCAGCTGCTCCATTGTAGTATTGAATTCTCCAGTCCAAATACCTAAAATATAGCTTGACAATTGTTTAGACAGATTTGCAGCACAGGAAAAATTCTCATGTTATATGCTAGTGACTCAAAGTCCAGCATATTTTCATTGACAGCCAAGTTGAGCGATTTGCCATAGGGTATCAATTTGCTCCTGCACGAGGTCACTCCTCTGATTGGGTACAAAGTCCCAATTTATTTCTAATATCAGAGATCAGACCTCTACTCTTGCCTGATGCATCTAAAACAAAAAGGGGGAACTGTAGAGAGCTGCAGAATGCTATGCCTTAAAGATGGAGCTGGTTTCTGCCTTCCACCTTCCCGATGGTGAGTGCTCTCTGTCACAAACAATTCCACATTTGGCTAAGGCTGAGGATCTGGCTAGCTTCCATGTATGTGGACCTATCTGCATTGCCCACGTGGCACGCCTGGGTTGGCTACCCAGAGGCTATTTAAGCTGTGGGCTGGCTTTCCCCAGGGTCTGAGGATTGTTCAACGTTCCTGAATAAACTGCATTGAAAAAAAAATCCAATTTTATTTAGTAAGGAATAGATTTGAGGTCCACAAACACACTGGTGCCACTTTGTACTAAAAATAAGTGAGTCCTTCTCTTCTTTGACAATTTGATTAGAGTAATACTTTAAACTAGTAAGGATATTTTCTCATTTGCTTTTGTGGTTTGTGGCTGTAGAATTCTAGTTCTTTTCTTCCTCAATTATCTGTGATTTTTGGAGTACATCATGATTAGTGAAAAAACATGAGAGACTTCATTAAGAAAGGATTGCATAAAATTTTTGTAATGAAACTATTTATGAGGTATATAGTTCACATATGTCCATTTGAAGCATACCAATATATGAAACAGAATGATATGTTTACTATGCCATTTTCCTTGCATAGAAGAATTTTCCTCATTTTTTTCTCACTTTAATGATGTCCAAGACAAATCAACAAAACCCTTGAGATATATGGAGATAAAATGTGCTTTTGGTCAATGATGTGTAGATATCCTTTCTCTTGTGGAAAAAAAATGACTTACATAATTAAAAGAGAAAACCAATTTCTATCCTCAAGAATTGTGAGATGAAAGAATAGTGAAATAGCTGGCATAATAACCCCTTGCTTAGGACATTCTCTCTCCTCTCTTTCTCTCTCTCTCTCTCTCTCTCTGTGTGTAAGAATATAGTTGTGTGTATGTATGTATGTAAGTATATACATATGTATGTATGTATGTAGTATGTATGTATGCATTCCACATATCACTTTAAGTCTATGAAGGAATTGAGTTTTATGTATGTGAGTGTGACCAGAGTGTATTGTATAAAATTCCCAAATAATGAATGAAATATTATGTTGGGGAAAGAAAAAAATTTGAATGAGATTTCAAGTGACATTTATGATACACAGTTATTCAAAGATATATATGAAACATTTAAAAGTCTTCTTATAACAAAATAAAACAGATCCTGTGAGGGTTGGGGTGCTGTGTGAGGGGACAGGTGGTCTGTAAGTGGTGGGATGCTGCTGGTGAGTTCACTTACTGAATGGTCAGTTGGCCACTGAATGCTTCTGACTTCACATTTACTCGAGCAATTTGACTTTCTACAAGACACACAGTTTACATGCTCTGCAACTAAAACATGTCCTGTGTGCTGTTAGGACTGCACGTTAGTAGGTGAAATATCTCGATGTTAAACTGTTGCATGGTTTGAAGAGCATATAAAGGATTATAGGCATGACAAAGAGAAATAGAGCATGGTTACCTTTGATTTTAGATGCAGACTTTCCCATAGCAGCACTCTGCTCTTTTGTTTCTGGGAACACTGGATGCTAAAACTGGAAATGCTGGGAGGGATTGAGATACAAAAACAGAGATAGCCCTCTCACTCTCTGGGAATATTTTTTTCCAGAGCTAATGAATTGGCTACAGTTAACCAAGAATTTCAAATTGCAAAAAAACACTGTAAATTTTGAATTTCAGAGCTGGGTGTTGTTGCTCACACCTGTAATAGCAATACAAGCTTGAGGCTAGTTTGGGCTACAAAATTGGTTCCAGAAGACAGAGTGACAGAGGCCAACAGACAGACAGACACACACACACACAAAGAGAGAGAGACACATATATATACAGAGACAGAGAGAGACAGACAGACAGACAGAAGACAGAAAAAGACAGAGACAGAAACTCATTCTGCCCACTAGATTTCAAGCCTGCAATCACACACATTTTTGACAATAAATAACAAAATATGAAAACATCCACTTTAAAGTTTGTTATTTGTCACAAGGACTTGAGAGGAAGAGGTTGTCAATCAGAGGGGATGCTTTTTTGCCATTTGTTGGGTCTTACTATACCAAGTCAAATGTCTTGGCACTCACTGCTTTTACTGTGGAGCTGTGGAGATCTGCCTTCTCAACACCTTCAGTTTTTTTTTTCCAATAATTTGATTAACAAGCAGTTGTTACTTTAACAGGAAACTTCATAGAAAGAGCCTATGAAAGGATAAAATAACTCTGGATTGAAGTTGACAGAAATATTCATCTAAGTGAAGTCAAAGGAAATCATGTTGAATCTCAAAGGAGGACATTAGAACCAAATAAAAGAGATGCAACTTGAGTTCTTTAGTGATACATGGTTCCACCTCCGGCCCAAGGCCATACATACTCCACTGAGGAGGGATACTGGACCCCAGGAATGTGTAGTCTCTGGCCAAGGGAGATAAGACCGGTAAGACCTGCTGGACCAGAGCCAAAATCATCCAATTTAGCACTCTACCACAGTCCCCTGCTTGGGGGTTCAACTGGAACACAGATAGCAGCAGGATCTGTGTGCTATCTCCTAAGTTCCAGTCTTAGACCGACAGCTGAACCCACCTTCCCAAGGAGGGCTCTGGGCCTCAGGAACATCCAGCCTTCAGCCCAGGGTGTTATCTGCCTTTCTGGGGAATCCTACCAACACTGGAAACACCCAGCTAACACCAGGGACAGCCAGGCAGCTAAAGACAATGGAAGAACACAACCAACAAGAGCCAGAACAATATGGCATTGCCCAAACCCAGCAATACTATACTACAAAAAGCCTCGGATATCTTAACATAGGTGAAACACAAGAAAATGACCTTAAATCTATTCTTATGAAGATGATGTAGACCATTAAAGAGAAAAATGAATAAATCCCTAAAAGAAATACATGAAAGTACAATCAAACAGATAGAAGCTTTTAAAAGGAAATAAATAAATCCCTGAAAGTAATATAGGAAAATACAATCAAACAGGTAAATGAAATAAATAAAATGATTCAAGACTTGATAATGGAAATAGAAATAATAAAGAAAACACAAAATGAGGGAATCCTGGAGAAGAAAAACTTAAGGAAGTGAACAGGAACTATAGAGGTAAGCATCACTAACAGAATACAAGAGATGGAGGAGAGAATCTCAGGTATAGAACATTCAATTGAAGAAATAAAAAAAAATGGTTAAGGAAAATGTTATATCTAAAAAGATCCAGACACAAAATATCCAAGAAGTCAAGGACACTATGAAAAGACAAAACCCAAGAATAATAAGAATAAAAGTAAGAAAAGATTCCTGGCTCCAAAGACAAGAAAATATTTTCAACAAAATCATAGAAGAAAATTTCCCCAACCTAAAAAAAGAGGTGACTATAAATGTACAAGAAGCTTACAGAACACCAAAGACAAGCCTCCTGCTGCATAATAAGCAAAACAGTAAATGTATAGAACAAAGAAAGAATATTAAAAGTTGCAAGGAAAAAAGGCCAAGTCACATATAAAGGCAGACTTATCAGAATCGCATACAACAGAATCGCATTCTGAACAGAGACTCCAAAACCAGAAAGGCCTGGGAAGACAACTTGCAGACCCCAAGAGATCACGGATACCAGTCCAGACTACTTGAAAACTTTCAATCACCATAGATGGAGAAAACATGATATTCAATGAGTAAACAAAATTTAAACATCATCTGTGCACAAATTCAGCCCTCGAAATAAAATTCCAACCCAGAGTTTAACTAAACCCAAGAAAATACAGAAAATAGATTCATACCAGTAAAACCAAAAGAAAAGAAGCACACACACACAAACACACACACAGTACCGCTACCAAAATCAAAATAACAGGAACTAACAATCATTGGTCATTAATATTTCTCAACATCAATGGACTCAATTTCCCAACAAAAAGACACAGGCTAATAGCAGATGTGAAAACAGGTTCATCGTTCTGCTGCTGCACATCTCAGCAGCAAGGATAGACATTACCTCAGAGTAAAGACCTGGGAGAAAGGTTTTCTAAGCAAATGGACCCAGGAAGCAAGCTGGAATAGCCATCCTAATATCTAATAAAATAGACTTTCAACCAAAATTAATTAAAAGAGATGAGGAAGGACATTACATAGTTATCAAAGAAAAAAATCCATCAAGATGACATCCCAATTTTTTTTTTTTAAGAGTTAAAACAATATGCTTTATTTAACAGTTGCAGGTGATCCCATGAGTCAAGTGGTGGATATCCAGGACCCAGCAAGATCAGTGCAACCTCCTAGCTTCTCTTTCTGACTCCAATAGGGTGAGCACATCTCCCTCTTGAACTGGGCCTTTGCCGTTTTTGGATGATAGAGCGGCTAGTGTCATGCATAAATTCCACACGCACCTGTACCTGCGTGCACTGTCCCTGTGAACCAGTTCTGCCCAGACCTTTTTGTTACCCTGGCCAGCTTGATAGTTTGCATACAACTCGTGACAATGATGGCGGCGATCTTGTGGAGAGGGACATCCCAATTCTAAACACCTATGCCCCAAATACAAAGGCACCCACATTTGTAAAGGAAAGATTATTAAAGGTTAAATCACACATCAGTCCCCACACAATAATAGTGGGAACTTCAACACCCCACTCTCAGAAATCAACAGGTCATTGAAACAGAAACTAAACAGAGAAATAATAAAACTAACACATGTCACAAATAAAATGGATTTAACAGATATCTATAAAACTTGTCACTTAAACACAAACAAGTATACATTCTTCTCAGCACCTCATGCACCCTTCTCCAAAATTGACCACATAGGCAGCCACAAGCAAGCTTCAACAGATACAAGAAAATGGAAATAACCCCTTGTATCTTTTCGGATCACCATGGACTAAAGCTGGACTTCAACAACAACAGAAACAACAGAAAGCCTACACACTCATGGAAACTGAACAACTCTCTACTCAATCCCCAATGGGTCAAGGAAGAAATAAATTAAAGACTTCCTAAAATTCAGTGAAAATGAAGGCACAACATAGCCACACTTATGGAATACAATGAAAGCAGTGCTAAGAGGAAAAGTTCATAGCACTAAGTCCCTTCGCAAAGAAATTGAAGAGTTCTCATACTAGCATCTTAACAGGACACCTGAAAGCTCTAGAATAAAAAGGAGCAAGTCTTTTAGTGGAGAAATTTGGGTTGAGGCCTAGTCTTTGGGGTGTACTTTATTTAGTTCTCTACTGGAAATTCCAGCAAATAAAGCCCCATTTTCACCAGATAAATGGAAAATCTCTCAAAGGCATGTTGGGCTAAAGTTGTGTCAACTCAAGCCTTTCCCTTTATCTACAGGCACCAGTGCAGAGAAAGAATTAGGCAAGAGAAAGGTTATCCAAGAAGTGGAATCATGGTTTCTTATAAGAAAAATCCCTTCTCAAAGTGAATAAATTGCAATAAACAATAAATAAATAATTAATAAATACACAAATAATAAAAAGGAGGAAATTAGAGCACACCTGAAAGCTGTAGAACAGAAAGAAGCAAACAAATTGAACAGGAGTAGATGACAGGAAATTATCAAACTTAAGGCTGAAACCAATAAATTGGAAACAAAGCAAATGATATAAGGAATCATTGAAACCAAGAGATCTGAGAAAAATAAAAAGATATACAAACCTACTAACTAAACTAACAGCCAAACTAACTAAAAGGCAGAGGGAGAGTATCCAAATTAAGAAAATCAGAAATCAAAAGGGGAACATAACAACAGACAATGAGGAAAGTTAAAAATAATTCATTAGGTCTTACTTCAAAACCCCATATTCCAAAAAATTGGAAAAATCTAAAGAAAATGGATGTTTTCTTGACAGATTTCACAAATGATCTTTCTTGCATGTCCAAGATTTACCTCCACAGGAGACAGACCAGATGACTCTCCCTTACATGAAATTTAAACATGGGTGTCAGAGGGGTGTGGACCAATGCTGAGTTCCTCCCTCTTGAGGCCTGGTAATAACTCAGGTTGTCCATTTCCTAAGAAGTTGGCACCTGCCAGGGCCACAGCTCACAAAAAGGGCTGAATGTTGTTCAAAATGCTCAGGGTCTCAAAAACCACCTCACTGTGGCCTCCAAGTGTTGTAGGGTAAAGGCCTGAAGATATGAACAAAGCCTTGAGGGAAATACTTCTTAGAGAGCGCCCTAAGTGTGTGTTACAGGTATTGTTTTGTAAAGACAATGAACACTGAAAAACTACATCCTGGCTAGCTATGCAGGGGGAAGCAAGCAAGCAGTTTAACAAGGGCCAAGAACATGCAGTCAGCTGGGATGTTTTGACCCTGAGTTTCTACAACAAAGTTGAGTGCTTTCCCATGAGACTTTTCAGGGCAGGGGGTAGAAACCAAAGATGGCTTCAACTGATACAAGATGGAAACCTTTGCCCTATTACAGTGAGAGGGAAAGTACAACAGCCTAATCCAGGCAGGATAACAAGGGACACAGACCCATCATGAATGACAGTTTGGTCACTTCTCCAGGAAAAGAGCCACAATCTTCTGATGTGCTTGTAATGAAAGAAGGAAATACAGAAAGGGTAGTGGAGGAAGGTACTTATAAATGACATGTAAGGCCACATGACCAGTTGCAGAAAAGAAGATTATAATTGACATGAATGTTTTTGTCTTATTTTGTTAAGAATGCATTTGTACAGATACTTGTTTTCTTTCCTCAATTTCTTTAACATGTAATATAATATCAATTATGATAATATCAGTGGTTACCATATTTATCTCAAGTTTGTGATACTAAAAGAATGACCCTCAAGGGACATTGTCACCTATTCTAAATTTATAATGTTTTTGAGGATGTACAGGGATAATTATAGAATGTTGGGTATAATTATGACCAGGTTAAATATATAATGCATTTATGATTATACATGGGAGAGGTATGTTATGTTTAGGCATTATTATAATCTGTTTATCATTTTCATTTGAAAATTGATCACAACATAAGATAAGATTGTGTGTCAATTTGACAAGAAGTAGACTTCAGATGGCTATTCTTGATTGTCACCCTGACTACATGTGGAATTAACTACAACCCAGAAAAAAAAGGTATACCCATGAGGGATATCCGTTTAATTTAAAGGGAGAAGATCGACTTCCAATCTGAATCTTTGAGGTAGAAAGACACACCTTTAATCCAGATCTTTAGTGCAGTTATAGTCTCAGTCCTGTCGTCGTCAGTTAGAAGCCTATATACAGACATGGAAGAAGGAGGCTTTTGCTCTTTGCCTACTTGCTCTCCTCTTGATAGCCAGTCTATTTCTTCACTGGCATTAGAGTCTACTTCTTTGCAGTTTCAGCATTTTCTGAAGAACAGCTGAGACACCCAGCCACATGAACTGAGCAACTACTGTATTCTTCGACATTCCTAGCTAGCCATTGCTGAATTAACTCAACCACAACCTGTAAGGCATTCTGATCAATGCCCTTTACATACATTCATTTTTTAAATTCTGTTAGGAAAACCTGACTAATACAACAGGCATGTAAATGAGACCTCTTAGAGCAGTTTGGGCCTCATCACAGGTGCAGCTCAGTTACAAATTCCCAGTGGCCACATTCCCTTAACCTGTTTATCAGGTGATGCTTTGAACCTGGCCTTTTTGGTTTCTGTAGCTTCTTGATAACAAAAATTTAAAAAAAGGAATCTCTTAAATGAAATCTCTCATAGTAATATATTTACATGAGTGCATTGGATGGGGAAGAGTTTATTATAGGCAAGGAAGAGTAAAATAAATGTCTTAGCTTCTGTGGGCAAAGACTTGCCATCCCAAAGTACAAGAAAATCAGAGGACAATTTGTGGGAGTTTGTTCTCTCCGTCAAACATGTACATCCCAGGGAAAGAACTCAGATATGTGGACTTAGCAACAAGTATCTTTACCCACTGAGCCATCTTATCAACTGATCATCTAAGACATGGAACTTAATAAGCTCTGTATCTGTATGGTTGTTCTGTATGTACATCTTTCTTCATTTACAAAGAGTAAATTCTTTTACCTTTGATTTGAGAGCACAAGTTTGAGGACCCTCGATATTACATACTCCAAACATTAACTCTCTCACTCATGGTCAGTCTCAGAAGTCAGATCCATTCCAGAGAAGCTTCACAAGGAAAAAAAGGTCATCTTGAAAATAAAAAACAAACAAACAACACTTCCTAATGCACTCTGATATCTGCTATCTGCTGTGGTGAGGGAGCAGCATGAGGGAGACCACCCATCTGCTTTCATAGCCTTGCACAGACATGCTTTCTACCAGACACATGTGGCCTCTGCTGCAGGCTCCATCCATGCTGCCTAGTATGATGCTTCTTCCCAAAAACTGTTTAGCTAGAGCATTAAGAGGGAGTCTTTAAGACACTTCCACCCCCAGATGGTCCTCTCAATTTTACCTTTGATCAGATGAGCCTAATCTACATTGTCATCAGGATGAGATGTGAGAAACGTGCTTCAACCCTGAAAATAAGAGATGCTGAGGCATGATACTGAACCCAAGGATGCCCTGAATGGATATGTGGCAGCCTAAATGCCTACCTCATGTATATGTCCCTCCTGAAACTTCTCCCTTTGGTTGGGTGTGATCTACCCAATCTAGTAAAGCACATAAGGTGAAGGACCAATGTCAAGTGCAGGGGCTGGAGAGATGGCTCATCCATTTTGAGCATTTGTTTCTCAGAGGACTCAAAGGGCAGCTAACAATCCTCTGTAACTTCAGTTCCAGGTGGAATCCAGGGCTCTTTTATGGCCTCTGAGAGAATTGTATGCCTGTGGTATATAGTCCTTCATCAGGCAGAACACACATACATATACAAGAAATAAAAAAAAAACAATCAAACAAAAAACAAAAAGGAGGCAAATACCTAGTCAAGGCCGACAGCACAAAACTCAACCATGACAACAAAACAAAAATTAAAAAAGAAAACATTTCCCAAGATGTTTTGGAATTCATTGTCTCTGCTGTGTATTTCTCATTGATGCTGTATTTCAAGGACATGAGAGGCAGATAGCTTTGGGTTTTCTGATTTCTTTTATAGTCCCTTAGCAAATATTTAAATTTCTTAAGAAGCATTGGAGCCATGCTGGTGTGTTTCTCATTAATTTGGTTCATGTGATCATCCACAGAGTACCAAATTGTAAGGGTAGCTAAATATACGAACACAAGTATACAGTATGTATACTATTTCCAAAATGAAGTGGGTATCCATACTGTTGGACACACTATCCGCTTTGAAAGAACATTCCCTGTGTGTAGCCGTGGCTGAATGGCAACTCACTATATAACCCAAGGCCCCTGCAACTGGCAGAGATCCATTCCTGCCTGTGAGTTCTGGGGTTACAGTACTGTGACTTCACATCTGACTAAAGAAGAGTCTGAAGATTTAACAGTTGAATTTTAATTTTTATTTGTAAAAGTACATTCATTTTACTCAATAGGGGATTTAAAGGGAAAGGCATTATATACAGTATATAGCCTTAGCAAACTAGCAAGTCAAAGACAACAGCAAATGAAATAAATACATAACGAAACCTCAAACCAAAAAAAAAAAAAAAAAAAAAAAAAAACAAAACAAAACAAAAAAACCCAAACCAAACAAAATTCATCCCAAATACCAAGCAACAAATTAAGCTAAGCAGCATTTTCCTGATAGAGATTTAGCAGCATAGACACAGAGCACATGGCTGGCCTTGGAAATATGATAGAAAGGTAGTCACCTATTACAATAACCCTTTCAAGATGAGTGTAGCCATGCTTCTTCGCAGGCTTTGTAGGTCAAGCACTCCCAAGGAAAACGATGAGGCATGTTACAGACTTTGGCTCAGCGCCTTTCAATTTCTCCTGCCTGATCTCCATTAAAGTATTCCTTATGACCCATTAGATCAAGGACCAATTTACATGCTCAGGCTCCTTCTGGGTGACCAGCAACATTTGACGTGCCTCGGCACTTCTCTGAAGCCCTCCCAGGTACATATTCAACAAGATGGGAATCCCAGTATCTGTGTGGAAACCCATTAGGCTTTTCTTTACACTCAGCTGGATCTGATCGGAATCTATGGGGCTGGAAGTCAATGTCTTTGTAAGATGAAGGTTACCACATTGCCCCTGGATAATTTTGGAATGGCATCTTCTATACACATGCTTCTTAGCTGATTTTACATTATCCAGCAACAGAGGACATAGCTCTTGAGCATCACATTATCTGAAGTTTCCCAGCCAAGTTAAGGTTAGTCCCTACAGGCCATGGGCTTGTCATTGTGTGGTAGAGCACATTTTGTGGTATGACACGATGCTTCTTTATATGTTACCACTCACTGTTGGAATAATATACACAGCCTTTGACCTGTGAAAAGGAATAGTCTATAGTATGCTAATCCTGTAATATGTTGGTCACTACAGGATTCTTTCAGCCAACATATGCCTGTGAGTGCTTACTTGAGATCCGACAACTCTAGACGGAGGATCCACATGCCCAGAAGATGTCAAAGATCATTCAGACGTCCTCTGTAAATCCATTTTCAGGACTAGTCACTTCAGAGTCCAGGCTGTGGAGCTGAAGAATACCCAGTAGTTTTCCTTATGGAAGAACAAATGACTAACACAAGGAGTGAGGTACACAAGAACTGAGGGACACAAGGAGTGACACAAGGAGTCAGGGACAGAGAATTAACTTCAGCATCACATGTGTGTGAGAGAAAGTAGCTTCAACACTGTACTGGAGAGAGAATATGATGCTTTTGGGTGGTCCATCTGGTTTCTCTACCACATATGAAGAGCTGACAACCTAGTTAGCTTGCCCAAGTCCCTGATGGAGCATGCTCTGCAACATAGCCTCACTATTGCTCTTTCCCTCACTGGGACCACTTGCTGGCGAGTTTCAGGATTCTGAGTAAGCCTTGTCTCAGCTTTTCTCTATCTCAAGCTTATTTTCAATGTTTTCTTTTCTCCTGAAATAGGGAGCAAACAGACATGTGGATCAGATTGGGGCTAAATCACCTGGAGGTCATTTGATACTTGCTTTACAGGGGAGTTCACATTTCAAAGCAGTTGTGTTTTTTGAGGAGTCCTTAGAGTAGAAAATGTTGTGTTCAGGTTGTCTGTGGCTTTGTTTTTCGGTTGTTGTTGTTGTTTGTTTGTTTGTTTGTTTTGCCCCCTCAGTTCTCTCAAGGGAGCTGTCAGAGAAGAAGGAAAGGCAATCAATCAAGACGCAGAGGCACCCTTGCTAGGCCTCGGGCAAGACAAAATCAAGACCTCTTTACACATAGGAAACCAAAGTCAAGGAAGAAAAGCCACTCCATGATTGCCAGACTTGCTGAGGATGGGATGGAATGGTCACTCAATTGCCTGGCAAACTCAGTTGTTCTGCTGCAGAAGCTCTGTCTGCAGGGAGCTCTCTTTCTGGGCTGTGGCTCCTTCTAGGTCAGGCTAGAGTATTTCAGACCTACAGGAGGAAGGAACAGAGGCCTAGTGAAGGCCATGTCAGCTGTTGACTCTGCACCAGCTCGTTCAGCTGGACAATCTGGCATGACCTTTCAGCTGAGGACATTCCCTGCATTTCCCAAGGGAGAAGGGTCAGAGAGTATGTGGGCCTGGATATTTCTTTTTTTTTTTTTTTTCAGATTTTAAGAACTGCAGTTTTTAGATTAATTGAAAACTATACAGTGTGCTGAAAGAGAAAAATAACCGCACATTTCTCCAATAGTCCAGATGCATTACTTTGAGAAAAATGATTAACTAATTAATTAATGTCCGAATCAGAGTTCAGAAAAGATGTGAGCAACCTAGTAACCCATGTGGAGGCCCTCTTTAGAGCCTGCACATACTGCAATGAAAGCCTTGACTATTCCTACATTGCTGAAACCTGCCTGGGTTCACCTTGTCAACCTCTTAACTCTGTTTATAAAGAATCATCTCACAGGCATGCCTTGTCACTGCTGGGAGCCTAAATTCAGAGGAGTGTGCTGCATGCAAATGTGTCCAAGGATAGGAACTGACAGCTAAATGTGATGTTCCTGAAGGAAAATAATGTGTCAGGGGACACACCATCTTCCACAAGTGATATTCCCCTTGCTAGGTTTGGAACTAGGAGAATTTTGGAGAGACCCAGGGTTAAGGTACTCAGATCAATACTAAAGAGCACAGAAGGAAGGGCTGCACCCTCCCCAGAAACATTAAGGAACACACGTTTTCTGAACAGAAGTTCTTGGTGACTGGACCAGCAAAATGCTCTGAGGTGTTCTTTCCATGGCTGTGGCTGAGATCCATGAAGATGGCCAGAAACCCAAAACGAACAGAGACCAAGGCACAGGGTACCCACTTAGCTTTTCAATCTTTTCTCCATGCCTGGGTTCCTTCTTCATCTTAATGACATCAGTGTGATTTTGCATGTTTTCTGCCAAGTCTCTTAACCTGGGTTTCCAGGCATTTCTTAAGTGGATGCTGAAGTCTTTTCTCTAATACTTCCAGTTCCTGTTTTATAGAAGATTGTGTTCAGAAGAGTTGTGGACATGATTGTGCACAAGCACATGTGCACACAGACACATGCACACAAACTCCATAGCACGCAGAAGTACATGTATGTATACATAACTATACTGCATTGCCGTAACCTGTTTAGTTTCCCGGTTGATGCTAATATAAGAGATCACCCGGGATCCTATATAAAAGAATGTTACCTTTCCTTAGAAGGGATAAGAAAAATAGAGGACATGGGATATGGACAGTTCAGTGGATGAAGTACTTGTCCTGTAAACCTGCTGGTAGACACGTGGATCCACTGGGGTCCTGGCCTCTTAGCCAAGTCTGCATAGCAAGTTCCCAAGGCTGTGCAATGTTGCCCTGTTCCCCAGCCCAGGACCACTGGACGATGGTGGAGCAGCTCCTTGTTCTGTCCCACTCTTTCCCAGTTCTTCCAAGGTGAGCAGCTTCCTGCCAATGGAGCTTTCTTATCCATAACCTGCATCACATTGCACCCAAAGCAGTGAGCCTGGGAAATGAGAAAATATCCACAGCTAATAGAAAAAAATGTTGCTCCCTCTAAGGTGATTAGAATCAGGGATCTTTTTGAGTAACAGAAGGCTGACTAACTCAAGGCCAAATGACTGTGTGTATTATTTCATGATGAACAATATTTCCATGAAGGGTGGACCACATTGTACTATTATAGTCGTCAGCTAATGGACATCTGGATAGTTTCAACTGGTGGCTGCTATGAAGAAGACTGCTACAAGCCTGATGTCCTCTAGTTTCTCTGTGAACACCTACTTCTTGTTTTGAAATTGCTGGGTCACCTTCTGTCTGCAGTTCAGGATGTTGTAAACTTATGCATGGCTTCTTACAGAACTACCCCTTTTATACCACCATCAATGTGTGGGGGTCCTCATTCTCCCAGCCTTCTTGAGGCTCATTTTGAATTAGATTTGGATGATTTAGAATAAAAGCAGTTACTGAGTACTATAGACACAGCACAGGATGAATGCTTTAGACTTTCATGAGGTTAAGGAGGCTGCACTGAGACAGCCCTTTTCGCATACTTCAGCATGGCTATATGACTTCTGCTGGGCTTAGATGCAACCATAAGCAACTCAACATCTCTCAAAGAATAAAACCCAGGCCAAGCTCCAAGACCTTAGGTTACTGAGCTAAGGTTAGGCAAATGAGGAGAGAAAATGCTTGCTGGCAATGATGACAACAAAACAGATTTCAAGGAAGACACAGAAAGCCACCCAACTGTCCAGTGAACAGTCACTATTCACCAAGAGCAGAGAAGTGACACAGACCCTTGGCCAGGCTTTCCTGCCTCTCAAGCACCTTGTTTTGCCATAGCAGCCTTCTCCTCCCCTCCATGTAGCCCATTCCTTTGGTTTCCTCCAAAAGATTTATTTGTAGATAAGTATTCTTGCCTCTACAAACACCTGAAAGTATATGAGTTAGAGCAGTTTTTGTGTCCTTTCATTCTAGGCAGCTAGGTGGGAATGAAGAAAGATGGGCATCCACATGGGAGGTTTGATGGCTGCAAAGCCAGGCAACGTGATACTTTCTCATTAAAATTAGTCTCTATCATCCTTTAAGATGTGTTCCAAGAGCAAACAAACATACATATATGCAGAAAGATACACACAAATTCACATACAAACACATACAAACACCCAACACAAACACCTACATAAGCACTAACCCATACACATACATGCAGCATAGCAACAAGCACTGACCTAAACCTGAGCAAATGCACACACACAAACACACACATGGGTAGGGACACTACTGTGCAAATAAGGGTATGTACACACATATACATACACAACTATTAACACATGTACATAAAAACACACACAATCACAAGCACAAACATATGCGCTCTCAAAGTCACACATTCACACAGATGCCCACCAGTTCACCACACACAGAAACACAACATATGCACACACACATAGACACAAAGACATACACACACAAACACACATCAAGGAGAGAACTGCTGTATTACAACACCTTTTCTGCTGCATAAGGAGTTAGTGGGACCTACCTACTGTATACAAGGCTTATAGACTTAGCTAGGCTTTGGTGTCATCCCTCGTGTTTATTTCCTCTTCCAGGAACCTTTTCTATCCTAACACACACTGATATCATGGGCAAATTACAAACTCTGCCCTGGTTCAGCTAAGTTGGACCACACAAGACCAAGTTCCCAAGAAGGAGGTCTCCCAGCTAACCTTCCAAATAGCTCCATGTTGATCCATCATGGTCTCCTCACCTGACCTACCCTGGCTTCTGCAAAGAAGATATTGGTAGCTCTAGAGGAAGTCAGTGACCCATGGTCATTACCTAGAAGCTTTTCAAAAGATTACAGTTCATATAATATGAAAACAGCACTCAGGTCAGGCAGTATGAAGCTAGTGAAGTCACCTGCAGGACTTTTCTGAAATGCAGCATTCAAACAACTATGAGGAGGAATCTGTCCTGAGCTACAGGCCCTGACGTCATCACGCAAAGCTCTGTGCTACTACCTAAGCGGTATCCACGTAGCACCCCTCCTATCATGATGGCAAGTAGGTGTGTGAGGTGCGAACTACGTTTCTCCCTCAGTGGACTGCAACTGTGAGCAGAGCAGGAGGCTTTGCTTGTCAATTATCTCAAGAGTGGCTAACTCCCCAGACAGACTTGTAAATGATCACAGAAATGAACAATTGAATGAGATGTAGGTGAACAGATGGATGGGTGGGTGGATGGTTATACGGGTGTGTCCCTTCTGCCTCAACCTACCTGCTGCTTCTTGGCACAGAGGCCACACATCTTCTCAAGGGCCTCATCACAGAGACTTTTTTCTCCTGACAGGAATTTTGCAGCACAATATGCTCCCTCTGCACCTTTCTGTTCTTCTTTCTCAAAGTGGTAACCTGAAGCTTCAGCTTAGTCCAGTCAGTCATAAGCAAGCAGTGATGAAGGATGAATCAAAGCCAAAATATGGTGAACCCCAGACAGCCAGTATCTGCCTCCCCACATCCAAGTACCATAATCCCTGCAAGGTCCTGGTCTCCAGAAAGCCCCAGACTGGGGCCTATAGTAGCTATCCCAGCATTATCTAGAGGCATGCCAAAAACAGAGAATAGACGAATTCCAGAAAGACTCAAAGTTAATCTGAAAACCCTGACACCAAAAGGAATGCATGTACTTACCAGAGCAGGAAGTGGACCCCATCTGTGTTTATCAGTCCATAATATCTGGAAGACATCAGCATATAGAGAGCGAACCATCTCTAAGGTAGGACTGCAGGTCTTTGAGAATTCCAAGGTATTGATGGGTCCCATCGAAATCAGCTTATTTTTTTTAATTTAAATAGATTTTTTATTACTCAGAGAGAATAGTTATCTTAAATTTCAATGCTTCCCGGAATTACTCATTTGTGAAATGCATTTAGTTTTCTAATTTATTAATATTTTGATTAGAATATTTTAAAATTTAATTTAATTTTATTAATTATACTTTATTCACTTTGTATCCCCCCATAAGCCCCTCCCTACTCCCCTCCCGATCCCACCCTCCCTCCCCCTTCTTCACACATGCCCCCCCCAAGTCCACTGATAGAGGAGGTCCACCTCTCCTTCCTTCTGATCTTAGTCTATTAGATCACATCAGGAGTGGCTTCATTGTCATCTTCTGTGGCCTAGTAAGGCTGCTCCCCCATCAGGGCGAGGTGATCAAAGAGCAGGCCAATCAGATTATTTCACAGACAGTCCCTCTTCCCATTCCTATGGAACCCAGTTGGACACTGAACTGTCATGGGCTACATCTGTGCAGGGGTTCTAGGTTATCTCCATGAATAGTCCTTGGTTGGAGTATGAGTCTCTGGGAAGACCTCTGTGTTCAAATTTTCTGGTTCTGTTGCTCTCATGGTGGGGTTCCTGTTCTCTCCAGATCTTACTATTTCCCACTTCTTACATAAGATTCCATGCACTCTGCCCAACAGTTGGCTATGAGTCTCGGCTTCTGCTTTGATAGTCTGCAGGGCAGAGCCTTTCAGAGGCCCTCTGTGGCAGGTTCCTAGGTTGTTTCTTCTTCTTCTGATGTCCATCCTCTTTGACTTTCAGGATGGGGATTGAGCATTTTAGTCAGGAAGGTCTCTCTTGATTAGTTTCTTTAGATGTTCAGGGTTTTAGTAGGTTTATCCTATGTTATATGTCTATATGAGTGAGTATATACCGTGTGTGTCTTTCTGGACAGCTCACTCAGGATGACCCTTTCCAGGTCCCACCATTTACCTGCAAATTTCATGATTTCCTTATTTTTCATTGCAGAGTAATAATTGTGTAAATATACGACAATTTTTGCATCCATTCTTCAGTTGAGGGACATCTAGGTTGTTTCCAGCTTCTGGCTATTACAAATAAAGCTGCTACAAACATGGTTGAGCAAATGTCCTTGTTGTGTACTTGAGCCTCTTTTGTATATATGCCTGGGAGTGGTATGGCTGGATCTTGAGGAAGCACTATTCCTAGTTGTCTGAGAAAGCACCAGATTGATTTCCAGAGTGGCTTTACAAGTTTACATTCCCACCAGCAGTGGAGGAGGGTACCCCTTTTTACACAACCTCTCCAGCATGTGTTGTCACTTAAGTTTTTCATCTTGGCCATTCTGATGGGTGTAAAGAGAAATCTCAGGGTTGTTTTGATTTGCATTTCCCTAATGGCTAATGACATTGAGCATATCTTTAAGTGTTTCTCTGCCATTCGATATTCCTCTATCGAGAATTCTCTGTTTAGCTCTGTTCCCCATTTTTTAATTGGATTACTTGGTTTGTTGCTTTTCAGCTTCTTTAGTTCTTTATATATACTGGATATCAGCCCTCTGTCAGATAAAGGGTTGGTGATGATTCTTTCCCAATCTGTAGGCAGTCATTTTGTTTTGATGACGGTGTCCTTTGCTTTACAGAAGCTTTTCAATTTCATGAGGTCCCATTTATTGATTGTTGCTCTTAGAGCCTGTGCTATTGTTGTTCTGTTCAGGAAGTTGTCTCCTGTACCAATGAGTTCTAGGGTATTACCCACTTTTTTTTCAAGCCAATTTAATGTGTCTGGTTTTATGTTGAGGTCTTTGATCCACTTAGACTTCAGTTTTGTGCAGGGTGATAAGTATAGATCTATTTTCATGTTTCTACATGTAGACATCCAGTTGGACCAGCACCATTTGTTGAAGATGCTATTTTTTTTCCATTGTATGGTTTTGGCATCTTTGTCAAAGATCAGGTGTCTATAAGTGTGTGGGTTTATTTCTGGGTCTTCTGTTCAGTTCCATTGATCCACCATTGTGTTTCTATGTCAGGACCATGCAGTTTTTATAACTGTTGCTCTATAGTACACCTTAAGATCAGAGATGCAAATACCTCCAGAAGATTTTTTATTGTAGAGGATTGTTTTAGCAATTCTGGGTTTCTTGTTATTCCATATGAAGTTGAGAATTTTTCTTTCCAAGTCTGTAAAGAATTATGTTGGTAATTTGATGGGAATAGCATTGAATCTGTAGATTGGTTTTGGTAAGATGGCCATTTTTACTATGTTAATCCTGCCAAGCCATGAGCATGGGAGATCTTTCCATCTTCTGATATCTTCTTCTCATTCGTTCTTCAGGACTTTAAGTTTGTTTCAAACAGACCTTTCATTTGCTTGGTTAGGGTTACACCAAGGTATTTTATGTCATTTGTGGCTATTTTGAAGGGTATTGTTTCCCTAATTTCTTTCTCAGCCCCTTTGTCTTTTGTATACAGGAGGGCTACTAATTTTTTTGAGTTAATTTTGTGTCTGGCCACATTGCTGAAGGTGTTTATCAGTTGTAGGAGTTCCCTGGTAGAGTTTTTGGTGTCACTCACATATATTATCATATCATATGCAAATAGTGATACTTTGACTTCTTCCTTTCCAATCTGTATCCCCTTGATCTCCTTCAACTGTCTTATTGTTCTAACAAGGACTTCCAGAACTATGTTGAAAAGATATGGCAAGAGTGGGCAGCCTTGTCTTGTCCCTGATTTCAGTGGGATTGCTTTAAGGTTCTCTCCATTCAGTTTGATGTTGGCTAGAGACTTGCTGTATATTGCATTTACTATGTTCAGATATGTGCCTTGTATCCCTGATCTCTCCAATACTTTAATCATGAATGGATGTTGGATTTTGTCAAATGCTTTTTCAGCATCTAGGGAGATTATCATGTGTGTTTTTTTTTTCTTTTAGTTTGTTAATACCGTGGATCACATTGGTGGATTTCCATATATTGAACCATGCCTGCATATCTTGGATGAAGCCTACTTAGTCATAGTGGATAATATCTTTGATGTGTTCTTATATTCGGGTTATATTGTTGAGTATTTTTGCATCAGTGTTCATAAGGCAGATTATCCTGAAATTCTCTTTCTTTGTTGGGTCTTTGTGAGGTTTAGGTACTAAGGTGACTGTGGGTTCATAGAATGAGTTTGGTAATGTTCCTTCTGTTTCTATTTTGTAGAATAGTTTGAAGAGAATTGGAATTAGCTCTTCTTTGAAGGTCTGGTAGAATTCTGTGCTGAAACCTTCTGGTCCTGGGCTTTTTTTGGATGAGAGACTTTCGATGACTGCTTCTATTTCCTTGGGGGATATAGGACTATTTAATTGATTTACCTGGTCCTGAACCAGCTTTGGTAAGTTGAATCGATTAAGAAAATTGTCCATTTCATTTAGATTTTCAAATTTTGTGGCATATAGACTTTTGAAGTAAGACCTAATGATTGTTTGGTTTTCCTTAGTGTCTGTAGTTATGTCCCTCTTTTCATTTCTGATTTTGTTGATTTGGATGGTGTCTCTCTGCCTTTTAGTTAGCTTGGCTAAAGGTTTGTCTTTCTTGTTGATTTTCTCAAAGAACCAGCTCTTGGTTTTATTGATTCTTTGAATTGTTTGATTTGATTCTAATTGATTGATTTCAGCCCTGAGTTTGAATATTTCCAGCCATCTACTCCTTTTTGGTGTGTCTGCTTTTTCTTTTTCTAGGTTTTTAACTGAGCCATTAGGTTGCTTGAATGAGCTGTCTCCAATTTCTTCTTAAAGGCACTTAGTGCTATGAACTTTCCTGTTAGCACTGCTTTCATTGTGTCCCACAAGTTTGGGTATGTTGTGCCTTCATTTTCATTGAATTCTAGGAAGACTTTAATCTTTATTTCTTCCCTGACCCAGCTGTCATTTAGTAGCAAGTTGTTCAGTTTCCATGTGTGTGTAGGCTTTTTGCTATTTCTGTTTTTGTTGAGGTCCAACTTTATTCCATGCTGATCAGACAGGATACAAGGGATTATTTCAATCTTCTTGTATTTTTTAAGACTTGCTTTGTGACCAACTATATGGTGTATTTTGGAGAAGGTTCCATGAGGTGCTGAGAAGAAGGTAAATTCTTTTGTGTTTGGGTGTAAGGTTCTGTAAATGTCTGTTAGGTCCATTTGATTCATGACCTCTGTTTCTTTGTTTAATTTCTGTTTTGTTGACCTGTCCTTTGTTGAGAGTGGGGTGTTGAAGTCTCCCACTATTAATGTGTGGTGATTTATATGTGGTTTAAATTTTATCAATGTTTCTTTAACAAATGTGGGTGTTCTTGTATTCGGGGCATAGATGTTCAGGATTGTTATGTCTTCCTGTTGGAATTTTCCCTTGATGAGTATGAAGTGTCCTTCCCCATCTGTTTTAATTTTGGTTGAAAGTCTATTTTATCAGATATTAGAATGACTACTCCTGCCTGTTTCTTAGGCCCATTTTCTTGGAAAACTGTCTTCCAACCCTTTACCCTCAGGTAATTTCTATCTTTGTGACTTAGGTGTGTTTCTTGTATGCAAGAGATTGCTGGGTTTTGTTTACACATCCATTCTGTTAGTCTGTGTCTTTTTATTGGAGAATTGAGTCCATTGATGTTGAGAGAGATTAATGACCAGTGGCCATTAGATCCTTTGATTTTGGTGTTGGCTGTGGTCAAAAGGTTGTTTACTTGGTTGCTTTTTGTTTTACTGTAGTAAGGTTAATTATTTCCTGTGTTTTCTTGAAAGTAGCTAGTTTTCTTGGGTTGTATTTTCCCTTCTAGTGTCTTCTGTAACACTGGATTTGTGTGTAGTTATCGTCGAAATTTGTTTTTGTTGTTGAATATCTTGTTTTCTCCATCTATGAGGACTGAGAGTTTTGCTGGGTATAGTAGCCTGGGCTGACATCTGTGTTCTCTTAGGGTCTGCATGATATCCATCCAGGCCCTTCTGACTTTCATAGTCTCTGTTGAAAAGTCAGGTGTGATTCTAATGGGGTTGCCATTATATGTTACTTGGCCTTTTTCCCTTGCAGCTTTTAGTATTTTTTCTTTGTTCTGTATACTTACGGTTTTGATTATTATGTGGCGGGAGGATTTTCTTTTCTGGTCTAATTTATTGGGTGTTCTATAGGCCTCTTGTATTCTTATTGGGCTCTCCTTTAAGTTGGGGAAATTTTCTTCAATGATTTTGTTGAAAATATTTTCTGTGCCTTGGAAGAGGGAATCTTCTTTTTCCTGTATTCCTATTATTCTTAAGTTTTGTCTTTTTATGTTTTCATGAATTTCTTGGATGGTCTGTGTCAGGAATTTTTTAGATCTAACATTTTCTTTGACAGATACATCTATTTCTTCCATTGTATCTTCCACACCTGAGATTCTTTCTTTCATCTCTTGTAGTCTATTGGTTATGCTAACCTCTGTAGTTCCTGTTTTCTTCCCTAAGTTCTTTCTCTCCACAATTTCCTCCATTTGTGTTTTCTTTAATTTTTCCAATTCTCTCTTCAGATCTTGAGGTTTTTGTTGTTTTCCTTCACCTTTCTCACTGTATTTTCCTGTTTTTCCTTTAATTCCTTCAGCTGTTTGTTTGAATAATCCTCTGTTTCTTTTATTTCTTTCAGTGATTTAAGCATTTCCTCTCTAAAGGACACAAACTATTTGGCTGCAACTTCCTGTATTTCTTTACAGATGGTGAAAATCTGTTTGTTTTTATCTTCCTCTATTTCTTTATGGATGGCCATAATCTGTTTGAGTTATCTTCCCCTGGGTCTTTACGCATTTTATTTGTTTCCTCTGTTATCCTCTTCATGAGCAAAGATGTTAGGTATTCTACTTGAATTTTAATTATGCTGGGGTGTCCAGGGCTACTTGGCCCTGGATAACTGGGTTCTAGAGATGCCATATTGCTCTGTCTTTTGTTGGTTGAGCTTTTATGCTGGCCTCTACCCATTGGGCTATATTAGGTGTTTGGAGTTAGTTTCTGGTGGTTCCTGGAATCCTGTGGTGGAGAAAATCCCCTTGGATGGAAGAAGGAACCCTTCTCAGCTTTTTTTGTATAGTCACTGGATGGCCGTTGGTTTTCAGGAGTTGCCGCTGCTTACCTCAGGCATAGAGACCTGAGTGGTAACTGTGGTCCTTGTTAGTCGAGAGGGCTCTCCTCTCACTTAGAGAAGTCCTGGAGACAGCTGCCCTGCTTCTGGGTTTCTTGCTGTAAATTTAGTGATCTGCTGCTGTAACCTTGTGTCCTATGGTTTGGTCAGTTTTGTTAGGGATAACTGGTTGTCCCTTGGAGCAGTATCTGGGGGGTTGATCTTGAGGATTCTGGGCTTCTGTAGGTCTGAGGTTGCAGCTCTGTGCCCCAGTACCCAAGCAGTAATCTGTGGTGGGTAGGTACCACTCTCCTGGCAACATCAGGCTATCTGGTGCACAGCAGCTCCCTGGGTTGGGCTGGTCTACGGGACCTTTTCCAGGGATATACTGGGTGGCCTAAGTCCCTCTCCTTTGCTTCATTCCCTGTGAGGATATCTCAAAACAGTGACTCCCAGTCTCTGGTGCCCTGGCACGCACAGCTCTGTCTGTGCCAGAAAGCTGGGCATGCAGCAACTGTCTGTGCTTGTGGCTGGAGCCCAATTCAGTGAGGATGGCTTGGACCCGCTGGTCTGTGAAACATTTTCTGGGGAAAGACTGGGTGACCCAAGTCAGTACTGTTTCCTTTCTTCCCTGTGGGGTTTTCTCTCGACTGGGACTCCCAGTCTCTGGTGTTTTTTGTGCCCACCGATCAGCCTGGGAAGGTGATCAGTACATGCAGGCCTGTGGCTGTGGTCTGGTAACCTAGTGCCTGCGCAACCCAGCATCTCTTCCGGGTTCTGGCTGGGGGACCTGAGTGTGGACCCGACTGATTCCCACGCCGTGGGGGTTTCCTCTCACCTGGGAAACATGATCGCTATTGTTTTAGGGCCCAGAGTTCAGTCTTTTGGTCACTATATGGAAAAATGTTGTCCTGCTCGAAGACACAGTGTTCTCCTGGTGCCGCCATCTTGCCCCCACTGAAATCAGCTTTTTAAATCCACTGCCAGAGCCCCAGTGGACAACCCTTTCATGGTGCAAATATTTTTTTTTTTTAATCTAAAGGCTCTTGAGGATGGCAGGACAGTGTTGAGAGGGGCTCATAGTCTCTTCACACTGAATAAAAATGAGTCCAAGAGTGTACCAAGAACCACAAGGCAGGCTGCTTGCTAAGAGAGAGACAGGCTACAACCAGAGCCCTCACTTTGGAAGGAAAACAAAGAAGGTCAGATGCAGTCTCTGCCAAGTACTAGAGTCGCAGTCAAGTCAGTCACTTACAGGCAGGATTCTGTCTCCTTAGTCAGCACCTTGAACTTGTCCAAGGCCTCACTTAACTCCTGGGGCAATTTCTGCGGGGGTGACATCACCTGTTTTGATGTTCCATAGTCAGTTTTGTGAGTTCAAAATTCAACCTGCTTTAAGGTATGGGGCCAGGAAGTGAATAACCTCATGAACAAAGGCCTCAAGGATCACATGAATTTAGGCTACATCCAGGATTACCCTAGCCAGGAGATGCTACATCCTGACTTCTAAGTACTAGGACCTTCAGGCGTTTATTAGCTTATGATCCTGGCCTCAGACCACCAGAGGCAGGAGTATGAAAGTGAAGGAGCTGGGCTGCATGAACACTCTTGATGACACTGAAGGAATACATCAGCTTTCTAAGAAGTTCCCAGGAGTCCATGCCACAGACCTGGCCCTTCCAGAAACTTGTGATGACATTTCTCTCAACCCTGGGTTCCTGTTGGTACACAGGTGCCCAGAGTACATCATCAATGTTTCCAATAAAGAGACTTTATTAACTCCAAAGGAGATTCCAATGAGCCACCAAGGTGAGGACAAGGGCCAAGTGCTGTGCTGCCCAAAATGCAACTCCCTGGCTTCAGCACTGTTGTCCCCTGGAAACTATGAAACGAAAATCCTCAGGTCCCATCACCTACCCCCAACTCCCAGGATCTGAAGGGAGTGCACACAGAAGACAGCACGCATTCCTGCATGTGCCTTCGGGATTGTGCTGACAAACACACACACACACACACACACACACACACACACACACTTACAGATAGCATGTCAAATTCAGGGAGGTGGCATTGCCTCAGAGTACAATGAATAGGACCAGAGATTGGCAGTGATGAGCTCCAGGCTTTTCAGGCACACCTTGAGATTCACCAAGTGGGTCCAGACTCCTCCAGCTCTTGCTGAGAGCAGCCAATCCCTGTGCACCTGCTGGTCAAGTACAAAGACTCAGCATAAACTCACGGCACCTAGGATCTCCCACAAGCCAACACCTGTTAAGGCCTTTAAACTGCATGATGATAGCTCACACACTATTGTCCTATCCACACACTGTGATTCACGCCATTGGACCTGCTTTTCATTCGGAGGAAGCAGAACAGCCTATGTCCCCAGGCTTCTGGTACTCCTATCCAGGCTTCAGGTTCTGCCTTTCAGATGTACTGAGGAAAATTAGTTTGGGCATGAGGATGCCGTGGAGTTGCAGTCTCCTGTGATGTGAAGAAAGAGGTTGACACATACGGGTCAAGACAGTCAACAGAGAGCTGGGCATAAATAATAACTACCTGTTGTCCAAATCCTTGTCAGTATGATGGGCCAGGATTCCACACAGTTGATCCTCTCACAGGTCATCCTCTCTAAATGAATGATCATTTTCTCTAACTTCATCATCTGTTGCTCCAGCTCATTGATTTTGGAGCATTGAGATGATGCCTTCCCAGTAGAGCCTGTTGGTAGATAAACACAAGTGAACTTGCACAGGAGAATGGCACAGGGACAGAAGAGACCATGCTGAGTCACAGCATAGACATGTGCCTCACTAAGTACTGCAATCTCCCTCACCCTGCAAGGCATAGCTAGTCCAGACACGCAGATTTAGAGGGGAATGTCAGCTGATATCTAAGGGGATGAAGGCAAGTCCTAGAGTCCCTCATTATTAGCACCATCAAGCCCTGATCACATGTGTCTAAGCCCAATGCATCTGAATGTCTGAGTCCTTGGCACATGCCCAGGGGAGTATTCCTCCCTGTTATTAGTATCAGATACCTATGGAACCTACAGAAATCTGCTAAGAATGATGTGCATCAACACACTAGCCTCAGAGGGACACCTCATTAGTCTCTCTGCTGCCCTTCTCCCACCCTCAAAATGAAATTAAGTGTCTCCCTGAATGGAGTTACAGTCCTGTCAATTCCTGGCCCCCTGCCAAAATCACCATGACAAATCCTTGATCTGGGTCTGCTCTTTAGGAAACGGAGAATCAGGATAGTCCCTTTCCTTCCCAGAGGTGACCAGCTGTTAAGCCCCACTCCTGGAAGGCCTAGCTCAAATCCCATCTCCTCTGGGAATCTCACCAACCCCTGCCCTCAACTCACTGTGCTTTCCAGAGAACCACTTATTTCTTGTTCTTCTGTATCCAGATGGAAGGCCAGATTCCTTCTGCCTCCCTCTGGCCTCTCTACACTCCCTGTTTGCTCTTCCAACAGCCTGCTCAGCCTAGACAACATGCCTACAGGAGAAAACTATAGGCACTGACCAAATGTCCCCAACGGTATTTACGTTGCCACAACACTGATGACATCAGACATCAGAGAGAATGCAGAGAGCTCTCTAGGATACAACAGAATGCCCAGAAAAGGGACTGTTAGGGTCCTCTGCACCAGCCCATATCAAAATCCTAACTAGCTCTTTCCCAAATCACCCACAGCCAAACTGCCCCTTCATCTAGCCTTCTCTGAGATACAAGGGAAGGCCTTCAGTACCTCCTCCTTCCTATCCACAGAGCTCTCTGATTCATTAGAATCCTGTCACTACTTCATCTATAGTGGATGAAGACTCATTTTCCAAACACAGCTAAACAGTGGCTCTCCCCCTCCTTAAAATCTCTGAGCAATAAAATAAGTAATAAAGTTTGCTAGGAAATTAGATCAGGATGATGAGGAAGAAACATCAGTTCCCCTGACATCAATAAGCATGTCAGGGATGATCCATAGAGCTGTTACAATGTTCTGGGCTTTGGGGGAGATATGGAGGTCCTGTCAAAACGAAGACAGATAATAATGATAATTTCCCTTAGTGATTCAGCAGAACACATTCCAGCCTTGATGTTAACAAAGGTGTGGTCAGCTATTGACAGGGAAAATGAAGATCATAAGGACTTGGGCTCCCAGGTGAGACCTCAGACACCAGGAGCAAACACTCACAGGAAGATTCATGGCCCAACCTGCACAAGAGTTTTTGGGAAATTTGACTGACTGTAGGGGGCAGATGCTGCTATGTAATAGCATTCTCGGTGGCAAAATTGAATATATCAATCAGTATGCAGAGACTGATGCATCAACAAAGGACCATGACACATGAAGAGAACCTAGACCCCCTGTTTGTATATAGCCCATAGGCAGCTCAGTCACCATGTGGGTCCCTGGGTAAGGGGAGCAGAAGATTCCTCTGACATGAAATCGGTTGCCTTCTCCTCAATCACTTCCCCTGGGTGATGTTGCCTTGCCTCTGTGTATTATTTCTTGGATGTATTTTACACCTCAAAATGTATGTAATTATTCATTTGTGTAGCTTTATCATCTGAGTGGCTATCCTAGCAAGGTTCAAACCATTTGCTAAATTACCTGACAAGAGAAGGCATGTGTGTAAGGAAATTAAATTGAGAAGAAAAACATAAAGACAAAAAGAGATACAGTAAAGAGCATTCATCAGTCAAGTCAATCTTTTATTTATTTTTTCCCTCTCACCCAATGCTAATAGAATATACGAGAAGATCCAAATAAGACAAACAGACTGAAGATGATGCATGCACTCCTGCAATCTCAGCACTCAGGGAAGCAGAGGCAAGAAGATCTCTGTGAGTTCAAGGTCAGCCTGGTCTACAAAGGGAGTCCAGGACAGTCAAGGCTACACAGAAAAATACTGTATCAAAAAAAAGAAAGAAAGAAAGAAAGAAAAGAAACAAACAAACAAAACAAAAACAACAAACAAACAAAATAGACAAATACACCCCTCATTTTTAACTCTGTAATTTAGACATGCTTTCTCTTCATTTTGGATATGGGTAGAGTTTTTGTTTTTTATTTTTATTTTTCCAGACAGGGTTTCTCTGTGTAGCCTTGGCTGTCCTGTAATCACTTTGTAGACCAGTCTGCCCTTGAACTCACAGAGATATGCCTGCCTCTGCATCCTGAGTGCTGTGATTAAAGGCATGTGAGACTACGCTCAGCTTGACCTCAATTCTTGGTTGTGAGCCTAGCCTTTAACAGCTGAGCCACCTCTCCAGCCCTTGGCCTCATTTTTTTGATACATAGTTATGAGAAAAAGTGGTAACAGTATATAAAATGCCAAATCTGAAATCTTTTCATGATAAAGTTTTTTTTTTTCATAATCAACTACAGGCAGATTACAGTAAGCTTTAAGTTAAATTTGGCCAAATTCAAATAAATTTTATTTTGCACATCATCTACAATGATGACATGAGAGGCCATGTGAATATACATCACTTATATGCTATTTTTTTCTTTTATGATACTCTGCTCCTTTTTTCATTTTTAAAAATTATCTATTGTTTCTTAACCCTTACTTGTATTCACTTAGATTTAAGTGGAACCCTTGCAGTTCCATTTCTTTTAATTCTTTTATTTATTCATTTAACAAATGTTTCTGTGTTGCCTACGAATTTTGCAGTAATCATCACATGAAGTTCACAAATACAGTCAGTCTTTTACCCACTGGGAAGAGTCATGTGAACATGTCACTAAACAGTTATATAAATAACTGTATTTCTATTTTAATTGAGATTTATGACAAAACACACAGTGACTAAGATACTTGGATGTTTACGCCTGTGGATGGCCGATGGATATTTCTTCATGAATATATTTAATCTAGGATATAATACACATACCATATAGTATGAAGAACATTAGAGGGATTCCAAGATGGCAACGACCAGCACATAACTTCTCTGAAGGGCACAGAATCTGAAACTCTGAAATTGGTGAATGGAGGAGCAACTGAAGCCAGAACATCAACATTGTGAATTCCTGAGTGAGAGGGGACAATCCATGAGCTGGGACAGTTTGTATCATGGTTACCAGTGGACTTCTCCAGGGACTGAAAGTGGCAAATATTCAACCCCCCTGCACTTCCCCTTGCCCTAAGGATGGGCCTCCATGCTTGACAGAGGCGGCGGTGGTTGCCCCAACCATGAGCCTCCATGTTTGGTGACTGAGACGTCAGAGGTGGCAGCCCCAAGTACAGGTTTCCCTGCTTGGTGGAATGACAGGAGACACCACTGAGCTGATAGATCTCCTACACTTTCATTTGCACCTGTGGGCCCAAATCTGAGAGTAGAGAACATGAGGAGCCTCTGTGCTTTCAAATTAGGTCTGCAAGCCTGTGAGTACACCATCAAGTGATTGCGTGCAGAGCCCCAGATCCAGGATCCCCTTACACTAGCAGCCAGATATCTGATCCCTTCCATCCACATCCCCACTGTAGGCAACTGAGGGATCCTTGGGACATCATTCTCAATATTGAAGCCCCTGTTCTAAAGGTCTACCAGTGGAGTCCAGGGAAATAACTCCTGGAGCACAGACAGATCTAAATACCAGGAAGACAATAAGATAAGCCTGTGGGCCACTGAGGTATTCAGGGCATCTGTGCATGTGCATTATGCCCACAAACAGCTCCAGCAACTCTACTGTGCTTAAGTTCTATCCTGCCTGGCATCTACAAGTTCTGGCACCCTGTCCTTTGAGGCACACTTACACACACACACACACAAGCACACACATGCTTACACACATGCACCTACAACTTTCCTCCCTTAGCTATAGCTGAAACTCCAACACCCACTCTCATCTAACTGAAGAATACTCCAGACAGCAGAGACAGACAGACCCAGTCTGAAATAGAGACTCAAAGAACAAACAGCGAAGGTTATAGATAAGCAGATGGCTAGAGGTCTGTGTAAGAACACATGCAACAAAAATCAGGACAGCATAGCTTCACCAGCAACCACAAAAATCAATGGATATGCTAATTCATAGGAAACACAAGAAAATGATCTCAAATCTGTGCTTATCTAGTTATTGGAGGCACATAAAGAGGAAACAAAGATCTAAAAGAAATATGGAAAATACAGTCAAACAAATAGAGGCTCATGTAGAGGCACAGGTAATGGAAGAAGAGAGGAAACAAACAAAAAAATAGAGGCCATAATGGAAATACAGGAATCCACATTCAAACAGATGAAGAATATGGTGCAAGACATGAAAACAGAATTAGAATCAATAAAGAAAACACAAGCAGAGAAAATCCTGGAGTTGGAGAACTTGGAGAAAAAAAAGATCAGGAACCACAAAGGTAAGTATAACTCATAGAATACAAGAGATGGAAGAGAGAATCTCAGGTGCTAAAGATACAATTGTAGAAACAGAAGGAACACTACCAAACTCATTCCATGAAACCAAAGCCACATTGATAAAGGGCACAAAGACTCAAGAAAAAAAAGAGACCTTCAGACCTATCTCTCTTATGAACATTGATTCAAAAATATTCAATAAAATATTTGCAAACTGAATCCAAGAACACATCAAAGATATCATCCACAATGACCAAGTAGGCTCCACCCTAGGAATGCAGGGGTGTTTCAATATATGGACATCAATCAATGTAATCCACCACATTAACAAACAGAAGGAGAAAAAAAAAATACACGATCATCTCCTTAGATGCCAAAAAAGCATTTGACAAAATCCAACACCCATTTATGTTAAAAGTCTTGGAGAGATCAAGGATATAAGGCACATACCTAAACATAGTAAAGGCAATATACAGCACACCTATAGCCAACATCAAACTAAATGGAGCGAAACTTAAATCAATCCCACTGAAATCAGGGACAAGACTGCCCACTCTCTCTGTATCTCTTCAACATAGTACTTGAAGTCCTAGGTAAAGCAGTAAAACAACTAAAGGAGATCAAGGAGATACAAATCGGAAAGGAAGAAGTCAAAGTATCACTATTTGCAGATGATATGATAGTATACATAAGTGAACCCAAGAATTCAACTAGAGAACTCCTTCCACTGATAAATACCTTCAGCAAAATGGCTGTATACAAAATCAACTAAAAAAAAATCAGTAGCCCTGCTGTAAATGAAAGACAAAAGGGCTGAGAAAGAAATTAGGTAAACAACACCCTTCACAATAGCCACTAATAACATTAAGTACCTTGGTGTGACTCTAGCCAAGCAATTAAAAGACAGGAATGAAAAAAAAAAAACAACCAACCAACCAACCAACCAAACAACCAAACAAACAAACAAAAAACCCTTCAAGTCTCTGAAGAAAGAAATTGAAGAAGATATCAGAAGAATGGAAAGATCTCCCATGCTCATGGATCAGTAGTATTAACATAGTGAAAATGGCTGCCCTGACAAAAGCAATCTACAGATTCAGTGCAATTCCTGTCAATTACCAACACAAATCTTTACAGAAGTTGAAAGAACAATTCTCAATTTCATATGGAAAAACAAAATTTCAGGATTGCTATAACAGTCCTGTATAACAGCAGATCATCTGGAGGTATCTCCATCCATGATCTCAAGCTGTACTACAGAACAACAGTAATAAAAACAGCATGGTACTGAGGTAGAAACAGAATGGTGGATCATGGGAATCAAATTGAAGATCCAGAAATAAACCTACACACCTATGGATACTTTATTTTTGACAAAGAAGCCAAAACCATACAATGGAAAAAAGAAGGCATCTTCAACAAACAGTGCTGATCTAACTGGATGTCTACATGTAGAAAAAATGGAAATAGATCCGTATTTATCACCCTGTAGAAAACTAAAATCCAAGCAGATCAAAGGTCTCAACATAAAACCAAACACATTAAATCTGTTAGAAGAAAAGGTGGGGAAGAGCCTTGAACTCATTGGCACAGGAGACAGTTTCCTGAACAGAACATCAATAGCACAGACTGTAAGATCAACAATGAATAAATGGGACCTTATGAAACTGAAGAGCTTCTGTAAAGCAAAGGACACTGTTACCAGAACAAAACAACAGCTTATAGACTGGGAAAGGGTCTTCACCAACCCTATACCTCACAGAAGACTAGCATATATATAAAACACAAGAAGTTAAACACCAACAACTTAAATAATACAATTAGAAATGAGGTACAGACCTAAACAGAATTCTCAATAGAGGAATATCGAAAAGCAGAGAAACACCTAAAGAAATGCTCAAGTCCTTAGTCATCAGGGAAATGCAAATTAAAATAAACCTGAGATTTCACCTTAAACCCATCAGAATGGCTAAAATAAAAACCTCAAGTGACAATACATGCTGGAGAAGATGTGGAGAAAGGGGCACCCTCCTCCATTGCTGATGGGAATGTAAACTTTTACAACCACTTTGTAAATCTATTTGGTGTTTTCATAAAATTAGGAATAATGCTTCCTCAAGATCCAGCTATACCACTCCTAGGCATATATCGAAAATATGCTCACTATATAACAAGGACACTTGCTCAGCCATGTTCATAGGAGCGTTATCCGAAATAGCCAGAATCTGGAATCAACCCAGATGTCCCTCAACTGAGGAATGATACAGAAATTGTTTTACATTTTCGCAATGGAATACTACTCGGCAATTTAAAAAAAGGAAATAATGAAATTTGCAGTCAAATGGTGGGAACTAGAAAAGACCATCCTGAGTGAGGTATTCCTAAGCAGAAAGACACACATGGTATATACACACTTATAAATGGATTAGACATGTAATATAAGATAAACGTACTAAAATCTGTACACCTAAAGAAGCTAAGCAAGAAGGAGGACCCTGGGTTAAATGACCAATCCTCACTCAAAAAGACAAATGGGACGGACATGGGAAGAGGGAGAAAACAGGGAACAAGACAGGAGCCTACCACAGAGGGGCTCTGAAAGACTCTACCTAGCAGTGTATTAAAGGAGCTGCTGAGTCTTATAGCCAAACTTTGGGCAGAGTTCAGGGAATCTTATGAAAGAAGGAGGAGATAGAAAGACCTGGAGGGGACAGGAGCTATATTAAGATAGCAACAGAACCAAAATATCTGGGCAAAGGGTCTTTTCTGAGACTGATACTCCAACCATGCATGAGATAACCTAGAAACCCTGCACAGTTGTAATTCCATGGCAGCTCAGTTTCCAAGTGGGTTTCCTAGTAATGGGAATAGGGACTATCTTTGACAGGTACTCAGTGGTTGGCTCTTTGATTCCCTCCCCCTGAGGGAGGAGCAGCCTTACCAGGCCACAGAGGAAGAGAATGCAGCCACTCCTGATGAGACCTGATAGGCTCTGGCCAGAAGGAAGGAGAAGAGGACTTCCCCTTTCAGTGGACTTTGGGAGGGTTATGGGAGGAGATGAGGGAGGGAGAGTGGGATTGGGAGGGGACAAGGGAGGGGCCTATAGCTGGGATACAAAGTGAATAAATTGTAACTAATAAATAAATATATAAATTTAAAAATTATATTCTGAGGGGGGGGGAAAGATGAACATTATTGATCAAGGAAAAGCTTGTCCAAAGATCCTATGTATATTTTTAATTTTTTAAAATTTTATTAATTAAAGATTATTCACTTTGTATCCCAGGTGTAGATCCTCCCCCATCCCCTCCCATTTCTATCTTCCCTCCTTATTCTTATCCTATGTCCTTCCCCCAGTCCAGTGATAGGGGAGATCTTCCTCCCCTTCCATCTGACCATAGTCTATCAGGTCTCATCAGGACTGGCTTCTTTATCTTCCTCTGCAGACTCATAATGCTGCTTCTCCCTCAGGTGGAGGTGATCCAAGAGCAAGCCCATGAGTTCATATCAGAGATGGTCCCTGGTCCTATTATTGAGGAACCCTCTTGGATACTGAGCTGCCTTAAAAACAACCTAGCTTGGCCAGGACTTAGCCAGCAAAGAGGTAGACTGGGTGAACAGGGAGGCTTGAGCTGAGTTCTCTAGGCTTTGCTAAAGATTATAAACTAATTTGTGTGTGCGTGTTTGTGTTGTGCAGCAATTAGAATTATAGTAATGTATAAAACATTGTTAAACTTCACTTGTGGAATGTTTGAAATCATTTCTTTCTTATTTAGAAACTGGTAGCCATGCCACTTCCTGCCCTGACATAGTCTTCAGTAATCATTTAAGCCTTGAAGCCCAGATGGATGAGAAGAGCAGGCACACTCCAGAGAACGGTAATGGTTCGCTTTTGCTCCACTCACATTTAGGCTTTGAGGGTCTTCCTCTTGTTTGCTCTGTGGAGTCACATGCCTGTGCTGTGTTGTTCTTCATCTTAAATTGTTCATTTTTTCAGTTTTATTTTTTTATTTATAATTTATTACAATTCATTCACTTTGTATCTTGGCTGTGGCCCCCTCCCTCGTCTCCTTCCAATCCCTCCCTTCCTCTTTCTTCTATCCCTATGCCCCTCCCCTACTGCACTGATGGGGAGGACCTCCTACCCTGCTATCTGACCCTAGCCTGTCAGGTTTCATCAAGGCTAGCTGCTGTATTGTCTTTCTCTGTGGCCGGCAAGGCTGTACCCCGCAGGGGGAGGTGATTTATTTTTAACCACACATCTTACTGAATCTGAAGAAGTCATTTCTTTGTAACAAGATGTGACCAGTCAGGACTTGGAATGAAGCTTAGCTGGAACTGGATCCCATCACTGACTGAGGACACTGGCCTATGGACGTATCACCAGATGGTATCTTGAGAATGCTTGCATAAGGGACCGGGGAGTGCAGGTTGGGACATGGAGAGATTAGAGGGTAGGCACGAGAGGTTATCTTGAGAATGCCTGCTTACAGGTGGTATCACTGGATGTTATTTTGTGAAGATGCTTCTGAGCCAGAAACCTGAAGTTTGAAACTATGTAAAAAGAAATTGGAGAAATGCAAACAAAAGAAAAATAATTCTTACACATATTTTAAAGAATATTTTGTTTATGATTGCTGTTACTGCACTAAATTATGAACTATTGGTTTCCTTTAATATTCTTACTTTGACTTTAACCAATAAATTATTTAATTACATACACAAAATATAATTATAGAGCTCTTTATCTACCAAAAAAACCAAAACCAAGATCCAAGGACTACATTCTGTGACAGTACTTTATTAAGAATTTAAGACAAGTGTAAAGTAACTTCCTTCTGTTAGAAACCTTACTTTTGTCTCAAGTTTTCCTTTCAACCTGGAAAAACAATTAATGGTTTGATCTTTTATGAGAGAGGAGTGAAGCCCAGAGATATTGTATCTCTTTCCCAAAGTAACGGTGTAATATTATATTTTAAATGCCATGCACAACAGATCTGGAATGAAGAGATTTATTGTACCGGGGTGGGGAGAGAGAGACAGAAACAGAGAGATAGAAAGGAGAGGCACAGTGGGAATGCATAGAAGAGAAAGAAGGGGATGGCGGGGTATCGGGAGAGAGAAAATCAGGGAGTGCTGTTTTTTTTGTTTGTTTGTTTGTTTGTTTTGTTTTTTGTTTAGTTTTTCAAATGCTGCTTTATTTGGGGGGGAGTTTTCCTTAAAGTTTATACCTCCATTCCAACCCCCCAACCCCAGGTAGGAGAAAAAGAAGGTTGAAGGGAAAGGTAGCGTAGGCCTCTTTACTTCTTCTGGCTGAGTAGGATGGTAGGATTTTTTTGTGGCAATACCAACCTCAGTTGTCAGGATATACAAAAGTCCAGGTAATTAGCAAACCAGTAAATGCAACAATCAGTCCTTCTCCACCTCCTCCAAGCAGCTGTGCCTTCTTCCTCTGGTCTATGATAGTCATACCCCTCAGAGTCCTCAGAATTCAACTAAGGGAGTTCTGTCCTTATCTGTGCTGACTCCATGGCTAGCTGCACAGGATGACATCAAAGGTTCCTAGGCCACTTGGATTCAGGCTGCCTATACACTAACATCCCTCCCTTTTTGTTTAATTTAAAAAAAAAATTAGAAGGAGGAATTAGGAAGGGGTGGCAAGGCAGGAATAAGGATGTTGGACTGTTTCTCCCGCAAGACAACTTAAAGTATATGAATGTAGGTTCCCTGGAAGCAGCGCCTGGCCTCCATGCAAGGGGATAAGAGAGAGAGGAAAATGCAAAAGTACCAAAATGTCAAGGTTATATGGTGAAGGGAAAAAGAAGCCCTTGCCCTGGAAAGTTCAAGGTACAGGGCAGGGGTATGCCATCTGTTTGTGGACTATTTGGCCTGGGAATGTAGCCAGATTTTTGTAATAAAAAGCTGATTGTCTCAAAGAAGGAGGGTGCATGTGCTTGCCTGAAAGTCCTACAGACCAGCTGCTGCCATGGGAAGGAGCACGCAGCAGCAAGAGAGACAGTCCATGTGGCCAGGCCATGTGGAAGCATCTCTAAGTAGTGACAGGACCTGGCCTGAGCTCCTCCTCTCCCTAAAATGTCACCAGTCCCAGGAACTAGGCTAACTAACATAACTAACAATGAGCGAGCTATCTATAGCCCTCAGGAATCTTAGGTATTTTCTGTGCTATGAATGTTCATAGGTCATCAGTTCCAGGAACAAGACAATAAAATTCCCTATCTAAGGAATAGGCTGGAGGTAGCCACAAGAATGGGATAGATTTTTGAGCAGGAAAAAGAGAGAAAGGAAACTGTGTTCATAGGAGGAATGGAATCGCCCAGACGTTGGATCCTCAAGGCAGTCAGTGGAAATAGCTGGTCTTTGCTGCCTATACTGACTGAGCTAATTAGTTGCACCTAGCAATCAGTGGAACTGGAGGCAAGTTTGTTACAGCCAGCATAGAGAATGGGACTTGGGGTCAACCACAAAATAATCCATCCGAGTCATGACATCGTTATAATATTACATTTAAAAACGCCACACAAACAGATCTGGTATGGAGATTTATTGTACGGGGTGGGGGTGGGGCCAGATAGAGATAGAGAGTGGGGGGAAGAGTGTAGGAGAAGAGAGAGAGGGATGGTGAGGCACCCTGAGGGAGAAAGTCAGAGGGTGCTCAGGTTTGCAGGCAGATTTTTATCTGCATGAGCCTCCATAGCTGCTTCATTTGATGACATCGTTGGTTGCTAGGCAACCAAGAGGCAGGCTGCCTATAGGCTAACACACAGTTAGTGTTGAATTTAAAAACAAAGGTTCAAAAGATCCCTCCATAGACTCTGGGCAGCATAGTGCCAAAGGTTTGACAAATAGATCCGACAAAAAGAAAACTGGAGGAATTTGTACCCAACCTCTCAAACTTGTGTCCTTGAGCTCTGAGCACTGTGCACATTGAGAGTGATAAAAGTTATTACACCAACCTGTCATCTAAATTACATTGTCTACTTAATATGTAAAAAAACAAATAGTAACTTGAGATACAGTGAAATAAAAATGCTTAGTTTTCCCAGCAAGAGTGATTATTTGAATATTTACTTTTTTCCCTGGAGTAAAGCCTTTTGTTTGATCAATGCTATACGCCTTTGTCAGTCATGGGCTTCATATCAGCTCATAATGGAATTTAACTTTGCTTTGATCCAGCATCTCTTTCTTTGTTTCTTTTTCTTTTTTTTTTGTCCTTGAAATCTTTTATTCTTATAGACCTTTTCTATACACCATATGATGCACAAGGGTGGAGATGATGTCTATAGTTTTAATCACTTACTCTCTAGTCCCAGTGTATTTATTTTTAATGCCAATAGTACATGCTGGGTGATTAGAAAGGGAGAAAACTGCAACACAGGGGCAAGAGTAATTAGATATATAAAACTGGAGTCAGGAGCACTTTGGAGAGACTTATATTTCCTACCGAGAAATACAGAAAAAGTCTTTATGGGACAGGTTACATTTAAATGAAAAGTAAATACTGGGACAATTAGAAATATATCCATGTAGAGGTGATAGATAAGAGCCAGACACTGAATTAAGACATGAGCAATGCAATTAGGCATGCAATTGCCTATAGGGGTAGCAAGTACCAAGCCCATTCATTTTGATACTTTCAGAGATCACTGTATCTAACAGCATCTCTTTCTTAATATTAAAGCTAAGTGAAATAAATGCCTATTTAAGTGTCAACTTAAAATACCTCTTTTATTAATTTAAAACTATTAGCTGTGAAATCCCAGACACTGAAATAATGACTGTTCAGAGTCCACAGGCTCAAGAGGCACAGCTACTGGCCTTAGGTAGCAGTGATGACTATACTGAAAATACCGGGCCCATTTAACTGCTTATCATGACTCTGTAAAATGTGTTACACTTACCTATCATATATCTATTTATATCTATCTATCTACCTACCTACCTACCTACCTATCTATCTATCTATCAATCATTTATTGCGGTGTGTGTTGGGATGCATGCTTTGGAGACAAGAGGAGAACTTGCATGTTCTACCTAGAGATCAAATTCAGTTTCTTGGGCTTGGCAGCACATGCCTTTATACAGCAAGTCAAATGTGGGCCCTCACATCTCTCTCAGGGGAATGTGAAGTTATGGAGCTGGGGTGTTATTCTAAAATGAGATCTAGCACATGGCTTTTGAGTCCCATAGAATGTTATGTGGCTTCGTCAGCCTTTCTCATTTGTTAAAAATTGTTCCTCAGAATCTACCTGCTAAGTGTAGGTGTTCCAAGTGACAGATGCCAACGACACTCTAGTCTTAGTATTCTGGACTTCTCACTACCATGGCTTTTGATCTGACTCCAGCCCTGGTTATAAACCTGCATTAAATATAACACCTTGATGAGACTACTCACCCTAGACTGATGAATGATCAGAATAAGTTAATGTTTTTGCTATGTGAATTTTTAAAATAGTGGATGACTAAAGCTTTTATCATTTGAAAATTCACATATTATTGAATAACAATGAAAGACAGTTATTGATACAAGCCAAAGGATTTGAAATACAGATGTGACCATTGCAGGTCATAAGTCTAGAAAGAGCTTTGCAGAGAAAATGAATTGGTAGATGGGTATTAAAAGAGGAGTATGAATAAATTCATCTTGACACAGTATACATCAATTGCTAAGATCACGTATTATGGAACTAAATAAAATATTTAATGTGTATTATAGGGAAAGTATTGTAAATAATTTATAAACAAGGAAATTGGTAAACAATTTTGATATTAAGCCATTCAGTTGTAATTGTCATTTTATCTTGAATCACATAAGCCAAAAATATAAAATGTTACGAATAAAAAAAGCAAAACAAACTTAAAATTTGGACTATATAGAAGGGTTAAAGGGTAATTTTTGCAATGGAAAAGAGAAAAATTGTTTTTCATTACAAAATTTATAATTTATACATAAGAAAAGTTACATGGCTAATTAAAATAGAAGTCTTTGTGAGTGCTGAGATTCTCACTGGTTAGGGTCACTGCGTGCTTTTGCAGAGGACTTGGTTCTGTTCCACATCAGTGGTTCACTACCTTCTACGTTACTTCCACGGGATCTTACAGCCCATTCTGGCCTTTGTAGTCACCATGGTGCACAGACATACATGCAGGCAAAATATAAATATACATAAAATAAGATAAAATTCAAAATAAAACAATATTGTTGTTCTCATTTTTGCATTGGCACTATTTATTTATTATGTGTATGCATATTCACATAATAGATAGATAGAAACAGACAGCTAGCTAGCTAGCTAGCTAGCTAGCTAGATAGATAGATAGATAAAGTGCTTGTCGAAGCTCACATATGGAGGTCAGAGGGTACCCTGCAAGAGTCACATGTCTCCCTCACCTCATTGGTTCCAGGGACTGAACTCAAATTTTTAGACTGCAGGATGAGGTGTATTATCTACTGCGGAAGTCTAGGCAGCCCCATTTAAAAAAAAATGTTTTTAATTGAAATAGAGTTACATCGCTTTCTTTCCTCCCTTTCCTCCTTTCTGCCTGTCTGTGCTACCCTGCAGCCATGAATCATCTGAAGGAATGGGCGGGCAAGGTAGCGTTAGCAGGCCTTCTGGTGTTGGTCTCCTTGGTTTGCCTGTGGTATATATGCAAGATTAGAGTCTCACAACAGCGTAATGCAGCCATGACCATTCAGGCCTTTACAGCCATTGAAGCAGGACAGTCTCCCCAAGCATGGTTGGCTACCATAAAAAGCTAAAATATTAAGCTCAGGATGCGAGGCTAAGCTCTGCCCTCAGGGTCAGCCGCTTTCGACCCAGAGAAGAGCATGTCTGATTGCATGCGGGTTGATGCCCCAGGTCCTGCCTCTGAGAAAAAGGTATCAGACGGGTCTGATGCTCTTTGGGTGGATGACACCTAAATGAACATCAGTACAAAGTCCCAATTTATTTCTAATATCAGAGATCAGACCTCTACTCTTGCCTGATGCGTCTAAAACAAAAAGGGGGAACTGTAGAGAGCTGCGGAATGCTATGCCTTAAAGATGGAGCTGGTTTCTGCCTTCCACCTTCCCGATGGTGAGTGCTCTCTGTCACGAACAATTCCACATTTGGCTAAGGCCGAGGATCTGGCTTGCTTCCATGTATGTGGACCTATCTGCATTGCCCACGAGGCACGCTGGGGTTGGCTACCCAGAGGCTATTTAAGCTGTGGGCTGGCTTTCCCCAGGGTCAGATGATTGTTCAAGGTTCCTGAATAAACTGCATTGAAAAAAAATACTAAAAGCTGCAAGGGAAAAAGGCCAAGTAATATATAATGGCAAACCCATCAGAACCACACCTGATTCTCAACAGTGAAAGCTAGAAGGGCCTGGACGGATATCATGCAGACCATAGGAGAACACAGATGTCAGCCTAGGCTACTGTACCCAGCAAAACTCTCAGTCCTTATAGACAAAAAAAAAAAAAAAAAAAAAAAAACAGATTTTCAATGACAAAAACAAATTCCAACAATACCTACACACAAATTCAGCATTACAGAAGATATTAGAAGAAAAAATACAACCCAAGAAAACTAACTACTTTCAAGAAAACACAGGAAATAAATAATCTCACTACAGCCAAACCAAAAGAAGCCAAGCACACAAATACACTACCACAGCCAACATCAATATCAAAGAATCTAACAGCCACTGGTCATTAATCTCTCTCAACATTAATGGATTCAAGTCTCCAATAAAAAGATACAGACTAACAGAATGGATGAGTAAAAAAGACCCAACAATCTGTTGCATACAAGAAACATACCTGAGTCACAAAGATAGACATTACCTGAGAGTAAAGGGCTCGAAGATGGTTTTCTAAGCAAATGGACCCAGGAAGCAAGCAGGAGTAGCCATTCTAATATCTAATACAGTAGACTTTCAACCAAAATTAATCAAAAGAGATGGGGAAGGAAACTTCATACTCATCAAATGAAAATTCCACCAGGAAGACATCACAATCCTGAACTTCTATGCCCCAAATACAAAGGCACCCACATTTGTAAAAGAAACATTAATAAAACTTACACCATACATAGATATTCACACATTAATAGTGGGAGACTTCAACACTCCACTCTCAACAAAGGACAGGTCAACAAAACAAAGTAAACAAAGAAACAATGTCTCTAACAGAGGTCATGAATCAAATGGACCTAACAGACATCTATAGAGCTTCTCACCCAAACAAAAAGAATTTACCTTCTTCTCAGCACCTCATGGAACCTTCTCCAAAATAGACGATATAGTTGGTCACAAAGCAAGCCTCAACAGAAACAAGAAAATTTAAATAATCCCTTGTATCCTATCTTATCACTATGGACTAGAGCTTGACCTCAACAACAGAAATAGCAAAAAGCCTACACACACATGGAAACTGAACAACTTGCTACTAAATGACAGCTGGGTCAGGGAAGAAATAAAGAAATTAATGTCTTCCTAGAATTCAATGAAAATAAAGGCACAACATACCCAAACTTATGGGACACAATGAAAGAGGTGATAGAGGAAAGTTCATAGCACGAAGTGCCTTCAAGAAGAAATTCAAAACATGTAATGCAAGCAACTTAGTGGCTCACCTAAAAGCCCTAGAGAAAAAAGAAGCAGACACACCAAAGAGGTGTAGGCAGCTGGATATAATCAAACTCAGGGCTGAAATCAATAAATTACAAACAAATAACACAATTCAAAGAATCAATGAAACCAAGAGATGGTTCTTTGAGAAAATCAACAAGATAGACAAACCCTTAGCCAAACTAACTGAAAGGCAGTGAGACAAAATCTCAATTAGCAAAATCAAAAATGAAAGGGGGACATAACAACAGACACCGAGGAAACCCAAACAATCTTTAGGTTTCACTTCAAAAGTCTTAACGCCATAAAATTTGAAAATCTAAATGAAATGGACAATTTTCTTGATTGATTCCATTTACCAAAGATGAATCAAGACCAGGTAAATCAATTAAATAGTCCTATATCCCCTAAGGAAATAGAAGTGGTTATCAAAAGTCTCCCATCCAAAAAAAGCCCAGGACCAGGTGGTTTCAGCACAGAATTCTACCAGACCTTGAAAGAAAGCTAACTTCAATTCTCTTCAAACTACTTCATGAAATAGAAACAGAAGGAACACTACCAAACTTATTCTATGAAGCCACAATCACTTTGGTACCTAAACCTTACAAAGATCCAACAAAGAAAGAAAATTTCAGGCCAATCTCCCTTATGAATATTGATGCAGAAATACTCAACAAAATACTTGCAAACTGAATCCCAGAACACATCAAAGATATCATCCATTATGACCAAGTAGGATTCATCCCAGGCATGCAGGCATGGTTCAATATATGGAAATCCACCAATGTGATCCACCATAAAAACAAACTGAAAGATAAAAAGCCACACATGATAATCTCCTTAGATGCTGAAAAAGCATTTCACAAAATCCAACCTCCATTCATGTTTAAAGTCTTGGAGTGATCAGGGATACAAGGCACATACCTAAACATAGTAAAGGCAATATACAGCAAACCTATAGCCAACATCAAACTAAACAGAGAGAAACTTAAATCAATCCCACTGAAATCAGGGACAAGGCAAGGCTGCCCACTTTCTCCATATCTCTTCTACATAGTCCTTGAAGTCCTAGTTAGAGTAATAAGACAATTCAAGGATATCAAGGGGATACAAATTGGGAAAAAAGAAGTCAAAGTATCATTATTTGCAGATGATATGATAGTATACCTGAGTGAGTCCAAAAATTCAACCACTGAACTCCTACAGCTGATAAATACCTTCAGCAAAGTGGCTGGATAAAAAATTAACTAAAAAAAAAAAAAAATCAGTAGCCTTCCTATATACAAAAGACAATGGGGCTGACAAAGAAATTAGGGAAACTACACCCTTCAAAATAGCCACAAAGGAAATAAACTAACTTGGTGTGACCCTAATCAAGCAAGTCAAAGACATGAATGAAAAAAATTTCAAGTCTCTGAAGAAAGAATTAGAAGAAGATATCAGAAGATGGAAAGATCTCCCATGCTCATGGCTTGGCAGGATTAACATAGTAAAAATGACCATTTTACCAAAAGCAATCTACAGATTAAATGCTGTTCCCATCAAATTACTACCACAATCCTTTACAGACCTTGAAAGAAAAATTCTCTGTATATACTGGATATTAGTCCTCTGTCAGATAAAGGGTTAGTGAAGATTCTTTCCCAATCTGTAGGCAGTCGTTTTGTTTTGATGACAGTATCCTTTGCTTTACAGAAACTTTTCAGTTTCATGAGGTCCCATTTATTGATTGTTGCTCTTAGAGCCTGTGCTGTTGGTGTTCTGTTCAGGAAGTTGTCTCCTGTGCCAATGAGTTCTAGGCTGTTCCCCACTTTTATTTCCAATTGATTTAGGGTATCTGGTTTTATGTTGAGGTCCTTGATCCACTTTGACTTTAGTTTTGTGCAGGGTGATAAATATGGATCTATTTTCATTTTTCTGCATGTAGACATCCAGTTGGTCCAGCACCATTTGTTGAAGATGCTGTCTTTTTTCCATTGAATGGATTTGGCTTCTTTGTCAAATATCAAGTATTCATAGGTGTGTGGATTTATTTCTGGGTCTTCTATGTGGTTCCATTGATCCTCCTTTCTGTTTCTATGCCAATACCATGCAGTTTTTATTACTGTTGCCCTGTAGTACAGCTTGAGATCAGGAATGGAGATACCTCCAGATGATCTGTTGTTGTACAGGATCGTTTTGGAGATTCTGGGTTTTTTATTTCTCCATATGAAGCCGAGAATCTTTTTTTCAAGGTCTGTAAAGAATTGAGTTGGTATTTTGATGGGAATTGAATTGAATCTGTAGATTGCTTTTGGCAGGATGGCCATTTTCACAATGTTAATCCTACCAATCCATGAGCACGGGAGATCTTTCCATCTTCTGATATCTTCTTTGATTTCTTTCTACATAGACTTGAAGTTTTTCTCAAACAGGTCTTTCACTTGCTTGGTTAGAGTCACACCAAGGTACTTTATGTTATTAGTGGCTATTGTGAAGGGTGTTGTTTCCTGAGCGCATCTGAAAGACTCTTAACTAGCAGTGTTTTCAAATCAAAGACTCATGACCAAACCTTTGGCAGAGTACAGGGAATCATAAGAAAGAAGGGGAGTTAGTCTGATGGGGAAAGGATAGGAGCTCCACAAGGACCAAATATATCTGGGCACAGGGTCTTTTCTGAGACTGACATTCAACCAAGGACCATGTATGGATATAACCTAGAACCTCCACTCAGATGTAGCCTGTGGTAGCTCAGTAACCAATTGGTTTCCCAAAGTGAGGGGAACAGGGACTATTTCTAACAGGAACTCAATGACTGGCTCTTTGGTCTCCCCACCCCCCAAGGGAGGAGCAGTCCTGTTAGGCCACAGAGGAGGGCTTTGCAGCCAGTCCTGAAGATACCTGATAAAACAGGATCAGATGAATGGGGAGGAGGTCCCCTCTATCAGTGGACTTGGAAAGGGGCATGGTGGAGATGAGGGAGGGAGGGAGGGACTGGGAGGGAATGAGGGATCGGGACACGGCTGGGATACAGTTAATAAAATGTAACTGATAAAAAAAATAAAAAAAAAAAAACTGAAAATTTTAATTTAAAAAAAAAAGAAAGAAAAATTCTCAACTTCATAAGGAATAACAAGAAACCCAGAATTGCTAAAACAATTTTCTACAATAAAAGATCTTCTGGAGGTATCTCCATCCCTGAGCTCAAGCTGTACTATAGAGTAACAGTAATAAAAACTGCATGGTACTAGCATAGAAACAGAATGGTGGATCAATGTAATTGAATGAAAGACCCAGAAATAAGCCTGCATACTTATGGACACCTGATCTTTGACAAAGATGCCAAAACCATACAATGGAATAAAGATAGCATCTTCAACAAATGGTGCTGGTCCTATTGGATGTCTACATGTAGAAAAATGCAAATAGATCCATACTTATCACCCTACACAAGACTAAAGTCCTAGTGGATCAAAGACTTCAATATAAAATCAGACAAATTAAACTTGTTAGAAGAAAAATTGGGAAGAGCCTTGAACTCATTGGCACAGGAGACAAGTTCCTGAACTGGACACCAACAACACATGCTCTAAGAGCAACAATCAGTAAATGGGACTTCATGAAACTAAAAAGCTTCCTTAAAGCAAAGGACACTGTTGTCAAAAACAAAACAACTGCCTACAGTTTGGGAAAGGGTCTTCACCAACTCTATATGACAGAGGGCTAATATCCAGAATATATAAAGAACTCAAGAAGTTAAACAGCAACAAACCACGTTATCCAATTTAAAACATGGGGTACAGAGCTAAACAGAATATTCTCAATTAGAGGAATATCGAATGGGAGACAAACACTTAAAGAAATGTTCAATGTCCTTAGTCATCAGGGAAATGAAAATCAAAACAACCCTGAGATTTCACCTTACACCCATCAGAATGGCTAAGATGAATAACTCAAGTGACAACACATGCTGGAGAGGATGTGGAGAAAGGGGAACCCTCCTCCACTGCTGGTGGGAATGTAAACTTGTGCAACCACTTTGGAAATCATTCTGGCACCTTCTCAGACAATTAGGAATAACACTTCCTCAAGATCCAGCTACACCACTGCTAGGTACATATCCAAAAGATGCTCAAGAACACAACAAGAACATCTGCTCAGCCATGCTTGTAGCAGCAATTACAAACAAGGAAATCATCACATTTGCAGGTAAATGGTAGGAACTGGAAAAAATCATCCTGAGTGAAGTATCCCAGAAGCAGAAAGACACACAGGGTATGTACTCACTCATAAGTGGACATTAGATATATAATATAGGATAAACATACTAAAATCTGTACACCTAAGGAAGCTAATCAAGAAAGAGGACTCTGTCTAAGATGCTCAATCCTCATTCAGAAAGGCAAAGAGATAGACATTGGAGTAAGGAGGAAACAGGGAACAGGATAGGAGCCTACCATAAAGGGCCTCTGAAAGGCTCTACCCTGCAGGGTTTCAAGGTAGATGCTGAGACTCATAGCCAAACTTTGGGCAGAGTGCAAGGAAACTCATGAAAGAAGTGAGAGATAGTAAGACCTGGAGAGGACAGGAGATCCACAAGGAAAGCAACAGATACAAGAATTCTGGGCACAGGGGTCTTTTCTGAGACTGATACTCCAGCCACAGACCACTCATGGAGATGGCCTGGAACCCCTGCACAGAGGTAGCCCATGGTAGTTCAGTCTCCAAGTGGGTTTCAAAGTCTCTGACAGGAACTGATTGGCCTCCTCTTTGTTCACCTCCCTCTGAGTGGGGAGCAGCCTCACCAGGCCACAATGCAGCCACTCCTGATGAGACCTGATAGACTAGGATCAGAGGGAAGGGGGAGGAGGACCTCCTTATCAGTGGACTGGGGGAAGGGCATGGGTGGAGAGGGGAGGAGGGAGGGAGCTACAGGGGGGATACAAAGTGAATAAACTCTAATAAAAAATTAAAAAATCTTTAAGAAAACTTACAGAAGGACTGTTACATGTTGATACAGAATATGTAGTAAACTGTATTTTTACATACAGCTGTACAATAAAATGTTTGCCATGCAATCTTATAATTAAGAATGTGCATTACCTTTTCATTGATCTATTATTGTTTTGACTTTACACTTTTAGGTTCTACTGGATGACAGAATCTCTTTTGATTCTGTTCTCCTTCATATGATGCTGTACACTTGAAATCTTCATGCATTTTTTTTGAAATCTTTATTTATAAATTGACAAAACTGAAAGAAAATCTCCCTTTTTATGTCTTTGTAATAGAGAACTCAGTCGAGCTCTCTTACATGGTGGAAGACATCAGACCACTGTTCAGCAAATATCTCCTGCCTTGCCCTTCTCATGGGAAGAATGTGCTTGCAATTTGACCACCACAGAGCCTTTGATCAGTGGCATGTGGGAAACTGTGACAGAGCTTGCTGTCAGCTGAGAGGAAGGACTCCAGAACAGGCTTCTTATGTTCACTGGGTCCTGGAACTGGACTTAGTAGTAGGAATATAGCCTAGACTAGCAAACCTCAGACAAGTGACTAAATTACATCTCGGTACAGAAATGTGAGTCTGAAACAAGCATTGGGGAGCCTGAATAATACACGTGCCCACAAATATCAGACACTTTCATTCCTTTAGGACTTATTTTTTCCTGAGATTGGAAGAATTAAGTTTGTCTAAGGAAATAGTTGTCAATTTCCGTAACATGTTGTTATTTTCTAAAAATGTAGGAACTTATAGATAGCTTTCTAAACTTAATATGGTGCCAGGAATTTAGCTTACTGATGAGATTTCATAACCACCCATATGCAAGTCTTTTCTTTATATTTATCCTGTCTGCATTTGGATTAGTTTGGAGAAGTCTGTTATAGTTAGTCACATGTAGTTATAAGCCACTCAGTGTGTCATCTGAGAATGTAACTCAGATTGTTTAGAAGAAAAGGAAATCATCTCAGCCACTGGACCATGTCTCCACCTTCTTACCACCTTCTTTTTTTTTTCTCAATGCAGTTTATTCAGGAACCTTGAACAATCTTCTGACCCTGGGGAAAGCCAGCCCACAGCTTAAATAGCCTCTGGGTAGCCAACCCCAGCGTGCCTCGTGGGCAATGCAGATAGGTCCACATACATGGAAGCAAGCCAGATCCTCGGCCTTAGCCAAATGTGGAGTTGTTCGTGACAGAGAGCACTCACCATCGGGAAGGTGGAAGGCAGAAACCAGCTCCTTCTTTAAGGCTCGGCATTATGCAGCTCTCTACAGTTCCCCCTTTTTGTTTTAGACGCATCAGGTAAGAGTAGATGTCTGATCTCTGATATTAGAAATAAATTGGGACTTTGTACCGATGTTCATTTAGGTGTCATCCACCCAAAGAGCATCAGACCCATCTGATACCTTTTTCTCAGAGGCGGGACCTGGGGCATCAACCCGCATGCAATCAGACATGCTCTTCTCTGGGTCCAAAGCGGCTGACCCTGAGTGCAGTGCTTAGCCTCGCATCCTGAGCGTAACATTTTAGCTTTTTATGGTAGCCAACCATGCTTGGGGAGACTGTCCTGCTTCAATGGCTGTAAAGGCCTGAATGATTATGGCTGCATTACGCCGTTGTGAGACTCTAATCTTGCATATATACCACAGGCAAACCAAGGAGACCAACACCAGAAGGCCTGCTAACGCTCCCATGCCCGCCCATTCCTTCAAATGATTCATGGCTGCAGCAATCCATGATGATAATCCTGTGGCTAGTCCTGCGTCCACTCTGGTAGAATTTACCATGACAATGGCCACTCTCAGCTGCTCCATCGTAGTATCGAATTCTCCAGTCCAATTACCTAAAATATAGCTCGACAATTGTTTAGACAGATTTGCCGCACAGGAAAAATTCTCATGTTGTATGCTAGTGACTCAAAGTCCAGCATACTTTCATTGACAGCCAAGTTGAGCGATTTGCCATAGGGTATCAATTTGCTCCTGCACGAGGTCAATCCTCTGATTGAACACCATCAAGCCTCCTTTTAGTTGAGCATTAATTCCTTTTTGTACATCTAAGGCATGAGCTACATTGGCTAAAAGATTATTCAGGGTCTGAGCAGTCTGCACAGTATAACTCATGGCTAATGCCCCGGTGGTAGCTCCAACAGCCGCCAATGAGATGGCAGTAACAATGGCGGCTGTAATTCCAAGATCCCTTTTCTGTCTGAAGAGAGTCATAGTGTGAGGGGCATCAACGGGCACAGGTACCCAGCGAGGCATGCGAGTAACCAGGGCATACCTAAATTTACTAGCATTCCAGCATTGGGCAAAAAAGCAAGTATCATTACCACAATTACTTGGCTCTATCTGGCTATCAATGAATAAAAATGGGGGTTATAAACAAACAGGTGTGGACTTATAGGATATATTATGAGAAGCCTTAACCCCCTCATTGGAACATCCTGCATCAGTTCTAGAACTAGCAGTGGTGGTGTCCGAGGTCTGAGTAGGTTCAGGAGACCATTGCCCCCAGGGGCGAGACGTGCTCCATGTAAATTGACTAGCTCCATGGTTTCCTCCACTTTTGAAAGTCATTTAAGGTTCTTAAATTATCTTTTCTTTCAACAAATGGTGCTGGTCCAACTGGATGTCCACATGTAGCAAAAAGAAAATAGATCCACACTTATCACCCTGCACAAAACTGAAGTCCAAGTGGATTAAAGACCTCAACATAAAACCAGACATGTTAAATCGGCTAGAAAAAAAAGTGGGGAATACCCTAGAACTCATCGGTACAGGAGAAAACTTCCTGAACAGAACACCAACAGCACAGGCTCTAAGAGCAACAATCAATAAATGGGACCTCATGAAATTGAAAAGCTTCTGTAAAGCAAAGGACACAGTCATCAAAACAAAGCGACTGCCTACAGATTGGGAAAGAATCATCACCAACCCTTTATCTGACAAAGGACTCATATCCAGTATATATAAAGAACTAAAGAAGCTGAAAAGCAGCAAACCAAGTAATCCACTTAAAAAAATGGGGAACAGAGCTAAACAGAGAATTCTCTGTAGAGGAATATCGAATGGCAGAGAAGCACTTAAAGAAATGCTCAACCTCATTAGCCATTAGAGAAATGCAAATCAAAACAACCCTGAGATTTCACCTTACACCCATCAGAATGGCCAAGATCAAAAACTCAAGTGACAACACATGCTGGAGAGGTTGTGGAGAAAGGGGAACCCTCCTCCACTGCTGGTGGGAATGTAAACTTGTACAACCACTCTGGAAATCAATCTGGAGCTTTCTTAGACAACTAGGAATAGCGCTCCCTCAAGATCCAGCCATACCACTCCTGGCATATATCCAAAAGAGGCTCAAGTACACAAAAAGGACATTTGCTCAACCATGTTTGTAGCAGCTTTATTTGTAATAGCCAGAAGCTGGAAACAACCCAGATGCCCCTCAACTGAAGAATGGATGCAGAAATTGTGGTACATCTATACAATGGAATATTACTCAGCAGTGAAAAATAAGGAAATCATGAAATTTGCAGGTAAATGTTGGGACCTGGAAAGGATCATCCTGAGTGAGTTGTCCCAGAAGCAAAAAGACACACATGGTATATACTCACTTATATAGACATACAACATAGGACAAACCCACTAAAATCTGTGCATCTAAAGAAACTAAGCAAGAGAGAGGACCCTAACTAAAATGCTCAATCCCCATCCTGAAAGGCAAAGAGGATGGACATCAGAAGAAGAAGAAAACAGGAAACAACCTAGGAACCTACCACAGAGGGCCTCTGAAAGCCTCTGCCCTACAGACTATCAAAGCAGATGCTGAGCCTGATGGGCAACTGTTGGGCAGAGTGAATGGAATTTTATGTTAGAACTGGGAAATAATAAGAGCTGGAGAGGACAGGGCCCCCACAAAGAGAGCAACTGAACAAGAAAATTTGAACACAGGGAACTTCCCAGAGACTCATACTCCAACCAAGGACTATTCATGGAGATAACCCAGAACCCCTGCACAGATGTAGCCCAGGGCAGTTCAGAGTCCAATTGGGTTACATAGTAATGGGAAGAGGGACTGCCTCTGACATAATCTGATTGTCCTGCTCTTTGATTACCTCCCCCTGGGGGGGAGCAGCCTTACCAGGCCATAGTAGAGGACAATGCAGCCACTTTTGATGTGAACTGATGGACTAAGATCAGAAAGGAGAGGAGAACCTCCCCTATTAGTGGACTTGGGGAGTGGCATGCATGCAGAAAGGGGAGGGAGGGTGGGATCGGGAGGGGAGGAGGGAGGGGCTTATGGGGGGATGCAGAATGAATAAAGTGTAACTTACCACCTTCTTAAAGAACACATATAGAGAGTATCTAGACATTTTCCATGAAACCCTATTTTATGATACAAAGGTATAAGGAATTCAAAGTATATTTTATATTTTAATTTCTCTCTGGTGAATATTATAGAGAAAATAACCTTTCTCATAGTATTGAATTTTTAACTTTGAAGTTTTATTATTATTATTAGTAGTAGTATTATTAAGTACTATTTTAGGATATTAGTGCACACACACACACACACACACACACACACATATATATAAACTTATATGTTGACCATCATTTTATATACACATACACACACACACACACACACACACACACACATATATATAATGATGGTCAGCATATAAGTTTGTGGAGTTGTTTGTTTTTCTCCCAAATTTACATGGATTCCAAATATTAAATTCAGGCTGTCATGTTTACATTGTATGAAAAGCAAACAGCTTTATCCACTGAGCCATCGCACTGACCCATCAAAGCTTTATTTCAGAGCTTAAAATAATTCACACAAAGCCAAAGACCAAAAATAGTTTACCTAGTTTTTAGTGCTGCAAAGTAATTGGTAGGTAAACTATCATTATCTGCAACAAGTTTCCACAGGCAAGTTTTATTTTCAGATTCATATTTTGTACACTTACTTTTTAAATAAATATTTATTTATTTATTCAATTTACATTCTAATTGTAGCTCCTCCCTCCTCTCTGTCCATAAATATATGGACAGAAGATACATTTAAGGAGTTTAGGGAGAAAAAAAATTTTTCCTTTGGTACACATTTGAAAACTTTTAGGCTCATGGTCTTGGTAGGTGGAGGAGAGTAGTTCCCAAAACCAGGCAAAAAGGGAGGGACACCACCCACTAGAATTAGCAATAGATGGGGAACCTTAGGCTGTTGATAGACAGGGGTACTCATCAGGAGTCCTTTTGACCTGTGAGAGGTGAACCCAAGTCAATTCCCTGAAGCTTACAAGAATCTTTTCAAGTTTAAGATAAGTTTCAGACATATTAGCATTACTAAAGCCCACACTTAAGCGAAGGTAATAGCACACTCTTTAAGGAGAGCTCACAGAAGACAGAAGCCTTCCATGGAACAGAAGGGGCAAAAACTTGCTTGATCTTGATTTTCAGTATGACTACAAACCAGGAAAGAAAGGCTTTTCCCTCTTTCCAGAAGACTTCATGTATATTGATTCAGCACAATGAGAAGCACTTTTAAGTCTATACTTAAAAGACAACCTGAGAAAATTTAAAATTGTGAGCTCAAAATAATAGTAATAGTGGATTATATGGTGGGAGGCTTTACCAGAGTTAGTCTGATAGCTTATCAAAACCCCATTGATTAATGTTAAAGATAAGGACTTTGAAGTCTTAATACAACAGACGAGGGAAAGGAATCTAAAGCACTTTTCATGCCTTTTATAAACCTTCAATCGCTTTTTCAATAACTACTTTCTTATCACCATTTAAGTTTTCATGTCCTTCAACCCTCATAACTTGCATTTACCAACCTTAAGACACCTTCTTAGATCCTAAAACACTTTCTTAGATCCTCACAACTTAAGCTTCTGTATCCTGAGACCTCACACAAACTTTATATTTTTCCCTATCCAATCATGAGACACAGGTGGTTGATTATTGGGAACAGTCACAGTCAGGGAGTTCCTTATATAAGGGAACAGTAAAAAGTTACATTCAAACCTGTTTTCTGAGTCTGGTAACAAAGTCTTACTAGACCTATTAGCTCTAGGAGAGTGGGGCCTGTAGCCTGATATTTTACTCATGAAGATAACCAGGAAGGCAACTGAAACCTTGGACTCTGCACTTAAACCGATACATCTTTTACTAGTCTGTCTCTGAACCCATGAGAGACCTGAGAAGAATACATTTTACTTGATTAAACAGAAAGTGCAGAGCAAGCAGCTTCCAAATCCATTAAAAATAATAGAGATTACCAGGAAAGCCACGCAAGGTTCCTCTGTGGTTGGTGGGGCTTCCGTCTTTGGCTTCCAGGAACAGAAGATGTGACAGACTTTTTCTGTGAAGCGGCAACTTGGGCAGGCTGTCCTGGGGTGGCTGGCAGGCCCCTTTATCTGCAGCACAGACCTGGTGCAGCCGGCAGTGGTAGGTGATGATGTAGGAGATTGCTAGGTCCCTGAGGGCAGGGTAGTGGAATTGCCTGTACGGTAATAGGGCTGTGGCTTGGGTCTCTGGGTCTGAAGCCCAACAGAAAGAAGAAAAGACACACTCTACTTTACAGTCTTATTCCATGTGTTTTTATTTTGCATTAAAGATTTATTTTAAATGAAACTATGAAACAACTAAAAGTACTATGGATAAATATTTAAATAAGCTCGAAAAGAGTCTGGTTTCCTAAGTATTAAAATAAATGCTGAAATTTCAGAGAAATAGTACTTGATAGAACTGCATTAAAACGCATTTGACATAACTGCTCAACAGAAAATCACACTGACAAGTAAATACTACAGACAGATTTGTAATGTGCATCATAGGAATCGGTTGGGTTTCTATGTGGAAACAGATGACACGTACAGATGAGATAACCGAAGAAATGTAAATCACTGTAAAAATGTGTGAGTGGGGTTGACAAGCACACAAATCCCAGGAGGAGATAGTTCACTGGAGGCCCTTGGCCCTACCTGGCCTGCAATACTTGGGAGCAGCAGCCGAGGGAAGGCTGTCTCACAAACACCACAACTTGTAGCAAGGACAAACAGCCCAGCAGGAACTGGCCAAAGGATAAACACTGATAAATATTGAAACTTCTTTTTGCCTGTTACTCTCTATTTCACTCTGAATTCAACCAGTAGAAGTCCAACCAGAATGTGAGAAAAAAAAAAGTCTTCTGAAAGCCCAAGGGGTATGAGAGAAAGCAAACCTCCTATCTAGATTACACACATATTTCTTAGAAAGAGAATTGTTATCTCACCAAAACAAAAATCAACAAACTTGCTCATTCTTTTCTTACCTGGGAGCCTTTTCCTCTGCTGCTATTGGCCGGATAGGTATTCAACAGTGATAGTGGCAGACCAGCTTTTGTGAAGGAAGTGGTAGCATTGACTCTATTGTGTCCATGGAAACAGCAGTCAGGGGGAGGGGCATCCAGAGACTGGGTCATTGATTTCACTCAGTTATTTGGAGCCTTTCTGAGGAATGAGAACTTCCTAGTGATGAAAGCTTTATTTGCACATTTGGCTTATGCCTTTGTTCAGATGCAGGGGTCCATATCATAGACCCATTCATATAGTTTCTCTTTCGTTTTCTACCTGTGAACTCCTGGTTCTGTTTATATTAATTTCCCTGTCTTGAGATATTTGTTAGTAGGTATTATTCATTAATCAGTGCAGATCGATATTTTAGAAGACCTTTGCTTCTATACCAAGTTAGTTAACAAGTGAACTCACTGGTATTCTGACCCTCAGCACATTTCTTTCATGGTAATTTCTGGGAATGGCTGCAATTATGAAAACTCCACTGAGGCAAGCATGAGGATACCAACACCAAGGACCATTCTGAGAACCAAGTCCGTATGTATTTCTCCCTTGCTAACTGAGTATAAGAAGCACCTAATATGACTGATTATGAATGTTGGTGGAGATGAATTAACAACTCAAGAGGAAGTATGGCAAAAAGAAAAGAAAAGAAAAGAAAAGAAAAGAAAAGAAAAGAAAAGAAAAGAAAAAGTACCTCTTACAGAGCTTTATAGTGCCTTCTAGGCTGCTCACACTTACTTCTTAGAGTTTTACTTCACAATGTGGTGTTGCTGTGGGCCTTTACCTCTCGAATTTGACAGATTAAATAGTGATAAGGACATGGAAAACAGGGTGTCGTATGTAACCACGTGAAGTGTAGAGTGTTGTCATTAGTTGAGCTTCCAGTTTTGAAAGCAGACTTGTTTTGTTTTGAAGTATAGGAGATCATGGCCTAACTCCAAGAATTGTGTTTATTGTCATATTTTGATTTGGTTTTCGAAAGCCTGCATAGCACCTTAGCATGTTGTAGGCATTTCGGATACATTTGCTTAACTAATCAAAAGGACTGAAGAGTAAGATTACCTGCATCTGAGCTTGGACTGTTCATGCTTTAGACTGTTAGAAATAGGCAGCCTAGAAAATATGCTCAAACATTCTTCTTTCAGAAATTGATGTCCAACAAGTTCTATGAGTCTTCTTTCTTCTTTACGTCTGTCTATCTATCTATCTATCTATCTATCTATCTATCTATCTATCTATCATCTATCTTTTTTAAATATGCCTTTAATTGAAATATAATTACACCATTTTACTCACTTCCTTTCTTCCTATAGTCCCTTACAGCTTATTTTTTTATTTATTCCCCTCCTATATAATACATCCTGATTATAATCTCCCCCATCTTCATTCTTCCTAAACTCTCCTTTCTTCTTCCCCAGATCTCTTCTCTTTTCCATTTCCCTTCAGAAAAAAATCAGGCCTCCTAGGGATATCAACTGAGCAGGCATAGCAAGACACAGTAAGACTAGGCACAAACCCTCATATGAAGGTTGGACAAGGAAACACAGCAGGGGGAAAGTAGTCCCAGGAGTAGGCAAAAGAGGCAGAGACACTCTTCTCACTCTACTCCCAGCGTTAGGAATCCCATAAGAGCATCAAGCTATGCAAACATGACATACATACAGAGGACCTAATGCAAACCCATATAGGCTCTGGCTCTGTGATTGCCACTTCAGTCTCTATGAGCCCCTGTGAGGCCTGCTTAGATTCTGTTGTCTGTGTTCTCCTGGTGTCCTTGACCCCTATTGTGGGCCTTATAATATTTTCCCTATACTCTTCCTCAGGTTTTCCCAACTCTGTCTAATGTACAGCTGTGGATCTCTGCATCTGCTCCCATCAGGTGCTGGATGGAAGCCACCAGATCTCTGAATATAGCAGAATTTCATTAGGAATCATTTCATTTGCTTTTTCTTTTTCAGACAGTCATGTTTGGTTCTATCACAACTCTGGGCTATGCAGCTGTAATGCCAGGATCACAGGACCCTCAGAGACCACCAGAAGATGACTCCATGCAATAGCAAGAGAGTTATATTATGAGAGCAATCAAACTTAGGACCCAAGTCTCACTGACCCAGCAGCAGAGAAGTAGGACCTTGAGCCCTGAGTGAGCAGGGTTTTTAAAGGGGAAGACTGCAAGCAGGGGTTTCCATGACAGCACAGCAATCAGGGGAACACATGTTTCCATGACAGCAAACAGTGGGGGGAGAGCACATGCCTTGACATTACAGGATTAGGTAAAAGTTAGAGGGGCAAGGTGACCTTCTCTGAGGCACATAATCACAGTTGCCTAAGGCATATGATCACAATTGCTATTCTTCTAAACTGTATCTGAAACATTGGGGAGAATTTTCCCAGCCGATTCCCAACCGATTCTCATTGATTATTGCCAGGGAGATTGTCTCTAGTGTCTATGAAGTAGTCATTCTGTGATATTTTCTGGAGGCTGTTGCTAGGAACGTTAACTTTGTTGTCTGCCAAGTGTACTTTCTGTGATATTTCCTTGTACCTGAGTTCAGCTCCCAGTCAAGATGGCTATCTATTGCAAAATGGAGATATTCCCAGGCTGACTTAAACTCTTCACAGCCTCTGATTTCTGGCCAGCCAGGCAGTGTCATGGTGTGGGCCTCTGGTTGAACTAGTCATTGATTCTCTACTCCTGAAAGGTCAGCACTACTGTTCCTGCAACACATCTTTCAGGCAGGACAAATTGTATGTTGAAGGTTTTGTGGCTGGGTTGGTATTCCAAACCTACCACTGTAAGCTTTGCCTGGTTACAGAAGATGGCTGGTTCAGGCTCTATATTTCCACCACTGGGATTCCTTTCTAAGGCCACTCTGTAGATTCAGAGAATTTCAACTGTACTGGGTTTCCACATTGCCCCACACATGCTGCCACTCCCAATTTCAGTCGTCTCTCCTTGTACTCACTCCTTCCATCGCTTCCTCTGACCTGATTCCTTCTCTTCCCCTCTCCCCTCTTCCTCTCTCCACCTGAAAAATCTTGTTGACATTTCTCCTTCCAGGGAGGTCTTCTTAGTTGGAGATCGTGGAAAGAAGAATAATATTTTTTGCTTACAGGCCATAGTTTTGTATGTCCTGACAATTAAGCTTTTCAAATTTTTCAGGTATTGCAATCCCTTGGTACACATAATGTCATCAATATAGTGAACTTGTATCATGATTTGTAGCACCTCGTGATAATCAGGGCACCTGAGTGCTTACTATATTAAAAAGAAAAAAAAAACTAGTAAAATATGTAGTTCATTGCTGTATCTCCCACATGACTGAAAACTGATTCAGGATATTGGTAAGGACTGATACAAGAAAGTATTTTCAAGGCAGAATTAATTAGCTCATTTTGCTGTAGATTCACTAAACATTTTGGACTCTGGGGCTCGTCTTGTAAAGTTTCCACATCTACTTTTAAGGGTACATTTAACACGTGTAAGCCATAGTTACTTATTGGAGAACACTGACTCAGTTCACTAACCATTGTTCTAGGTTGTCAGTGCACCTGGTGTGACCAGTGAGGTGCAGTCACTTACAGGCATTTTCCTCTAGCTGTGTATCCAACAGAAGCGTTTTCTCATGACTCGATGTGCCTTCTCCTCTTACCTTCAGGATCCTTTGTTATTAGTATGACATTAATCTCAGAAAAATCTAAAAAAGTTGCTTTTAAAACATTTTTAATTTTTTTCATTGGAATGTATAATTTCAATTTAGCTTTTTAAGTGGATCTTTTTTTTAATGATATTAGAAACCTGGATTTTTCTTCTATAGAGGCAATTATCATTCTAGTCATACACTGTCATATCTAGCTTTGGCATACAGGCAAATATCTATTATAATAATATATTAGGACAGATTATTGCAGCAGTGCAAACATTAATTTAATTAGTGGCACTAAATTATTAGGTGTTTTTCTATGTTGTCATGGGGTCTGAATTATCTACCCATGATTAATTTGCTATTTTTCAGAAAAAGAGACATAAAGTTAAAGCAGTCCCTTTGTCTTATAAAAATATTTTTCTGTTTAATGTCAACTGATTTGTGAATACAATGGAGTTTTATATCTTTGATGGTCTCTCTCTCTCTCTCTCTCTCTCTCTCCCTCTTTCTCTTTCTCTTTTTGTTTTTCCGAGACAGGGTTTTTCTTAAGTAGCTTTGCCTGCACGGACTTGCTTGGTAGACTGGCCTCAAACTCACAGCGGTCTGCCTTCCTCTGCCCTCCCGTGTACTGGAATTACAGGTGTGTGCCACCACACCTGGCTTTTTCCAGTTTCTTAAAAGCCTCCAAATAGACTAGTATGTATGATAGGTATAATTTTGCCTGACCTCATAAGAATGTTTTTCTTTAATGTTACAGTCCTGAAATGTCTCATGAAAAACTCTTATACTTTGTAAGGTGTTTATATTACAAGTATATATTGATGGTGGAAATAGTTTATAAGCCAATAGAATGTACCATACATATTTTGTTACTCTTGTTCTTGTGACTTAAGAACTCTATGAAGGTAGCCTGCACTACACAAAGAAACCCTGTCTCAAAACAATTGTTTTAGTTTGAAAATTTCATACATGCATCTAGATACACCCATGCTCATTCTTTGCCTCTCCCATGTCTTAAAATTATCATTGCTATATGTATATGAGTATATGCATACATGAATAAACAGATATACAAATATATATCCTACTGAGTTCATCTAATTTTTAATTTCGCTCATAAGTGCATGTGTCTAAGAAAGACCACTAATGATTGGACAACCTGTGTGGGAGCTTGTCCCTGGAGGCAATTGACTGTACCTTTTTCAACAACCATTGGCCTCCCATGGCTATTCATGTAGGTGTGAGCTCCTGGACCTTTGTTCCTATCCCCATGTCTGTTGCTATTTTGCTGGTTTTACTCAGGAAACCATATTGTTGAGACCTCGTGGGCACTTTTTTTTTTTTAAACTATGTCTAGTGATGTGATCTATGCATAGATATTTTTGATCTCTGGCTCTTATTGTCTTTCCACATGTCCTTCTATGGTTTTCCCTGAGCTTCAGGTTTAAGAGTTTCATTGCAGATGCATCGTTGAGGTTAGTCACTTTTTATCTGCATTTTGGTCAGCTGTGTATCTCTTTGATTGTTTTTATCTATGGTAAAAAGAAGCTTCTTTGACGAGGAATGAGTGCTACACTTGCATGTAGGTATAAAAATAGGCATTTAGAAACCACCTATAAATTATATTTGTTTAGGATACTGACAGACTCTCAGGTCTGACCTCTGCAGCCATAGGTAGCAGGCTAGGTTTGAAGTACCAAGTATACCTTCCCTCCTGTCAAGCAGGGCTTGAGTCCAATTAGACAGTAGTTGGTAATAGGGCCAGAATTCCAACAGTGCAGATATCTTGCCAGACCAGTCTTTGCTGTGGTTCATAGGTTTACAGCTACCTAGAATTATTGATTTTCCCCTTCTTTGCCAATTTACATAGCACATTCAGATGCTATGAGATCTACTCCTCAAGGAGGAAGCTTCCAATCCTTCAAAGAAACTAAGGGCAATGACAGTAGTCTGTATTGTTTAAGGTGTCTCTTGGCCTTCCCTGATCAACAACTCCAAAGAAAGTATCTCATCCAGGGTGCTAGGGATTCCGTAGGAAGTCCATGGCTCAAGGTGTATCATTATCACCCCAAATGGTATTGCTTGTTTAAACAATATGTATACATACAGAGACACAGACACAGACACATCTGTTATATATAACTTCAGGAAAGCATAAGATAGTATAATTCCCCATGTTTTATCTAATATCTGATAAATTAGACTTGAAACTGAAACAAATTAGAAGGGATAAAGGAGATGAAGGACATTCTAATTAAACAACAATTAGCTAAAAAAAAAAAATTACAGTCCAGCTTGGTATGGTGGCTCATGCCTTTAATCACAGCACTCAAGGAGGCAGAGGCAGGCATATTTCTATGAGTTTGAGGCCAGCCTGTTCTACAAAGCCAGCCCAGGACAGCAAAACATAGATGCATCAAATTATGGAACACCTAATTTCATAAAAGGCGTTTTTTTTCTCTAACCAACTTTTCTTCCTATTTTTATATTATTTTGTTTTAGTTATATAAAAGTTTTAAAATACACAAATTTATTATTTTTAATATAATATGTACATTTTATTTTGAAATCCTGACAACATAAATAAAATTTCTTTAAATAAAATTTTATTACTGAAGCTAATTGGCTCATATCTTTAATGGCAGCACACCAGAGACCTCTCAGAAAAAATAGTTTTGTACATAATGGAATACCAATTATTATGACTTTACTTTTTTACTTTGACACATTTTCTGCATTTTTTTTTTCACGTTTACCATCTTATTTTAGAAAATCTTCATTTACCACCAACTTTTGCATGTCATGTTATTGTACCCAGATCTTAAGGTCCCCAAAGACGGCCAGGAGCTGGGTCAGGTATGCAAGAGCAAAGAGCTTTATTCTTGGGCTTAAGCTCAGTGTCTCCACCTTCACCAATGCAGTGGATCAGAGAGGAGAGCATCCAGCAGCTGCATGGTAGGGTTTTTATTTGGGGATTGAAGAAGGAGCCGGAATTTCCAGTTTAACAATTACATGATTGGTTGACCAAGCGCAATCTTGTTATAAAGTGATTGGCTAACACACATAACTTTGAGCCATCTATAGACCTCAGGAATGTCAGGTATTTTCTGTGCCATGAAATGTTCTACTACAAGGTGGGTGGGTTGTCCAGCACAGATGCCCCACTCTGAAATAAGATACCTTCCCATTCTTGTGGTTATCCTAAGGCTGTTCCTTAGGAATCTTATGGCCTTGTTTCTGGAATTAGTGACCTATGGCCTAGTTCCTGGTGACCTTGGGGTGGGGTAACTAGTTTCTGGTGACTTATGGGTGATCTTGTTTAGGCCTAGTTCCTAGTGAACTTTGTGGTGTCAGGCCTGGTTCTTTCAATGTATTGCTTTTTGACACTTTTTCCTCTGTCTCTGTTTATCTGTATCTATCCATCCATATATTTCATCTCTTCTTTCTGTAGGGATGATTATTTTTCAGTGTAAAAGTATATCCAGTGTAAAAGTTATATCCACAGTGGAAAATTTTAATTATTAATAGTATGCTTATGAAATTACAAGATTAACCCATTTTTTTTTCCATAGGCTTTGTTTTGTTGAGTTGAAATTGATTTATCTTTTGGAAGGAAGTTTCAAATATGGTTGGTGACAAGCATACATTTTTCACAGTTTTAGGATTCATATTTAATATTTTAAAACTTCTTCAGTGTGATATTTACCTCGTTTATCACAGCTCCTGTCGGCCTGCTTAATCAGAAAATATTTTGTGACATTTAATAGTGTAGTTTTTCCCAAAAGGTCATGCCAATGAGGATGAAGCAAGGTAGTTTTAATACATTTTACCTTAAAGTAATTTTAGGTGATTCCCTAGATTACCTTTCTTCTTCCCTATATATATTGAACAATTCATCAACTCTTATTTTTTTGTTTATACATTAAGAAAATATCTGTTTGAAAGTACTTTACTCCTATAAATATTAATGAACTTATTTTTAAACACTTCTTTATCTAGAACTGTTATTTCCACTAAAATAAAAAAGCATGTCCCTAATGTAACCAGCATTTTATAAAAATTCATAAGGCCTTGAGATGAAAAGGAGATTAAGAAAACTCACAAAATTTCTATTTTTTTCCCCAGTTAACCATTTTCTGACACCCCAGCCAACATCAATCAAAATGCATCCCTTGTGAACTGACAGTCTTTGCTGTCTTTTCTCATCTGATTTAATATTGACCTTGAGTTTTTCAGGAGAGCATTTCAATATGGCCATACTACATTTTCATTAAATTGAATAAAAGAATGCATTCATCTACAAATGATTGCTTAGTTTTGAATTGCAGTTTTCTTAATTTCTCTTTACTTTTCCAGAGAAAGATAAAATATGATCTACATCATCCATATGTATGATACATCTCTGAGTGCATATGCTGAGAGCAGAACCAGCACCATCTTGTTTTTCAGACACCATTCTGAATAACCCTGTCCTTTTGGTGACCCAAGGTCCCCCACCAGAAACTTGGCAAGTCAAAAATACCAGGAGGAACTCTTCAAGAGCAAATAGGCCCACAGGAGGAACTTGGCAAGAATAACTAGCCCCTGCACCTGGAGCCAACTAGTGAAACAAAAGTACACACACAGTTCTGGGTATTGCCTAGGTCAAGATGTTCCTTTTCAACACCCTGTTTCCCCTTGTGGTTTGGCTACCTCGCCCGAACCAATCAGCTTAAAGGTTACCTTGCTTGCTTAAATCCTCACCCAATTGTGTAACGCCAAGGCTTGGAATTCCCCACTTGCAGTTTTTCCCTTTAAAAACTCTGCCCTTCTGAGGCTTGGGGCCACTCTTTCTGAATTGCTGCATCAGGGACTATTGAGAGCCTGAGCTCCAGCTTGAATAAAAACCCTCATGTGTTTACATCAGATTCGTGTTCCTGGTGGTCTTTTGGGGGTTCTCACAATCTGGGCATAACATTTGGGGGCTCATCCTGAATTCCCCAGACCCCAACCCCAGGACCCTGACCTGAAGAATCTTGTCTTGGTCTGGCCAGTAAGTGTTCTTTGTTGTTTGTGCGTCTTGTTTTTGCTTTTGTTTAAAGCCTTGAGGTGTCTGTAAAGCGGCAATACGTGGCTGAGAGAGAACACATTGGAGTGTCCCAGCCATGGGGGTTGAGGAGACGTTCTCAACCCTTGGGAGAGACAGACAGCCTCTCAGTGGAGGATGGCAAGCCACCTACTCAGTTACTCTTAAACCCCTGTCTGTCTGACTGGCTCAGGGAGCCTCTACCAAGCCGTCGGTTTTGTTTTTGTTTACATTCACATTTTGGCTACAGAATCCGATTTTGTTTTTCTGTTCTGTTTCTTGGTGTCTGATGTGGTGTTGTCTTTTTGACAGTGATGGGCATTATGGGACAGATTTCCTCTAACCCTTTAGACTGGGTCCTGACCCACTTCGAAGAGGTTAGGACCTGAGCTTACAATTTGACAGTAGATGTTAGAAAAGGTAAAATGGTGACTTATTGCAGCTCAGAATGGCCAGTGTTTGGCGTCAGCCGGCCTCCAGAGGGGGGCTTTCCATCTCTCCACTTACCTGTGGAGGACCGAGTTTTTCAGAGGGCACATGGACATTCTGAGAAAGTGCCCTACATTACTGTTTGGAGAAACTTGATTATTACACAACCCCCAGTTTGGGCGACATCTTTCCTTCTACCCCTTTGACTAACCAATTTTCCACAGCAGGAGAGGTGCAAGCTTGGAAACTAAAGATAAGAGACCCCAGAGCCGTCTTCTTCTCTGTATCTTGTCCTGCAGAACCCCACACCAGAGGAGGTTATTTTTCTGCCCCCTCCTATAGACCAGCTCTGCCACCTCCAGCAGTCCCAGAGCCAGCACCTGCTCCTGTCTCGGCTGTTCCCATCCCTGATCCCTCGCAGGTGCCAGAGAGCTGCCCCGCTCCCCCGAGACCGGGGACCAGGAGGCAGATTCTACAGTTCTTCCCCTCAGAGCCTCAGGTCCCGTTGGTGGTAATGGTAACCAACCTCATCATCACTGGCCCGTTGTTACCACAGACCTCTATATTTTGAGAACTCAAAATGCCCCATTCTCAGAGAATCCTAAGAACCTGATCAGTCTTTTGGAAACAGTTCTTTTTACTCATCAACCGACTTGGGATGACTGTTAACAGCTTTTGCAGGTTCTTTTCATCAGTGAAGTTCTCAGTCTCTTTTCAGCTTTAATCTGCTTCTCCTCTGCAGTTTCTCTATTGCTAAAAATCTTCTCCACTATTTCAACCAAATCTCTGAGAGACTTTTCGCCTAGTCTTTCTTGCTATACCCTGGCCAAATTAGTGGGCCGTATAGCAGATGCTTTGAGACCTGCCAACAGAGTCTGGCGGTAAACCTGGAGGTACCCCTTACCTTCACCCATGTTATAATCCCAGCCTGGTCTCCTAAGGGGAAAAGCAGCATCTATGTCAGCTGGATTCTGAGTGGCTCTGGCACATTCTTCCCGGCTTCCAAGAGAATGCATTCCCTTTCTTCAGTGACAATAAGGCCTGTTTTAAGTCATGGAAGGCCTTTTGTTGTTCTGGCCTCCAGAGGGGGGCTTTCCATATCCCCATTGTGTTACCTGTGGAGGACCGGGTATTTCAGAGGGCACATGGACATTCCGAGAAAGTGCCCTAACAGTACTGTTTGGAGAAACTTGATTATTACCCACCCCCCAGTTTGGCCTTATTATCAGCACCAGCTTTGGGGTTACCTGACATTACCAAGCCCATTCTCCTGTTTGTGGATGAATATAAAGGAATTGTTAAGGGAGTCCTAACTCAAACACTGGGACCTTGGAATCACCCAATGGCATACCTGTCCATGAAGTAAGACCCAGTACCAGCCATATCTACTGAGACAGAAGTAATCGGGTCCCAGTCTCTCCCAGAAGGATCTCTGAACAAAGGGCTGAACTGATAGTCCTAACCAAGGCTCTGACTTTGGGAAAGGTCTGGAAGTCAACATCTATATGGAAGGCAGGAAGGCTTTTGCCACAGCCCATGTGCATGGTGCCATTTACCAAGAAAGAGGCCTACTTACAGCAGAAGGAAAAACCATTAAGAACAAAGAAGAAATTCTACATCTACTGAGAACCTTATGGTTACTGAAGAGATTGGCAATTGCTCATTGCCCTGGACATCCGAAAGGAACCTCCACAGTTGCTAGAGGAAACAACATGGCTGACAAAACTGCTTGAGAAGCAGCCCCACAGAAATCAGAAACTGCAGTTCTAGCAACTGTCCTTCCTCACCTTGGGAACCCAATTTACCAGGGTAACCAGAATATACCTCTGAGGAAGTCCGATGGGCTTGAGATCTGCCCATGAGTCAATTGTTGGAAGGTTGGTGGCATTCGGCAGATGGTAAGTTGGTCCTGCCTGGCTCTCTGGCTAAGGTTATTCTCAAAAATATCCACAGGGCTACACAAAGGGGTGCCGGAAGGATGGTGGATGCTGTAAGGCAATTTAAAGTGACTTTCAAAGACAAGCATGCCAAAATTGACCAGATAATGTCAGACTGCAAGGCTTGTCAATTGATCAACAGAAGCAACCTTGAACACCCAGAGTCTCAACTCAGAGGTAAGAGACCAGGGGCTTACTGGGAAATTGATTTCTCAGATATAAAACTAGGAAAATTTCGGTTACAAGTACCTTTCAGTGTTTGTTGACACTTTTTCTGGATGGACAGAATCTTTTCCCACCAAGTCTGAAAGAGCTAAAATAGTAGCTAAGAAACTGAGAGAGGACATTCTACCCAGGTATTTATTTCCTCATATGATAGGGTCAGATAGTGGGCCAGCTTTTGTGTCCAAGGTATGTCAGGATGTAACACAGTTTATTGGGGCATATTGGAAGTTGCATTGTGAATATAGGCCCCAGAGTTCAGGACAGGTAGAAAGAATGAATAGAACATTAAAAGAGACCCTAATTAAATTGACCTTGGAGACTGGCAGGGGCTGGATGTCTCTCCTCCCCTTTGCCCTCTATAGGGTGAGGAATTCTTACCAAATGGGACTTACCCCCTTTGAAATAGTGTATGGTATTCCAGCTTCCATGTTCCAAACCTACAAACTTGTTATTGATGAACTGGAAGATAATGACTTGTTATTTAGGATCAGAGCAACTCAATGGGCTCATAAGCAATATTTGGCCTAAACTATGTGCCCTTTGTGGAGCAGGCCCTACTCCGGAACCACATGGACACCACCCCAGTGACTGGCTCTATGTCAGGAGGTTCCAGCATGGGAACTCTTGAACCACGCTGGAAGGGTCCTTACATCACCCTACTGACAACACGCAGAGCCATCGAGGTTAACAGGATCACCTTGTGGATAAATTTATACCCATGCCAGGCCAGCTGATCCATTTGCTGCAGCTAAACTCTGTGGTGGCTGAATGGAAGGCTCATCGAGGAAACAACCTCTCAAAGCTCAAGCTTACAAGATCCTGATTTGTCTAGGACTCCTAAACTGTATGTACTGCAAATTTCAATCCTCATCAACCCTGTAACCACACCTGGGTCCTTAAGAACTCACATGGGGAAACTGTCAAAACCATCACTAGGGTAACCCCCAGAAACACCTGGTATCCTGAAATTTCTTTCAACCTCATTGATGTGATGCCTTGGGGCCAGGCTTGGGATTCCTTATGGCCCTCTAAGGTTCCCTTTTATGTTTGTCCACCCCTCTCCCACCCCCACACACATTACCCTGGAGAGGATGTAATTGTAGACAGGACAAAGATTTCTTTTTTGCTGCATGGGGCTGTGAAACTCAAGGGCCACGGTTGTCAGGCATATATACATTGCTTGTATGTGAGTTTTTCTAGGGTTGCTAAATTGGGATCAGAAAAGGTCACATATGCACAAAATTGATAATTTCTCTCTCAGCAGCCATTATCATATATAGCTCTTTGTGTAAGGGTATGTTCTTGTGGGCCCCCAAGTTTGAAAACAACTGTGAAGAGTACCCATAAAAAAAAAAAAAAGCCTCCACAACCTGTAACCAGCTATGGTTACCTTTACTGATCAAGGGAAAATTTATGGTTGGGTAAAGGGAAAATGGTTCAGGATCAGGCAATACAGGCACGGGACAGACTATGGGCGACTCCTGCGGGTGCAGTTACATGTTTCCCCTTCACAGAACATATAAGAGGCCATAGGCCCTAACCTGGTATTAGCACCTACTAACCCCAAGAAGCCTCCCCTGGCCTCTACCACCACCTTGGATGGTCTTACTCAACTTCTGCCCAAATCTCTGCTAGGAAATACTGATCCCCTTTGGGCCATGATTATCAGTACCTATCAGGTTTTAAATGAATCAAGGATGGATCTGACTGAATCTTGTTGGTTATGCTATAATTCACAGCTCCCTTATTATGAAGGAATTGGTTTCATTGATAACTATACCCATTCAAAATGATTCCAGTAACTGTTGATGGCAGTCTGCTGGGCCAAAACTGACTCTTCAATCAGTGTCAGGACAAGGAGTTTGTCTAGAATAGGAACCATCGTCCTAAGAGCATTTATGTAACATTACCTAACCCTTCCTTCACATCAGGCTAACAAATACTTGATTCCAACCATCCAGGGATGTGGGCTTGTGCCACTGGGCTCACTCCTTGCATTCATAACAGCATTCTAAATAATGCCCAAGATTTTTGTATTCCGGTTCAACTGGTTCGAAGGATTACTTATCTGGACGATGAGATAATTAATGCTCTTCTAGGGACACCTGGGACTCTAACTCAGTTTAAGTGAGAACCAATAATGCTGACCTAGCCTTAATCCTCAGGGCAGCATTGTCTGGAGCAGGAACTGGAATTGCAGCCTTGGCTGAACAAAGTAAAAATTACAATGCTATAAAGGCTAACATAGACCAAGAAATTCAACATGTAGAAAATTCCATCTCCTACCTTGAAAGAAACAACTCTTTGGCTGAAGTGGTCTTACAAAATAGAAGGGAGTTAAATCTCCTATTTTTACAATGATTGACGGCCTGAGCTCGAGCTTGAATAAAAACCCTTGTGTGCTTGCAGCGGATTCATGTTCGTGGTGGTCTTTTGGGGGTCTCCTGATCTGGGCATAACAATGCATTGATATGCTAAAAGTGAAGACATTTAGCAGAAACTTTAAAAATTTTTTCTTTTATGTATGTAAATATAATGTGGACATCTACATGATAGGAAATCTAGAAAAACCCTCAAGTGTTATATAAAAATATTAAGAACAATGAAAGATATGTATCCAGTTAAATTAACAATATTTTAATTATAGTAGTATTTTATCTGTTTATAACTACTTAAAATAATTATAATTAATGAAGTCTTATATTTAATAGAATATATTAGTCATGGTGCTATGGCTATCTATAGTGATATATCTATGGTGATATAGCTGAGCATTACAAGGTGAGCTTGGTCAATGGTACAAAGTAGTACTTAGATGTACTAGTTTTCCTCAACTATTGTTACAAATTACCACAGATCAGTAATTTGAAATAATATACAGTTTTATATCTTTCATGTGAGTTAGTTTGAAGTGAAATGAAGCCTCACTAAGGCCAAATTGATTGGTCTACACAGCTGCCCTCCTCTGTGGTAACTCTAGTGGTAATTTACCTTCTTACTTTTTCCAACCCATAGAGGCACCTACCTTCCTCAGCTCCTTCCATTGACAGAACAGGTGCTGGTGTTTTGGTTCTTTCAAACAATCATTTGCATACTGAGATGATCTTGGCTAGTCTTTATCATAAAGTGAGCTCCTTAGCAATGCTCCTTCTGTCTGCTATATATTCACCTTAGGAGCCTCTCATAGGCTTCAGAGCTCATATACCACTGAGGGGCTAATATATATTTTGTCTGGTATAAATAGTTGGAGGAGTTGTGAACTGTATTGAGTGTTTGCTCATCTTCTTCACTATGTTTTACTGCTATTAAATATCAGTGCAAAGTCGTCCTTTTAGAACAATCTCATAGGTTGAAACTGTAGTTTCTGTGAAAAAAAATTATCACTAATGTAATCATTATTTTGTATAACTTTATAACACTTGGAGAAGATTTAATAAGAAAAAATGGAAATATTTTATTAGCCTGAGAAAGCCAGTGATGTTCAGTAATTTTGAGGAATTAAAATATGGAGGGGTACCTTGCAAAACTTGCTACTTGGTAATGGTCATTACAGATTCCAAAACCCCAAGCTTTGGCTGTAAAAAAAGTGTTTTGTGAAGCATTATGTTGTAATACCCAAAATCAGCCTGTAAGAATCCTACCTGCCCAGGAACTAGGTAACTTCTTGAAGTGCTAGGAGTAGTAGTTCGTAGGGAAAGGGCAGAAGGGGAGAAGAGGGAAGGTGGGTGGGACTGGGAGGAGATGAGGGAGGAGATGTTGCAGAGGCAACACAAAGGGAATACATTGTTATAAACAAATAAACAAACAAATAAATAAATAAATAAATAAATATTAATAAAAGATGGCTAACAAAGACCCTGACCATATATATACTTAGTATTTTAAAAAAAGGCTATTCGGGCTTACTTCTTGTGAGTATCATTTCATTATGTATAATATATTGATGTAATTTCCCACAGCATCATATTGTAGACATTAAATCTGCATAATAATTTTTTTCAAAGAAAAACAAAACAAAAAACAAATTTGGCCAAAAATAAAATGGTAGAATCTGTTTTTCCCAGGCGAATTTCAGGATTAACAATGTCATATCTAAAATAAAACAAAACAAGACAGATGTATGAAATTTACATTTTAAGAGGCAGTATGAGTTTGTGTGAGAAAGATTCTTCTGACAGAGAAGTCCCATTCTGTCCTCCAGAACAACTGCTCAGCACAAAGGTTCCTGGCAGCACCAGCAGGGAGTGTTTCCACTCTGTGTGACTGATTCCCTTCTCCCTGCTGCAGAGTAAGTACGCTTTCAGTTCGAGGAACTTGGTAAGAGAATACATTTGAAATATAAAAGGAGTCTAAAGAGTGCTAAGCAGCTGATGCCAGAAACAGCAATCAAGGCCGAAAAGCAGATGAAATTGGCACAATTATAAAACTAGTGAGAAGCTTAAGATTCTTGAGTCCACCACGTTTTAGGAGGAATTCCATAACTACATTCTAGAAAAGACATTAGGGAGAAGCAAAGGAAAATCCAGGCAGTAAGAACCAAAGGCAACAGCCAACACAAAAAGTTACAACACACAGAAGAAGTCAGGAAGCACAATTTGTGGAATAGATAAAAGCCATTCTACATCCAAGGATGAACAGATCAGGGCTGAGTAATGCCACTTTACTGTCTATGACCTCACTAGATGATCTAGCTAGAAGGAATACTGTTAGATTTTCATCTGTGAGCAATGAAATGAAGACTGGAGCTAAAGTCCCACAAGGCTTGCTTTTGTTCTCTTGACAAGATAACTAGAACCATCCATATTAAGTATGTAACATGGAGTTCTTTTTACCATCTCTACCTGAACATGTCTTTTGTTTGCTAAGGACAAATGAAATTATTAAGTCTGAGATTTCTCAATGTGATGTTTAAGGTTTTGAATTTTAAATCTGGTAAACTGAAAATTTTAAGAATCTCACTTTTTTTTTATTCAAAATATAATTTCTTTTTTTTATCTTTTTTTTATTTTTTATTTTTTTATAAGTTACATTTTATTAACTCTGTATTGCATATCTCACTGATCTACCATTTCGTCCTGTACCACTTTCCAGTTACAAATACTTCCTGCAGAGAAGCTCTGTAATAATGTGGCCTCTGCCTATGGGAGTCTCTGTAGGTGGTAAAAAGAAGCCTGTAACTGCAATACTGTCATCTTCCATGAAAATGACTTTAAAAAGAACTCTTCTGTGCTACAAGCTTGCCTTTGGTCTTGCTTTATTGGTATTAAAAATACTTTTTGTATTAATTTTATGTGTATATGAATTCTTCACATGCCTATGATTGTGTCAGATGAATGCCTTCAGGATGTTAGATTTCTTGAAACTGGAGACACAAACAGATTCTTGTTGGTGCTGTGACTCAAGCCTGGGTCCTCTAGATTATTTCTTGGCTCCGAATATATGATTAATCTTTTCTCATGATGTATGGTAAACTTGGTCACAATGTATTCTCCACTTTTAAATTATGTGACAAAGTTTACTTGTGAACATGTAAGGTTTGTATGTCTATAGTAATAAAAACACAATTTTCAACAACAACAACAAAAAAGATTCTTGGGTCCAGGAAGTAATTAGGTGAACAGAGTTTTAATGCACATTAGAAGAAGATGGTTTGTAAAGTGTACAATGGTGATGCTAAGTGAAATTGTAGAGCAAGGACTGTTCATGTCCTCATGACTCACATCAGAATTGAGTTTGAGTGTTGAACTGGGTCTGAGTGCAGAGGAAAAACAAACCTCATGTTTAGCTGTGGGAAGCTAAGAGGATCTGGAGGCTAGGACTGGATATCTGTCTGTCTAGTTGTCTATCTGTCTGTCTTTCTCTTTTCTATATTTCTTTCTAATTATGTGTCTATAAAATTCAAACACTCATTTCACTGAGGCTGTCCAAGGACTTTGCCTCAGCACTGTCATTGGGTAAAAAGTGACTAAAATGTCATCCTACCAATAGGAAACCACCATGATTTGTTTGAGCTTTATGGTCCTCTGGGTGCTCATGACAACTCATTTTTTGTTGTTGTTTTTACGAATTAACTACTTAGTTAATTTTTATGTGTCAGGATGTTTGTATGTATGTAAATCTGTTCAACATATGCATGTTTGGTGCCCACAGAGACCAGAAAAGGGAGTCCGATCTATTGGGACTGAAGTCATAGGCAACTGTGAGCCACCATGTGGGTGTGGAAATCGAGCCCAGGTACTCTGCAAGAGTATTCAGTGCTCTTCTGCGAGTCATCTCTCCCACCTTGAAACACTTGAAATTAAATCTTTAGAGAATTTGCCAATATCTTACTGCTTGTTTCTGAAGAGCCCAGTCTTCAACCCATTATAATAATGATTCATTGTGGTTTGTTTGGAGAATAAATGTAGTTGAAAAATTAAGAACTCATTAATCCACCCTGGAGAGGCAAAGCCTGTCAGTAATTACTTTATTTCTATCTAATCTACAGGAATATTTCCATTTACATCTCTTTTTAGCTATGCTAACACTCTAGGAAGCAATAAAACTAACATTAAAAAAACACAGATAAGGTAAACTACGATTCTGAGAGCAGTAATAAATCAGTAAACAATTACTTTCATGAAGAATGAAGCCTTCAAGCTGATTTTTTTTAAAACCATGAACAGAAGTGTTTCTAACCTAAAACATGAGGAAATGATACAAATGAATCTTTATAAAAATGCTGAGACTAGCCGTCATAATAAACTTAACCTCATTAGTCTTTAGTGAAATACAAATCATGACAAAAACTTGACATTACTGCTTTCCAACAGATTAAATGAAGAAAATGAGAATGCTAATCATTCGTGGGCATGAGGAACAAGAGAGCCTTCATGCATTACTAGTAAATTGATATAATAACTTTTAAAAATATTTGACTAAATGTTCTAGGTGGAAGCTGAATCACGTTAAAAAGTATAAAATTAAAATGACTTTGGAAAACAAAACCCTGGTGGCAAGAGGCAGTTATTATATGTGTTGTGGTGGGTAAACTGTACATTAACTGTATCTGCTAACTTAAAAAAATAAGACAACAGATAAACATTTAGTCTTTCTTAAAGAGCCTCTACAGAAAATTTAGGACAAATGACATTGAAGAGGTCAAACATTTTGAGTTTTAAAAGGAGAAAAAGTTGCTTCCGAGGACTCTTTTGTGCAAACCCAACTTCCCAAGCCATTGTCTTTAGCTGGAAGGCCAGATGCTACTATTTATTGCAGAAAAGATAAGACTATCTTGTTTTATTATTATTATTATTATTTCTTAAAAGTAGTCAAACCTTTAAAATAATTTGCTGCCAAATTAAATTGCCTTAAGTTTATCTGGGAAGCCTAATCTAAGAAAGTCCATGGTTCTATCCCAGGAAATTTTGATTCATTGTAGATAGGGTGGTTCTCAGAACTGTCACTCTTAATAAGCTCTCAAGGTCCTCATTGACTTATAGGAAAGGGTTTATAGCATATTTTAAGATAATTGCCTTCATGTTTGTAAGGCAGATGGTGATTTAATGAATACAAAAAAGTGAAGAGGAAATATATGTGTCAAGGGATTATTTTCTTCACATACTAACCATCTTGACTTAAATTTATCAACAAGCAAACCCACCTTGATGGCAAATTCTAAATATTTCTTCAATATGCCCTGTGTACCAGATTAAATCTCTTAATCATTACTGTAGTATTTTTACTGTCTCACAGATTTTTTCCACTCTCACTTCTTTCACATACCATTTTTTATATGTCAGGAACACAACTGGAAACTTAGAAGGCAGGGAGCATGGGAAATAAAAATAATAGTAGGCAAATAAGATAAGGCAGGGTGAGGAGGAGCCTCTTCATAGCCTAGTGGGATAACAAAACACACTTGCTGATATCAATCTGACAAGTGATTGATATCCAAAAGGTGAACATCACCTACACTTAACAGTGAACATACAACGACAGAAACCTGATAGAAATAGCAGAAGACTTGAACAAATATTAGTCAAGACAAGAGATGACTACCAAGTTCACAAAAGATCCTTAGCTTTACTAAATGTCACAAGAATCATTAATTCTTCTCTTAGGTATCCAGATGCCTAAGAGATGTATGCACTGCCAAATTCACAGAAGGATTATTTACAGTAGGCAAGAAGTGTAGCAAGCTATCAGCCAATGAATGGTTGAGCAAATAATGGTTGAGAAAATGTGTTGATAAATTCAATGCAATTTTTTAACTAAAATTTTAATTTTGAGGTACAGAGTGAATTGGCAATTTTGCTAAATGAAATAAGCCAGCTGAAGACAGATGAATGTTTTATTTTTTTTCATGAAGTACTTGGTAGTCATCATTCTTAGTTTTCATGTCCCTAGGCTAGATATTGTTATGATACCCCTCAGTTATTGTGAGATACTTTTTCATGTCCAGGTTGAAGTTCTTCATTTTTTGGCATAAACTCTGCCACAGGGAGATGCTGTCAGTGTATCACAGGAGTAAGTCTTTGAGACTCATATGTCCTGCTGTGCCTGAACTTTACTAACATGGCAGAATTGTGCTGAAAAGTTATTTTCCAAACAATTATAATTTCTCTTTAAAGAATTTACATTTCTCTAATGGGGAAATACTTTTAGGTGTTTCAAATGATTTCACCAATTGATTTTAGCATCTATTGTTGGACCTGCCAAAATTATTACTATATTGGTTTATTTTTTCACTGGTTAATCAGGTATTCTCCTACAAATAAAGAACCACTATTTCTAATGTGCTTTTTGAATTTATTGATTCATTCATACATTTGTACTAGTATGAATTGTATTTTCATTTTGTATTTATTGTTACACTGATGACAGTTTTGCCTCTAGATGGGTCCTTTGAATTGACTCTCGTATTCATTCAGTATGCCCGGTACCTTTGGTGTATGACCTAACTTGTTGGCAAATCAAAATGTTCTATTATCCTGTTGTCCATTTCCTTGATCAAGTTCTGATACTGAAACAAATTTTGTATATTGCCAATAATCATGCAACAAACCACAGACCTAGAAAGGCTAAGTAACAAGGAGGTCTCAAGAGGGGATGCAGGGAACTCCCTGGGAATGGAAAATGGAGTGATTTTGTCTGTAGACTTGGGGAGGGTGGTGACAGAACAGGAGGGATCAGGAAGAGGGCAGGATTGGAGGGAGAGAGTACAGAAAGATAGGACTGAAATTGGAGAGCATTTTGGTGGCAAGGCAGAAATGAAGAGCAATGGAAACACACTGGAATCTAATATGGTGATGCTAGCAATGACTTATGGGGGTTAAGGAGTGTGAACCGGTCATCTTCCATAACCAGACAAGGCTTCCAATGGAGGGACTGGGACACCAACTCAGACACAAAACCTTCGATACACAATTTATCCTGCCTGGAAGATGTGCTCAGGTAAATGTAACACAGAACTTGTGGGAATGGCCAACCAATGAATGGTTAAATTTGAGACCCACACCACTAGAGGAGGCAGGGAGCCCAAGCCTGATGCTTCCTAGATGGCCAGGAACCAGAGGCTGGATCGTGCAGAGATAGAACGAAACATGACTGGCAAAAAAAAAAAAAAGTCAGAGAAATGATTCTAAATAATATTCTGCCATACTCCTAGGGAGAAAGAGTAGTTCTGGGGAGAGGAGGAGGTAGCTGGGTAGGAACTGGGAGGAAAAGAGGATGGGGAAACAATATCTTATATATGAGAGAAGAATAAATAAATAAACTAAAATAATAAATAAATAAATTTTATATTAGTTTGTTTACTTTACACCCCAAGGGTGCTGCCTCCCTCCCCTCCTTCCAGTCCCCTCACTTCCTCTCCTTTCCTTTCTCCTTCTCTCTTTCCAGCCAGAAAAGAGGCGCTCCCCTCCCCCCATCTTAACCTTCTCCAGCACATCCTATCACATCAGGACTGAGCATATCTTTATTGCCTGAGGCCAAGAAGGTAGTGCTGCAAGGTGGAAGTGATCCGAAAACAGGCAATAAAGTCCATGAAATAGAAATAGGCTCTCCTCTTCCACTTGCTAGTTGTCCCATATGAAGACCAACATGCCTTTCAGCTACACGTGTGCAGAGGGCCTAGGATCATGGATGCTCCTTAGTTGATGTCTCAGTCTCTGAAAGCCTCCATGGGACTGGTTTGTTGTCTCAGTTGATCTTCTTGTGGGGTCTGGCTGGAGGCACTCTTGCCATGCCACGCTGTATCCCACCAACCTGGGGCAGCTCTTCGGCTGTGTCCCCATGTGCTTCTCAGGTCTGATGCAGAGGCCCTTGGACGAGCTGCTGGGCTGGTCAGGGTTTTCACAGACAGGCACTTCCAGTCACTAGAGGATAACTGAACCCAGGAGCTGGGCCCGGGCAGCAGGCGCCTTACTGAAGCTGACTTCTTGAGCTCACACCTGACTGAGGGTACACTTCCTGAGGTGGTGGCGAATCTGAACGCACGACAGCTGACACTGCGGCAGCTGCATGCTGCTGAGATCAGCACTGTGCACTCGCGGGGTCACAGTGGGGTCAGGAGGTGGGGACCGCTTCCTGAGACCTGTCCCATTCTCGCCCCTGAGGTTTGGTTCTGGCATCACAGAAGGCACCGACGGGTTGTTGGACCTTGTACATGCCCCACTGTACACCCGGAAAGATCAAATCACAGGCTTCCCTAAACTTCAGGAGCAAGGCCTTCGTCAGCACTGTCAAGCACCAGCTACTGTTTGACCTTCAGATCCTCAACACAAATGCTTTCAGAAAAGCTGGCTGAGACCTTGGCCTCAGCCACAAAGAAGAAGGCCCCAAAAGCTGCTTTCAACCTCATCCTGAGGAGGTGTCTGTGTGGGTTCTTGTCCTCCCTTGGCGGTCTCTGCCCACAGGCCCTGGGATTTCTGGGAAGCATGCTTTCTAGTGTTCAGTTTTGGACCCCCTTTCACTTCAAGGGACAAGCAGTCAGTTGCTCATTTTTACTGTCCGAAGCAGTCCCCTGGAAATAGCTACCCTCTCAGATTGTTCAGTGGGGTTCCCTGGGCATCACTTTTCAAGCAGAACATCTTCAAAGATCCCAGTGCTCGAACTGTCCTGTGTATGTCTGTTAATGTCTGGTGAGGCACCAGCTGGAGCCCACTCTTCCAAAGCAAGCACTGGATGGGTACATGGTGAGGGATGTTGTTCAATGGAAGTGACCCATGTTAGATCACTCCTTACCTTAGCCCAGAACTTGATCCAGCTTGACTGTTCATTTGGGAAGTTGGTGCCCTTCTCTTTTAGGTTTTTCTTTCTTGGTATACGATCTGTGGGTTGGTTTCTGAACGTCTGTGCCTCACATAGCTGTTTTCCCAATGAGGGCTTTGGTTTAGCTCTGTGAAACTGAGGAAGGAAGAAGACAGTAAAGACATTCCTTTGATGCTCATAAAAAAGAGCAATAAGTGGGTTCTGGATTTATTTATTTGTGTGTGTACTGTTAATTAATTATTTTTTGTTTTACATTCTTACTTCAGCTTTCCCTCCTTCCTTTCCTTCCAAGACCTCCCACTCACATCCCCCTACCCCCCAACCTAGCCCTCCGTACCTTCTCCTCAGAAAAGGGGAGGCTTGCATGGATATCACTGGGCATATCAAGCTGCAGTCAGACTAGGCACATCTTCAATTGAGTCTAGACAAGGCAGCTCAGTTAGGGGAAAGGGATCCAAACAAAGGCAATGTAGTTGGAAACAGCCCCTGCTCCTGATTTAGGAGTCCCACATGAAGTGTTATTAGTTATTAGCTCCTAAACACAGCTGTTACATATGTGCAGAGAGCTTAGGTCCCGTCCATGCTTGTTCTTTGGTTGGCAGTTCAGTCTCTATGAGCCCCTAAAGGTCCAGGTTTCTTGATTCTGTGGGTTTTCGTATGGTGTCCTCGATCCATCTGCCTCCTTCCTCCCGCTCTTTCACAGGATTCCTCAAGCTCTGCTTAATGCTTGGCGGGGGGTCTCTGCGTCTGTTTTTGTCAGTTGCTGGGTGAAGCTTCTTTGATGACAGTTATGCCAGGCTCCCATCTGCAAGTATAGCAGAATATCATTAATAGTGTCAAAGGTGGGCTCCCTCTCATGGCATGGGTCTCAAGCTGGGCCACATATAGGTTAACCCTTCGCTGAAATTCTGTTTTGTCTCATACCCCTTTACATCTCATAGGCAGGACGAATTGTGGGTATAAGATTTTGTGTCTGGTCTGGTGTCTCAGTCTGTCTATTGGATGTCTTTTCTGGTTACAGCTAACAGCTAGTTTAGGCTTCATATTCCCACTCCTAGGAGTCTTAGCTAGGGCCACCCTCACAGTGAAAATGGCCATCCTACCAAAAGCAGTCTACAGATTAAATGCATTTCCCATCTAAGTTCCAACACAATTCTTTACAGACCTTGAACGAACAATATTCAACTTCATAAGGAAAAACAAAAAACCTAGGAGAGCTAAAACAATCCCGTAAAAGAAAAGAACTTATGGATGTTTCATAATCTCTGATTTCAAGCTGCACTACAGAGCAATAGAAAATAAAAACTGCATTAAAAACAAACAGGTTGATCAATAGAATAAAATCAAAGACCCAGAAGTAAATCCACAAAGCTGTCGACATTTGATTTTTGACAAAGAAGCTAAAATTATACAATAGAAAAAAGAAAGCTTCTTCAACAAATGTCTTGGTCTAACTGGATGTCTAGATGTAGAAGAATGCAAATAGATCCATATTTGTCACGCTGGACAAAACTAAAGCCCACTTGGATCAAAAACTTCAAGTGCACATAATAAATCTGATAGAAGAGAAAGTGGGGAACAGCCTTGAATGCATTGGCACAGGTGACACCTGCTTGATCAGAAAACCAACAGCTCAGCCACTGAGATCAGCAGTCAATAAATGGGACCTCATGAAACTGAAAAGCTTCTGTAAGGCAAAGAACACCATCAAAAGGACAAAATGGCAGCCTACAGAATGGGAAAAGATTTTACTAACTGCACATCTGACAAAGGGCTGATATCAAAAATATATAAAGAATTGAAGAAACTAGACATCAGCAAACCAAATAACCCAAATTAAAAATGGGGTCCAGAGCAAAATAGAATTCTTGGCAGAGGAATCTGTAATGGCAAAGACATACTTAAAAAAATGTTAAACATGCTTAGCCATGAGGGAAATGAGAATAAAAATGATTCTGACATGTTATCTTACACTCATCAGAATGACTGAGATCAAAACTCAAGCAACAGCTCATGCTGGAAAGGATATAAAGCAAGGGGAACACTCCTCCATTGGTGCTGGGAATGCAAATTTGTACAACCACTTTGGAAAACAATTTGGCCATTTATCAGGAAACAGAATAGTTCTACCTCAAGACCTAGCTATATACCACTTGTGGGCATATACCCAAAATATGCCCCACCATATCAGTGGTAACACTGACACTTGCTCAACAATGTTCATAGAAGCTTTATTCATAATAGCAAGAAACTCCAAACAACTCACTGAAGAATGGATAAAGAAAATGTGGTACATTTACACAGTGGAGTATTACCTAGTCATTAAAAGCAATGCCATCATATAATCTGCAGGCAAATTAATGGAACTAGAAAAGATCCCAAGTGAGGTAACCTCAGAAAGACAAACATGGTATGTACTCACTTATAAGGGGATATTGGTCGTAAAGTGTATAATCCACAGACCTAAAGAAACTAAGTATCAACGAGGGCCCAAGGGCTGGGGGTGTGTGTGCATGAATCTCAGTGAGAAGGGGAAATAGATTACACATGGAGTGGATGGAGGAGACTTGGTGGGAGAGCGGATGGGATGAAAACAGAATGGCTGAGTTGGGGGAATGGAGGGAGAGAGTGCTGGGTGAGAGAACCGGATTGAGGGGCACCAGTGGGATGAGCTGGAAATCTAGAATAATGAAAACTTCCTGGGCTTTGGATTTAAGTCAGGCACATGTGTAGACATGAGTTGTGATCAGATAATAATGTTCCTGAACTAAAACTTCTAGATCTGTATGTTGGAAACAATCTAGCACATTTTTGCTTTGTTTTTGCCAGCACATTTTGCATAGTTAGGGGATCCTGAACTTTAAAAAAGAAAGTGAAGTTTATATGAGCAAGCAGTTAGGAAACATAGTTTTATTTGCTTCTTACTATTTTTAACTGTGGATGTGGTGTGACCATCTCAAGCTTCCGCCGTTGTGATTCCCTTACAGTGATGAACTGTAACCTAGAATTGTAAACCACATAAATCTCTTCCAATTCTAAATTGCTTTGGGGGATGGTATTTTATTACTGGAACAGAAGTGAAACTAGGTCAGATATAAAGAAAGCAAACAGGGAGCAATATGGAACTTAACATTTTGGCATAAATATTTTCCACTTATTTGCTCTTAATCTGAAATTTTCTACTATTTTCATAAAGCACATTGCTCAGACTTTTTCTTTCCTAGGATACCCACCTTTAGTATTTTTAATAATATGCTGACATTATGTTATCAGAGAACTGTCATATCATGTTGGCCTTGTGTGTTCAGTGCTTTCAACGAGGACCTTTGAAGGCATCTAACATCCGGAATGCCAGAGCTTGAACTGAGCACCAGTATTCAGCTCTAATTGGCCAAATCAGGAAGATATGGATGGAAAGGCATCCTTCAATATAAACTAAGACATCAGTCACCTATATTTGAAATAGGGAGCCGAGGGCATTTGTGCCAAATAGAGTGTGAACCTTGGCAATTATTTAAACTTGAATATTGTTGTTCATTTTTTTTATTAATTTCTCACTAATTCACTAATGATAGATGGTAAGGTATAAAAGCCAGATAAAAATAGAACATTAAAACAAAATATTTTAAGGATCAGGGTTGAAATGGTATTACTTAAACTATTGTTAACATAATAACAATAACAATAGATAATTTTTAGATAGCTTTGTACTTCTTTATGTTTTAACTCTTATTTAACTAATATGTAAATATAAATTGAACACATTTACTGTTGTTATTGTTGTTGGCTTGCCTTCCTGATCAGGTGGAAGGTGTCCAGGAAACTCACAACTCAGAGCTCTGTGAAGGTATCCCAGCTCTGAAATGGGACAATGTCCCAAGGGTGTCTTGAGGCACCGGAGCTCAGGAGCCTCACGGCTGTGAGAGGAGGCCTTTTCAAGAGAGATGTTACTCCAGCCCCTAATGAGCTGGTAGGAGTGCAAACTTGTACAACCACTTTGGAAATAAATCTGGCACTTTTTCAGACCATTGGGAGTAGTTCTACCTCAAGATCCAGCTATACAACTCCTGGGCATACACCCAAAATATGCTCCACCATACAATAAGGACATTTGCTCAACTACATTCATAAAGCTTTATTCATAATAGCCAGAATCTGAAAACAACTCAGATATCCCTTAAACAAAGAATAGATACAGAAATGGTGGTGCATTTGCACAATGGAGTACTACTCAGCTATTAAAAACAAGGAAATCATGAAAGTTGCAGGAAAATGGATGGAACTAGAATATGCCATCTGGAGTGAGGTAACCCAGAACCAGAAAGACACACTTGGAACATACTTATAAGCAGATATTAGTTATATAGTTTAGAATAACCATACTACAATCCATAGACCTACAGAAGTTAAATAACAAGGAAGACCCTAAGGAGAATGCCTAATTCTCATTCAGAAGGGCAAATAGGATAGGCACTGGAAGCTGCTGAAGAGGAGGAACAGGATGGAAGCCTACCAAAATTGTCCTCTGAAAGACTCCATCCAACAAGGAATAGAAATAGATGCTAAGACTCACAGCTAAACAATGGATCACAGGGAGTAGTAAGAAAGAGTGGGGTAATAGAATGATCCAGAGTAGATAGGAGCTCCATAAACAGACCAACAGAGCCAACAAATCTGGGCCCATGGGGCCCTGCAGAAACTGATGCATCAACTGAGGACCATGCATGGAGAGGACCTAGACCTCTGCTCAGATGTAGCTGATAGGCAATTCAATCTTCATGTGAGTTCCCTAGTAAAGGGAAGGAGGGCTGTCTTTGACATGGACTCTGTTGCCCACTCTTTGATCACTTCCCTCTTGTGGGGATGGAGACATTGCCAGGCCACAGAAGAAGAAGTGGCAGGCAGTCCTAATGAGACTTGATAGTCTTGGATCATATGGTAGGGGAGGAGGGTTTTCCTTTTCTGAGGAGTGGGGGAGAGGAATAGCAGAAAAGAGGGAAGGAGGATGGGACTGGGAGATGAGAGAGAGGCTACAATTGGGATGTAAAGTAAATAAAATATATAAATAAAGTTAAATTTAAAAAAGAACAAAGAACACAATAGCACCAAGTGTTTTTTGAAAGGATCTCCTGCTCTCCAGACATAACCTTTTTCACCTCAACTCTGGAGAAGTAATCCTATTTCTCCATGGTAATATGCATCAATCACCCCTCCTAATGCTGTTATTCCTTTCTTAGACTGTTGGTTTAAGGGCATCAGAAATCCAAAGTGACCAGGGGAAAGTATGAGCTCCCAATTCAATAGAATGTTTGTTGTGGCTTCAGGTAGGAGTACTTCCTACTCTGGAAACAAAATTTCTAGGCCAGAAGAATTTAGGGTTATCAGGGACAGAGATCAGAGATATATATATTTTTTAGTAGGTCACTAGGAATGATAGTGAGTGGAACTAATTCTTTTTCAGTCCCTCAATTCTTAGACTTATGGGTCCTAGCTATGAGAGAAACTTGTACCACATATTAGATGCTGATTCATTGCGTATGCTGCCTTCTGGAGACCCTTACTTCAGCTCTCTGGGTGGCTGCCACCTAATTGGTGCTGTAACTCTGTCTTCAAAGGGCCTTTCCACCTCTATATCAGACTAGGTGCCTCCAGATGATGGGAAACATGGTAAGATCAGTGGAATCCATGGCTGTTGGCTCAGTGTCAGACCTCTCTGGCTGTAAAATGAGTTCCTTGGTTAGATGCAAGACTGTGTTGAATATTGTGACAGTGGATAAGGCATTCTGTAAGTCCATAGATGGTCATTTTCATAGAATCATTACATGCAGGAAAGGCAAATTCATAACTAAAATAAGGATCTACTCTAATAAGGACAAAGCATTCCATGAAGGAAGTGGTGCAATAGAGTCAACCTGCCACCAGGTTGCTGCCTGGTCACTGAGGGAATGGTACCATATCTAGGGCTCAGTGGTAGTCCCTGCTGTTGGCGTATCTGGGGCACAGCAGCAGCTAGATTCAGTTCAGCCTTGGTGAGTGTTAAGTCCATGTTTTTGAGCCCATGCATAACCCCATCTCTACCACCATGGCCACCTTGTTCATGGGCTTATTGGGCAAACATAGGAATGGCTGGAGAAAGAGGCTGGCTTCCACAGAGTGTATCATCCTATCTGCTTGAATTTGAACTCCTCTCAGCTAAATACAGTTTTTAATGAGCATTTACAAGGGAAACAAGTATGGGCACATCCTGTGCCCATTTCGAAAGATCTTTATATATACTTCTTCTTGATATGTCTTTCTCACCAGTTTTCCAAACATGCTTTTTCCAAGTCCCTGACCATCCAGTCAATTCATTGGCTACAGGCCATGAAGCGGTTAATAATCACACATCTGGCCATTTCTCCCTTTAATGAAACTGTAATTCCATGTGAACTGCCCAAAGTTCTGCCCACTGGGAAGATTTCCCTTTGCAGGTGTCTTTTGAAAGGGATAATGAAGCATCGTGTCAGGCACAGCCAATGCAACTTAGATCTCGCAAAGAGGAACATCAGTCTGACCCCTGTACCTATGCTGAGTCATCTAGTCACATACACTTTTTCCCTACCCAGTGTTTTCATTGGCGAGAAGCTTTGTTGGACATTTGTGGTCAAGTAAATGGGACTCTTCTGCTGAATTTCCCATGATCGACTCATAAAAAGGACATATTTTAAAGAAATATTTTGGTATAGTATTTTCATCAATAAATTTATAAAATTAGTGATTCACTTGCAATGCTTTTAAAATTTATAATTTTTGTTATACTCCGGTATGAGATACCTGATATGTTACTTTTTCTCTTGACTCTAGTCAGAATTTAAATCCACTCAGTGAATACATGGATAATTTGCTTTTGTAATTGTCTGTAATTTTAATAGAAAAGTACCAAATTAGTGGAAAATTACCACTTAATAAATATATTTTATTTACTAGCTAACAAGTTTATAATATAAATTCTTTAGAAATAATAAAATGAACCCTAAATTCTTTTCATATGTCCTCAAAGCAGACACGTATTTAAAACCAACTCGGATACAGCAGGAACCAAAAATGTCATATAACAAAAATGTCTAATGCTCATACAAATAATATTTCAGTATTGAGTATTGGGAAGCAAAAGACTGAAAGAGCTTATAAAAACAGTCTCACAAAGATATTCCAAAAAGAAAGGTAACATAAATGAACTTTTACCCAGGGGCACAATTCAGTCATTTCTAAATTTCCTCTATGTGAAGTCTAAAAACCAAATGTAAAAACATGCAATAAAGTGAAAATTTCTATGTTAGGACATAAGTTATGACAAAGAAAATGAAAACGCAAAACAAGCCCTTCTGTGTTGGATCTTAGGGAATGGTGCTGAATGATGGGCAGATGATAGAGAAGAACTCGTAGATCTGCCTGTCTCTGCCTCCCAAGTGCTGGGATTAAATGCATGAGCCACTACTACATGGCAAATAAGTGTAACCCTGGCTGACCTCAAACTTATGATCCTTCTGCCTTCACCTCCTTCAGCAAACTCTGCTGGATGCAAAACCACGACCAGAGATAATTTTTCTTAATTTCCTTTTATTTTATTGTCTAATGTAGAATTCATTAAATGAACACTATTTTAGACCTGTGAGCTATTTGATGAAATTATTAAATATTTTTGTACAAAGTACAACTTATAAAAATATTAAAAATATGAAGTAGAAAATACTCTTCACCCCCCACTTAAATCGTTTATATTTGCAAAATGTTATATTTAATAAAGAATTGTTAGCAAAACAAACAAAAACTCTTAGCATTCAACAAGAATGTACTAAGCATACACTTACTAAATATGTCAAAGACCTTAGCAATAAAGAGGTAAATAAATAGAAAGTGAAGCTTTGCCTGATATGTCATTAAGAAAATTCAAATTAGAACATTTTGCTCGGATGGCAAAAATCTAGGACATAGACAGCAGCAACTGCTGGCGAAGATGTGGAGCGAAAATAACTGTCACTCATCGCTCGTGAGATGCAAACTGGTAAATCTTCTTTAGAAAACAGTCTGGCAGATCTTTTACCTAAATAAAACAAACAATTTGCCTATGATCCAGCAGTTGTATTTCTTGGTATTCTTCACATGACTCTTCCTCTTTTCTTTTTTTCCCCCTGTCTTTTTCCTCTTTGATTCTACTCTCCTTTTTACTTTTCTCCTTTCCTTTTTCCACTCGTGATTTCTGTCATAAAAATCTTTCCTATTTCAATATGAATGCACTAAGGGTATGAAACACTTTAGACAGTTGCAATGATATTCTGTTGCAGTTAAGATTGCTTTTGGTTATGAGCAATAGAAGCCTATGGTTACTTATATTAGCATAATTTTATGCTCCCAAGATGCAGTGATTGTGAAAACAAAAAGCTGTCTGCATAATATATGTACTGTTTAATATGATTTAGAAGCTAAAATCAGTAGACATTTTTGTTATCACTGAGGCTAGGTTATTGTTTATACATAAGAGAGAAAAGGGTATAGTGTATCTGGTCAATTTTATGAACTTCCTGAAGCTTTTGAGAAGTTTGTTTCATAAGCCTTAATAAGCCTCTCTTTAGAACTTACTGAGTCTAAGGATCTTCCATGAAGGATAAAATATTTCACTGCTGGCTCCTTTGAATATACCCAGCCTTAATGAACTTCCATTCAACATGTGAGAAAATTGTTGCTTTGTCTGATGCTCCAGCAGCAGTATTGTTAAAACAGTTCTTGTTTGGATGTAGAAGGAAGAACTAACCTGGGAATTTAAGCTCTGGGTTTCTGGAATAATATTTTGTTACCTTTATTTCCCTTCTGGAAACATTTCAGTTTTAACATTCTACTGCAGTACTCGAGAAGTTCACCAAATGATAGTTTCATCCTCTGTTTCCTCACTCCACGAACAGTGTGGCTTCCTCTTCCTTGACAGGGTTGCCCTTCATACTTTTACTTTGAAAATAGACTTAATTTTTTATACAGTCGTAAATATGGGTGGCAATGAATGGTTTGACAATATACGATTACCTATAACCCCATAAACCTTTCAGACATAATAGTATAACCTGTCTTTTGCATGTTTACGACTCAAAACACTTCCACAAAGAACCTAGTGTTCTAAACAGTCCAAAAGAGTAGATATTAACAGTTACTTTATGAAAGTTAAATCTGTAGATAAGAGACATGCTGGTGAGGGTAACCTACTAATTAGAGTCAAAGTTCTCTCTCTTTCTCTCTCTCTCCTTCTCATACATGCACACACACACACACACACACACACACACACACACACACACACACTGTATGTCTCTCTTTATCTTGCTTTCCTGAGAAGATAGCAAGTAACCTAAACTATCTGAAAAGCAAAAATAACATAATAATATTTCTAGAATAACATGTGTTAAGAAACAATTTGTTTTTCCATATGATGCTGAGAATTGTTCTTTCAAGGTCTGTAAAGAATTGTGTTGGTATTTTGATGGGAATTGCATTGAATCTGTAGATTGCTTTTGTCAGGATGGCCATTTTACTCTTGATCTTCCTGATCCATGAGCATGAGAGATCTTTCCATCTTCTGATATCTTCTTCCATTTCTTTCTTCAGAGAATTGAAGTTTTTTTTTTTTTTTTTTTTTTTTTTTTTTTCAAATAGGTCTTTCGCTTGCTTGGTTAGAGTCACACCAAGATACTTTATGTTATTAGTGGTTATTGTGAAGGATGTAGTTTCCCTAATTTCTTTATCAGTCCTTTTGTCTTTTGTATACAAGAAGGCTACTGATTTTTTTTTTAAGTTAATTTTGTATCCAGTCACGTTGCTGAAGGTGGTTATCAGCTCAAGGAGTTCTCTGGTGGAATTTTTGGGGTCACTCATGAATACTATCATATCATCTGCTAATATTGATACTTTGACTTCTTCCTTTCCAATTTGTATCTCTTTGATCTCCTTTAGTTGTCTTATTGCTCTAGCTAGGACTTTTAGTACTATGTTGAAGAGATATAGAGAGAGCAGGCAGCCTTGTCTTGTCCCTGATTTCAGTGGGATTGATTTAAGTTTCTCTCCATACTTGATAGTAAATAATTAGAGAAAAGGGAGATCAATAACTATGAAGACAATTAATGCTGTTTCACTCAAGTAAATGAGGGCTTATTTGCTTCCTCTCAATCCCTCCTCACCTTGCTCATGTGAATTAATAGTAACACCATGGAGATATCATTGCACTCACGCTTCCCTTGCCTTTCAGGAAGGGAAAGGAATGCCAGGAATGAGAACACATGGACATGGCCAATGCATACTATGAAATTTGAAATATAAGAATTTTAAGGGCTTGTGTCTAAGGTGACCATGGGAGGACTTGATGTAGGAGGAATTGTGGAGGAGTTCTAAATTGAATTTGAAGGAATACTGTCCACAATGCTCATTGCTGTATTTCTAAAGTTAGCAGCTATGAAAAATGTGATCCAACAGAAATTGTTTGTCCTAAAATTCTGGAAAAAATAGCAAATGTTAAAAGGTTGGTGGAGGATTAAATGAGAAAAATGTAAGTAGGAAGCATCAAAACCAATATAAACATTCTTGGAGCCCAGCACATGTGAATTTTAGGTAGGAGATTAAGTTAAAGGTTTTCACAGAGATCAACAGATCAACAAGGCTCATTCTACACACCAGACATTCACAAAAGGCTATTGTGTCGTATGTGTGAAATCCTTGCTTGGCCCTAGGAAGCTTCTTAATCACTCTGAATCTATATTTTTTAAAAAGTACATCTATTGAGAGTATCAGTTTACAATAATAATTTGAAGCTCTAGGGAGAGGTTTGTGAACTGCTGAATTGAGCGGGTAAATTGTTTTTAAATGAAACAGACTGAGATGCCGAAGTTAATACTAATTAAGACAGACTCATCTGTGTGAGCTGGCAGAAAGTACCTTACATATGCCATCCCCGGCACAACACAAAGTTGCTTATTTGCCTTCTTGCTCCTATAAGCAATTGTTGGTTTGTTTGTTTGTTTGTTTTTTAACTTGAGAAGACTTTGAAAAGAATTACATCGGCATCTATTTTATTGCTATGATATGTCTGTACAGCTGGATGGACTTACTGAAACTAAGCATTTCTGCTTCTAGAAACATAATTATCTACATTGACACGAAAGGAGACCTTTCATTTGCTGATAGGAACTACACTGATTACTTAGTAATTGACCTTGCCAACCAAACCTGATGAAGCAGCTTCAGAAACAGTGGCTTTCTCCATCCTTCATGGCTTATTAGCCTGTCTGCCTACACAGAGCAAGAAGCTAATGTCTATTATAGATTACCTTTCAGCGAAGAAGGTATTTAAAGGCCAGATGCGTACAAAAATAGCTTACACTGTGTTAAGAGAATGACAGGTTTGGCACTGCAGATCTCACAACTGTAATCTAAGTTTTCCTCATTAGTTTTAGTCCTATTGCTAAAACTGAAATGGAATAAAACAGATTCTGAAGACAGTTTCTAACTTAAATACAATGCTAAGCAAAATGCTCATCATTTTTGCCATTTTTATTTATCCTGACACCTCACCAAGTGTGAAGGAAGAAAAGGTGATGGTGGATGGCAAACGTTAAAGATGCTTTGTTGACTCAATATTAATTATAAACAATTCCATCTTGTTCAAAAATTCAAAACAGGAATTCATTGCCCTCTAGGAGATTTGGAATTTTATGCCTCCGCTTAGCAATAGAATATGAAAGGGTACATAGAAAATTGAGATGGCTTTATTTTGTTGTTTTAAAAGGCTGATCTCATAAAATAAACTGTGAAGTTTAAAATATAGCCAGGTTATATAAGTCTGTGTATGGAGGCTCCTGGAAGCAGTGTGGTGTGTGTTTGTGTGTGTATACGTTTGTGTAATCTAGTTGTTCACCTTGATTTTGAGAAGACATAAGGTTCTGTCTTTAGAGTAACACTTCATAGCCTCTTTAGAAGTTTTTTATTTTTATTTTTATTTTTTTTTTTTTCAGTTTTGACACAGATCAAATGCTGAGTAGCCCATGGGACTCTAAAGACAAATTTCAAGAAAGAGTGAAAGAGGTTGAATTTCTCCTAGTTTGTGTTAATCACAACTTAAACAGAATCATCACATTAAAACTTTTTTTTCTTCTGGAGCTCCTGTCCGCTCCAGGTCTTTCTATACTTCCCTTCTTTCATAAAATTCCATGCACTCTGCCCAAAGTTTGGCTATGAGTCTTAGCATCTGCTTTGATACCTCAATCAGTAGAGTCTTTCAGAGACCCTAAGTGATAGGCTCCTGTCCTGGTTCCCTGTCTTCTCCTGGTTCCGATGTCTATCATGTTTGCCCTTCTGAATGAGGATTGAGCATCTTCCCTAGGGTCTTCATTGTTGTTTCACTTCTTTAGAACTATAGATTTTAATATGTTTATCCTATATTATATGTCTAATAACCATTTATGAGTGAGTATGAACCATATGTGTCTTTCTGCTTCTAGGTTACCTCACTCAAGATGATCTTTTCTAGTTTCCACCATTTGCCTCCCAACAGATCCAAAAAATACTGGGCCCTGGGTGCCCTGCAGAGACTGATACCCCAACCAAGGACCATGCATTGAGAGGGCATAAAACCCCTGCCCAGATGTAGCCCATAGACCCATTCTCCAAGTGGATTCCCTCTCAAGAGGAGCAGGGATTGTCTCTGACATGAACTAAGTGGCAGACTCTCTTATCACCTCCCCCTGGGGGTGGGGCGAGGTACTGCCTTGCCAGGCCACAGAGGAAGACAATACAGCCAGTCCTTATGAGACTTAATAGGGTAGGGCCAGATGGAAGGGGAGGAGGACCTCCCCTATCAGTAGACTAGGGGAGGGGCATAGGGGAAGAAGAGAGAGGGAGGGGCGATTGAGAGGAGATGAGGGAGGGGGCCAAGACCGGAATACAAAGTGAATAAATTGTAATAAATATTAAATAAAAAATTAAAAACCTTTCTCCTGTCCTATTTTTCCACCATACACCTTAAGTGTATTGGCACTATTTGCATGTCTGCTTTGTCTCCGGTGCTTTATTTCATTTGCAGAGGAGACTTTGCTGTTACCACACACTGAGCTGTGCCCAGGTCCTGTTGCTCCTTTTGATCTGCCTGTAACAATCAACACTAACTGTGGAAGTTAACTAAAGAACTAGTTGTAGGCAAGTCAATGGCTCGGTGTCTTTTCCACCAACCAGGCTGGCCTCAAACTCAGAGAGATCTGCCTGCCTCTGCCTCCCAGAGTGCTAGGATTAAAGGGGTGCTCTACAACATCTGGCTCTCTCTGATTTTCTTGAGACAGGGTTTCATTTTATAATCCATACTGGTGAGGACTCTTTACTTAGATTATGTTGGGCTCAGGCTCATAGCAGTCATCTTGTTTCAGCCTCCTAATTCCTGAAACTGCAGGCATGAGCCCCTGTGCCCACCGGACTGTACTTTTATTTGAATTTTATTTGTCTTATTTGCTTCAGGGCCATATCCTATGTCTGAAAATTCCTTTTGTTGTTGTTGTTTCGTGTGTTTTTAAATTTTTACTTAATTTTTTTTTACAATTATTCATTGTATATCCCAACTGAAGCTATCTCCATCAACTCCTCCCAATCCCACCCTTCCTCCCTCTTTCCCCATCCCCTTCCCCTAGTCCACTGAAATGGGTAGTTCTTCTCCTCTTGTCATCTGCACATAGCTTATCAAGTCTCATCGGGGCTGCCTGGATCCTCTTCCTCCATGGCCTGGCAAGGCCACATTGCCAGGGGCAAGTGATCAAAGAGCAGGCAACTGAGTTCATGACAGAGGCAGCTCCTGATCCCCTTACCTGGGAACCCACATGGAGATTGAGCTGCCAATCAGCTTTATCTGAGCAGTGGGTCTAGGTCCTCTCCATGCATGGTCCTTGTCTGATGTGTTGTGCATCAGTCTCTGCAGGACCACCTGGGCTCAGATGTTTAGCTTTTTTGGCTCCAGTCCCCTCTGTGTCCTTCTATTCTCCATCCCTTCTTCCATAAGACTCCCTGCTCTGCCCAAAGTTAGGCTGTGAGTCAGAGCATATGCTTCCCCTGTTGGGTGGAGCTTTTTCAGAGGACGCTCTGTAGGAGGCTCAGATCCTGTTTCCTCTCTTGCCCCTCTTCTGGTGTCTGTCCTGTTTACCATTCTGAATGAGATTTACACCTCCTCCTTAGGGTCCTCCTTGTTGTTTAGCTTCTTTAGGTCTGTAGATTTTGTTATGAATGAGGAAAAGTCTTATATATCCAAGCGTTATTCTATCCCTTTACAATACTGTTGAAAATACATGTATTTTATAAATTTACATGTATTTTTCATTACCAGTTTCGTGTCTGATGACTGTTTCATGCATTTATATAACACTAAGTTATTTTTAATGCTATTCCATTCTTTTAGGCCCTTTCCTCTCTGCTGGGACACTTCTCAGCAAGTTCCCCTCCTACTATCATATTGGGTGTGTGTGCATGTGTGCGCATGTGTGTGTGTGAGAGAGAGAGACAGAGAGAGATACCTGCTAGGTTTAACTAGGGCTGCTTTAATGAATATGGTTAGAAGGTTATGTACTGGATTATGAGAAATTTCCTAGTGGATATACTGCTTAAGAAAGCGACACCATTTCCAGCAGCCTCCATAACCATCATATTATTCCTCAGGAATGGGTGGGGCCTCACAGGCCCTTCTCCATTCCATGAAGAAGTGTTGACAGGCTCAACCTCATTCAGGTCTTGAGCACTTAATTACAACTGCAGTGAGTTTGTGAGTGCAATGATATTGTAGTATCCAGAACATAGCATTTCTCCTATTTTTCTGGTTCTTATATTCTCTCTGATACTCATTCTGTAACAGTCCCTCAGCCTTAAAGAATGGGATATAGTTGTGTCATGTAAGCTGGGCACTCAGCAATCACTTATTGACCAGTTATGTGACATAAATATTGAGAAAGCACTGTCACAACACCTCTGTTTAGCAGATTGAGAGTAGTTATTTCCCCACTGGGACTCACAACCTCTCCATTAGCTTGCTTCTGGTTCAGTTTCTGAAATGAACCAAATTCCCTCTTGTGGAGTAAGCCTCAGATTTAATCAAAGAGCAGTTGCCTACCTCACTCACTATTGGGCACACCGCTGAGGCACTAGTGGCCACATCATGACTGACGGGTTGTATTGTAGCTCTCATGGTCAGCGGGGTAACAGTATTGGGGACTCCACAGCAGACTTGAGAGCACCATCAGGCATGTGGAAAGCTAGCTAGCAGGAAAGAAGCTTTTCAGGTTAGCTCTAGCTTGATCCCTCTCTGTCTTATTTCAAAAGTGTACAGAATCCTGAGCAGTAGTGCTTTCCCATTTAATTTCCAGTTGGTAACCAAGAGCAATGGCAACAACCTTTTGTTTATTCTCAGTTAAAAGCCAAAAGTCAGTTTATTCATTATTTGTTTCTCCAGTTCTTTTAAGTCTGAAGGATTTAAATCTTATAAAATCTAAAATAACTGAAGGCAATTTATGTTCTATTTAAAATAGTCTCCGTGTTTGCTCCTGTGCTACTGTATGGTCTTCAAATCTCAGTGACTTAAAACAACAAAGTTTAATTCCTACAGAGCTTGAGCTAAATAGAGTTGTTATAGGCAAAATTCACAAAGGTTTCCCAAAGTGAGGGGAACAAGGACTATTTCTAACAGGAACTCAATGACTGCCTCTTTGGTCTCCCCACCCCCGAAGGGAGGAGCAATCCTGTTAGGCCACAGAGGAGGGCTTTGCAGCCAGTCCTGAAGATACCTGATAAAACAGGATCAGATGAATGGGGAGGAGGTCCTCCCCTATCAGTGGACTTGGAAAGGGGCACGGTGGAGATGAGGGAGGGAGGGAGGGACTGGGAGGGAATGAGGGATCGGGACACGGCTGGGATACAGAGTTAATAAAATGTAACTGATAAAAAAAATAAAAATAAAAATAAAAATTCACAAAGTGGAAAAGAGCAAAGTTAGCATTAATACTAGAACTATTGGTAAAAGAAAAAAAAAAGGCTCACTTCTGCTTATGTTGTCTTGGGCAAGGAGAGCTGTATTATCTGGATAGAAATATCTGTATATCTGGATGGAAATGGAGTAAAGAAGTATATTCCTTTAATATGCCAAGAAAGGTAAAGGATTAGAATACCCAATCAATAGCCTCATAATAGTTTCAAAATCATGAAAACAGTGATCAACCAGATAAACACTGCTCAGTGGAAAACTCCCTACTGGCTTTTGGGAAGAACAGTGTATCATCCAGAAATGCATAATTAATTGTAGAAAAGAATTTTAAAATTGCAGCAAAAATGAGAAGGAAGTGTTGAAATAGCTGCATTTTGCATGTTTTTCTTTTGCAGAAAAGGATTCTGAGAATTATGTGGCTATTCCTGATGCACTGGTATAAGCCTCACCAATTAAAAAAAAAATTCAGACCTTTTGTATCTTTATTCTCAACTCTATGGGGAAATGCAAAATCATCCCTAGGCAATCTGTTAATAAGTTTTGACTGTGTTTCAATAAGACTTCATTTACAAAACCACATGAAGTGTCATTTTTTTTTTCATCTAACTGATGTATTTTGTGGACTCTGTGTGTTGGTTAGTTTTTGGCTATTTGATACAAACTAGAGTCATATGGGATGATGAAATCTAAATTGGGACATTTCCTCTACGGGGCTGACCTGTGGGCCTGTCTGTGAGACATTTTCTTGGTTATGACTGATGCAGCAATTGTTGGCAATGCCATCCCTGGGCATGTGGGCTGTATAAGAAGGCAAGTTGTGCAAAGCAAGCGAAGCAAGCATGAAAGCAGTGGTTGCCTGTGGTCTCTGCTTCAGTTTTTGCTTTGAACTTTGTGTCTGACGCCCCTAGTGATAGAAGTGAAAGTGTAAGATAATAAAACATTTCCTTCCCAAATTCCTTTTTGTCAGTGTTTATCACAATAACAGAAACAAAGTAGGAAACTCTATTAAAAGGCTTCTACATTTGTGTATACACTCACATTTTAAAATGTGTCTACCAATGGCAAATACAAGAAAGGATGCTCTAAGACTATGAGTGTGAATGAGTTTGAAACATATATTAGGTTAGAAAAAATAGGTAATTATACAGATAAAGCACACAACTTAGAGTTTGTTACATTGTACTTCTGCATGCACACACCCATACATATAAAATAATATTCTGTATTTTCACCTAAGAATGTTATGAGCTTAATTAAGGTTCAAACTGAATGAGTTATATGGTAAAATAAGTATGGTATTGATATGATTTTGAAACATAATATTCAGAAAGTACATTTTGTGCATGTAATTTAAAAGGAAGGCAAGGAGAAAATTTATAGATTTCTCAATAACTTAGTGAAAGTAATTTTATCTTTACACAATCATTTTCCCCAAGAAATGCTAGATTCTTTAGAGTGAAAAGCAATTAACAAATCCATGTTATGGTGTGTGTGTGAGTATGTGTATTAAAGAAGATTTCTGGTCTTTTTTTTTTTTTTTCAGACAACAAATGTCTATGCAACCATAGGGAGGAGATGTGATTAAAGCACTTCAGTGTATTTGGGGGCTTAGAATCTGTATAAGTTATCAGAATCATTTGCTATGGCTAGAATAAATTGAGCAGTGAGGAATCCTTGTGATAAAGAATGCCAAAATGATCAAATTAGCCTCCAATTGATTTATAGCACCATGTCTAATTATCTAATATTTCTCCTTGATAGAAGTTTGATTTGGGGATAGTGTAAGTGATGAAGACTTGAATTCTGCTTTGATGATTTATTTGTGTCATTCAAGATGAAGAACAACATCAATAATAAAGACAGCTAATCTAGCTTGGAAAAAAAGCATAAAGTGAAAAATCATGAAATAACTGCTTCATAGTTGGTGTTTTCTAGTAACTTAGAAGATGCAGATTCTTGCTCTCAAAGGATTCTCACTTAGAAAATTTTGTTCTGTGGGAGACACAGAGATTGCTGTTTATAGTTGTTTTGTTCATATTAGACAAAACAAATAAGAAAACGGCACATGGAGAAACAATAATTAAATGCCCTGTTTACAAAAGTAAAGCTTATTTGAGTAAATATGAAAATGTGTATGATAGCTAGAGATATAAACAGTTTTAAACATGTGTTTACTGGCCTCTTGTGAGTCATGATTTTTGACATGAATTCATTTAAAATACTTTGGCTTGTTTTGATGTTTAGATTTTGAGGTCTTCATGTATTCTCAACTATGGTTAGCAAGGATTTTCTCCTGTATTGCAGGCTATACTTTTAGTTGCTGGCCCTGCTCTGGATATATTTATCTATTATTTTTAGCAACCAATTACTAATTAATTACTTAATTAATTTTCAGTATATTGTGAATGGATTTATTTTTCTTATTTCCTCTCAGACTGATTATTATTGGAATTCAGGAAGACTTCTGATTTTTGAATGATGATTCTATATCTCTTTTCTGAGAGTGTTTAGTTCTGACAGATTTCCAGGGTCTTTAGGGGTATGTTATATATAGGATTAAATTGCTTTCAAAGAGACAATTTTTCTTCTCTATGTCTTTACTTATAGTGCTTCAATTTGGGTGAATAGTTGTTTTAAATATTATTTAAATAAATAAATATTATACTACTAACACATGTTCGCATTTGCAGTCTCAGTGCCTTAGGAACTGTATGTAAGTTGCGGTACTCTTATAGCATATTAACTAATTTTTTTTCTGAGAAAACTGGATTTCAAGGAGACATGTTAACCATGTTTCTTTCATCAGCTGTATCCTTCACATGCATACATACACAAACATGGTAAACTTAATTTATCCTCTTGTCCTAACTACAATTTTCAGCAGTTTAATGATAAATATTCTAACATAAACAATCCACTGACCTAATTGATAAAAATTCCATTCTTCCCTGCTAAAGCCATTCATTTCTCCTTATGAGTTCAAGCAGTAAACACAGTAAATCTTGTGCTATAAAAGCAGCACCACAGGCATAATATGAACAAAATTTATGGGATCTACCTTAGAAATTATATGTTAGTCTTGAAGAAAGCTTGGGCTGACTTGGGAAAAAAAATAGAAAACCCAGACAAAGAAAAAGTATCACAAATCTCAAGAGGCAAAATCACCAGGGAAATGAATTTTTTTAAAAGACATATTACTGAATTTACTGACTGAGGAGTCCTTATTATTTGTCTTCTATACTCCAGGAAATATGCCAGTTTTAGTGCAAAGATTATACAAAGAAAGATATATGATGCTTGTCAGAAAAAATTAATCAAAACAAGTGGTTAGTTTTCCCTCTCAACTCCATCCTAAAAATTACAGATGGAAATAAGTAAATTGAAAAAAACACCTATTTCTCCACTACCAGTGAAAGCTTAGACATGGGAAGAAAGCTCTTGAACAGGATGAGAGCACTGAATGCTTTGAGGTCTTGTGTGGAAGGTTGTTGGGAAGGCAGTAACAGCATATAGTTTAGAAAAGCTTTTAAAATTATGTTCTTCTCCTGTGCATGTTGGAGGAGGGGCATGTTTTCACAACATCCTTCTCAAACCCTGTAATTTTTTCTTTTACTATTGCGACAGTATCAAGTTAGGGTAAACAATTATAAATGAATGTCTCCATCCTGTGACAAGCCTCTTAGGCTGATACAGTTGAGTTAAAAACTCTTCCTTCAGATACTAATTATATTAATTATATAAACAGATACTAATTACAAGTAATAGCTTATATTTGCAGTGGTGGAAACAATTATTGAAAATAGACACACTGAATCCTGTAGATGAAGTAATAACTATAATAGTTCAATTAAGCAGAGAAATATTAACCAAGAAGGGGAAACAAACAGAAGCTCTGGCGTGCAGCATTTGATCATAGAAATGCTAAACAAAGAGAACACAGTGAATGGACAGGCAAATGCCCTGAGTCTGTTTGGATAAAATTAGACAGAGATTGTTCCAGAATAAAAGAATAAATAAAATATTAAAAGTCTAAGAAGATGACTTTAATTTTGTAGAGGCCTAAATTAAAAAAAAAAAAGTAAACTGTAAAGACAGCCAATTGTAAAATGCAGAAATGAAAAATATAGTGTCTAAAGTTAAATGACTAAGATGAACAAAAGGAAAACACTTTAATTGTAAGGTAGATGAAAACTAAATCCTTGACCTGGGGCTCAGCCAGCAAATTAGTTGAACTCTTAGTTCCTGGACTCCGTCATCCAACTCATGGCTCTGCCTGCCTTTTTGAGGAGACCTGTCAAGCCCCAGGAATATCCATATTAGAACCATCCCTGCTAATCCCCTGCCTACCAGGTCCTCATGGGTCACAGCCAGCAGCAGTGAGCTCTGTCCCCTGAGCTTCATCTTTCTGACCACTGTTAATACCAATACTCTTCCAGATATTCCATGAGATAGAAACTGAAGGAACCTTACCAAACTCACTCTATGAAGCTACAGTCACTCTAATACCTAAAACACACAAAGACTCAACAAAGAAAGAAAATTTCAGACCAATTTCCCTTTTGGACTTTGATACAAAAGTTCTCAACAAAGAACTGGCAATCTGAATTCAAGAACATATCCCAAAAATCATGATCAAATAGGCTTCATTCCAGGGATGCAGGGATGGTTCAATATGTAAAAATCCATCAATGTAATCTATATATAAACAAACTAAAAGGAAAAAAATATGCATTATCAACTCAATAAATTCTGAAAAAGCCTTTGACATACTCTAACACTCTTTCTTGGAGAGCTCAGGTATACAAGGCACATAACTAAACCCAATAAAGGTAATATACAACAAGCTAATGGCCAAGACCAAATTGAATGGGTAAAAACTTAAAGCAATTGCACTAAAACCACGATCAAGACAAGGCTGTGTCTTCATATCTATTTAATATAGTATTTGAAGTTCTATCTAGAGCAATAAGAAAACTAAAGAAGATTGAGGTGATACAAATTGGAAAGAAAGAAATCAAAGTGTTGCTATTTGTAGATGATATGATGTTATGATAAGTGACCCCAAAATTCTAGCAGAAAACTCTTACAGCTGATGAACACCTTCAGCAAAGTAGACGGATACAAATTAACTCAAAAAGTCAGTTGCCTGCATGCTTCTGACATAGAAAATGAATGGTGGATCAATAGAATTGAATAGAAGACCCAGAAATAAACCCACACACCTACAGATATTTGATTTTTTACAAAGATGACAAAACAATACAATGGAAAAAAGATAGCATCTTCATGAAATGAAGCTGGGCTAACTGGATGTCTACATGTAGAAAAATGCAAATTGGCCTATATTTATCACGCTGCACAAAACTAAAGTCCAAGAGGATCAAAGACCTCAACATAAATCCAGACACACTAAATCTATTAGAAGAAAAAGTTGGGAATAACCTTCAACTCATTGGCCCAGGAGACAACTTCCTGAACAGAACACCAACAGCACAGGCTCTAATATCAACAATCAATAAATGGTAGCTCATGAAACTGAAAAGCTTCTGTAAAGCAAAGGACACTGTCATTAAAATGAAAAGACAGCCTACAGACTGGGAAAGGATCTTCACTAACCCTATATTTTACAGAGGGCTAATATCCAGAATATATAAAGAACTCAGGAAGTTAAACACTAACAAATCAAGTAATCCTATTGAAAAATGGGGTGCAGAGCTAAACAAAGAATTCCCAAAAGAGGAATATCGAATGGCAGAGAAGCACTTAAAGATATGGTCAACATAGCAGCTCAGTCTCCAGGTGGGTTCCCTGGTGATCAGAACAGGGACCTTCTCTGACATGAACTCAGTGGCCTGCTCTTTCGGGGAGGTGGGTTCAGCCTGGCATGGCCACTGAGGAGGACAGTGCAACAACTCCTGATGAGACTTGATGGACTGGGGTCAGATGGAGAGGGAGGAGGACCTCCCCTATTGGTGGAGTGGGGGAGGGGCATGGGTAGAGGAGAGGGAGAGTGGATTGGGAGGGGAGAAGGGGGAACTGCAGGTGGGATACAAAGCGAACAAACTGTAATTAGTAACATTAAAAAAATAAAAACCAAACCACCCTCCCTAATTAAAAAAAAAAAAAAGAAATGGACAACATCCTTAGTCATCAGAGAAACATAAATTAAAACAACCCCTGAGATTTTGCCTTACTCCCATTGAAATGGCTAAGATCAAAAACTCAAGTGACAATACATGCTGGAGAGGATGTGGAGAAAGGGGAACCCTCCTCCATTGCTGGTGGGAATGTAAATTTGTACAACCACTCTGGAAATCAATCTGGCACTTTCCCAGACAATTAGGAATAGTGTTACCTCAAGATCCAGCTATACCACTCCTAGGCATATATCCAAAATATGCTCAGGTATATAACAAGGACATTTGCTTAACCATTTTCGTAGCAGCTCTATTCATAATAGCCAGAACCTGGAAACAACCATATGTCCTTCAACTGAGGAATGGGTACAGAAATTGCAGTACATTTACACAATGGAATACTACTCAGCAATTAAACTCAAGGAAATCATGAAATTTGCAGGCACATGGTAGGAAGTAGAAAAGGTCATTCTGAGTGAGGTATCCCAGAAACAGAAAGACACACATGATATATACTTAGCTATAAATGGATATTAGACATATAATACAGGATAAACATACTAAAATCTGTGCCTCTAAGGAAGCTAAGCAAGAAGGAGGACTCTGGGTAAGATGATCAATCCTTGTTCTGAAGGCAGATGAGCCAGACATAGGAAGAGAGAGAAAACAGGAAAGAGGACAGGAGTCATCACAGAGCAACTCTGAAAGACTTTATCCAGCAGTGTATCAAAGCAGATGCTGAGACTCATAACCAAACCTTCGGCAGAGTACAGGGCATCATATGAAAGAAGGAGGAGTTAGTATGACCTAGAGAGGATAAGAGCCCCACAAGGAGAGCAACAGAACCAAAAAAAAAAAAAACAAAAAACAAAAAACCTGTGCACAGGGGTCTTTTCTGAGACTGATACTCCAACCAAGGACCATACATGGAGATAACTTAGGACCTTGCACAGATGTAACCCATGGCAGCTTAATTTCCAAGTGGGTTTCCCTAGTAAAGGGAACAGGGTCTCTCTCTGACTTGAACTCAGTCTCTGGCTCTTTGAGCATCAACCCATGAAGGGGGAGCAGCCTTATCAGGCCACAGAGGAAGAAAATGCAGCTAGTACTAATGAGACCTGATAGGCTAGGGTCAGATGGAAGGGGAAGAGGGTTTCCCCTATCAGTGGACTGGGGGAGGGGCATGGGAGGAGAAGATGGATAGAGGGTGGGGTTGGGAGGGAAGTAGGAAGGGGCTACAGCTGGAATACAAAGTGAATAAATTGTAATAAATAGAAAAAATAAACGTAAAATAAAAATGGCCATCCTTCCAAAAGCAATCTATAGATTCAATGAAAACCCCATCAAAATTCTAACAAAATTCTTTACAGACATTTAAAGAAAAATTGTCAAGTTCATATAAAAAAAAAAACAAAAACAAACAAAAAAAAAAACAAAAACAAGGAACCCAGGATAGCTAAAACAATAAAAGAACCTCTGGAGGTATCACCATCCCTGATTTCAAGCTGTATTACAGAGCAATAGTAATAAAACTGCATGCTACTGGCATAGAAACAGACAGGTTAAACAATGGATTTGAATCAAGGAACCAGAAGTAAAGCCACATGCCTATTGACACTTAATTTTTGATAAAGAAGCCAAAACTATACTATTGAAAAAAAGAAGTAATCTTCCACAAATGTTGCTGGTCTAACTGGATGTCTTCATGTAAAAGAATGCAATGACTTCAAGATCAATAACCTCAAAATAACCAGATACATTAAATCTGATAGGAAAAAGGTAGGGAATATTCTTGAATGCATTGGTACAGGAGACTACCTCCTGAACAGAATAAAAAGAGCTCAGACACTAAGATCAACAATAACTGGGATGTCGTGGAATGGAAAATCTCATGTAAGGGATAGGACATTGTCAATAGGAAAAAAAAATGGCAGACCACACAATGGGAAAAGATCTTCACCAACTCTACATCCGAGAGAAGGCTCATATCCAAAATATATAATGAGCGCAGAAGTAGATACCAACAAAACAAATAACCCAATTAAAAAAAAAAAGGGAGACATTTCTAGGATGAGCCAGAAACTTCATATAAGGGAAACACCAAGGAATTTATGAGGGTGACCCCAGGCAGGACTCCTAGCAACAGGGCATACGGAACCTGAGAAAGCCACCTCCTATAATCTGTCATGATATCCAATGGAAGGATGGGAGCACCAGCCCAGCCACAAAAACCTTCAGCCCACAATTTGTCCAGCCTAAAGTAGGTACAGGGATAAAAATAGAACAGAAATTGAGGGAATGGTCACCCAATGTCTGTCCCAAAATGATACCCTTCCCATGATGGAAAGCCAACAGCAGATACTATCAATGGTATTTTGTTTTACTTTCAGATAGATGCCTAGCATAGCTGTCCTATGAGAGGCTTTACCCAGCTGGAATCAGCTATAGAGACCCACAACCATACATTAACGGAAGCTCTGGGAACATTGAGAAACAGGAGGTGGAAGGATTGAAGGAGCCAGAGAGATTGACAAGAAAATGTGCAGAGTCAACTAACTCCGGCCCATAGGTGTCACAAAGACTGAACCACCAACCAAAGAGCATGCATGGAATGGACTTGGCCACCTACACATATGTAACAGATGTGTAGGTTGGTATTCCTGTGGGACTCCTAACAACTAGACCAGGGTCTATTTTGACTCCTTTGCCTGCCTTTGGATCCCTTTCCCCTAACTGGGATGCAGTTTCTAGTCTCAACAGGAGAAGATATACCTAATGTTAATACCTCTTGATATGCACATCCTCCCCTTCTCTGAGGAGAAATAGAGGAGAGGTGAATGGTTGGAGGAGGGAAAGTATAGGAGAGGACTGGAAGGAGAGGAAGAAGGGAAGCTGTGATTGTGATGTCAAGCAAGCAAATAAAGTAATGAAAGAAAACCTAACCAACAAACAACCAAAGCAAACCAAACAAAAAGTACAGTCCACCAGCCAAAATAAATAAACAAATAAAGAAAGAAAAGAGAAAAAAGAAAATTTAATCATTTGATTTTTTTTTAATGAAAGAGGTAAAGTATTAAACATAAATTGTTACTCTCAGAAAATAAAAATTTAGTTTTCTTAAAGACTGTGCAAGAATTCCTGGGGGTTGGGGGTTGATATTGTGCTATGTATTCAAATGCTAAATACTGGTACCCAAGATCCGATCATAGTGAATGATCTTTTGATGCATTCTAAGTCTGTGTTTCAAGTATTTTATTTTTTGCATTTATGTTCATCAAGTAGATTAGTTTATAATTTTCATTGTCTATCACACAACTTACTTTTCAATAATCCATCAAAGGAAAAATTTGGAAGAAAAAATTAAAATATTCTTGAATATTGAAAACGTAGAAATAAAATCTTTGGGTAGGATATTATAGTCATCAATGTGTACATCAAAAACAAATCTACCAGTGCATCTCAAGAAGCTAGAAAAATAAAGAACAAACCAATCCAAGTTAGTAAAGAGAAAGAAGAAATAAATGTCAGTACTGAAATAAACCAAATGGAGAATTTAAAACCTACAAAATATCAACAAAACTATGCATTGCTTTGCCAAAAATTGTTATCATCAATATGTTGATTAAAAGTACTTTGCAAAATCCACTGTAAAAAATTTAAGTTTCATTGTAGGAAATTTCAGAAAAAGCACTGGAGCCTTCCACAGACAATGTGTTTCTATTTGCAACTGGGTAAAGAAGAGGGTGTCCATGGTCACTAACACTGAGCTTTGACTTGGAAGATGCCTTGAGAATGAAAGCAAAGGGAAGCAAATGATGCAGATTGGAATGTAATCTTTAAGAATGAGTGTATGCACAAACTTGCTTGTGTAGAGTTGTATAACATGACAATGCTGGTATGTAGTACATGAGCTTAATGAAGGCCTCAAACCTCAGAAATTTAATCAAAATATTTGTGTTTCTATGTGCTAGGATATAATATTTTAACAGTGAACTTTTAAATTCACACCACCCAGGAACTAAAGATGATCTTTCTTGTAAAGAAAAAACAAAAAAGTCTTTAATTAACAGTCATTCTGTGTTAGAATAGCCCTTAAATGCAACAGGGAGGGCACACAGAAACAGAAAGGACAAGTAGTAAAGATGGAGCCATGGAATGGAGAGACGTAGAGATACATTCACAAGTCAAGAATTTCAGGGGCTTTTCAGAAACCATAATTCAAGGACTTTTACTTAGTGCCATCTAAGGTACCATAACCTTCCTATGTTGTAGTTTCTACTTCTATATTTTGAAACTTTGAGAGAATAACTTCTCATTGTTTAAGCCAGTATTTGATGCTTCCATATTGCAGCCTAAGAAGACTAATACCATGGGAATATAACTCAGAAAAAGAAATTATAATATTCTTTTCACAGAATATGGTTTTCAAATGTAAGTGTGATTTCTACATGAAATCTACCAAAATAGCTGCCTTTAAAAATAAAGATAATTAATGATATCCCATGTTTGTGTTAGAGGTTAATTATTTATATGAGTTCCATTTCTATAAATTGATCTATAGACTCAATAGAATCACAATATAAATTCTGGTGTTTTGATACTTTCGTACTTCGTGGATGAGTAGTCTGTCTGCATGTATGTCTGTGCACCACAGAGATGCAGTACCCACTGAGACCAGAAAAGATTGCCTGATTCTGTGGGACTGGAGTTACAGATGATTGTTAGCCACCATGTGGATGCTGAGATCAATCCTGGAAGAGCAGCTAGTGCTCTTTCCCACTGACCTGTTTCTCCTATTGAACTCTTCCCACCATGCAGAATTCAGTTTTAGAAGAGATTTTGGCAAGTAATTGCTAATATTTGTTCAGATGAACAACCTATAAATATGAGAATAATGTTGAAGTAGTGGGCTTCCATCATAGAAGCAAACACATTCCGTGAAATACTGTCGGTGTGAAGTGGACCGAGTGCTTAGAGAAACACGGAAGTCGATGGTCATTTATAGAATCCTTGAGAAAGAAAAGAAAAACAATTCGAAAGATACACGAGATAAAATTGGTCAGACACAGGGAAACCAAGTAATGATTGAGCTTTTATTCTCATCAAACTCAAATGGAATTTATTTTCAGATATAATATATAAAAACAAAATTAAGCTTAACGCTTGTAAAAGAAAGCATAATACATACAAACTATTGTATATACATTGTATCTTATCGTATATGCAAGAGTGTACAATATATGCCTGTGTGTGTTTCTGCCAGCGTGTGTGTGCAGGTGGGCAGTGTGTGTGGTCCTTGCACAGGAATGTGTGTGCTGTTCTGACAGCACAGAAACCCACTGTGTGACAAGACTCTTACTGGGGAGACATAATACATGTCTATTTACCCCAAATAAGGAGCCCACAACAGACCAAGATGATACCACCAAAGTCCAACTCAGTGAGCTGCGAGTTGTATTGAGGTTTCTTACAAGAATACGGGTGAAGGGTTATATACAGGAGCATGAATGACTCAAAAACAACTACATCACCAAAAGCCACCCCAGCGTGGGTAACAAGTCATAAAACCAAGAAAGCTGGAGTACGCTGCACAGCCTACAGGAAGCTCAACATGAGAGCATGTCCTTGCCATGTCACTCAGTTGATCTAAACCTCTTTCAGGTAGCTTGGCTGTGTGTGTGTGTGTGTGTGTGTGTGTGTGTGTGTGTGTGTGTTTTCTTTTTCTTTTTTTTTTTTTTTTCTCCCAGACAGCTAGTGTTTCTTAGACTCATGTTTGCAACTTGGCTTATTTGAGAGTGATAGTCAGCAGTCTTGGGGAAGTAGGGAGCTAGCAAATCTGTTCATTTGAACTTGCTGAAGCTGTTTTGACTTGTTTGTCTTCTGACTAAAGAAGCTTTGCTGCTGGGTGGGCTGTTTCAGTCTCCACAGAAACTGCTGCACAGCAGACCGCAGCTGACCTCCTCTAATGTTCCCGCTATTGTCTTGATAAAGGGTCTCTCGCTGAAATGGAAAGCTGTCATTTCAGCTGGGCTGTACTCAGTGTGTCTGTGTCTGCCTGCCAACGCTGAAATTGCAGGTAGGTTGTGCCGTGACCAGCATTTTACACATGCCCCAGGGATTCAAACTCTGGTTCTCATACTTGCTGAGCAAGCACTTTATACCCACTGAACTATCTCCCAGCACCCGTAATGCGTCAAATTTGAAGTAAAGTGTATTGTATGTAAAACCCCCTTTTATTTATTAGCTGTAATATTAAAATATAAGCTATGGTCTTGAAGATGAATATTTGTGACTAAGCTCTGCATGTAAACATATATATATATGTATGTATAACAAGGTATAAATATATACATATATTTGTTTATAATATATATTATATTATATGTAATTATATAATATAATAATATTATATTATAATATTATATTATATTATTCCAACTGTGTGGTGTTTGGAATAGGCAGTCCCCATAGGCTCCTGTGTTCGAATGCTTTGCCCATAGGAGTGGCACTATTAGGAGAGGCGGCTTTGTTGGGGTAGGTGTGGACATATTGGAGGAAGTGTGCCACTGCTGGGGTGAGAGCTGAGGTCTCTCATGCTGAAAACGCACCCAGTGTGACAGTCTCTTTGTTTCGAAGGACTCGTGGTTCTTTCAGTGCTGTCTGCCTCTATAGTTCCGTGCTTCCCACCGTGATGGTAATTGGCTGAACCTCTGAACTGTAGGCCAGCTCCAGTTAGTTTCCTTTGTAAAAGTTAACATGGGCATGGGATCTCCTCACAGCCATTTGAGGATCTCTTCTCAAAGCTAAGAGAAACCCTGTCCTTAAGGCTTCTTGAGAGGCATTAAGCATATTTAGTCTTCATAAATATGCAACTCTAACCTAAAAATAAGAAACCATTTCATACAAAATAGTACATCTTAAACATGAAATCTTAGCATGGATATGAACTAAAAGCACCGCCACATGCTTTTTTGGTGGGAATATAAATGAGTATAATGACCTAAACTATTTGACTATCATTCAAAATATTAATGATACACCTACTCTGTCATCAATGCCTAAAATGCATTAAAGCACATTTCTAAAAATAAAGACATGCAAGCCAGCTCAGTGAAGCTTTGTAAATACTCAAAGGGGAAGCACTCGAAATGTCCATCAATGGAAGAACGGATAAACACATTGAGAGATAAAGTGATATATTCCTTCCCCTTTCAGTGCTGTTCAGAAGTGACAATTGCAAAAGACAACGCATACTGTGCTACTCTCCACATGTGAAATTCTGGAACCAGAGAGGAAAACTACAGCTGCCTATGAGGCTTGCTTTCAAGCAGTTAATGCTCAATTAGTAGATGAATGGAAATAGACATTCCAGCGTAACTTAGTGATAAATATGCTGGTATGTACATGCATCAAAGCCTAACAGATTTTATAAAACTCCACATAATGTACATAAATGTACATACACAAAGACACAGTCCAATTTAGTTGATGGGTTTCTGTACCAGTCTTCCATCTCCATTTCCTCTGTCAGCAGTATGTTTTGTTAAAATAAGTTGAAATGCAAATCTACTTCAAAGTGAGTCATTTTAGTGGGTCTTGTCCTTTCTCTGACTTAATTGAAGCTTCACACAATTCTTACCCTTTATTGTAGAATGATCTCGAATTAGGACCCCAAATTCATGAATTTCTCTTGAATGGAATTAATCATTTCTTAATCATCTATATCTAGCATGTGGAGTGCTTCACAAGGCTCCATATTATATTCTAATTACCATATCCCACTTAACTAGGGCACATTGCACGCCACCTGTGCATGGCTGTAGCTTCTTCTACTTTTTCCTTGCCTGCCATTTTGGTTGATCAGTAATTCCAGATAGTTCACAGTCATTTCCTGTCTCTAGATCCTTTGTAGGGCTTGAAATCAGCAGAGGTCCAAGGACCAGTTTCAGCAAGATGCCAGCCTAAGTGTGCTCTCAAAATGTGTTTGTCTGTTAACAAGGAAATGAGGTAAAGGAAAACATTTACTTCAGTATGTGTTGGTCGGAGAAGGTTAGGTTCAAGAGTTCACAAAATAGTGTATATTCAGGATCCACAGTAACAACAATGCTCTCCTGCTGGAAACAGGCTAAAAACAGCTATTTAGAGAAGATAATTATTAGAACACAGACAGATTCAGTGCTACTTTGTGGGGTAAGGGTTTATGAAAAATGTGGTATATTAGATTACCAAAGCGAAAGAGGCATTTAATGCGATTATTATACAGATTTGATGATGCTACTGAGGATCCGACAGCGTAAGTGCAGTGGAAATCTGAGGTTGTCCTGCACAGATGTTGCTTCTTTTGTAGCTTAGCACAGAAATGTCAATATCTTACATCTTTAATTAAGTGGAGAAGGGCTGTGCATTTGAGACAGTCTCTCAAAATGGCTGTCAGCTTGAACTGACATGGGTCATTAGACACAGTTGATGTTTGTGCAATGCATTCTATCATGTAAAATGAGAAACAAATGTGTTCCTCATGTTTTCTTTTCAGTATCAGTTAAGCTTTTCTGATTATTTCCTTAAACCTTTACCAAGTCACCTTTTCTATCACTAATACTACTTTTCTTTAGAATCTGCTGCCTCTAATGAGTATAATTACTCAAAAATTTGTATTTACCCAATATTATGTATTTCACAATATTGGAAATAACAGTGAAGAGAATTGTTTTGGTATTATTTTATGTTGCTTTGGTATAATATAATATCCTGACAAAAAAAGAAACCCAAGGAGAAAAAAAGGTTTATTTTTAGCTCCCAATTCCAAGTTACAGTCCATAATGAGGGAGGTCAAGGTGGCAGGAAGCTAGTCATAATCCCATTCAAGAGCAGAGTAAGAATAAATGTGTCATGCCTGCCAGCCTGCCTGCATTCAGCTTGATTTCTTCACTCTTTTAGAGTTCAAGATGCCTAACCTAAAGAAGGCAGCCACCCAAAGTAGTCTGGATCTTCCCATATTTAAGAACCAAGACAATCCTTGCCTGAAGATGTGCCCACGAGCTAGCCTAATGCTCTGTTAAGGTTACTATTATAGGTTGTGTCAACTTAACAATAATAGACTAACCTTCACAATGACATGCAAGTATTACTTCAACCACTTCAATTTCCTACTGTGACTTATTTCCTGCAAGCAGTGAACACTGTGCTCTATGTACACCATTTCATTTCCGTGAGTGATAAGTGACATGATAGGTCTGTATGCTGGGAGAGGCAATGAAACATCAAGTTACCCATATCACAAGTGAGACTACGAGACTGTGTGCTACGCCCGTTTCCTCTCGCTGATGTAACTCATTACTCCTACACAGTAGCTTACAACAACGCACAGATACTGTCTCATGTTTTAGAGGTTAGAAGATCAAAGCGGATCTCAAAAAATTAAGTGAAGATGTTGGTTGTGCTTTTCTGGACTTCCCAGAGAAAAACCCCTTTCCCTTGCTTTCTAAATCCTCTGAAGATGCCCTCAGTCCTTGGCTGGATCCCTCTTCTCTCTCCAAAACTGGCAACCACACACCACATATTTGTGTGTCACTCATCTGCTTCCATATTTAAAGGCCTTTGACATTTCATCAGCCCAATACTAATACTTTTAATAGTAATTAGTTTCAGTAACCAATTATATTCACAGGTATCAGTGATCAGAATACATGCATATTTGGGAAATAAGTATTGTTTTGTGGTACACTTAAACTCTGAGATTATAACCAGGATTTTAATCATTACCTAACTTTATGAGTATCCTATGACATAGAAATTTGACTATATGACACTTTTTCAGAAGCATCAATGATTCCATGTTTTCTTTCTTTTTTATTAATTTTTTACTTTTTACATTAATTATAGTTTACTCACTTTGTATCTCAGCTGTAGCCCTCTCCCTCATTCCCTCCCAATATCACCCTTCCTCCCTCATCTCCTCCCATTCCCCTCTCCAAGTCCACTGATATGGGAAGTCCTTCTCCCTTTCCATCTAACCATAGCTTATCAAATCTGATCAGGACTGGCTGCATTGTCCTCTGTGGCCTGGCAAGGCTGCTCCCCCGTCATGGGGGGCTGGTCAAAGAGCCCACCACTGAGTTCATGTCAGAGACAGTCCCTGTTTCCCTTACTAGGGTATCCACTTGGATACTGAGCTGCCATGGGCTATATCTGAGCAGGGGTTCTAGGTTATCTCCATGAATGTTCCTTAGTTGGAGTATCAGTCTCAAAAAAGACCCCTGGGCCAAGATATTTTGGTTCTGTTGCTCTCCTTGTGGAGCTCCTGTCCTCTCCAGATCACAGGGAATCCCATGTTTTCTTTAAGGTAAAAATATTAACTGAGGATGCTTGTCTTATTTTAATTTCACATGTTTCATCACTCCCTACTTTCTGCAGTAATATTTACAACCTCACTGATAGACAGCCCTGGATTTCTGTTGCTTCTATAACATATGTAATCAGATTTGTCCACCCATTGTATTACTGGTGGTTTCCTTACCAAGAAATTCCGTTCATTCTTTAAATGAAACTCAAGCATCAGTTCTGTTACACTGTTGTTGGTATGTTCTGGTACACTGTTCTTATGGAATGTATACAATTTACTCTTGTTCATTCACATGCTGATTTATCTACCTCACTATCTGTTTGCAATCTGGACATTGCATTGTGATGCACCTGTCTCAAGTTTGTGTAAACATGCTACTATTTGTTTTCTGTATTGCCAATAAATACAACAAGCCAATGGTGAGCAAAGGAGATAATAGGGTGGGACATCCTAGTCTAGAAGGGTGGGGAAGGAAAAAAGAGGAAGGAAAGATGAGAGGAGATATTTGAGAGAAGAGGACCTGGAAATACCAGGAGAAATGAACCGGACCTAACATATAACTAAAAACCAAGTATAATGTGGGAATTCTGAATGGGAAGAAGCTGCAAGCTTGGAGGTTTAGGGTGGAGTAATTATTGCCCAGTATTGTGTTCTAGATTAATTAAATGAATCCTAGTTTCTATGTGTTAATTTGTGTATATAGCTGGTTTAGGAATAACCACTGTTTGACTAAAATATAAATCAATATTAAATACTTCTTTTTATTATTTTTTATTTTTTATATTAATCACAGGTTATTTACTCTGTATCCCAGCTGTACCCCTTCCCTCATTCCCTCCCAATCCCACCCTCCCTCCCTCATCTCCTCCCTGCCTCTTCCCAAGTCCACTGATAGAGGAGAACCTCCTGCCCTTCCATCTGACCCTAGCTTATCAGGTCTCTTTAGTACTGGCTGCAATGTCCTCTTCTGTGGCCTAACAAGGCTGCTCCTCCCTCGAGGGGTGGGGGTCGAAGAGCTCGCCATTGAGTTCATGTCAGAAATAGTCCCTGTTCCCCTTACTAGGGTACCCACTTGGATTCTGAGCTACCATGGGCTGTATCCGAGCAGGGGTTCTAGGTTATATCCATACATGGTCCTTGGTTGGAGAAACAGTCTCATGAAAGACCCCTGTGCCCTGATATATTTGGTCCTAGTGGAGCTCCTGTCCTCTCCAGGTCTTACTAACTCCCACTTCTTTCATGTGATTCCCTGCACTCAGCCCAAGGTTTGGTTATGAGTCTTAATATCTGCTTTGATACACTGCTAGGTAGAGTCTTTCAGAGATCCTCTGTGGTAGGCTCCTGTCCTGTTACTTGCTTTCTCATACATTCAATGTCCATCCCATTTGTCTTTCTAAGTGAGGACTGATCATCTTACTCGGGTCGTCTTTCTTGAGCTTTCTCAGACAATTAGGAATAGTGATTCCTCAAGATCCAGCTATACCACTCCTAGGCATTGATCCAAAATATGCTCAAGTACACAACAAGGACATTTGTGCAACCGTGTTTGTAGCAGCTTTATCCGTAGTAGCCAGAACCTGGAAACAACCCAGATGTCCCTCAGTTGAGGAATGGATACAGAAATTGTGTTACTTTTACACAGTGGAATACTACTCAGCAATTAACAACGAGGAAATCATGAAATATGCAGGCAAATGGTAGGACCTAGAAACTATCATCCTAAGTGAGGTATCCCAAAAGCAGGTGGTATATACTCACGTATATAGACCTATAAGATAGAATAAATATACTGAAATATATTAAATACTTCTAATCAACAACACACTGTCATGTCAGGTCTGTGTTAGAGAGGACATGGTTTTCTGCCTCTCCTCCTTTAGAATTGTGTGTCTCCATAACTAGCATACTTTCAGTACTCTTATTTTGTATTACGTATATAAGCCCTATGCTGGAGTATAGGGATCAGTTCCCAAGATCTAAGACTTGAGTTTCTTGACTTTGTATTTTAAACAGATTTTGTTCAAAGTATAAAGTTAGCAATTTGTAGAAAGAAGCAAGCCCAAGAAACTTATATGCATTGTATACTTAACCTTTTGACACGCCATTAATACTCATGATTTCCTCAACCCTTTATAAGAGTGAGAAAAGCTATATGTCTGCAATAGCAATCCATGAACAATGATTTTTCTCAACAACACTTTTTAATACCAATTGCTTACAATTAAATTTCTTTTTTAGAAGATTTTATTTTTATTATGTGAATATCTACATGTCTATGTGTGAATCTGTGAAGATGCATTGGAGGCTTGTGGAGGTATAAGGTGAGCATCAGGACCCCTTGAACTAGAATTATAGATGATTGTGAACTACCTGACATAGGTGTTGGGAATTGAACTCTGTTCCTTCAAAAGACCAGCAAACACTCTTAACCACTGATTCATCTCTTAATCCTGTTGTTTTTTTGTTTGTTTGTTTAGCTGATACATGGCCATTTGCACTACAGAAATGGACAAACATAAAAAATTGTATAAGAAAAAAGCATATTATGTGTAAGGTGGTACACGTCTTCCCTTTCTCCAGTGGAGACAGAGGCAGAGGCAGAAAGGTTGCTGCAAGTTCAAGGCCAGCCAAGGCATCACACACTGAGAACTTATGTAACCGACAAGCAAGCAAACAAACATGTAAAAGGATGAAGAAAATAAAAGAAGAGATGAATGAGCTGTAAATAGGCTATAATTAATTTCAACTAATCTATGTGATAGCACATAATCCTTATGTATCAGTATGCATTATTAACTATATGATTGCAGAGAGTATATAATAACAATTTTATATGAGAACATGTTCTCAAAAATCTATTTAAATGTTATATTCTTGGCTTTGTTTCTTTTCTTTTTATTGTATCTATTTTTAGATACTAATTAATTTAGAGACTAATTTTATCCAGTTCAAATAGATGAAGGTATTATATGAATTGATGAGACCAATCAGATCAAGAAAAGCTGTGACTACTTTTCCAGAGATACCAGGATGAAGAAGTTAGGCACTAACACAAATATAAGGCAGAATTTTAAAGGTGGAAACTTTACAACTAAAAAAAAGGGGGAATATTTTAAATATACTCAGATTGACCTATACATTATCTTCAAGCTGTAAGACATCGTATACAATGGCACAGAGAGCATGTTCCTCTTTTCAATTTTGAACTGAAGGTGTGACTCAAAAATAGGGCAACTGAGAGTTCTTTATCTTATGTTCTCTCTTCTTAGCTGAGGGTCACAGAGCATTTGCTTAATTCCTAGTTTTGTTTCTGCTAAAAGTGTGTCACACTTCTGTTTTTGAAAAAAGAATGGGCATTTTCTTTATTTATGTACATTTTGTCTAAGAGTCTACCTTGGTTATTCTCCAGCTTGTGGAAATCTTGCCAGTGCAGTGAAGGTTAATGACACAGACACTATTTATTCATTCATCTCATCATTCACTGCAGCAACTTCTTGACTGTTTGGTTGTTGGAGCTTCACGAAACTCATCCCAGGAAAAGACAGTTGTGGGTATGCATTTAAAACTCTGGAAGAAATTCACTGCCCCACCATCCTATATGAAAATATCATACCCATTTAACAGTTGCTGCAGGCTGCCTAAGGATCAGAAGCCCTAATTATCCAACCTAGGTGGAAACAACAAATCCCATAGGTCAAGAAGATAATCCCAAAGTTTGGTTATGAGTCTCAGCATCTGCTTTGATACACTGCTACGTAGAATCTTTCAGAGGACCGCTGTGGTAGGCTCCTGTCCTGTTTCCTGTTTTCTCATTCTTCCAATGTCCAGAGTGCAGGGAATCTTACAAAAGAAGGAGGAGATAGTAAGATCTGGACAGGATATGAGCTCCACAAGGAGAGCAACAGAACCAAAACATCTGGGCACAGGGGTCTTTTTTGAGACTGATACTCTACCCAAGGATGATTCATGAAGATAACCTAGAACCCCTACTCAGATATAGCCCAAGGTAAGTCAGTATCTAAGTGGGTAACCTAGGAAGGGGAACAGGGACTGTCTCTGACATAAACTCAGTGGCTGGCTCTTTGATCACCTCCCCCTGAGGGGGAACCTGCCAGGCAGGCCAAGGAGGAGGTCAATGCAGCCAGTCCTGATCAGACCTGATAGGGTCAGATGGAAGGGGAGGAGGACTTGGAAAGAGGCATGGGAGGAAATGAGGTAGGGAGGGTGGGATTTGGAGGAAATGAGGGAGGGGGCTACAGCTGGGATTCAAAGAGAATAAACTGCAATTAATATAAAAAAACAAAATTTTAATAAAAAAGAAGATAATCCCCAGTGATTCATGTAGCTGTTTCCTTAAGGTGGTATACAGTCTGCTCTATCTTGCTCTCACAGACTTAAAGATGGCAAGAAAAGTGGCAATAGTAAGGATGAATTCCCCCCAAAAAACAAAGAAAACCTTTAGAAAGTATGATTATCTAGCACTACTGTCTCTAATACTGCTTGTGTTCATAAGACTGAAATCTTACAGATAGGACAGAGTGGATCTCAGCAGTCACTTCACCCAGCGTTGAAGTTAGTGGTGTGTTTCTTACAGATTTTTGTATTTATGTGTATCACACAGAAGAGAACACAGTTCTGATTCCCAGCATAAAAAAGTCAGGTATTTCCCAAGGTATACTATCTGAACAGTAAGGAATGACCTCATTTTGCAGCTTCCAGCTGAGCTGAAATTTTCAGGTTTAAGTGATTCATAAGTTCAGGGTATTTGTACATAAATATGCCTCATAACATGCATGAAGAATCAGTGTGACGAAAACAGGACACAAGTTTTCCAACCTCTGAGGCAACAGCATTTAGTGGGGGCACCTAAAGCTGTAAGATAAAAAAATCATTAAAGGTAGAATCATGGCCTGACAGAATTGATAGCTTTGGATTTGGTCATCTATGAGCATCTTCCAGGTGACATGCCTTGTCCATTTCTCTGTTTGGCAAAATTAAAAATTATTTGTTGGATATTTATATTTCTTTTCTACTAAGGCTGAAATCAAATGTAATATTGTCTGTGTTCTTACTTGTTTCTGGATGACAGAGAAGAATGTCATAGGGGTTTCATAAGGAAAAACGTAGATGGCTATATACTGAGCATTAAGTAAGAGAGGATATTTAATGGAAGCATTATAGCATGACTATTGGAATAAATTTACTTTCCAGTAAAAGTCTAACTGATATTGGTTGTTCTGGGCAAGAGACATGCTGAAGCAGGGCATAAAATAAATGTGCCACAATGAAACATGACTCAGGCAGAATTGATGACAGCGTTGTATTCACTGGAGAGATTCGCATGGAACAAAGGCTAATTGTTTTGTCGACAGCTCAGAGGGGCTTCACAAATGGATATTCTTGTTTTCTTTGCTGGAATAGCAGATGATTTTCTAGATCAAGAAGAAAGTATGAGAATTCAGGCCTTTACAGCCATTGAAGCAGGACAGTCTCCCTAAGCATGGTTGGCTACCATAAAAAGCTAAAATGTTACACTCAGGATGCGAGGCTAAGCACTGCACTCAGGGTCAGCCGCTTTGGACCCAGAGAAGAGCATGTCTGATTGCATGCGGGTTGATGCCCCAGGTCCCGCCTCTGAGAAAAAGGTATCAGACGGGTCTGATGCTCTTTGGGTGGATGACACCTAAATGAACATCAGTACAAAGTCCCAATTTATTTCTATTATCAGAGATCTGACCTCTACTCTTGCCTGATGCATCTAAAACAAAAAGGGAGAACTGTAGAGAGCTGCGCAATGCGGCGCCTTAAAGATGGAGCTGGTTTCCGCCTTCCACCTTCCCGATGGTGAGTGCTCTCTGTCACGAACAATTCCACATTTGGCTAAGGCCGAGGATCTGGCTTGCTTCCATGTATGTGGACCTATCTGCATTGCACATGTGGCACGCTGGGGTTGGCTACCTAGAGGCTATTTAAGCTGTGGGCTGGCTTTCCCCAGGGTCAGATGATTGTTCAAGGTTCCTGAATAAACTGCATTGAAAAAAAAAAAAAAAAAACAAAGATGTAGCTGTAGAAAATACACATGATAGAATACAGGTGCTGTGGGGATTCTAATGAGATCCTAGAATGGAATTAATCTTAAAATAAACTTGTTAAAGCAATCACCAAAAACCAAATATTTTTGTTACAACTGAAACGATATCTCTTTGCGCAATGTCTCAGTGGGGCATCTGCCTACACCTGGCAGAATCGGCCTATCCCAACCTGAAGATGTGTGAGGGGTAAGGGCTTGAGATGTCCTGTAGATGGAGCCCAATTCTGCCATCTCTTCACCAGAGAACACTGAATTCCAGCATCATTAACACCTTTATATTCCTGTTTGGATTACATGGTGCCCAGCTGGAGCTCAACCTATATGTGCAGTGTTTGTAGAAACTAAAACATAGCTTATTTCCCAGAAACATTTTATTTCTGAATGCTGGAAATTTGGCACTTTATCTTAACATGAGCAGAAGTACAGTGTTTCTGTGTGTGTGTCTATGTGTGTGTGTGGGGGGGGGCAAAGGGAGGTATGAGTAGAGGTGAGAGGACAACCTTGGGTGTTCTCACTTTTCGCTGTGTTTGAGGCATGATCTTTTTGTTGCTGCTGCTATTTACGATTGCATTATGACTGCCAAGCTATCTGACATCCAAGTGTCCAGGCATTCTTCTGTCTGTCCATCTGTCTCACTGTGGAATGTGAACATAAAGTTCTGCTTCTAGGTTTGTGCAGGCTCTGGGGACTCAAACTTAGATTCTTAAGCTTGCACACTATGCCCTCACTGACCGATATTCTATACTTTCAGAAGCGTGTGGCTTACAAGAGGACTTGAAAAGCTGATGTTCGTTCCTTGTATACTTAGCCCCATTTTTTTTAATCTTTTCTCTCTTTAATTTTCTTTTTTTCTACATATATTTAATTTTTTTTTACAGTTTATTCATTTTATGTCCCTATTGTAGCCCCCTCCCTCAACTCCGCCCAGTCCCACCTTCCAGCCTTCTTCCTTCCTATCCCCTTCTCCAGGTCCACGGAAAGGGGGAGCTCTCATCTGTCCCTAGCTTATCAAGTCTCCTCAGGACTGCCTGGATCCTCTTTCCCTGTGGCTTGGCAAGGCTGCATTGCCAGAGCAAAGTGATCAAAGAGCAGGCACATGAGTTCTTGTGATTTTTCTACATCTTAATTTTTTTTTTCAAAAAACTAGGATGAAGGGGTCATGTTAACAAATAAAAGAACAATAATCTAGAAATACCACAAAACCCAGGGCTAATTAGCCAATCAATCTTCATTAAAATGGTAGCTTACAACCTTGTGTAACTCCAGTTTTCCAGGGGATCCAATCCCCTCTTCTGACCTTTGTGAACAAGCACATTGTGTACAGACATGCATACAGGCAAAACACACACACACACACACACACACACACACACACACTTAACATTTAAAAGAAAGTTTAAGGAATCTTCCATGTATCAATAGTACATACAATGTCAAGGTATTGAAGAAGGTACGCAAGAAGAGGAGGCACTGTTAGAACATATATGTTATGTGAAGCAGAAGAGATGAAGTAGATGCACAACAGGGATACTTCACTAATGAGTGTCCATGCCATCAGTTTATGAGTACTAGCTGTGCTCTTTTCCATTTTGGTCTCTGTCACTCCGTTATATGAAGTTTGAGGTGGAGGAAATAGAGTACTGTGGAAACTATGTTCTCAGTTTCATTTTTCTTTTTATTGCTGTGTCACAATTACTTTTCTGCTGATGGTTTTTGGCAGGAGAAATGAAGGTGTAACAAGTAGGCCTTGTTATGGTCTCTAGGAGAATATTTCAAAGGTGCTAGTGGCTGTGCCTATGAATGAGAAGGAGGTGCAGGACCACCCTTGCTGGCTTTGACGTGGACTCCTTGATGCTTTTGTCAGTCTCTCTCCTGCTGTCATGATTTTCAAACAGGAAAACATGACAATTCCAGAGTGAGCTGTGACTTCATTTTCTTCCGGATGATGATACTGCTGGCTGAATGTCATCTGGCTTGAATTTCTAATACTAATTTCCTTCAGAATTATGTTTCTCCCCACCTGCTGCCCCAAGCAGCCTCTTTCCCCAAGGGCAGAAATCGTGTTAATATTTTCTGCTATGACTCCTGAACGTTTCTCTGTGATGTGCTTCCCCATAGCTGCATTCAGCCAGTTCACTCCTGCTAGGAGCATTACAAAAATCAAAAGGATGTTCATGGGGAATTTATAGGCTGTGAAACTTTTCTTAACATCTAATACTTGGCCCTAAAGTATGATCTTAAACACAGAAGTTCAGGTGGTTCTCTCATTCTGGGCACAAGAAAATCTCATTCCTGTCCTGGACACTGAGGGCTGATTTAGTGTGTGCCATCCATTTTGTTGCTGTTGTCATTATTGTTAAAATTAGGGACATACAGGCAGGTTCCAAGTAAAAGAAAAAAAAACTATTGGAGACTTAAAAATAATTATTTATATAATCCAAGAGTAAGATCTCTTTTGCAGTGAGTGATGTTAAGCAGGTTTGTTTTTATTTTGTATTTTAAGTTTATATAAAATCATTTCACTCAATACACTTGTGTCAACGCTGGTCCTTTTAGTGGCCAGTTTTTCTTTAGCTCCATTTTTAGACATGTGGTTTTCAACATATTTAGTCAGTATATATTATTTTTATAAAAGTTAATTGCACAGAGATATTAATTGAAATGTGAACATGAAACATAAAGAGAGATTTAAATATAACAAACATGCTCGAATTATCTTCTGTATATCTCTGCAGGGTCTCTATAAATTCGTTGTTGAGAAAACAGCATTTTCACCTATACCCATGAGGTGACATTAAAAACATTGAGTAGAGAGGTTCCAAGAGAGGATGACTGAACCTCATTCGGGAAGGGAAATAAATAGACATTGGCGGTGAATAGAGGGAAGGAAATGGGTAGGAGAGAGAATGGGGAGGGACCCAGAGGTGGGGATTTGGAGTAGTAAGATAGGGGAAGAAAAGGCTTGGTGAGAAAATAGAAATGAGGTGGAGGGCATTTCTGGGAATTGCCAGAGACCTGAGATAGGGGAGGTCCTAGGAAGCCTATGGCATCACCCTAGAAGAGACTCCTAGAAGCAGGGGATATGGAGCCTGAAGTGGACACATCCTGTAGACAGGCAGGAATTCCAGTGGAGGGATAAGGACACCAACCCACAAAACCCTTGACCCAAAATTCGTCCCGCTTACAAGATGTATAGGGACAAAGATGATCAAAGAATGAGGGATTAGCTAACCAAAGCCTAGCCCCAGTTGAGACCCATCCCCCAAGAGAGAGCCAGCCCCCGACACTATTAAAGTTATTCAGCTTCGCTCATAGACAGGAGCCTAGCATAATTCCTCTGAGAGGCCTCACACAGCAGCGAATGGAAACAGATGCAGAGACCCACAGCCAGACATGAGACAGTTCTCAGGGATTCCTATGGAAGACTTGGGGAAGAAATTGAGGGAGGTGGAGTGATCAAGGACCCACAAGAAGACCTACAGAGTCAACTAACCTGGGCCTATGGGGAAACACTGAGACTGAACCAACAACAAAAGCCCAATCAGGGGGCAACAGCCTTACCAGGCCCTGAGTTCATGTCAGAGACAGTCCTAGCTCTCCTTACTAGGAAAATCATTTGGACACTGAGCTGGCATGGGCTACATCTGTGCAAGGTTTCTAGGTTATCTCCATGCATGGTCCTTGGTTGGAGTGTCAGTCTGAGAAAAGATCCCTGCGTCCAGATTTTTTGGTTCTGTTGCTCTCCTTGTGGAGCTCCTGTCACTTCCAGGTCTTTCTATCTCTCCCTTCTTTCATAAGATTCCCTGCACTGTGCCCAACGTTTGGTTATGAGCTGCAGCACCTGCTTTGATACACTGCTGGGTAGAGTCTTTCAGAGGCCCTCTGTGGTAGGCTCCTGTCCTGTTCCCTGTTTTCTCCCTCCTATGTCCATCCTCTTTGCCTTTCTGAATGGGGATTGAGCATCTTAGCCATAGTCCTCCTCCTGATTAGCTTCTTTAGGTGTACAGTTTTTAGTATATTTATCCTATATTATATGTATAATATCTACTTATTTGTGAGTATATACCATGTGTGTCTTTCTGCTTCTGGAATACCTCACTCAGGATGATCTTTTCTAGATCCCACCATTTACTGCAAATTTCATGATTTCCTTGTTTTTAATTGCTGAATAGTATTCCATTGTGTAAATGTGCCACAATTTCTGTATCCATTCTTCAGTTAAGGGACATCTGGGTTGTTTCCAGCTTCTGGCTATTATGAATAAAGCTGCTACAAACATGGCTAAGCAAATGTCTTTGTTATATACTTGAGCATATTCTGGATATATGCCTAGGACTGGTATAGCTGGATCTCAAAGAAGCACTATTCCTCATTGTTTGAGAAAGTGCCAGATTTGTTTCTATAGTGGTTGTACAAGTTTGCATTCCCACCAGCAGTGGAGGAGTATTCATGTTTCTCCACATCCTTTCCAGCATGTGTTGTCACTTGAGTTTTTCATCTTGGCCATTCTGATGGGTGTAAGGTGAAATCTCAGGGTGGTTTTGATTTGCATTTTCCTAATGGCTAATGACATTGAGCATTTCTCTACATTCCTCTACAGAAAATTCTCTGTTTAGCTCTTTACTCCATTTTTTTTTAAATTGGATTACTTGATTTGTTGCCTTTTAACTTGTTTACTTCTTTACATATTTCTGGATATTAGCCCTCTGTCATTTGTGCCATTGATGAAAACCCTTTCTCAGTCTGTAGGCAGTTGTTTTGTTCTGACGACAGTGTCCTTTGCTTTACAGCAGTTTTTCAGTTTCATGAGTTCCCATTTATTGATTTTTGATCTTAGAGCCTGTGCTGTTGATATTCTGTTCTGGAAGTTGTCTCCTGTGCCAATGAGTTCAAGGCTCTTCCCCATTTCTAACAGACTTAATGTGTTTCGTTTTATGTTGAGGTCTTTGATCCACTGGAACTTAAGTTTTGTGCAGAGTGATAAATATGGATCTATTTTCATTTTTCTACATGGAGATATCCAGTTAGACCAGCACCATTTGTTGAAGATGCTGTCTTTTTTCAATTGTATGGTTTTGGCTTCTTTGTAAAATATCAAGTATCCATAGGTGTGTGGGTTTATTTCTAGGTCTTTTATTCAATTCCATTGATCCACCATTCTGTTTCTATGCCAATACCATTTTGTTTTTATTACTATGGTCTATAGTACAGCTTGAGATCAGAGATGGAGCTACCTCCAGACAATCTTTTGTTGTACAGTATCGTTTTGGCAATTCTGGGTTTTTGGTTTTTCCACATGAAGTTGAGAATTGTTCTTTCTAGGTCTGAAAAGAATTGTGTTGGTATTTTGATGGGAATTGCATTGAATCTGTAGATTGCTTTTGGCAGGATGACCATTTTCACTGTTAATCCTACCGATCCATAAACATTGAAGATCTTTCCATCTTCTGATATCTTCGTTGATTTCTTTCTTCAGAGACTTGAAGAATTTTTTGAACAGGTCTCTCACTTGCTTGGTTAGAGTCACAGCAATTTCTTTCTTGGTCCTTTTGTCTTTCATATACAGAGGGCTACTAGTTTTTTTGAATTAATTTTTTATCCAGCCACTTTGCTGATGGCGTTTATCATCTGAAGGAGTTCTCTGGTTAAATTTTTGGGGTTGCTCATGTATACTATAATATCATCTGCAAATAGTGATACTTTGACTTTTTCCTTTCCAATTTGTATCCCTTGATCTCCTTTAGTTGTCTTATTGCTCTAACTAGGACTTCAAGTAGTATGTTGAAGATATACCCAAGAGTGGAAAGCCTTACCTTATCCCTGATTTCAGTGGGATTTATTTACGTTTCCATTATTTTAATGTTCACTATAGGCTTGTTGTATATTGTCTTTACCATGTTTAGGTATGTGACTTGTATATCCCTGATTTCTCAAAGACTTTAACCATAAATGGTTGTTGTGTTTTGTCAAATGCTTTTTGCCATCTAAAGAGATTATCATGTATTTTTTTTCTTTCTTTCAGTTTGTTTATATGGTGGATTACATTGATAGATTTCCATATATTGAACCACAACTGCATGCCTGGGATTAAAACTACTTGGTCATTGTGGATGATATCTTTTATGTGTTCTTGGATTGAGTTTGCAAGTATTTTATTGATTATTTTTGCATCAATGTTCATAGGAAAGATAGGTCTGAGGTTCTTTTTTGTTGTTGTTGGGTCTTTGTGTGGTTTACATATCAAGGCTTCATAGAATGAGTTTGGTAATGTTCCTTCTATTTAGTGGAATAATTTGAAGAGAATTGGAGTTAGCTGTTCTTTGAGGTTCTGGTAGAATTCTGCTCTGAAACCATCTGGCCCTGAGCCTTTTTTGGAAGGGAGAATTTTGATGACGGCCTCTATTTCTTTGGTGGACTATTCAATCTATTAACTGATCTTGATTTAATTTTGGTAAATGGAATCTCTCTAGAAAATTGTCCATTTCCTTTAGATTTTTAAATTTTGTGGGATATAGGATTTTGTAGTAAGACCTAATGATTGTTTGGATTTCCTTAGTGTCTGTTGTTATGTCCCCCTGTTCATTTCTGATTTTGCTGATTTGGATAGTTTCTCTCTGCCTTTTAGTTAGTTTGGGTAAGGGTTTATCTATCTTGTTGATTTTCTCAAAGAACCAGCTCTTGGTTTCATTGATCCTTTGAGGAGCTGCATGCACTGTGGACCGCCTCTGCTGCCTCCTTTGCATCCACTGCCTCTTCTGCCTCCTCTGCTCTCTGTGTTGCCTCTGCTGCTGCCTCTGCCCATTACAGAGAAGTGTCTGGAAATTGAGTCTCCAGGAGAAGTCTGCGGTTGTCCTGTATCCTACGGGTCTCAGTTCAGTGTTTGTCCCCTTTCTCCCTGGAAGCCTTAGTGTAGTTGTTTTGGGTTTAGCTGCCCCTCCACTCACCAATTTCAGAGTTTCAGATCCTCTGCCCCTCAGATGTGGTGTGCACTGGTCGCTGCCAACTTAGTCCCCCCCTCTAATATAATCTTTAACTGGCAGAGATAATTAAAGACTAAAGAGCAAATAGTTAAAAGTACAATGTACTTTTGTGTCTGCATGCAGTACAAAAGACAAAAAAATCATATCACACTATTTGTTCTTGTATCTTATTATGTAGTCTTCCTTTAATTGTTTAAAATAAATAAAAACTTAATGAGAAAGCCATAAAAGTAGGATAATAAGCAGATGCTGCAATGTACTTGCTGTCCTTTGAATGTTGGCCATGGCCTTTTTGAATGAAATTTTTTTATTTTTATTTTTTTTAGTTTTCAGAGCACCAGCAACTGTTTCTAATTTCTGAGTTTTACATTAGCTTTCCTCTTTAGATTTATGACCATCTCTCTGTTCATTATGGCTGTCCTGAGTGAGTTCTACAACTGACAAAGTTTCAAATGTAATGTTTATGGTTTGAGGTCAAAACCTGCGTGTCTGTCACTGCAATGGATGAGTTTACCCTACATCTTTTAAAATTTATTAAATCATGAGGCACACCATCCTCAATGTAGTTCTGTTATGGAAGCCTCCACCCTGATTATCTGTACTACTTTATTCTCTAAACTGGAAGCTTAAGCTCTAACAATTTCTCTCCTATCCGTTACTCTACTGTCTTGTTTGTGCCTCAGAAATACATGGTGACCACACTGCTTCCCTCCATATCTAACTCCATCTTGAGTTATACCATTCATCACTATGTTAGCCTACTTAGTAGTGCATAGATCAGTCTCCACTCAAGCTGTTCATATCACTGCCAATTTAGTTTTTCAAAAACAAACAAAAAAGAACCAAGAGAAATATGACATAAGGTCAACATTTATTGATTGCTCATCACCTATAGACCAGAGCTCAGATTCTGCCATTCCATAGAGTACCCAAAATAGTGTATTATGCTCCACATCCTAACTGATGTGGAGATCCTCACATGTACCATGGCCTTTCATCACTATTCAAATTAAGTTTTTACCTCTGCTTAAAAGCTCTAGTCAGTTCTTTTGAGGAGTCAGTGATTTTCTTGACTTTGGTCAAGAAAAATGAATTTTAGGAGAATAAAATAATATATACACACCAAGACCTAAGAGTCAGTGAATGTGCCTTCCATGTCAGACCTAAGAAACCATAAGGACATGCACAGACTTAAATCATATGTTTCTGAGGTTTTTTTTTTTTTCCATTTATCCCAGCCCTGGCAGGTATTTCAATTATACTGTCACAATATCCTCACCATCTATCTCCCAGCCCCTATCCAATGCCATCCACCTTAATCCTCCTCAATTGTACTACTTTTCATCCACAATCCCATGTTAAAAGAGTTTTCTGTCTTTTCCTTCATTGGTGATAAAGTGGAGATGAAGAATATAGTCAGTCCTTAGATGTTAAGACAGACAGTCAATAACGTTATCTAGGAATGTGACTTTTCTTTGAAAATTGATTTTAGAAAGTGCATAGTGAACAATTATAACACAAAGGAAATGTGTTCATGTCTGAGCTTTTGAATGGACTCAGGAACTATCGAACTATCTATAGGCTTTTAAGAGCAGATCCACTGATTTATCTTGTATTAATGACTGTGTGACTGCTCCTTTGCTCCTCAAACAGGTGCATCAGAAGAGCTGCTCCCATGGATCAGCTCCTATGATTAATAGGGCATTTGAGTGTCCATAGAATTTTAAATCGTTCTTTTCATTGTAGTTTCAAAGTTTGAAGAGGCTGGCCTGCCATTTTCACTTTTGTCTGCACTGATTGTATTGCTTCTGAAAGAGTACATTTTTAACTTTGAAGTCTAGGATCCTGATTTAGACAAAGAAGAGGATAAGAGAAACAGCTTTAGTGGGGTTTTCATTTACAGAACAACCTGACCTGATTTTGAAGCTGAGTGATTGTAGGAGTTAATTTTCAATCCCTGTTAATACAAAATGGATGCCTAGGCCACTGTACCCCTAAAAGAGAAATGAACAAAAATTTCATGAAAGACTAATAACACTTACCCATAGTTATCTTTACAATCTAACTCAGCATCAGAGACCGATTCTTAAAAAAAAAAAAAAAAATTAAACCATTCACACATCTTGATTCACTCAGCCTCAGATGAGTTCATTCTTTCACACAGCAGCTTCTTCAACAGCTACTACCGGCTCCTCCTGGAATAAGATTTGAAGCACCAAAATGGAATTTATCTAGAAGTCAGAAATCAGAATGGGTTGTAACAATCAAGGAATACTATCACATGACTCTGGTAAAAACAACCCATGTTCTTACTATATTGCTTTTCTTTTTAAAAAATACCACTAACATCTAAGAATTTTATGTTTGTTTTTAATACAAATTTTATATATATTATATATGGTATATATTATATATGTTAGGATGAAAACGTGTGTATGTGTGTATATGTATATATTTACATAGCCACACATGTTCAGAGCATTCCAGATGAGGTGCAAACAGTCATGCATTCAACAGCTGTGTGTAACATCTGGAGCTGCTGACTTCTGTCCCCAGACTGTCCTATTGTTTCCACAGGGAAAAATAAGAGGATGCCAAGCAGACACTGAGTTATCTTTAAAAGTTTCTTGTGCTAGAGCACATTTCTCTTTAACAGAGACAAACAATGTGGTTTTCACAACATTTTTTTTAACTAATTCAATATATAGCTCTGTCATAGGCCCCTTTCTCTTCTCCTCCCAATCCCACCCTCCCTGTCATGCCTCCTCTCCTCTATTTCTTAGACTAGGGGAGCCCCCATAGACAGACACCCCAGCTCATCCTTTCACATGAGCACTTAGTTTGTCTTCTTTCCCTATGGCCTGGTAGAGAAGTTACATCAGGGGAATGTGATAAAAAAGCAGGCAACATAGTCCATGTCAGAGATATCCCCCACTCTCCTAATTAGTAGGTTGACAAGAAGCCTAATAAGCCCACTGGACTTGGTTTCTTGGGCTCTGTCTGTGCACTGTAGTATGTTTATCCTGCACTACATGACTACAGTCTGCCTATAAATGAGTATATACCACATGTGTCTTTCTGGGCCTGTGTTACTTCATTCAGGATGATCTTTTCTAGCTCTGCCCATTTGCCTGTACATTTCATAATTTCCTTGTTTGTATTGAGTGAGAAGTGTACCATTCTGTAAAGGTATCACAGTTTCTTTATCCATTCTTTGACTGAGTGACATCTAGCTTGTTTCCAGTTTCTGGCTTCACAAATAAAGCTGCTATGAACATGGTTGAGCAAATGTCCTTTTTTAAAAATGGTGTATCATATTTCTGGTATATGCTCAAGGGTGGTATAGCTGGGTCTTGAGGTAGGGCTATTCCTCGTTTTCTGAGAAAGTGCCAAATTAATTTCTAGAGAAGTGTACAAGGAAGGTTTTCCTTTCTCCACATGCGTTGTCACTTGAGGTTTTGCTCTTAGCAATTTTGACAAGCATAAAATAGCATCTCAGCATCATTTTGATTTGTATTTCTCAGATGATGAAGGACATTGATGAAACTTTTAAGTGCTCTTCCACCATTTGAGATTCCTCTGTTGAGATTTCTCAGTTTAGCTCTGTATCCCACTTTTTAAATTGGATTAGATGCATTGTTGATGTTTAATTTCTTAAGTTCTTTATACACTCTGGATATTAGCCTTTTGTTGGATATAGGATTGGTGAAGATCTTTTCCCAATCTGTAGATTGCCATATCATTCCACTGTTTGAATCCTTTGTTTTACAAAATTTTTCAGTTTCAAGATTTCCCATTTTAAAATTATAGATTTTAGAGCCTAAGCTTTTGATATTCTGTTCAGGAAGTTGTCTCCTGTGCCAATAAGTTCAAACCTCTTCCTTACTTCTTTTTTCTAATAGATTTAGTGTCTCTAGTGTTATGTTAACAGCTTGATCCACTTCGACATGAGTTATATGTTGGGTGACAAATATGTATCTATTTGCGTTTTCTACATATAGAGATCCAGTTACACCAGCACCATTTGTTGAATATGCTATCTTATTTTTTCCAATTCTATGGTTTTGGATTCTTTGTCAAGCACCTTACACCCATCAGAATTGCAAAGGTTAAAAACTCAAGTGACAACACATGCTGGAGAGGTTGTAGAGAATTGGGAACCCTCCTCCATTGCTGATGGGAATGTAAACTTCTACAACCATTTTGGAAATCAATCTGGCGTTTTCTCAGACACTAGGAATAGTGCTTCCTCAAGACCCAGCTATACTACTCCTAGGCATATCCAAAAGATGCTCAAGTACACAACAAGGACATTTGCTCAACCATGTTTGTAGCAGCTTTATTCATAATAGCCAGAATCTGGAAACAACCCAGATGTCCATGTCCATCAACGGAGAAATGGATACAGAAATTGTGGTACTTTTACACAATGGAATACTATTCAGCAATTAAAAACAAGGAAATCATGAAATTTGCAGGCAAATGGTGGGATCTAGAAAAGATCATCCTGAATGAGCTATCCCAGGAGCAGAAAGACACTCATGGTATATACTCATTTATATAGACCTATAAGATAGGATAAACATACTAAAATATGTGCAGCTAAAGAAGAAAAACAAGAAAGAGGACCCAGAGTAAGATGATCAATCCTCACTTAGAAAGACAAATGGGATGGACATGGGAAGTAGGCGAAAACAAGTAACAGGACAGGAGCCTACCACAGAGGGCCTCTGACATACTCTACCTAGCAGTGTATCAAAGCAGATGTGGAGACTCATAACCAAAACTTCGGCAGAGTGCAGGGAATCATACAATAAAAGGGGGAGTTAATATAATCTGGAGAGGACAGGAGCTACACAAGGACAAAACATATCAGGGCAGGGGGCCCTCTATGAAACTGTTTCTCCAACCAAGGACCATGTATGGATATAACCTAGAACCCTTGCTCAGATGTAGCCCATGGTAGCTCAGTGTCCAAGTGGGTTTTCCCTAGTAAGGGAACAGGAACTCTTTCTGACATGAACTCATGTCAGAGTTTGAACTGGCTCCTTTACCTACCCCCACCCCCACCCCCACCCCGAGGGAGGAACAGCCTTGCTAGGCCACAGTCCTGAAGATACCTGATAAGCTAGGGTCAGAGGGAAGGGGAGGAGGTCCTCCCTTAGCAATGGACTTGGAGAGGGGAATGGGAGAAGACAAGGGAGTGAGGGTGAGATTGGGAGGGAATGAGAGAGGGGTCTACTGCTGGGATACAAAGTAAATAACCTGTGATTAATATAAAAAATAAAAATTGTTAAAAAAATTAATAAAAAAGTGCCCATAAATATGTGGATTTATTTCTGTGTCTTCAATTTAATTCCATTGAACCACTAATCTGTTTTTATGCCAGCACCATGTAGTTATTATTACTGTTGCTCTGTAGTACATCTTGAAATCAGGGATGAAGATACCTCCAGAAGATCTTATATTATATAGGTGTGTTTTAGCTATTCTGGGTTTTTGTTGTTGTTTTCCCATATGAAGTTGAGAATTGTTTTTTCAAGGTCTGTAAAGAATTCTTTTGGATTTTTGATGGGAACTGCATTGAATCTGTAGATTGCTTTTGGTAAAACGGCCCTTTTTATTATGTTAATTCTACTGATCAATGAGCATGGGACATCTTTCAATCTTCTGATATCTTCTTAGGTTTCTTTCTTCAGAGGCTGAAAGTTCTTGTCATACAGGTCTTTGACTTCTTTGGTTAGTGTTAACCCTAGATTCTTTATATTGCTTTTGGTTATTGTAAACAGTGTGGTTTCCTTGATTTCTTTTTCAGCTTATTTGCCATTTGTATACAGGAAGACTACTGATTTTTTTTTTTTTAATTAGTCTTGTATCCAGCCACTTTGCTGAAGGAGTTTATAGGCTTCAGGATTTCTCTAGTGAAATTTTTGGGCTCTCTTATATATACTATCATATTATCTGCAAATAGCAATACTTCAAATTCTTTTCAGCTAAAACTTCTAGTACTATATTGAAGAGATATGGAGAGAGTGGGCAACTTTGTCTTGTTCCTGTTTAGTGGGACTGCTATGAATGTCTCTCTATTCAGTTTAATGTATTCTGTTGGTTTGCTGTATATAGCCTTTATTATGTTTGGGTATGGGCCTTGTATTCATAATCTCGCTAAGACTTTTATGATGAAAGGGTGCTGGATTTTGTCAGAGTTTTTTTTTTTCTGCTTCTAATGAGATGATCATATAATTTTCTTTTCAGTTTCTTTATATGGTGGATTACATTGATGGATTTCCGCATGTTGAACCATGCATGCATTACTAGAATAAAGCCTACTTGATCATGGTGGATGATGTGTTTGATGTGTTTTTGACTTCTGTTTACAAGTATATTATTGAGCAATATTACATTAATGTTCATAAAGGACATTGGTCTGAAAATTTCTCTCTTTGTTGAGTCTTTCTGTGATTTAGGTATCAGGATGACTATTCCTTTATAGAATGAATTTGGTGTGTTCCTTCTATTTCTATTTTGGAAAAATTTGTGAAGTATTGCTGTTAGCAATTCTTTGAAAGTCTGGTAGAATTCTGTGCTAAAACCATTCGGCCCTGGGCTTTTTTTGTTTGGGACATTTTTTTTTGTGTGTGTAAATTTTTTTTTCAATTACACTTTATTCATTCTGCATCCCCCCATAAGGAGGAGGGAGGGGCTTATGGGGGGATGTTTGGGACATTTTTAATCGCTGTTCTATTGCCTTTGGAGTTACAGAGCTGTTTAAACTGTTTACTGTCTTTTGATTTAACTTTGGTAGGTGAAATCTATCGTAGAAATCATCATCTTTCTTTAGATTTTCAATTGTGTGGAATACAGGCTTATGATGTAAGACATTCTTTCCATTTCCTCAGCGTATGTTGTTATGTCTCCCTTTCCATTTCTGATTTTTTTTTTTGGGGGGGGGGATTCTATCTCCCTGTCTTCTACTTAGTCTATCTTGTTCATTTTCTCAAAGAATCAACTCTTGGTTTCAATGATTCTTTGTATTACACTTTGTTTATAATTTATTGATTGCAGCCCTGAGTTTGATTATCTCCTGCCCTCTACTCTTCTTGGGTGTGTTTGTTGTTTTTTGTTTGTTTGTTTTTGTTTTTCTAAAGCTTTCAGTTGATTTTTTTAACCAACCTTTTTAAACAAGAGGCCTGTATCTGATAGCCCTCCTGTCTGTGAAGCACCAAAGTCAGTGTTTTGGATCCAGCAGCCTCTCTACTCACTAGTTTCTCAGTCTCTGATCTACTGTCCCTTAGAAATGGTACACACCAGTTGCTGACATCTTGGAACCTCTTTTCACTGTATTTTTAATAGCATGGCATGTACTTACTCTCTAAGGAGATAACAAATATTTTCCAAAAGGAGTTAATCTTAGATTTAGAAGAACTGATAGAATTTTCTCAGGCTAAAGGCTTTAGATAATTTTGATACATTTTTAGTGGTAGATGTATATTTAATCATTAGTCTAGAAGACTGAAAATTACAGGCAAGATGAAATCTGTGGATAAAGGGCCAAATTTAAAAATAGATTTAAGTATTTGTTCAGAAAAATATATTTTATGATCAATTGACAAGAATTTCTCAGATAGGATTAATGTTTTTGAATAAGGCAAGTAAGAAACATACTTAATACTTGGGTGACCGACCAGTTGTTAAATCTTGGATGGTCATCTAGCAAAAAGATGAATATAGTAAGAATACACAAATATGTAAAAGCTCCATTGTTATAGACAGATGCATCCATTTGATCTCAGCGTGTTGCATATTGACCATATGGATTTTAATAGCTTTTGATAAAAATACAAATTAAGATTCTTTGTATCTGCAAATTTCAAGATGTACTTGTTCGTCTCTTATTGAAAACCTTCTTTACTTTAAATGTTTATGTAACCATACATACATAGCCATATTCAGGTATGCTCACACATGTGCATTGACATACAGGGACACATCTTTAAACCCAGGCACATAGCATCTATATGAAATGACAATAGGTCTTTTATTCAGTTCATTTTCTGGACATAAACAGGTCATGTAAAATGTATTAAATAAAAACCTTAGGAAGACCTATGGCACCTGGCCAGTGCATGATGTAACATGTGACTTGGTTGTGCTTAACCACTGAGATGGGCAAAGGAGAGAGTAGAAGGCTTTCATTGTTGGTTGTTTTGTTTTGTTTTGTTATTTTGTTTGTTTGTTTCTTTGTTTTTTCCTGAGAGTATGTACGGGCATTTAACCAGACAGGATAGGGAAGTTCCATCACCTAAATGGCTTCTCCTTTACATTTAGTATTATTATGTTTTACTTGCTTTGTTTGAGAGCCACATATCTGTTGCTGGTATGGCCGAGAAGCGCTCTGCATGTAGGGTGGAGCATGGACAGATTTAATGCCTGTGTCTCAAGTATGTAACTCCTGGAAATACTGAGATAGAGAGAGTAGAAGATGTGGCTTTTGCAAGCTACAGAAGCAATTTGAGGTGCCTGCTTTGTTTGATCTAAAAATGTAATTTGATGATAAATTAGAGGGTAGGGGGAAGAAAAGAATTAGAGAGCACATTTGGCATAATTACCCAAGGATAAAATTGGTTTTCACTTTGGCCAAGGCAAGCAATGAGGGAGGAGTAGACCCACTATTCAAGCGGGGCTGAATATTTGATACTTGACTTGATCTGGCCATGAAGGGAAATTGCAGGTGGAGACATAATGACTTTTTCTGTGAGAAGGAGGACGATGGAGAGGGGCAACTCTGGAGACGGGTGCCTGCACAGAAGGAGATTGAGAGTGTTTATGTGGTGGTGCCAGCGCTAGCCCAGGGAAAGAAGTAGAAGTATAGAGAAATGTGAATATCTTAGAAGAGGGACGCAGAAGGGGAAAAATAGCAGTCACTAAGAAGAGAACCTCAGTGCTGCTGTCTGGGGCAAGTGGGGCTGTTGTGAACTGAGCAAAGAAGGGGGTCTGCCTACGAAAGAGCCTGCCTTATCTTCAGCAGAGAAAGTCTGCAGTCTTCAAACCACTAGGAAAGAGGTTTCTGAGAGAAATAGATATTTTGTGTTTTATAATAGGATTTGAAATGCAATGTAAGATTGGCAGAGAGAATATCATATTTAAATACAAAAGTGGAGCTGATATAGGGGATCCTCACCTATTGGTATTTCACTGTATAAAGCTACGTTCTTAAGCAGTTTGAGACATCATTAGGATTGGTGATCAAAGGGAAGGAAAGAGGTAAGCATAGTGGGTGTCCTCATGCCTCTGGATGTCCTCCTAGATGTGTAACTAGGATCACAAACAGGAAATCAAGTAAGATTAAGTGACCTTAATCTCAGCTGCCTTAGGAGAGCAGGGTCTGACCTAAACCTGAGGAGGTACTTGGCTTGGTGCTGACTTTTATCTAGTCTAGACATGGCAGGCGGCTGACAACCTGAGGGACTCTTCACCTGAGGATGATTTTTTGGTGTGAAACAATTGCTTTTGAGCTAAGGAAACTCTTATGTATAGATATAACACACATGTATGTGTGTGTGTGTGCATGTGTGTGTGTGTGTGTGTGTATGTGTGTATGTGTGTGTGTGTGTGTGTGTGTGTGTGTGTGTACATAAATGAGAGTTGAGACCAAATATGGGATGAGCAGGGGTGAGAGAACAGAGGGTTTACAGAGAGAAGAAAAACCATGGGTGGGGGACATCTCTATGGCAAACTGGAGATCTAAGACAAATTGGGCTCCTGGCAGGATATGGGGAGGTATGTATATTTTTAGTAGCCTCCATTGAGCTGAATAAGCACTATAAAACTTTACTATGTCGTACTATGAACTAGGTACTATAAAATAACTACTATTAATTTATTTAAATGGTGTTTTTAATTACTGTGTTTGAGTGTTTTACCTAAGCTGTTTGTGCATGTACCATGTAAAAGCAGCGCCCACAGGGACCAGAAGAGAGCCTTGGGATAACTGCGGCTAGAATTACAAGGGCTGTGAGCTGCCTGTGGATTCTGGGAATGAGCAGAAAGTACTTTCATCCCCTGAGCAATCTCTCCAGTTGCATATTTTAATTTCTTAATAATTAGTATCCATAATGAGTTGCACAATGACTTTTCATAATAGTGATATTTAAGGAACAGAAATTTAGATTTTGGTACTATGTTTAATATTTTTTCTCCTAATGGTTTGTGTTTGACTAAACAGTTTTGTTTAAATTATGTCTATGCTTCCTAACAGTGTCCGTAGTCATGTTTTTGTTTTAACAGGATTTATTAATTTAATTATTTGAAAAGGAAGGGATGGAGTATAGCATAAAGAAAACCTCAATGTATAGTCTGGTGAGATGGTTGAGTGGGTAAAGAGCTTGCTGCACAAGTGTGAGGACCTGACCCACATCCTCCAGAGCCAATTAAAGCCAGACTCTGTCACACACACAGTCCACTGTGGGCAGAGGAGAGGTTCCTGAAAAATTCTCAAGGGAGACAGCAGTACACAGCCACCAGTGCACAGAGACTCTGTCTCAAAGAGGAAGCTGAGGACAGATACCCAAGCTTGATTTACTGCTTCCACACATGAGCTGTGGTGCATGCATTCCACACACAGGAATGAATATATATCTATATACACGTGTATAGAAGCTCACATACACAGTATACACACACGCGCGCGCACACACACACACACACACACAAAGATTTTTGTTTGTTTTGTTTTAGAGTGAATACATAAAGCATTTGACATGGAGGGCTATGTTCTGGAAGAAGGACTCTTTACTCTGTCATTAGTGAATATCTGCTATTATTTCATGATAAATTCTTTTCATTTTTCCTAGGGTTCTCGGAGTTTGTAACTGAAATTGATTTATAATTTTGGCAAATGCTTTACCAGTGTCATTTGAAATTATCATCGCCATCTCTCCTGTTTTCTGCTAATGCAGCATTTTAAATTGATTTGGTTTTCTGATGTCAAGCTGACCTTTCATTGCTGGAATAAATTCTGCTTTATTAGATTCAATTTGTTATATTTTTGCTAAGTATATTTGAATCTGTATTCATGAGAAATATGATTTACAAATTTTCTTTTTTAATCTTTTGCCTTATTTTGATAGAAGAAAAATCCTGGCAAAACAAATTGAGAAGTGTATTTTTCTTCTCTGACTTTGTGATAATATTGGTCTTAGTTCATTTTTAAATTTTATTTATTTTTTTCTTTTTTATTATAATAATTTGTTACAATTTATTGAATTTTTATCCTAGCTGTGGACCTTTCCCTCATCTCCTCCCAATCCCAGCCTTCCTCCGTCTTCTCCCTCTGCACCTCTCCCCTAGATTTTTTGTTATTCTAGACACGTTTACCAGTGTCATCTTCAAGGAAAGCCTTAGGCTTGTTTATTTTGTTTGCTTTTCTTTTTATATTTTATCTCTATGTTAGTTAATAATATAAATATTTCACGTGGTACATTTCTTTGTAAACAATGTATGAATTTCTTTACAAACATTTTTCCACTTAATGTAATTTGTTTGGTTATTTATTTTTTAAAGTGTTTTCATACAATATATTAAGGTTATGGTTTCACTACCCGGATTCGTCCTATACCCTTTCTGTTTCTCCACCTACCCAACTCTGCATCTTTTCTTTCTATGTCTCTTGGAAAAAAACAAAAAACAAAAAACAGGCAAACGAACAAACAAAATACTTAAAAGATCAGTACAAAAAAAAAAAAGGAAAAAAAAAAACACAAGAAACACATGCACACACACACACCAAATAAAGGCACAAAATCTGAAACCATAATATATAAGTAAAAGATCTGTAAGACAAAGCTTGTCAAAAAGTCTACAAAAATACCATTGAGTTTGTTTTGTTGTTTCATTTATAAGGCCTACCCCAGAGTATGGTTAATACAGCTAGTGAGACTCTATAGAAAACATTTTTTTTTTCCTCTTTACAAGCTAATGTCAATTGCAAATAGCTTCTTGGTTAGGGGCTGGAGTGCATTTCCACTTCCTCCTCTCAGTGCTGGAACCCATCCGGTGAGAAGCTGTGTGGGCCCTGTGAATGCGTCCAGTTTTTGTGCATTCATGTATACTCTTGTATCTGGAAGGTTCTTCTGTTTCATTGGAGTTATCTATCCCTCTTTACAAACATTTTTCCACTTAATGTAATTTGTTTGGTTATTTATTTTTTGAAAGTGTTTTCATACAATATATTATGGTTATGGTTTCACTACCCGGATTCGTCCTATACCCTTTCTATACTCATATCATAGATTTTCTTACCTTGTGGTCCAGTATTTAAGTTTCACTACATTTTATACTTCTCCTCAAGGTTTTATCTTTATCCAGTGGACTTCTTTAGCATGCTCTTGCTTTCTACTCCTCCTTCCTCTTCTTCTCTGCCCCCTCTTCCTCTTCCTCTTTTTTCTTCTTCTTCCTACTTCTTTTTCTTTAACTTTTATTCTTTCTCTTCCTCCTCTTCCACACACACACACTAGGTAGAAGAAGAAAGAAGAAGCGAAACAGGTATATATAAATTCTACCGATTCTCTCAAAATGTGAAGGTTTTTTCTGAATATGTTTCTTCATAAATTTTAATTATAACTTAATTATGTTTTTCTTCCTAAGTGTATTGAATTTTATTTAGTAAAGCAATTAATAGATGTCCTGGAAAATCATACATGTTTAAATAAAAAATGTTGTGGTTGCCTAAGATAGCAAGTCAAAATTTTTGATAGTACTGTTTAGGACTTACACTTTACTACTAAGTTATACATACTTATTTAATCATTATCCAGGGAAATTAATATGCAGTAATAGTTAAATGTCTTATTTCTCCTTCACTTTCCTTATATTGTATAATTTTCTTAACTGATATAATACACTAATTTATTCTCAGGTTGATTAAGAGTAATATTTATGAGGCCTCTCTATTTTTTCATGATTAGTGCTCCTTTGATTTTTAACATCTCTGTGTCAATTTTAAAGGGTGTTTGTTCTGCCTGTGTAGGATAGGAACACTCTAAAAACCCCAGTCTGGTAAATTTATTTTTTTACATTGAATATAGTTATTAGTGAATTAGTTTTGATGCATAACTTTTTGCTGTATTTAAAAAAAACATACTCTGTTCTTTCTTTTATTTTTTTTCTTTTCCTCTTTAGTGTATTTTTCTACTTAGTAACCAATTTTATCTTAATTATTGGAATTTTTTATTATTCCTTGTTTTATTTTATTTTCTCTATCTTTCAGCTGATCCCCCACCCATAGTCCCAATCATATTAGTTGCCAAGTGGGCCTGTAACCTGATAACTCAATAGGTTCCTAAAGATTGTCTTGGACTTCTGCTACCTCTGCCTCCCCTCCCCCATCAAGGACTGGGATTGAAAGCATGCAGGACCACACAACAGGGTGCTAGAGTGCTGGGGGTCCACCTCAGGCATTGATGCATGCTAGCAAACACTCTGCAACTGATATACAGGCCCAGCCTTTGCAGTTATCACTTTTAAAGATCACAAATATCAATAATATTACTCTGGTCTATGCATAATCCTGAGTAAATATTTTAACTTTTTTTTTTCAATACCTTCTTGCAGCTTTCTTATTATTTTAACCTTCTGTCCTGGTTGTGGTTTTATTTTTATTGGATGAATCAAGAAATTTCTCTATTTCATTTGTATTTTTAATACAAATCTAATGTAGACTGTAAAAGCACCTTCTTGTTCTCTAATTCTTTGTTTACAATGTTTCTCTCTTGGTTTCTAATTCATCTTCTGCTGTATCTTGGTCAGTTGGACCAAAGATTTCTTAATCTTTTTTATATTTTCAAAGAACCAGCTCTTGGATTCCTTAGTTCATTATATTATATTCTTTGTTTCTATTTCATTAATATCTGTTATGATTTTTATTATTTTTGTGTAATAGTAGGCTTGGAATTTGGTTTTCCAAATTCTCAGTTGTATCCTTAGGTCACTTATTTGTGCTCCTCCACACTTTATTAATGTAGTTGCTCAGGGATATAAACTTTCCTCTAATAACTACTTTGACTGATAGATATTTTTTTGCTGTATTATATTTATTTTCCTTTAGTTCTAAGGATGTTTTGATTTATTTCTTAACTTTTTCTTTGACTCATTCATCATCTAGTTATGAGATTGCTGAGCTTCTGGAGTGCACACTCATACAAGAGCTTTGTTGTCAACTTAAATTTTATTGCACTGTGCTGGAAAATGATATAGGTTTGTTTCCTTTGTTCTGTGTTTGTTTTGTTTACTAGCATGTGCTCCGTTTTAGGTACTTTGTCATGTGCTGCTAAGTGGAATGTATCCTCTTTGTATGGGTGGGATATTCTATAGATATCTGGTAGGCCCATTTGATTTAACATACCATTTAATTCTGAGGATTAGATGGTTGTTTTTTGTTTGTTTGTTTCAAGATCATTTACATTCTAGAGACAGTGTAGTTTTAGTTTGAAGTCTATTTTGTCAGATATTAAGATGAAAACATCTGCTTGATTCCTGATCCTATTTATTTAAAATATGTTGTAGTCAGTGATTTGTTGCTCTGAAAAGGCTCCAAGACCATGGCATATCTTTTCTTATAAGAGAACTCACTTAATTGGGAATTGATTATAGTTTTACAGATTTAGTCCATTGTCATTATGCCCATCACTGCAGAAAAGATGGTGGCACTGTGCTTGAGAAAGAGCTGAGAGTTCTATATTTTGATTTGCAAGCAGCTGAAAGAGAGGGCCACTGGGCCTACTTTGAGTTTGCAAACCTCAGAGTCCACTTCCAATGACATACTTCCTCCAACAAGGCCACACCTCTTAATCATTTTATATAATGCCACTCTCTGATAACTAAGCATTCAAATATATGAGCCTATGGGGCCTGTTATCATTCAAACTACAGAATAGTTTCTTTCCCATCCTGTCATTTTAACTTTGTGCCTACCTTTGAAGTTAAAATGAATTTCTTGCAGACAAGAAATGTAGGATTGTTTTTATATCTCGAATTATCTTTATTTCATTCAGCCATTGTTTTTATTTCTTTAGATATCACGCAATCATTTATTGTGATATTCCTGGAATTAAAGGAATTAGCCATTCACATTGAGTTTGATTTGCCTTTTGACATGGACCCTCGAGATGTGGGTTTTCAACTGTCTCTCTCTTTCTCTGTCTCTGTCTCTGCCTGCCTCTCTCTCTCTCTCTCTCTCTCTCTCTCTCTCTCTCTCTCTCATTTTCTGTCTCTGCCTCTGTCTTTGTGTATGTGGAGTATGTGATGGTAACCCACCCTTCTTTAGATTGGTACAGTCCATGAGATGTATGATTTCAGCAATGAAGGTAAACCAGGTAGATGAGACTTTTATCGGACTACGCAGAGTCGGCTGCTCCTAAACACCAGATACAGAGACAGGTATAGAGCTGGCAGGGATGGAGGGAAGGATGGGTGTGTGAAGGAGCATTTCACCAGTCAGAAGTGGTTCTTGAACAGAGCAGGTTCAAAGTTCACCGATCTTTATGTATGTCTGTATGTATCTTTATGTATGTCTGTAGTTGTGATGGCCACTGGAGGATCAGGGAATGACGGAGGATGAAAAGGGAAGAAGCAACTTACCTGGCCAAGGCATCTCACAAACAAAGAGGGTCTGTGGTACATGGTCTGGGAATAACCAGGTGGGTTTGTAAATGCAGGAAGTAGGCTTTGTCTTTTTGTGTTTATCATTTGTGAAATTTGTAATTTATTTGTATAAAATCAAGTTCTAGCTGTTATTATTATTTTCTACTTGGATAAAATATGTCCACATTTAACTGCAGCATTGCTCTCCTCCCAATCTCATCCTCCCCCCCTCTTCTCCCCCCTATGCCCCTCTCCTAGTCCACTGATAGGGGAGGACCTCCCCCCTTCTATCTGACCCTACTCTCATTAGGGCTGTATGCATTATCTTCCTCTGTGGCCATGCAAGGCTGCACCCACCAGGTAGAGGTGATCAACGAGCTGACCACTGAGTTCATGTCAGAGACAGCCCCTGTCCCCCTCACTAGAGAACTCACTTGGAAACTGAGTAGACTATGGGATTCATATGAGCAGGGGTTCTAGATCCAATCCATGCATTGTCCTCAGTTGGAGTACTGGTCTCTGCAGGTACCCCAGGGCCCTGGTTTTTTAGCTCCATTGGTATTCTTGTGGAGCTCCTGTCCCCTCTAGGTCTTTCTATCTCCCTCTTCTTCCATAAGGTTCCCTGCACTCTGCCCAAAGTTTGTCTATGAGTGTCACCATAACTTAATCATGGCTGTAAAGTTCCTATTGCAATAAAAACAAACAAACAAACAAACAAAAAACCACCCACAAGTTCCATTGGTAGTATTCAGCTACCACTAATCCCTTGTTTGCCTGGAAAGCACTGCTAGGAACTTCTCTCTCCCCAAACCAACCAACCAACCAACCAACCAACCAACCAACCAACCAACCAACCAACAAGAGAATCACAAGATAATGCAGTTGGAAAGAAAGAAAACTTTACATAATTTTACTTGTGATTTTTCACCAATGAAAATACATGTCATCCTGGAACAAGTTAACAATTTGAAACTGTGTGTTATTTGTAATGAAAAGCAGCTAACTCCTGTGTCTCCTCAAATGTGGTCTTCATTAATCAAATAGGCAATGACATTTTAATTGACGTCTTTCCTTACGCTTGATTCCTGGATTGTCTTATTTTGCTGTGCCATTCCATTAAAATAAAATTAAATTCTATTAAAAATTAAAATCCACTCTACTGGACTAAGAGACCTACTTAGCTTCAATATGACCTCTTCCTGACTCAGCTAATTGGATTTCTAATGATCCTATTTCTAATGATCTTTCTGAGGTTTTGGGAGTTTTGATGACCATATATGAATTTGGAGGAACGGTATTTCAACTTAGAGCAGACTGTGAAGTAGAAAAGGATTGATTTGAAGCATCCTTCTTTCACTGGTGAGGGAGTGCTGTGCCAACAGGCATGACGTTCTGGCAGAGAGCACACAGTGAGAGATGACTAGCTGAGATAGTAACTCAGCACCCCTCATTGCCATGCTGGAGCTCATCCTCTGTTACTGGAACTGATTCTGTCTTGGATAATTATGGACAAAAATCTGATTTTTTTTGGAATGTCAACTGGGAGTGCACTCTAGAAATACATGTTTTAAACAAGTACTGTAGCATGAGTTTAACACTTCTTGACAAGAATTCCAGCCCAAGAGACACTAGTGAGGTTGTTGAATATAAGTATTCTCAGCAGTTCATCCTATCTCAATTGTAATTCTGAAGAAATTGCCCATCATTTTCACATATGCCTTCATCTATTCCAAACACCTTTGCTGTGTCATCGGCAGCAAACATGATTCATTTACCTACATTGCACTCAATAAGTCATCAGGGGAGGAACTCACAATTTTTATCATGAATTGTATTTCTAGAAAGTGCCAACCTCACTGAACCATCTCCAGGTTTAATGCTATCTCTACTATAGTGGTGATTTAGCAGCTTCAAAGTGTCTTTCTGAGGGTTAGCTTCAGAACTCACAGGGAGCTTCAAAACTGAGACACATATAATGCTTTAAAATACTATTAATTGTTAAAATTATTTATTTATTTATTTATATTACAATTTATTCACTTTGTATCCCAGCTGTAGCCCCCTCCCTCTTCCCATTCCAATCCCACCCCCTCCCTCTTCTCCGCCCATGACTCTCTCCCAGTCCACTGATAGGGTGGTCCTCTTTCCCTCCCATCTGACCCTATCCTATCAGGACTGGCTAGATCATCTTCCTCTATAGCCTATCAAGGCTACATCCCCCCAGAAAGATGTGATCAGAGAGACAGCCCCTGAGTTCATGCTAGAGACAGTCCCTGCTACCCTTACTCGGCAACCCACTTGGAGGCTGTGTCGATGGGCTACATCTGAACAAGGGTTCTAGGTCCTCTCCATGCACAGTCCTTGGTTAGAGTATCAGTCTCTGCAGGCCCACCTTGTCCCAGTTTTTTGGTTCTGTTGGTCTCCTTGTGGAGGTCCAGTCCCCTCCAGGTCTTTCTATCTCTCACTTCTTTCATAAGTTTCCCTGCCCAAAGTTTGGCTATTAATATCAGCATCTGCTTTGATACCCTGCTGGGTAGAGTGTCTCAGAGGCCCTCTGTGGTAGGTTCCTGTTCTGTTCCTTGTTTTCTCCCTTTTCCTATATCTATCCTGTTAGCCTTTTTATTCCTAATACAGGACATACCATTTTGCAAATAACAAGCAAATGTAATTCATTGAGTCCATCTTCACATGTCTCTTAAGGAAAACTGAGATGTTTATTTATGTAGTATAAAATGTGTTGGTTTTTAATTTGCTGTATGTGTGAGAAACTAGTTAATGCTACACCGAACACCTGAGGCTGTGCTGCCTGTCTCATTTAGGGTTTCCATTGCCGTGAAGAGATACCATGACCACGGCAACTCTCATAAAGAAAATTTAATTGGGTCCAACTTACAGTTTCAGAAGTTCAGTCCAGTATTGTCATGGTGGGAGCATGGCAGTGTACAGGCAGACATGGTGCTGGAGGAGGAGCTGAGAGTTCTCCATCTTGATCCGAAGGTAGCAGAAGAAGTTTATGTCACTGGACTTAGCTTGGGCAAAGGAAACCTCAAGGTCCTCCTCCATAGTGACACAGTTTCTCCAAGAAGATCCCACGTACTCCAGAAAAGGCCACACCTTCTAATAGTACTGTTCCCTGTGGGCCAAGCATTCAAACACATAAGTCTGCGGGGGCCAAACCCTTTCACACCACCACACTGCCTAAAACTGTCGCCTACTATTAAAAACATTGCACAGGCCTCCAAATCTGTCATACTTACATAGCAGTAACACCAAAAAGTGCTCACCCTTATAGTATCTCTACGCTCCATATTTATTACCAGTTAAACCAGGATCAGGGAGAACAAAATATACCTAACTGCCTTGCTTAGGAAGAACCTCTTGGAATAATCAAATGTGTATAAAGAAAAGGTGAAGTCTGATTCCTTAGGGAAGATTTCATGTTGAAGATGGCAGATCTAAGTTCATTATTAAAAGATGAAACTCAGCGTAGTGTCCCCTAAGCCTTCCCATCTGTATCTAACAGGATCAGGGAGTGCCATAACTTTAATATCAACATTGGAAGGCAATAAAGTTATAAACACACGAAATCTTCATACTGTGAAATGCGAGGTGACATTACAGCTCAAAGAAATTAAAGATTTCTTGTTTTTCTTAATTTAACAACAAAGTATTTCCCTAATATTTTGATTACAGTCAAAATGTCAGAAGTAATTAAACATTTAAATGCAAGTTTTAATGAGCTGTCCATTGCTTTAATAGCAAAAAAAAATAAAAATAAAAAAATAAGCAAAACAAAAAAAAAAAACCACTTTTCCTAAAGTAGTATGAAAATAATATTGCTTAGGACTATCAGTTGCTTAATTTAAATGTTTTAAAGAAGACAAAATGGGCAATATTTCTACACATTCTTAAATCAGCTATCATGAAGAAAAAGCCTTTTATTTAGAATATCATTTTATTCCATGGGACTATGTTAGTAAATTGTAAGTACATAGAAAGTCAATTCTTTCCACACTCAGTTTCTTTGTTTCTGGTTTTCCTTTGTCAGAAATAGGAGTTATTCTCTTTTAAGATTTTTCACAGAAAACTCCTCTTGAACTCGAAGTTCAGCTATGCCTAGGAGTATTCAGGCTATGTCAGGCTGCTGCCATATGTGGAGGAGACTTGGCCTCATATACAATCCTCCGGACATTTTCCTATCACATCTTCCCAATGCTCAAAGCCAGAATCACCGCTGAGGTGTTTCCCAAGGAAGTTTCTTTGCATATGTAGACAATGTTAGCTAATAAGTGCCTGGAGAGAAGTAAAATGCGCTGCTCCTGGGGATGCTGGGTGCTGTCGATGGCAAAGAATGGAATGTCCATGAGACACCAACTACTGGGGCCATTTCTTCTCTAAATTTATTTGACATACTAATAACTTCACATTTTCTCCTGATGATTTTTAAGAAATACAAATATTATAAAAGAGGGGCAGATGGGTTTATTGGAGTGACAAGTGGTATTAAATTTACTGAAAAGTCTGCTAAGTATGACCATAACTTTTTTAAGATTACAGAAGTGCTGGGTCTCCTAAGAGCATGCCTGTTGGTGTCTCTTCACAAACTGTGCGTGTAATGGAAGGTAAATCATTTTTTAGCCTAGAGATTTTAACTGTCTCATTAATGTCTCATTAGACAATGAAAGGTCAGGACAAATGACTTGTAAGTCCTTATAATTATCTCTCCCATCTGATCCTTGCCTCTGACCTGGAGGGGGGAAATGTAGGGTCAGTGTAAGTGGTCACTGCCACAAGCATTTCAAGACAGCAAACAGCTTTTCAAAAATAATCAGAAGACAGTTCCCTTTAAAGTAGAAACAAAGCATACCTTTATTTATTTATTTGTTTATTTATTTATTTATTTTTACCTTTTTAAGTGATCTTAGGAGGCTTCTACTTTAGGAATTTTTTATTTGTTTCGTAGTAAATCTGAGCTGCATGTTGCAGGAGCAATACATGAAGCCTCCCTTGGAAAGAGAGACACATTGACCTGCTCATCAACTGAAAGCTCATATTCATGCAAATGGTAACACCTGAAGAGGTGGACTTAGACTACCCCAAAAGAATGGCAAAGACTGCAAGGAAAACAAAACAAAACAGGATTAAAGAAGAAATCAGATGCCCTTTATCATTTTGGAGCTCTATCAAACTGAGTAGATGCATTCTTCAATTTCTCTTTTTGATTCAGTCTAGTACAGGAGGGTGGGGAATATACAAGGGACTATACCTGAGGGTTTCTTACTATCTTAATCAATATTCTTTTGAGTAGAAGTATCAACTTCACATAAATTGTTTTAAGTTTAATAATGCATCTTGGTATGTTTTAGACACTTTTATGTTTATGGGAAAATAACATAATAGGAGGTCAATTAGTATTGGCTCATTCTTTCAAATTTTAGACTTTGTTGGTAAGGAGAGTTTATTGGGCAGAGCAGGTCACACCTTTTTGGCTGGAAACAGACTGTGTCGGAGCTGTTGGTCTTACCCCACTGTCATTTGTTATTTATTTCACCACCTGGGCTTATGACAGAGCTTCTCTTGAAGTGTCCTTACCCAAATAACTTATTTATTTAACACTAAATCCTAGGAATAATCTAACATCAGGCCATGTGGATCTTTTAAATTATTTATATGTCTGTATAATTATATATTATGCTAAACCAGAAATGATATTTATACCCAATTGTCTATGAATTGGCATAATCTTCTAATATTTTATATATAACTATGTGACAAATAAATGTGTGCTCACTTCATAGAGCAAGTGTGCATTGATGGTCACATTTCTTGTAGAATGCAATTTCATGTTGGCTGCTAAATCAGCCTGGTAGCTGTACTCACCTTTCTCTCCAATGGGAATACAGGTGGTAGCCACTTTTCTCAGAGTGCTGCCGTGAGGTCTTTGCCTAAGAGTTTTAGCTTTAAATCTTTAGAGCTTTAGTCATGTTTGCATTAATTTTGGGGCGTTGTGTAATGAAGGATACAGTTTAATTGCTACACAGATATCCAGTTTTTCCAGCATGGTATCTTGAACAGATTTCTTTCCGTTTGAATATTTTTGTTAGACTTTTCAAGTCTATGGCCTATGTGGGTCAGTTTATTTTAGAGCTCTCTGTCATGTCCTGTGGCTCCGTAAATCCACTTTTCTCTCTGTTGAGTTCTATGTTAACTACTACATGTTTCTATTTCGTGGCTGGAGATACAATGTTTCACAATACTGCTGAAATTATTCTGCTACTTTGTGCTTCCATATGTATTTTTGGTGCTGCTTTTCCTGTTTTTTGTTTGTTTGTTTGTTTGTTTGCTTGCTTGTTTCTTTCTTTCTTTCTTTTAACAAATGGTACTGATATTATTACAGGAAAGGAAGATTCTAAAGGTGACATAAATCTATGGATATTTGACAATATTATGCTGTGTAATCCATGAATACCAGATACCTTTTGTTTATGCCTCTTAATTTTTCTTCAAGAATTATTTATCTATTAAAAATAGCTCTCTAGGAATTTATCTGTAATGTTTTATTGAAATGGCTGTAGATCAGAGCACATGCAAGGTGGTGAGTTACATCCTCAATGTAAAGAAGAAATATTAAAATATAACTTTCATATAAATATTCAGAGATTGTTTTGCATGGGTTATTTGAATAGGAAAAAACTCAATCTATTCCCAATAAAATGGGACGAATTTGGACTGAGCTTTCTAATGTACAATATGCCATATTTGCAGCCTAATGAAGAGCTTACACCAGCAGAAATGACTAGCGAGTGTAAGAGCAGAAATGCATGCACACATGACTTCTCCCTGAGGCTGGCTACACCTCCTTCCAGACACCTGGCACCCTTGGTGTGGTTGTCAGCAACAAGCTCTCCTTCTGTTTCCTCATTCCTTGTGGAGAAGGCTGAAATTCCAAGCCTTCTGCACAAGAGATCTGAGTCAGCTGTTAGCCTCTTGGTTCTTTGAATTAAAAAAACAAAAACAAAAACATATCTGCACTCTTGTGAAATATAGAAATACTTTCTCTTTTACTTACTACGTTGCTTGCCCAATCATTTTTCTCTGAACATAAAATCAAAAAGAGATGCACCTAATTTCACATGGCTGTGCCTGTTCCCTGTGCCACAACCTCCAGAGCATCAGAAGTGTGTTCTACTTTCCTCTCTTCTTCACCCATCGTTCCATCATTTTGTTGTTTTAGTATGTCTAATTTTCAAAAATCATATAAAACTGACATGTTATTCTTTTACTCTTACAGTATACCTTAGTGCCTTCTTATGTATACAGTTCCTGAGAGTAACATCTGATCAGCCAATTCTTTGTTATTTGAGTAACCTTTTTGAGAGGAGAAAGTTCACCTTTTTAGAAAAACTGTTATGATGGTCAAGGATGCAATGTTCCTGTGCTCCTTTTTGCATTAAGCTTTCTTCATATGGACTTAATATGTTTCCAGCTGATCACATATAAGAAGTTTGATTATAACACCTTTTCCTTGAATTACTCAAAATAGTTACATTTGTAATTAATATGTTGTTTCCAAAAAGCCAGCGAAGTTATGATCTACTGTTCATATTACAATGATACTGCCTAGTTTTCTTTATATAAATTAGTTTTATAAAGTTTTATTTTTATTTCTAATTATGTGATGTGTGTTTGTGTGTTTTTGTGTGTGTATGTGCCTGCACATGTATGTGTGTACATGTGAATTCAGGTGCCTGCCAAAGCCACAGACATTGAATTCCACTGGAGGTGTAGTTTAAGATACCTATAAGCTGGTCAATATAGATGCTAGTAAATAAACTTAGGTCCTTTAGGAGACCATTGCATTCCCCTAACAGTGATGCCATCTCTCCTGCCCTATCTCTATACATTTTAGAATATATTTTCCTATACTAGAAGTTAAGGAAATCAGTTTTGAGTTTCTAGTTTTATTGCTTCCAAAATGATGTTTTCTATTTGTTAAATGACATCCAATTTAATGGTATAAAATCGACCACTTTTAGATTTGAGGAAGAATTTCTTTTCTCTTAGTATTAGTCCATTATTGTGGTTACACAGTAAATTATTTAACTACTACCCTTGCTTTCTTCTTACTAATCACTAACCAACTATTTAAAAAACACACACACACATTTTCATGATATGTTTCATCATTCTTCCTAAAATTTTTCAGTTGCCAGTGAACTTATATCAGACTTATATGTCAGACTCATTCTCTACATTTGCAATGTAAATTTGACAATACCCCTCCTTTCTGTGTGGAAGGGGCTCTCCTCTCTTTTCTGTCATTCTTATTTTTTTACTGAGTACTCAAATGCCAGCTTTAATAGAATTTGATGTTTATTTTCTCACTTGTATGTACCATTATTGCCCCTGATTATTCTTTATGGATAATAGCTCATGTAGTTTTATTTATTTTCCTGTTTGATGTGTAGATATAGGTATATAATGCATAAATGAGGAATATGCTAGCCTGTGCACATTTAATTCATCTTTATTAGAGAAAAAAAACTTGAAAGATGTCACCATCGGTTAACTCACATCAGAGGTTTCAAAATTTAAAATTACCCTAATTTTAATTTATACAATGAAATTTGATCAATGATATGTGATTTTGGTAAAATTTTGTAGAAATTAATATCAATATTAAACCACCCCCACCCTCAAAGTGGTCCTTTCCCTATTTTCATTGTGAGACTATGTGACTAAGGGGCTAATTCTATAAATAAACCAGTTCACAATTAACACTGGAATTGCTTGTTTGCTCTTACGCTTTTCTTTTTACTAAATATAATGTGTTCTTACCATGTCAGTAAAATATTCTTCAGATCACATCCTTTGTGTGCATTACAATTTTATTCTAAACTACATAAATAACTTTATTATGGAAATATGTGCTTTCAATCAGGAAAGAAACTTAATCTTCAAAGATCTTTAAGCATATTTTCTAAGATGTTGATCCTTAAGGCATTTAATTTATAATTATAAAATGGTATGTGCATGCACAAGTCCACAACATGGACAAATAATGCAAGGTTTTTGAATCCTAGTTTTAATTTAGTGAAGGAATACCTGTGTTAGTTTCTGAATGAAAAAAGCCCTGAATACATTATTGTTGAATGATCAGAGAGATATTGTCATTTTACTCCTGTAGTAAAGAGAGGAAGATATGCCAAGTTTGGAAAATTGACTGTAAAGAGTGTTACATCATAGCAATATTTGAAGCTGTCTCCCTGATGTTCAGAATGGTTCTGATCAGTGGATTGCCTTTCCTTTGGAGAGTGGTTGGCTAGCTCCCCTTTGGGATAAGCTGTAAAAATGGTTATTTAGCATCCTGCTGGTGTGGATCATTGAAGTAATAATTCTACCTTTCATATAGATCGCACAATAATTTTCAAGGTTTTTAAAACTGATATAATAAGGGTGGGAGAAAAAAGCTGAGGGTAGTACAGATTTAATATTTTCTCCCACTTAGTGCATATTTGTTTATTTTTACAATAATGATTTGGTTAGCTAAATGTATTTTTAAACAATATTTTTTTTTCCAATGAAAGCAAACTAAGTAATGTGGGTCTCAGCCTGAATTCTTCTCAGAGGATTTTGTTGCCCTAGTTTCTGATCACAATGGGAAGCTGTTGGGGTACCCATATCAGTGCTTTATGGACATTTCTCTAGGAAGGCAGGGAGAATTCATTGCCAGGAGACTATTTCCTTAAGATTTTCTTCATGGATGAATTACAAATTAATGCTGTTTAAATTTCTTTCTAAATTTCTTTTTTAAATATTTTTTAAAATATTTCTTGTAATATTTTGAACAGGAATGTTTCTAAGGAAATAAACTCCTACTTAATTAGCAAAATTACCACTAGTCAAGGATAAAAATGCCTTGACCTTTGAGGAAATACTATCACCCTGCATAGGATGAGAAAAACTGAGGAAAGAAAGCTGTGGCCTAGGTTCCTTGCACACACACACACACACACACACACACACACACACACACACACCTATTAACAGAGTGCTTCTCTTCTCTTCTCTTCTCTTCTCTTCTCTTCTCTTCTCTTCTCTTCTCTTCTCTTCTCTTCTCTTCTCTTCTCTTCTCTTCTCTTCTCTTCTCTTCTCTTCTCTTCTCTTCTCTTCTCTTCTCTTCTCTTCTCAGAATTCTCCTCACAAGATTCTATTCTTGAAGCATGTTCTGACACTTTATTTTTCTCCTTCCTTCCTTCCTTCTTTCTATCCTTCTTTCCTCTTTCTTTCTTTGTAAAATAAACAAAATGAAAAGGGAGTAAAATGAAAATTGTAGCTAATAGCTAAAAATTTTCATGCTTCCATCTTACAGGTCACTATAGATAATACCTCAGCGCTTATCCAAAGGTGTGATTATACCCTGACTTACTCCCAAAGCTAGTATGTGTGCTGCCTCTCAATCATATCTTCAATGGAGTCTCATCGAAATCGTGCTAATCTTATCATATGGGCTAATGGCAGCAGCAAGAATTAGTACCATGATAATCAGTAGATCATATAAACAGAAGGTCATTCTTTCTCCACTGGAGTAGGTTTATCAGCATTTGTGGTAATCATATTCATAGCATTTTCTTCTCATGCCCTTAGCAAAATAATATCATACTTTATATCTTCTCACAAAACTTCTTAATTATGACATAATACCCACCATTCCTTAATATTTTTATTTTGTTGTTCACGTTAAAATGTTTTTATTTTATTACAATTTATTCACTTTGTATTCCAGTTGTAGTTCCCTCTCTTTTCCCCTCCCAATCCCACCCTCCCTCCCTCTTCTCCTTCCATGCCCCTCACCCAGTCCACTGATTGATAAGGGAGGCTCCCCCTCCCCTTCCCTCTGACACTGACACAAAATGGCCTTTTTATATTGAATTATATTGAATCTGATCTAACACCATGTAAAGCCTGATGGCTTTGAGTCTTTCTGATGTTTTTTACTTATAATCTTTTTAAAAATTTATTCACTTTACATCTCAGTCAAAGCCTCCTCTGTTGTTTATTCCTATTCTCACTCTCCTCTCTATTCCCCTAGTCTGCTTCCCCTAGTCTTCAAAAATGGGGAGCTCTCTTCCCCTACCAAGTGACTCCAGCCTATCAATTTTCATCAGGACTGACTGCATCCTCTTCCTCTGTGGCCTGGCAAGACTTCCTTGCCAGAGGGAAGTGATTGAGGAGCAGGCAAGAGTCCATGTTAGAGACAGCCTCTGCTCCCCTTACTAGGGAACCCACATGGAGACTGAGCTGCTTTAGGCTACACCTGAGCAGGGGGTCTAGGTCTTCTCTGTGCATGATCTTTGGTTGGTGCAACAGTCTCTGCAGCCCATTCCCTCACTCCCAAACCAATCTGCCAACTCAGCTAGCTTAATTTGAGAAACATAGAAACAAAGACTTGCCTTCTTTAAAAAAAAAAAAAAGCTATCAATCAGCTTTCCAACTATCAGAGTGTGTTTTCTCCTAGCCCCAATCCAGACATGCTGAGATCCTGGTGTGTGTTAGATAATGCTCTTTTTGTGTCATGGGCAGCACAAACTGGGGATTTGTGTGCATGAGGATAGCCTATGTCTCTGCCAACTGCTCACCTTTGGCTTTCAGGTAATACGTTCCTCCATCCATTATTTATAAAATGTAAATGACTAACAGCTTTGCTAACTGTTGGAAAACAAAGATTTGCTACTTCCTAGTGTCTTTGCTATATTTTATGTCATTTCATCTTTCCTACTCAGCAGCACGTAACAGTGCTATGCCACTGTTGTCATAGACATTTCCTCCCAATCGACGTTCTCCCTATGGGTAAAGAAGTAAGGTTCCGGAGACACAGGAAGCGCAGAAAGTCAGAAGCCTCATGAGACCTCTCCCCTAGGTCATACACAGCGTACAGTTGCTGGGAAGAAGACTTTCCAGGAAAGTGCCTTCAAGCTCATCTGGGAGCTCCAGGAATACAATTTCCATAACATCCATTCAGTGATGGGCTTTATGGTGACACAATTGCCTTTGTGTCACCTATACTGCTGTAATTAATCCCTCCACCAATGATCTTGTGAGGAACCCCAGCTGAGCCTATAGCTCTAACATTTAGACTTGGGTAGAATCATGTATTTGGTTTGCCATTGTGCCTTCTCTGAAGCAAATAGATATTTGCTCACACCGCCCCGTAAATAGTCACATGACAACTATATTTCTTAAAACACAAAGCAAGATCTCTTCTAAGATCAAATAAACTACAAGTTATGTACTTTACATAAGGATCTGGTTACATACAGGCATGTATAAGCCATGTGTGTATGGCTTTATGTATAGCCTTGAATATAGTAAGTAGCAATAACTACTCTCTATATAGATAATGGTTATGTGGGAAAATGAGCTTCATAACTGAAATTTTTATTCATATGGTCAACACCATTCATTCATATGGGCTGCTGAAATATATACTAGTACTTGAAGAGAATGGATAAGCCAATATTGAATAAACTTTCGAGAAAAATTATGGAATAAACAACTTAAAAAAATGAAGACCTCTGAGGTTGTTTTTATTTTATTTTATTTTATTTTTTGCATGTCTTGTGAATGGGTTTATGTTCTATTAAGGAAAAATGTAGATGATACTTAAGGTTGAACACCGTAGATGCTCAATAGGTGGGTGATGCAATAAATTGTAATATAACATCTTTCTTTTCATGTTCTTAGCACAAGTTAAAATTTTCTTTTTCTTTATTTTTTCTTTTTTGTTTTTATTAATTACACTTTAGTCACTTTGTATCCCCCCATAAGCCCCTCCCTCCTACCCTCCCGATCCCACCCTCCCATCCCCTTCTTCACACATGCCCCTCCCCAAGTCCACTGAGAGGGGAGGTCCTCCTCTCTTTCCTTCTGATATTAGTCTATCAGATCTCATCAGGAGTGTCTACATTGTCATCTTCTGTGGCTTGGTAAGGCTGTGCCCCACTCAAGGGGAGGTGATCAAAGAACAAGCCAATCAGATTATGTCAGAGGCAGTCCCTCTTCCCATTACTATGTAACCCACTTGGACACTAAACTGCCATCGGCTACATCTGTGCAGGGGTTCTAGGTTATCTCCATGCATGGTACTTGGTTGGAACATAAGTCTCTGGAAAGACCCCTGTATTTAAATTTTCTTGTTCTGTTGTTCTCCTTGTGGAGTTCCTGTCCACTCCAGATCTTACTATTTCCCACTTCTTACATAAGATTCCATGCACATTGCCCAACAGTTGGCCATAAGTCTCAGCATCTAATTTGATAGACTGCAGGGCAGAGCCTTTCAGAGGCCCTCTGTGGCAGGTTCTTAGGTTGTTTCCTGTTTTCTTCTTCTTCTGATGTCTATCCTCTTTGCCTTTCAGGATGGGGATTGAGCGTTTTAGTCAGGGTCTTCTCTCTTAATTAGTTTCTTTAGACATACAAGTTTTAGTAGGTTTATCCTATGTTATATGTCTATATGAGTGAGTATATACCATGTGTGTCTTTCTGCTTCTGGGACAGCTCACTCAGGATGATCCTTTCCAGGTTCCACCATTTACCTGCAAATTTCATGATTTCTTTATTTTTTATTGCAGAGTAGTACTCCACTGTGTAGATGTACCACAATTTCTGCATCCATTCTTCAGTTGAGGGGCATCTGGGCTTTTTCCAGCTTCTGGCTATTGCAAATAAAGCTGCTACAAACATGGTTGAGCAAATGTCCTTATTGTGTACTTGGGCCCCTTTTGGATATATGCCTAGGAGTGATATGGCTGGATCTTGAGGAAGCACTATTCCTAATTGTCTGAGAAAGCACCAGATTGCTTTCCAGAGTGGTTGTACAAGTTTGCATTCCCACCAGCAGTGGAGGAGGGTTCCCCTTTCTTCACAACCTCTCTAGCATGTGTTGTCTCTTGAGTTTTTGATCTTAGCCATTCTGATGGGTGTAAGGTGAAATCTCAGGGTAGTTTTGATTTGCATTTCTCTGATGGCTGATGATGTTGAACATTTCTTTAAGTGTTTCTCTGTCATTCTATATTCCTCTACAGAGAATTTTCTGTTTAGCTCTGTTCCCCATTTTTTAATTGGATTACTTGGTTTGCTGCTTTTCAGCTTCTTTAGTTCTTTATATATACTGGATATTAGCCCTCTGTCAGAAAAAGGGTTTCTTAATTACACTTTATTCACTTTGTATCCCCCATGTGGTTCCCTCCCTCCTCCAGTCCCAATACCTCCCTTCCTCTACCCTCTGCAGGCATGCCCCTCCCCAAGTCCACTGATAGGGGAGGTCTTCTTTTCCTTCCTTCTGATCCAAGTCAATTAGGTCTCATCACGAGTGGCTGCATTATCTTCTTCTGTGGCCTGGTAATGCTGCTTCCCCCTGAGGGGGAGGTAATTAAAGAGCAGGCCAATCAGTTCATGTTAGAGACAGTCCCTGTTCCTATTACAATGGAACCCACTTGGATACTGAACTACCATGGGCTACATCTGTACAGGGGTCTTAAGTAATTTCCATGCATACTCCTTGGTTGGAGTATCAGTCTCAGAAAAGACCCTCTGGGGTTATTTTTAATGAAAGAATCAAATGAACCAAAAAATAAAAATAAAAAAAAAAAAACTCTTGGCAAAGGAAGACTCCTGCAGACACCTTGCAATCCCCAAGGAACTTGAGTTCTCATTTGCCTTGTGGTTGGAGATTTAAAATTACAAACTGAGCACTGCTAATGAAGATGATTACCAAATATAGCCTTATGAATTGTGGGCTAAACATTGAAAATGACACATCAATAAAATTTCAATCTGAGCTCAATAATGAGAGCTCTTTTGTGTTCTAATTTAAGTGATTTGTAATGCCTATTATAAAAACAAGAATATCTACTTAATGTAGTGTTTATCACTTAAAATTTGTAAATATTACCCATGGATCTTCAATCCTGTGAATGTCCACTAAAGTATAAAGCAATTTCAAGGAGTTCCTAGGAGGGAATATAGGTATTTTCTAGATCTTAACATGAATGTGATTTCCTTCATGTTCTAAAAAAGTTAAACTTAATATTTTATTAATTTAGACTTCCATATTTACATTTAAGATCTAAAATATTTTTTGGGATGTCTAATAATTTTTAGGGTAAAGTACATGTTTTATAATTAATATTAACTATTAGAATATGTTTAGGGGTTTTATGTGGTTGTTTTGTTCAAGTATACCACTTTATACTAGCTATAGAGATAATTATGCCAATTGTTTTTATTCATTCATTTGTTCATTCATTCATGCTGCATTTCAGAAAAGATTGATGGGCTTATCAAAGCACATGCATGCATCAAAGATATCTCGTAGGAATCAGTCTTCTCTTTTCACTGTGAGTTCTAAAGATTAAACTCCAATTTTTCAGGCTTCATTGTGAACACCATTAACTGCTGAGCCATCACACAGATTCTCATTTTAAAGAAAATTGTTGGAGAATTTCATGTATGATATTTTGATCATATTTATTCTTCTGTCTTTCTCTCTAGCTTCTCCCAGAGTCCCCTTCTACACCCATCCCAAATTTACATCCTTTAAGTTTTTTTCATTTTCATTTTAATTTTTTTTCACAATTTATTCAATATACGTCCTGATTGAAGCCCCCCTCCCTCAGCTCCTCTCAGTTCCACCTCCCTTCCTCTTTCCCCATATCCCCTTCCCCTAGTCCACGGAAATGGGGAGTTCTCCTCCTTTGCCAGCTGCCTGTAGCTTATCATCTCATCATGACTGCCTAGATCCTCTTCCTCTGTGGCCTGGCAAGACCTCATTACCAGGGGCAAGTGATCAAAGAACAGGCAACTGAGTTCGTGACAGAGGCAGCCCCGACTCCCTTATTCAGAGACTGAGCTGCAAATTGGCTACAACTGAGCAGGGGGTCTAGGTCCTTTCTGTGCATGGTCCTTGGTTGATGCATGTCTCTGCAGGATCCCCTGGGCTCAGATTTTTTAGCTTCATTGGTCTCTTTGTAGGTCTCCTCTCCCCTACATATTCTTCTTTCACCCCCAACTTTTCCTTAAGACTCCCTGCACTCTGCCCAAAAGTTGGCTGAGTCTCAGCACCTGTTTCTATCCCATGTTGGGAGGAGCCTTTCACAGAACCCTCTATAGTTGGCTTTCATCCTGTTTCCTCTTTTCTACAGCTTCTGTTTTCTATCCTGTTTGCCATTCTGAATGACAAAATAATACAACTAAAAAATGGGGTACAGAACAAAAGAAACAATTCTCCACAGAGGACTATCAAATGGCAGAGAAACACTTAAGGAAATGCACACCATCCTTAGTCATCAGGAAAATGCAAATCATAACAACTCTGAGATTCCATCTTACACAGGGCAAAATGGCTAATATCAAAATCTCAAATGACAACACATGCTGGAGAGGATGTGGAGAAAGGGGAATCCTCCTGCATTGCTGGTGGGAATGCAAACTTGTACAACCACTTTGGAAATCAATCTGGGGCTTTCTCAAAAAATTGGAAAAAAAAAAGAAGAAGAAAACCAGAAACAACCTAGGAACCTGCCACAGAGGGCCTCTGAAAGGCTCTGCCCTACAGACTATCAAAGCAGGCACTGAGACTTAAGGCCAACTGATGGGCAAAGTGCATGGAATCTTAAGTAAGAAGTGGGAAATAGTAAGATCTGGAGAAGACAGGAACCCCACAAGGAGAGCAACAGAACAAGAAAAATTGAACACAGGGGTCTCCCCAGGGACTCATATTCCAACCAAAGAACATGCATGGAGATAACCTAGAACCCCTGCACAGATGTAGTCCATGACAGTGTAGTATCCAAATGGGTTCCATAGTAGTGGGAAGAGGGACTGCCTCTGATATAATCTGATAGGCCTGTTCTTTGATCACCTCCCCCTGAGGGGAGAGCAGCCCTACCAGGCCACAGAAGATGACAATGCAGCCATTCCTGATGGGATCTGATAGACTAAGATCAGAAGGAAGAAGAGGAGGATGTCCCCTATCAGTGAACTTGGGAGGGGCAAGCGAGAAGAAGGGGGAGGGAGGGTGGGGCTGGGAGGGGAGGAGTGAGGGGCTTATGGGGGATACAAAGTGATTAAACTGTAATTAATAAAAAAAATAAATAAAAGAAAAAATTGGGAATAGTGCTACCTCAAGATCCAGCTATACCCCTCCTAGGTATATAACCAAAAGATTCCCCACCATTTCAACAAGGACATTTGCTGAACTATGTTCATAGCAGCTTTATTCGTAATAGCCAAAACCTGGAAACAACCCAGACGTCCCTCAACAGAGGAATGGATGGAGAAATTGTTGTACATTTACACAATGGAATACCACTCAGCTATTATAAACAAGGAAATCATGAAATTTACAGGCAAATGAATGGAACTAGAACAGGTCATCCTGAGTGATGTAACACAAAAATAAAAAGGCAGACATGGTATACACTCACTTATAAGCATATATTAGCTGTAAATATAGGATAGCTATTCTAAAACCTATGTCTTTTGAGTTTTTGATTTATTATTATTCTTTAGAACTCATGGAGTCTAGTGAGTCCTGTGCATACGCATGAGTGCAGGGCTTTCCCCTGGAGCCAGGTCAACCTTCCAGGGGCCACCTGTTAAAGAAAAGTGCATCGCCTTCCCCTAGCAGCCACCCACAGCAAATCATTTAGATGTGGGACATGAGGGCCTCTCCCCAGGCATGTTAGAATGTTGCTTGCCTTGAGCTTGTGCTGCCAAGCATAGAGGCTCATGACGACAATGGTTCCATTTTGTCCAGAAACTACTGTTTCATCGCAGCTCTTGCTCCCATCTATGATATTTCGTGAGTCCTGGGGTGTGCAATATGCATGTTCATTTTATGGCTGAATATTCCACAGACACTTTTTCTCTGCACTTTGACCAGCTGTACGTCTATATATTAACCACCAGGCACTGCATGGAGCAGCTCCAGATAACTCAGAGATGCACTCATCTATGGCACAAAGACGATAATCAAGGTAGCTTGATTTTAAGTCCCTTTAGCAAAATAATTGCAGTAAGTTCACACTGAACTTACTGAGAGCCCGCCCTGGCGTAGCTCTCTGCCCTGATTTACAGTACCATGCACAAGTTTCTTCTTGTGGATTGGACCTTGAATATAATAAAAAAATTTGCTTCTGTTGGATTCATAGCACTTTTGCACCCATGATCACATTTTGCCAGTCTGATCATGATTGTGGCTCACAGAATTTGAGTCTGACTAATAGTATTATTGACTTTTTTCTCCCTGAAGCCTACAAAATATATTTTGGTACTATGGACAGCAGGCAAGTAGCTTTCCAGTCAGAACCAGCTTGATATTTTCATGTTCTGTCATTTTGTTTTCATGTGTGTGCTGTCTTCAGCCACAGAGTCTTGCTATCAAGTTTGAGTGGGCAATCAAGACCAGTGGCAATAATCTGTGTTGTTGGGGGTGTCTCTGGACAGGACCATTAACTTGAGGAGGTGTCTTACACCTAGTATGTTTTTTTGAAATTGGCATCTATAATATACTTGTATCATGGAATAAGTAGGTAGATATATGTGTGTGATATTGTAATTAGATATCTGTGTTCTATTATAGTCCCTGGGTAAGATATATGTGTGTGTGTGTGTGTGCGCATAGGTAATATTTCTTTGATCCTTGAGTATTCAAAATTACCTGTAATCAAACAAGAGAAAAGTACAACCTGATTGGTACCTGGGGATCCTGATGGCAAAATTGTAAAATATCGGATTGACTTCCAGCACAGGTGACTTGTTTCTTCCATCCTGGGCATGTTTTCCCTTCCTGGAATTATCCATGATGTAAAATATAATTTTTCAAAATGATTTTAATTATGATGACTTTTAGTGGTAAATAATGTTTTTAATACTCTAATCTGTTTAAGTTAGCCTATTAACCAAGCTTCTGGTGACACTGAGTTTAAAGGAGACAATTCAAAGGAAGGGTAGAGCCTCCCCCAAGTGAGTGGCAGTCATGTCTGTAACCTTTCTTGAAGTCCTAGACTTTAACTTTCCTGGGCTCCTGGAGTGTCCCAGACAATGCGCTCTAATGATTTGCCATCAAAAGGTCACTGAAAATGGAAAAGCACATTTCCCGCACATGGCCTCTTGCTGAAGTTATAAACTTCGTGACATTCTCTTTGGGAAAGTAAGGAAACAAAGAAGCATTAGGTCAAATATGTGAAAGGCACATTTTCAAAAGAGGCTTTGGTAATTACTTTCTTACTTCATACCAGTGGGCACAGCAAGAGAAAACAGCTCTAAGGAAAACCTGCCTCCTCTGATTAGCTAGGAATCCCACTTGAACAAAGAACCATCATGCTGCAGGTTTTGCTTATGTTTCCATCAACGTGAGCTGTTATCTCCACTTTTTTATATTCTATTAATTAAAAAACAGCACTAAACATTCTTTTTTTTCTTGTAGTTTTTAATTTATTTTTATTTTTTATTCACTTTCCATCCTTGTTCTAGTCCTACCCCTCCTCCCTTCCCAGTCCCACCTTCCCATTCTTCCCCCTCCTCTTTCTCTTTTCCTCGGAAAAGGGAGATCCCTTTCCTATCCATCCCCGCTCATCACGTTGCACCAGGACTGAGTGTATCCTCTTTCCCCTGTGGCTTGGCAAGGCAGTCCCGCCAGGGGAAAGTGATCAAAAAGCTGACAAGTGAGTCCATGGCCAATGCAGTCCCCATTTTCCTTACTAGAAGACCCACAGGAGGTCTAAGCTGCCCGTCTTTGTAGGGGGCCTAAATCCAGTTCCTCTGTGGTCCTTGGTTGATGCTTCAGTCTCAGCAATCCCCTCTGGGGAGGCTTGGTTTTGGTTTTTAATCCAGGTGCCTACTATTTTTCTTTTTTCAGTTCTTTATTTATTTATTTTATTTATTTTTTTTAATATTAGTTAGTTTGTTAACTTTGTATCCCTGCTGTATCCTGCTCCTTCTTTCCCTCCCAGTCCCACCCTCCCTCCCTCATCTCCTCTCTGCCCCTTTCCAAGTCCACTGATAGAGGAGAACCTCCTCCCCTTTCATCTGATACTGGTTTATCAGGTATCTTCAGGCCTGGCTGCAAAGTCCTCCTCTGTGGCCTAGCAAGGCTGCTCCTCCCTTAGGGGGGGGGAGGAGAGGAGGTCAAAGAGCCTGCCATTGAGTTTATGTCAGAAACAGTCTCTGTTCCCCTTACTAGGGAACCCACTTGGATACTGAGCTACCACAGGCTACATCTGAGCAGAGGTTCTAGGTTATATCCATACATGGTCCTTCGTTGGAGAAACAGTCTCATAAAAGACCCTTGTGCCCGGATAAATTTGGTCCTTGTGGAGCTCCTGTCCTCTCCAGGTCATATTAACTCCTCCCTCTTTTTTTTTTTTTTTTGTATGATTCCTGCACTCTGCTGAAGGTTTAGTTATGAGTCTTAATATCTGCTTTGATACACTGCTAGGTAGAGTCTTTCAAAGGCCCTCTGTGGTAGGCACCTGTCCTGTTACTTGTTTGCTCCTACATCCAATGTCCATCCCATTTGTCTTTCTAAGTGAGGGTTGATCACTTTTCTCCTGGGTCTTCTTTCTTGTTTATCTTCTTCAGGTGTATAGATGTCAGTATGTTTATCCTATCTTATAGGTCTATATAAGTGAGTATATACCATGCATGTCAACATTCTTTCAAAGCACATGTGGAAAGCACTGTTGCAGGTTTCTGCTTTTCATGTTTTGTCAGGTGAGATGGACTCCATTTACAGAGTCACAGTGATTTTCTCAGCACTACACGAACATGGAGATGACCTTTCTGAGTTCAATTTCGACAGCAGTTTGGCTATATGATGTTTTTTAGATATTGTCACTTTAATTTACAATCTCAAAAAAAATGAAATAAAGATGTTTCAGGGATATATTATGTAAAATGAGACCACAGAAATGGTTGCAACCAATTTTAGGCAAGTCTTTTACCTATATTCAACCATACTAAGAGCTAGACTTCTCGGCCAAACTGAAAGATAGGATTTCCAAGGCCCTGTTACAGTGTAAGATTTTAAGATTCCTGTCACCTTCTAGTTTCTGTTGAATGAGGTCACGGGTGGATATAACCTTGAACTGCCTTTCTAATTGATGCCTCTGGCAAACCAAGTTCATCATTCTTGAACATATCTCAAAGAATAAAGATCCCCTCTATATTCCAGGAAGAAATGTTGTTATTGTATATTTTTTCAGAGATTAAATTTTAAGTTCAAAAATTAAACAGATTTTATACAATGGCATTGAAAAATCCATAATCGAGACAGGAAAACAATTTGATTTTTTTTTTCAGTAAGATTATACCATTTATAAATATATTTAAATGTCTGTGTAATCTTTAAAAATATCTATTTTTGACAAATCATTCAAAACTTGAGTGATTAAATTATTTGACTGTTTCTTTGAAAACTCAAATGTCCATAGTATCGATAATTATATGTTTAATTTTTTTTTTTTATCACATTTAGCCTCTTGAAACTCAATCTCTCTGTGAAGTCAAGAAAATGTTTATGTAGATTACTCTCTGTGGGGCATCATACCCAGACCCAGCTATACCACTGCTAGGTATATACCCAAAGTTTGTTCAAGTACACAAAAAGGACACTTGCTCAACCATGTTTATAGCAGCTCTATTTGTAATAGCCAGAACCTGGAAACAACCCAGATGTCCATCAACGGTGGAATGGGTACAGAAATTGTGGTATTTTTATACAATGGAATACTACTCAGCAATCAAAAAGGAGGAAATCATGAAATTTGCAGGCAAATGGTGGGATCTAGAAAAGATCATTCTGAGTGAAATATCCCAGAAGGAGAAAGACAAACATGGGATATACTCACTTATATAGACCTATAAGATATGATAAACATAATGAAATCTATACACCTAAAAAAGATAATCAATTGAGCGGACATGGGGTAAGATGATCAATCCTTGTTTAGAAAGACAGATGGGATGTGCATTGAACGTATGACAGGAGTCTACTGAGCGCCTCTGAAAGACTCTAACTAGCAGTGTTTTCAAAGCAAAGACTCATGACCAAACCTTTGGCAGAGTACAGGGAATCATAAGAAAGAAGGGGAGTTAGTCTGATGGGGAAAGAATAGGAGCTCCACAAGGACCAAATATCTCTGGGCACAGGGTCTTTTCTGAGACTGACATTCAACCAAGGACCATGTATGGATATAACCTAGAACCTCCACCCAGATGTAGCCTGTGGTAGCTCAGTAACCAATTGGTTTCCCAAAGTGAGGGGAACAGGGACTATTTCTAACAGGAACTCAATGACTGGCTCTTTGGCCTCCCCACCCCCCAAGGGAGGAGCAGTCCTGTTAGGCCACAGAGGAGGGCTTTGCAGCCAGTCCTGAAGATACCTGATAAAACAGGATCAGATGAATGGGGAGGAGGTCCCCCCTATCAGTGGACTTGGAAAGGGGCACGGTGGAGATGAGGGAGGGAGGGAGGGACTGGGAGGGAAGGAGGGATCGGGACATGGCTGGGATACAGAGTTAATAAAATGTAACTGATAAAAAAAAATAAAAAATAAAAAAAATAAAATAAAAAAATGTAAAACAAAAAAAGAAAATGTTTATGTAGATTACTCTCTGTGGGGCATCATACTTTTTTATTCAGTTTCTTTTTTTCCTTTCTAAAAATTATCATTATTATTTACAATTTATTCATTTTGTTTCCCAGTTGTAGCTCCCTTCATCATCTCCTCCCAGTCCCACCATCTCTCCTTCTTCCTCCCTTATCCCTCTTCCCTAGTCCACTGATTGGGGAAGTCCTCCTGTCCCCTTAGGGATGTTCTATATCCATGTTATTCCTTAAGACTCCCTGCTCTCTGTCCATCATTTGGCTGTGAATCTCCATCTGCTTCAATCCCATGCTGGGTGGAGTCTTTAAGAGAACATCTATGGTAGGCTCCTGTTCTGTTTCCTCTCTTCTACCTCCTCCAGCCTCTACTTTATTTTCCTTTCTGAATGAGAATAAACGTCATTTCCTTGTTTTTAATAGCTGAGCAATATTCCATTGTGTAAATGTACCACAATTTCTGTGTCTAATCTTTGATTGATGGGGATCTAGGTTGTGTCCAGATTCTGGCTATTACAAATAAAGCTGCTATGAACATAATAGCAGCTTGTTGTATGGTTGAACATCTTTCGGGTATATGCCCAAGAGTGGTATAGCTGGATCTTGAGGTAGCATTATTCCCAATTGTCTGAAAAAGCACCAGATTGATATCCAAAGTGGTTGTACAAACTTACATTAGCACCAGCAATGGAAGAGGGTTCCCCTTTCTCCACATCCTCTCTAGCAGGTGCTGTCACTTTAGATTTTGGTTTTAGCCATTCTGATGGGTGTGAGATGGAATCTCAAAATTATTTTGACTTGCATTTCCCTGATGACTAAGGACATTGAGCATTTCTTTAAGTGTTTCGATGGCATTTGGTATTCCCCTGTTGAGAATTCTCTATGTAGCTCTGTACCTCATTTTTTTAATTAGGATTATTTGGTTTGCTGGTCTTTAATTTCTTGAGTCCTTTGCATATTCTGGAAATACAAAGGGTTGGTGAAGATCCTCTCAGTCTGTAGGCAGTTTTTTTGTGCTGTTGATCATGTCCTTTGCCTTACAGAAGCTTTTAAGTTTCAAGAGGCCCCATTTATTGATTGTTGATCCTAGAGCCTGTACTGTTGGTGTTCTGTTCAGGAAGTTGTCTCTTGTGCTGAGTTCAAGGCTCTTCCCCACTTTTTCTTCTAACAGATTTAGTGTGTCTGGTCTTTTCTTTGATTGACTTGGACTTTAGTTTTGTGTGGGGTAATACATATGGATCTATTTGCGTTTTTCTACATGTAGACATCCAGTTAGACCAGAACAATTTGTTGAAGATGATGTCTTTTTTTTTTTTTTCTTTTCCATTGTATGGTCTTGACTTCTCTGTCAAAAATCAGGTGTTTTTAGATGTGTGGGTTTATTTCTGGGTCTTCTATTTGATTCCATTGATCCACCAGTCTGTTTCTATGCCAGTACCATGCAGTTTTTGTTACTTTTGCTGCGTATTACAGCTTGAGATCAGGGATGGCGATACCTGTTGAAGTTCTTTTTTTATACAGGATTGTTTTAGCTATTGTGGGTTCTTTTGTTATTGTTGTTTTTCTGCATGAAGTTGAGAATTGTTCTTTCAAGGTCTGTAAAGAATTGCTTATTATTTTAATGATCTGCATTGAATCTGTAGTTTGTTTTTGATAGGATGGCCATTTTCACTATGTTGATCTTAATGATCCATGAGCATGGGAGATATTTCCATCTTCTGATATCTTCTACAGTTTCTTCCTTCAGAGACATGAGGTCTTTTTTTTTTAATATAAGTCTTTTGCCTGATTAGATTATACCAAGATACTTTATGTTATTTGTGGCTATTGTGAACCGTGTTTTTTCCCTAATTTCTTTCTCAGCTGTTTTGTCTTTTGTATACAGGGTGGCTACTGATGTTTTTGAGTTAATTTTGTATCTAGTCACTTTGTTAAGGTGTTTATCAGCTGTAGGAGTTCAATGGTAGAACTTTTGGGGTCTTTTTTGTATAGTATCATATTATCTGTGAATAACAATATTTTAACTTCTTTTTGGATTTGTATCCCCTTGATCTCCTTTAGTTGTCTTACTGCTCTATCTAAGATTTCCAGTATTATGTTGAAGGGATGTGAAGATAGTTGGCAGCCTTGCCTTGTACCAGATTACAGTGGGACTGATTTGGAGAAAATATAAACAGGAAACAAAAATTTCTTTTTAATATTGCAGAAACTTTTGAAAGAGCCATAAAGGGGAAAAAAATAAAGTTTTTAGTTTGACTGTGCAGTAAACCAAATTGTGATTCTTAGCACAGGTAATCCACTCAAAAGAACAAAGAGACATAATGAAATCTCAATTCTCTCTGTATAAATACAATTCTTCAGGAACAGGCCTTGGCTGCATCATTTGTTCTGTATCCTTAATTCACCAGGTAATAATGATAGTGACTTGTTTGATAATATTCTTTATGCAAAGGGAGAAGAACTCACCTACATTTTCAAAGGAGACAGGTTACAACTTGAGTCCAGTTGTTGAGGTCCTCCTTCTTAGTGAAATTGAGACCCAGAGATGTTCTGCTTCTGCATCATCATATTTCAAAGAAATTATTCCTGGGTGATTGACAAAGATATTCCTGAGTTGTAAAGCTGACAAGAGGCTAATTTAACTTTAATATACTAATATATATATTCATATTATAATTGTATATGTACATATATATTAGTTATTTGAAGTGATAGAGAAAGAATACATTTTCATACTTCTAAATCAAATGCATTCAGAAATGAGATAATGGGAGACAAATTTTTCCTTGGAAGGATTAAGGTTTATTTCTTCTCTTTCATCTGTATTGTTTACTACAGGAGGGAAAGATCACTGTAGATGTGTACTTTTATAACTTCACCAAATTATACCTTATTGACCTCAGTCTTAAAAACACAGATTTAGTTTAGAAGTAACGCACTTAATGTAAACTTGTGTCTGAGGCTTTGAGGTTCCTGTTTTTGAATGCATCATTTATCATCTGTATTTATCACCATAAATTCCTTGCCATGTTTTATGAAGGAACTGGTGTTTCATGTGTTTGCCAGCTTTATAATCTGCATCTCTCTCTTCCAAAGGCAAGAAAGCTCAACTACTATCCACCCAGTATAGGAAATCTTCCTATATTTAAGGGCAATGTGATTAATGAACATCATAAAACAGACAGCGCAAACATTTTCAACTATTCTAATAACACAGAGGACTTTTATTAAAAATTCATACCATACTAACATGTTAGGAAAGTATTTTTCCTTTCTGGTTTAAATGTAACTGAAAGTGTTGTGAAAGAATTTTGAATATTTTACTATTATTACATTTTTAAAACATCATTAGAGCTAGAATAAGAAAGAAACATTCTCAGATGGAAAGAGAAGAGGTCTTCACCTATCAGTGGACTTGAAGAAGGACATGGGAGCAGATAAGGAAAGGATAGTGGGACTGGGAGGGAAAGAGGGAATGGCCTGCAGCTGGGATAAAAAATGAATAAACTGTAATTAATGCAAAAAATAAAAATTAATAAAGAAATATTCTGATCAAATTCAAGAAAAATATACATATATATGTGTATTATTAAATTTACTAAGAATAAAATATAATGGCACATTAAATGGGGAGGTGAATGTTGCTGTGATAATGATTCTAAATCCATAACCAAATTTCTGGGAGATAAAATGATATTAATACAAATACTGGTATGGTAAGAGAGCTAAGAATGAAAGACTGTGAGAGTGCTCAGCTGGAGACTGGCCATCTATGTTACTCCACAGTCTGTGTTGATATTTGAAATCCTGTAATTCCAGTGAAGTTGGGAAAAGTCAATAAATACATTCTATTGACATCAGTTGATTATGAAAAATTATCAAAAAAAAAAGGAGAGCTTGATATATTCTTAAGCTGTAAATTGCATGCTTCACTTCTTTTAAATCTGTGAACATTGTAATAGTGGATAATAAAACACGAAAAGAGGGTACAGATGTTCTGAACAGAACTTGCAGAAAGTATAGATTAGATGGCCAGGACAGCAAGGAAAGAAGAAGACACACGCACTGAGTGGCAGTCAAGCAGATGGTCCCCAGTCCGGCACATCTGCAGTGGGTGTAATTTATTACTTACGAAAGGTTTTACATCTGGGTCAGATAAATTTATAAACCTTCAGCTTTCCATGAAATTCACAGAATATTATCTATTTATGGCTCTTTGGTTATGCTGTAAGACATGAATCCAATATAAGAATTCAAAAATAAATTTTTAGAAAACTGAAATGAGTTAGAAAAGTAAATTACTCTTTGTTATTTCCATATATACATTTTGATACTAGATATAAATTCCATATCCTTATTTACCTGTAGTGAATCTAGAAGCTAACTTTAGGTTAGATTTTTCCAGAAACTTTCGGTTCTCAGAAAATCATTTTTAAATGAGATTTTGTTTAACTTCAATTTTGGTATTCAAATAGTTTTTGCAACACTAAACTTGTCACTGACTTGATTTCACTAAGATATAGAAATAGTTGTCATCTCAGATAGTAAAAAGAAAGATCAAACCTGTGCCTCATTAATGAGAAACTCTCACCTTGCCTTTTAATGAAATAGCATGATTCAGTTTTGCATATTGGGTTTGAAGTTTCAATGCTAGAATTTCAATCAGTAGTCACCCCTGGAATGGACTTATATCTCTGCCCCTAATGTCTCTCTTCAGAAAGTCTAGGTAAGGAATATATTGAGATAGTTGGCTAATTAAAAGGGATCCTGATGCTTCCATTTCTAACTCTCCTTCATTAGGAGACTTAAAAAACACACAAGATGGTAGAGGATCAAAGGGGCTTTATAAGATTACAAGACGCTAAGACTAGCTGTAAGGATGATTTGCCAAATATACTGGAGGAGTATAAAAGTTATGCCTGTGTAACACATACATGCATGCACACACACATATCACACCACACACACTCGAACCACACACACACACACACACACACCTGAGGAGGGGCAGAGAGTTAGGAGTGTTCAGAAGACATTGAACTATGTCTCTTTAAGTAGATGATGTTGTTTAGATTATGAAATATCACCCACAGATTCCTTTCTTGGATGTTTGGTTCTTCACTCCTACTGGTATCTGGGAAGGTTTTGGGACCTTTCAGCAATGGGACCTTGCTGAAGGAATAGGCCACGGGTGATAGGTCCTGTAGGATATCTTACCCCAGTCCCCCTGTGTTTATTTCTCTGGTAGGAGATGGAACATCTGACACATGTTTCTAATGGCATCATTATTTGACCAGGGTTCTGTAGTCAAAGGACTGTAGATTGAGACTTCAACACACTTCTCTCTCCAGGCATCTCATGACTCTGTCATCTCGAACACTTTGATATCTTCAGCAGAAACAAGGCTTCATGCAAGGCCTCCTATGGCCTCCACACAGGACCGCCCTGGCAAATGCTTGGCCTCAGCAGCATTCCTTAACAACATAAACCCTTTTCTGTTTTCTTCTTGACTCTAAGTCTGGGTGGAAGCTGCCAAATTCTGCTTCTTGGTTGAGCTGAACCTTGGCCCTCTGGAAGAATTGCATTTTTTATAAGCTTTAATTCATTGATGATTTCTAGGCCAAAAATATCCCTAAGGCCGTTCCTTTCTTGGGTTGCAGGAGTAGCTGGGGGAAGTCTTTCCCGAAGGTTATGACTCCATTTCAAACAAATCCTTTGTAACTATTTATCTCCGTGATCAGAAGACTTGGCTTCAATATTACATTTCCTTGTGCTCTTTTTTTTTCTCCTGAAATGGTACCTTTTACATTTCTTTTTCCATTTTTTGCTCTTTTTATTATAGATCCGCATAAGAGTGATCACAATAACCATGAGCTACAATCAATACTAGTCTGTTTGAAATCTTCCCTGCCAAGGCCATGGGTTCAAAACTCTTTATTACCCTGTCAAATTTTTAGGAGAAGGGAAAAATGCAACCACGTTCTTTGCCCAAATAGCACAAGAATTGTCTCCTCTGAAGCCACCTGAGGTGGGCCTACATAGCCCATGTCACACTTAGTGCTGCCTTCCCTGCTCAGGACGGTCCACTGAGTTCTTCTTAAAGGCTTCAACTGCTTTTCTAATCCAAAGTCCCAAATTCATCCCCATTTCTCCAAACAACAGCATGGTCTTGCCTGTCTCAGCAACACACCAGTTCCTCGCTCCAACTTCTGTCTTAGTTACTCTTGTATTGTTGTGAAAAGACACCATGACCCAAGGCAACTCTTATAAAAGCAAGTTTTTCATTCTTGGCCTGCTTACCATTACCGAGAGTTAGTCCATGGTCATCACAGAAGCCAACAGATTGGCCTGGTGCTGGAGCAGTAGGTCAGAGCTTTACATTCAGATCCCCAGGCTCTAGACAGAAAAAGACAATTCTTCCAATAAAGTATATTTATAATCCTTTCCAAACAGTTCATCCACTGGGCATTAAGCCTGCAACTAAATGAGCCTACGGGCAGCAAATTTATTTAAAGTACCACATTAGTACATAATTAATATTTAATGATACTAGAATAGCACTATAATAAATACTTTGTCTAGAAGCAATCGGTACAATTAAAGTTCTGTTGGCAACACCCCACTTTCACCAAGAAACAGATCATCTAGAAAAAAGCCAAATAGGAAAATAAAGGCATTTACAGAGATCCTAAATCAAATGGGCCTAATAGATGTCTACAGAACTTTTCACCCAAACTCAAAGAAGTATACCTTCTTTCAGCACCTGGTGGAACCTTCTCCAAAATAGACCATGAAGTTGGTTACAAAGCAAGCCTCAACAGATACAAGAAGATTGAAATAATCCCCTGTATTCTATCTGACCACCATGGACTAAAGCTGGACCTCAACAACAACGGAGTTAGCAAAAAGCCTACACGCACATGGAAACTGAAAATCTTGCTGCTCAATGACAGCTGGGTTAAGGAAGAAATAAAGAAAGAAATTAAAGACTTCCTAGAATTCAATGAAAATGAAGGTACAACATACCCTACTTTATGGGACACAATGAAAGCAGTGCTCTGAGGAAAATTCATAGCACTAAGTGCCTTCAAGAAGAAATTTGTGATATCTCATACAAGCAACTTAATGACCCAACTGAAAGCCCTAGGAAAAAAAAAAAGAAGAAGAAGAAGAAGCAAATACACCCAAGAGGAGCAGATGGCTGGAAATAATAAAAATCAGGGCTGAAATCAATAAATAAGAAACAAATAAAACAATTCAAAGAATCAATGAAACCAAGAACTGGTTATTTGAGAAAATCAACAAGATAGACAAATCTTTAGCCAAAGTAACTAAAAGGTAGAGAGAAACTATCCAAATCAGCAAAATCAGAAATAAAAAGGGGGACATAAATACAGACACTGAGGAAATCCAAACAATTATTAGGTCGTATTACTAAAGCCTATATGCCACAAAATTTGAAAATCTAAAAGAAATGGACAATTTTCTTGATAGAGTCCATCTACCAAAATTAAGTCAAGATCAGGTAGAAAGAATGAATAGTCCTATATCCCCAAAGGAAATAAAAGCAGTCATCAGCAGTCTACCTTCCAAAAAAAGCCCTTAGCCAGATGGATTCAGTGCAGAATTCTACCAGACCTTCAAAGAAATGCTAACTCCAGTTCTCTTCAAACTATTCTACAAAATAGAAACAGAAGGAACATTACCAAACTCATTCTATGAAGCCACAGCCACCTTGATAAATAAACCACACAAAGAACCAACAAAAATGAGAACATCAGACTATCTTAATGAACATTGATGCAAAAATACTCAATAAAATATTGGCAAACCAAATCCAAGAACACATCAAAGATATCATCCACCATGACCAAATAGGCTTCATTCAAGGCATGCAAGGGTGGTTCAACATACGCAAATCCATCAATGTAATCCACCAGATAAACAAACTGAAGGAGAAAAACCACATGATTATCTCCTTAGATGCCAAAAATGCATTTGAAAAAATCCAACATCCATTCATGTTTAAAGTCTTGGAGAGATCAGGGATACAAGGCAAATACCTAAACATAGTAAAGGCAATATACAGCAGGCTTATAGCCAACATCAATCTCAATGGAGAGAAACTTAAATCAATTCCACTGAAATCAGGGACAAGGCAAGGCTGCCCACTCTCTCCATATCTCTTCAACATGGTACTTGAAGTTCTAGCTAAAGCAATAAGACAACTAAAGGAGATCAAGGGGATACAAATCAGAAAGGAGGAGGTCAAAGTTTCACTATTGGCAGATGATATGATATTATACATGAGTGACCCCAAAAATTCAACCAGAGAACTCCTTCAGCTGATAAACACCTTCAGCTAAGTGGCTGGATACAAAATCAACTCAAAAAAATCAGAAGCCCTCCTGCATACCAAAGACAAAAGGGCCAAGAAAGAAATCAAAGGGAAACAACAACCTTCACAATAGCCACTAATAACATAAAGTACCTTTGGGTGACTCTAACCAAGCAAGTGAAAGACCTGTTTGAAAAAACTTCAAGTCTCTGAAGAAAGAAATCGAAGAAGATATCAGAAGACGGAAAGATCTCCCGTGCTTATGGCTTGGCAAGATTAACATAGTGAAAATGGCCATCCTGCCAAAAACAATCTACAGATTCAATGCAATTCCCATAAAATCAAACACAATTCTTTACAGACCTTGAAAGAAAGATTTTCAGCTTTATATGGAAGAGCAAATAACCCAGAATTTCCAAAATGATCCTGTATAACAACAGTTCACCTGGAGGTATCACCATCCCTGATCTCAAGCTGTACTACAGAGCAATAGTATTAATAACCACATGGTATTGGCATAGAAACAGAAAGGAGGATCAATGGAACTGAATAGAAGACCCATAAATAAACCCACACACCTATGAATACTTGAGTTTTCACAAAGAAACCAAAACCATTCAATGGAAAAAAGACAGCATCTTCAACAAATGGTGCTGGTCCAACTGAATGTCTACATGCAGAAAAATGAAAACAGATCCATATTTATCACCCTGGACAAAACTAAAATCCATGTGGATCAAAGACCTCAACATAAAACCAGATACACTAAATCGGTTAAAGAAGAAGTGGGGAAGAGCCTAGAACACATTGGCACAGGAGACAACTTCCTGAACAGAACACCAACAGCACAGGCTCTAAGAGCAACAATCAATAAATGGGACCTCATGAAAAGCTTCTGTAAAGCAAAAGACACTGTTGTTAGAACAAAATGACAGCCTACAGACTGGGAAAAGATCTTTACCAACCCAATATCTGACAGATTGGTAGTACTGAGAATATTTAAAGAACTAAAGAAGTTAAAAAGCAATAAATCAAGCAATCCAATTGAAAAATGGGATACGGAGCTAAACAAAGAATTCTCAATAGAAATTTGGAGTGGCAGAGAAACACTTAAAGAAATGCTTAATGTCCTTAGCCATCAGAGAGATGAAAATCAAAACGATCCTGAGATTTCACCTTGCACCCATCAAAATGGCTAAAATAAAAAAACTCAAATGACACACATGCTGGAGAGGTTGTCTAGAAAGGGGAATCCTCCTCCATTGCTGGTGGGAATGTAAACTGGTACAACCATTTTGGAAATCAATCTGGCACTTTCTCAGACAATTAGGAATAGTGCTCCCTCAAGACCCAGCTTTTTCACTCCTAGGCATGTTTCTGAAAGTTGCTCAAGTACACAACAAGGACATTTGCTCAACCATGTTTGTAGCAACTTTATTGGTAATATTCAGATCATGGAAACAAACCAGATGTCCCTCAATGAAGGAATGGATACAGAAATTGTGGTATTTTTACACAATGGAATACTACTGAACAATCAAAAATGAGGAAATCTTGAAATTTGCAGGCAAATGGTAGAATCTAGGAAAGATCATTCTGAGTGAGGTATCCCAATAACAGAAAGACACACATGGTATATACTAACTTATATAGACCTAAAAGATATAAACATAACGAAATCTGTATACCTAAAGAAGATAAACAAGAAAGAGGACCTGGGGTAAGATTATCAATCCTCACTTAGAAAGATAAATGAGATGGGCATTGGACATAGGAGAAAACAAGTAACAGGACAGGAGCCTACCACAGAGGGCCTCTGAAAGACTCTACCTAGCAGTGTATCAAAGCAGATACTGAAACTAAACCCAAACCTTGGGGCATGTGCAGGGAATCATATGAAAGAAGGGGGAAATAATATGACCTGGAGAGGACAGAAGCTCCACAAGGACCAAATTTATCTGGGCACAGGGGTCTTACATGTGACTGTTTCTCCAACCAAGGACCACATATGGATATAACCTAGAAAAAGAACCTCTGCTCCAATGTAGCCCATGATAGCTCAGTATCCAAATGGGTACCCTAGTAAGGGGAACAGGGACTATTTCTGACATAAACTCAATAGTGGGCTCTTTGACCCACTATGGGAGGAGCAGCCTTGCTAGGCCACAGAGGACATTGCAGCCAGGCCTGAAGATATCTGACAAAACAGGGTCAGATGACAGGGGAGGAGGTCCTCCCCTATCAGTGGACTTGGAAAGGAGCAGGGAGGAGATGAGGGAGGGAGGGTGGGATTGGGAGGGAATGAGGGATTGGGGGGAATGAGGGAGTGGGATACAGCTGGGATACAAAGTTAATAAAATGTAACTAATAATAAAAATAAATAAATAAAAATGAAAAAATAAAGTCTGTTGGTCTCATTTCTACAACTAAATTTTTCTAATGGTCAAATAATATATTACACTCCATTATTCCTCTTTCCTTTAACTACAGAGAGAATTTAATAATCTAACTCTTGTTGGCCTAGACATGCTGATCTTTGCAGGTTCTGGAAGAGTCACCAAAAAGGCACATTGTGTATGTTTTACTTCCATGCTTTCGAATCCCAGATATATTTGGCTTATCCACAGATTTGTTAATAGTAAAGTTCTGGGCATGAAACCCCTCTCATCTCAGTTCTGATAGTTGACTACTAGTTAACATAACTTTCTAGTTATTGTCTGTATTTCTGAGTGCTTCAGATTGAGGTTGGTCATTCTGTTCCCTCCTGTGTGCCTTGCTAATTTTTTTTTCTGAAAGGTAGATAACTTTATTATGAATATAAAAATTTAATGCTAATGAATTTTAAATAGGCTCTCTAATCTATTCTACCTGATCTGTTTTTCTTTTAGCTTGTTATACAGTAATTAATTTTAACAGTTTTTATTCAGCTTCGAAACCACAAAGTATTAGTCATTCAAGTTTGGTTTTTTTTTGTTCTCACTTGCTTTAAAAATCTTGTTAGTTTCAATTAATAATTCTTGTAGCATATACTACTTAATAGATTTAAAAGCACATTTTCTTAAAATTGCAGACACTATTTTTTAAAATTTAAAACTTGAGATTCTATGGAAATGTGAGATTTTTTTTTAATTTTGTGCTTTACTACAATGCACATTATAGTAAGAACATTCTCCAAAATGAAAATGCTTCCTGGACATTTTGAGAAATTATGCAATATTGTTTCTTTTCATATTTCCCTTCCAAGTAATCCACTTAAAAAATGGGGAACAGAGCTAAACAGAGAATTCTCTGTAGAGGAATATCGAATGGAAGAAAAGCACTTAAAGAAATGCTTAACCTCATTAGCCATTAAGGAAATGCAAATCAAAACAACCCTGAGATTTCACCTTATGCCTATCAGAATGGCCAAGATCAAAAACTCAAGTGACAACACATGCTGGAGAGGTTGTGGAGAAAGGGGAACCCTTCTCCACTGCTGGTGGGAATGTAAACTTGTACAACCACTCTGGAAATCAATCTGGTGCTTTCTCAGACAACTAGGAATTGCACTTCCTCAAGACCCAGCCATGCCACCCCTAGACATATATCCAAAAGAGGCTCAAGTACACAATAAGGAATTTGCTCACCCATGTTTGTAGCAGCGTTTTTTGTAATAGCCAGAAGCTGGAAACAGCCCAGATGCCCCTCAACTGAAGAATGGATGCAGAAATTGTGGTACATCTATACAACGGAGTATTACTCAGCAATGAAAAATAAGGAAATCATGAAATTTGCAGGTAAATGGTGGGACCTGGAAAGGATCATCCTGAGTGAGTTGTCCCAGAAGCAAAAAGACACACACGGTATATACTCACTCATATAGACATACAACATAGGACAAACCCACTAAAATCTGTGCATCTAAAGAAACTAAGCAAGAGAGAGGACCCTAACTAAAACGGTCAATCCCCATCCTGAAAGGCAAAGAGGATGGACATCAGAAGAAGAAGAAAACAGGAAACAACCTAGGAACCTTCTACAGAGGGCTTCTGAAACCCAGAAAAAGAAAACAGGAAACAAACTAGGAACCTACCACAGAGGGCCTCTGAAAGCCTCTGCCCTACAGACTATCAAAGCAGATGCTGAGCCTGATGGTCAACTGTTGGGCAGAGTGAATGAAATTTTATGTAAGAAGTGGGAAATAGTAAGAGCTGGAGAGGACAGGGTCTCCACAAGGAGAGCAACAGAACAAGAAAATTTGAACACAGGGAACTTCCCAGAGACTCATACTCCAACCAAGGACTATTCATGGAGATAACCTAGAACCCCTGCACAGATGTAGCCCATGGCAGTTCAGTGTCCAAGTGGGTTGCATAGTAATGGGAAGAGGGACTGCCTCTGACATAATCTGATTGGTCTGCTCTTTGATCACCTCCCCCTGAAGGGGGAGCAGCCTTACCAGGCCATAGTAGAGGACAATGCAGCCACTTTTGATGTGAACTGATAGACTAAGATCAGAAAGGAGAGGAGAACCTCCCCTATCAGTGGACTTGGGGAGTGGCATGCATGCAGAAAGGGGAGGGAGGTTGGGACTGGGAGGGGAGGAGGGAGGGGCTTATGGGGCGATACAAAATGAATAAAGTGTAATTAATAAAATAAAATAAGATTCTTTTTTCACATAATACAGTCTGATTACAGTTTCCAGTCCTTCATCCCCACCTCCCCTCCCATACAGATCTACTTTATATCTTTCTCTTTTTAGCAAAAAGCTGTCTAGATAAAATAATAAAATATAACAATTATAACAAAATGTAATATAAGATAAAGCAAAAACTATCATATCAAATTTGAACAAGACAATTCAACAGAGGGAAAATAGCCCAAGGAAAAGCACAGAATCAGAGTCCCAACAATTGCACACTCAGGAATCCCATAAAAACAGTAAACTAAAAGCCATAGTACATATGCAGAGGACCCGATGCAGACCTGTGCTGTCCCTATGAATGGTGCCCCAGGCTCTAGGAGTTCATCTGAGCTTTGCTCATACTGATTTAGAAGACTTCGCTTTCTTGCTGTCTTCCATCCCCTCAGGCTCTTACACCCTTACCCTCTCTTCTATGGGGTTCCTTGAATTCTGAAGGGAAGGATGTAATAGAGATATCTCATTTAGGGCTGAGAGACCCAAGGTCTCTCACTTTTGCATAATGTACCTCTGTAGGTCTCTGTATTTGTTCCCCTCTGCTGCAGAAACAAGTTTCTCTGTTATTGGTTAAATAAGGCACTGATCAATGACTGTAGAAGGATGTCATTAGGAGACATTTTATCATTACATCTTCTATAATTTCTATAGAAATTATGTATGTTGAACTACACTTGCATTTCTTCTATAATGATATCTTCTATAATTTCTTTCCTCAGTGACTTGACGTTTTTATCAAGAAGTCTCTCTCTTGCTTGATTAGATTTACCCAAAGGTATTTTCTATTATTTGAGGCCTTTGTGAAAGGTGTTGCTTCCCTGATTTCTTTTTTAGGCCATTTGTCATTTACATAAAGGAAGGCTAATAAATTTTCTCAATTCAGTTTCTATTCGGATACTTTTCTGAAAGTGTTTATGAGTGGCAGGAGTTTCCCAGTAGAATTTTTAGTGTCACTTATGTATGTTATATCACCTGCAAATAAAGATACTTTGACTTCTTCCTTTCCAAATTGTAGCTCCTTTATCTCCTTCGGTTGCCTTATAGCTCTAGGCAAGACTTCCAAGTACTGTAATGAATACACAGGGAGAGAATGCACATCCTTGTCTTGTTCCTGATTTTAGTAGCATTGCTTTGAGCTTCTTTCCAGTTAAATTGATGTTAGCTATGTCCTTGCTGTAAATTGCCTTTATTATGTTGATGTAAGTCTCTCCTATCTCACCAGGAATTTGATCATGAAGTGGTGTTGGATTGTTTCAAAGGCCTTTTGTGCATCTAATGAGACGATCATGTGGTTTTTGTATTTCAGTTTGTTCATATGGTAGATTACATTTATCTGTTATGTATGTTGAACTACACCTGCATTTCTGGGATAAAGACTACTTGATCATGGGTGATGATCTTTTTGAAGTGTATTTTTATTTGCTTCGCAAGCATTTTATTGAATATTTTTGCATCCAAGTTCATAAAAGAAATTGGTCTGTAATTCTATTTCTTTGTTGACTCTATAAAGTTTGAATATCAGGGTAACTGCAGCCTCATAAAATGAATTAAGTAATATACATTCTGATTCTATTTTATGAAATATTCTGAAGAGTATTAGGATTAACTCTTCTTTCAACGTCTGGTAGAATTCTGCTCTAGAATCATCTGCGCCTGTTTTGTTTTGTGTTTTTTTTTTTTTTTTCAATTGTGAGTCTTGTAATGATGGCTTCTATTTATTAGCAGTTATTGGTCTGTTTAAATTGATTTTCTGATCTTTATTTAACTTTATATTAACTTTGGCATGCATGGAGAAAATGTTTCTTTTTTCTTTTTATAATTTTTATTTTTATATTAATTACAATTTATTCACTTTGCATCTTGGCTGTAGCTTTGTCCTTCATTCCCATCCAATTCGCACCCTCTGTTTCTTGTCTCCTCCCATGCCCCTTCCCAAGTCCACTGATAGGGGAGGTTCTCCATCCCTTCCATCTGACCCTAGACTATCAGGTCTCATCAGGACTGGCTACATTGTCTTCCTCTGTGGCCTGGTAAGGCTGCTCCCTCCACAGCGGAAGCTGATCTGAGAGCAGGCCACTGAGTTCATGTCAGAGACATTCCCTGTTCCCATTACTAGGGAACCCACTTGGAGACTGAGCTGCCATGAGCTACATCTGCTCAGGCATTCTAGGTTATCTCCATAGATGGTCCTTGGTTGGAGTATCAGTCTTAGAAAAGACCCCTGGGCCCAGATTTCTTAGTTCTGTTGCTCTTCTTGTAGAGCTCCAGTCCTCTCCAGGTCTTTCTATCTCCTCCTTCTTTTATAATGTTCCCTGCACTCTGACCAAAATTTGGCTATGAATCTCAGAATCTGCTTTAATACCCTGCTGGATAGAGTCATTCAGAGGCCTTCTGTGGTAGCCTCCTGTCCTGTTTCCTGTTCTCTCCCTCTTCAGATGCCCATCTCATTTTCCATTCAGAATGAGGATTGATCATTTTACCCAGGGTCCTCCTTCTTGCTTAGCTTCTTTAGGTGTACAGATTTTAATATGATTATCCGATATTATATGTCTAATGTCCACTTATAAGTGAGTATATACCATGAGTGTCTTTCTACTTCTGGGATATCTCACTCAGGATGATCCTTTCTAGATCCCACCATTTGCCTGCAAATTTCATGATTTCCTTGTTTTTAATTGCCGAATTGTATTCCATTGTGTAAATATACCACAATTTCTGTATCCATTCCTCTGTTGATGGACATCTGGGTTGTTTCCAGATTCTGGCTATTACAAACAAAGCTGCTATGAGCATGGTTGAGCAAATGTCCTTGTGTACTTGAGCCTCTTTTGGATCTATGCCCGGGAGTGTCAAAACTGGACCTTGTGGCAGCACCATTCTCAGTATACACATACATTTGAACACTTGGGTTCTAGTTGCTGTTGGTGTTTATGGAGTTTATAGAAACTTTAGAACGTAGATACTTATGAAGGAATATTAAATTGGGATGATCTTTGAGTATTCATAGGCTTGCTTTATTTTTGATTGGTTTTCTCTGTTTCCTGTGTATTGTTGAGCTTGTGATCTCTAGGCCATGTGATATGAATGCCTGCTGCCATTCCCAGGACCACACTCTTTCTGAAACCACAAGCCGAAATAAACAAGTTTTTTTTTTTTTATATGAATAAACCACTGTAGTGCTGTGGACCCATGTCTACACCCTGGCATTACTCAAAAGATTCAATGTAGGCCACATGCTAAAAAACTGTTTATAGATTTTAACATGACAAAGCATGTAATTCAAAAACTAAAATACAATCATGAGGTAAATCTTATAAAATCCCTAGATGTAATGTTTAATTTTAGGTTAAAAGCCTTGGTGAGCATGCACAAATATATTTTATGTGATGTATAAAAACACAAAATTTTTATATAGACACATACATAGGCATACATTTATGTGATATGATTGTGTGCATATAATTGACTCATTTGTGCATATGTATGCCCACATACACAGAGCGCTGATATATGAGTAATATCTGACACCTCTGTGTAGCATGTGTTTATCATGAGCTATTAAGCCCATTTATTAATCATTAAATAGCTGTTGTCACTTTAAATATGAAAACCTGTTACCTTGCTGTGACGCCTCATCTTGGTTTTGTACAAATAGGAGTAAATTTTAAAATACACAACTGCTTATGTAAGAGTTATTTTTAAAGACACACTGTGGTTTGGATGAATATTTCCTCCACGGTCATACTTTAAAGTTGTTTCCAGGGTTACCTTGTGATAGACAGTAAAGCATTCAGGAGATGGAGCCTTACAGGAGATTCATGGTCAGTGTAGTGGTGTCCTCAAAGGGGATTGTGGGACCTGAGTCTTGCAATTGAATTCTTGGCCTGTTATGTAAGGAGTTAACCTACCATGTATTTGACATGAAGTGTCACCCTGGCCAGAAACACGTATCAGTGTGGTATCAGATGATCTAAAGCATCCAGAAATTTTAGATGTGTTTTTGTGTGATATCTTTGCACATGTATATGCATGTTTTCACGTGGGGCATCATGTATGTTTGTGGTTGCACATGCTCATGTGTTTGCACATGCTCATGTGTTTGTGGACTCCCCAAATTGGCAATGGTGTCTTCCTCAGCAGCTTTCCACTTTATTGAAGTACAGTCTTTCATTGAACCTGAAGATTGTGTATTACAACTAGTCCAGCTAGGTAACCTCAGAGATCCCCTGTCTGTGCCTCCTAATGTGGTGATTACTGGCAAAGTCACACCTACCTAGTTTCTGTGTGTTTTGAGGATCTAAGTCCAGTCCTCACAATTACATGCCAAGCACTTTATCCACTCATCTAGGTCCAGTCTCAAAAAAGCCTTCATGTGTAACATAAGTAGATTTTCACATGCATTTTATTATAGTGATGTAAATTAATGCCTAAAGTTGATACCAAGGAGGTTGACTATAAATTTTACCTGTAGATGTAAAGAAGTAGGAATTCGATTTGCATTTTGGTAGGAATACGGAAGTATTTGTAGAAACAGATAGGAAAGAACCTAGAATGCTGTTACTGGAGCTTCACTGGCCAGGTCTAGTGAGGGCTCTGGGGACTAGAATGCCAAAGAAATGAATATGGGCAGTAAGGTCGGATTTTTGAGGTTTCTCATGGAAATAAAGCTTCCTTTGAGAATTAGAATAAAGGTCTCTTTTTGCCTCCAATAGTTGAAAAGCAATTTGATTTGGTTTTCCTTTTTCATGGTCTTACTGGAAGGCCAAAGTTAAAAGCGATGAACAAATTGATCTGCCAGGGGAAATCTCAAAGCAGCAAAGTGTGTGAGGTACAGTTGGAGTGTGACTTGCTGTCTTTTGCAGGTTTACGGTGAGAATCAGGAGCGGGATAGAGCATAGCAGACTTGGAATTATAAAATATGACTAGGAAGGAATCTGTCTAAGGATGTGGATACAGGTCTTCCAGACTACGCCTACAAATATAGAAAATACCCATTAAAGGGGTTGGAGAGATATTCAACCGTTAAGAGTTCTCATTGCGGAAGCACTATTCCTAATTGTATGAGAAAGCGCCAGATTCATTTCCAAAGTGGTTGTACAAATTTACATCCCCACCAGCAATGGAGGAAGGTTCCCTTTCTCCACAACCTCTCCAGCATGTGTTGTCACTTGAGTTCCTGCTCTTAGCCATTCTGATGGGTGTAAGGTGAAGTTTCAGGGTTGTTTTGATTTGCATTTCCCTGATGACTGTTGACATTGCACATTTCTTTTTAAGTGTTTCTCTGCCATTTTATATTCCTCTATAGAGAATTCTCTGTTTAGCTCTGTTCCCCCTTTTTAAATTGTATTACTTGATTTGTTGCTTTTTAGCTTCTTGAGTTCTTTATATATTTTGGATATTAGCCCAATATCCACTTATAAGTGAGCATATATCATGTGTGTCTTTCTGCTTCTGTTACCTCACTCAAAATGATCTTTTCTAGTTCCATCCATTTGCCTGCAAATTTCATTATTTCCTTGCTTTTAATTGCTGAGTAGTATTCCATTGTGTAAATGTACCACAATTTTTTTTTTTTTATTCATTCTTCAGTTGAAGGATATCTAGGTTGTTTCAAGTTTGGGGCTAATATGGACAAAGCTGCAATGAACATAGTTGAGCAAATGTCCTTGAATGGGTGAAAAATCTTTCAGATATGCCCAGGAATGGTATAGCTAGGTCTTCAGGTAACATTCAGTTTTTCAGATTCATTTCCAAAGTGGTTGTACAAGTTTACATTCCCACCAGCAATGGAGGAGGATTCCCCTTTCTCCACAGCCCCTACAGCAGATGCTGTCACTTGAGTTTTGCTCTTAGCCATACTTATGGGTATGAGATGGAATCTCAGGGTAGTTTTGATTCGCATCTCCCTGATGACTGAGAACATTGAGTATGTCTTTAACTGTTTCTCTGGCATTCAGTATTCCTCGGTTGATATTGCTCTGTTTAGCTTTGCATCCCATGTTTTATTTGGCTTATTTGGTTTGTTGGTGTTTAATTTCTTGAGTTCTTTCTATATTCTGGATATTAGTGCTCTGTCAGATATAGGGTTGGTGAAGATCTTTTCCTAGTCTGTAGGCTGTCATTTTGTTCTGTTGACAGTGTCCTTTGCTTTACAGAAGCTTTTCAGTTTCAGGAGGATCCAGGATCCATTCATTGATTGTTGATCTTAGAGCCTGAGCTCTTAGTTTTCTGTTCAGGAAGTTGTCTCCTGTGCCAATGGGCTCAAAGCTCTTCTCCATGTTTTCTTCTAACAGATTTACTATGTCTGTTTTTATGTTGAGGGCTTTGATCCACTTGGACTTTAGTTTTGTGCAGGGTGATAAATATGGATCTATTTGCATTTTTCCACATGTAGACATCCAGTTAGACCAGCACCATTTGTTGAAGATGTTGTCTTTTTTTCCATTGTATGGTCTTAGCTTCTTTGTAAAAAATCAGGTATCTGTAGGTGTGTGAGATTATTTCTGGGCCGACAATGGGACTTTGGTCCAGAGCTCTGGTGCATTTGCTGTCTGTGCTGGGCTCACTCTTTCTGATCCAGGTGGGCCAGGCAGCTGGGTAGTGACAGAAGGGAGCCATGCACTCCCCAACCCCCAAGTGCTGGAAAGTATCCACTCCACAGGACAGTGAGAGTGAGCTTCGCTAGCTGCTGCGGCCAGGATGGTGTCAACAGGATGGAGAGAGTGTGCTCCTGTTTTTGGACCAGGAGGTGCTGGTACCCAGAAGGTGTTCATAGGACTGTGAGAGTGGGCACCTGGGCTTGGAGCCTCACCCCCCAGTTCCAGTGACAATGAGCTACCAAGGTCATAGCTGAGAACTGCTGCTATCAGGAAGGTATCCACAGATGATGGCCTATGTCTGCTGCAGTGCCTGGCAGGAGCCAGAAAATTTTTCTCAGTATTAGGCGGGTGGCCTGAAGAGTGACCCTCAAGTTTTCTCATATATTTTTTCTCTCACTTGAGAAACACAGACTTCGGGGTCTTAGGTCCACTGTATGGCCTGCAGGTCACTCTGCTCTTACTGCTGAGGTGCTGTTCAGATACCCTGCTGTTCAGGTATTGCACCACCATCTTAGATCTCTGATCTCCCCACAGTTTTTTTTTGTTTTGTTTTGTTTTGTTTTGTTTTTAAAGAAATAAAAAATGAGCAGTAGTGTGTGCAGGGTAGAAGGAAGCAGAGTTCATGACTAAATTCCAGGATTGTGTGGTTTAAAAGTCTGGGTTCTTTCTTACAAGAACATTTTCTTATAATTTTAATACATTTCAAAGACTATTATAGTTTCCTTTTTATACTATGAAGCCACTTGCACAGAAAACACAGAGTAGGCTGATGGCTGGCCTACAAAGGCATGCTCTGAAAATTAGAATATGTTGCTAAAATTCCTTCCAAGGAGATGACATAAGCAACAGCTCCCCCTTCTCCTAAGGTTCCCATGTCTAGCTGAGGCAAATTCCTCTAAAGTTCATTCTGGGGATCATTGTGTTTGTTGGGCTGTGTTACAGAACATAGGTGAGAATTGCTTACAGGTGGGTGGGTGCTGCTGCCCACAACAGGCTGCATCCAGGAAGCTTTTGGCCATCTAGGATGATTGTTTCCCCAAAACCTCGTAGATCAAGCCCCTCCAGTCGTCTTCCCAGTCTATATGTTAGCCCTCCCCTTGAGAATATATATATATCAGGCAGAGTTGCATACAATAGTAAGTTAGGGATGTCTGGATGCAAATGTGATCTTCCCTGACCCTCTGTGAGGGGATGGAAACAGTTAAACAAGTCCAGCTAGGGTGAACCTTTTGCCAAGAGACACGGCTGAATTTCTCAAAATAGTAGTTCTCTGACTCAAAGGAAAGTAACTCACAGCAGGGCATTAAGTACCTAGTTAGATAGTAGCAGGCACAGTGGACAGAGTACCTCATAAGCAACAGCCTCTAAAAGTCAAGGAAAAAAACTGCAGAACCTAACTTCTGGTCAGAGGAAAGAGATTTAAGTCATATCTCTGAAAGGAGGAAGCAAATAACTAAGACATATTATATAAGTAATAGACAGTTAGTAGGTAGTTACTGGTTATGTAAACTTGGCTCCAGGATCCTTAAGACTTATAGCACAAGCAGCTTTCTGATAAAGAAAAAAGCACCCGATTGCTCCTGTAGTTAGAGTCAATCCAAACATGCCTGTTTGTCTGATCTGTCAGGGACTTTAGCAAGGGCACAAATGCCGGATGTGCCCCTAAAGATGGTTCCTTTAAACACTGTTTACTCTCATTCTTTAATCGACTGCTATTGTTTATTCTTTCATGAAGTCTGCATGTTTTCTTCTTCATTAAACTCAGATCACAGGGATCTGAGAGAAGAGTGGTTCTAGAGTTCAATACTCTTAATATACGTTACACTTGAACTAGAGCAGATGATCTGAAAATACTGGTAAGAAATATAAAGGTGGCATCGTTACTAAACTGTGAAATTTGAACATGGAAAATAGAGGATTCTAAATATGGGATTGAGGATGTTTGAATTTATAATGCTGAAAATTCTCAAATATCCAAGTTTTGCTAAGTATTTCTGTCAGGTATACATATCTCCATCTCTCTTGGGAACTTCCTGTTGCTGGGAAAGGAGGTAATGATTTCACTACATTAGGTGTTTTACTTTATGAAACATTCTTGTCTAGACCTGTACTTCAGTTCTTACTTCTACAAGTTGAGCCAAATATGAACATAGAGAGTAATATGTTTCTATGGGAAGGAAAATATCTACTTTCTAATGAATTGTAGGTCCTCAGTGTACATACTGTCATAACTAGGTGAATTCACATTAGGGCTTTGGCGCTTAAAGCAGTCATATAATCCTGCAGTGAGGAGGAAAACATGGAGGCTTTATTTTATTAAAAAATCATATTTCAAACCTTTTTAAATATATGTGTTATGATTTTTCTCTATAATGGCATTTTGAAAAAGTTCCCTTGGAGATAAACCTTCTGTCTTGGAAGGAAGTCTTCAGGACAGGATATTAATAAGGATGTGAAATAACAGGATGCTTTAAGATTCTAAGTGGAGGTGAAACATTCCACCCTACAAGAAAACTCATTAAGCTCAGGAATAATGTCTCACAACAGATGGTCAATAGTAAGAAAAGAAGTTCGAGAATTTCTTTGAAATAGACCTAGTTGTTAAGACAACTTTGGGAGGTGGTTTTATTGTGCTTAAACCAAAAGATCCACATTAACTATTTGGGAAGTCGCAAAGGGAATGTTCTGAGGTAAGGAGATAGTGGTGGGCGTGTCTGAGCTGAGGAATCTGGTGGAGAAGCTGCTTTTTAGACAAAGACCAAATTTTGGGTATGCTGGAAGAAATCCGGTTCCCATGACCTGTGGCTTAACATAACTCTATGTTTGTTCCAGAGATATACAAACGAAGAAATAAAAGCAGAGCAGGTGAGGAGAGTGTTGCAATTACGTTTCCATTGCTGTAGCGATGGAATCTATCAGTTTCCAGACTAATTCAATTTTAGTTCACTGATTAATGAAAAGTGAAGCCTGCTTGAGAAGATGTTGCAATTATAGTTAATTTTCTCTGTTCCATGTTTTCCCCAAACTTATCCTTACTGCTATCTCAAAAAGCCTGTTTAGACATTTTTAGTTCCTAACAATTTCCCATTGCCATGAGATTTTATTTCCACAATAGCTAGTTTACCTGCTTAGACTGTATGCAGAGCCAACATGAGCTGCACAGCCCCTGAGGAGGGAATGGCTGATATTTGTCTGTTACCATTACTTTGCATTCCAAAGTATTTTGTCTACAAGGCATTTTATAAATGAAATACCATGGGATTGCAGAATACCTGCAAGAGCCAAGGCAACATGCATGCTCCTGTATTTCCTTCCTCTGTGGCATTTGCAGTGTTCGCATCCAGTAAAAGTACAATGCATGAGAACTCAGTGGAATCCAAAGCAGACAGAAAGCCAAAAAGAGAGGATGTCTTTCTCAGCCAGAAGCTGACCAGCTTCCCCTTAGAGCATCTAACTTTGCTATATGTCAAATGGTATCTAATAATAAATAAAACTATGATAAGTAGAAGTTTCTACATCAGGGGTAATTTCTCATGTTTTACTTCTATCACTGATGGTGTTTTCTTAAACATAAGGTACCTGTTTTCAATTTGCTTGTGACAAAGACTCACAAATTGTGTGGTTACTTTGAGGTATATGTTTTGTCTGTCTACTTATCAGCTATCTGTCTTTCTGTCTGTCTGTCTATCTCTCTATCACCTGTCTGTCTATCCATCTATCATATATATATATTCTATCTATCCTAACTTTAGCGTATACATGCTCGGCCTCTCCCCACCCTTCTTATGAACCAATTTTGGTTTTGGAAATGTAGTTTGTAACATGTCCACGACTATATGCAGCCGTTAGACAAAATGCACTTTGGCATAGATTTGAACTGGCCTGTGAGCTGACACTGACAGTAGACACGGGACTTGCTGTTTTGTCCTCTAGGTCAACAGACAGGGAGCTGAGGAGGAATGTGGTCCAGGCTGCCTTAGCTTGCCGTTAGGCAGTGACACCGTGATCAATACATGGTGTTGTGAATTTTCCTGCTTCTCTTTTTCATCTGTCACCTAATAGATTGCAAAGTTTCAAAGTATTTAAAAATCAGATTCACCTTCAAATCTCTTTTCTAGATGATTTTGTTTTCCATTTGTTTCTAACTTTTTATGAAACGTAAAATTACTCTGATATTTTCTATTTTTCCCTTTATTTCTTTTTTATTATTTAACTGTTTTATATATTCATTTACTATAATTAACTCACTTTGTATCACCACCACAGTCCCCTCTGTTGTCTCTTCCCAGTCCCACCGACCCACCCTCTTCTCCCCCTATGCCCTTTCCTTAGTCCCCTGATAAGGGAGGACCTCCTCCTCTTCTATCTGGGCCCAGGTTTTCTGGTTCTGCTACTCTCCTTGTGGAGCTCCTGTGGTCTCCAGGTCTTTCATCTCCCCCTTCATTCATAAGATTCCTTGCACTCTGCCCAAAGTTTGGCTATGAGTCTCAGCATCTGCTTTGATACCCTGCTGGGCAGTATTTCAGGGGTCCTTTGTGGAAGGCTCCTGTCTTGTTCCTTGTCTTCACCTACTTCAGATGTCCATCCCATTTACCTTTCTGAATGAGATTAAGCATCTTCCCTAGGGTCTCCCCTCCCTCTTGTTTAGCTCTTTAGGTATACAGATGTTAGCACATTTATGCTGTATAATATGGACCATATCAACTTATATGTGAGTACAAACCATGTGTGTCTTTCTGCTTCTGGGATACCTCACTCAGGATGATCTTTTCTAATTCCCAAAATTTTACTCCAAATTTCATGATTTCCTTGTTTTTAATTGTTGAATAGTATACCATTATATATATGTACCACACTTTCTCTATCCATTGCTCCATTGAAGAACATCTAGGTTGTTTCCAGATTCTGGCTATTCTGAATAAAGATGCTACAAACATGACTGAGCAAATGTCCTTATTGAACAGTGGGGCATCTTTTGAGTGTATGCATACGAGAGGTGGGGTCTGAGGAAGTGCCAGATTCATTTCCAAAGTGGTTGTACAAGGTTACATTCCCACCAGCAATGGAGGAGGGCTCCCCTTTCTCTACATCCTTTACAGCATGCATAACGCCTTGAATTTTTGATCTTAGCCATTCTGTTGGGTGTGAGGTGAAATATCAAAGTCATTTTGATTTGCATTTCCCTTATTACTAAGGATATTGAGCATTTCATTAAGTATTCCTCTGCCATTCGATATTTCTCTATTGAGAATGCTCTGTATAGCTCTGTATTCCATTTTTTTAAATTGGATTATTTAATTCATTGCTGTTTAACTTCTTCAGTTCTCTATATATTCTGGATATTAGTCATTTGTCAGATGTAGGGTTGGTGAAGATTTTTACCCAGTCTGTAGGCTGTTGTTTTGTTCTGATGACAGTGTCCTTTGCTTTACAGAAGCTTTTCGGTTTTATAAGGTCCCATTTATTGATTGTTGATCTTAGAGCCTGTGCTGTTGGTCTTCTGTTTAGGAAGTTGTCTCCTGTGCCAATGAGGTCAAGGCTCTTCCCCACTTTTTCTTCTAATAGATTTAGTGTGTCTGGTTTTATGTTGAGATATTTGACCCACTTGGACTTTAACTTTGTGCAGGGTGATAAATATGGGTCTATTTTCACTTTTCTACATGTAGACATCCAGTTAGACTAGCATCATTTGTTGAAAATGCTATATTTTGTATATTATATGGTTTTGGCTTCTTTGTCAAAAATTAATTTTCCATAGGTGTGTGGATTTATTTCTGGGTCTTCTATTTGATTCCATTGGTCCACCAGTCTGTTTCTATGCCAGTACCATGCTGTTTTATTACTGTTGCTTTATAGTATAGCTTGAGATCAGGGATGGAGATACCTCCAGAAGAACTTGAGAAAATGAGAAATTGAAAATTGTTCTTTCAAGTTCTGTAAAGAACTGTGTTGGAATTGTGATTGGAATTGCATTGAATCTGTAGATTGCTTTTGGCAGGATAACCATTTTCACTATGTTAATCTTGCTGATCCAGAACATGGAAGATCTTCCAATCTTCTGATATCTTCTTTGATTTCTTTTTTCATAGACTTGGAGTTTTTTTTCAAATAGGTCTTTCACTTTTTTGGTTAGAGTCACACCAAGACACTTTATGTTATTTGTATCTACTGTGAAGGGTGTTGTTTCCCTAAATTGTTTCTCAGCCTGTTTGTCTTTAGTATACAGGAGTGCTTCAGATTTTTTGTGTGTTAATTTTGTATCTAGCCGCTTTGCTGAAGGTTTTTATCAGCTGAAGGAGTTCTCTGGTTGAATTTTGGAATCGCTCATGTACACTATCATATTATCTGCAAATAGTAATACTTTGACTTTTTCCTTTTTTATTTGTATCCATTTGATCTCTATTAGTTGTCTTATTGCTCTAGGTAGGACTTCGAGAACTATGTTGATCAGATGGAAGGAGAGGAAGACCTCCCCTATCAGTGGACTTGGGGAGGGGCATGTGTGGAGAAGGGGGAGGGAAGGTGAGATTGGGAGGAAAGAAGGGAGGGGTTTATGGGGGGATACAAAGTGAATAAAGTGTAATTAATAATAAAAAAAACTATGTTGAAGAGCTAAGGAGCTAATGAACAGCCTTGCCTTGTCCCTGATTTCAGTGGAATTGATGTTTCTCTCCATTGAGTTTGATGTTGGCTATAGGCTTGCTGTATATTGTTTTTACTATGTTTAGGTATGTGCCTTGTATCCCTGATCTCTCCAAAACTTTAACATGAACAGGTATTGAATTTTGTCAAATAATTTTTAGGCACCTAAGGAAATGATCATGTTTTTGTTGTTGTTTTTGTTTTTTCAGTTTGTTGATATAGTGGATACATTGATGGATTTTCATATGTTGAACCACCCCTGCATGCCTGGATGAAGCCTACTTGGTCATGGTGGATGACATCTTCAATATGTTCTTGTATTCGGTTTTCTAGTATTTTATTGAGTATTGTTGCATCGATGTTCATAAGAGAGATTGGTCTGAAGTTCTCTTTCTTTGTATGGTCTTTGAGTAGTTTAGGTATCAAGGTGACTGTGGCCTCATAGAATGAGTTTGGTAATGTTCCTTCTGTTTTTGTTTCATGGAACAGTTTGAAGAGAATTGGTTTTATCTCTTCTTTGAAGGTCTGGTAGAATTCTGCACTGATACTATCTGGCCCTGGTGTTTTTTGAAAGGGAGACTTTTGATGACAACTTCTATTTCCTTAGAGGATATAGGACTATTTAATTCATTTTCCTGATATTCATTTGATTTTGTTAAATGGAATCTATCAAGAAAATTGTCCATTTCATTTAAATTTTCAGATTTTGTTGCATACAGGCTTTTGAAGCAGGAACTAATGATTCCTTTGATTTACTCAGTGTCTGTTGTTATGCCCCCCTTATTTCTGATTTTGTTGATTTGGACAGTGTCCCTCTGCCTTTGAGTTAGTTTGGCTAAGGATTTGTCTATCTTGTTGATTTTCTCAAAGAACCAGCCATTGGTTTCATTGTTTTTTTTTAATTGTTCTTTTTATTTCTAATGTATTGATTTCAGTCCTGAGTTTGATTATTTCCAGCCATCTACTCCTCTTGGGTGTTTCTGCTGCTTTTTTTTTCTAGTGCTTTCACCTGTGCTGTTACATTGCTTGTATGAGATGCCACAAATTTCTCTATGAAGGTACTTAGTGCTATGAACATTCCTCTTATCATTGTTTTCATTGTGTCCCATATGTTAGGGCATCTCATACCTTCATTTCCATTAAATTCTAGGAAGTGTTTAATTTCTGTCTTATTCTGTCTTATTGAGTAGAGAGTTGTTCAGTTTCCATGCATTTGTATACTTTTTTAAAAGTTCTGTTATTGTTGATGTCTAGTATGATACAAGGGATTATTTTAATGTTCTTATATCTGTTGATACTTTCTTTGTGCCCGACTATATGGTCAATTTTGGAGAAGGTTCCATGAGGTGCTGAGAAGGTACACTCTTTTGTGTTTATGTGAAAGGTTCTGTAGACATCTATTAGGTCCATTTGATTTAAGACCTCTTGACGTGTCATTATTTCTCTGTTTCGCTTTTGTCTCAATGATCTCTCTCTTGGCAAGAGTTGGGTGTTGAAGTCTCTCACTATTAAGGTGTTGGAATCAATGTGTGATTTAAGCTTTAATAATGTTTTAATGCAGGAGCCCTTGTGTTTGGTTCATTGATGTTCAGGATTATGATGTCCTCCTGGTGGGTTTTTCCTTTGATGAGAATGAAGTGTTCTTCTCCATCTCTTTTGATTAACTCTGGTTGAAAGTCTATTTTATTAGATATTATCATGGCTACTCCAGCTTGATTCTTCTGTCCCTTTGTTTGTAAAACCTTCTTCTAGCCCTTTACTCTAAGGTAGTGTCTATATTTGCTGCAGAGGTGTGTTTCTTGAAAGCAGCAGAAAAGAATACATCTTCAACGCTGGATCCTGTTTCCACAACCAATCTGTTAGTCTGTTTCATTTTATTGGAGAGTTGCAGTCATTAATATTAATAGATATTAGTGACCAATGATTGTTAGATTCTTTTATTGTGGAGTTGGTGGTGATTGTGTGCTTGTGTGTTTTCTTGTGCTTTTTTGATATGATGGTGTCTTTATCCTGTGTTTTCTATGGTGTAGTTGATCTTGTTGGTTTGAAGTTTTCCTTCTAGTATCTTCTGTAGGTCTGGATTGCTATGTATACATTGTATAAATTTTGTTGTGGCATGAAAGATCATGTTTTCTCCATCTATATTGATTGAAAGTTTTACTGGATATAGAAGTCTGGGTTGGCATCTGCGATCTCTAAGCTTCTGCATGATATCTGTGCAGGCCCTTCTGGGTTTCATAGCTTCTGATGAGAAGTCTGGTGTGATTCTGATAGGTTTGCTTTATATGTTACTTGGCCTTTTTCCCTTGCCGCTTTTAATATTTTTTTCTTTGTTCTATAGGTTTAGTGTTTTGATTATTATGTGGTGAGAGGAGTTTCTTTTATGGTCTAGTCTTTTTGGTATTCTGTAGGCCTCTTGTATGTTTATGGGAATCTCTTTCTTAAGGTTGGGGAAACTTTCTTCTATGATCTTCTCAAAAATATTTTCTGGGCCTTGGAGCCTGGAATCTTCTTTTTCATCTATTATTATTATTCTTTGGTTTCACCTTTTAATGGTGTCCTTGATTTCTTGGATGTTTTGTTTTTGGAACTTTCTTATTTTATTGTTTCTTTGAGAGATGTATTGATTTCTGCAATTGTATTTTTAGTGTCAGAGATTCTCTTTTCCATCTCTTGTATTCTGTTGGTGATGCTTACTTTTGTAGTTCCTGATCTCTTCTCTAAGTCCTCCAGTTCCAGGTTTTTCTCTGTTTTTGTTTTTTTATTGATTCTAATTCTGTTTTTATATCTTGCACTATTTCCTTCATCTGTATGAATGTGGATTCCTGTCTGTCCATGATGGCCTCAATATTTTTGTTCATTTCCTCTTTATGTGTCTCGAATAACTACATAATAATGGATTTAAGATCATTTTCCTGTGTTTCAGCTGCAATAGAATATCAGTAGATTTTTGGAGATTGTGGTGAAGTCATGATGTCTTGTTTTTGTTCTCATGCCGGCCTCTAGCTTCTGGTTGTCTGTAGCCTTGACTGATTTTTCTTGGAACTTGTACTGCAGACTGGATCCACTTGTCTCTGTGGTCTTGAGTAGTGTCCCCTGGATTCACTGTCTTTACTGGCTCACTGTTTGTGACCTGTTTAGCTGGGGCACAGGCAGAAAGATCTCTGGGTGTAGAGCTGCTCCAGTGTCTCACGGGTTTCCTTCAGCAGGTAGAGGATGGAATTTGGGCCTCAGTCCTGGCTCAGCTCCACCGGGTTCACTGGCTGTGCTGAGAGTGAACTCCACTAGCAGCTGGACCAGAAAAGTGTCCACAGGATGTTGAGTGTGGTCTCTGGGTTTTGAAACAGGATCCTCTAGTACCCAAAAGTTGTTCACAGGACTGTGAGAGTGGGCGCCCAAGTTTGGAGTCTTACCCACAGTACTGGAAGGTATTCATTCCACAGGCAGTGATAGTGAGTCCCCAAGGTCAGAGCTGCCAGGCTCTTTTTCCAGGAAGATATCCACAGAAAGTAGGCTTGGACCTAAGGCTGTGGTGTCAGAATGGCGTGTGCCCAGTCGCCACCTGTCCTGGAAGGAGTCCACAGATGGTGAGATTGAGCAAGTGGCCTAGGGCTGCAGAGTCAGAGCCCAGAGAGCTTCTGCAGGTCTCAAGGAAGGTGTCAGCAGATAGTGGGATTGGGTGGGTAGCCTAACACTGTGGCAGTGCTGGGCAGGAGCCGGGGAATTTTTCCAGGGATTAACTGGATGGCCTGAAGATGGGCCTTCAGGTATCCCCCTGGATTCTCCTCTTACCTGAGAAACACAGACGTCGGGGTTTTGGGGTCCAAAATACGGCCTGCTGGTCACCCTGATCTCATTGCTGAGCTGCTGTTCAGATACCCTACATGGTTGGCACAACCGTTTTGGATCTCTAGACATTTTCTATTTTTATGTTAAGTATACTTGTGATCATCAGCTTTTGTGACCAACAGTTATCACTGGAGAAGGACTAAGCCCAATAAAGCAATCATGTACATTATAAAATACATGGAAAAAAATCACTGATTATGTCTCTTCCAGATGGTGAAGAATTGTGGTGATAGTATTGCATGAACATTGTATGATACAAAGTACATTTTTTTTTCAATTTATGAAGGTATACAAAGGGTTAATTCTGCCTAGGTCAAAGTATTTTATGAGCTTCAGTGTTTGTAGATTCAGAGACACTCTGATACTTCTCTGCCAACCTAGCATCAAAGTTTCCCACAGCTACATCTGTTCTGAGCTACCAATTACTTTCGACAAACGTGTTTTCAAATGAGTTCATTTTCTCTCCTCCAACTCTTTACAATTTTCTTTCTTTCTCTTTTTCTTTTCTTTCTTTTTTTTTGAGTCTGAAATAATTGCGCTTCTGTCTCATCTCTGTAGTATCACCAGGATGAGAAGATGTCCAGATAGACCTGATGGCTCAGGTCGGCACCCCGGGTACCCAGAGAGAGAGTCAGGATGGCAGGTTCAAGCTCCACCTGGACAACTTAGTGAAAAACAAAGCCGAGCCACAGCTTAACGGACAGCACTGGTCTAACGCGTGTGAGGAACTTTGGTTCAGCTCCCATTCTGCACAAATTCAGAAGTAGATCCCACGTTACAGGTTTTGTAATGAAGATCGACCACTGAATTTCAAATTTGTAAATACAAAGAGGGGCAAAGCAATATAAAATACAATGCCATGTCCAGTTGGTTTGGGTTTAAGAAGATTTATGTTAAGATGTTCTGTGCTCTTCAGCTTCTCATTCAGATATCATGGTCAATCATTAGCATAACGTTTGTGATCTCCTAGCATTATAATGTGATTTAATGTTAAGTGAAGGAAAGGGGATTGCTAAATACATGCTTAACAAGCTAATACTCTCTACAGTTAAAGTGCCAGAGGTAAAATAAATTTTCATTCCATGGAAAATAACTCATCAAGAGGTAATGCTAATTTTATAACATCAAAGATTCTGGGCAGGAAAGGAAAGTCTTCGCATCTCTTTAAAACCTCCCTCAGTCTCAGTGTCTGTGGCAAGCTCGTTATGCAGAGAACTTCTACAGCAAACTAGAGTTGTAGGAGCTGCAATGCATCCCGGAGAAAACATGATATACTAAGGAAAACAAAGCAGGAGCCTTGAAGGGTTTGGCACTCCTCACCTTAGAATGTCTATTACAGAGTCATTTTCTTCCCAAGAAGAAAGCCTGGCTGAGATCTTTAGAATTCTCATATTAAAGTATTGGTTTATTTAAATATGAAGAAACAATATAACGATAGAATTGCACCAATGATTATTATAATTTCAAAAAAAATGAAATATAAATTATGTTCTTTATTTTATCTATATATAGACTTTTCTCACCCAGTTATTGTGTGTAAGAATTAAAAATTTCATGTTAATATGGTTTACAGAAGAAAACTGCGAAGGTAATTCAGTTTAGAAAATGTGTTCTCTGCATTTCAATGGTGAATCAAAGGGAATTGGGATTCTCCTTTATTGTGTTGTCTGTTCATTTTTTTCTTCACAATTAACATTTGCAGTTAACATCCATTGTATAAAGTGCTGAGTCATAATAACACGGAGCTACAATTGAAAGCTGTTCTATTTAGCCAATGATTGGTTAAATTATTTTAAATAATTTGCTCTGTCATCAAGTAATTAGCAGTGTCTCAAGTAGTCAAGAGCTTTAAGGTGATTTGGAGAAATCTTCAAGTCTGTTTTAAAATTTTTAGGGGCCAGGGAGATGGTTCATAGAGTAAAATATTTTTGATGCAAGTGTGACGATATGAACCAATCCTCAGATGGCACATGAAACAGGGCCAGCAGCATGGCTCTGTAACTCCAGTGTGAGAGCAGAGGCAGGTGATTCACAACTGGCCACTAGAGTTGAAAAAATGGAGTTGAGGTTTAGTGAGAGACCCTACTCAAAAAACAAGGTGGAGGGTGATAAAGGAAGACACTGTTTGCTGACTTGTACATACATGCATAAGCAAACTCAGGATCATACTATGAACACACAGCAATACGGCACACACACAAAATCAATAATACAGTCAATAATAAAAATATGTACACAGGCAAAAGTTCAAGCTGGAATTACACTTTACTGCAATTACTTTATCTCCATTTTCTGTTTTCTTTACATTGTTGTGATTTAAGTGTCTCAAAAATAATGAACAAATCAAGACATTTGATACACTCTCATGTAGTATATAATCATGAAAACTAAATGACTAGCTAATAGTTGAAAAAATCCTGTAAGTTCCTTGAGCCAATCAGCACTTTGTATTCACTTTCTCTGTTACATCTTCATTACGCTCATATGAACTAATTAATCACACATTTCAGTTGATGAAAACATCCATCTATGTTTATCCATGTCAATAAGAAGATTGCAGGTAGGCAATAATTATGGATAGCAAAGTAGATGATACAAACGCTTAAGATAGCAAACAAGGAAAGTTTTCCCCAATAACTATAAAAATTGCTTAATATAAACTAAATACACATAATTCTTCACAGTTCTTATATCTTCATTCTTATAACTTGTGAACTACTCCTTTTTCAATAATTATCTAAGTTTGCAACGTTTTGCAGTTTCTTTGTGGTGTCCTTTCTGGTTTTTTTTTTACATTAATGCTATTTTATATAATTTAGGAATGTTAATTATATATTGATGTTCATAGACCCAATTTGAAAGTCATATAAAATGTGGAAACTGTGTTTATAGGCCTGAGTTAGAGCCAAAGTAAATTCGCTGGTGACTCATTGCTTACTTAGCTCTTTCAGCATTAATAGCTTGTATGATACAATGTTTCCCTTTGTGGTTTCACCCTTTGCTTCAGACCCATTAAAGTACCTCCCATTTGTCAACAAGTTATTTATGTTTGAATAACCATTATGTGAAATTGTTCTCATACCATATACATTAGTCTAGAGCTTAAATATTTTCTTAATAATAATTGTGGACATTTTGAAAACAAATCTGTGAAGCAGGCTTATGTATCTATTAATTTTTATGCCACACATTGTCCTGTTAAAGGTAGAGAAATAAAAGAGTTGGAGACCCTGCATAATTCATGGACATTTCTAGCTGGCATTTCCTGTACAGTTTGTTCGCCAGGTCTTTCTTCACTGTATAATTTTGGCATCAGTGTGAGACATCCATGGGTGTCTGTTGCTATGTGGACATGGATCTGTCTATTGTGTCCTCTGATGTATCTGTGCTTCTGTGCAGCCCCACCCTGTTTCTGTTCCCGTTGCCTTGCACAGAGAGAAATTTGGCAGTCATGGAACTGGTGGTCTGGGATTGAGCATGATGGATGACTACTAGCATTGTTGCTGTGATAATAACTGCAACATCAGCCTTGGAGCCTGAAACACATGTCCATGCAAACAGGAGCATCTCAATTTTCTTAGGCTATATTTAACTTTATTACAAACACACAAAAGAAATACAGTATTTTTTAAACTAAAAGACAAATAAATTAAGTGTGGTCTATATAAAGGTTATATAAGTATGAGAAGAAAATTCTTGAATATTATGAGAAGATGATGAAAAACTCATACAAGTGATTTGACATATTCTTCTGGGTTTAGACAAACCCACTCCAAAAATTCAAATTATTAAACTGAAGTAAAATATCCCAATAGCTGTATGTTTTGAATTAAGCTGTATGTAATAGCGCTTTAAAAAATCTTACCTCTAGAGAACATTCAAACAAGCCAAAGTAACTTTAAATTTGTCAATTATTGTAATTTGGGTAATTATGATATATTTATATAGTATTTTGAAGCTTGCTTTCCATACTGTTCCTTTTCTTATATGTTATAATAACTCAAAAGTTTCTGTCTATTCTACTAAAGATACTCATGTTATTTTCTGTCTTTAAATAGCCAGAAGCTGGAAACAACCCAGATGCCCCTCAACTGAAGAATGGATGCAGAAATTGTGGTACATCTGTACAATGGAATATTACTCAGCAATGAAAAGTAAGGAAATCATGAAATTTGCAGGTAAATGGTGGGACCTGGAAAGGATCATCCTGAGTGAGTTTTCCCAGAAGCAAAAAGACACACACGGTATATACTCACTCATATAGACATACAACATAGGACAAATCCACTAAAATCTGTGCATCTAAAGAAACTAAGCAAGAGAGAGGACCCTACCTAAAACGGTCAATCCCCATCCCGAAAGGCAAAGAGGATGGACATCAGAAGAAGAAGAAAATAGGAATCAACCTAGGAACCTACCACAGAGGGCCTCTGAAAGCCTCTGCCCTTCAGACTATCAAAGCAGATGCTGAGCCTGATGGGCAACTGTTGGGCAGAGTGAATGGAATTTTAGGTAAGAAATGGGAAATAGTAGGAGCTGGAGAGGACAGGGTCTCCACAAGGAGAGCAACAGAACAAGAAAATTTGAACACAGGGAACTTCCCAGAGACTCATACTCCAACCAAGGACTATTCATGGAAATAACCTAGAACCCCTGCACAGATGTAGCCCATGGCAGCTCAGTCTCCAAGTGGGTTACATAGTAATGTGAAGAGGGACTGCCTCTGACATGATCTGATTGGCCTGCTCTTTGATCACCTCCCCCTGGGGGGAAGCAGCCTTACCAGGCCATAGTAGAGGACAATGCAGCCACTTTTGATGTGAACTGATGGACTAAGATCAGAAAGGAGAGGAGAACCTCCCCTATCAGTGGACTTGGGGAGTGGCATGCATGCAGAAAAGAGAGGGAGGGTGGGATCGGGAGGGAAGGAGAGAGGGGCTTATGGGGGGATGCAGAATGAATAAAGTGTAATTGATGAAAAATTAAAAAAAAAAGAAAAGATAATTTAAGAACCTTAAATGACTTTCAAAAGTGGAGGAAAACATGGATTTAGTCAATTTACATGGAGCACGTCTCACCCCTGGGGGCAATGGTCTCCTGAACCTACTCAGACCTCGGACACCACCACTGCTAGTTCTAGAACTGATTCAGGATGTTCCAACGAAGGGGTTAAGGCTTCTCATAATATTTCCTATAAGTCCACACCTGTTTGTTTATAACCCCCATTTTTATTCATTGTTAGCCAGACAGAGCCAAGTAATTGTGGTAATGATACTTGCTTTTTTGCCCAATGCCGGGATGCTAGTGAATTTAGGTATGCCCTGGTTACTCGCATGCCTTGCTGGGTGCCTGTGCCCATTGATGCCCCTCACGCTATGACTCTCTTCAGACAGAAAAGGGATCTTGGAATTACAGCCGCCATTGTTACTGCCATCTCATTGGTGGATGTTGGAGCTACCACCACGCATTAGCCATGAGTCATACTATGCAGACTGCTCAGACCCTAAATAATCTTTTAGCCAATGTAGCTCATGCTTTAGATATACAAAAAGGAATTAATGCTCAACTAAAATGAGACTTGATGGTGTTCAATCAGAGGAGTGAGCTCATGCAGGAGCAAATTGATACCCTATGGCAAATGGCTCAACTTGGCTGTCAATGAAAATATGCTGGACGTTGAGTCACTAGCATACAATATGAGAGTTTTTCCCGTGCTGCAAATCTGTCTAAACAATTGTCTAGCTATATTTTAGGTAATTGGACTGAAGAATTCGATACTATAATGGAGCAGCTGAGAGTGGCCATTGTTACAGCAAATTCTACCAGAGTGGACACAGGACTAGCCACAGGATTATCATCATGGATTGCTGCAGCCATGAATCATCTGAAGGAATGGGTGGGCATGGGAGGGTTAGCAGGCCTTCTGGTGTTGGTCACCTTGGTTTGCCTGTGGTGTATATGCAAGATTAGAGTCTCACAACAGCGTAATGCAGCCATGATCATTCAGGCCTTTACAGCCATTGAAGCAGGACAGTCTCCCCAAGCATGGTTGGCTACCATAAAAAGCTAAAATGTTACACTCAGGATGTGAGGCTAAGCACTGCACTCAGGGTCAGCTGCTTTCGACCCAGAGAAGAGCATGTCTGATTGCATGCGGGTTGATGCCCCAGGTCCTGCCTCTGAGAAAAAGGTATCAGACAGGTCTGATGCTCTTTGAGTGGATGACACCTAAATGAACATTGGTACAAAGTCCCAATTTATTTCTAATATCAGAGATCAGACCTCTACTCTTGCCTGATGCATCTAAAACAAAAAGGGGGAACTGTAGAGAGCTGCGTAATGCCGTGCCTTAAAGATGGAGCTGGTTTCTGCCTTCCACCTTCCTGATGGTGAGTGCTCTCTGTCACAAACAACTCCACATTTGGCTAAGGCTGAGGATCTGGCTTGCTTCCATGTATGTGGACCTATCTGCATTGCCCACGTGGCACGCTGGGGTTGGCTACCCAGAGGCTATTTAAGCTGTGGGCTGGCTTTCCCCAGGGTCAGAAGATTATTCAAGGTTCCTGAATAAACTGCATTGAGAAGAACAAAAAAAAAAAAAAAATTCAGAAAGAAGGAGAGGAGGACCTCCCCTATCAGTGGACTTGGGGAGAGGCATGCATGCAGAAAGGGGGGGAGGGTGGGACCGGGAGGGGAGGAGGGAGAGGCTTATAGGGAGATACAAAAGGAATAAAGTGTAATTAATAAAAGTTAAATAAAAAATTTTAAAAAATATTATATTCAGTATTCATTTGATATTTCTTAACACATTTGGTTTCTGTCCTATTTATATTCCTACTAATCAAGCACTTTTAAAAGAGAACTTGTGCTCTACTTTACCATGTTGCCTGATGTGAAGCCGCTGGTTGGGTAGCTGAAACAACATGAGTTCACTTCTCACAATTCTGTTGGACAGAAATCAGAAAACGGGCTGCTATCAGACATGTGCTTCTCTAATGCTTTTTCTTTTTTTGGGTTTGTCTCTGCCTTTCCCTGTAACTTTATATGCTTTATTTCCTGTGCATGACCATCCCTTATTACCCAAGGACAACAGTCATAGTCAGTGACCATCTAGTGAGTGCAGATGGAGTTACCACACTAAAGAATCTGTCTGAAACCAGTCCCCCTCTAAAATCTCAGAGTGAGGACTGCAGTATACTGAGAGGCACACAGTCCAGTCCTTACAAACTCTTCAATAATTTATGCATTGTTGTTATTTTCTAATTTCTGTGAATTTTGTTTCAACAATATGACACACATTTTTTCCCCAGTCTTACCTTTTGTTTATGCCTCCCTATTTCTGTTTGTGGAAGAGGCATTTGTTTTTTTTCTGTTATGTGAAGTGAATTTGAATTTGGGAATGCTTAAACACATTCTTCAAAGATTAGACAAACACACAAAAAAGAGAACTAAATAACACACCGAAAAATATCCTGATAAATTTATTTCATTTGAAATGAACCAAGTGGAGGACCTTAAATTTACCACTTGAGAAAAAGAACAGCCATAACACACTGTGGCCATTTCTCTCAGTTCACTGATCAGTGCATTCAACTGTGCTGCATTAAAGATAGCTAAACCAGACACACTAAACCTGTTAGAAGAAAAATGGGGAAGAACCTTGAACTCACTGGCACAGGAGATATCTTCCTGAAAAGAACACCAACACCACAGGCTCTAAGATCAACAATCAATAAATGAGACCTTATGAAACTGAAAAAGTTTCTATAAATCAAAGGACACCGTCATCAAAACAAAACGACAGCCTACAGACTGGGAAAGGAGCTTCACCAACCCTATATCTGACAGAGGGCTAATATCCAGAATATATAAAGAACTCAAGAAGTTAAGCACCAACAAATCAAGTAACCAATTGAAAACTGGGGCACAGAGCTAAACAGAGATTTCTCAATAGAGAAATATCGAATGGCAGAGAAACACTTAAAAAAATATTCAACATCCTTAGCCATCAGGGAAATGCAAATCAAAATGACCCTGAAATTTCACCTTACACCCATCAGAATGGCTAAGACCAAAAATTCAAGTGACAAAACATGCTAGAGAGAATGTGGAGAAACGGGAACCCTCCTCCACTGCTGGTAGGAATATAAACTTATACAACCACTTTGGAAATCATTCTGGTGCTTTCTCAGACAATTAGGAATAGCGCTTCCTCAAAATCCAGCTATACCACTCCTAGGCATATATCCAAAAGATGCTCAAGTATACAACAAGGACATTTGCTCAACCATGCTTGTAGCAGCTTTATTCATAATAGCCAGAAGCTGGAAACAACCCAAATGTTCCTCAACTGAAGAATGGATGCAGAAATTGTTGTACATTTACATAATGGAATATTACTCAGCAATTAAAAACAAAGAAATCATAAAACTTGCAGGCAAATAGTGGGAGGTAGAAAAGACCTAAGTGAGGTATCCCAGAAGCAAAAAGACACACATGGCATATGCTCACTTATAAGTGGATGTTAGACATATAATATAGGATAAACATACTAAAATCTGTACATCTAAAGAAGCTAAACAAGAAGGAAGACCCTGGGTAAGATGCTCAATTCTCACTCAGAAAGGCAAATGGGATGGAAACCAGAAGAGTGAGAAAAAAAAGGGACAGGATAGGATCCTATCACAGAGGGCCTTTGAAAAACTCTACCCAACAAGGTATCAAAGCAGGTGCTGAGACTCATAGCCAAACTTTGGGCAGAGTGCAGGGAATCTTATGAAAGAAGGAGGAGATAGAGTCTGGAGGGGACTGGAGTTCCACAAGGAGAGCAATAGAACCAAAAAATCTGGACACAGGAATATTTTCTGAGACTGCTACTCCAACCAAGTACCATTCATGGAGATATCCTAGAACCCCTGCACAGATGTAGCCCATTGCAGCTAAATGTCCAAGTGGGTTTCCCTAGTAAGGGGAACAGGGACTGTCTCTGACATGATTTCAGTGGCTGGCTCTTTGATCACCTCCCTCTGATAGGGGAACAGCCTTACCAGGCCATAGAGAAACATAATGCAGCCAGTCCTGATGAGCCCTGATAGGCTAAGGTCAGAGGAAAGGGAAGGAGGTCCTCCCCTCTCAGTTAACCTGGGGAGGGGCAGGGGAGAAAGTGAGGGAAGGAGGTTGGGATTTGGATGGAGAGGGCTACAGCTGGGATAAAAAGTGAATAAACTATAATTCATTAAAAAATAAATTAATTTTAAAAAAATGAAATGGAAATAATCTAGTTCCATAACTTTGGGCATCTCTAATGGTTAGTTTTGATTGTCAACTTGGCTGGATCTGCTTCAACTAAAAGGTATGCCTCTTCTCCTGTCTGTAAGAACACTCCAGGAAGGATATGAAGGGATAGAGACTGACTCAGCGTGTGCAGCCTCTTCTAACGGCAGCCCATATAGAGTGACATCCAGAGAAAAATCAACCTGCTTGCCTGTCTGCGCTGCCCCCTGCTGGTGAGTGTGCCTATCCAATTGTTGCTGCTCCTGCTGCTGCCACCATCCTTCACCACTGCCCTCCAATTTCAGCCTCTCCATGGACTCTCCAGTTATTCGTTGAGGACCCTCCAGGAATTCAGCACCGGATTGAGATGGCTGAGACATCCACCGTCACAGAACAAGCAGTTTTACTGAGCTGTCAGCTTCTCAAGCATATGGAGAGCCGTTGCTAGACTGCTTAGCACCTACCATGTGAGCCAATCTAATAAATCTTCTTTTACAGCATATTGTCATTCTCTCAGTTCTGCCCCTCTAATGCGTTATAACCCAGCAATCTTCATGTAATACAGCATCGAGCATTAAAATAGGTATTAGTAACAGGAAGAAAAAGGCTGAGCAGGAAACAAACAGCAGTGAGGGAATAGCCTACATAGAATTGCTAATCTTATGTTTAAGAACAAAATCTGGATGCTAGAGAGGTGGATCAGAAGTTAAGAGTGCTTGTTGCCTTTGCAGGGGTCCCAAGTTTTATTCCCAGCACGAAGATCAGGCAGCTCACAACCATCATCACCCCAGCACCAGGGGGAGCAGGACACACTGTTCTGGGCTCCATGAGTATCTGACTTACATATGTACTCCCCTCCAAACACACATACACAATTAAAAATGTTAAAGCATTACTAGAGAACATGTTACCAGAATATATTCTAAGCATCCTAAGGACTTCTGCTTACTGGTTAGCAATCATTTAAGCAGATGTTCTAGCATGTCCCTGTAGTCCCTCTGGCTAAGGTTAGTAAGAAGGCATTAATGTGGTGATGTGGAAATAAACAAAGGAAGCAGAGCAAACACGGAAGAAGAATATTAGGGGAGACACCAACCTGCAGGATGCACATGACTGGGAAGACGCCGACAGTATTTTCCTCAGAGGGCATAGTATTCGCACACAAAGCAGGAAGGCAGAGAGTGAAGGAAACCGTGAATGAGTGAGATACTGAGTGAATGTGTGTTTTAACATGGGCACAGCCATGTTGAATACTCCAAAGCAGACACATATGACAACTGGCAAAGATGTTACCTATCTGGCTCAGGCAGAGCTTTTCCCAGGACCTTTTCTGAGTCTGAGCGTTTGAGAATCACTGGCCAGTGTGTGCAAAGACTACTCAGTGTGTGCAAAGACTACACAGTGTGTGCACGGTGACAGTCTGAGAGACTTGGCAGGGACCACCTATCTCCTTCCCATGGCTGCATAGAAAGCACCAAGTCTTCTGGGTATGGTGGTAGCAGCAGAAGAACCCACCTAACTCCAGCTTAGGTGTGCATGTCCTCAGGTCACTCATGTGATCACTCCCTCAAGACCACTAGCCAGCGTCCTAGAACTCAACCCACGAGGGAAGCAGCACAAGGATTTACTAATAATTGTAAGAGAAGGGAAAGCAAAGCACAAAACAAACAAGGACTCATTAAAGACTGTATTCTATAAACAAAAACAAAACAAACAAACAAACAAACCCTCCCTGATTGTGATTTTACATTTTGTAACTGAAGGTACTCTGGACAGCATGGCTTTGACAGCCCTTGCCCTTCTCCCCCATTTCCTCTGCCTTGCTAGAAACCATTAGAACACATTCCTAAAGGAGTCTGTTCCCCTATTTGACCACTTCTCTCTCTCGAGGTTAACTACCAAAGTCCAGCTATCAAAGTATTGAAGTCCAACAATCAAAAGCCTGCTTTGACTCACCTAATTAACATACCTATTCAAAACATAGGACCACATTCTAGCTCATTCTAACAAAGAACTCCCCTTTTTTCTCTTCTTAAAGTTACAAGATCATTTGCTCCTATTTCTCTGTCAGAAAGCAGGCACATTAACTTCTCTCTTAATAAAGGGTCTCTCTGCAAAAACAGGGGTTTGGGTGTGGTTTCTGTCTAATCTGGGGACTTAAAGAGAACCCTTGCTTTGCGGGGTCTCCTAACAGTAATTTTAAAGATATAATACAAATCTCTTTGAACATTAGCTTTTCTGGTCACACAAAAAAGGAATTATCACGCACACTTAAGGGGATTGTTGAACTTTATTAAAGACTGTGAAACACTCACCACCATGTAAAAACTTTCACCAATAATATTATTTTCCTGGTGATACTGTTTTCTTTCTAATTTTCATGTGTGTAGCTTATCTCCTGTCACATAAGGTCCTTCAGAGCTGACTGCCCAACCAAAATTGGCATGCACTCTGACTCCAAACATGATGCTCTGTGTACTTGAGTGCGCTTATTTGGAAATTGATCATCTTGGCAGCACACTGGGGCCAACCGAAAGCACATTTTGTTTGTAGGATGCAGGAGAGAGAATCCCCTGCAACTAAGAATCTCTTATAGTGAAGATTCAGTTTTTTTAAGCGACTCTATTATGAAAGGCGTTGTTTTCCATGATCATGTTAACACGGTTGGGTCTACTCATCCTTGCTGCTACAGAACACTTCTTTTCAAAGTTCGTCACTTTGAATGCTAGATATTCTCTGAGTTTGTCGCTGTCCAGATGACTGACAGTTTTCACAGTCTGACCAGGTGTAACTGAAGATAGCAAATATTTTAACACATTGCTAATAACAGTAACATAACACTCCACATATGTTTACCTATTTAAAAAGGTTACATTATTCACCTTCTATTATTCCAAAGGCTGAACTGTTTCAATTTCATGGCATTCAGAGAATGACATTTTCAATTTTATGACTTCAGGATATTTTATAAATCTAATATGTACACATGGGTAGATATATAACAATCAAGTTAAGGCCATTTACCTAAGAATTGATAGTGTTTAAGTGAGAGAGAAAAAAGAATTGCTTTTAATAGTTGCAGGCAATCTGCCACACTAATTTTCTATTGCTTTTGATCTTCATTTAAACACAACTAAATTTTTTTTAAGTCATCCTTCCTAAATACACAAGCAGAGCTTATGACTGGCAATAGGAAAATGGCAATTAAAATAATACTTCTTATCAATAGTAACTAAAACAATTTACTGTGCTACCTCCAAAATGGAAGTGGGAGTAAAACAAATACATGCATAAAAGTAGAAAAAGACAAACCCACTAAACAGATCTCTTTTGAAGTCTATTTATTGAAATGTTTTTTAAGAATCTTTCATTGCATATAACCTTTACACATGGTACTGTGTTACAGGAGAATATTTCAAAACATAGATATTGTATGATGATCATATTCCCCTCTACCACTGCTATCTTCCTCTTTCTTAAGACTTCTGCCATCAAGTAGTCCTTTTCGCTCCACTGGACAGCTTTGCTTAGATATTCATGTCATGTGCACATATGAAATTGTTGTATTTATACAAAATATAAGGACCTCATATGAAAAAAACATTGTATATTCTATGTCTCAAAATAGATTATATGCACATTTTCGAGCTTCAATGCATCTAAGTACTTAGATGTGCAAGCTTCTGAATACTTTCTTGTTCAGATTATTTTATAGCAATTCACCTGCTCTCTGCTTCCCTTTCAATGACAGAATATATTAACTAATCATTCCAGCTCTACCTCTATTATCTTCAGCTAAAATACATTACCATAAATTACATGGATTGACAAAATCAGTAGGAAAAGGGATGCACAAATTTCTTCAATAGAATCACCCTGTCAAATATTACTTTGTGATGTTTTCTTCAGAAAATATATGCAAATGGTTTGAGAAAGAGAGAGAAATTTCTGATTAATATAGTCTTTCACCATTTTTTTCTTTTTTAAATTTTTATTAATTACAGTTTATTCACCTTGTGTCCTACCTGTAGCTCACTCTCTATTCCCCTCCCAATCCCACTCTCCCACCCTCTTCTCCACCCATGCCCCTCCCCCAGTCAACTGACAGGGGAGGTCCTCCTCCCCTTCCATCTGATCCTAGTCTATCAGATTTCATCAGGACTAGCTGCATTATCTACCTCTGTGGCCTGGTAACTCTGTACCCCCCTGAGGGGGAGGTGATCAAAGAGTAGGCCAATCAGTTCATGTCAGAGACAGTTCCTGTTCCCATTACTAGGGTACCCACTTGGATACTGAAATGCCATGGGATACATCTATGTAGGGGTTCTAGGTTATCTCCATGCATGGTCCTTGGTTGGAGTATCAGTCTCAGAAAACATCCCTGTGTCCAGATTTTTTGGTTCTGTTTTTCTCCTTGTGGAGCTCCTGTCCCTTCCAGGTATTTTTTTATCTCACTCTTCTTTTTCTAAGATTCCCTGCACTCTGCCCAAAGTTTGGGTATGAGTCTCAGCACCAGCTCTTATACCCTACAGGGTAGAGTCTTTCAAAGGCCCACTGTGGTAGGCTCCTGTCCTTTTCCCTGATTTCTCCCTCTTCTGATGTCCATTCTCTTTGTCTTTCTGAGTGAGTATTGAGCATCTTACTCAGAGTCCTCCTTCTTGATTAGCTTCTTTAAGTGTACAGATATTTTCTAATATCCACTTATAAGTGAGTATATACCATGTGTGTCTTTCTGCTCTGTGATACCTCAATCCGTATGACCTTTCCTAGTTCTCACCATTTGCCTGAAAATTTCATGATTTCCTTGTTTTTAATTGCTGAGTAGTATTCCATTGTGTAAAACTACCACAATTTCTGTATCCATTCCTCTGCTGATGGACATCTGTGTTGTTTCCAGGTTCTGGCTATTACAAATAAGGCTGCTACAAACATGGTTGAGCAAATGTCCTTATTGTGTACTTGAGCATCTTTTGGTTATAGGCCTAAGAGTGGTATAGCTGGATCTTGAGGAAGCGCTATTCCTGTCACCGATTTTTTAAGACAGATAATTGTTATTTTAAAAAACAAAACAAAACAAAACAAAACATATGTGGGCTTGAGAGATGGCTCAGTGGTTAAGAGCAATTTCTGTTCTTGCAGAGGACCTGAGTTGTGCTCCTAACACCCACGTTCTGTCTCATATCCAGAACTCCTGTTCCAGGGTCCTAAGGCCTCCGTAGACCCTCACAAGCACATGGTGACCATATATAAATTCAGGCAAACCATTCTTGCTCATAAAATAAAAATAAGAAAAAGTTGCCAAGAAATAAAACTTGTCTGTATGAGATTAATATCAACATTGTGTCAGTTTCTGTAATAGGAATAAACAACAACAAAGAATTAGAATGACATACTAGGTAAATAATTTTCCTCATTCTGTTTATTACACTAACACATACAATCAAATCTGGAAATTTTATTACTATTCTCAATAGCTGATAAGAATTTCTTCCAATATTCGCTAACTTCTGAAAAAAAAACTTCATTAAAAAGTTTTCAGCCTAAAAAAAATAATACAGTGCTGTTCTTAGGTAGCTAAGTTTATGTTTTAAACATTGAAAATTATACAGTAGCCACAATAGGCTTTAGGGCAGCTAACACCAACCTGGGTAAGTGACTATTATACAGGAAACACAGGGAGAAAGAACTTTAGTAGTGAGACAAATTTTGGTGGTTTTAAGAAGAAAGTTGGGATTCTTTTGGATATTGTGAAGTAATATAAACATAAATTAATGGCATTCATGCCATGCTATTTAGAGCAGCTGTGACAGAGTAGTTCTTGGGTAAGGTTAAATGGCTTTTAGAGAACTGGCAGGGTAACTGAATCTATAATAGGGATATGGGGGTGTTTTAGAAAGATGGATGAGAATAACCTCTTTCTATGTAATGACTCAAATAAAAATATACATTTTTTATTGTTTTAAATCATGTGTATGCATGCATGTGGGTAGGGGCATCTGTAAGTGAGTGCAGACCTCCTACTAGGGAGTATTTTGATTGATCCCATGAAGTTGGAGTTATAGGGGTTTTTCAGATCCCTGTTGTGGGTTCTGGCAAGTGCACTCAGGTGCTCTTTCGGTGCAGGACCTCCTTTTGAATGATCAGCCATCTCTCTAGCCAGTAAAAGAACACCTTTACATGAACTACTTATAGATTCACTGTGAATAAAAACCCAAGACTTAATCTTTTTCAGGCAGAACACTGAAGAAATCTGCAGACCCATTTTTTTTCTGAAACTGCTAAATGTTATTAAAAATAATTCACTTTCTGGAAAATGTCATCTAGTCATGTCCTAGCAAATAAAGGATCATTCATCAAGAATATCTACTAAATCTCGGAAGAAAGGCATGATTCCGGAATTTGGGCTGGGGCTGACTCCCTCCAAGATCAATGAGATAAAAGTCTCTAATTTTAGACTCTTAAAGTGAAGAGTTTAAGTTAGCCTGGCTCACTCCATTTTGAAATGAGAAGCCATCTTGACTGGGTGCTGAACTCAGGTACCTGGAAATATCACAGAATGTGCACTTGACAGAAAACAAAGTTAACTCTCCTAGCAACAGCCTCCAGGAAATATCACAGAATAAATACTTGGTAGAAAATAGAGGCAATCTCCCTGACAACAATCAATGAGAATTGGTTGGGAAAATTTTCCCCAACATTCCAGATGTAGTTTAGAAGAATGGCAATTGTGATTATGTACCTTAGCCAGAGGGTCACCTTGCCTCTATGACTTTTACCCAATCCTGTAACCCCCCCAGCTTGTTGTCATGGAACCCCCTTCTCCTTCTCCTTCTCCTTCTCCTTCTCCTTCTCCTTCTCCTTCTCCTTCTCCTTCTTTTTCCTCTTCCTCCCCTTCCTCCTCTTCCTCCTTCTCCTCCTCCTCCTCCTCCTTCTTCACCCTACTTTTTGCTGATATACGTCTTGGCCAAAACTTGGTCCTGGAATACTTTTAAGTGTTTCCATTAAGTTGAGTGGGAAATAGTGTCTTATGGTTTGATTTTTTTCCCTTTAAAAACCCTGCTCACCCAGGGGCTCGGGTCCCACTTCTCTACTGCTGCATCAGTGAGACTTGGGTCCTGAGTTTGATCATTCTCTTAAGAAAGCTCTCTGGCAATAAAGCTCTCTTGCTCTTGCATGAAGTCATCTCCTGGTGGTCTCTGAGGGTCTCGTGACCCTGGCATAACAAAAGAACAAAAGGTTTCCTCACCTCAACAGTTGCTTTTCTTAGGTCTAGGGTCACTAAAATGCCTATATATTAGAATGGCTCATTCTATTTCCAGCTTCTTCATATTGAGGAAAGGATAGGATTCTGGAGCAAAGGCCAGCTGCCCTGGCATGGTCAAAGATTTTTCAATAAGTCTTTTGTTCTCAGAGTAGTTGAGATCCTGGAGAAAACACTTATTGGGTTAGACCAACAAGGCAAACAAGTAGGCAGAGACATAGACATCAACCCTGTTCTCAGTGTAAGCATCACACAGCTGTAGGCAATGGTATTCAATCAGCCAGCAGCACAGTTCCCCTGCAACTTGATGACTCCAGAAGAGGTGAGTAGTGTTCTTTGGTAGAGGTTAGAACATGGTTAGTGATATTGAGAATAGACTGTTAGAAATTAGACAATCAGGAATAAAATATTACTATCAAGAATTACAGACTGGCACGAAGACACTTAGCCCATGCCCAGTAAAAGTTAAAGATGACAAAGAAAGAAAAATACATGTTGAAAGACAAATTAGATGAGAAATTTCTTTAATCTGGCAGAAGCCAATATTACATATTAGAAACTCAGAGATACACCTAAGGTGATCTATTCACCAATGAAGACTCCATTAATATACCACTGTAAGTCTTCAAAATGTTGGAGAAAACAACTTTGTAATTTGTGTGGAAGCACAAAAACAACAAAACAAAAATGAACAAACAAAATCCGAAGAGTCAAAACATTCCTAACCATAGCTAACAGAACAAACATCAAGCTACCAGACCACAAAATATTCTGCAAGCAGTGGCCATCAAATCAGCATGGAATTGGCATATGGACAGTTTTACAGATTGGGAGGAATAGAGATGAACACATGAAGCCAAGCACTTATAGGCAATTGATATTTGAAAACAAAAAACAAACAAAACAACAACAGTAACAAAAAACAGTGGATGGGACCATCTCTGTGACAAGCTGGAGAGCTAAGTCAGAATAGGCCTCTGGGAAGATATGAGGGGGACTCTAGCTGTGACTCCTAATAGCAGGGGCCATGGAGACTAAAAAGGACACCCTCTAACTAGACAAGACTCCTAGTGGAGAGAGGAGAACACCAATACACTCACAAAAACCTCAGACCAAAAGCTTACTATAAGACCTGCAAGGAGAAAGATAGAACAGATAGAGCAGAGGTCGAGAAAATGTCCAACCAATGCCTGGCCCAACATAAGACCCAACACATGGAAGAAAGCCAATCCCTACTACTGTTGTGAATACTCTGCTATGCTTATAGACAGGAACCTATCACAGTTGTCCTCTGAGAGGCTACACCCAGCAATGATTTGAAACATGCTGAAGCTCATAGCCAATTTTTAGGAGAAACATGGGGAGTTTAGTGGAAAAGTGGTGGGGAGAAAAGATAGAAAGATCTGGAGGTGCCAGGAGCTCCATAAAAAGACCAACAAAGTCCATTAATCGAGGCCCAGATAGGCCTATGGAATCTGAATCACCAACCAAGGACTATGCATGGACTGGACCTATGTTTTCTACATATATGTAGCAGACAGGCAGCTCAGGCTTCATGTGGGTCCACTAGTTAGGAGAGTGGGGCTATCTCTGATGTGGTCTCTGTTGCCTGCTCTTTGATCACTTCCAGGGGGAAGTGATGGGACTGGCCTTCAGGCTACAGGAGAAGAAGGCAAACACAAACTAGTCACATGACTAGATGAGATGGGGTGGGTGGGTAGGGGGCTTCCAGGTTCTGAAGAATAGGGGAGAGAGTGAAGGAAGTGTGGGACTGGGAGGAGAGGTGAAGACGGTCTAAAACCAGGATGTAAAGTAAATAAATTAATTAATTTAAAAAAGAAAAAGGAGTTAAAGATACACAAAGGGGAAAGGGAATGTCTTTAATAAATCCTGCTGAGAATACCAAATATTCAGTGGAAAAAATAATAGAAAACACACACTTAGAAATCATAATTAGAAATTAATTAAAATAGACTAAATCTATTTTAAAATACCTTAAACAATACAACTACCAGAAGGAAGCAAGGAAAAGACCTGGATATTTGCTGAATAAAAGGAGTTTTGGAATAGGACTCCAAATTTACAGGCAACAAAAAATTTGGCAAATGGGTCTACATTAAGTGAAAGGCTATCTATATACTCAAGTAAACGATCAAAAAACAAACAAACAAAAAACAGGCCAGCATGGTGGTGCATGTCTGGGATCCCAGCATTCTGGGAAGCAAGGGCAGGTGGATCTCTGTGAATTCACGGTCAGCCTAGTCTCCCAAGTGAGTCCAGGACAGCCAAGGCTACACAGAGAAACCCTATCTCAAAAATATATGTATATATTAACAAAGCAAACAAATCGCCTATAGAATGGGAGCAGATACCACACATATGCATTTCACCAACTGAAAATCCAGACTATATAAGGAACTCAAAACACAGAACAGCAAAAAATGCTCATGTAGGCTACTCAAAGTAAATGTACACACAGAGACACACACACAGAGACAGAGAGACAGAGAGAGACAGAGGGGGGAATAAAAGGTGAACTTGGAACCAAGAAGAAAGGGTATTCTGGGAGAAGTAAAGGATAATATGGGAGATTTTGATCAAATAACATTAATTCTGTTTGATAAGTTCTAAAGGTAGAAGCAGGAAATTATGCAATAGAAATTAAGTGGCCACATACAACAAATGGTAATTAGCTGACCTAACGATAGAAATTGAACATGAAAATTTGCAACCTTTTTGCTTCAAAGGACTTAGAAGATTATGAAAGTAAAAAAAAAATCCACAGAATGAAATAAAATATTTGAAAATTATAATATAATAAATATTTTCTTACAGGATATAAAATTAATTTTCATGACAATCATACACTTTGTAGATAATTTAAATTAAATAATTCAGGGTTATTCAAAGTGTTCAAAATTTGTACAAATAGTCACAATTAGCTGTTGGACTATAAAATCACACAACTACCGGCAGCTCATCAGCCATCAAATGGTTAATGATGGAATACAATGATGGGGAAGGATAGATATATCATTTATGCCATTTTCTAAATGACAGAAAGCTTCTAAGACTCACTGTGGCAATGGTTGTAATAACCTGTGTATGTACCAAATATTAAATTATGCAAGTCTGATGGGTAAATTATTTGGGTACAGAGTTATCTCCATAAAACTCTAATATCAAACCTCAAGTTGGGGGGTGGGGAGATGGCGCAGAGGTTAGGGCATGTGCTGCTCTTGAAGAGCGTGGATGCCTGTTTCTAGCACATAGATTAGACGGCTCAAAACTACCTGTCACTCTGGCTCCACAGCTTCTGGTGCTCCCTTCTGTCCTCCTCAGTCAAATGCACTCACATGCAGATGTCCCCACACAAATACACATTTGTACAAATAGGAAAACAGTAAAAGTGAATTCTTAAAAATAAACACACTCAGATTGAGTTACCACCTGGGAATTTTGTTCAAAGTGTGATATAATTCATTTCACTTGAATGTTAGTGAAATACTCCTGGCTGCACATACACATAGAAAATGTTGCTTTAAAATTAAACAGACATAAATGAATGGATAATATGCTAACAGTATACATCGAGCCATACCTACTTTTATATCCCATTTGCAGCAGAAATAACTTTATTTTGAGAAATGATATCTCTATTTTGCAATGCCTCATTGGAACTAACTTCATGTGATTTAATAAAGCTTGGCACATATTCGCAGAGACTCCAATCTGAATTTGATCCTCATGTGTTCACGATTTTTTAAACTAGAGACTAAGCTTGTATGCAGGAGTGCACACACACACACACATGTGCTCAAACACTTCCACACACACCATTTTAGTCAGTCAGCTTCTCCGCTATACCACGCGTTAATGGATCTCCAATGTTTTACTCTCCTTGAAAGGAAGTCTGTACTTATGAGACGTAGTAACCATAACAGGTGAAGATTATTGAGGAACTACTAGCTAACAGTCTGCAAATGTATATGCTTGGATCCTCTATTTTTAGATGGACAGTTGTAGATTTTAACATGAGGAATTTCCAAGTAGTTGCCTTGTCATATCAGAGATAAGCACTTTAGTTTACAAAAGCCTCCTGTTCACATTGATACTATTTTCGTTCTCTTCTAAAACTAAAACTACTAAGTAATTTTTCATTTATGAGAATATTAAACAAAATATGAATTGAATAAAAAATTATTTTAGGAATATTACTCAGCAATAAAAAACAAAGAAATCATGAAATTTGCAGGTAAATGGTGGGAACTGGAAAATATCATCCTGAGTGAGGTATCACAGAAGCAGAAAGACTAACAGGGTACATACTCATTCATAAGTGGATATTAGACATATAATATAGGATAAACATACTAAAATCTGTACACCTAAGGATGTTAATCAGGAAGGAGGACTCTGGCTAAGATGCTCAATCTCTATTCAGAAAGGCAAAGAGGATGGACACGAGAGGAGGGAGAAAACAGGGAACAGGACAAGAGCCTACCACAGAGGGCCTCTCAAAGGCTGTACCCTGCAGGTAGAGGTAGATGCTGAGACTCATAGCCAAACTTTGAGCAGAGTGCAGGGAATCTTCTGAAAGAAGTGAGAGATAGTAAGACTTGGAGAGGACAGGAGCTCCACAAGGAGAGCAACAGATCTAAAAAGTTTGGGCAGAGGGGTCTTTTCTGAGACTGATACTCCAGCCAAGAACCACTCATGGAGATGGCCTGGAACCCCTGCACAGAGGTAGTTCAGTGTCCAAGTAGGTTGCATAGTAATGGGAACAGGGACTGTCTCTGACAGGAACTGATTGGCCTGCTATTTGATTACCTCCTTCTCAGGGGGAGCAGCCTTACCAGGCCACAGAGAAAGACAATGCAGCCACTCCTGATGAAACCTGATAGACTAGGCTCAGAAGGAAGGGAAGAAGGACCTCCCTTATCAGTGTACTGGGGGAGGGGCACAGGTGGAAAAGAGGGCAGATGGTGGGTCTGGGAGGGGAGGAAGGAGAGAGCTACAGGGGGATACAAAGTGAATAAACCATAATTAATAAAAATTAAAAAATATAAAAAAAGATTAAAAATTTATTTTAGGGAAGAGTATGCTCCATCTTAAAAATAATCATAAGTAATGACAATAAGATTTGGGAGCTATGCTTTTGTTAATTAAGTTTTTATTTTTTATATTAATTACAGCTGATTTACTTTGTATCCCAGCTTTAGCTCTCTCCCTCATTCCCTCCCAATCCCACCTTTCCTCCCTCATCTCCTCCCTGCCCCTCTCTAAGTCCACTGATAGAGGAGATGCTCCTCCCCTTCTATCTAACCCTAGCTTATCAGGTCTCTTCAGGACTGCCTGCCATGTGCTCCTCTGTGGCCTAGTGAGGCTGCTCCTCCCACAGAGGTTGCAGAGGCCAAAGAACCAGCCACTGAGTTCATGTCAGATACAGTCCCTGTTACCCTTACTAGGGAAACCCACTTGGATGCTGACCTGCCTTGGGCTACATCCAAACGGGTTCTATGTTATATCCATGCACGGTCCTTGGTTGGACAAGCCCCTATGCTCAGATATATTTGGTCCTTCTGGGGTTCCTGTCCTCTCCAGGTTTTACTAACTCCCTCTTCTTTCATATTATTTCCTGCACTCTGCTCAGTTTGGCCATGAGTCTCAGCATCTGCTTTGATACACTGCTAGATAGAGCTTTTCAGAGGCCCTCTATGGTAGGCTCCTGTCCTGCTTCTCATTTTCTCCTACTTCCAATGTCCATCCTATTTGTCTTTCTGAGTAAGGATTGATCATTTTACCCCAGGTCCTCCTTCTTGTTTAGCTTTTTTAGGTGTACAGATTTTAGTATGTTTATCCTATCTTATAATTCTATAGTATCCATTTATAAGTGAGTATATACTGTATGTGTCTTTCTGTTTCTGGGATACCTCACTCAGGATGATCTTTTCTAGGTTTCACCCTTTGCCTGCAAATTTCATGATTTACTTGTTTTTAATTGCTGAGTAATATTCCATTGTGTAAATATACCACATTTTCTGTATCCGTTCCTCAGTTGAGGAACATCTGGGTTGTTTCCAGCTTCTGGCTATTATGAATAAAGCTGCTACAAACATGGTTGAACAAATGTCCTTGTTGTGTACTTGAGCCTCTTTTGGATATATGCCTACGAGTGGAATAGCTGGATCTTTGAGGAAGCTCTATTCCTAATTGTCTGAGAAAGCACCAGATTGATTTCCAAAGTGGCTGTACAAGTTTACATTCTCATCAGCAATGGAGGAGGGTACCCCTTTCTCCACAACCTCTCCAGCGTGTGTTGTCACTTGAGTTTTTGATCTTAGGCATTCTGATGGGTGTAAGGTGAAATCTCAGGGTTGTTTTGATCTGCATCTCCCTGATGGCTAAGGACATTGAGATTTTCTTTAAGTGTTTCTCTGCCATTCTACATTCCTCTACAGAGAATTCTCTGTTTAGGAGCTATACTTTTAAGCATTCTGCCTGAACCAATTTATTTTATGTTACTTAATATTCTGAGCAAGTTCACGAATGAATATATTCAGAGTAAGGCCTCTCATATAAAACTGTGTAAAATGAGAAAAATATAAATAATATCTCTGCTACATGGTTGAATATAGTTGTTCAAGGTAAAAATAGATGAGTAAAATTAGATATGAATGGGAATTTGTTTTGAACATATTGGTTTTAAGATGAAAATAAATATGGGGTTTTAAATATAAAAGAAATTGTGTTTTTATATTTTATGGCTATAGTCTAAGCAAGATCTAGACTTTGGGGTAGTTGTAAAAACTTACAGCTATTTCTGGTTTATCGCTTGTAATTTTATGTCCTTCATAAAGCTCAAATACAAAGCCAACTTGATTAAGTGTATGCAATGTAAACTAGATAGACAGGTCACTATGTGAAACCACATGCTGATAAACATGCCATGTGGAGTGCTACACTGAGGAGTACAGAGTAGAGGGGCAGTAGAATTGAAGACCTGTTGGTATAATGTTCTTGTGGAATGTATACAATTTACCCTTGCTCATTCAAATGCTGATTTCCCTACCCTACTATCTGGTTTCAATCTGGACATTGCATTGTGATGCTTATTCTAAGCATCATCTGTCTCAAGTTTGTGGAAACATGCCACCATTTGTTCTCTGTATCGTCAATAAAACATCCAGCCACAATGCTGAGCAAAGGAGAGAATAAGGTGGGACATCCTGGTCCAGAGGGGAGGAGAAGAAAGTGAGGAGGAGGAAGAGGAGAGAAGAGATTGGCAGGACAGAACTTGGAACCATGAGGAGAGATGAACCAGACCTAAGATAGGACTAAAAGCAAGTAAAATAGGTGAAATCTGAATGGTTGGAAACTATGCAGGCTTAGAGGTTTAGGATGGATTACCTATTGCCCAGCATTGTGCTCTAGGTTAATTAAATGAATCCTCGGCTCTTTTTAGTGATTTGGTTATACAGCTGGTTTAGGAATAACTGCTGATTAGCTAAAAGATAAATCAATAACAAATATTAATAACCCAGAACTGTGACCTAAAAGAAAAGTTATATTAAATGCCAGGCCTGGAGAGTTAGGGCTGAATCCTAGACTGAGGTTAGTTATCATGGATGATTTTAAGGTAAGTGGTTCTGCTATTCACTGATTAAATGAAGTCAAATATCTTAGAGACTGTGATGTTATAAATGTTATCTCAATCACATATGTGGTAATAGAATGGGATGAAGATGATGGGAGTTAAACTAAATTAAATGAATTAAGAAACAGCTTTGAGTAAATCTGAGTAAGGATCTGGAAGAGAGAAAACCAAAATTGGCAATGCTCTCTTCTCAATATTTCCAATACAGAGATCTAATTTCTAATTTATTTTAGTGTGTGTGTTTGTGTGTGTGCATCTCATGGTGTAAATGTAGCTGCTAGAGGATAGCTACAGTCATCACTTCTCGCCTTCCACTGTACAGATCCTTTACTTATTGAGCTCAAGTTTGGCAGCAGGTGTCATTACCTGCTGTATCTCCTCGCCTCAAAGATCTGTTTTTATCCAGCTACTGATCTATGTATGTAGTGTGTTTCATTAAATCCGATAAGAGAAAGAATTTCATATACTCAACTCTTGCAGTACTCTTCTATTCTCCATGGCTTTGCTTCTGTCATTTTTTATCCCCTACAATAAACTGCAGCCTAAAATATTAAGTGAAAGTCCACACAAACAGTTAATAAATTTTAAATTGTATGTTTTTGAATGATATGATGACATCTTGCATAAATTTGCTCCATCTGGCCTGGGATATAAATTTCATCCAGTGCTTCCACTCTAAATCCACCTGTTAGTAGCTGGCTCAAAACCTGTTAGTAGTTATCAAATTGATTTTCATGGTATCAACTGCTACCATTCAAGTAACTTTTATTGTGGTCATAAAGTCGAAGAATTATGATACTTTCTATTCAGGGATGCTAAAAAGAAGCCGTCCAATCCTTTAAGCATAGTCCTAGCAGCTTCAGGTATCCATCGGGGGTTGTGGGATATAACTCCTGTTTCTAAGACAAAACTAACATAGAATGCTTTCGCATGGTTTCCTTTAAAGTTTCTCTGTACTGACAGGCAGTTATGGGTAGAGTGAGATTTTCTATACAAGACTTTTAACAATTTATTGATATTTGAAAGGAACTTCTTCAACATTCGCACGGTCATGATGCCGTGACTGCTTCGCATGTTTGTCAAATGAAACTCAAGTTGACTGAATTACAGATGTAATATGCTTTCTGTGCTCTCAATATTTACTAATGGACCACTTCATGACCATTAAATGAATTTATTTTTAAAATCATTGATGAAAATAAGGCCTGCAATGCTTGAGAGATGGAGGAAGGAGGATCAAGAGTTCAAGGTCATCCTCATTTTCATGGTGAGTTTGAATCCAGTCTTGGCTGTGTAGTACTTTTTCTCAAAAACAACAATATTTTTAAAAGTTAATACACCCACCAAAATTTGATAGAAGCAGAATAGTTCAAAATACAAAGGCTAAATCTCTAATTAAAAAATAATTTGAGCAAAAAAAGAAGTAGAGTCAATAAAAAGAAAGAATAGTACTCTACACAATATAACTGTATAGATCCATTAATGTATGTCTTACCATCACTTTAAAAATACCAATTTTAATAGACGTCAAATTTGCCAGAAGTCTCACATAATTCAATCAAGATATAGACTGTCTTCTAGCCAGCAGTGGCCTGCTTCAGTTGCCTGTTTATCAATTGATATTTGACAGGCATGGCACTTCAAATGTGTTCTGAGAATTCTAACAATTCTCAAGTACTAAGTATGTGAATAGGTTTCATAAGAGATAAGGGAAGAGAATGGATGCCTAATGTGTTTGCAACTGCTCCACAATAAAGAAGAAAGATTCATGCAATCTGGAAAGGGAAATGGATTACTCTTTCTCTTTCACTTATTATCTCTACTCACACTCATTTCAGTGTTATGAAACTTGCCAATAATAATTCAATATTGACAATATTATTCCCTTATTTTATTTTTCCTCAACTAAATTCTTTTTTTTAATTATTTTATTTTTTATTTTTTATTTATTTTTTTATTAATTACACTTTATTCATTTTGTATCCCCCCATAGGCCCCTCCCTCCTCCCCTCCTGATCCCACCTTCCCTCCTCTTTCTGCATGCATGCCACTACCCAAGTCCACTGATAGGGGAGGTTCTCCTCTCCTTTCTGATCTTAGTATATCAGTTCACATCAAAAGTGGCTGCATTGTCCTCTACTGTGGCCTGGTAAGGCTGCTCCCCCCTCAGGGGGAGGTGATCAAAGAGCAGGCCAGTCAGATTATGTCAGAGGCAGTAAATTCTTTATCTTAAGTGTCTTAATCTTTTCTATGGTATGTATTGTTTCTGTGCCATGAAAATAATACTAAGGGAGGAAATATTGATTGATAGATCAATAGTTGGTAATAATGATTTATAGATAGATAGATAGAAGCAGATAAAGAGATGATAGATATTCGTACACAGATACAGCATTTCCCTTTTAAAGGGATTTGTTTTGTTTTATTTTTTGAGACAGCGTTTCTCAGTGTAGCCTGGGCTGCACTAGACTCACTTTGTAGACCAGGCTAGCCATGAACTCAGAGGGATTCCCCTGCCTCTGCCTTCCTGAGAGCTGGGATTACAGGTGTGTCCCCGGCTTTAAAGGAATTTTTAAAGGACCAAAATTGTGGAGGTGTTGTAGCTCTGGGTAGTATCTTAAATATTATTTTACCAAGATTAACCTTTTTAAAAAGTTTGTTTAAAGCAGTTTATGGATAATGACATTGGTTTGGAGTATAAAATGATTTACAGACTGTGTAGTGAGGAGAGATCATGAAGATAATTTGGATTCTTAGTTGTATAAACAAGACCCAGAGTCTTGTGCACAGCTGTGAGGAGAATGCGAGGTGCATACATTTTTCCTGCTCTTCTGCCAAATGCTAAATACAGATAAGGCAAAGATAAGTTGCTAGGGAAGTCCTTCTCCAGGACAAGAGCTGTAGATAAAATGAATAAGGCTTCAGTTAAGATGACCTTATAAAGTCCGAGATCGAAATGTGAGCCACTAAATGCCAGCAGCACTGTCAGCATGGCAAGGACAGGAAGGTTGGTAAGCAGCTGTGGTTTAAATGCAGGGAGACAGCTTTCCACACCAATCACACTGTTCCAAGAAAGCATGCTCTTTAACAACGCTTGCTAGATTTATTGTAATAAAATTTCCACTTTCTATCACAATTTCCATGATTAAATAATTACTTATCCTCATGATTTTCAAATTATTATGTCAGTGAACATAAAGTGGGGAGGTAACATTTTTTTTCTGTGCTCTTAACAGGAAATTAATTTGATGTTTAATAACACAGATGTACTCACTGTTAACTAGTAATTTCTCTGAATATTTTCTTCTTGTGTGATCTCTGATCTAGGCTTACTCTTTGTTTCTGCTTACCCCTGCCACATAATTCATGGTTTCAATGAACCACCATTTTCAAAGCAGAGTCCCTGCATTTAAGACCATGGAGAAGGAAAACCATTTGGTTACCAAATGTTTTTGGCTTAAAGCTTTTACACTATACTTTTCTTCATAAGTGTTTAAGACTGGCAGCTAAGAAATATCTGTCTAGAACATTTTATAATTTGAAACCATTTTTGAAATTCTGATCTATTTAGAAAACCATGGGAGAGAGCCAACCCCTGACACTATTAATGATACTCTGCTATACTTACAGACAGGAGCCTAACATGACTGCACTCTGAGAGGTTCTAACCAGCAAAGGATTAAAACACAAGCTGAGACCCACAGCCAAATATTAGGTAAAGCTTGGGTATTCTTTTGGAAGAGTTGGGGGAAGGATAGAGGGTCCCACAGGGGAAAGTACTCCACTTGAAGACCAACAGAGCCAACTAACGATGGCCCAGGAGTCTTCCAGAAACTGAAGCACCAACCAAAGAGGACCTAGGGCCCCTACACATATGTAGCCAATGGTCAGATTAGTCTCCATGTGGTTCTCTAGTAAGGGAATCAGGGGCTGTCTCTGACATGGATTCTATTGCCTGCCTGTGGATTACTTTTTCCTAGCTGGGCTGCCTTCTCTTCCCTCAGTAGAAAAGGATGCACTTAGTCTTGATGAGACTTGATGTGCTGGGGTGGATTGGTGGAGAAGGGGGGAGAGTGCACACCTTTTCTGAGAAGGAAATGGGGGGAAGGGAGAAGAGGGTGGGAAGGTAGGACTGGGAGAGGAGGGAAGGGTCTGTGATAGAATTATAAAGTGAATAAATAAATTAATTAATGAGAAAAATCCATGGTTTCATGGTTACCAACAGAAAAAAAAAATGAATGTAGGGAGCTCAGTGAGCTGTTCTCTAAAAGTCTGGATGATAAGAAAGTTGAGGGCAGTGCAGACAATGAAGATCTGGCTTGTGAGGTTTCCAAAGAAAGCAAAGACTCTACTGAGCAATTTTTGTGAAGAATCTGTGGCGTCTGGTCAGCTGGATCTGAAGAATCATCTGTGATTAACAGGAAACCAGAACCACTAAAGTAAAACTTTTGCTTTGCTGGGTCAATAAATGCTGATCAGCTGGGGCTGAAGAATCAGCTTTAATTAAGAGACCAGCATCATTGAAGTGGAATCTTCTAGGAAAATTTTCCTGAAAGTCAACAGAGGTCACTAAGCTTTTACATCATGTTAACAGCCAAAAGTGGTAGTGTAAGAGTCACCCAGGTAGTACTGATTTTAGAGGCATGATGTGGTCATGGAGAACAGCTGGGGCTTGGCACTGTATATGGCAAGGCTGCAGTCCCAAGAGAAATCCCAGAAGGAAGTGAAATCACAATCCAGTTGTATCAAGAGACAAAAGCAGTTATGGAGATGCCAGTGTCATGGGATGGCCACCAAGAAGAGAAGAAGCAGGAGGGGGGAGCCAGCCGGCACCTAGAAGACAAGGTATGCTATAGAGGGAGGAACAGACAAAGTGACCGAAGCCCCTTGGAGGAGCCCATAAGGTCATGAATGAACCCCAGATAATTGAACATTTGAATTGTTTACACTTTTGGAGTTTCCTTTTCTTTATTCAGATTGCAGCTGTGCCTGGGTTTATTACCCTGTCAGGTAATAAAGTACCTAATTTTTGATTGATAGGAGCAAATCTGAATTTTAAGTCTTTAGACTTTAAACAGGATTTGTGTTTGGATTTTAAGTGGTACTTTTAAAATTTGGAATATTTATATTGTACTGTTGATATTAATGTGTGACCTTAGAGAAGAACTAAAAAGGAAGTGTTATGGCTTACCAATAATGTGTTCATGTGTCAAGTTGTCAAGGGATCAATTGTGCTGGATTGTTTTATGTCATTGTGATGCAAGAGAAGTTAGTGTTATCTGAGACTAGAAAACCTCAATTGATGTCTCCATAAGATCCAGATGTAGGACATTTTTAAAATTAGTGATTGATGGGGGAAGGCTTAGTCCATTATGAGTTGTGCTACCCTGGGCTAATGGTTCTTGGTTCTATAAGAAAGCAGGCTGAACAAGTCATGTGGAGCAAGCCATTCTTCTATGGCCTCTGTAAATAAGCTTCTGCCTCCACAGTTGAGTCCTGTTTGAATTTCTGCCCTGACTTCCCTCACTGAGGACTGTTACCTGCTAGTGTCAGGTGAAACACACCCTTCCTTCCCCAGGTTGCTTTCGTCATGAGATTTCATCAAAATAATAACATCCCTAACTAGAACAGTGATTTTAAGTTACATCAAATGTAGATATTCTAAATTACATCAAATTGACAATCACAATTATTACAGAAATAAAAGTAAATAATGTGTATCACCCATTTTTCACCTAAGTTCAAATAAAGAAATAGATATTGCCATATAATAAAAAAAACTATAACCTATTAACTACATGCAAAGTCAACTTATTACTTAAAATGTTTGTTTTGATGGACATGACATTAAATATTTTAAACATGTAACAAGTGAACCTGTTTATATATTGTAAATTTAAATGTAAGTGTAACATTAAACTGACTATGTTAATCCTTTTGTCCTATAAATCACAAGATTAGGCTGTGGCCATCTTTAATGGGTATAGTATATATTCCATCTCAATGTTTGAATAAGCAAACCTTAGAAAGTACTGAATTAAGTAGCCAAAGGCTCAGACTGTTGCTTGAGTGGGACCCACTTCCTGAAGTGTTCCAATGTTAGAGGAAGAAATTCCCTTCCCAGTCAGTCTTCTGTAGCACAGGATTTCTTTACCATTGGATTTAACAAATAAGAATCGTTTTGTCCATCATAGATGGTCTTGTACCTTGAAGCTGGGACTCCTGGGTGGCTTGTGCTGTTAACACACTGGACTTGGGAAAAACTGAGATAATTTACTTTTGCCTGAATATCATGTTAACAGATCATAAAATATTTTTAAATATAGCTTCTTATACAGTTAAAAATGATTTTGAAATACATTCAAGTCCTTGTTCTTGTCACTACTCCATTCCTTTCTTCACGCTGAGTAACAGTCTGTCATGTTCCCCAAAATGCTCACAGATAGGTTGACAGTTGTTTAGGTTTATAGAACCTACGCTGGATTCCAGTTGTGCCTTGCTTGTTTTGATTTGAGCCATTACTCTAATATTTATATCTTACTCTAGTCCACTTTACACTTATTTAATGATTGATGAAGATTAAGAACTTTATACACTTATTTGCCCTCTATATCTTCTTTGTTAATATATATGATCAAATAATTTTATCCACTAATGATAACTTGTTATTTTATATGACATTATTTTATAAAATCTATCGCATTTTGAAAATATTAACCTCTGTGCCATCTCCCAACCCCCAAATTTGGGGTTTGATATAATAGTTTTATGGAGATAACTCTGTACCCAAATAATTTACCCATCTGATTTGCATAATTTAATATTTGGTACATTCACAGGTTATTACAACCATTACCACAGCGAGTCTTAGAATCTTTCAGTCATTTAGAAAATGACATAAATGATATATCTATCATTCCCCATCCTCTCTTCCATCATTAACCATTTGATGGTTGATGAGCTGCCCAGTAGTTGTGTGATTTTATAGTCCAACAACTCCCTGTGACTATTTGTACAAATTTTGAAGAGAACACTATGAATAACCCTGAATTACTTAATTTAAATATTTTCTTGTCTTTTCTAATGTTTTCTTTTTTCTAATAATATGTTATAAAGATTACTAAATTATAATTTTGATTTTCACTGAGCAATTGAGGGGAACAATGATTGTTTCATTTTATGCAATGTTTGTCTATTCCAAGTTCACGGAGGTTTTAACACAAATATTCATAGTCTTGCCGCTACCTCTGTCTTCTTTCTAGGGCCCAGACCATCCAGAGAAAATGGCCTTGGGGGAAGTAAACAAGCTACAGAGGAACAGCACAATGCTTTGCAGTGATGATTTTTCAGTATTGGAACCTGGTAAAGAACATGTAGCAGGACCATCTTTCCTTGTCAAGAGTAGCCGACACAGAGTGCTGACCTCAGCTTGACAAGTCGAAGCTGCTGAACTTCTGAAAATAGCAATCATCAGAATAGGAGTTTGGGGTTAGAACAACAACATGCATATCTATCTCTTTGTTTTGCTGATTTTGAATTGGTAATCACTACTCCACAGAAGCAGATATAATTCATAACTGGATCTGAGTCTCAGCCTTTACATATATTATCAAGTAGCTAGACAATGTAATCATTTTGACATTAAATCACTGGTCAAATACAGAAAAAAAAAATCACAAAACAAGCTTTCCATCAGAAAATTGTATCATTGCAAAGGTTAAAAGTGAGACAAAATACATTAGAAAACAAATGCTTGAGAACTCTCAGCAGTTTGCAATGGAGCCATTGCTGAAACCGAGAAAACAGAGATGAGGTGTGGTAGAGGAAAGGCTGAGTTCCATTGTCACTTGGGATGACCTTTGCTTTATCTCAGTCCATCAGCAGTGCCCTTTACAGCATGGTTTCTTTCATTTATATTTACTTATAAGTTTTCCTCCTTTGTAAGAATTCACTTTAAATTTTCTTTTATCTTTTAAATCCCATAATTAATGGTTTTCTATTTATTTGTTCATACAGTTTATAAATTTATTTCCATTTTTATTTCCTTCATTAATTCTTCAAAAATATTGCTTACTCACATGTCTAATGAACAGCTCTTCATAGTATACATGTCTGAACACAAATGATTTCTTACTGAAGACATTTTCAATTAAACATAGGAGATGAAGTAGATCTACAACCAACTTAATAGTGGAAAGAAATGAGTAGTATAAATGGAGTTAACATGTTAATTATTAGCAATGAGAGGAGTGAAGGAAAAACTCCCACATAATGATGGGTGTAGAACTGTAATTAGTATGCAGGCTCTCCATGGGATGAGTAAAATATGGCTTTGAAGACACCAGCAAAGAAAACATAGGAAAGTGAGTAGAGACAAGCTATATAGTACAGTGGGAAGAAAGCAAACAACTAAGACTGATTGCTCTCATTTTTATTACAGGGGTAATAAAAATCCATAGAAGATGGATTTGGAAATGGCATTTAGATCACTCAGTGAGGGCTCTGGAATGCTGGACTGTACAATATTCTTTCAGCAGGAAATCAGAAGAGCAACGCTGTTTAGTGGAAAATGGCATGACAGACACTGTTGTGATAAGGAGGTTAGTAAGACAACAACAAATGAAAGCGAAAGAGTGAATTTTTGTGTGTGAGGCAAGGAAGACTCTATTATGGTAGTAGACAGGCCTTTGGCGATTTGAGGAAAGTACTGCAAAGTTTGAGAGATAAAGAGGATTATAGTTCCTGCTTGTGAGGTGATTCCTCTGCACCAAATGCTGCACAGACATCATTTATATTAGCTTTGTCAAAAGCTCATGGAGAGACCTATCAGCTTCATTTCAGAAACTCATAGCTAGTAGGCAGAGGAATAACTGGGATTTGAACTAGGCAATCCAACCCTTAACCTGGGAGCATTTGCATTACTATAGAACTTTGTTCCTAATAGGGAGGGGACAAGAAAAGGGCAATATTATGACATAATGGAATTTTTTTCAGCATTTGTGACTGAGCTACTGTGAATGACAGTCAAGGAATGAGTTGGCTTAGGAGTCTAAGAGGAAACTAAGTGAGTTTAAGTTTGAATTGCTGAGCCCACATTCTTCATTTGTCATAAAATAATGTATATGAGTCAGGAGCTCAGGAAAGGGTGTTGAGAAACACAGTTCAGTTTTTCCCCCTGCTGAACTTTTTATTCCCTTCCTTCCTTCCTTCCTTCCTTCCTTCCTTCCTTCCTTCCTTCCTTCCTTCCTTCCTTCTTTCCTTTCTCTCTTTCTTTCTTTTTTCATTTCTCCAGACAGGGTTTATCTGTGCATCATTGGCTGACCTGGACTGGCTTTGTGGACCAGGAGGGCCTTCTGCCTCTGCCAGCTAGAGTGCTGGGATCAAAGGTGTGCACCACCACACACACCTCCCTGCTTATCTTTTCATTCTTCTCTCAGATAATACATCACGAGTGCAGCTTCCACCCCTCTGCTCCTCTTAGCATCACTTCCCTCTCCTTCAGATTCACTCCTCCTCTGCTTCTTTTTAGAAAAGAGCAGGCCTCCCCAGGGTATCTGCTGAGCATGACATCACCAGATACGATAAGACAAGGCTCAAATCCTCATATCAGGGCACTGTGAGGCAACTCAATAGGAGGAAAATCAGGAGAGACACTCCAACTCCTGCTGTTTAGCTTATCAAACAGGAGTGATATGGCCTCTGGGAATGGGCAAGAAAAGAGAAAGAGGGCAGTGAGCAGAGCAAGCAGGCAACGGTAGGCCTTAGAAACTCATAAAGACAATAGCAATTTCAGCAGGAATCATAAACATAATTTTATCTCAGAGAGTTGAAACATCTTCTAGAGTACTACTTATCTCCTACGTAGAGAAGCCATTGCACTGCAGGGCATTATGAGCCTGTAAATCAATTAAACATAAATTATAAAGTCAAATAGCATCTGTTCCCATTGTGACATAAAAATCTGCTAAGAATTCCTAGCTGGAATAAGCTGAAGATTTCATAAGTTGCTATCCTACTGAGCTGATTTTCTTCATAGAGTTTCAATAACATAGAGGCAGCTTTGGGTGCTGTTGGGTCCTTGGCGATCAACTGCTTTCACAACCTTATTTTATAAGAGCGAAATCTGAGCCTCTGAAAACTGACTCTAGGTCACCAAGGTAGCTCTTCTCGTAAACAGCTTCATTTATATTTACACACACTGTGTGGGACCAAGAACTTGGTATTTCATAACGATACCTGCCTGAAAGTACTGCTGGGCAGAAATGTGCATAATTTATGGACACAGAGGTTATAAATGTTCTAATTTGTACACATCGTCTCATTCTTTCCTATGAATGTAGCCTTCATCACATGTTGTTTTGTTTTGCTCACCCCAACGAGACTTCTAGGCATGAAATGAGAGAAGATTCACAAGAATTATTTAGGTTTTTTAAAGAACATTTGAGCCTCTAGAGAGGAAAAAAAAATAATAATAAAAGGTAGACGACTTCAGCTGAATGGAAGGAAGAAACAATTATGTTAGAGGAAGAAATGAAGAGGCGGTGACAGGCGTGGAAACATGTAGATTCCATCCTAAGATATGAGCCTGTCCTTTATTTTCCTGAAGATGCCACTTAGCATCAGCCCTAGGAAAAGTGGTACAAGATTTCATTTGTACAAGAGTCCCTTTGAGTTTCTTTCGAGCAAGTAGATAGGGCCAAAGTGTATCTATAAATTTATAAAATGCCATAATGAAGTCTGTATGTTTGTGTAATGAATCTGCACTAGTGTTATATTGATCTTCCTGGGAAAGGGAAAAGGAACGTGCAGATGGGCTCCAACCACAGATCAAGGTCACTTCTCCAAACCTCAGCTTGGTGAGAGCAGAGGATTTAATTGACTTTCTCACAGAACATGGTGACTCCCCAACCAGCATCTCTTGGGACTGAGAGTGGCTAATATGCAACCTCCCTGCACTTCCCCTTGCCCCAAGCACGGTCCTCACTGATTTTCAGAGTCAGTGGGCAGAGGTGGCTGCCCCAAGCACAGGCCTTTGTGCTCCATGGGCAGAGGTGGCTGCCCCACGCACAGGCCTTCTTGTTCTATGACTGAGACAGCAGAGGTGGCGGCAGTAAGGATCTCTAAGGTCTGTGGCAGCCACAGCCAGTAGTACTGGCCGCCCAGGTACCAGCCTAACAGGCATGCTGCAGCAGCAGGGTGGCAGGTAGCCCAAGCAGGAGCCTCCTTGGTCACTGACTGAGACTGCAGAGGCAGCTGCCCCAAGTATGGGGAAACAGAGGACACCACTGAGCTGACAGAGCTCCTAAACTTCCATTTGCCCCTGCTGGCTCAAATCTGAGAGTGGAGAACAGGGAGAACCCCTGTGCTTTCCAAATAGGCCTGTAAGGAAGTGAGAGCGCCTCCAAGTGAGTACATCCAGGGTCCCTCTGCCCCTACACTAGCAGCCAGACATTGGGTCCTTCCCACTTCCTACTCCCACTGTGGGCAACATAGAGATCCTTGGGACAGCAGTCTCAACACTGAAGCCCCTGTTCTGTGGGTCTCCCAGTTGAGCCCAGACAGATCTGAATAAAAGAAGGAGACTATGACAGGCCCATAGGCCACTGCAGCATTCAGGGGAACTGTGCACGCACATTGAGCCCACGAACAGTACCCTGTCCCATGCTTATGTTCCACCCTTAGAGAAATCTACACACTCCAGCAGCCTGTCCTTCAAGGCATACTTCCATGCACATACCTGTGCTTGCTCTCATGAGCCTGCAACTTTCCTCCCTTAGCTACAGCTGAAACACCAACATCCACTCTCAAACTGGTGGGCTTCTCTCATCATCTTGAAGCATACTTTAAACTCCAGAGACAGACAACCCAGTCTGAAGGACAGACTCCAGGAACAAACAGTGGAGGTTATAGATAAGCAGATGGCTAGAGGTGGCCATAAAAACACATCCAACAAAAATCAGAACATCATGGCTTTACCAGCAACCCCCAAAATCAATGGATATTTTAATTCATCAGAAACACAGGAAAATTATTTTAAAGTTATGCTTATTGAATTATTAGAGACACATAAAGAGGAAATGAACAAAAAAACTCAAAGGAAAAGCTACACAAATAGAGGCAAATAAAGAGAAAATGAACAAAGCTCTCAAAAAAATACAGGCAAATATAGCCACACAAAGAGGCATATGAAGAGGAAATGAAAAAAAAAAACATGGAAGACATCATGGAAAAACAGGAATTCACATTCAAACAGATGAAGAAAATGGTGTAAGACATGAAAACAGAATTAGAATCAGTAAAGAAAACACAAGCAGAGAAAAACCCTTGAGGTAGAGAACTCAGAGAAAAGATCAGGAATCAAAAAGATAAGTATCACCAACATGATACAAAGAAAAAATATTAAACGCAGAAAGGGAAAAGGCAGAGAAACACTTTAGAGAAATGTTCAATGACCTTAGTCTTCAGGGAAATGCAAATCAAAACGACCCTGAGATTTCATCTTACATCTAAAAACTAAGATCAAAAACTCAAGTGACAACACATGCTGGAGAGGATGTGGAGAAAGGGGAATCTTCCTCCATTGCTGGTGGGAATGTAAACTTATACAACCACTTTGGAATTCAATCTAGAGCTTTCTCACACAATTAGGAATAGTGCAACCTCAAGATCTAGCTATACCACTGCTAGGCATATAGACATTGAGCAACTACCCAGAATCTGGAAACAACTGAGGAATGGATACAGAAATTGTGGTTCATTTTCACAATGGAACACTACTCAGCAATTAAAAACAAGGAAATCATAAAATTTGCAGGTGAATGGTGGGAACTAGAAAAGATCATCCTGAGTGAGGAATCCTAGAAGCAGAAAGACACACATGGTATATACTCACTTATAAGTGGATATTAGACATATAATGTAGCATAAACATACTAAAATATGTACACCTAAGGAAGCTTATCAGGAAGGAGGACCCTGGGTAAGATGCTCAATCCTCACTCAGAAAGGCAAATGAGAGGGGCATAAGAAAAGGGAGAAAACAGGGAACATGACAAGAGCCTACCACAGAGGGCCTCTGAAAGACTCTACCCAGCAGGGTATCAAAACAGATGCTGAGACTCATAGTCAAACTTTGGGCAGAGTGCAAGGAATCTTATGAAAGAAAGGGGAGATAGAAATACCTGGAGGGGATAGGAGCTCTATAATGAGAGCAACAGAACCAAAAAAATGTGGGCAAAGGGGTCTTTTCTGAGACTGACACTCCAACCAAGGTCCATGAATGGAGATAACCTAGAACCCCTGCACAGATGTAGCTCATGGCAGCTCAGCCTCCAAGTGATTTCCCTAATAATGGAACTGGCACTACTTCTGGGATACTCAGTCCTTCTATAGCCTTGAATCTCTGCTCTAAGCCCGAAGTGCGGGTTGAGTGAACTGGAAAATAAGTGTAACAGTGGCAGATCCTTGGAATAGAAACGGCACCCTTAGTGGATTATACAGAGATAGGTTTGCAGAGCCGAGCATACTGTGCCAACTGAGTACATAAAGAAGCTTCAGGAGAACACTGAGAAGTAACTGAGCAAATCACAGAAGCCACTATGAGAGGGAGGCAGAGCAGAGCCTTGCACTGTTATCAGAGATCCTGAATAACACTAGGTACACATCTTGACCTCAAAAATGCTGTGTCACAGCAGCTATTTATGTGACATTGTAGTTGCCATGCCAACCCTTCTTTCTATGAGGCTTTTTGAGACTTCTCTACTTTAAACTAGTAAGAAACACTGCGTAAACCACAATATTCTCGATGTTTGCCATTACCATGACTAACAGGGAGACCAGTTCCTCCCCCTGTCCTAGACTACAATTAAGCTGTAACCTCTATGTCAGTGGCTTTCACTGTCCTATTTCTTATGACTACAAAGTGAGGTTTCTTCCTAGAATTCCTGGAAACCCTATGAACCCTGGCAAACTGTAATCAATTATTTCCTCTCTTTTATTACCATTGGTCATAACAGTCCTAGAAATTCTATTTTACTTATTATGGAACAACATTTTTTCCCATGCTTCAAAGAGGAATCCTAGCATTTGTTTCAGTACCATATCTTCAGGTCTTTAACAAAATGTTTGTTGAAAGAGATAAATATTTATCTGTATAATAACATAGTCTTTGAATTTATTTCTAGATATATTTCTCAAGTTTTTCTAAGTTGTGGGATCCTTTTATTAAGGTTGAATCTGGCACTTCTGGATACTCTCTGAGCTAGATACATTATGAAGGATTCTGTTTCTCATCTGGGTTCCCTCTTTGCCTAATCTGGGGAACCCCAGATTTAAGGAGCATCACATAGTCCTCAGGGAGATTACAAACCCAACCCTTTCCTGATAAGAAACCTTTTCAGCATGTACCTGGGGATTCCTGGAAACACTTATCCCATGCTAATGAGGCATGTTGGTGTCTTGGGTTCAGCCAATGACTTTTAACTGTACCTGCAGTTCTTCCTCTACCCACAAGATAATTAAGTACTAATTTTCCCATTATGGTAGGACTGTGTTACTGTATGTAAATCAAGTTTCTCTGGCACCTCTAGCCCCAGCAAATCAAATGCATTCACCCTGAAAATCCCTCCCACTACCCAATGTTTGTAAGTCTCTGATTTCACACAAAATATATGTGCTGTGTGCTGTCATCAGCTTTTCACCACTGCTTGATATTTGTCATTTATTCTAGGGAAGGAAGGTTTCCCCTTCACCAGAAAATTAGCTGCTGAACTCCTGGGCCTCTGCTGCTGGCTAGGCTGGTCATAGCTGCCTTGGTCACTCCTGGAGACCAAAAACTCCATGCTAACGGCCAGAAAAGCACCCACCAGGCCTGGACATGCCTTCTGGCCTACTGAGCCCTTCCAGGCAGGGGCTTTCCCCGCAAACCCTGCCAGTAATACAACAGCTTAACCAAAGGGCTGAAACACTGAGCCATCATCACAGGAGTTTCCACTGCCATCGGATTTGAAAGAGCTAACTGCAACACCCAGTGGAAAACTCATTTCCATCTCCTCCAGTGAGCCTCCCCCCTGAGAAACTCTAGCTGTTCCTGAGAGAAACTGAACCTGTGATCTCAAAGTTCCTCTTTTCCTATCTGGACAACCCAGGCTACCAACAGATGCAGAACGACAACACTGGATTGCTGATTGCCTTGATTCTAGAGTTGCTTGTTAGAGTCTTCTCTTTCCATGTCACTTCTGCCACTGATACCCTGTGATATAAGTCTAGCTCCTAACATATCGCCTATGTAGAGACGGGGTTTCAGACATCGAGGAGGACACATGATGTCAAAGGAGAAAGGTTTTCTGGAAGACAAGTGGAATTACTGTCTTCTAACGAAAATGTCCTACCTCTACTGGTCAAAGAAATAGAATCTAGTGTTTCCTTATTTTCAAGGGTTTGAAACCAGATGACCTCATTTATCTCATTCTCCTCTGCAACTGTGCCTCTCTCTCTCTGCATATTTGTACACAAGGGTATGTGTATGATGGCATGAATGTCATACACAAACCTGTGATGATCATAGAATCACATCAGCTTTCATTTTATAGATGCTGTCCACCTTTGTGTCTCTAATTTTCCTGAAGCTCACCAAAGGTTATTCTACCTGACCAGCAAAAATAGGGATCCACAAGTTTGTGCCTCTTAAGCATAAAAGTGCATACCCAGCTTTAAAAAACAAAACAAACAAAAACACAGGGGTTTTGAAGCATCAAACTTAGGGCCTCATTTTCAGGGCAAATATTTTGTATCATTTGATATTTATGGTTTTTTTTTATTTCTACCATATTTTTCAAACACAGGTCACCTTATGCCTGCTAGTATATGTTTATCTACCAATTAACTCTTCACGAATTGAAGTTTTAATAATTGCATGACTTCCATCCATCACCAATGAGTTAATCCTATTAGCTGATCGCAAACTATCAATTCTTTCTGCTTTCTTAGTCTATTGAGGAGCATAATTAAATGTAAGCCAAATATTGATGAAACTGACTTTTAGGTAGAAATCACTATTCACGGAGTTTAGAAGGCACTCCTTTGGGGCTTATCATTTGTGAGGAGGCAATAGAACTAGCCTTCAGTAGAAGGAAATGCCAAGCCTTGCTGAGATTGATTAGCACTTGGGAATTCACCCAGAGTAGGAAGACCAGCCTAAAACTCTTGTATCAAACACTTACTGGATCCAAACTATACTTGCTAGGGAGACTGACCTTGTGCAGGCATCTTTCCCAACCCTGAGGAAGTTACTAACCGTTGATAGCTGCTGGTGATTTGACAGCAGCCATCTCCAAATCTGGGTTTAAACTTCTTTGCATTCTAATGGGGATCTGGGTACCATAATGCTGTCCAGTTCACGTTGTTTAGGCAGTGAATCAGCTGCCATCAGAAAAGGTGTCTCTGTCAGTTATGTGCACAGCCCTTTCTGAGAAGTGCTGCTTCCATAGCAGTCAAACAGCAACATGTCACCAGCACAACCAGCTCTCAAATGGTGAAGCACTGGGTGGGGGGAGAGGGAATTCCCAGGTGTTCCAGTTAGGTTTACCATTGCTGTGAGAAACACCATGACCAAAAGCAAGAGTTTACTTAGCTACTACTTACACATCACATTTTATTCACGAAGTGAGGTCAAAACAGAAACTCAAACAGGCAGGAAGTTGGAGGCAGGAGCTGATTCAGAGGGCATGGAGGGGTGCTGCTTACTGGCTTTCTCTTCATGGATTGTTCATCCTAACCTCTTATAAGACCCAGGACTACCAGCCAGCACCATCCACAATAGACCAGACCCTCCCCCAAATACACTAATAAAGAAAATGTCCCCCAGTCTAGCCTGCAGACAGAGCTTGTGAGACATTTTCTTAGTTGAGAATCCCTCCTTTTTCACAACTTAGGTGAACTCTTACCAAGTTAACATAAAACTAGCCTACCCACCAGAGAAAAGAAATGTTTGCATAAAATTCACTTCCTTAACTACGTACTCATGAGCAAGATTCTATCAGAAGCAGAGATATGGAAGAGTGCAACAACTAACTATAATTGACAAAGAAATTAAAAACTAAAGAGCATTGTAACAAAATCACATAGGGCAGCCATTCACTAGATATACTCATATGTATTTCCTTTTCCCTTTGCTACTGAATTGCCCTTATGCTCTTTGCTTCCACCTGTCCCCTGAATTTATAGAAATTAAATTATATTAAGAAAGTAGTCACATCCTTGCCTTTATGGTTTTGTTAAAGTCTTGGATAGTTCAGCTTCATTCGAAGTGTTTTCTTGTAGTCCTCTCCTTCATTCCATGGGGAGAGTCTGGTCTACAACAGCCTTGCCTTGGGCCTCAAGATACTCATCTGAAGGCTGTTTTCCTTTCTGTTTTCTCTTTCCTTGTCCTGCCAACATTGAACTCCTGCTTAACAAATTCTGTGACACCTGTACCCTTTTCCTTTGAATCACCAGCCCCTTCTTCTTTCCTGATCTGTAGTCAGGGAATGACAGAAGTCTTCAAACATAGCTTACTAGCAGAACAATTAAGACCACATTGTTTTATGTAAACTGTGTGTATTTTAAAGAGTCCTTTCTTAAAGATAGAGCTGTTAGTTACAATGACTCATTTGGGGGGAAAATTCTATTTTGTATGTAATTTTAGGTACCTTCAAGTCACTGATAAATAATATATGCATGTAAGGTATACAATTCAATTATAGTAACTTATCGTGAAACTTTTTTTTGTGGGATTTTATTTCTTTCTCTCACACTGAATCTTAAAAGTTCTTAAAGTAGGCTTTGCTTTACTTTCCTGAAGTGTAAATCTCTCTGCACATATGTGCTTTCTAATACTTCCTTCACTATAACGCCAATAAAACACACTCTTTCTTGAAGCTATAGTTTCTAAAATAGTTTGAAAATTTCATATACAAAATACATATCTCTCCCATTGCCTCTTCAAGGACATAAGAAAATCACTAAGCCATAAACACTGATAACATCTCATCTCCGTGCCAACAAAAAATGTTCCAACATCAAATGTGCTAAAATGTTTTCTAACAACTGAGAGTTATACTACAAACCAATGAGTGACATTTTATAGAATACCCACCATTGCAAAGCCTACAGAACAGTCGTTCAAAAATCCTGAGCTCATCTAAGCTGAGAGTTGTAGTCTAATTTTTCTTAGAAGGACATTTCCAAGGCCACATTTTCCCTGTATAAAATTTAAAGGGCACTAAAACATCCTATACCAGTGTGAGAGAGAAACCATGAGATTAGTGAGCCCACAGACTTCATAATTTTCTCATACACAAAGCCTAATATGTTTACTCAACAAGAGATTATGGTTATAGCCTTTTAGGATAATTTTTATCACTTAAATTCATAGCTAGATATTGTATTTAATAAAGATGTATACATTCTCTTCCTAGAAATTGATAGTTTTGTTTAAACTTTGAAGCCATCGATTAACTGTGAGTGTACTTGGCTGAAAGTCCAGCTGTGGTACATATCAACCCTAACTCCAATTGTAATTCATTCACCAAGAGGGTCACATCCCTAGGGACTGGAGCTACAGGTATTGGTGTGGATGCTGCAACCAAACCTGGATAGAGCTTCTCCAAGAGCAGGAATAATTCTTCTATTTATTTATTTTTTATTATTACAATTTTTTTACTTTGTATCCCAGCTGTAGCCCCCTTTCTCATCCCCTCCCAATCCTACCTCCCTCCCTCTTTAACTCCCATGCCCCTCCCTCAGTCCACTGATAGGGGAGGTCCTCCTCCCCTTCCATCTGACCCTAGGCTATCAAATCTTATTAGGACTGGCTACATTTTCTTCCTTTGTGGCCTGGTACAGCTGCACTCTCCCCAGTGATCAAAGAGCCAGCCACTGAGTTAATGTCAGGGACAGCCCTTGTTCCCCTTACTAGAGAACCCACTTGGAGACTGAGCTGCCATGGGCCATATCTGAGCAGAGATTCTAGGTTATCACCAGGCATGGTCCTTGGTTAGTAGGACCCTAGAGAAGTTGTTCATGCCTCACTCAGAAAGCAAATGAGATAGCCATCTGAAGCTGGAGAAAACAGGAAACAGGGACAGGAACTTACCACAGAGCCTACCACAGAGGGACTCTGAAAGACTCTACCAACAGGGTATCAAAGCAGATGCTGAGACTCATAGTCAAACTTTGGGCAGAGTGCAGGGAATCTTATGAAGGAAGTTAGAGATAAAAAGACCTAAAGAGGGCAGGAGCTCCACAAGGAGAGTAACAGAAGCAAAAAATCTAGGAAGAGTTCTTAACTGCTGTGTTATCTCTCACTTCCCATGACAAGAATATTTAAAGTTTGTTTGTTTTTAACACTTACCACACATATTAAACTTCCAATTAATTTTGTTTAATTTGAGGTCTATTGAGAAAAAAATACTGCCCACAGTAGCACAGATGGCATAGCAGTACTGGGACAGCCACTTTCTACAGAAGGTTCTCTTCTGAACTGCAAGGCATAAAATGATTTGGTTCTGCAGATTGCTATGCTTAGACCATCCTGGAAAGTCTCCTCTTTTCTATGGTTAAAAACCATAAATTATATTAAAATTACCCCATAAATATTTAAGTGTTCTAGCAAAACTTTTCATTAATATTCAATTGAGAATCATTAGCTTCATTATATATTTCACAGATGGTTTATTTTTATAAATGTATCAGATGACTAGCATAGCTACAATTCTAATCCCCAATCCCATTTTAAATAGACAACTCATTCTTTCTTCCCTTTTAAATAGTAAGGACACACTAAATGTTAAGAATATACTAAATTCATAACCTTAAACTAATAAACTTTGACTGGTTTGTCCAGTTTCCTCCTTGCTTGCTTAATTCCCTTTAGAAAGAAAATATAACACAAAAACTGTCATTTCTGACAAAGCATATCACCAATTACAAACTTACGGGTTTTAAAAAAAATGTTCTTGTCATAGGACAATTTATCCCACATCGGCAAACTGTATGTTCAGTCATAATTTACGATTTTGTTTCAAAGCCTGCGGTTGGTAAAATTGATGTGTTACACTGGTGAACACAGCATGAACATCCCGTATCTTCAAGCAAAACATCTATCACTGCCAGGAGGCCCAGGTCGGCGGCAGTGATGGCACGTGAACACGCAGAGCCTTTGTCGACTGGTTTTGAGAAAGGAAGACGTGGAGGGATCGAGCGAATGCCTGCCTGACCATTCGGAGTGTTCTCTGGACTGGGTCTCTGTTTTTCAAGATCTGTCGTAACAGCAGTGTGCCTTACCCAGAAATCAAAAGGTCTGATTTGCATGGCGAAGGACAGAGGACAGGAACAGAAGAGTGTTTCCCACTAAGCTTCCAACCGAGCATGTGGCTCATGCAAGCATTCTCTGAAAGGTAAGATCATTTGACTGGCTCTCAAGCAGAGCTTGGGATACATAAGTGGTAGTGAGATCCCCACTCCTCTTATGCAAAGCCTGTGCCTCGGGGTCTTTGCTCCATTTCCCTCCTTAACACGCAGCAGCATCCCAACTGTCAAATGAAACCACAGAAGTTAGTGAACATTTAGAAGCTGTTTATTCTCTTATCCTGTAAGTGCTCCAATCAGGACACACTTTATTTCCGTGTCTCATTGCCACTGATGAGGGAAGAAAGTGCCTTCTTTTTAAATTTCAAGAATGTGTTCCACCTAACATATGCCAATCTTCTGCTATTTAAAAAAATCACTTTTCGCAGCCACTCCTGATGTGATCTGATTGACTAAGATCAGAAGGAAGGAGAGGAGGACCTCCCTTATCAGTGGACATGCTCGAAGAAGGAGAAGAGGGTTAAGGGAGGGGTTCCGAGAGGGGAGGAGGGTGGGGCTTATGGAGGATACAAAGTGAATAAAGTGTAATTAATAAAATTAAATTAAATTAAAAAAATCACTTTTCAGGGGTTCTAGGTTATCTCCATGAATGGTCCTTGTTTGAAGTACCAGTCTCAGAAAAGACTCCTGGGCTCAGATTTTTTGGTTCTTTCCTTGTAGCCCATGGCAGCTCAGTGTCCACTAGCATTCTCTAGTAAAGGGAACAGGGACTGTCTCTAACATGAACTCAGTGGCTGGTTTTTGATGATTTCCCCTTGATGGAGGACCAGTCTTACTAGTCCACAGAGGAAGACAATGAAGTCAGTCTTGATGAGACCTGATAGGATAGGGTCAGATATAAGGGGAGGAGGACCTACCCTATCAGTGGACTTGGGGAGGGGCATGGGAGGAGATGAGGGAGGGAGGGCAGGATTGGGAGGGAATGAGGAGGGGGCTACAGCTGAGATACAAAATGAATAAATTGTAATAAATAAAATTTAAAAAGTAAAAATAAATAATGGGAAAATGAAAAAATCATTTCAATACTGAACTTCAAGTAATAGCCTAATGAAGTAATGATAAAACTACTTCCGCACATCGTGACTATGATGAATTAATATTTTGCTCATGTGTAAAGAAATGGAGTAAGTGGCAATAAGTTAATAGATTCTGTCACTAATAGAGCAAACTGTCTTTTAAAAAATTAACCCTGAACTTTACTCTTATTTTCTACTTAATGGATAAGTCATAATCACATATATTATTTGGAACAGAAAAATCAAGCGATTGTCTCTTGGCTTCATTCTGTCTATAATTTTAACTTTCTGAATTTATCATGTGCACTGAATTTGACTGAAAGATTGGCATGCAGGGTAATTACTCTCAGTACTTATGGGAGTAGGTTCAATTACAATTGTCATTAGCTCAGTAAATCACTGATGTTTTTACATTTACTTAGACTCTCTCTCTCCATCTCTCTTTCAGGACAGGGTTTCCTTGGCTGTCCTGGACTCTCGTTGTAGACTAGGCTAGCTTAGAACTCACAGAGATCGGCTTACCTCTGCTTTCCTGAGTGCTGGGATTGAAGATGTGTGCTACTATGCCAGCTACTTTCCATTGTTTATATACTTTTATTTTTATTTGTATTAATTAGTTTATCCACTTTGTATCCCACATCTAGCTCCCTCCCTCCTCCCTTCCCAATCCACCCTTTCCAATCCCACCTTCCTTCCCTCTTCTCCACCTATGCCCCTCCCCAAATCCACTGATAGAGGAGGTCTTCCTCCCCTTCCTTCTGATCCTAGTCTATCAGGTCTCATCAGGAATGGGTGCATTGTCTTCCTCTGTGGCCTGGTAAGGCTGCACCTCCCTGAGGAGCAGGTGATCAAAGAGCAGACCAATCAGAGATATGTCAGAGATAGTCCCTGTTCCCATTACTATGGAACCCACTTGGAAGCCAAATTGCCAAAAGTAAGAAAACTGAAAATTAAGACATTGGTTCTATTTTAAAAATCTGAAATGTTTCAGAGACAGAAGGCGCAATCAAGCCTCTTGCACTCGATGGCCCCTATACTTACCCTTTCTGCCCCAATTCTTGAGTTGTTTAGTGCTGAAAAGTCAGCTTGTGTCCACCGGGAAGTTGTTACTGTTCCTTACCTTGAGCCACAAGAACCTGTTGGATCCTGTCTTCATTATGCATTTACTGTTACCTACCATCTACTTACCTATCCATTGGTCTGCTAGGGATCAGAAAGAAGTCCACACACACGAGAAACAAGGACTCTACTCTCAAATCATAATAAGCTCAGTAGAGACCTTTTAGATATACTCTTTCCGTCAAGACATTTCATGTCAATTTCATTACTTTCAGCCCTGATGCACACCTTCTCAGTCTCCTATTGCTTTCACTTTTGTTTCCAAATGACTACTGAGTCCTGTGTGTCTGACATCCCTTTAACCTATAACCCTTAAACTATTGCTTCTGTTTTCAGTGAGCTTGTTGCAGCTTTATGACTTTCCTGGAAAGGATGCTCTTCTTCTCCTCTCCGATTTATCTTTTATGTTCTCTATGGGGCACAGCCCACACCCTCCTTTCTGTGTCTGCCATGACCAGTTTCTTTGTTTTGAAGTGTCTATCCCTTCAAATTTATTCTAACAATTACTATGCTTACCACATCTCTTTGTGACTAACGATCCATCTCACATGTTACCCCTTCTTACTTATTTTACAGATGAAAATATATTTGTTATAGCTTCATAATTTTATTCTGCATTTTCATCTGAAACTGTAAAACTCCTTGGTTTTGTATTCTCCAAATATCTAGTGATATCATATTACAATTTACTAGCATTTGTTTTCTGTTTCTTGTAATTTATTTGGCTCTTAGCATTACTAATACTCCTGCTCATCTGATGTTTCCTTATTCTTCTCTAGTATCACATTTAACCTCACTTGTCACTGCCAAAGGTATACAATGGAGATAAGTTTTAATCCCAAAAAAGCAAAGGAAATAATTAAAAATAAAAAAATAATTGAGGATATAGCAACATCCAGTGTTGTCCAAATTTATCTTCCCAGACTGCAAATACATAGCTCCCAGGGGAGCAACTGTTAATTTTAAATTTTGCACATGAACTATACTGTTCTGAGATCTTTTCCAAACAACAAAAGGAGTTAGAACACCACCCACAACTCTCTCATTCCTGTAGGATGTTTGTTCCACCTGGAGAAACAGATACAGTGAATATTAGCCAGAAAGAAGGTTCGCCTTGGGCAAAGTCATGTCTCTTTGATTCATATCACCTCTCGGGTATGAGCAATTCATCCTTATAGCCAAAGTCTTAGAACTTAATGCGGAAGTCTATAGTGCTTCCAGCAACTCCAAACACCAGTTGATGCTCAGGTCCTTAGTCTGGAGATGAGGCATCTTCCCATGAGTCTTCTTTAAAAAAAAAAAAAAAATTCTAGTAAGGATGTAAAGATTCTTTTCACAATTTTGAACGTACCTGTTCTATTTTGTCAGTTGGAGAAGTAACTTTTATGGTTAAAATTCCGTTTCTGAAACTATAAATTATTTATCTGCTATCACTTCTAAACCTCCCTGTTCCTGTTCAATTTTTATGTTTGCAAATCTCAAACCTCTTCACTTTTGTGTTCATATGATAACAACAATGTTTACCTCAGTAGAATTTCTCCTACTTATCAAATTGATTCATTGAAAACACAACCACAGTGAAACAAAAAAATAAACACTTCTCGTTTTGCAAATGCTAAATCTAGTGCTCTCTGAGACACCTCATGTTTCGCAGGACCTTGAAGAATATTTTTTAGAGTTTTCTAATAGAGTAGTTGAGTGGATTAAAGAATAAATTTTATGATGTATCAGTATACAGAATTGCTTAATCATTTAATTAGGACAATTACCATAAGCACAGTCTCTGTTCAGTGCTGTGATTTCAAGTTCCATTCTATTTATAATTACAATAACAAGGACATTTTGGCAATCTGTAGTGTTGGTATTGGAAAAATATGATTTGAAATGGTTTACTTCTTCCCTCCCCCCTTGTTTTCTTTCGTTATAGTCTATCAATTCACTTCCCCTTTCAGCGTCTGTGTACTTTCTTCTTATTGATATTCCCTGTTGCCCTTTTCAGATGTAATTTCTTAATCACTCCTACACTATTACCAACTCGGTCACATTTTTCTACAAATTTCAAAGCAAATACCCCAAATTCAAATACTATAACAATACAATGAATAAAGAAGGCATATTTAAGTTTCCTTTCTACTTCTATACATGGCCTGTGTATACTGCTCTGGTTTCTTGTAGAAATAAACATTTGTGCTATTTCACTAATCAAGGACCAAGTTTTTGTTATTTTTGTTTTTCAGACTGTAAAACTCCATTTTCATTTTTTCCCTTTAGAATTGCATGAGCTCACATTTACTTTGTCACATAGATTTTGCAACCTTTTTGATTCAGTATGTAAAACAAAATCCTTGAGTTGTATTTACTGATTAGTTGTGAGACAGTAGATATTAACAAGTGCTCCTACAGTTTGAATGCCATTTTGCCCTTTAAAGCCGCTTTTTAAAGTTTTTTCCACATTTTATTCATTATATATCCTGATTGAAGCACCCTCTTTCAACTCCTCCCATTTCCACCCCCCTTCCCTCTTCCTTCCCTTCATCCCCTTCCCCTAGTCCACTGAAAGGGCTAATTTTCCTCCTCTGCCATCTGTCCATAGCTTATTAAGTCTCATCAGGACTGCTTGGATCCTCTTCCTATGTGGCCTTGAATGCAAATGCAGTCACAATGATAACTGTTTGAGAAAAAGCAAGTAACGTACCTGGAAAATTGATTGGATACTTTGCTTCTACAATGTTCAGGTGAGAAAAATACTGTAAGAAAGAGATATCAGAAGAAGATAATCCAGCCAGGTCCGATGACGCACACCTTTCATCCCAGCACTTGGGGAGGCAGAGGCAGGCAAATCTCTGTGAATTTGAGGCCAGCCTGGTCTACAAAGTGAGTCCAGGATAGCCAGGGCTACGCAGAGAAACCCTGTCTAAAGAAGACAGTTCTTTAATTTAGTGCAACATGGCTTCACAAAATAGTAACTTTCTTGGAAGCTGAGTGACAGGAAGAACAGAGAATTCTCTCCTTGGTGGGAAAACATTCACATGGATGGAGTGAAATAAAGAAAGCTTGCACATCTCTGGTCTCTTTGAATCTTGGTTTATGGCATCGTGTGGGATGGAGTGATACTTTGCTTGATTCTATCCCATACATTTTCTTTCCAAACACATTTAAACATGAATATTCATAGAGTATTTGTGAAAATAATTGACATTTAAATCCTATAATTGTCTTAAAATCTCTAAATACAGTAAATGTCATTTTATGTAGTGAGATGTTTTTCTAGGTGATTCTGTAGTTATTTAAAGGGCTGTTCTCTGTTTAATTCAAAACTGTATCAGTATCTTGATTCCTAGTGTATCATAATCCCCCTGATATTTGTCTGACATTTAGATTGTACAGAACACATTGACTCTATCGTATCTTTAACTCATCACCTTTTCACCCTGCATTGCTCAGATTCTATCTCAGGTGATGCTGCTCTGATGTGATTCTCCAGATTAAGTTTTTAGATGCCAAGTTAGTTATTTCCTCAGCAAGAATACTGAGCACAGAATGGTTTCCCGTCATTGTTTATCTACGTTCCTTATTAACAGAAAGTTAAATCCCAGGTTATTGCCACGTCCCACTAAACCCTATGCTCAAGTATGAGGAGTGCTGCCCAAGACATGCTTTGAGAGACTCACCTTCAAATTTATTCATATGTTTTTCTTTTATTTATTTTTCACTGTTCTTTTAATTTTGATTATTACTAATATTACATTTTCCCTTGAGACTTTAAAATCATAAGCTGACTAATTAATTATTACCTTTCCAATCATCATGTGTCCATAGGACTTACTGTTCCTCATGATGATATTAGCATAATTATTACTCGCAAAAGTTGCCAGGCATAGAGCCCATGTGAAACACTAGGCTAACTCCTTAAGAAAATGCTCCTGGCATACCTATACAAAATAGGTCAGTGTGTTTTAAAAGATAACTTTAATATATTTTTACAATGAAGTAACTATACAAACACAAGTCACAGACTATTACAGTCTATTCTTAGTCAGAGAAGCCTCCGTTCTTCAATGTGGAGGTGCTGGAAGGTCCTGAGGGGGTAAAAGGAAGATCTAGAGCCTTACATAGTTGCCATGAGTTCACAGAAGGTCTATGCTTCTCCCTAAGTTTCCAGACCTACAAGCCATAAAGCTCTTTTGGTAAATTAAAAAAAAATCACTGTACCCAAAATTAGTCACAATCAGATGATTCTTTGAATGATGATTTATGATATGTGAAATCTCAAGTGTATAAACTTTGTTTGGGGAGTCTCTTGGACTTCCCTGACTGTTTGAAGAGAGGCCATGTTTTACCTGCCATCTATGTATGAAAAAACTTTTTGAGGTCACAGAGTATTCTATAAACAAGATTTAGATACTAGATTTTGGGAAGATGTGTTAGAAAATGGACTTCTGTGTATAAGTGATTAAAGAGGCTAGAAAGATTATTGTCAACATCTCTTACAACTTATGGAAGGAAATAATTCTTTGAAAGTGATAAATAAGTTAAAGACATTATTAGGATCACTGGAGACAAAGATCAGAATTTAAATTTAGGTTATGATGCTGGGCCGGTTAATTTTGAGAATCCTATTTAACTTGAGTACAGATTTTCTTATTCATAAAATAGAAAACATGACACTTGATTTTTATAAAGTTAATATCTAAACACTTCTTGATACATAATATAATACTAAAAAAATAATAAATAGAATTGCATTCAGAAAGTAATTTTGTGCCTAAAATAAAAAACAACCCCAGAATCACATTCACAAGTCATGTTTTCATGCAGAAAACATGAGCCGGCTTTCTTTACAGCAAGTCTTCTAACTGAACTAACCTCTCTAGTCATAGGGAAAAGGCCCAAGGACTCACTCATTATAGTTTGAGATGGCACTGAAGTGCTTCAAGTACTTCCTGATTGAAACTTCCCTGTAATTGTCCTGGTGCTGTCAATTGTGCAGCTAGCTCATTGAGGTGCTGTCAGAAGGACCAACATCCCCATTCAAAGGTATGGTCAAATTAGCATCATGGACTCATAAGATTTTTTGTTGTTGTTCAAGAAAAAGGACTTTGTCATCTCCTCTTTAGGAATCACCTACCTAGAGGGAGAAAACACAATCTGTTACTAGAGGTTTGGGGAGCAGTATTTGGAAGGTACTCACAGTAAGCGTATTCTGCAGATCCGCTCCAGCATGTGGGATATGATTGACAGTGCAGCAGCGCACAATTTATATTGCACTGAACATATAGACCTTACAATATGTGCTCTTGCCATAAAAAGAAAACTAATATAAAGCAAACCAAAACCTAAACATTTTAAGGGCAAATTTGAAGGTTATGAGTAAGTTCACGGTAATGATGGCTTTAAGGGTGCTACACATTCAAACAAATAGAGTTTGGGTTCATTAAACATCTACAACTTTTTATGTCACCATCTTAATCAAGGTGATAAATATCTGTATAATGGAAATGTAATATTTCATGCTGCAGTACCATTTTTAGAATACCAAATTAGAAAAATGTAAACTAGAAATGAATTGGATTTGATTGTGTGTACTTGAACACTGTATTGATGAACCGCAGACACTGGGATGGATCGAGACTTCCATAATTCATGCCTTTTACATTTTAAACAATTTGTCATTCATGGCACCAATATTAAGTATAATCACTTTTGGTAACTATGTATTTCAAACTTGATAAGTTGTAAAAACGAATTATTTAGATCATCTTTGCCATATTTACTATGATGCATTTAAGTGCCTTTCTTTTATAATTCCTTATTTTGAACTCCAGGTTTCACAGAGTAACTCATCCTGTTAGAGTTGACAGTTTAGGAATTTGACCAATGTTGACTGAGGTAACCACCAAGATGTTAAAGCTTCTATTGGTATTTCTATCGCTCTAAATAATTCCTCCATGACACTTTGTAGATAAGCTCCCAGCACTCTGGTGCAGTAACTATAATACTAGTTGTTCTTGCCTTATTATTTCAACAAGAAAAACTTAATCTAATTAGAAATTTGCTGCTAGAGCTGTCAAAATTTCCCTTACTTTGTTACTTGGATTAAATAAATAATCCATGAAGTTTAAATAACCAGATTTGCCATTGCAGTCAATAGACAGCAGCCAGTGAGATCTCACTACCATCATAGGAATACGAGACAATGTCTGAATTTCATCTCATGAATCACCATTTCAGCTTGCAATTTCAGGGCTTTATAATACTATGTAAATGTATTACAGTTTCTTTTAATCATTTTTGTTTGGTTGAAGGACATTTGGGTTGTTTCCAGTTTCTGGCTATTATGAATAAAGGAGCTATGAACACAGTTGAACAAATATGTCTTGTATGGTGGAGTGTCTTTTGGGTATATGCCTAGGAATGGTATAGCTGGGTCTTGAGGTAGATCTAGTCTCAATTTTCTCAGAAAGCACCAGATTGATTTCCAAAGTGGTTGTAGAAGTTGCATTCCCACCAGCAATGTAGGAAGGAGTGTTCCCTTTGCTCCACATCCTTGCCAGCATGTGCAATCACTTGCGTTTTCTTTCTTTCTTTTTTTCATCTTAGCCATTCTAATGGGTGTAAGACAGAATCTCAGAGTCATTTTGATTTGCATTTCCCTGATGACTAAGGATGCTGAGCATTTCTTTCTTTCTTTCTTTCTTTCTTTCTTTCTTTCTTTCTTTCTTTCTTTCTTTTTTCCTTCCTTCCTTCCTTCCTTTCTTCCTTCCTTCCTTCCTTCCTTCCTTCCTTCTTTTCTTTCTTCCTTGCTTTCTTGCTTTTCTTCTCTTTCCTTCTTTCTTGGGCTAGTCATTGGTTGGCCATCACCTCACTTTCTGCTTCTCTTTATCCCTGTACCTCTTAGGAAGGAAAAATTGTGGGTCGAAGTTTTGTGGTTATGCTGGGATCCCCATTCCTCCACTGGAAGTCTGACCTAGTTGCAGGAGATGTCTGTTTCATGTTCCATATCTCCTATTGCTAGGAGTCTTAGCTAGGGTCCCTCAGATTCCATAGAGTTTCCATTGTCCTAAATTTTTAGGTTGGCCAAGAGATACTGGACCCCACTGACTCCAGTTCTCTTTCCCGGGTCTCTCTCCAACCATCATCCACACTTGATTTCTAACTGTTCCCCTCCTCAACCCCTCTCCCACCCAGATCCCTCCTTCCATCTATCTGAGATGTCCATTTTATTTCCCCTTTTCTGTTAGATCCAATCATCCTCTCTTGGGCCCTACTTGTTGCTTAGCTTCTTTGGGTCTCTGGATTGTAACATGGTTATCCTGTACTTTATAGCTAATATTCACTTTTAAGTGAATACATACCACATGTGTCTTTCTGGATCTGGGTTACCTCACTCAGGATGATCTCTATTTGTTGAAAAATTTCATGATGTTGTTGTTTTGAGTAGCTGAATACTTTTTCATTGTGCAAATGTGCCATATTTTCTTTATCCATTCTTCAGTTGAGGAACATTTAGGTTGTTTCTAGTTTCTGGCTATACAAATAAACCTGATATGAACAAAGGTGAACAGGTGTCCTTGTGGTGTGGTGGAACATTGTTTGAGCATATGCCAGGAGTGTTATTTTGTTATAAAAACTGAAAATCTCAACAGTGCTATTTTTACTAATAAGACTAAGGAGCCAGATGCTGGGATGAAAACCTACTAGTTCAGAGAGGCAGAGAAAGCAACAAGCTAATTTTCCTACTCAGCTCAAATCCTAGAAGGAAAATCCCAAAGTTAAAAGCTTGCTAGCTTGAGAGCCCAGGAGAAGAAGCTCAAGGCCAAAGAACTAAAGTGCCCAAGATCTAGAGAGCTAAAAGCCAAGGAATTGAAGATTTCAAGTGCTAAAGAGCTAAAGCCCTTCTTCTCCATACTGTCTTAAATACTGTTTTCTCAAAGTCCCTCCTTTTTGTTAATCCCTGTCAGCTGGTTTCTTGCTATGTCTCTTGACCTAGTATTAACTTTATTAAATCCTGGGTACAGAAAGCTCTAGAAGTAAAGGTGTGTGTTAGGTTTTTGGTTTTATGAGATCTCATTTTAAATTGTCAATCTTAGTGCCTATGCTCTTTGTTATTGTGTTCAGCAAATTGTCTCCTGTACCAATGTTTTCAAGGCCCTTCCCTACTTTCTCTTCTATCAATTTAGTGTATACAGTTTTATGTTGAAGTCTTTGATCCACATGGACTTGAGCTATGTGAAGTGTGATAAATATGGATATATTTGCATTCTTTTATATACAGACATCCAGTTAGACAACACCATTTGTTAAAGATTTTTTTTTCCCACTGTATAGGTTTTGCTTCTTTGCCAACAATCAAGTGTCCATAGGTGTGTTGATTGACTTTTAGGCCTTGGATTTGATTCCATTGATCAACCTGTCTGTTTTTATGTCAGTACCATGTAATTTTTATTGCTCTTGGTCTGTATTACAGGTTGAAATCAGGACTGCTGATACCTCCAGAAATTCGTTTGCTATACTGGATTTTTTATTTTTCCATGTGAATTTAAGGATTGTTCTTTGAAGTTTTGTAAAGAATTGTGTTGGCATTTTGATGGGAATTCCATTGAATCTGTAGATTGCTTTTGGAAGAGGGCAATTTTTACTATGTTAATACTAGTGATTCAAGACCATTGGATACCTTTCCATCTTCTGAGATCTTCAATTTCTTTCTTCAAACTTCAAGTTCTTGTCATATAGGCCCTTTACTTTACTTGGTTAGGGTTACACCAAGAAATTCTATAGTACTGATGTCTATTGTTGTGAAGGGTGTTGTTTCCCTAATTTCTTGTTCAGTGTGTTTATCATTTGTATAAAGAAGGGCTACTATTTTTTTTTAAGTTAATTTTGTATCCAGTCACTTTGTTGATGTAGGCAGAGCTGTTGGTCACGGAATGGAGTTCATGGGGGACAGGGTGGAGCTCACCACTGCTGGGTTTGGAGACAGACCTGGAAGGCAGGAAATTATTGGAGTGCAGCATCCTGGGGGGGGGCATAAGGCCTCTGGGAATTCAGGTAGTGGTCAGGGAAACTGAGCACACAGGGAACAGCTTCAGCTCACTGCTGCTGGGCTTGTGAGGGAGGTGGGGCTCAGGAGGCAGGGGATTGCAGAATAGAGGTCTTACCTGGTTGTTTCTGGTGCTGGCAGGCATCTAAGAGTGAAGGCAGAGCTTTTGACTGAGAAATGAAGCACACAGAGGACAGGGTGGAGCTTATAGCTACTGGGATTCCCTGGGAGGACCCGCATGTGGTTATTTTTCAGCTCCTTCCTACAGATGTCTGATTTCCAGGGTCTTAAAAAAAATATTGTAAAACTTGTTCTTCAATAAAAGGCAAGTGAGATGCTTCAGAAAACAGAATGGTAAGGCTTCCATTCAATTCTACTTCACAGTGTCTGCCCCTAATGATTGTCTATAGTATTAAAGACACAATAGATGTTAGCACACACCCCAATGCTGCTCCTTTCCATATTTCCAGGGGTGGGAGGAATTTATAAAACACAAATGGAATTTTAAGGAAAACTTATGTTGAGGTCAAATGTCTGCATGCTTGATTGAATCTTACTCATATCTCTCTGAACTATTTGCATTTTATAAATGAAATAATATAATACCTTTGGGTAATCTGTTTTAGACTTACCCAAAGACTTGAGCTGGGATTGCTAATTAAATTGGTGGCTATCTACTCCTCCTCTTTTATTTTCACAAGTGATTTCAACTTGGAGAATTGAATTAAGGTGATTGCTTGCCTATGTTTATCTGCACTCTCCTCCAGCACAGAGTGAATCTTGGACTTTCTGGTGACATAGAAGCTTAGGAGCAAATTAGTCACCTCTAGGCTCATTTTAATATCAGCCATGCCTATCTCACCTTGTATAGGATTTACTCTTGAGTCTACAATTCTTTGCTTTTAATTAAAATGTTTTAACTCATTCTTGTCAGATTCATTTATTTTCATTTTGGTTTCCCTTACACTCCCTTACAGTTACTTATTCCAAGTCAAATTTATGCTTCACATTTTTCTATACCCTTACCCCCCCACTCCAGGTTTAACAGATTCAGTTCATACGCCATCAATAACTCTCATTTAATACTTGGTTCTTTTCATATAACTGAATTTTACAGTGTTTCTGTACTTTAAGGCAAAGGTCAAGGTTAAAGCTGCAAGGGAGTAAAGAAATTGCCCATCTCTGCCCTGTCTACAGGTCCAGAGGGACACCATCTGGTCACACCACAGCCCCCTGGTGCACTGTGCCAGCCTCCAGCACCTCCTAGAAACACTGCCTTATCTTCTCTTCATGTGTGTGCGCTATTATTTGCAAATTATACTGCAAATGTCAGAACCTCATCCTGTAACCTCAACAGTGTGCTACTGCCTGGAATATGTGTAACTCTTTGCTGAAAATCCTTTAGAGGCATTAATAACCAATTAAAATAAAACAAAGGAAAAATTTTAATGCTTCAGTCTGATATGTCTAACTTTACACATGGGAAGTTAAATGAAAATAAATTTGGCTCATTTTAATAAAAGTGCACTACAGTATCACCCTCAATGAGATGAATGTGAAAGGAAACAGTTTAGCTCTGATTGCATTAATATTTTATTGGAAGAAGCTAGACAAATTGTAGAGTGCTTGTAAACACCACACAATCAGTGGCTACAGAAAACCCTGGCATCCCACAAGCTTTGACTTCCTTAACAAGCAGTTATCTATTTGAAGAAAAATAATTCAAACTTTCCACTTCCTAATTTACATGATTTCACTCGCTTAAGCAGTTTAGCCAATAATAATTGTAAAAACACGCCATGGGTTTGGCAGCAACTTGCACATCTCCTGTGGTCCAGATTGCTAATAGATATGATGATGCTCTTTTTTTTTTAAGAAATAAATATCAATGTCAAGATGTTTTATGTGTAAAACCACTGACAGTTTGATGAAAAAAAAATGCTTTTTTTTTTTATTTTTCTTTATCGGTATGGCAGATTGCAAAAACAATTATTCATGACTATTGCTTTACTGTGGTTTGAATAATTTGTTGCTTTAATTAGGACATCTTGCGTTGATAGACACAGTTGAAGTTTTGGGACCTAAATGCTGAGTCATTGTAGACTAAGAGTGCATTGCTTTAGTCTGTAATAGGCCACACAGTGTGTCCTTTCATAGGGAAACAAAGACCATGCCTAATTTTATCCAGCTTGCAAAACCAAGGTATCAAGGCAAAGAAAGAGAGCTTTCAATTCAGTGACTGATGCTATTTGCAAAAAAGAGGTTTTTTTTTTTTGTTTTGTTTTGTTTTTTTTTTTATACTAGTGATAGTGTGAAGAAGGTGAAAATGAACTATGAAGGGAACTGTTCTGTGCTCAGGGAGATTACAGTGATGGCTGCCATACAGAATCAAATTGAATGTATCTTAGGATAAAATCTGAAGAGTAGCCAAAGGGACACACTTAAATAAGGGGAAGGCTACTTTTTTTCCCCCTAACTTCAAGTGAACTATTTCCGAAAAAAGATTTTCTCCTCCCCTACTTTTTTCTCTTCTTTAAGTTCTTTCTATTGAAGTCATCTACATAGAACCAAGAAATCCTGCACATCCTATTAGTGCTTGGCTTTGCAAGACATTTCCCTTCATCTCTCTAACACACTGAAGCCTTTAAACATAAGATAGACTACTTTTTATTTCCTTCTCCTAACTCCCCCCCCAATTTTGCTAAGGTTGATTGCACCAATCCCTGAGCTGCCACGCCAACTGCTCACTCATGGTTCTAACGTTACACAGAGTTACATCTTTGATGTATGTTCCACATCCCTGGTTGGTTTTTAACTAAATTTCCAATCAAAACATGTCCTTGCTGATCTCTATCTCACTCTTGTTATGTAGAATCTGGATAGGGTTCTATAATAACTGGTGGTGATATATTAATAAAAGCTCCCATAAAAACACATCAGTTCTACATATTTTAGAATAATTTGGCTATCTTTTGTAATTAGGAATATTCAGATTATAGAATTATTTATAAGATAAGAAAACCATCAAGGTTTTGACAGGTCTCAAATTAGAAAAATACTGCCATTGTTCATCCTCTTCACCGATCACATGCCTACAAACAGTTATCTGATTTTTAAAGACATATTTTCTTTTCTCTACACTACACATACATGGGGAAATGAGTACACTTTATTAGTTGAATAACAATTTGGTTAAAATTATTGTCTAAATATGTTCCATTTATCCTCAGCCTTTATCCGTGCCCAAAAGACAGAAGCAAAGAATATTACTTTTATCTTCTAATATAAATCTCTATAAATTATAACACATCCTATTGTAGCTGCAAAAAGCTACTTAAGTTGCTCAAGATAATATGAAATAATTTGCCTTCATACTAGATTTTTCTTTCTTTGGGGTTTGGCTCACAAGGGCAAACTATAACAAACAATCAAAATTAGTCTGCATATCCCAAATGAAAAGACTGGCATAAGTCCCCTACTCTACTAGAGACCATGCCAGTACATGGAACCCAAGAGGCCCACCCTAGACCCAGAACCCCAGAAGTACTGTGCTCTATGGTTAGAGCTACATCTTTAACTATCCTCCAAAGAAAGACTTGGTTGGATAAAATGAAAAGGCCTTGGATTTCCCAAAAATTTTAAAAATTATCACTAGCTGATGTGGTAAACACCACAGGAACCCTTACAACACTGTTGAAGAGTGTGGGTGACAGTGAGTTTCTGGCACAAGAAAGGAAATTCTAACAGTAAAACCCAGCTCTATAGTCTATAGTCTACTAAGTTCTTCTCAAGGAACATCACTTATATTGGAAGATACAGTTAATGGCCATGCATTAAGTATGGCTAGTCAGTAGCTAAATAAACATGATGGTTGGGTTAAATTTTTCTTTTATTTCTATAAAAGGAATGTACAAAAACACACAGCAGGGAAGAAAATAGTAAAGAGACCAGACTATGAATTGCAGTGAATATCTGTCAGTGAAGTGGGAGCGTTGAGTTTATAAAATGGTAAATCTAGATGTGAGTTTTCATTGGAAACAAACATAAAAAGTGCCCATTTGTTTTGCTGAATTATGCATTAGAGATAAGGATTTCTGGAATACTCAGCATGGTGATTATTGCTGAGGGGATGCTGCAGACTTAACTGCACTATTAGGTGAGATAAATTGTGCACACTAGGACAATTACCTATGCCCCATCCTGCCAAACTCAATTCTCTCTTTTAAAACATTTGATTAAAGTGTAAAGAGAATATTCATTTCACCTGTAGTGATACACAAGTTTCTCATTCCCTGGCAGCACTTCAAACAGTAAATCTATAATATGTATTGCATAATCTTTTTCTCCCTTCAGGTTTATCTTTGAGGTTTCTTTTATAGATTAACCTTCTTGAAATAGAAATGGATGTTAGAGCCAAAATGCAACAGAGGCATTAGTTTTATTTTCTTTAGTCTTCAAAGTATGACAGTGCTCAAAAGTACCCTCAAGTTTAGCACTTCTTGTGATGTTTAAGTACCGTTTTTCCTGATAAGAATCTTCTTATCACATATATGTATCCTGAATATAAAATCACATTACTCTTTGAATATAATTAGCTACACACTCACCTTTCTTAAAAGTAAATAAAACTCATGAATCTTTGAAAGAGCATAATTAATGTTTAAACAAAAATCAGACCTCCTCAGAAAAAGAATTATTTCCATTTCCATGTCTAGATGACTGTCTCCCTTAATAATTTTCAGCTTTCTGTGATGTCTGTTTTTAGACCAGATAAGCTGAATTTGATAAGTATAATTTGATAGTGTTAGGCCCAAGAGGACCCTAATTTTCAGGGGCACATGAAGAGAACTCAAGAGGCTGCATCGATGCAATTTGCAAGAGGTTTACTTGAGCCATTGCACGATGTGGCTACACTCCCCCCCCCAAAAAAAAAAAAAAGCGGAGAGGAACAGCCAGGAGAGACAGAAGGCTGAGGTTTTTAAAGGAAGGAGCATGGGAATCTCGGAGGTTGCAAGCTTGGTGACACTGGATTGGGTAGAGTAGTTGACTTTTAATGATTGGTTCATTTTAGGCGCGAAGTCCATCTGGTCCCGCCCCGATGTGGGTGGGGAGCAGTGATGTCTGTACCGGTTACTAAGCAATGTTATCTCATACTGCTGGTGTGGACATTCCTCCCCAGCACAGCCGGGTGGAGACCGATTGCATTCCTTTGCAAAGGGGTGGGGTCTTGTTTCAATTCACCTGCTCCTCCTCCTGCTTTCTGGAAAAGCGGTGGGAGAACTTATTAATAAGGGGTAGAGAATTTATAAAGAAACCCGTGAAGGTAGCCTGTTCCTTTCAATAGCACCAAGTTTAATTAAACACACAAAGAAAGCTATGGAGTTTGAGGCTGCTCTGTAGCCTGGCACACAAAGCCTGAGCCGAGGATTTGGAAGCATATGGCCATGAAGCAGCATGTCACCTGGACTGAAGGAGCATGTGAGCCAGTAACTTCCTTTCAGAAAAGCCTACCTACCGGAAACCCCAGCTCAATTTGTTGTCAGTGCTTGTGGCTCAGGCAGCATGGTTCAAATATAACTCAGTTTGGGAAAATCTGAAATCAAAGAAATATTTCAGGCAAGACTTTTACTCCTGTAGTTGGAAATGTCATTGCAAGTACCCACTGGAGCATATAAAGATCTTTCTGGGAGTATATATGCATGAAAATTTTAAGAAACTTTAACTTAAAATTTCAGTTTAAATAAACGTTTTAAATTTCCATTATGTTTCTTTTCATAGCAAGTTCTTCCTGAGAATTCACCAACTGTTAATGCATACTGTATTTTTTCTCTTACTTTTTGTCCCCACTGCTGAAAAAAAGGAATAAAAATATTATCATTTGTATTGAGAGACAACACATGCTGGAGAGGTTGTGGAGAAAGGGGAACCTCTTCCATTGCTGGTGGGAATGTAAACTGGTACAACCACTATGGAAATCAATCTGGCGCTTTCTCAGACAACTAGGAATAGTGCTGCCTCAAGATCCAGCTATAACACTCCTAGGCATATATCCAAAAGATGTTTAAGACACAACAAGGATATTTGCTCAACCATGTTTCTAGCAGCTTTATTCATAATAGCCAGAACCTGGAAACACTCCAGATGTCCAACAACGGAGGAATGACAAAGATATTGTGGTACTTTTACACAATACTACTCAGCAATTAAAAACAAGGAAATCATGAATTTTGCAGGCAAATGGTGGGATCTAGAAAAAATCATCCTGTGTGAGATATCCCAGGAGCAGAAAGAGACACACGGTATATACTCATTTATAAGTGGTTACTAGACCTATAAGAGAGGATAAACATACTTAAATATGTACACCTAAAGAAGATAAACAAGAAAGAGGACCAGGGGTAAGATGTTCAATCCTCATCTAGAAAGACAAAGGGGATGGACATTGGAAGTAGGAGAAAACAAGTAACAGGACAGTAGCCTACCACAGAAGGCACCTGAAAGACTCTACCTAGCAGTGTATCAAAGCAGATGCTGAGACCCATAACCAAGCCTTCGGCAGAGTATAGGGAATCATATGAAGGAAGGAGGAATTAGCATAACCTAGAGAGGGACAAGGAGCTCCACAAGGGCTGGGCACAGGGGTCTTCTCTGAGGCTGTTTATCCAACCAAGGGCCATGCATGGATATAACCTACAACCCCTGCTCAGACATAGCCCATGGTAGCTCAGTATCCAAGTGGGTTCCCTAGTAAGGGGGACAGGAATTGTTTCTGACATAAACTCAATGTCTGGCTCATTGAGCGCACCCCCCCAAGGGAGGAGCAGCCTTTCTAGGCCACAGATAAGGACATTGAAGATACCTGATAAGGTAGGGCCAGATGGAAGGAGAGGAGGACACCCCCTCTCAGTGGACTCGGAAGGGGGCAGGGAGGATATGAGGGAGGGAGGGGAGGATTGGGAGGAAAAGAGGGAGCAGCCTACAGCTAGGATACAAGTGAATGTATAAAATTATTTAAAAATGAAAAAATATTTAAAAAAAGAGAAATTGAGCAATTCTAATTGTTGATTAAAATTATTTTGTAAGGTGTGTTATTAATATTTGATTTTCAAGAAAATTGACATAGTAATTAATAGCACTCCCAAGACATTGATCATCAAAAATAATTTTGATTATTGGTCACTATTTGATAGGTGATATGGAACTATATTATCTTTGAATTTATATTCACATGATTATTAAAATTTATCAAAATGAAAAAATATATAGCCATGTGAAAATAAAAGAAAATGATATCTGTTCTTGGATTTTTAAATTGATTTTTGAAATCAATTTATTATTACAACTTTGTCTTTAAGAGATAAATTATGGCAATTACATTTTTATGTTTTCTAATTATTTTTTTAAATTTCCCACATTATTATTTGATGAGATATGTTGTGATATTAAAAGAAGAGACAATTTATCAGAAAACCCCACCACTTAGAAAATTGGGGTTATATTAAATTAATTATACATGTATATATTGTAACTACATATTAATAACATAGATATGGTATGTATATATATGTATGTGTTTGTTATGGTGCAAAATAATCAGAATTTTCAAATACAAATACATATCTGTCTCATATTTCCAAGGCTCTATGCCAGTTGTGGTGACAGACAGACAATATTATCGTTGCATATTGGAACAATTTCCACAGAAAAAAGTACTCTTGTGATTGTATGTGTTACTATGGATATCCTGGGAGATCCATCTTTGTGATGATTTGTGTTACTATTTAGGCAGACTGCTTCTGGGTTGCCTAGCAACCTATGATGTAATCATGTATCACCTGCCAGGTAGCCACACCTGGCAGGCATGGTTACATTGCTCCTTAAAATGATCAATCCACCATTTTGTCTCTCTTGCTCTCTTGCTTTCTTGTCTTCTGTCTCTTGCCCTCTCACCATCTTGCCCTCTTCCTTTACTCTTCGGGGTACCCTTCCCATCCCCTTATCACGTCTTGCTCTCTCCTTCTCTCTCTCCCTCTCTTCATCTCCATCTAATGAATCCCTTTCATATAAAATCTGTTGTGCATGTCATTATTTCATTGGTCCTAACACTTTGTATCTACAAGGAACTGTACCCTGAAGAAACCTTACCATTTTCTGAGCATGCTTTTTTTTAAGATTAATAGAAATCAAGACCATCATAAATCTCCTTGATATGCAGAGTATTTTGACACATTCCATATTTCAGGATCAACTGTTCCTGATAGTAGAATGTTTTCTTGTGCAATCTCCTGCCTGACTTGAGTCACAGCCTGCCAGAAATTCTTAGCTTCTACTCTATGGCAATCTCCACACATTTGGGAATGAACAAGATAATCTACCACAAACAGTTGCTGAAAGATAGCACTATTCATCATCTCTTTCTGAACTGTCAATTTAATTTTTTTTAAAGAAATTATATTTATTCAGTCTCTCAAACATCTACCTTGAGCCTTGTATAGAGCAGAGGATTGAGAATTCTAGCACACTAGATTTAAGAAGAGAAGAGAGTTTGTTATATATATATATATTTTTCTTTTTTTGGACTGGATCCTTTATCTCCCCCTTCCCCCAAAGGAGGAACAGCCTTGCTGGGCCACAGAGGAGAATATTGCAGCCAGTACTGAAGATACCTGATAGGCTAGGGTCAGATGGAAGGGAAGGAGGACCTCCCCTAGCAATGGACTTGGAAAAGGACAGGGAGGAGAGGAGGGAGGGAGGGTGGGATTGGGAGGGAATGAGAGAGGGGGCTACAGCTGGGATACAAAGTAAATAACCTGTTATTAATATTAAAAAACAAAAAATTAAAAAAAATCCTAAAAAAAAGAAAAAAATGTCAATTCCATTTTAAGTCTCTTGGAATGGGGCTCACTCCAAACAAAACCTGCATCCACAAGCTGAACCTTACTCAGAGGTGCTTTAATATTTTTTTCAAACACAAAGCAGGCTATAAGATGAATGTAATTTTTATTGATATTTAGCCCATCTTATGTATGTAGTTTTATCAGGTTGATTTTTAATATAGGAGACGCTGCAGTATTCTTACTACTATTGTGCTGGATTCAGATGACTAAAAATTAGGGTTTTTTGGATATTAATCAAATATTGGAGATTGGGTGATCCAATCTCTTATATTTTTCTTCTATTGGTTGCTTTTGAACATATAAAATATATAAGAATCACTTTTAATATAAAAAAGAGTCAGAACTTTCATGGATTAGTTTTAAGATTAATTATATTTTAGACTTCATTAAAATTCTTTGTACTAATTGCAATCTAAGTATGTATTAGACAAGATAAAATGATATATAAGAACTAATTAGGAATATATGTGCTAAAATTAGCATACTTTAGAAACTAATATTTTAATGATATGTGAATATAAAAATTAAATTATTGTCCTTCCCATTTAGAAATTTAATAATATTTTTTAATAATCAAGTTATATGACTGCATATAGAAACTTTCAAAATTAATTAAAATGATATGCAAAACAAAGATTTCAATACTATGTCCTTCCCAAGATCCTACCCTGGATCATCCCAGACATCTTGAACACGAACATAATTTAATGATAATTAGTTGGACGGCTTTAAACTTAGAACTGAAATAAATTTCATCACCAATTTCCTTAGCTCCTGAGTTACATAGTTAGTGATAATGAAGACCCAGAGCCTCTGGATAGATTTAGTGTAAATAACACAGTGGGGTTCTCAGGATTACCTGTTGCTTTAAAGCACTGGTGACTTTAATAAATTATATGTCTGGGTAGCCTCATTGCAGACTTAGACATTTTCTCATGAGGTTATGCTTGATAGCATTAATGTCATGTGAGGGCAGAGAGAAATGGTTCCAGAGTTCATAAAAACTCAAGCAGAACTTGAGAAAGTAATGAAAAATACCCAGCTTTTATTTTCTCATTTAGGAGACATGCTGTGCCTTAGTCACCATTTGATTAGATTACTTCCTAGAATACATTTAATTCAAGCAATAATAAAGAGTTTTGCATAATTGCTCTGTAAATCAGATTTATTGGGTTATATTCAAGAATACAGTTGAAAAAGCGAATTCTATAGAAATTTTATCTTATTAACTTTTACTGGGGAATGTGAGTATATAAAATTAATCTTTAAATTATTCTTGCTATAACTTATTTTATATTAATAATCCTTAAATTAAAATAATCCCCAAGATAAAATTTAAAATCTGTTAAGAAAGCTTAAACTATGTAATAGTATGTTAAATAAGAAAAAAAATGTATTTCAATTCTAAATAGGTTAAATACCATTCTTTATTTCTTGGCATTTAGATTAAATACTTTGAGAAACTCATTTTAAAAATATCTTTATAAAGGCAGGCTTAGACAAAGAACTTTGTAGAATTCTTGCTGAATATAAATTACTTATATGGCTCACTGTAAGCTTTGGGAAGATAATGATGAAAGAAAATAATGATAAATATTTCAAAAGGGAAAAAGGATCTATGTAGATAAAACAAAGAGATGATGGATAGTTTGGTGATAGGTAGATACGTGATAGGTAAAACATATGGGGAGAAAATAGAGAGATAAGGTAATAGGTGGAGAGATTTTAAAAAGAGCATTTATTTAAAATGTTGGTATTTAAAGTGTGCAATGCTAGGTTTGGGAGGATTTCAATGGAGTCAAGCTGAGGTTTCTCTATAAAGTGTACCATTTCACCAGATCTGCCTCCTAGTCTCATACATGCTATTTAGACTCTATTGACAAAATCCAGGTATTTTGGAATATACAGAGCATTTGCCACAAAGCATTGTTTTGCATAAGACAGGGGATTTCAGGAGTCGTGTTTCTCTCCATAAAAGGTGCATAATCAACAAAATGTCTAGTGATTTTATTGAGATGTCTTTTTGCTAGCAAAAATAAAATATAATAAGATAAAATAAAAACCATTACATCCAAGTTGGACAGCGCAGACCAACAGAAGAACAGAAGAGAAATAGCTCCAAGAGAAGGCACAAGAATAAGAGAATTACTCATTTATACTCCCAGGAGCCCCATGGACAAACTAAACTGAAATTTATAATATATATGCAGAGGGCCTGGTGCAGACCCATGCTGGCCCCATGTCTGATGCTTTAGTCTGTGAGTTCATATGAGCTTTATTTAGTTGATTTTGAGAGCCTTTTTCTCCTGGTGTCCTCCGAGGCCTTTGGCTCTTACATTCTTTTCACCTCCTCTTCTACAGGATCCTCTGAACTATCAGGGCAAGGATTTGATGGAGAAGGGCTATTTATAGCTGTGTTTTCTTCTGTGTAATGTCTGGTTGTGGGTCTCTGTACTTGTTCCCATTTGCTACAGGAGGAATCTTCTCTGATGATGGTTGAATGTGTATAGCAAAATATATTTTATTGTTACTTTTTCTTTAACCTGGCTATTTGGTGATTAACAATGTACTTGGGTGGATGAACCTCAGTAAACTTAAAGAAAGTTTGACTTTAAAAGCTACATTGGCCTAACAACATAATTTAGAGTAGTGGAAACTCTATACAAAGAATAGGAACGCTGTACTTTTCTTGAGGAAGATGCTAAATAACAATGAACAATGAGGAACAGAAAATGAATGCTTGATTGACAAGGCCTTTTCATGGTAAATATATATTCTAGCAATGGGAGACACTGAAGGACATGAGGAAGAGGGCTTATCAGATTCCTCCAGGCAACTTCATAAAACAAATACTCTGGGATACACAAAGAAGAATGGGTTTCATTAGTCCATTTGCAGATGGGTGATTTGGAGGTTTTTTGTTATTTAAATTTTTAACTCCCTGGTACCTCAGTTTTGTCACTCATCTCCTCACTAGAGTGACTATTTTCTTTGCTGTCTAGCAGCTTTTTAATTGAATGTAATCACTATTAATGTAACATTAGAGTCCTTTTAGAAGACCTTTGCCCATTATGAGGTATTTTTTTCTAAGGCGCAGTAACTTTATCCAAAGAGAAAATGTATCCCAACAAATGCCCTGAGCTTTGCTGAATATAGCCACCTGGTTCAGCTCTGAGGCAGTGGGCTGAAAACTTTACAGTGAAGAAGACAGTTCTATTAACTAGTTATTTGTCAATTGCAACAGTTGCTCATATCCCGTTTGCTAAATTATTTAAAATTCAGACGTCTACAGATACTCAATGCATATCCTATTGATATAGAATTAAATCTTCCAGTGATGAGGACCACACATCTCTACTCTCAAATCCTGTGACTGTAACTGTGGTGCTGCCATCAAGTTTATAGATCAATTCCAAAGAGTCTGTATGATTTTCAAAGCCCTTTACTACTCTCTGACAACCCACAGTGAATTTTGGAATGAGACTTAAGGCAAGTGACCTTGTTCTGTCAAACTTGAGGAGCTGCCAAAGTGATTCAGGTTTCAGCAACCTATTAAGTTTGAGGGCTATGACAGCATGCTGACTAATTTCTACACTGATCCATGTGTTAGAATGATTAAGAACCTGATTGTTGAGCAACTGTTTATTGAGTAGGGTGTGTATCCTTTTAGGCTTGTAGCTAGCAGTAGCTTAGCTGGGCAATGTGGATTCTTTTTAGCGTTCTGTGAATTCGTCACAAACTTTTCAGAGTTAATTGGACTCCTTTACAATCCACCTAACAGCGAATAACTGCTTTCTCTAAATGTCCTCTAGCATTTGTGTTTGGTTGTTTGCTGATCTTAGCTGTTCTGACTGGGATAAGATGAAATCTCAAAGTAGCTTTAATATGCATTTCCTTGGTTACTAACGGTGCTGAACACATTTCTTAGCTCTTTCATTACTTTCTTTGAGAAGTGTCTGTTCAGATCCATCACCCATTTTAAAAATGGCTCATTTTTTTCAACTTTGCTTTAAGTTTTTTAAAATAGTAATCCTCTATGAGATTCTTTCCCTCTAGTATGAGTAATACATAGCATGTTTGAAAAAGCCACTTGAAATCAAATTATTTTATGTCTACTTTATGGAAAAGGAGGGTGTTACAGAAGAACATGGAGGTGACAAGAGCCCCTTCGTGTAGACCAACATAGCTAAAAAATCTGACCCCAGGGGTTCCTGAAGAGACTGAGGCACTAGCCAAGGATGCATGGAGGAGATCTAGAACTCCTGCTCAAATGTATCCCATAGGCAGTCAGCCTTCACATGGGTTTCTGAGTAAGGGGAACAGATGCTGCCTCTGTCATGAACTTGCTCTTTGATCACTTCCCTTTTATGATGTGGCTTTGCCAGTCCACGGAGGAGGAGGATCCAGGAAGTACTTATGAGACTTGATAAGCTAGGGTCAGATGGCAAGGGAGGATAACTCCCCCTTTCAGTGGGAGAAGGGGATGGGAGAAAGAGGAAGGGAGTTGAGACAGGGAATAGTTTAGGGAGGATGGGCTACTATCTAGATATACAATGACTAACTTGTAAAATATAAAAAGCAAAAATAAAATATTTTCTTCCCAAAAAAGTACACATGGACACACATTTCTATTAATTTAGTTTATTGCTTACTTTGCTTGCTGAATATTTGTAGTTTTATAAGGTCTTATTCGTCAATTCTTGGCTTTCCTTCCTAGACAATAGGGTCAAATCCAAACCGTCCTTTTCTATATCTATGTCTTGGATGGTACTGCCTATGTTCTCTTCTAGAAGAGTCAGTGATCCAGGTTTCATATTGAGACTTTGATCCATTTTGAGTTGTTTTGTGTAGGTAGATAGATAAAGGCCTTCTTTCAGTATTTTACATGTAGATACTGAGCTATTTCAGCACCATTTGTTGAAGATGATATCTTCTCTCCAGTGTTTATTTCTGACATTTTGTATCACAAGGCTGTAATTAAATGTACTTTCTTTGGATCTTTAATTTTGTTCCATTGATCTACATGTCTATTCTGTTCTACATTGCTTTTACACCTATCTCTCTGGAATGTAGCGTGTAGTCTAGAATGATAGTTTCTGAATCATAGGCTCATATTCTTGCATGTATGCTTGTATTTGTACAGATATTATTTTCATGATGATCCTTAAAAAGCTTAGTCACTTGACTTTTAGCATTCTTTCACTTTTTTCTTGAAATGATGTTTAAATGTTATAGATCACACTTCAATAAATATTAATACACATGTTTAATTGCATTTCCAGCATATTCAAACATTTCTTACTCAAGACTCTTATTTGAGTGTCTCCGTACTTCTCCCTGAAAAATAATTATTACCTGGATATGTTATTTTTGCCTTTTAAATGACATTTATAAAATGAGCCATAGATAATACTAACTGTATTAAAGTTACTATTAAGTATTACTAAAACCTACTTTTGATACCTTTCTATTTTTCTTACATTTAAATTTCTTTTTTTGTGATCTTCGAAACAGAGAGAATAGCCTTGTGTTCTTAAACTTTTTATAGAGGAATGAATACGACCTTCACATCTCTTTTTCTTTATCCCATGGAGCTAAAATTACTTCTTACTTTTAGACCGGTCAATTGTCAGTAAACTTCCTTAATATGTACAAGCTAGGATTATTTTTATGTTTGAGAAATGAGATTATTAGACAATCCATAATAATGAAAAGAAAGTCTTCAGGAATCCATTTATATTTCTCAAAATACTGTCTACTTTCAAATATATTCAGTATTATACATTAACCACAGTCACTTATGACTGAATGACAGCAACTAAGCATTTGGTCTCTATCTCCCACATTTCATTTTATTGGATCTTTTATACCAGGTGCCTTGGTCAACTCTGGAGAAGCAGGGAATGATAAACTAGATTGTTTTAAATGAGTTTCAAACTCTACATAAAAATGATTCTGAATATAAACATTTCCTAGGACTGCAAATTCTTTTTTTTTATTCTTTATTAATTACACTTTATTCACTTTGTATCCTCCCTGTGGTTCCCTCCCTCTTCCCATCCCAACCCCTCCCTTCCTCCACCCTCTGCATGCATGCCCCTCCCCAAGTCCACTGATAGGGGAGGTCTTCTTTTCCTTCCTTCTGATCCTAGTCAATTAGTTCTCATAAGGAGTGGCTGCATTGTCTTCTTCTGTGGCCTCATAATGCTGCTTCCCCCTCAGGGGGAGGTGATCAAAGAGCAGGACAATCAGTTCATGTCAGAGAGTCCCTGTTCCTATTACAATGGAACCCACTTGGATACTGAACTGCCATGGGCTACATCTGTGCAGGGGTCTTAGGTTATCTCCATGCATAGTCCTTGGTTGGAGTATCAGTCTCAGGAAAGACCCCTGTGCTCATATTTTTTTGGTTCTGTTGCTCTCCTTGTGGAGTTCCTGACCTCTCCAGATCTTACTGTTTCCCACTTCTTTCATAAGATTCCCTGCACTCTGCCCAAAGGTTGCCTATAAGTCTTCTTATAGAAGGAAAGATTATAAAAACCTGCAGCTGGGAACAGAGAAAACTAGATTTCAAAAGATGACAGTGTTTTCCCTTTAGTTTCTCCATAGTCAGTTTCAAAATCCTTTAATAGTGAGAAGATTGTTGTCCTGCGGTGATACTTCATTATTACAGTTTATTGAAGAACATAGGCATATGATGTTTTTGTTGAAATATAAACTAACCTTTAACTGAAAAATTATATCTACCCCTAAGATAAATTGAGACAATTTAGATTGTTTTACCAAATTATTAGTGGAAATCACCTTGTTTGATCATTTTTGTCTCTTGCACCTAAAACATTTCTCATATTTTCTATCTTCTGCATTTGAAGGGAAATTATACTTAACTAAGTATCAGTAATCAACAAGATAATTCATGAAACTCTATGTGTTAAACATTAAATTTTCTGGTATTTTGCTATGGCCATTTAGTTCAAATAGACAGACTTTAAAATAATTGCAAAGAAGACCTATGGTTCCTGTATTCCTGATCACTTAAGACTTTATTTTATTTTTACTTATACATACTAATTTTGCAAACCAAAGTGACTTGGTATTATGCCTGAATGTAGTGTGTTAAGGTACCATCATTGTCAATATAAAAATGTTTAACTTTCTTTTAAGTCTGGGCAACTATGTTGACCACAGTCAAAAACTTTATTTAGAAATATATATAATTATATATATATAATTAATATTAAGATATTCGTAGATCTATCTCATAATGTGAGCACTAAGTTTGTGCTGTCATAAGGTGCCTACTAAAGTTTTAAAAGTAATTATCTAGATCAACTAAAATTAAATATGTCTAGGCACAAGTAAGAGCATATCACATATAATAATCATAATTTGTTGCAAATGAGATAATGCAAGTTAATTGTTAATCAAATCATAGTCATGTTGGACACTAGTCTAATTTATCCCAGGAGTATATATACTAGGTTTAATAGATACGATTGGGTAGACAGGTAGATCATATGGATAGGTACATCTTCAAAAACCTCAGTGACCTAGAGAATATGGCATTTAAAATGTTTTTATTATTGTAAAGAGTCTTTGGACAGTGAAAAAAGGTCATTTTAGGGCAGCTTCCAGCCTACCTCAAAGAAGAGGATGAGCATCATAAAACCTCCATTTGGAGGTGGCTTCAAATGTGGCAAACCAGCCAGCTGGGTTAAAGAAAATGTTGAGGGAGGGGGCTTCAAAGAGATGTATAATGCATACATTATAAAGAAAAAATTTAAAAACAAAAAAATAGCAAAAATTAAAAAGAAAAGAAAAAGAAAATGCCCTTGCTTTATGACAGGCAGAATTCTGCCAAAAATGGGAAAGGTTAAATGAAGGCCAAGTTGATTGCCAACTCTGCCAAGAGCCAGGGTAAGTATGTCCTAAATAGTTCCCGATTCATATATATTTGTCAAATAAACTGAGGCAGAAGGCTGAAGATGATGCTTCAATGTTATAGAGAGTTTTGGGTGACTATTCAGGCAGCAAACTGTCTTTGTCAATTTTCTATTTTTTTTTTTGGAAGCTGCTAACGTGTACTTCCTATTGACTCAAGTAACTAATTTTATTCCTTCTCTAGACTCTGGTGGTGTTAAAGACCAAATAGTTATAGTTCCACAATTAAGCTTAAGTTGTTTGGAATTTTAAAATATATGTTTTTATATAGGTAATACCAATAAGGATAAAAGTTAATTTAGGTATAGAACTCTAAACTTGTCAAGACAGGATAAATAATCAAATATTTTCTCCTATGTTGCCACATGCACATATAATGGGCATTGCACATGTAACTTTTATCTAGTAGTTTTCATAACAGTTTTATAATTATTATTGTCTTGAAAGAAAAAGAGCCTTTTATTGGACTTAAAGCAGGAAATACTAGTATATATAATGTTCTTGTGGAATGTGTACAATTTACCCTTCTTCATTTAAATGCTGGTTTCTCTACCCCACTATCTGGTTTCAATCTGGACATTACATTGTCATGCTTATTCTAAGCCTCACCTGCTTCAAGTTTGTGTAAATATGCCACCATTTGTTCTTTTATTGCCAATAAAAACAACTAGCCAATGCTGAGCAATGGAGAGAAAGGGCTGGATATCTTGGTCCTGAGGAGAGGAGAAAGAAACTGGTAGGTGATGTCTGAGAGGAGAGGACTGGGAAACATCAGGAGAAATAAACTGGACCTAAGATATGACTAAAAACAGGTATAATGTGGGAAATCTAAATGTGAGTTAGCTTTGTGAGCTTGGAGGTTTAGGATGAAGTAATTATTGTCCAGCATTGTACTCTAGGTTAATTAAATAAATCTTAGTCTCTGTGTGGTGATTTGGGTATACAGCTGGTTTAGGAATAACTGCTGTTTAATTAAAAGATAAATCAATATTAAGTATTAATCATCATCAACAGAGAATAAAAATTTATTATTTTTGCATGACCAGAAAGGAAGCTACATCTTGCAATTTTATATTTAGTTTGTTCAAGTCCCATTGGTATTAAACATTTCTAGTGGCAATAATTTCTAGCGGCAAGATATACCATCTATAAAGTAAGAATGATACCTACAATAAATAGGTTTTTTTTGTTTGTTTGTTACAGGACTTAGATGATGACAGTTAAATATTTCGCTTCTTGTGAACTGGTTACTGTTATTAACTCGTTAGTATCTGATCACTTTCCTAATTCATTTTTTTAAACAAACTCCCAATGCCGTGGGGGTTTCCTCTCACCTGGGAAACAGGATCACTGTTGTTTTAGGGCCCAGAGTTCAGGCTCTTGGTTGCTGTATGCAAAATGTAGTTTTGCTCCTCAGACGCAGTGTTCTCCTGTCGCCGCCATCTTGTCCCTCTCTTATAATGCGTTTTTCAAAGGGAGATTTAAAATATTATGCCTACATTTCTTTTATTTAATTCTTTATTAATTACCTACATTTCTTATCATGCCTGAAAACTATTCCATGAAACACAGTCCTTGGCTGGCTTTTATACAGTTCTCTTTCCAGGACTATTCTTGGCTACATCCCCGTTTTAATCTGCTTCCTCGTTTGTCTTGATTATCTGCATGCGATCACAAGTCTCTGAACTAATGGTTCTCAACTTGTGGGTTGTGACTCCATGGTGTGTCAAATGACTTTTTCACAAGAGTCACCTAAGGCTATCAGAAAATACATCCTAGATATCAGCTGTTTATATTATGACTCATGGTAGTAGCAAAATAACAATTATGAAGTAACAACAAAAATAATTTTATGGTTTGGGGTGATTACATTGGAAACTATAGTAAAGGGAAGCAGCATTAGGAAGGTTGACAATTACTGCTCTAAATCATCCTGCAAGTTCTGTGTTCCCACTTAGGTAAAGTAGGAGAGGTTTTTACCAAACCACCAAAATAAGAAAAACAACAAAAGAACTTATTTCATTATCTCCTGATGCCTAAACTTTCTTTTAACTTTAACAGTTCAAAATGATTCTAGTCTCGCTAACTCAGAATTTTGGAATTTTTGAATAAATCCTCTTAATGATATCAACATACCAGCTGGTCTGTTATTATCTTGAGACTTAGAAAAATAATTGTATTTCCAGATTCTTTCTTCAGATTTTTACTAAAATTCTGTAGAGTAAAATATTCTACTTCAGCCAGATACAACTATAGACAAGTTGCACAGTGTTTGGGAGGTAGAGCCATGGGGAAGAAAAGTTCAAAGCCAACAAGATCTTTCCAGTGAAATTCTGCAACCAGGGATCACACAGCAATATGGAAATTCATTACTTTGTGGTTGTAGGCATAAATCTATTTCCTTCCTTGTTTCTGAGTGTGCTCTTTAGGTTTTTGCCCTTTGACTGCCTCCATCACAGCAATATGACTCTCCCACTACCAAATCTCTTCCATGTTTTAATCTCTCTGATGTCTACCAAGAGTCAAAGAAAACTCTGTTTTCAGATAGTTCCTGGATTAAGCTGAGCTCACGTAGATAATCTCTGTTTGATTAATAGAAAGCCAACTGATTAAAAACCTTAACTGCATCTTGACAATCCCTCTGTCATATAATATAGCATAATCAGAGGCTTAATTCTGAAGAATGATAATTACAAGATTGTCTTATAATTCTGCTTACTATACTGTCTTTGTTACGGTTTTACTTAAAAGGAAATCATAGAAATTTAGATATTGACATATATGTGTGTGTGTGCGTGTGTACATGTGTGTGTGTGTATACCCAGAAAACAACTCACTACTGAAGATCATAAACTTTGAAGGAGACCTTTAAAATACAGTATCCATGGAGAGTGAGCTACACATAAAAAACAAAAAATCAAAATATTGTGAGTCCGTAGTGAATGTTTCAAATAGTATTTGGTTATTCCCAAATAACCAAATGTCTGATGTCTATAAACAGAATTTAGACATCATTACTATTCATATGTTTTTAATTACTTACCTAGATAATCAGGGGGAGGTAACTAAAGAGCAGGCCAATCAGTTCATGTCAGAGGCAGTCCCTCTTCCCATTACTATGTAACCCACTTGAACACTAAACTGCCATGGGCTATGTCTGTGCAGGGGTTCTAGGTTATCTCTATGCCTGGTACTTGGTTGGAGTATGAGTCTCTGGGAAGACCTCTGTGTTCAAATTTTCTGGTTCTGTTGCTCTCCTTATGGGGTTCCTGTCCTCTCTAGCTCTTACTATTTCCCACTTCTTACATAAGATTCCATGCATTCTTCCCAACAGATGGCCATAAGTCTCAGCATCTGCTTTGATAGTCTGCAGGGCAGAGCCTTTCAGAGGCTCTCTGTGGCAGGCTCCTAACTTGTTTCCTGTTTTCTTCTTCTTCTGATGTCCAACCTCTTTGCCTTTCAGGATGGGAATTGAGCTTTTTAGTCAGGATCCTCTCTCTTGATTAGTTTCTTTAGATGTACAGATTTTAGTAGGTTTATCCTATGTTATATGTCTATATGAGTAAGTATATACTATGTGTGTCTTTCTGCTTCTGGGACAGCTCACTCAGGATGATCCTTTCCAGGTCCACCATTTACCTGAAAATTTCATGATTTCCTTATTTTTCATTGCAGAGTAATACTACATTGTATGGATGTACCACAATTTCTGCATCCAGTTGAGAGGCATCTGGACTGTTTCCAGCTTCTGGCTATTACAAATAAATCTGTTACAAACATGGTTAAGCAAATGTCCTTATTGTGTACTTGAGCCTCTTTTGGATATATGCCTAGGAGTGGTATGGCTGGATCTTGAGGAAATGCTATTCTTAGTTGTCTGAGAAAGTGCCAAATTGATTTCCTTCATGGCTGTACAAGTTTACATTCCCATGAGCAGTGGAGGAGGGTTCCCCTTTCTCTCTGTTCAGTTTGATGTTGGCTATAGGCTTGTTGTATATTGCCTTTACTATGTTTAGATATGTGCCTTGTATCCCTGATCTCTCCAATACTTTAAACATGAACGGATGTTGGATTTTGTCAAATACTTTTTCAGCATCTAGGGAGATTATCATGTGTTTTTTTTTTTTTCTTTCAGTTTGTTAATATGGTGGATCACATTGATGGATTTCCATATATTGAACCACCCCTGCATACCTGGGATGAAGCCTACTTGGTCATGGTAGATTATAGCTTTGATGTGTTCTTGGATTCTGTTTGCAAGTATTTTGCTGAGTATTTTTGCATCAATGTTCATAAGGGAGATTGGCCTGAAATTCTCTTTCTTTATTGGGTCTTTGTGAGGATTAGTTACCAAGGTGACTAGCTTCATAAAATGAGTTTGGTAATGTTTCTTCCATTTCTATTTTGTGGGATAGTTTGAAGAGAATTGGAGTTAGCTCTTCTTTCAAGGTCTGGTAAAATTCTGCACTGAAACCATCTGGTCCTGGGCTTTTTTTCAATGGGAGATTTTTGATGACCACTTCTATTTCCTTGGGGGATATAGGATTGTTTAATTGATTTCCTTGGTCCTGATTCAGTTTTGGTAAGTCAATTTCATCAAGAAAATTGTTCATGTCATTTAGATTTTCAAATTTTGTGGCATAAAAGACTTTTGAAGTAAGTTCTAACGATTGTTTGGATTTCTTCAGTGTCTGTAGGTATGTTCCCCATTTCATTTCTGATTTTATTGACTTGGATGGTGTCTCTCTGCCTTTTAGTTAGCTTGGATAAGGGTTTGTCTATCTTGTTGCTTTTCCCAAAGAACCAGTTCTTGGTTTCATTGATTCTTTGAATTGTTTTATTTGTTTCTAATTGATTGATTTCAGTCCTGAGTTTGATTATTTCCAGCCATCTACTCCTTTTTATAAGTTGCTTGAATGAGCTGTCTTGAATTTCTTCTTCTTGAAGGCACTTTGTGCTATGAACTTTCCTCTTAGCACTGCTTTCATTGTGTCCCACAAGTTTGGGTATGTTGTGTCTTCATTTTCATTGATTTCTAGGAAGACTTTAACTTCTTTCTTTATTTCTTCCTTGACCCAGCTGTCATTTAGTAGCAAGTTGTTCAGTTTCTATGCGTGTGTAGGCTTTTTGCTATTTTTGTTGTTGTTGAGGTTCAGCTTTATTCCATGGTGATCAGATAGGACACAAGGGATTATTTCAAGCTTCTTATATCTGTTGAGGCTCGCTTTGTGACCAACCATATGGTCCATTTTGGAGAAGGTTCCACGAGGTGCTGAGAAGAAGGTAAATGCTTTTGTGTTTGGGTGTAAGGTTCTGTAAATGTCTGTTAGGTCCATTTCATTCATGACCTCTGTTAGAGACATTGTTTCTTTGTTTTTAATTTCTGTTTTGTTGACCTGTCCTTTGTTGCGAGTGGGGTGTTGAAGTCTTCCACTATTAATGTGTGGGGATCTATGTGTGGTTTAAGTTTTATCAATGTTTCTTTTTCAAATGTGGGTGCTCTTGTATTTGGGGCATAGATGTTCAGGATTATGATGTCTTCCTGGTGGAATTTTCCCTTGATGAGTATGAAGTGTCCTTCCCCATCTCTTTTTATTAATTTAGTTGAAAGTCTATTTTATCAGATATTAGAATGGCTACTCTGCTTGCTTCTTGGGTCAATTTACTTGGAAATCTGTCTTCCAGCCCTTTACCCTCAGGTAATGTCTATCTTTGTGACATGTGACATAGGTGTGTTTCTTGTATGCAACAGATTGCTGGGTCTTGTTTACACATCCATTCTGTTAGTCTGTGGCTTTTTATTGGAGAATTGAGTCCATTGATGTTGAGAGAGATTAATGACCAGTGGCTGTTAGATCCTTTGATTTTGATGTTGGTTATGGTCGTAAGGTTGTGTGTTTGGTTGGTTTTTGTTTTACTGTAGTGAGGTTAATTATTTCCTATGTTTTCTTGAAAGTAGCTAGTTTTCTTGGGTTGTATTTTTCCTCCTAGTGTCTTCTGTAACACTGGATTTGTGTGTAGGTATTGTTGAAAGTTGTTTTGTCATTGAATATCTTGCTTTCTCTGTCTATGAGGACTGAGAGTTTTGCTGGGTATAGTAGCCTGGGCTGACATCTGTGTTCTCTTAGGGTCTGCATGATATCCGTCCAGGCCCTCTGTCTTTCGTAGTCTCTGTTGAGAAGTCAGGTATTATTCTGATGGGTTTGCCATTATATGTTACTTGGCCTTTTTCCCTTGCAGTTTTTAGTATTTTTTCTTCGTTCTGTATATTACTCTTTTGATTATTATGTGGTGGAAAGATTTTCTTTTCTGGTCTAATTTATTGGGTATTCTGTAGGCCTCTTGTATTCTTATTGGGCTCTCCTTTAAGTTGGGGAAATTTTCTTCAATGATTTTTTTGAAAATATTTCCTGAACCTCGGAGGGAATCTTTTTCCTCTATTCCTGTCATTCTTAGGTTTTGTCTTTTTATGTTGTCTTGAATTTCTTGGATGGTCTGTGCCAAGAATTTTTTAGATTAACATTTTCTTTGACAAATACATCTATATCTTCCATTGTATCTTCCACACCTGAGATTCTTTCTTCCATCTCTTGTAGTCTATTGGTTATGCTAACCTCTGTAGTTCCTGTTTTCTTCCCTAAGTTCTTTCTTTCCACAATTTTCTTCAATTATGTTTTCTTTATTTTTTCCAATTCAAAATCAGATCTTGAGCCATTTTGTTGATTTTCTTCACCAGTCTGATTGTATTTTTCTGTTTTTCCTTCAGTTCCTTCAGCTGTTTGTTTGAATAATCCTCTGTTTCCTTTATTTCTTTCAGTGATTTAAACATTTCCTCTCTAAAGGCCACAAACTGTTTGGCTGCAACTTCCTGTATTTCTTTACAGATGGCCATAATCTGTTTGTTTTTATCTTCCTCTATTTCTTTACAGATGGCCATAATCTGTTTGAGTTTATCTTCCTCTAGTTCTTTATGCATTTTATTTATTTCCTCTGTTATCCTCTTCATGAGCATAGATGGATCAATCCAAAGAGTAAAAAGGATCAATCCAAGAGGTGATCTATTTGTGGAAACAGTGACACAAGAAGATAATGCAAGAGTGTCTTCAAAGTACAGAAGACATTGAAACAAATTGCTACATTGATAGAATAAAACATGATAATAACAAATTAGGCCACCCAGCAACATACAACACACAAAATAACATTTAAAAAATGTGGACACTCTTATATAATCTGAACACCAACCAAGGACTGTGCATGGAGAGGACCAAGACTCCCTGATCAGATGTAGCCGATTGGCAGCTCAGTCTCCATGTTGGTTCCCAAGTAAGGGGAGCAAGGACTGCCTCTGTCATGAACTCAGTTGCCTGCTCTTTGATCACTTCCCCCTGGCGATGCAGTCTTGCCAGGCTGCAGAGGAAGAGGATCCAGGCAGTGCTGATGAGACTTTGATAAGCTATGGGCAAATGGCAAAGGAGGAGAACTCCCCATTTCAGTGGACTAAGGGAAGGGTATAGGGGAGAAGAGGGAGGGAGGATGGAAGTAGGAGCAGTTAAGGGAGAGGGATTGATAATGAATAAATTGTTTTAAAAAAGTGTGAACAAACTTTTATCTCAGGAATAAGTTGGGAAACCAAAATGATCAACAGCACAAAAGTCAGATACATGTGTGACCTTAGTGCATAGTGTTCATATGATAAAAAACATATGATAAAAACCTCAGGTATGTGGATGATCTGAATGCATAATGAGTATATGATACAATGGAGATGATAAAATAGTGAACATTAGTAAACATTAAAAATATAAAAGATGTGGCCTCTATGACCTACTTTTCAATCACCCCCTGGTGGGACTAAGATAGAGCAGAGATTGAGGGAATATCCAACCAAAGCATGAGTCAACCCGAGACCCACCCCCTGGAAGAGAGCCAACCTCTGACACTATTAAGTATAGTCTACAATGCTTACAGACAGTAGTTTAGCATAGCTGTAATCTGAAAGGCTCCACCCAGAAACAGATTGAAACAGATGCTGAGACTCACAGCCAAACATTGGGTAAACCGTAAAGAGTCTTGTGCAAAAGTAGGGGAGGGTTAAAAATGGAAGGACCAGGAGGGAACAAGAGCTCCACAAGAAGACCAGCAGAGCCAAGAAACTGGATACCACAGGAGTTTGCAGAGACTGAAGCACTAACCAAATGGACTGGACCTAGGTCCCCTACAAAGTTGTCGTAGATGGTTCATGTGGGTTTCTTAATAAGGAGAGTGGGGGCAGGTGGGGAGGACTGTCTCTGACATGGACACTGACGCCTGCTTTTTCATCACTTCCCCCTGCTGGGGCTGCACTGCCAGGACACAGGGGAAGAAGCTCTGCTCAACCCTGATGTAAATTGATGTGCTGAGGGAGGTTGGTGGGGGGTTGTTGGTATCCCTCTTTCTGAGGAATAGGGAAGGGAGGAAAAGGGAAAAACAGAGGGAGGGTGGGACTGGGAGGAGAAGAGGGAGGGGCTAAGATCAGGATGTAAAGTTAATAAATAATGACTAATTTAAAAGAGGATTTCAAATAAAAAGATATTTAGCATGGTAAACATTCAAGTTTTAAAAATTCTTACACCAGCGTAAGTAATCTGTGTGACAGATTCTGAACTACAATTGGTATAAGATCTAATCCATGAAAAAGATGTGATGGAAGTACAATAATAAATAATCATTTCTAAGAAGAAAGGTTTGGAAAGGAAAAATATGAAAGAGCTCAAATTCTAAAAGTAGTAAAACAAGGTAGCTTCAGGCACAAACACAAATGCAATAAGTGAAAATTAACACAAAGATGATCAACAAAATTAAGCACAAGATACTTAAATTAATAGATTCAAATGGAAGAATGCAGAGAGATTCACAGCAAGAAGCATTGCTAATGCATCTCCATAAAATGAGAGAGAGTAGATAAAGAGGAACACATCCTAATAGTAAATATTCAATTTGCCAAGATGACACTCTAATTTTATATAAGTCTATTGCAAACAGATGAAAAAGCTTGCACAATGTTAGTATCTGAAAACCAGACATATAACTAAGTTAATCTGTTTTACATGTACATAATTTTATATGTACATAATAAATAGATATACTCATAAAATATACAGTTTTTAATTATAACGGAAAAGATGCATCAAAATTGAGTATATCATGAGCACAGACGGGAACTACCAAGTAATTTATAGCATTTATGAGATACAAAATACATTTTATATCTTAGTTGAGTTAAGATAGAAATCTATAGCACACACATAATTACTTTTCAAACTTATGAAAATTTGAGTGCTGAAGAGATGTCTCAGCATTTAAGAGAACCCACTATTCTTGAAGAGGACATGGGTTTGGTTCCAAGAATCCATACAAGATGGCTTACAACTAATTGCTATTCCAGTACCAAGGACCCAATATCTTCTCCTGCTTCTACAGGAACCTGGACAAATGTTCTATACATAAGAACAAGGAAACAAATACACACAAACACATAAATAAAAATGGAAAAAAATTAAAGATATATTTTTTAAAATGCATGGATTTAAAACAATTTTATGAAAAGTGAAGAGTATAATAGCACAACAGCAATGAAGAGACAAGCATGTGTGGGCCACTAGATACCAACTTGCTTGGGTGGAACTGCATTACGTAGGTCACAAATTTAGAAATCCAGAAGGTCTGAAAAGCAGTGTTGTAAATGTCCACCTACAAAGTTAGATAAAAGAAATGATACTCTTAAAAAAATAGTAGAAATGAATACAGAAGCATAGATAGAATGTACTTGGAAATAAGATCCTGGCTTCCAGACATGCACAGTACCACTTCCAACTACTTTCCAACTACTCCTGACATTCTAAGGATGACTTTGGATTCCAGAGACATACAGAGCCAGCCTATGGTTCACAGATCTAATGTCTGGGTTGAGGAGACCTGCCAGACCACGGGATCACACACGTTAGAAACCTACACTTTAATTCCCTGCCTATAGGACTAACTGGGATATAACTAGCAGAGAAGAGCTGTAGGCTACTTGAGAAGATCCAGCACCAAGTCCACAACCTAGGCCTACCTTCACATGCCTCAGGAGCCCAGCTGGCTCCAGAAACAACAAGCCAACCAGATGGCTAAAGGCCAGCATAAGAACATAATCAACAAAAACCAAGACAATATGGAAGCAAGCTGTGGATCCCCACCTTAATAGTGGGAGGAGACTTCAACACCTCTCTCTCACCGATGGACAGATCAAAAGAGAAACTAGGGAAATAATGAAACAAACAGATGTCATGAATCGAAAGGACCTAATAGATGTCTATAGAACTTTTAAAAAAAAAAACACAAAAGCATATATCTTCTTTTCAGCACTGCAGGGAACCTTCTCCAAAATCTGCAATATAATTAGTTGGCCACAAAGCAAACCTCAATCAATGCAAGAAAATTGATGGTTCAACATACAGAAATCCATCAGTGTAATCCACCATACAAATAAACTGAAATTTTAAAAAATGAATTATCTCATTTGATTAAAAAAAAAGTGTTTGACAATGTCCAACATCCCTTCATGTTAAAAGTCTTGGAAAGATCAGAGATACAAGGCATATACATAAATACAATAAAGGCAATATACAGCATCTGTAGCCAAAATCAAATTAAATGGAGGTAAACTTAATGCAATAATGCTGAAATTAGGGACAATACAAGATTGCCCATTCTCTCTGTATCTCTTCAATACGGTACTTGGAGTCCTAGCCAGAGCAGTAAGACAAGTAAAGGAGATCAAAGTGATAAAAATTGGAAAAAAAGAAGTCAAAGAATCATTATTTTCAGATGATATGGTAGTATACATAAGTGACACCTAAAATTCCACCAGAAATAAACACCTTCAGCAAAGTGGATGGATACAAAATTTTTAAAAAAATCATAGCCCTCCTGTATTCAAACAACAAATTGGCTGAAACACAAATTAAGGAAACTAGACCTTTTTACAATAGCCAAATAATGTAAAGTATTTGGGTGTAGCTCTAACCAAGCAAGTGAAAGACATACATGACAAGAACTTCAAGTCTCTGGAAGAAGATACCAGAAGATGTAAGGGTGTCCCTGCTCATGCATCAGTAGGATTAAATAGTAAACATGGCTGTGTTACCAAAAGCAATCTACAGATTCAGTGCAATTCCCATGAAAATACCAATACAATTCTTTACAGACCTTGAAAGAACAGTTCTAAACTTCATATGGAAAAACAAACAACAACAACAACAAAAAATAGGAAAAACAATACTATACAATAAAAGGTACCTCTTCAGGAGGTACCTCCATCCCTGACTTCAAGCTATACTAGTGAAAAATAGTAAGAAAAATTGCATGGTACTGACAAAGAAATAGATTGATTGATCAGTGGAATTGAATCTAAGACCCAGAAATATACACACACAGCTATGGACAATTGATTTTTGACAAAGGAGCCAAAACCATACAATGGAAAATGAAAGCATCATCAACAAATGCTTTGGTTTAATTAGATGTCTACCTGTAGAAAAATACAAATACATTCATAATTATCACCCTGAAAAAAAATTCAATTCCAAGTGGATCAAAGACCTCAACATAAAAATGAGATACAATAAACCTATTATAAGAGAAAATGGGGAAGAACCTTGAATTCATTGGTACAGGAGACAATTTTCTAAACAGAACACTAACAGCACAGGCTCTAAGATCAACAAGTAACAAATGGGACCTGTTGAAACTGAAAAGCTTCTGTAAGGCAAAGAACACTATCAAAAGAACAAAAAGACAGTCTACAGATTGGGAAAAGATCCTCACCAGCCCAACATCCAATATAGGGCTAATATCCAAAATATATAAAGAACTCAAGAAATTAAACACCAACAAACAAAATAATCTAGTTAAAACATGTAAGAAATAATACGTTTCAATATAAAAATAACAAGGAATTTGGGATAAAAGAAAGTAATTTGTTGCCTAAAAATGAAAAGCCATCAACTCTACCTTAGGAAGCTTGTACCCATGTTTGGACACATCTTTTTCTTTTCATGAGATTCTTTCTATGAACATCCGTGTTTACAATCTATATTTAAATAAACAGTGTTTGTAAAAGGGAAAAAAAACACGTAGTATAGAGCTAAACAGAATTATCAACAGAGGACTATCAACAGCAGAGAAGTACTGTTGTTGGTTATTAATATTTATTATTGATTTATCTTTTAGTTAAGCAGCGGTTATTCCTAAACCAGCTGTATACCCACACAGAGACTAGGATTTATTTAATTAACATAGAGCACAATGCTGGGCAATAGTTACTCCATCCTAAACCTCCATTCCCGCATAGTTTCCTCCCATTTCCCACATTATACTTGCTTTTAGTCATATCTTAGGTCCGGTTCATCTCTCCTCATGGTTCCCAGTCCTCTCCTGCACATCTCTCCTTTCCTAGTCCCCCCACTTGCTTCTTCCTCCTCTCCTCGGGACCATGGTGTCCCACCCTATTCTCTCCATTGTTCTGGATTGTGGCTGGTTGTTTTATTGATAATACAGAGAACAAATGGTGGCATGTTTACGTGAGACAGGTGACTCAGAATAAACATCACAATGCAATGTTTGGATTGAAACCAGAGAGTGGGGTAGAGAAATAAGCATTCGAATAAACAAGGGTAAATTGTATGCATTCCACAAGGAAGTTATACCAAAAAAGTACTTAAAGAAATAATAAACACCCTTAGTCATCAGGGAAATGCAAATCAAAATGACTCTGATTCCATCTTCCATCTTTCAGAATGGCTAAGATCAAAAAGCGATAGCATGTGTTAGCAAGGATGTAGAGAAAGAGGAATACTCCTTCATTGCTGGTGGAGGTGCAAACTTGTACAACCACTTGGGAAATCAATCTAGTGTTTTCTCAGAAAATTGGGAATAGCTTGACCTCAAAACATAGCTATATCCTCCTGGGTCTATACCCAAAAGATGCTCCACCATACAAGGACACTTACTCAACTATGTTCAAAGCAGCTTTATTCATAATAGCCAGAATTTGGAAACAAGCTAGATGTCCCTCAAATGAAGAATGGATAAAGAAACTTTGGTATATTTACACAATGGAATACTGCTCAGCTATTAAAAACAAGGAAATAGTGAAATTTGAAGGCAAATGGATGGAACTAGAAAAGATCATCCTGAATGAGGTAACTCAGACCAAGAAAGACACACATGGTATGAACTCACTTATAGGCAGATTTTAGCCATATAATACAGGATAAATGTACTACAGTTCACAGACGCCCCAAAAGGTAAATACCAAGGAGGACCCAAGTGAGGATGCTTAAATCTCATTCTGAAAGGGAAATAGAATAGACAGTGTAGGTGGTTGAAGAATGGAAACAAGGTAAGAGAGGGATCACAGAGAGAAATGAGGGTGGATACCAGAACTGGGGAGACTTGGGATAGGAGACAGAGCCCACAGAGAGAAACAAACAAACAAAAACAAATAAACAAACAAAGGATCCTTGGCATCTTTGTGAAAAGCTGGGGACCTAACATAGCATAGGCTTTGGGGAGGATTTGAGGATGACTCTAGCTGAGACTCATAGTAGTGGGACTCATGAAGATTGAAGAGGCCACACTCTAACTAGACAGGCCCCCTAGTGGAGAGAGGAGAATAGTAGCCTACCCAGAAAAACTTCAACCAAAATTTATTCTTCCTACAAGGTGTGCAGGTATAAAGAAAGAGCAGTGATTAAGGGAATGTCTAACCAATGCCTGGCCCAACCTGAGACCCATCACATAGGAGAGAGGCAGCCCCTGACACTATTCATGATGCTTGCTATATTCACAGACAGGAGCCAAGCATAGCTGTCCTCCGAGAGGTTCCACCCAGCAGCAGATTGAGACTCAGCCAAACATTAGACAAAGAGTCTTGTGAAAAAGTGTGTCTGTGGAGGAAAAGTATAGAAGGACCTGGAGGTGCCAGGAATGCCACAAGAAGACCAACAGTCTCTTGCAGAGACTGAAACACCAACCAAGGACATTGCATAGACTGGACCTAGACTCCCTACACAGTTGTAACCCACGGGCCGCTCAGGCTTCATGTGGGATCCCTAGCAATGGGAGCAGGGCTGTCCCTGACATAGACTCTATTTCCTGCTTTTTGATCACCTCCCCCACCAGGACAGGATGCTCACCAGACTATAGGACATGAGGATACACTCAGTCTTTATGTGACTTGATGAGCTGGGTTGGGTGAATAAAGGGGTGCTCCCCTTTTCTTAGTAATAGAGGATGGAGGATGGGGGAAGAGGGAGGGTGGGTGCAACAGGGAGGAGAGGAGGGAGGAGACTATTATCGGGATATAAAAAATTTAAAAAGTCATTCATGAATTTTTCCTGAATTTGGCTGTGAAAGATTACTGGTGTGTGTGTGTGTGTGTGTGTGTGTGTGTGTGTGTGTGTGTGTGTGTGTTGATACAGTACAGGTGCACAGGCAGGTCAGAGGACAGCTTCAGACATCATTCCTCGGGTGCTGTTTATTTCCCTTTTGAGACAGGCACTTTTTCTTTCCTCTGCTTACCAAATACATTAGAGTGAATGCTTGCCATGTCCCAGGGATCCACCTGACTCCACCTTCTAGGTGTGGGGATTGCTGTTGCATCATCAAGCCCTGTTTTTCTCCTCCTTTTTATCATGGGTTGTGCAGATGCAATGCAAGTAGTTACTCCACTGGGATATCCCTGCAGCCTAGGCAATAGAGTAAAATATCTTTCCTTTCCCTTTTAAAATGTTTTTTTTTAATTAATTTTGAGATTCTGATTACAACATTCTTCTCTCTCCAAACCCTCCATTATAATCACTGCTACTCTCCTTCGCCTTCATGGCCTCCTTTTTCATTAATTGCTTTTATGTGTGTATGTGTGCATACAGACTATCAGAAACTATCTTTTTAAATTTACATATATGTACATATAAGTACAAGTGTGTACTTATGATTCCCTTTATTTATTGGTGTGTGTTGTTATGTTCCCCTCTCCCTTCTAAGTTTGTTAATTTTGGATATTCTTTCTCTGCCTTTTAGTTAATGGTGATAAGACTTTGTTAATATTATTGATATTCTCAAAGAATCAACTCTGTGTTTTATTGACTTTTTGTTTCTCTTTTTTATTTTCTGTTTTCATATGTGTTGTTAACCTCTTTGGTTTGAATTTTTCCTTGTAGGACCATCTGTTGGAATGGGTACATAGATAGACGCTGTTAGGAATAGGGATAGAGGAGGTGAACGGGAGGCCTAGGGGACTTGTTTTGTTGTAGTGCTAAGGGTATCCCTGAGAACTCAGTCATCAAGTAAGCCTGCCTTGTGGTTGACAGGAGGAGTCCATCTGAGCTGGAGGCCGAGACACAGAAATGAGGCAGCTAAGGAAGGCTGGTGGGGCAATGGTCTGTGGAACCCACAGTAGGCGTGGACAGAGCTGCAGCGGGTGTTCTCTTGCAGTGCTGGTGGTAACGCTGAGAACTGGGTCTGGGGTAACAACAAGAATTTCTTTTCAAGAAAAACACAGAAACTAATCAGATGCCTACATGAGGCTTACTATATAAAAAGGTATTTTTTCAGAAAGTATTAGAGATTTTGTGTTCTAAATCCTTTTCTTTTGTGCTTGTTATATTTTTTCCATGGCACTCACATACGTACTCTATAATATAACATCTTCATTTATCTTAGCTTCAGATAAAACCGACTTGGTGAAAAGAGAAAAGGGTTTATATAGAAATGAATTCAAATTAAGTTCAGTATTTACTTTCTTTGACTGTTTTAATCATATTTTTGCTAGTTCGAGGATTATGACAGTCATTCAAAAACCCATTTATAATTGTGCATGTGTCTGGAAAAGTAGTAATTTTTTTCTCCAAAGAAAATACTTTGATATTTGATCAGCCAAGTTAATTATCTTTTTAGATTCTACTAAATCTATAGAATTCTATAAAGAGAAAATGTGAATATTTGTCTAGGATACCTATCCCAGAGGTACATATCCCAGAGCCCCAGCTTTTTTAAAGATTTTGTCAATCTAGCATATTTGTGCTTTAAAATAATTTAGCTGACAATCACTTTGGTCATCTGCTATTTCACTTTCAGCCATTGGGATTTCCACACTCTTGAACTGAGTGAAGGTTCTTCAGTTGGAAGAAACAAAGAGTCATAGGTGTTTCCAGTTCCTGACTTAACACTTTTTTTTCTTCATTACAACCTTTTAACAGATGTTTAATCACACTCTAATATTTATTATCCAGTTTCCATCTATACCAAAAAATTGCCTAAGCTCCAATTTTTGCTAACACTAACTCTGGACTCCCTTTTCCTTCACCTTCAGGACAACAGCGTTATTGCTAAAGTGTCTTGAAATATAGTATTTCATAAGGGAAAGGGATCTAAAAAACTGGCAAATGAATCCCTGTCTAGTGCAGTCCCGACTTGCCCTACTAGAGGACCCACTTGAAGCCTAAGATGCCCATCAGCTGCTTCTTTGTAGGGGGTCTAAGTCCAGTTCATGTTTGGTCTTTGGTTAATGCTTTAGTCTCAGCAAACTCCTCTGGGCCCAGATTACTTGGTTCTTGACAGGCCCCAGGGGTAGAGGACATGTTCAATCCTGATGCATTTAGATGGAAAAGAGAGCTCCCTTTTCTGATGAAAAGAAGAGGGGGCAGAGATACAGAGGGAGGGACTGGGAGGGGAGGAGAGAAGGGGCTACAAGGATGTCAAGTGAAGAAAATAAATAAATGAGAAAAAAAAAAAGAAATATAGTATCTCCAGGATCCTTATTCTCTTACTCAGTGGTGATCAGTGTCAATTTCAGTACATTTGGCTCAAGAACATCTGCTTTGCATTGGGTACTGCCTATGTAAACTCTCAATACACAATGTCCTTTGAGAACTTCGCAGGATTTTCAATAGGTATCCTTATCCTAATACAGACTGGTAAAATTCTAGCCTAATTTCCGTGTCACTTAATTTTCATCCCCTCCAGTCTGGACTGTCTTCTTGACTACACTGTTACTGAGGCTAAATTTAAATGTTGCTCTTCATCACTTATTTCCCCCAATTCTGCATGACATTTTCAGGAAGACTTGTCAACTAAAATTCAGAGATGCCTCTGCATCTTTCTACCTATTTCCATCACTTGTGTCTTCACCACTACACTAGATGAAACCACATATCCTAGCACATTCTACACAAATAGTGTCTTCAGTTTTCTGATTACTGTTCATTATTTGTCACATTCGATCTAGAATAGCCCCGTTCTTGTAGTGAATTTCAAACTATTCATTTACCCAAGATGAATGTCTGAAATGAAAACGAAATCTACATCTATTGGCTTGAACAACAAGCCTGTCAAAGATCACATCTGCCTACTGTAATACATTTTTTTCTTTCTTTTTTTTTGCCACAAACCAATCCCATTATGGCTTTCTCTTTCTCCTTTGTTAACTGAAAATTCTGAAACCCTTAGATGGGCCTCCTGTGATCTCCCATCTACAGTATATCTGCTGAAGTAACTACCACTATGCATCATTGTCACTACCGTTATTAATATCTTTAGTTTTTCTTTTTCTCTCCTTTGGTACTACAAACCTAATGCATACTTCAACAAAGCAAGAGGGTGGGCACTTTATCCTATATTCTTCAATAGCTTCTGCTTAAGTGGGCACAATAAAAAAAATTAAAACCATGTTTCAGTCCATACATGAACTTGGCATTCTCCAGAAGTAGGAGTGCAATAGCCTAAACCGTTTAATGGAACTTCACTGAAGTTGATTTATAAATCTTTACGTGTAGTTCGCAAAGTTCTCTCTCATCTTAGAGAGTCCATAAAACATGAATTCCAGGCTTGTAGCCTTGGAAGTAGCCAATTGTGAATTTTTTATCTTAGGGAAGGTGGTTTTTAAAATATTTGCAAATGAGCAATTTTATAAGCATTCCAGGTTATTGTAATAAAATTATTTAACTGACATATTGGAAGTTTCTACAGTCTGACATGTTAGTCTTAAAAATTAATGCCTACAGAAGGATTGAGGATTTTTTTTCTAGTTTTCATCTAGTTATTTTCATCTGGGAGTTTCTGGCTGACTTAACATTCTTGATGACTTACTCTTGGGTAATAAAATCACGTATCAACACATACTCTGAGAAGCACATAGTTTAGGAAAGATAGTAATTTCCTAGTTATAAAATGCAAAATTAAGACAAATTATATTATCATTCATATTTTTACCTTTCTCCTGCCACTTTGGAAAATTAAATGAATTTAAACTAAACTTGAATGAAACAATAAAGCACTCCCAAGGCAAGTTCCCATGTGTTGAGTTTTATGTCAAAACCCCTTTTACAGCAGAGTTATAAACTCAGACTGAAACTTAGACTAGACCTCTACAGACTCATTGTGTAAGAATTATGGTCACCAGCAATGAGGAAATAATATGTTCTTAGTTGCCAATATTTTTATCTTTCTAAAATAGGGGCTGGCTGTTTAAAAATCAATATCCACATTTTTATATATCACTTAGTTATTACACAGTATTTTTCTCCACAGATATGGAAAATGCTTCATTCAGTAATAACATTATGTAAGCAGAAGTTGTTACATGACTTACAACTGGCCCTAAGAGTAAATTGAATCTTTTAAAAAGAACAAGAGAGAGAAAGAAAGCAAGAATAACAATAGAGGTAATCATTGTACAAACTCAAGAACATGAAAAATAAACACCAAACAGACCTTTAATTGGCACCAACGTACCAGTTAATATATTTTCATGTAGCTCTGAATTCAAGAAGTAATTTTGTATTAATATTTTATTCAGAAGAAGTTATTGTTTGTATTAAAATGCAATACCAGGCTATTGTCTAAGAAACGCTGATTTAGTTATAGGAGAATACCCAAGTATAACATTGATACTGTAATGCTCATTTAATTTACATAAGTTTTGTGGAACATTGGCAAAATGACAGACATCATCTGAGGCAGCAGCTCAGTTTGAATCTAAGTTCTTTCCTTCATAATGGATTCTCACCAAATAAATTTCTCCCCTCTGTTGCAGTACTTTGTTTCTCTCAAGGACATTTTTATGTCTGCTTGTAGTTTAATTTGTTGGCATTGTTGTGCCTTGTCTTCTTTTTCTCTTGTGGTTTAGTAAATTATAGCAGTTTTCTCCTCTTCTAAAGTTAATTATAGGAAATAAATGTATTCCATGTATTTCACTGAACACTATTTCTAAAAATGAATTTCTAAATTCTCAAGCAATAAAAACTAATGATGTTTGACTATGGTGATTGAAATGATATTTAACAGGATAATTGTTTTTACAAGTTCTTACTGTACTTGCCAAAGATTTTAATATTTGAAATATGTCTAGCATTCTTCTGCAGATGGAATAAGTGGTCACTTCTTTCTTGGTTAAGATTTCTGTTGCTCTGAAGAGACACCACAATCATAGCAGCTCTTACAAAGGAAAACATTTAATTGTGGCTGGCTTACAGGTTGAGGTTTGTTCTATTATCATCATGGCAGGAAACATGGTAGCATGCCAGCAGACATGGTCCTGGAGAAGCAGCTACGAGTTCTCCATCCGGATCTGCAGATACCAGCAACTGACAGTAATACACTGGCCAGGCTTGAGCTTCTGGGACCTCAAAGCTCACCCCCTAATGACATACCTCCTACAAAATACCACACCTACTCCAAGAAGGCAACATCCATAATAGTGCCACTCCTTATGGGCCTACGTGAGTTATTTTTGTTCAAATGACCACAGCATCTTCACACCTGCACATTATTAAAAGTCTTCCCCTAGGTGGAGAATCCACAGATCTGTTTGCATTCACATGGCATGGATGACAGTAGAACTTCAGAGTATCTCTACCAAGGTTATTTTCCTAGTCATATTCGTTGTTACAGTACGGTGTCTTGTGATGTCTTACTTTGTTATCTTCTCAAAACTTGGTAAAAGTTCTGTTATATAATTGGTATAACGTGAATCTGTGTGTATGCCCACTGGTAATCTCATGAGGCTCCAATGGATAGTTACAATGCAATGCTCAAGCATGGCCCTTGTTAAATAATGAATTACAAAATAAAGTTAAAAGTTATGAACTGTGTATCCCAGCCGTGTCCCGATCCCTCATTCCCTCCCAGTCCCTCCCTCCCTCCCTCATCTCCACCGTGCCCCTTTCCAAGTCCACTGATAGGGGGGACCTCCTCCCCATTCATCTGATCCTGTTTTATCAGGTATCTTCAGGACTGGCTGCAAAGCCCTCCTCTGTGGCCTAACAGGACTGCTCCTCCCTTCGGGGGTGGGGAGACCAAAGAGCCAGTCATTGAGTTCCTGTTAGAAATAGTCCTTCTTCCCCTCACTTTGGGAAACCAATTGGTTACTGAGCTACCACAGGCTACATCTGACACGGCTGGGATACAGAGTTAATAAAATGTAACTGATAAAAAAATAAAAAAATAAAAATTAAAATTAAAAAAAAAGTTATGAACTGGGAAGATGGACTGGAGAGGATGATAGAGGGTGTTGATAGAAATGGAATGGAGATGCTTGATAATGTGAAGAGAATAATCAGAATATATTATATACATACATGGAGTACTCACAGAACAAAAATATTTGATTAGATTATAAATGAGCTAATTTCTTAAGTTTTTACTCTGATGTCTATATTGTTTTCAAACATAATTTACCTCACAACTGAGGTGTTAAACCAGAGTGGAGAAATGTAACTGTCCTGACAAGAATGAAGATTTTTGAGAACACTATTGAGACAATGTACCACAGCCCAGTGCTAGCCAGAGGTAGTGCTTATCTGATGGAGGAAGTTTTTGTACTTCTGACAGCTGGTCAGGCTCTTGCAGCAGAGCTTGGAGAAAAGATGATGGATGGAGCCACCCTCTGACGATAACTTCCTGTTTATGTGTCTTGTTTCTACCTATACCTAAAGCTCATCTAAATGCCCTGAACATAGACTTGAGGGTAAAAGGGCAGATTTGCTCCTTTTCCAGTATGACAAACCACAGGGAATATTCATCATAATTACTTGTTTGTTTAACCAACATTCTCCTCAGAGAACATATGGCTAAAACCATTAGTTGAATATCTGAAGTAGAGGATGATGAGATCCTTTCAGTGATGTCACCAAATTCTAGAATATGGGAAAATCAGTCTGGGACTGAGCTGAGGCCTCCTTCTCTGTTTGGTTTCTGCTGTAGTGCTGGACATACCATTCAGAGTGCCTGTGGTAAATTGTCACCAACATTTTTTTTTAATATGTGGATCCTGTGAATTACATTGCCAAAATTCCAGGAAAGATGCCTTACTCTTGTTGGAGTGATATGTATATTATAGGTGCCAACAACAATTCCCCAGTAAGAGTTAAATCCGGTTCCACCAAAGAAAGTGACATTTGGCACTATAGGCCAGAATAAGAATTTGGCTCCAGTGAAGAAGCAAGTATAGTTGTTGAATGAATGTTATATGGGTGCTTGATTGTCTCCAAAACATTTATGATTATTCTTAACCACCTCTTTACTGCACCTGTATTACTTGGTTATAGGGAAGAATTTTTTAAAATTGATGGTGGTTACTGACTGGTTAAATGATTGAGAATAAGTGATTGTTGAAGTAACCTGGATGCCCAATTCTCATAAAAATATTACTAACATACTATCTTTTCAAAGACAGAAGGGACATTGTGTAAGAGAAAAAAAAGGGCTGTATATGAGGGTCAGATGAAAGGTATGGCAGTTGTAGTATGGGTTTTTATTTTTTCAGTGCATAACATGATTATCTCATCACCGTTTTAAAGTAGAGATTTCTTTGTTCAAGTAATCACAGCAATTAATATAACAGATCAATACAGCTACACAGATTAATAAAAATGATCCTTGCTCTAGTGACATGCATTTAGTAGAAAAAAAGAGAAGGTTCACAAGACCCTTAATGAGTCATTATTCTTTGCTATCTCAGTAGCATGTGATCTTCGGAGATGCTAGATTATATAAAATAATGAATGATTAACTGAAAGATAGACTCCATGATGAAGTTTTATTAGATTGCCATACATATTGGGGTGGAGTTTCAGAGTAAAATAGCTGTTTTGGTGTCATCCACATTCCTATAAATAATCTGTCCCCTTTAGTATGGAAGTAAGCACAATAAATATGTTTGTTCAGTATCTTAGATTTTTATAGAATCCTTACTTTGGCCTGTCATAGGAGTCCTATCTGAAAGGTACAGATATTTTTTTTTTCATGTCTTTGTGTGAGGAATGTGTTTGTGATACAAGTAATAAATATACTAGCTTAAGCGAGTAAAATCAAAGCATATAAGCAAAAATATCTTCTGTTAAGAAGATATTTAACAACCTTTAGTCAAAACTTATCTTGCCACTACCAGTTAATTGAATATAAATAAATTTATATACATATCAAGACAATAAATCAGAATAATTTGAATATTATTCTTATGTAATTTCCTAGCTTCCATTTTATTTTAGAACAAATATTATATACCCCCAATGTTATTTTAGGTGTCACATAAGAAAAAAAATATAAAGGCTAATACTTGATGATACAATCTTAGTGAGAGAGAGATAATATAGGATCACTGTAGTTGTATGATAGGCAGATGATTGTTTTTCATAGCTCTAAACTTGTTAGATCAGTATTGGTGCTCCTGAAAATTTTCTAGATAAAAGCTAGGCTGCAGAAATGATAAAAGTTTTATGCTTGTCTACATCAATCATTTGAATGTCATGAACTTATAAAAGGATATAGCCAAAGGCTTCTATCACTAGCTTCTCTTAGAAATCATTATTGTACCATTAGTTGCTTGAGACTGAAGGTTATTACATCTAAAATACTTATTGAACTAACCAAATAAATCACCAATACAATATTTATATCAGAAGTGCAAATAAGCCATTAATTACATGTGTTAATGTTGCCTTAATTTAGATGGGTTTTGGAAGTGTAACATGAAGGTCTTTGAGCCTGCAGGTCTTCAGAGAAACCAGAAATGTTAAGCATACAGACTTGTCTTTCCAGTGGAAAAAATGAAAAACAAACAAACAAAAAAACCCAACTGATCTTTCATCCATAAAGCTGAAAACTGGAAGTGGTTAATAGCCTGGAGATCTGCTTTATCTCGTGGGTCAAGCCATATCAAGCTCCTGCAACCAGAACTGGAGGTGGCTAGTAATCTAAATGAACTTTACAGCCAAAGCTTCCTCAAGCACCCACAACCAAGACCAGAGGTAGCAAATAGCCCAAATAAACTTTATGCTGTCTGTGTGACTGAGACCAGGGCAGTCCCTTAGGCCCTTAAGTGGTATAGGTAGTCCTTCTCTAGAACCCATCTTCTTGGAAGAAATGGCACATACCGTGAGTTGAGATTCAATGCAATTATGCTTTCTTGTGCAATGGGAATTGTCTTACACCACATAACTTTTTCCCCCCAAATTAAACTGGAATCAAGTACATTGGGAATACACCACCTATTTTTAGACTACCCAATGTTTGATCCAGATTGATGGAGTCAATCTGCACTGGGTTTTCATTCTTACCTTTTCATGTGGTTTTCTTTCCTGGGTGACACCTGCAGGAACCTCCTCAAGTGTGTACATTGCAGTTACTCAGAAGAAAAGACAGATTATATAGCCAGTATTACTCTTATCTATTATGAAACAGAATGTAATTATGACCCAGCTTTTGGAAGTCAGTGCTGAGCCAATCTAGAATAGATAATTGATTTACTTTGGAAAAACAACTTACTAAATTAGTATAATGAAATGCCTATGTCTGCATACATTATGAGGTAAATGAATTTGTTTAGCGAGTACTGGCTCAGCTCTGATGAAGATCGCATGGAAGATGGCACCATGCCAGGAATAACTGTGAGGGATAAATCAAATGGCAAGTCAGGAAACCAGAGGGTGGGTAGGAACCCATCTTTGTATAGCTTTCTGAATGAGGGGCTACTAAGGCCTTGAAATAGTTACTTAAACTCATCTGAGAATAGTATCACCACATACTCAAGTCCTTTTTAACATTAGCGCCTTGAATGCTGAAAGGCAGACCAGAGCCAAGTCTTTGTCCATATTAAAAACATAGCATTGTACTTTTTGGATCTTTTTCTTTTCTATATGAATGAATAATGCTTCAGTTTATTTTTATCTCCAAATCTAACCTTCTAACTTTATACTGTAATACTGACAGAAGTACTTGAATACCATTTTGTCAATTGTATAGATGATTCTATTCCCAGCACAGTTGCTTCCATTGCTTCACCCGTTAAGATATATAACAAAATTTTGATGCTACAGAGTGAGAAGCAGAACAGATCTTTTAAGAGCTCTCAGCACTCTCGGTCCTCAAGTCCTGTCACCTGCGGATATCTACCTGTAGCCATTTGTGCTTCTTTGGGGTGACCTGTTCCTATGCCCCAGCTTCAGCCACTGGTATACTCCAAAGGGACCATCCACTCCCCATTCACTGGAATGCTAACCTTGCTGATTGATTTCTCCCAGCGGCTTGGGCACCCCACTGATCAACCTCACCTTTACCTCTAGTGCTACAACCCTTGATTCTGAGTAATTGCAGAAAAAACATGTGTGGAAGGTTCACTCATGTAGTAGGAACCTGCTCCTTTCTCTAGCTAAGCTATAGCCAATCTCAATGCCCTAATCGTATATCACTACTTAGTAACTCCAAGTTAGGAATCAATGGATTCCTAACTTCCCTAGCTGGATTTGTAGCAAATAAGATCTAAATGTCCAGTCAGTAAAAATGATACTTATAATAGGAAAAGGACTAAGAATATCCTAACCCCTGATGCCCAGGCCCCATTACAAAAATACAACAGAAGAAACTGAAAGAACGTGTTGCTTCCAGAAACTACTACTGTTATAATGATAATCCCTGAGGAAATCAGCTTAGAAGACGCACTGAGCTAAAATAGCAATTATAAATATACTCAAAGGACTCAAAGGGGATATGGATAAATGTTAGAATGAATGCTAAGAAAACACAAACATTTGAATGGAACAATGGAGACAATCTAAAATTCAAAAAGAGAAAGCAATGAGCAGGATTTTTTTTGAAGGAAACCCAAATTAAAATAAAACTTGAACTAGAAATAGAACCACCTCAGACGTCTGCCTATTGGGATCCCTGGGTAAGCACAGTAGCAGTGAGCCATGTGGTACACTCTGTGTCGTATATGCTCCATCAGTGGGACCACAGCCCTACCAGTTCTCAGATGTCTCAGGCCATCAGAGCACACTCCACCAGCAATTTCCAACCTGTCCTGTCCTCACAACAAGCCTAGCAATGGAGAGTTCCTCCTTGTCCCCGTCTCAGGCCATTCCCTGCCCATACCTTAGCCTCCATTCCCAGAGGTTTGTGGCCACTGGGAACCAGACATGTGAGACTTCTATACAACAGCCCCCTGGCTACTGGGTGCCACTGAGCAAACAGCATCAGTGAACCACATGGTATGCCCTGCCCCTTGCACAATCTATCTATGGGACCATAGTCCTACCTGCATTCCCAGACAACTTCCTGAACAGAACACTGGCTCTAAGAACAACAACCAATAAATGTGACCTCACGAAACTGAAAAGCTTCTGTAAAGCAAAGAACACTGTCATCAGAACAAGACGACAGCTTACAGACTGGGGAAGGATCTTCACCAACCCTATATCAAATAGAGGGCTAATATCCAGAATATATAAAGAACTCAAGAAGTTAAAGAGCAACAATTAAAAATTAAAAAATGAGGTACAGAGCTAAACAGAGAATTCTTGACAGAGGAATATCGAATGGCAGGGAAACACTTAAAGAAATGTTCAGTGTCCATAGTCTTCAGGGAGATGCAAATCAAAACAACCCTGAGATTTCATCTTACACCCATCAGAATGGCTAAGATCAAACACTCAAGTAACAACACATGCTGGAGAAGATGTGGAGGAACGAGAGCCCTCCTGCATTGCTGGTGGGAATGTAAACTTGTACAGCCACTCTGGAAATCAATCTGGCGCTTTCTCAGACAATTAGGAATAGTGCTTCCTCAAGACCCAGCTATACCACTCCTAGGCATATATCCAAAAGAGGCTGAAGTACACAACAAAGACATTTGCTTAACTATGTTCAAAGCAGATTTATTCACAATAAACAACAAACAACCCAGATGTTCCTCAACTGAGGAATAGATACAGAAATTGTGGTACATTACACAATGGAAAGCTACTTAGCAATTAAGAACAAGGAAATCATGAAAATTGCAGGCAAATGGTGAAAACTCTAAAAGATCATCCTGTGTGAGGTAAACCAGAAACAAAAAGACAAACATGGTATAAACTCACATATAAGTGGATATTAGCCACATACTATTGGATAAACTTACTAAAATATATACTCTTGAAGAAAATAAACAACAAGAAAGACCTAAGGAAGATGCTCAATCCTCATTCAGAAGCACAAATGCAATAGACAGCAGAAGCAGAAGAAGATATAGCACAGGACAGGAGCTTACTCCAGAGGGCCTCTGAAAGACTTTACTCATAGAGGTAAGTAGAGACTGAGACTCTAGCCAAACTTTGAGCAAAGTGCAGGGAATCTCAAGAAAGAAGGGGGACATAGAAAGACATAGAGAGGACAGAAACTCCAAAAGCAGACTAACAGAGCCATAAAAATAGAGGCCCGGGGTGGGGGTCCCTAAAGGGAATGATACCCCATCCAAGGACAATGCATGGAGAGGTCCTGAAATTCAAGCTCAGTCTCTGAGTGGAGGTCCTTAGTAAGGGGATCAGGGACTTTTTCTGGCATGAACACAGTGATAGACTCTCTGATCACCTCCCTCTGGGTGGTACAGCCTTGCCAGTCCACAGAGCAAGACAATGCAAGCAGTCCTGATAAGACCTGATAGGCTAGGGTCAAATAGAAGTGGAAGAGGACCTCCCATATCAGTGGACTAGGGGAGGGGCAGAGGGAAAGAAGATAGGTGGAGGGTAGGTTTGGGAGGAGAGGAGGAAGAGGGCCACAGCCAGGATACAAATTGTATAAATTGTGATTAATGATAATAATATTTTTTAAATTTTTTATTTAACTTTTATTAATTACACTTTATTCATTTTGTATCCCCCCATAAGCCCCTCCCTCCTCCCCTCTCGGTCCCACTCTCCTCCCCTCTTTCTGCATGCATGCCCCTCCCCAAGTCCACTGATAGGGGAGGTCCTCCTCTCCTTCTTTCTTATCTTAGTCTATCAGTTCTCATCAGAAATGGCTGCATTGTCAGAGTTCTAGGTTATCTCCATGAATAGTCCTTGGTTGGAGTATGAGTCTCTGGGAAGTTCCCTGTGTTCAAATTTTCTTGTTCTGTTGCTCTCCTAAAAAAAAAAAAAAAAAATTAAAATCAAAAAACGAAAAAGAACTTAAATGATCAAGGTAGTAAAATTAAAAGAGCATATCATTAAAACACTTATAATTATGCCCAAAATCTTTATTAATCTATGAAAAATTATAGAAGAATTAAAATATAATTCAAAAGAAAATACTTCAGCTGAAATTGTTTACAGATTAGGTTTAACCACAGAAACAGAAAATACACAAAGTGAGGGCTTGTAGAGTCAGCTTAATTTCAACAAAGACAACATAGTCAAAACAGAGATAAATGTCAATAAATTTCACTGAAATAACCCAACAAATGCATGAAGAAAAATGAACCTCTATCTATATATTGATATTCAGGTTCATTTGACACATGTTTAGACTAAAACTTCAGAGCTAAGCCTATTTATCTTCTTGTAGGTAATAGAATATATTCCATCGTTGTGAAAGCCAGTATTTCTAAGATAAACAAATGATCATAAAAAAATAAGTACAACTATCTTCCTTAGGATTAAAATATTCACATCAAAAACACATTTAGGAAATTGTAAATGTTAGCTATGGACCAGAAGCTAATACTTTCAGATGATTCCAATATATAATATTCATAAACAGACAAAGATAATTTCCTGTGATCATGTGGTATTTATGAGAAGTTGAAGCAGTCTTCATGCATGGAATATGAGGAAATATCCTCTGGGATGATAAATTTTATTTTTATTTCATGCTTGATTTAGGTTATAATACTGCCTACATCTATCGAGACTTTAATTATATTCTTAGGTATATAAATTACAAAGCATATTTTTATCTTAATAGAAATTTGAAAACTATAAGTATATCACTAATGACTTGAAATCCATGGTTAAGCCATTTTATGCCCGTGATTGCCAGTCAGGGGCACTTTACTTTGGTAGGCTGTTTAGTATCCAATTGTCATGACTTGGTGAGGTGTTGGTAGACTGGCTACAGGCCTGCGTGCTGTAGAAAATGGGAGGGGTTCTGACAAGGCAGGGTTATTCAGCACTTTGTGCCAATATTGTGTTCTCTGTAAGCACTGTGTGAGATTTAAGCTATTTCTACTGTCCTACAAATACAATGAGCTATAGGTACTCACTATAGACATTCGCAATTAACTATTATGAGAACACATAAGAATCACAATGTTTCATATACTATCCATTAGAGCATCCAGATTCAGTAGAATGTGATAGTTTTGTTGGGTTTTGATATGTGCATGAAACATGTCAGAGTCAATGACAATGGAGCACTTACTGTCTATTATATCAAAAGTGCCCAGTTTCCTTCCTCTTTGAAACAAGAAAGGAGCAACTGGAATGATGCATTCTAGCCAACATATCTCCTATGATTTCTTCTTTTCTAATTTGGCAGTATCTTGCACATAAAAGAGCCACCAAAGACAGTCAAAATGCCTAAAGAGACACAGATTTGCTCCACATTTTCTCCTCCTCTTCCTTACACTATTTATGGAACTTGCTTTATGTTTGTAATTTTGTGTTATTACATCTTCTTTATGTAGTTATAATTGCTTACACTGGAGAATTCCACCCCTACCATATCATTTATTTAAGTGTGATCGTCTCAGCCTTAAAATAACACTGTGCCTATGTGATTACTGGCGTTTTCCTCAGGACACTACAGAAATGTATTCAATCCACCTCTCCTTACTCATACATTTGAAATCACAGTTAGTTGGGAGTATTAGCTCAATATCTGTTATTTTTCACCAAGTAAGAAAGTAAAAATTTAATTTTTAGGTTCAGCAGCTCAGAAAATCCGGGCTAAACATACAGGTACTTTATTCCAGCATACTGAATCCACCTATCACTAACTCCTGTGTCTCCTTTTTCATTAACCATTTTCTCTTTGTCATGTTATTATCCCTTTTCCCTCCCTGACTTTCCCAAGATTATTCATCAGTGAAGACGTAGATGCAAAAAATATCCAACTTCAGGATCCTACCAACCACAATGCTGAAATACTCCTAAGAACAGAACTCACAATTTATTATTATTCCTCATAAATCTTAATTCTACTATGAACTTCCAGACACAAGATAAAATCCTATCTATAAGATCATATGAAATCATAGTTTTCAGTATCTAATCCCATGATTCTGATATACACAGGATAAAGCAATATTTCTGCTGTATCTCAAGCTCCTGTCACCCACTAAGCACACTAGGACATCATCTCACTTATTTCTTCATTTTATTTTATTTTTTATTTTTGTCTGCATGCTTTGAAAGCATATGTGTACACTGTAGGCCCATTGTGTGGAGTGGATGCGTATGTGTGCTGATGTGTATACTGATGCCACAGATAAATGTTGAAAGCTGTTCCACTGTAGCCATAGACTTCAATTTTTGAAATGATTTTTACTGAGACCTGGAACTCATCCTATAGCCTATCCTCATCTGCTTTCCTTTTGCTGGGATTACAAGCACAAACCACTGTGTTCAACTTCTTATGTGAATGCCCATGACTAAACAGTAGGGTTTTTGTTTGTTTGTTTGTTTCAGCAACCAGTTTAAAGTACTGAGCCATCTCCCAAACTCCTGGCAGTCTCACATTATTCATAGCATACTGTTATGTGGATTCTAATTCATATTGATGTTTGACTCAAGAAGTCAAATCTTTCACCAAGCATACAGGGTACTTTATCAGATATCTAATCAAATTTCCACTGTGGAAAGTCCATTTTCTTTTGCAAAAAGGCTTGGTTGTTCTCTTTCTCTGTGTTTCTTTTGCTTGTATTTGTCATTGATTTTCTAGATCTTATGTCTAGGAAATGTTGGAATGTTATTTCTATGGTGCCCCATCCCTCGGGGCTTCAACGGGGTTCCTAAGGTAGAGAGATTGGAAGGAATGGGGAAAAATGGAACAAGAGACACAAGAAATGAAAGCCAAGTCTGTTCATCTGATCAAGGCTTCCGTTTATTAGAAATTTTCAACCAAGGACCATGTATGGATATAACCTAGAACCTCCACTCAGATGTAGCCTGTGGTAGCTCAGTAACCAATTGGTTTCCCAAAGTGAGGGGAACAGGGACTATTTCTAACAGGAACTCAATGACTGGCTCTTTGGTCTCCCCACCCCCGAAGGGAGGAGCAGTCCTGTTAGGCCACAGAGGAGGGCTTTGCAGCCAGTCCTGAAGATACCTGATAAAACAGGATCAGATGAATGGGGAGGAGGTCCCCCCTATCAGTGGACTTGGAAAGGGGCACGATGGAGATGAGGGAGGGAGGGAGGGACTGGGAGGGAATGAGGGATCGGGACATGGCTGGGATACAGAGTTAATAAAATGTAACTGATAAAAATAAATAAATAAATTTAAAAAAAAAAAAAAGAAATTTTTACCCAACTTATATAGGGAGAAGGCAGGAAAGGGGGAAGGTTAATCTACTGCTGCAGGAAATAGGAAGAGTGCTTTCATGGGTTAAATATTGCACCTGCAAGATGCCGTAGGATGTTTTCTTAAGCTATCTCACGGATGCTCTAAAACTAGCAGACGGATGTTCTCACAATTTATCACCCATGATTTCAGGTCCTAGGTAACTCTTCAACTAAATAGCTTTAGGTCTCCATTAAATGACCTTTGCTCACTACTTGGCTTTGGCTTCAGTAACTACCTTTGTCTCCACTAGATAGCTTTGACTTTGGCTTCCATAGATAGCCTTGACTCATTAATTGACTTTGGCTTCCGTAGATACCTTTGTCTTCACTAGATAGCTTTGGCTCCCGGCACTATGGAACTTTCTTGTTTGCAAAATCTGCAAACTAAGGTGTTGTAGCACTGACCCCTTTGTTTTCCCTCTCACTGTACTTGAGATTTTGATATAAAATGATGTTATAGCAGCCAAGTACATTTTAGGTAGGCGATTAAGGGAAACTTTAACCTGTACTCATTTAAGTCTGATATTTAGTGTGACGTTACTTCTATGGAATTGCTAAGCCAGTAAGTACCTGCTGCCCCAGATAGTCTCTATACTGATTCTTCTGCAAAAATATGCTGTCTCCAAATATCGCTTATATAGGGGAAACATTATTCAAGCTGCCATAAGATCACCTTTTTATAATTAGTTAGTAATAATAAAGCACTAGATTTTATGAATGTATTATTACATTCTCTAGCAGTCCTTAAGAGGCTGGCTTTCTATGATGCTCCCAGTGGGCTGTTATTAAAGAGGGTACAGTGCTTGTAGACTAAAAGGCAATTCAGAATTTATTTTTTTGGCCTTGATTTCAAGTTGTGTTTGTTACCCTAATGGCAGCAAATGAAAACAGTTCATCTGGAGGATTGAGGTGTCTCCCTGAGCTTTAGGTTGCACTAGAAGTTTGTAGACGTAATACAATTGTCTATAAATTCAGAATACATAAAATAATAGCAGTTATTTGCTAAAATGAAGAATTACACATAGAACCACAAACTATTGATTCAAATAAAAATATGAAACTGGTCAGGGGATACTAAGAATAAGAATTAAATGGATGTGCTGAGCAACAGAATATATATTAGTGAGTAAAGAACTGGTAAGTTAAAACAAACACATGCATAAAGATGAGATAGTGGAGGTACATATTTTATAAAGATGTTAAATGCATAAAAACAAAACAACAAAACAGAAATCAAAAACAAACAAAAAATGAGGAGAAAGACCATATCTACCATTGTCCAGTCAAAGCAAGCCTTATTAAATACTGGCCAGGAGGATGGACAGTGGCCAAGTTCATACCCAGGACTCCCAGAGAATGGCTCTGAATTAGGTGATTCAGGTGTTCATGAAGGCAGAACCCGTAAGGCTATATGGTACTTCCACTTTCATTCAATTCAGGGCTGTGGTACTTTCTGCAGTTCTCTAATCGGGGGCAAGCGTAGATGCTGAGGTACTTCCTGCCTATATACCCCTCAGCTACATGTGATCAAGCACATTCTGTGCAGTTGGAGCAACCCCAACCTTGTTCACTGAAGTGAAAACATGTGGCCTGCTTGTGATCTTACATGAAAAACAGCTCCCAGCATTCCAGGAACTTATCTATTATCTTGAGCAAGTGGAGCTTACAGGTTAACTTTCGCTCTGACGATGTCTGAGAGTGAGAATGCGTGTGTTGTGTACATGTATGTGTGTTTGAGTGTGGGTGTATATATGGGGGTGCACATTGTATGTGGTAGCCATAGTTCATTCTTGATTTCAAATTGGCTGCTAAAACAAAGGTATTCTTAAGACACCGACATTAAATGGAAGAGATTTGCTCAAAATCTGATCTTAATTCCAAAGTCTTGTGCCTAGTAATGTACATATTTTTCAGAGGCCACTTTGAAACTCTAACTTTCACATGACCTACTACATAGGGCAAAATGTTGATTAAATGATAACAAAAGACTAAAGCTTGGAAACCAAAGTGTTCATTCACATACACACATATGTGTGTGCATATGTGATTTTTGTGTGTGATAGTATTAACCATAATCATTTGGAAAATAAATCCCGATGTTGTTGTGGGTGAAAGAATGTATACATAAGAGTTTAAATTTCTAGGGTCATCTGGACTGATGTCTATCAATTTCACTATTTCAGGCTTAAGTTTGGATATTTCTCCTGCACCCTTGAAGGGCCAGCCCCACTGCTCCAGCCCTGCAGATGTCTGAACCTTCAAAACACACGCTTTTCCCTTGCCAGGGAGATAATAAAGATTCCTTGAGGCTTTGCACATAATAGAAATGTAAACACCTAGAAAGTTGTTATCTTTTTTCTCACCAGTATGCTTTTAAAGAAGGTATAACCCACTTTTACCTGCTGTGGTAATTCACTGACGTGGAAGAGTGCCATGATGCAAAAATGGGATCTACATTAAAGGCATGTGGAACAAGTGTAAATGTAAAATTATATCTGTAAACAATGTGAGCAAAAGAACAGTGTTTAGAGGAGGTCAGGGTGAGGGGTGAGGGATTCAGGAAGAAGCAATTTATCAGTTAACAATTCACAGTTATAGAACAAGACGAGTTACCAATTTATTTTGAGGAATGATGACATTGATTGATACCATTGGCATTTGTGTAGGTATTATCATTATCACTATTACATCTCTTATTTGATGTACTGGGATATATGTAAATCCCATATATCTTTATCTATCTCTGTATCTCTGTATCTCTGTATCTCTGTATCTCTGTATCTATCTATCTATCTATCTATCTATCTATCTATCTGTGTATATATATATATATGTATGCAGGTCTGATATATATATATTTATAAATATATATTATAAACATATAAATATATTAATATTATACATATATTATACAGATTTATAATATTTACACATATATATTTCCTTTCATTTGAATACTATTTCTCCTTCCACTGGAACAGTGATTCTTAGGGTGTAATCATATGTTTAAGAGTACTATCACTTTTTTCCTCAGTAGTTACTGTAAATGAAATTCTCAGGACTTACCCAGGGCACTTCCTTACATGTATTTTATATAGAGGATCATAATTTACATAAGCATGTGCAGTTACTAAGACTGATCCTAAGGAGTTATTTCGCTCCCGTATTTTGTGATTCTTTGTTTTCACTGATACTTTACTTATATAAAAATTTTCTTTTCAGCTAATGTTCCTTCTTAGGTAATCATTCCAGATTAGCACAAAAGGAGCATTATAAGCCCTGACTTATTAGTGCAATTAATATTTTAAATTTAAAAATGATTTTTAAATGCTATATGTATAACTTAAAATAAACTTCCCACAATTTACTTTCCTGTTTCCACTGAGCTACATTACATATCTGGAGTACAAACATTTTCCCTTGTTTGTTTTCTTTCTTTGTGTCTTTGTTTCTTTCCTTCTTTCTTTCTTTCTTGATTACTTTTTTTTTGAGAAAGGTCTTTTCTGTGTAGCCTCAGCTGTTCTGGACTTGCTTTATAAACCAGGCAAGTCTCAAACTCACAGAGATCCGCCTGCCCCTACTTCTCCACGTGCTGGGATTACAAGCTTGTACCAAAGTACCCTGCTGCATTTATCATTTCTATGTGTTCTAGTAATTTTGAAGAATATCGTAGGTTGTTATAGAAACCTCCATTTGGGGTTTTAGTGTTTTTTTTTTCTTGTTAGGAATATTTTTATTTTTTACACTTTATTCACTTTATATCACAATTGTAGCTCCCTCCCTCATCTTCTTCCAATCTCACCCTCTTTCCTTCTCTCATCCCCTTCCAACAGTCCACTGAAAGTGGGAGTCCTCTTAAATGCAGCCATTCATGAATCATCACAGCATTTTCATGAAGACGAGTCCAGGGATAGTCTCTTGTTGTTTCTGTATTTTCACATGGGCAGATTCTGAAACAGGACACGAAAACAATTATTAAAAAGACCCAGCTGTTAGAGCAGCAGTTCTCCAACTGCTGGTCACAACTCATTCGGGGTCACATATCAAATACCTACATGTCATGTATTTACATTTCCACTCATAACAGCAGCATGATTACATTAAGGAAGTAGCGATGACATAATTTTACCATAGGATTGTGTTACTGCATGTCAATCAAGTATCCCTGGCACTCTAGACCCAGCAAATAAAAAACATTCACGCTCATAAGGATTATAAGTTCCTGATTTCACATGAAATGAATGTGCTGCATGCTACCATCAGCTTTTCTCGACAACCAGCGATACATCATTTGTTCTGGGGGAAGGAAGGGCTCCCACCTCCTGAAATTTTGATGCTGAGCTCCTGGGACTTGGCTGTCAGCCAGGCTGTCCATAGCTCCCTTATTCTCCTCTGGGGCCTGAGTCTCTCCAGGCCTGTGTTTTGGCTGCAAGCCAACCAAGAAGAGCTTTCACCCATACCCCTGCAACAGCTTAACAAAAGGTCAGTAACATTTCAGTATCTTCACAGGTTTTTGCAACTCCTGAGTTTCCACTGCCATCTGATACTAGCAATCTCATTTAAATGAACTAACTGTGAGAAACTCATTATTCCTCCTCCAGTGAGGTAGCACATGGGTTTCACCCTGAGCACTCTAACCATTTCTGAGAGAAATGGAACCTTTGATCACAAGATTCATCTGTTCCCCTCCAGAAGCTGACAGCCATGTCCTGGGACAACCCAGGCTACCACCACGTGCAAAAGAACAACCAGCGCATCCCCGCGCAATGATAGGAGATTCATAGATTCAGTATTGTTTTCTTTACCAAGACTTTAAGTTCTTCTTATTAATACAGATACACCGGCTGGAGAGATGGCTCAAAGGTGAAGAATCCTGTCCACTCTTCTAAAGGTCCTGATTTCAATTCTCGGTAACCAGATGGTGGCTCACAACCACCTATAATGAGATTTGGTGCCCTGTTCTTTGTTTTGTTGGTTTTTTGTTGTTGTTGTTTGTTTGTTTTTCAAGGTAGAGTTTCTCTGTGTAGTGTTGGGTGTCCTGGACTCACTTTGTAGATCAGACTGGCCTCAGACTCACAATGATCCATCTGCTTCTGCCTCCCAGGCTTGTGCCACTGCTCCCAGTTCTGATGTGAAGACGTTATATGTACATAGAATATTGTATACATAATACATAAATCTTTTTTTTTTAAAAAAAGATCTTGTACTATTTTGTACTCTGCCAGTTGAAATTTGCTAGGGCTGTTTGCTGTTCAGTTTTATAAATATATGGAAACTGTTTACGATTGTTGAGAGTAAACTATCCCCAGGTTGTGGGTGGGCACAGAGCGTTGCTGTGTTTTGTTTTTGCTATGAGACAAAGCCATGCTATGTAGGTATAATGGCCTTGACCTCGTGACCCTCCAGCCTTACAACATCAAGGGTGGAATGCAGGTAGGCACCGACATGCTCAGGAGTGAATTTTTTTAGCAGAATGATTTTTCAGTCATTAAAAAAAATGTAGCAAAGAGACAGATAAATTGGTTTACAAATGCCAGTTAGATGCCAACCGTTGGAAATTTACTTGTAAGTGCCTATATCTGCAAAGAGAAGGTTGCTTTGAGAATAATACGCTTTATTTCCAGTATAAATTAGGGTCATTACCATTGAAACATCAATCAAATGCGACAAGAGATGCTCCTGTTAAATTCAAAAGCACTGCCTGAGTTCAGTAGTGTTGATAAGTACGGATTCAAGTCATAAAACTTCAAACAGAAGCGTGACAAGCAGTAGACACGGTGTTTAGAAGATTATGACAACAGGTGAGAGGAAATCTGGCAGGTGAGTCTTAAACTCAAAGCAGGAGGTTCAGCAGAGGACAGCTGCAGGCCTCTGCCCAGCTGCGTCACAGCGCCTGAGTCCTGCCTATGCCTTTCTGCCTTGTCATACTTAGCATTAGCATGTTGGCATTTATTGCCTGATTATTCTTATTTGGAAATCTGCTGCAACTTTGAGCACAATGCTCTCATGAAGGAGAGACCTGTAGGCATTTATCACTTTTATAAAAAACAAAAAAGTCAAAAGTTTTTCCAAGTCATATTTAGAAGAACTTCCTAAATTACATCTGTTGGAAGCCAATCACATGATCAACTACAGATTGAAATTCAAACAGCACTCAAGTCTTGTATAACAAGGCTAAAAGCATCTTATCTTGTATGTTAAGGTTAATAAAAGACAACAAATTATGCATTTAATCACATCTACTGGTAAACACCACTATGTACCCACAACACATATACATTCACATAGGTGTATACATAATACATATTATTGTACACTCCTATTCATGTGTGAATGCATATATAAATGTCCAAATTACTTCTGTACATACATACACAAAAGCATATTCATACACACATATGCGCACATTTCTAAATATATATATGTATGAATCACTTTTTGTTATAGTTCACTTTTAATATTTTCTTTATTAAAATATTGACCCTATTCTTGGCCAATGAGTTCAAGGCTCTTTTCCACTTTTTCTTCTAAGAGGTTTAGTGTGTCTTGTTTTATATTGAGGTCTTTGATTCATTTGGACTTCAGTTTTGTGCAGGATGATAAGTATGGATCTATTTGCATTTTTCTACATGTAGATATCCACTTATAGCAGCACCATTTATTGAATATGCTATCTTTTTTCCATTGTGTGGTTTTGGTATCTTTGTTAAAAGTCAGGTGTCCATACATGTATGAGTTTATCTCTGGATCATCTGTTCAGTTCCATTGATCCACCATTCTGTTCTATGCCAGCACCATGCAGTTTTTACTACTGTTGCTCTATAGTACAGCTTGAGATCAGGGATGGCGATACCTCCAAAAGATCTATTATGCTACAGGATTGTTTTAGCAATTCTGGGTTTCTTGCTATTCCATATGAAGTTGAGAATTTTTCTTTCAAGGTCTGTAAAGAATTGTTTGTAATTTGATGGGAATTGCTTTGAATCTGTAGATTGCTTTTGGTAAGATGGCCATTTTTACTATGTTAATCCTGCCAAGCCATATGCATGGTAGATCTTTCTATCTTCTGACATCTTCTTCTATTACTTTCTTCAGAGATTGGAAGGTTTTTTGTTTGTTTGTTTGTTTGTTTGTTTTTTAATACAAGTCTTTGACTTGCTTGGTTATAGTCACACCAAGGTACTTTATGTCCTTTGTGGCTGTTGTGAAGGGTGTTTTTAGGCATATATCCAAAAGATGCTCAAGTTTACAACAAGGACATTTGCTCAACTATGTTTGTAGCAGACTTATTTGTAACAGCCAGAAGCTGCAAACAACCCAGATGTTCCTCAGTTAAGGAACGGATACAGAAATTGTGGTATATTTACACAATGGAATATTACTCAGCAATAAAAAACAAGGAAATCATAAAATTTTCAGGCAACTGGTGGGAACTAGAAGAGATCATCCTGAGTTGGATATCCCAGAAGCAGAAAGACACACAATGTATATACTCACTTATAAGTGGATATTAGACATATAATATAGGATAATCATATTCAAATCTGAATACCTAAAGAAGCTAGGCAAGAAGGAGGACCCTGGGTAAGATGATCAATCCTCATTCAGAAAGGCAAATGGAATGGACATTGGAAGCAAGAGAAAAGAGGGAACAGAACAGGAGTCTACCACAAAGGGCCTCTGAAAGGCTCTACCCTGCAGTGTATCAAAGCAGAGGCTGAGCCACATAGCCAAACTCTGGGCAGAGTGCAGGGAATCTTATGAAAGAAGGGGGAGTTAGTAAGACCTGGAGGGGAGCGGAGCTCCACAAAGAGAGAAAAAAAATATCTGGGCACAGGGATCTTTTCTGAGACTGATATTCTGACCAAGGACCATTTATGGATTTAACCCAGAGCCCCTTCACATGTGTACTCCATGGCAGCTCAGTTTCCAAGTAGGTACCCTAGTAATGGGAACAGGGACTGTCTCTGACATGAACTTAGTGGCAGGCTCTTTGATCACTCTCCCCTGAGGGGAGAGCAGCCTTGCCAGGCCTCAGAGGAAGACAGTGCAGCCACTCCTGAAGAGACCTGATAGATCAGGGTCAGATGGAGGGGGAGGAGGACCTCCCCTATCAGTGAACTGGGGGAGGGGCATGGATGGAAAAAAGGGAGAGGAGGTGTGATTGGGAGGGGACAAGGGAGGGGGCTATATTTGGAATACAGAGTGAATAACTCTAATTAATAAAAATAAATAAATAAATTTTAAAAATACTGACCCTGTTCAACTACTTTAAAATGTCACTGTCATAGCAGTATTTTGTATGGGTGTTTTTTCAATAACTGCCTTTTCACTTTTCTTTTAGGCAGATACAAAGCTAGATGGAGCATCTGCATTCATTTCTTTTTTCTTTTCACAATTTGTTCATGATATATCCTGCTTGAAGCCTCCTCCCTGAACTATCCCAAGTCCCACCCACTGTCCCTCTTCTTTACATTCCTTTACCCTCGTCCACTGAAAGAGGGAGTTCTCCACCATTGCCCTCTGCCCATCGCTTGTCTCATCAGGACTGCCTGGATCCTCTTCCTCCTTGGACTGGCAAGGCCTCATCACCAGGTTCAAATGACCAAAGAGTAGGCACTGAGATCATGATAGAGGCAGCCCCTGCTCTCACTTAGAGTTCCACATGAAGACTGAGCTGCCAATCTGCCACTTCTTAACAGGGGGGTCTAGATTCTCACCATGCATGTTTCTTGGTTGGTGCATCAGTGTCTGCAGGACTCACTTGGCTCAGATCCTTTAGCTTTGTTGGTCTCCTTGCAGGTCCCCTGTCCCCTTCAAGACCCTCTATCCCTATTACCTTCTTCTTCCATAACATTCCCTGCACTCTACCCGAAGTTTGGCTTTGAATCTCAGCATCTGCTTCTATCCCGTTTACCCTCTTCCACTGCTTCTGGTGTCTATCCTGTTTGCCATTCATCCTCTCTAGGGTCCTCCTTAGTGTTTAGCTTCTTTAGGTCTGTAGATGGCTATCCTATGTTATATGTCTAATATCTGCTTATAAGTGAATATGCCTGTCTTTCTGTTTCTGGGTTATCTCATTCAGGATGATCTTTTCTAGTTCCTTTCATTTGCCTGCAAATTTCATGATTTCTGTGTTTTTTAACATCTGAGTAGTATTCCTTTGTGTAAATATACCACAATTTCTGTATCCATTCCTCCATTTAGGGACATCTAGGTTGTTTCCAGATTCTGGCTATTACAAATAAAAACCACTGTGAATGTAATTGAGCAAATGCCCTTATTGAATGGTGGGGTATCTTTTGGGTGTATGCTCAGGAGTGGTATAGCTGGATCTTGAGGTAGTGGCAGACAAAATTAACGTTCAAGTGGATCAAAATCTCAACATGTAGAAAAATGCAAATAAATCTGTATTTTTTTTTAATCTACCTGTGGGACTCAGGATTGTGCTACCCTTGTCACTATAGCTCCTTAACAGTTCAAGATGATATGGTTCTTCCGTAAGTGTTTTCTGCTTAAGACTGCTTTGGATATCAGTAGTATATTATGCTAACATACTGATTTTAGGGTTTATTGTTTGGTCCTGTGAAGAATGTCATTGGAAATTCGATGGGGATTTCATTGACTTCATACAATGCCTTTGACAGTACACCCTTTCACGGTGCTTCCTCTGCCAGTTCTGAAGCATGGGCATCCTTTCCACAGCTGAGGATTTCCTTCAAATTCTTTTACCGGTGTCTTAAAGTATTTTTGTAGCCATCTTTTCACCTCCTTGCTTAGATTAGTTCCTAAGTGTTTTCCCACATTTAAAGATATTAGAATGGATATTTTCCTAAGTTCCTTTCGAGAAAGTTTGTTGTTCTTGGTATGTGTAAAAGTTACTGATTTTTCAAATGTGTTCTTTTTTCCATTTATTCTTTTATTTTAAAGTATGTAATGCAATATATTGAATATAGAGTAAATGCTGAATACAGTATTGGCAAACAATGACCTGGGCATATTCTTTGCACATTAAGTTTAGATGGCATTTCCCCTCTTCATCCTCATCTCCCTTCCCGCCTTTACCTGCTGAACACTTCGTCCTTCATAATTTTACTCTCCCTTTTCATGTGTCAGCTGTCCTTTTGTCTCCCTCCTCCAGTTTACTTTTTTAAAACCTATTTTTTCCACATCTTAAGGGTCCCTTTCTAGTTTCCTGGCTTCTAACCACACTTTCTTCCACTCAACTCCAAATATTTAAGACTCAGAAGCCAGGATCTACATATGAGGGGAAATATACAATATTTATCTGTCCTTCACGTTTTATAACTTCAGTTTTTTACTTAAAGCTGAATAGGATTCCACTGAGTACATGTGCCACATTTTTGTTATTTATTAATTTTCTCATGGACATGTGACCTAAATGCATTCTCTTGCTATTTTGAGAAGAGTAGTAAAGAAGAGTATGGATGCGCAGGTATCTCTTGGGTAGGACCTGTTCCAGAGTGTAAGAGCTACTTATTTTCGCATTGTTGTTTTGCTCATCAACTGAAAATATTTGCAAGACACAAAAGTTTTCTAGTAGAGACTTTTTATTGAAAATAGATTGTTTCTATACTATATATTCTGATTATGATGTCCACCCACCCAACTCCTCCCAGATCCACTCTATCTCTCTGCCCACCCAAGTCCAAACCTTTATTTCTTTCCCTCATTAGGAGACATCTAAAAATAATAGCAAGATAAAAAAATAAAAACAAAATACAGAATAGGACAGAACAAACAAACAAAAAAGCCAATGAAAAAGCCCAAGAAACACATACAACTGCAAAGACATACACATTCATACACAATAAATCCCATAAAAATATAAAACCAGAAACCATAATATATGAGCAAAATACTGTAAGGTATAATAATAATAAATAACAAAAAATCCAACTTCCCAGACAAAAACATTATGCTATCAAAAACATGCAAAATACCATTGAGTTTGTTTTGTGCTACCCATCTAAAGTGTGGCTTCTTTGCTTGTGTCCATTTTCCCTCTCAACACTGAGACCCCATCTGGCTTAACCTGTTCAAATCCTGTGCATACTGCCACAGTCTCTGTGAGTTCATATTTGCCTCAGCCCTCTTCTATTGTTAAAGCATAGATGGGTGACATTTACAATTCTTACTTTGCAATCTTATCTTTTTAAAATCTGTTTCTTGTATATAGCTCCCGGCTCTAGCTAAGGTTTCAAGCACCATAGAGAGCATCAGTGGAGAGAAGGACACCTTTGTCTTGTTTCAGAAGAAACGCTTCAATCTTCCACACAGAGCATAAAGGTTATATTGTTCAGTGCTGTGTAGGCTTTATTGCCTAGTGTTATGTTCAACTTCTACTTTCTTAGGGTTTTTATTATGAAATTTTGTTGGATTTTTCAAATGACTTTTCTGGATCTATGTAGATGATTGTGTGATTTCAGTCTTCAAAGCTATTAATGTTGTGTATCACATGCATTTATTTGTATATGTTGGACCAACTTTCCATCCGAGGAGTTAAATAAGCTAGTCACCAAACATACTTTTTTTTCCTAATATAATCTTAAATTCATTTTGCAAGGATTTTGTTTTTTTTCTATGTATGTTCATCAGGAAGATTATTCTGCATGTTGTATTTCGTGTCAGATTGGTGTGTGTGTGTGTGTGTGTGTATTTATATGTCTATGTTTGATATCAAAGTTATACTGGCTTCATAGAATGAATTTGTTAGTATTTCTTCCATTTCTGTTGTATAGAACAATGTGAGAGGTGTTGGTATTAGCTCTGTCTTACATATTGGTAGAAATCAATTGTAAATCCATCTGTTTCAGCGACTGCATTGGTGAGAAGACTGTCCACTGCAGCTTCACTCACATTTCATGTTATAACATGTCATAAGTCTGTTTGAATTATGTGTCTTTTAGATATAAATTGAGTACAAGTTAGGAATTTATATGCTTACTTATTTTCTTCTGCTTAAATGGAGTTTGCCATGGCCTAATTTTCTTCTTCAGCAGTTGAGTTCAGTCCTTATTGGGTTCCAGCAGTGCGAATTGTCTCTCTTGCTTTTTCTGCCCTGGATCTGGTGTCCTGTGTGGCATTTCTGTGGCAGAAATTGAGCATCATATTCGCTGCTGGATGTGGATTGGTGTTCAGCTGCCTTTACTTGTTTTCTTTTTTATAACTGTTTATTTAATTATAAATTTATTTTTAATTAAAATATAATTATATCATTTCCTCCCTTGGTTTTCTTCCCTCAGGTCCTCCACTACATTGCATTCATGCCCTCTCCTCAAGTTATGCCCTCTTTTTCCTTAATTATTATTGTTAGGCGTATAAACATATAGGTACAAATAGCTGATTCTATTAATATAGCATGTATATAAATGCAAGCAATCCATGTTTTAAGGATGACCAGTTGGTATTAGATGAACATTAGCAAGATATGTTTGCATGCTTAGTTTCGGCTGGTGGATCTGTTATCTGTTTGAAAAGGATTAGGAAGTATGACCTTCTTGGAGGACACATGGGCTCTCAGGTTGCATAATCCCATGCCAGACCATTCTCTCCTTCTCTTCCTGCCTTCTGCTCAGAATATTAGGCATTCAGCTATGGCTCTAGCACTATGCCTATCTGCTTCCTGCCGTGGTGATCGTGGGCTAGCTCTCTAAATATATAAGGAAACCTTCCTATAAATGCCTTTTTCTTATAAAACTTAACTTACTCATGCTATCTTCTCACATCAACAGAACAGTAACTGAGACAGGGCTCATCTGTGGGGAAGGAGGCGCGATCCCACTGCAGATGTCTTCTAATGTTAACACTCTTTCAGCTCCATCTTACATGACTGTAATGGCTGGTTTTGTGTGTCGACTTGACACAAGCTAGAGTTATCAGGAAGGAGCTTCAGCTAAGAAAATGCCTCCGTGAGATGGAGCTTTGGGGCATTTTCTCAATTTACTGGTCAGTGAGGGAGAGCCTAGCATGGGTGGTTCCAACCCTGGGCTGAGTTCTGTAAAGGCAGGCCGAGCAAGCCATAGTGAGCAATCCACTAAGCAGTACCCTCCATGATGGCGTCTGTGTCAGCTCCTGCTTGAAGGTTCTTGGTTCTTCCCCTGCAGGTGTTTCTATCCTGAATTCTTTTGGTGTTGAACAACAATGTAGAAGTGTAAGCCAAATAAACCCTTTCCTCTTTAACTTTCTTTTTGACCAACCACTGAGAGATATTTAGAACATCTATGGTTACCTAGGCAATGTAGATAATGACTAAAATGTTAATAAGATTTACATATAATTTAATTAAATGAGTATCTTTGAAACACAGCCATATAATAGAGAAATTGAATAATCAGTAACTCTTAGTATCCCTTTGACAACTATGAATACTTAAATTATGCACTACATAATAATTTATCATTAATATAACTTTCTTGTGAGCATAAATGGTTAAGTTATGACATCTTGAATTAATTTTGATATCATATAACAAAGATCCCTAGTTTTCTTTAGCTAATTAAATAACTGAAATAATCAACTTAAAATCAACCAAAGAGGTAATTAAGTACTGACTAAAATCCCACACTGGAAAATGGAAACACTGGCAAGCCTGAGGCATTTAGGCTAGCTCCTTGGAGAACTGGGTCACCCTAATGCTCTGGGGCACATGTAGACACAGACACTAGCTAGGAGTAATGCATGTGAAAAATTTCATTTCCAATTGCACTGAATACCTAAATATCTAATATGACTTAGTTTGTTCTATTTTATTAAAAAATCAAAATCTTTTTACTTGTTCTGTCTTTGTCATCTTGGAGAGAAAAGTTAGGCTTGTGAATATTAGGTTATTAAAATGATGTCATTTTTATAAAGTATAACCTGTACTAGTTAAATAAAAATCCTGGTTGTTATGTCCAAGATGTATATTTTTCTGCTCTGTCTCTGATGAGATATATTTATAAAATTGAATGAGAATCAGTTTGTTTTAAAAATCCATTTTTTAATATCATGAAATATAAAGGAAAGATACATGAATTTTTGTCACAACTTAACAACTAAAATGTATTAAACCATAACAAAATGAATAACCAATACAAAATACAAAAGGGTGAAACATATGATTAAAGTTGAAATGGTTTATTTTCGAATTATGTATGATATTGGTTTGGTCATGTGTCTCTGTGAAAGAAAACTGCAAATTGAAATTATCAAACAGTCAAGACAGAATCGATTTACAGGATTAAGCCATGGAAAAGTCTTCAAAAACTTCTCAAAGACTATACTGAATACTTTAGAGAAAGACTACAGTTTAGTGGGTAAGCTAGAGAGATGGCTCTGTGGTTAAGAGCACTTCCTACTCTTTTAACCTATCAGGGTTGAGATCACAGCACATGACTGGGTGACTCACAATAGCCTGTTCCTTCAGCTCCAGCATTCCATATGCCCTATAAACACCTGCATGTATACACACACACACACACTCACACTCACACACATTTATGCCTCCATACACTTACATAAAAATATAATCTCCAAATTTTAGTTGATGAGTATAGAAATTTTGAAATGCCAAATTTATTGACTCTAATGTTGAAGAAGTGTGCCGTTAGTGACAGAAGAAATTTTGTTTAGAAGGTAAGTAATGTTATGTTTATACAGAGAAAATATTTAGGACTGTCTGTGAGGTGAGATATCAGGAATAAATGCTCAGTTGCCTTTGGAAATTTTCTGGAATGACAATACCTTGTGGACTCAGAATTTTCTCTATTAATATAATATAAGGCAGAGCAAACTTCTGCAAACTATTATTAATTTGGTGTAATTTAGCATACAGAATTCTGGGGAATGTAGAAAATATAGCTAAAAGAGGAGTGTGGTATCAGACTTGGAAAATTTTAACTGTGCTGAGAAGAATGTTATACTATTCTACAGATGGAGAAAGCAATGCTATTTTCAATGTTTAAATATGTATATATAAACATAAATGAAACAGAGAACTCAGTAGGATATTGTAGCATGTGCCTGTCTAAAAGGATTTGGTTAGGAGCTAGGAAAACAGTAGTAGACATGGGAAGAACAGAGCTAACTGTGTACTTCACCGGGAGGCAGTTGGCTAGTCATTGGTTAATGGAAAAACAACATGAAAAGTAAAGATAAATAATGCAGTGTTTTATTTAGTCAGTGCTCACTGATAACTCCTTTTGAAATGGGAAACATCGGAGAGGAACATATTTGGTATGAGAGGAACTATGGCTTCAGGCATTGCAAATGTCAGTTCTTTAAAACTTGGACAGATATTTTTGCAAACTTGAACTTAAAGGATAAAATATTTATTTTGGCTCACAGTTTCAGTGGTTTTGTTGTGTTCATCTGTCTACTCTTTGGAGTATGATCTGAGCCAGGACATCATGTCAAGAAGCATTTGGTAGAATGGAGTTAGTTCACTTCAGGAAAGCTAAGATACTGAGTGCATAATGGAAAGGAACCAGACAGGAGAACCTCAAAGGACAGACCTCCAGTGGCCTTATTCCTATAACCAGGATCCACCTTTCAAATTCTACCACCTCCTAAAGTCTATCCTAATTTAATCTATCAATGAGTCCATCAATTGTGATGTCAAAGGCTGCAAGATCTCATCTCTTTTTCTAAACTGAACCTCTCAATGCTACTTGTATAAATGCTACTTTAATATATGGGAGGATATAGACACACAACTTTAACAGATATATGCATCTTGTCTGTATAGATGGGGAGACAAAGCTGACTATGTGAAGGTGTTTACTAGTTTTCTTTTTTATATTTATAATATTTGATTCTACTGAGATTTTTTTTATCTTATCTTCTTAAATGGCAAAAAGAAGAGCTGACACTTGAAATTTAGACTAGATTCTCCATATTGGAAACTTTCTGCATAGAAAGCCATGCCAAAATTCAAACTGATTGACATCGTTAACTGTTCCAGCCATTTTATGCTAATTTGCCAGTAAACTCTAAATGAGGAGTCTGAGCTTGGGCATAGCACAGTCAAATTAACTTTATAGATGTAAGTATGTTAGTATACACGTGGCTTCCTAGAAGTCAGCATTAGAGACTCTTCTCTATTGGCATTCCAATGCAAATAATGTTTAAACATGCCTAAGACCTTACAGAGATGAATTAGAACAAATCATTTCCAAATCTTGTATTATTTCATGATTTGACAGAGCTTCCTAAGAATTATAATTATTTGTAGTCATGGAGATGAGGAAAATTGATGCGAGGTTGGTTTTCAAACACTGGTCAAGGGGTTATTCAACCTAAGGACTGGAATTAAAACTCTTGACTCTGCAATGCTGGAACTCAACTGAACATAGGATGGGCTCTGCCCTGACTGGGCTTTTGCTTACATTACTGCAGGTATCCTGAAAACTAACATAATATGATGAGCTGAAGCATACCATATTGGTATTATTTGCTTGGCTCATCTCTTTTATCCTGTTTAACAGGAGAACATCAAGGCTTCACAATTCACTGAAAATGGATTTGGGTTTTCATTTCACTCGTTTATCAAATGTATTTTAGACTCATTTTTAATTTCACAAAGTGTTCCTAGGCTTGATAAACAACACTGTTACCTTGATATTAAAGCACTTAGCGGTCAAAGTTAGAATTTTAGCAATCAGATAATCTTAGAACTATTATGAAATAATCACTTTTGTAAGACTAAAATCATCAATATTACAGGTATGCAACAGTATAGAAACATTCTGCAAAGATTGAAGTTGAAATTGCAAAACTGAGGAGCTTTGAAAATTATGGGTACAATCACTGTCCCTTTAGAGTGGAAAAAAAATTAAAAGGAATTACAAAAACCTTCTTTTCTGGTACAACTCTAAAATAGAAATTTCAAAACTCAAAACAAAACAAAACACTGTGGTGTGTTAACCAAAGAACTGTCAGGGAAATGTGTGGCCTTTCCTTGTCAAGTTAATTTAGCAAAATAATTTTACAGAAATTAAAGAAAAATATTTAAGTTGTTTAAGCATGAAAGACTAATTAAATCTCTGAATGTAAAATATGTTAAATATGCAGAAATGGTTCTCAAGGACACAATACTCATTCAAATAAACCATCTACAACACATGCACCATTCTAGCTATACAAAGTGGAAACGTATGTACAACTAAACTGCTTCAAGTTTAAGAAACCAGAATTCAGGAGATATTTCACGGCAATTGTGTCTAAGGAATAACTTAACCAACCTGTGAATGTCCTGGTGCTTTGCTGTCTTCACGTAGGTACAGGATACAAGTTCACTCATGTACTGTGAAATGATGATATAAAATTAGTATAGTTAAATTTTTATGTCCTGACAAATGATCAGCAAATACATTTTTCATTAAAATATTTTCTTCTAAACAAGTTGTAAAGGAAAATTTAAGGTGTGTTGGAATGAAGCATTTTTTAGTATTGCTTAGTATCTGGTTATTAAAATAAATTTCAAAACTAAAGATAAAGGCTAAAAGTAACTAAAATATAAGTATACTATTAACTTACTGAAATATAATGGAAATAAAAATGCCTAAACATTTGCAAAAGCTATTGAATACTTATTGGCATTCCAAATCACTTCTCTAGGTTTTGTTTCTTTAGCTGCAATCAATCTTTCTTATTTTTTACTTAGTTATGGATGTGCCACTTTTATCCATTTTTATGACCTTACATTTATCTTTTCTCTAAATGTTCCCGCTCAATATTTTAAACCTTGATTAAACTTTTTTTTTTCTCAAGAATAAGTTAAAGTGCTACCTCTGTGATCTTAGGCTGTGGCTGGTATAGGCTGGAAATGTTGATTCTTTACCAGACATGCATAAATATGTCAGTACACGAAGACTCTGGTGGTCTAACATGCATCTCACACATGCCTGATGCTGATGCTGATGTTCATATCATATCACAGTTATGAGGGTTTTTGCAAGTCAAGGGAGAACACAGTATAGCCCTTTTCTTTAGAATGTTTTAATATTAATCAGGAATTTGTAGGACTGTACCAAATATGTGCAATTCACTAACTGTCATAATTTTAACTGTTTTTCATGTTTCATAATTTGGGCACTGTCAAATTTTTTGAGTTTTCTCATTCGGGCTTTGCATCTTGTAGGCTTCAGTTTGTGGGACACAGATGCGCTGCTCAATGATTAGGATTTAAGTTTAGTCTATCCATGTGGTAATTATTCAGCTTAGGATTTAAGTTTAGTCTATCCATGTGGTAATTATTAAGTTAAAGAACTATACCTGTGACTAAGGTGTACTCTACACAAAGGAGATGTATTGAAATAGCAACATATATTGAAGTTGTTTTCAACATAGTTTTTGTATCAGATTTTCTTAATTCTCTCTACAGGTTGTGCCAAACAAATGCCCATTTTTCCACTGTTCCTTCAACAGTTCATCATAACCTATGTGTTCATCTCTCAGGCAATAAACTAAAAGAATATGCTGATAATTCAGTCCCTTTCAAGAATTCAGAAAATAACTTGCAGATTTTGAGGTTATCGGTTCGTAAGGTTCAGACTCAGTCCTAAGTTCACACCTTCACTTAAGTTTCCACACACACACACACACTCTCATGCACACAAACACAAACACACATAAAGGTGGGGAGTGTCCCTTTTCACTCCTAGCAAGAGCAAAAGAGAAAGTTGAGTCACATTTGAGTTGAATCTGTGTCCACTCAGAACCTAAAAATTGACTTTATCTAGAAATATGGTCTTGGTGATGTAATTATATTAAGAATAGAGATAACAGCCTACTGATTTATGTTGACGTAAGTCAAACACCGGAGCGTTTATTCCACATACTGCACACAGACACACTGGGTAGAAAGTGATGTTAAAGCAGAGACAGAGAATGTAGTGATGCATCTGCTAGCCAGACCATGCAGGGCCTGTGGTGAGGGCAGAAACCAGCAGAGACAAACAGTGTCATTTTTCCCTTAGAGTCTGTGAAGCAAAATGAGGGCAAACCTCATTTGACTTGAGTTGAATGGTGATAATGTCATTAACTCTGCTGGCTAGTGAATACTTGATTTATGGTTTTCTGGATTGTGGGAGGATGGCTTTCTCCTTTTCAAGTCACCACATGTGACATAATTTATGACTACAAACTCTGAAGAGTAAGAGACCTAGAAGGGAAGATGTTAGGGACAGAGGCCAACCCAGGAGCCCTGTGAAGGAGGAGGAACTGAAGGATAGCACCTAAGGAGACACCACTGCCACCAGGTTCCTTTCTGGGGCTCTTCCCTGTTAAATACACTCTGAACTTAATTCATTTTCATGCCCATCTTGTATTAATTTACCATTTTTTATTCTGTATTTTGTCTGGTCTTGAATTCTCTTTGTAGCCTCAGCTGGCTTTAAACATAGGGCAATCTTTCTGCTTCGGTATTTCAAGTACTATAATCACAGGCATTAGTCTCAAGCATAGCTGATTGATCACTGAAAAGGATCACAATTATCTTATTAAGGAGTGATGAAGTAACAGTTAACTACTCTTGATCTCACATGGCTTCAGCAAACGTTTTTCTCTTATACTGATGCTGACTGTGCCTTATTTTAAGGACCAAATGTTCCAACCAGTCCTTACTTATTCATCACCCAGGCTTTAAAGTTCCAAATCATCTTGAGTATCACAGGCCATGTGTATAAGTATGTGTCAACCTTAAATCTTCACTTAATTTAATGAGAATAAAGCCTGAAGTGGAGACATGCCAGCATAACCTATACCTCGTGGAAACTGCATTGTCTTTTCGTTGATAACACAGTGATGTCTTAGTTATAGTATGAATGGAATTTAAAGCATCATCAGGTTACTAATCTAGGATTATTTATCTTGCCATGCAGTGCTCAGCAGTATTGATGAAGAGAGTTCATGAAAACATGGTGAGATGTATGTCCATGTTTTCAATTAACATGATTTCATAAATCTCTTGATTTGCCTATTCACTAGGAGGTAGTGCTTATTATTTAAGGATACAGTTAATATTTGAGTCCATGAGAAAAAAAATTGATATTGCAATTGTAAAATCCAAAGTGAAATGCCACAGCTTCACATTTTTTTGACTGTTCATTAAAGTGTATGAATATTGGGTTTGGCTAGCTTTGATGTGTGATTTTTTTTTTAATTTGTGAATTTTTCGTGGTGCAATTTTAATTTAAAAAAACCTTTTCCCAGATGTCACATATATGATATATGCAAAGGGTTAACTACATTTAGCTTGCACCAAAGGGGAAGAGGATTCCATGTGGGTATAGGTACTATGAGGCAGTTATCATTAGCTACGTTTTGAGAGATGCTCCCCACATGATAAAGAAAAATATTAAAAGTATAAAATACATATCATTAATGAATAACCACAAAATCAACAGATATTTAAGATCATGCGATATAAAAAAGCAGGCATAAAATGTTTAAATGTTAAAATTACAAAGAATAACCTAAGAAAAATGAAAGAAGGTAGAAAAACGGAAATTCCTAAAGAAAATTTTAGAACTAAAACCAAAATGAAAGGTAAGAGTCATTATAGTGGGAGCAATGTTAATTAATTTGAGAATGGTTTAAAATAGATTTAGTTAGTAAATGCAATTGAGAAACTTGTACAAATGTAAGAAAAATAAAGACCTGTCTATCCATACCCCTTATTTGTGCTAAGAATTATAAATTCACGTATGAAAACTAAAATTCTTAAGTTTTAATAAACCTAAAATGAAATATAATTTCAGAATTAATAAAAAGTATATTTTTTCAACTGCATGCATGGGTTATTTGTTTATTGGCATTCTTATCTTGTAAAACAATCTATTCATGATGAACAGAGTGAAGGTGTCTTCAAAATATTCCATATCTTAATCTGTGTAACCTTCAGATATGTCAAAATGGCAAAAGAGGTGGCTGAGGCTGCCCAAGAAAAATCACCCAAGCACTCATTCTGGCCATGTCAACCCAGAGCAGCTAAAAGAGAGACCTAGTCACCTGCCACAGCGCCACTTAGATGGTTTGATGGAGAGATCGGAATGTGGAGAAAGCGAAGCCAAGGGGTTCCTACACTGTGAACAAAGGTGGAAATGGAGAGTTGATGGTGGTAAGAATATGAGGATGCCGTGGTGAGGGGCCATGTCTAGGTCCATGATCCTCCTGTCACTGGGGTCTGTGTCAATGTTTATGATCCGAGTTACCGCCAAAGTCCAAGCAGATATTTGTAGTTGGGGCTGCTATCAGAGGTCATATGGGTGTCAAGGGCAAAAACTTAATCCGAGTGGCCTGCCTTGCCATCTGAGGCCATAGGGACATCTAGGCCCATGATGTTGTGGGGGTGCTATGTCTGGGTCCGTGGTACTATGGCAGCTCCGTCTTTGGTGATAACCCAGGGCCAGTTTACTAACAAAGGTCACGCAAATTTCCCTAGTCTGGACTGCTGCTTGAGGAACCGTGCTGAGCTGACCCTGTCCCTCACTCGCCACTATACTCAGGAGAGCTCGCCCGATCTCTCTCCTAGGCAGCACAGTGGAGCTGGCTCTGGTGGCAAAATGTGGGTGAGCAGACCTGAGAACATGAGAGCAGGGAAGATGATCCACTCCTTTACCAGCTATGGCCCTGGGTGAACTATCCAGGGCAGTGATGGAGAGTTTGCACTGGCGGTACAGGTGCAGGAAAGCTGTCAGGATGACCAACTCAGCTACCTTCCAGGCACTGATCCAAGGCTTTGAGTTGGCTGACCCCAACACCTGCTCCTCTGTGATCTGCTGAGTGCGTCAACGAGCCAGCTCTGCAGACCGAAGCTGTAAGATACTGATGACGTGGCAACAACAGTATAACAGAGGAGTCCTGGTGAGGATGCAGTGCTGATAGTATAGCAGAAGCCAAAGCTCTCAGAACAGACCAATGACTCCTTGAAATGGACATTTGCCAAGCAAAGATGTGTGAAAAAAAAATATATATATATATATTTAAATTCTATCTTATTTTGAAGATATTTAGAAGAGGTTGCAAGGGCAGAGGGTGGATATGAAGGCAAAGATACATGACTATGATTGGGGTACATGATGTGAAAAACAAAGAATCGATAAAACGTTTTTTTGTCTCTTGTATTAATTAATTAAATTTACATCTCAGTCATAGGCTCCTCCCTCCTCTCCTCCTAGTCTCACCCTCACTCCCTCATTCCCTCTCCCCTATTCCTCAGTAGAGAGAACTCCCACCCACCCAGACACACCAGCTCATTGATTAACATGAGGACTGAGTTCCCTCTTCCTTCTTTGTGGCCTGGCAGGAAAGTCATATCCCCCACTCCTCTATCAGCCTTATCTTCTTGGGGTCTACATGACTAAAATCTGCTCAAGTATATACCATGTGTGTCTTTCTGGGTCTGGGTCACCTCACTCAGGACAATCTTCTCTACATTTATCCATTTGCCTGTAAATTTCTTGATTTCCTTGTTTTGAATGGCTGAGTGTAAATGTGTCCAGTGTGTAAATGTACCACAGTTTCTTTGGATAAAGAAACTTTGGTTGAGGGACATCTGGGTTGTTTACAGTTTCTGGCTATAAATAAAACATATATAAACATGGTTGAGCAAATGTCCTTGTTGTATGGTAGAGCATCTTTCAGGTGTATGCCCAGGAGTGTTATAGCTGGGTCTTGAGTGATGGCTATTCCCAGTTTTCTGATAAAGCACTGGGTTGATTTGCAAAGTGCTTATACAAGTTTGCACTCCCACCAGCAATGGAGGAGTGTTCCCCTTTCTCCACTTCCTCGAAGCCATTCTGAAAGGTGTAAAATCAGAATTGTCTTGATTTGCATTTCCTTGATAACTTATGACATTGAGCATTTCAAGTACTTCTCACCATTCAAGATTTCTCTGTTGAGAATTCTGTTTAGTTCATATTCCAGTTTTAATTGTATTATTTGGTTTACTGGTATTTATTTCTTGAATTCTTTATATATTCTAGATAGTAGCCCTTTGTCAGATGTAGGGTTGGTGAAGATCTTTTCCCAATCTGTAGACTGCTGTTTCATTCTATTGATAGTGTCATTTGCTTTACAGAAGCATTTCAATTTCAAGAGGTCTCATTTATTGATTGTTGATCTTAGAGCCTGTGCTGTTGGTGTTCTGTTCAGGAAGTTGTCTTCTGTGATAATGAGTTCAAGGTTCTTCCACACTTTCTCCTGTAGAATATTTAGTGTGTCAGGTTTTATGTTGAGATATTTGATCTACTTGGACTTGTATTTTTGCAGGATGATAAATATGGATTACTTCTTTTTGCCTTTTCTATATGTAGACATCCAGTTAGCACAGAACAATCTGTTGAAAACGTCTTTTTTTTCATTGAATAATTTTGGCTTCCTTGTCACAAATCAGGTGTGCAGGAGCGTGTGAGTTTATTTCTGGGTTTCTGATTGAGTTCCATTGATCAACCAGCCTATTTTTATGCCAGCATCAGGCAGTTGCTATTACTGTTTCTCTACAGTACAGCTTGAGATCAAGCATAGAGATACCCCCTGAAATTCTATTGTGAAAAATTGTGTTGGTATTTTGATGGGTATTGCATTGAATCTATAGCTTGCCTTTGGTAAGATGGCCATTATGTTAATCCTAGTAATCCATGAGCACCGGGGATCCTTCCATCTTATGGTATTATCTTCAATTTCCTCCTTTGTAGGCTAAAATTTCTTCTCATATAGGTTTTTTGCTTCCTTGGTTAGAGTCACACCAAGCCACTTTATATGATTTGTGGCTATTTTGAAAGGTGTGATCTCCCTCATTTCTTTCTCAGGGCTGCTGATTATTTTTTAATTAATCTTGTATACAGCCACTTTGCTGAACAAGTTTATCAGCTGCATGATTTCTCTGGTGGAATTTTTGGGATCACTTATGCATACTATCACATTATCTGCAAATAGTGATACTTTGTCCCCTCTGATTTGTGTATCTTTAATCTCCTTTAGTTATCTATCTTATTTCTCTATCTAGAACTTCTAGTACTATATAGAAAGATAAAGAGAGAGTGGGCAACCTTGTCTTGTCCTTGATTTTTGTGAGATTGCTTGGAGTTTCTCGCCAGTTAGTTTGATGTTGGCTATTGGGTTGCTGTATATAGCCTTTATTATGCTTAGGTATGGGCCTTGTATGCCTGATCTCTCCAAGACTTTTATCATGAAAGGTGCTGGATTTTGTCAGCATCTTTCTGCACCTAATGAGATGATCATGTTATTTTTTTCTATCAGTTTGTTTATATGATGGATTATGTTACTGGATTTTCCTATGCTGAACCATCTTTGCATCCCTGGAATGAAGCCTACTTGACAATGGTGGATGATGTGTTTGATGAGTCCTTGAATTCTGTTTGCAAATATGTTTTGAGTATTTTTGAATCAATGTTCATAAAGGAGATTATTTTGAAATTTTGTTTCTTTGTTGAGTCTTTGTTTGGTTTAGGTATCAGAGTGACTGTGGCTTCATAGAATGAAGTTGGTAATGTTCCTTCTGTTTCTATTTTGGGGAATTGTTTGAGGAGTATAATGTTTTTACCATCTATGGTCGATGGATGTTTTGTTAGGTATAGTAGTCTGGGTTGGCATCTGTGATCTTTTACTGTCTGAAATGAAATTTGCCCAGGCCCTTCTGGCTTTCATAGTCTCTCTTGAGAAGTCAGGTGGGATTTGGATTGGTCTACCTGTATATGCTACTTTTTTCCTTACCGCTTTTAATATTTTTCTTTGATCTGTAGATTTTGTGTTTTGATTATTTCATGGCATGAGAAACTTTTCTTTTTGGTCTGGTCTATTTGGTTTTATATAAGTCTGTTTAAGGGCATCTCTTTCTTTACATTGGCAATATTTTCTTGTGATTTTTTGAAATTATTTTCTGGAACTTGGAGCCTAGAATCTTCTTTTTCATCTGTTCCTATTATTCTTAGGTTTTGTCTTTTCATGGTGTCCTTGATTTCTCTGATGTTTTGTGTCAGGAACGTTTCTGTCTTCATGTTTCTTTGAGAGATGTATCAACTGTATCTTCAATGCCTGAGATTCTCTCCTCCCCTGTATTCTGTTTGTGATGCTTACCTCTGTGGTTCCTGATCTCTTCTCTAAGTTTTCCGTCTCCAGGGTTTTCTTGGTTTGTGTTTTCTTTACTGATTCTAATTCTGTTTTCAGATCTTGAACTGTTTTATTCCTTTTCTTTGCCTGTTTTTTGTGTTTTCCTGATTGTCCTTGATGGCCTCTATATTTTTGGTTGTATTTTCCTGTATTTCTTTGAAGGATTTGTTTGTTTATTCTTTATATGCCTCTAATAACTGGTCATTTTCCTGTGTTTGAGCTGTATTAGAAGGTCCACTGTTTGTTGTTTCTAGTGAAACCATGATGTCCTGGTTTTTGTTACACTGGCCTTTAGCCATCTGGTTGTCTGTAGCTTTGGCTGTTTGTTCCTTTAACTTGCACTTAAGACAGGATAGGCCTGTCTCTGGTGTCTGGAGTATTCTTTAGGATGAGGAGAGAGTGGTCCTTGAGAACACAAATGGGTGCTGGTGTTTGAGTTGCAGTCATGCTGAGGTAGGTGTTTTGGAAGGCAGGATGTGAGCACAGGTGTCTTGTATTGCAGTGACACAGGTGCCTCAAATGGCTAGGAGTCAGGCAATGGTGCCTTGAATTGAAGGGCCAGGCACAGCATCTCAGGTGCTAGCTGATGGGAGACAGGCACCTCAAGTAGAAGCTGTGGGTGTGGGGGCTTGGTGTCTCTCAGGTGGCAATCATTGGGATCCAGAGCCTCGGAAGGCAGCTGAGCTGTGGCTTACAAGCCTATCAGACACTGGCTTCCTAGGACTCAGACTAGTCTGGGCTTTGATATATTGGATACAGGATCCATATGATTTTATTATCAACCTGGTCCCAACAGTGGGACCAGTAGAACCACGGTTTGGAGGCTGGAATGCTGTCTCAGGAATCCAGACGCTGGCCACTGGAGGGCAGGAGGGATCCAATGTCTGGCTTCTGGAGAGGAGGGTCTCAGGACCTGGGTGCCTGCATTCTCTTGAGTATGTGGAACAGGCATGGGCTCACAGTCTGTGACTCCTGGATGCAAGGGACAGCCACAGGGAGCCTGGATTCTATTGTCTGCAAGTCCCTGGATGTTCCCTCTGATCCAGGAAGCACCAAAGTCAGTGATGTCAATCCAGCCACCTGTTTACTCACCAATTTAGCAGTTTCTGATCTTCTGACCCTTAGATACAGTACACACTGGTTGCCACCCTCTTGGAACTTCACCAACAAAATAATTTAAAAATGGCAGCAAAAGAGAATTAAAGTTCTTCCTGCAGTTGAGGCTGCAACAAGCTGATATTATTATGGCCTGCTTGGCTGTGCTCAGTGTTCTTAGTCTGTGAGTGGAAGAGAAAACCAAAAAGCAGAACCAGAAAAGGAGATATGAGGGTGGGACATAGGAGGAAGGTCACTCTGTCTTTGCCTGAATCCTGATAGACATATTTTCCTAAAATGTACTCATAAATGTTTATATTATGATAGTAACTATCAGGAAGACCCCCAGACTTCTGTCTTAGAGACCCCATGTAGAGGTATTATATTACCCTCAGGAAATCTGAGTTTTCTTCTCTAGAATATTTAACCTGTAAATCACTGATAGAAGCAAACATTAAGGAATATAGAGCCAATGAAAATCTTTAATCAAAGATATATAAAAGTCTCTGGAGAGACCCCTGTATTCAAATTTTCTGGTTCTGTTGCTCTCCTTGTGGAGCTCCTGTCCTCTCTAGATCTTACTATTTCCATCTTCTTTCATAGGGTTCCATGCCCTCTGCCCAACAGTTGGCTATGAGTCTCAGCATCTATTTTGATAGTCTGCAGGGCAGAGCCTTTCAGAGACAATCTGTGGCAGGTTACTACCTTGTTTTCTGTTTTCTTCTTCTTCTGATGTCTATCCTTTTTGCCTGTATGGATGGGGATTGAGCATTTTAGTCAGGGTCCTCTCTCTTGATTAGTTTCTCTAGATGTACAGGTTTTAGTAGGTTTAGCCTAAGTTATATGTCTATATGAGTGAGTATATACCGTGTGTGTCTTTATGCTTCTGGGACAGCTTACTCAGGATGATCCTTTCCAGTTCCCACCATTTACCAGCAAATTTCATGATTTCCTTATTTTTCATTGCTGAGTAATATTCCATTGTGTAGATGTACCACAATTTCTGCATGCATTCTTCAGATGAAGGGCATCTGGGCTGTTTTTGAACACAGGGGTCTTTCCAGAGACTCATACTCCAACCAAGTACCATGCATGGAGATAACGTAGAACCCCTGCACAGATGTTGCCCGTGCAGTTCAGTGTCCAAGTGGGTTCCATAGTAATGGGACTGCCTCTGACATAATCTGATTGGCCTGCTCTTTGATCACTTCCCCCTGAGGGGGGAGCCGCCTTACCAGGCCATAGAAGATGACAATGCAGCCACTCCTGATGAGATCTGATAGACTAAGATCAGAAGGAAGGAGAGAAGGACCTCCCCTCCCAGTGGACTTGGGGAGGGACATGCATGAGGAAGGGGGAGGAAAATGGGATTGGGAGGGGAGTAGGGAAGGGTTTATGGTGGGATACAATGTGAATAAAGTATAATTAATAAAAGTTAAAAAAAGATATATAAAAGTCCCCTAAAATAACAGTAAAATAGTATAAAAATGGATCAAGATTTAAATGGAACCAAAAGAAGATACATAGATAACCAAGGAACCCTTGAAGCTATATGACTTATTTAGTTGTCAAGGGAGTACAAATTAAAACCACAGTTTGATATTATTAAATAGCAAAACAAAACCATAAAAACCAAGTCCATTTAATTTAGTAGTTTTTGTGTGTGTGTGCATGTCTTTTTAAAGGATACATATATAAATTTATATATATAATGTCTTTTACTGGCTCTTCTTCTGTGAGTAGTAAAGGACAAAGCGGAGGAAAGGAGAACCAGATAGGGTATGTCCATGAGCCTCTATTTACAGATGAAGATAAACACAAGCTAAATACAGCCACTGCTGCAGTAAGGAGTTGGCAGCATTGGGTGGAATGGGACTGATGAGGAGTAGAGTACTTGGTAGTAAGCAATAGTGCCCCCTTCTCCCCAAAACAGCCAGAGTCATCAGCGGTGTAATGAGGAGGGCAGTGCAGAGGGAGACTCACTATTAGGGTAAAGGTACTCTCTTCTCTGCTGCCCAAACCTCCTGATCTAGCAGGAAGGGGATGGCTTTAAATACGCAAGAGAAAATCTAGGGGTTTTAGTTGCTCCAGGCAGAGGACTTGTGGTGCCTCACCAAGGCTTGACTTTTGGGAAGATGACATCTCTTTGTTTAGCTTCTCTGCCAAGGTTTAGCTTCACAGCCTACTGCCAATTCACTTTTAACACATTCCTTTTTTTCATTATTATTATTATTATTATTATTATTATTATTATTATTTATTACAACTTATTCACTTTTTATCCCAGCTATAGCCCTCTCCATCATCTTCTTCTGGTCCCACCCTCCTTCCCTCTTTTCCCCTTATTTCCCTCCACTAGTCCACTGATTGGGGAGGTCCTCCTCTCCTACTATCTGACCCTAGCCTATCAGGTCTCATCAGGACTGTCTGGATCATCTTTCTCGGTGGACCAGTTAGGGCACCTCACCAGGGAGAGGTGATCAAAGAACTGGCCACTGAGTCCATGTCAAAAACAGCCCCTTCTTCCCTTACTAGGGAACCCACATGGAGACTGAGCTGACCTTGGGCTACCCTCCTTCATTGCTGGTGGGAATGTAAACTTGTACAACCACTTTGAAATCAAACTGGCACCTTCTCAGAAAACTGGGAATAGTGCTACCTCAAGACCCAGCTATACCACTGTTAGGCATATATATGAAAGATGCTCAACTGTACAAAAAGGACATTTGCTCAAATTTGCTCATAGCAGTTTATTGAAAACAGCCAGAATCTGGAAACAACCTAGACATCCCTCAGCTGAAGAATGGATACAGAAATTGTGGTACATTTACACAATGGAATACTACTCAAATTAAAAACAAGGGAATCATAAAATTTGCAGGCAAATGGATGGAACTAGAAAAGATCATTATAAGTGAGGCAACCTAGAAGCAGAAAGACACTCATGGTATACTCACTTATAAGTGAATATTAGCCATATAATATAGGCTAAACATACTAATATCTGTATACCTAAAGAAGCTAAATAACAAGGAGGATGCTTGGGAAGAGGCTTAATCCTTGTTCAGAAGAACAAACAGGGTAGACATCTGAAGTAGGAGAAGACAGGGAACAGAACAGGAACCTTCCACAGGGGGCCTCTGAAAGACTACCCAGCAGGGTATCGAAGAAGCAGATTCTGGGACTAATAGCCATATTTTTGGGCAGAGTTCATGGAATTTTATAGAAGAAGGAGGAGACAGAAAGACCTGGAGATGACAGGAGCTCCACAAGAAGATCAACAAAGCCAAAAATCTGGACTCAAGGGGTCCTTCAGGGACTGATGAATCAACGAAGAACCATGCATGGAGAGGACCTAGACCCTCTGCTCAGATAACACATTCTCGATTCCTCTCAGCTTCATTTTGGTGGCACCCCTGGAGCTGACAGATCATTTTGTTCTTAAGAGGTACTCTCTCACAGACCCAGAAGATGAACACCCAGTCCTAACTTTTGGTCTCAGGCATATTTGCAGTCTTCATCTGAAAATATACTGGCAATGGTAGTATAAGAGTCATCCTAGTTTGCACTGTATCAGTTATCAAGATCTCTTTCCATCCTCCCTGGTGATCACCCTGTAGATGACTACATTCTTGCATTTCTTCCTCCATCTAGTATTGATGATTTGTGAATATTTATTATTGAACACCTCGAGACAGCCAAACAAGCTGTTTTGGCTATGTTTTCAGAAATAAAATGTAGACAAGGAGAGCCACAAAGAAACTGAGCTACCGTGGCTGTTTCAGGGTCAGACAAAACAATTTTCAATTCTATATATTATTGAAAATGTACGGCAATAGAAGTCCAATGATGGCAAGAACAAAAAGCAACACATACCACATTGACAAGTTATTTGAATATTTCTTTCATGATAAAAATTCATTTATTATATGGTTCTCAAACTCCCCTCCAAATAAACTGAAAGTGAAAACTAATGAGAGGAAAAAAAACTTAGATAGAAATTTCCACAGTGCTTTTGTTCATCGCTGCATCCAAACTACATGCAACTCAAATGTCTGTGAGCTCAAGAGATATAATAATTTTTAAAGAGTTAACTTAATATAACAGTATTTAAAATTAGAAAGGAAAAGTGTAATGACACTTGCATAAATAGGTAAATTATTATAAATTTATGTAGAGTTAAAGCAGACAGAAAGAAATGATTACACACAGGGATTTTGTTTCCTTGACATTCCATAATCACCAAATTTATTTTGTAACGAGAGACAGAGCAATGGGACCCTTAGAACGGAGGGGCTTGACCAGGAGTGGAAAACAGAGCTCTGGATTGGTAATAAGAATGTTCCGTGTATTTATGGTAAATGGTTACAGGGGTGTGATGTCTTCCCCAAAAGCCACACTGTAGATTTAAAATTTTTGGATGATATAGAAAAAAGAGAGATTAAAATGTGATACAACAATCTAAATGCATAAAGCTGCATCAACTGAAAGAAGCAGACTTTAGTATCTTCAAGAAAAACGTGCAGATGGCTGTATTTATATCTCACCTCCCGGGATAAAGAACTACAAAGACTAAACTTTGTTATTTAAAATGCCCTAAATATTTACTTCTCCTAAAATGGAAGTTTGTGCAACAAGGTTTTTCTCTTCTGTAATAGCAGTTGTGACTCTTAAAACACAGGTGCCTCTGTGTTTTAAGAAGCACAGTGTTCTGATGTGTGTTCTATCCTGTGATGTTGGCTGTAAAAGTGCTCTCTGTTTGGGGAGGTGGAATTCTTGCTATGATTACAGCAGTAATTATTTTTTCCTGTGACTGAGAGGGAAGCTGTTGAGAATTTGGTGGTTGTGCCTGCACACACACAGAAGTCCCTTCTTTAATAATTGTTTGAACCTACATGATTTTAACAGGCAGCCATGCTGGGATCTGCTGGTTTCATTCATTTTGTCTAATATTATCTGAAGAGATAAGTTCTTGAAGGAAGTCGTTTTGACAAGACAGCTGACAGGTGCAGAGGAGTGACAGAGCCAGCTGCAGTTTCAGGGTAATTGTGGAGACTTCAGTATAAATTCCCAAAGGCTGTCTCATAGTTACTTTTAAATTTTAATTTCAGTATACCCTGGATTGCTGTGTCCTGGAAATGAAAGACTCTCGCTTAGGTCCCTTATTCCATACACTCCTATGGTAGGACCATTTAGCCTGGGGCCTGAGCCATGAGAACAGATTCCTCTGGAACCCCAAAACAGTAACTTCAAGACTTCCTTCCTGGCTCATATTTAAACTTGGGATTTCCCAAATTGGATCTCTGTTTATCATTAGGGACAGAAAGCCCTTACCTCAGCACTCTGTCAACTTTATAGGGAAAAACTGCTCCATATATGTGTGTTTCTGCCATCTCCAACACATGACACTTTTACATGCCTCATTCTTCCTGTCTGCTTCCGGCCCTCTCCAACTCCATCCACCACCCCACTGCCAAAATAAAAAAGGAAAAAAAAAAAAAAAAAAGAAGAAGTAATGGAGTTGATGGAATTTGCAATCCTCTGCAGAAAATAAAGACTTTAGATTACTGTCTGACAAAAAAAATAAATAAATAAATAAAATGCTCTCAAACCAAGAGTCAGTCCACTTGAATGCCCTTGAAGTCAGAAGCGTTCACTGGCTCAGCAAACAGATGAGCAGCGCAGATTCTAAATAAATCAATGAGGTCTGTCCAAAGAAGTTATTGCCTTAAATAGCAGCAGCCCATGGTCCTGAGAATGTTTCACAGCCAGACCAATTTCCTCTAAAACAGGACATACCCTATTTTTAAAAGTTGTAATATTCTGCCAAGCCAGAGAATTAACTATCATCATGACCTTCTTGAAATTTGCCTAACTGGGCCTGGCTATCCTTAACACTGAGACATTGCTTTGAATTGTCCTCCTTTATGAATAAAACTTGCCTGGACAATTTAAATGCAAAATTTATTTCTTGGTTTTGTTTTTTCTGGTTTTGAGTTGTTCAAATTAATTAACTTATTTTTTGCCTTTTGGTTTTGGGGTGGTTTTTTGTTTGTTTCTTTTTTTGTTTGCTTTTTGGGCTTTTTGGGGGTTTTTGTTTTATAGTTTTGTTTTGTTTTGTTTTGTTTTGTTTTGTTTTGTATGTTTGGTTGTTCGGTTTGGTTTTTCAAGACAGAGTTTCTCTGTTGTAGCCTGTTGTACAAGCTCTGTAAATTAGGCTGGCCTTGAACTCTGATATCTGCCTACTTCTGACTCAAGAGTGGTGGGATTAAAGGTGTGCACTTAAAAGTGATTTTATCTTATCAGGAAACATTCTATAGCTACAGTAGTGACAGAGAGCCTGTCTGAGTTTTCAGTAAAAGTTATATTAATCTAAAATTGATTTATCATTGTTTCTGTTTTAATCCCTTTACATTACAGAAGAAAAAGGACAAGTTTTATCCATTTTGAAAATATCTTTAAGAATTTTCTCGTTTTGAATGGTTATTAAAGAATAAAAGTATCCTCCACAGGCTACAAGAGAATCAAAACTCTCTAACAATTTGTGTGTTCAAAAAGAATAGAACATAAATCAAGTAAATCACTCTAATCCAGGATAAGGTGGAAAGACAAACCTTCCCAGTTTGACTGACAAAAGCACAGTGTAGGTAGACAAGGCATCATTCAGGAGTCAAAGGCCTGTCAAATTATCTCTTTGCTGATCCACATAGTTTAGATCCATTTTAGTGATTCATGGATTTCATTGGTGGAGCACTTGACTAGCATGCAAGATATCCCCAAGCTGGACCTTTGGCAATCCAAAAATAAATAAAATTTGCTATTAGTTAATTCTTCATCCCTAGGTAGACTGGCTCATTTTGAAGGCGGTTTTGTCAGTACGTAAGTCAGATTGCATTTCATTGTAGGAAAGTGATATGTGAAGTCTGAACCTTGAGAGGTTGTAATGCCACCTTTGAGACCACTGAGTGGGAAGCAGAAGTAAAGGCAATGAGTAGAGCCTTAGGTGACTTTTCTGACAAGACGACAACTTTATTAGTAAAACACTTTGGATACATAAGCATTTCTATAGTACTCTGAGGTAACCAAGAAACACAGAGGGTTTTTATTTGTTTGTTGTTTTTGTTTTTGGCTTTCTGTATATTTTCAAATTCTAATAGTTTAAAAGGCAAATCCAACCAAGGACCATGAATGGAGAGGACCTCTTCTCAGAGGAAGCCCATAGGCTACTCAGTTTCCAAGTGGGTTCCCTAGTAAAGGGGGGCAGGGACTGTCTCTGACATGAACTCAGTGGCTGGCTCTTTGATCACCGTCCCCTGGGGTGTGTAGCCTTGTCAGGCCACAGAGGAAGACAATTCAGCCAGCCCTGATGAGGCCTGATAGGCTAGGGTCAGATAGAACTGGAGGAGGATCTCCCCTATCAGGGAATTAGGGAAAGGGGTAGAAGAGAGAGGGTGGGTGGGACTGGGAAAAGATGAGGGAGAGGGCTGCAGCAGGGATACTAAGTGATGAATTGTAGTAAATAAATAAATAAGAAATCATACATGAACACTGCATCCATCACTTCCGCAATGGCTCTTCATTCTTCCTACTCCTCTATGCCCACTGATAGAAAGATACTGATAATTATTTTGTATGTTGAAGGGGTGAAGCCCACTTTGAATGAGAGTCTTCTGGATGATGCCATGAGAGACTTGGAAGGAATGGTGCTGTACAAGAGGATCCCCTGAATCCAACCCCAAAATCTGCATAAGTTATGCCGTGCCTGCTCACCTTACCTTATAGAAGAAGTATTGGGAAGGTTCATGGGATCCTCACCTGAGTTTTCAACCACCCTTCCCAGCAAGTTGTATGCCATTCTGCACTAATTCCATGTGATGTTTGCGGAAGACTAGAGGAAGCAGAGGAGTTAGGATGAGGGAGGGATTTCAACCTGTGCAGCCAGGAGGAAGCCATCATTCCTGCTGGCACAGACCTCTTAGTGTGGGGACTTTTTAAGGTCAACTCTACACCTGGCCATAACATCCCACCCATAGCTTTGTATGCAAGCATAAATATACTGGTTTTAAGAGCTGACCTTGGGAATATTACCTCAGTTTCTCATTGAAACCAAGGAGTGGAGGTTTACTGAATTTCTTCCAGAAAAGGAGTTGTAGCCAAAGATGGAAGATAACTTAAAATTACTCTAACAGACTGGAAAAAAGCTTTCTTTTCCCTCATGCCACTCCACAAAGACAATACCAATTTCCCTTAAAAAACAAACAAACAAACAAAAACCCAAGAAAGCTTGAAGTAGCTATCCAATATAAAAGGACTGCTTAATCTGTGATTTCTACCCCCACACCTAAAATTTCTACCATATTTTATTCAACATAGAAACTTGACAGTTTGTGTAAGAACCCAGTGAAGTGAAATGTGCATCAGAATTACAAGGATAAGACAGAGTTATTCATGTTGTTATGATTAGGGAAGATAGACTGAACTCCTCTTCAAAGAAACAAAATGTGTTGAGCACATTAAATTACTGTTGAGTTTTCAAATGTTTTCCTCTGTGATTCAGACATCTGTGTTTGACAATTTGTTCCCATTCATTTAGGTCCTTATTTACTCTGAATGTCTGGAAGATAGGGGCTATCTTCCTGGAAGATATATTTCAAAGGAATGATCCTTAGGCCTTAAAGAAAAATTATATATGAGCTATAAAACACACATAAAGCTGAGGAAACTTTTATATACAGTTTAAGGGAGTATAGAATGAATGTACAGTTGCAAAATTCCTAAAGCAAGTACTATAGGAAAAGCCAGAAAAGTAAACAGAAAGAAACCTGCCTAAACTTCACCTCATAGATAGAAATGAGGACCTTGTCCCAGTCAATAACATAAACCCTTTTGAATAGATAGGACACAACAATATTGTCTAAAAGAGTACAAGTGAGAGGCAGTTTTACTATTTCCATTCACAGAGTATCCCATCCAGGCTCCTCCTCAGTAGATCACAGGAGCTCAGAGAAAGAGAATTATGTTATTTGTGAGTAAAGCAAACTTCTCTATCACCTGAGGGACATGTTGCCTTTCTTAACAATACAACAGATGCAGTCAGGAAGAAACGCCTATGAACTAGTTACATATGAACCAGTTACTATGGCTACCTCTTAGGCTGAGGAGAACTAGGAAATGTAAACCATCCTTGGGTCATGGGTACACACTAGCACTTTTTCTGTGTCCTATGAAAAAGGTGCAACTTAAAATGAAATATGATTTAGTAGAGAAGTGTTTTGTGGCAAATTAAAATTATTATGAGTGGGCTTCAGTGTCTAAGTAGTGGGCCAAACAGTTACCGGATATTTCTGTGAGGAAACCTTATTAATATTGAATTTCATTTCAGTGAAATTTGAGTAAAGATGGTTGCCTTCTACTGTGTGAGATGTCCCGTACAAGACATAGTTGTAGAGGCTTCACTAAGTCATAAATTATGTAGTTCTCGGTAGATTTTAAAAAATTATATGAAATTATTCAGTGTTTTATTCCCAATAACTAGCTATACAGAATCAAAGAGGAAAAATGTTTGCCAAACTAGCACTGTTTTTCATCTCAACCACCTCCCGGAGAAATTAGTGATTTCTCCTCCATGGAGTCCAGGCCGGGGAGGGAGCTCAGCACCTGGAGTCACGTGATACAGCCTTTACCAGAAGATGAAAAGTCAGTGAGGAGCCTTTGGACATACTTTTCCTAGTTCTTTGTGCTATGCTGACAGGAAGGTGGAGTGCTGCAGTCAGAACCACAGCGGAAAAGGTGACTCTAGGAACCTCAAGTGTCACCTCTTCATTTCATAAATGATCGGGGAAATTTTATCAGGTTCATAAGACCCTAAGGCTAAGGCAAACACATTTACTTTCTCATCCTTCATCAATGAGTAACATAAAAATTACACTATTTCTGATGTTTAAATGTCTGTAAAAGCTTCTGGTTTGTTTTTTGGATGTGGAAGTATTTTAAGACTGATTAAAGGTATATAAAACATAAAACTCAAGCAAAGCATCCTCTTTATTGTGAAAAATACTGGATGCAATGAGAGAGAAAATAGGATTTCAAATAAACCCAGAGGTCAAAAACACAATAAAAATGTCAGAAAGCGCCCATGGCAATATGTCACAGCAAAGTTCACTTATTTTAATATTTTCTCTTCATCTTTTCATATTCTCTCAACAAAGATGTAATAACTAAATATTAAAAACTAGAGTTTTCACTTACCAGAATTTTCTCTTTAAAATGTTTCTGCTGTTGTTTTCTTGATAAAGTATGTTTTTGTCACTGCATATTGCTAGAAGAGTCATCACATGAAAAGTGTGAGTAATTGAAGGGTTTGTGAAGTTTTGAAGATATTCTCAAGTAAAACTGAAGGGTCTAATATCAGATTTATTTTTTTGGACCATTTGACTTGGGGTATTTTTTTTTTTTTTTTTTTTTTTTTTTGTAGAGAAGATCCTTTTTACCACTCAGCAAATTATATGAGCTGATTCATTCTACACCAAGAGGAGGAAGGAGCACCCACTTTAAAAAACTGCTTAATGAAAATATTTTAGGAACTGGAGAGATGGCTCAGAGGTTAAGAACATTATCTGTTCTTTCAAAGGTCCTGAATTCAATTCCAGGCAACCACATGGGGGCTCATGACCATCTATAGTGAAATCTATAACCACTTCTGGCCTACAGGCACACTTGCAGGCAGATTACTGTATTAATAATAAATAAATCTTAAAACAGCAAAAATATTTTAAACATTTTTTTTTGTTAAAATAACAATTACATTGGTAATGAAGAACAAGAAACAAAAATCTGGATATTCTAACAGTAACTTACATAGCACAACTGCCTGTGTGTCTCAGTGCTGCTCCAAGCACTTTGGACATGATTGATGACCCAGATACATTCCCAAAGTTCTTCCTAAATAAATCGATGCAGTCACTTGAGTCACCTAAATATTAGGCATTTGTATGCAAGTAAAGCTATGAATTCAACAAGGAAACCTGCAAGGAGGAAAAGAATAACTCACTTTCAAGGGATTCAGAGTATAGCACTGTGTTTTCTGGAGTAGTTGAAGAGCAGATGGCGCAGGATAAATTTAAGTCTGTAGAAAAAGCTAGCACATCTATCAAGGGAAGCAGCTACCAGCATGCAGAATGTGTTGCCCTTTTATTTTTAGAGTAAACTATAATGTAATTCCCTGAAATAGCAGTGGGTTATCATAAATATCCCTGCAATTACGGGGTTTTCTCAGTGTGTGACCAAATCTGCACGATCACTGAAAGGACTAGATAGCTGGAAATAATCAAGGAATTCTTGCAGCTATTGAAGGCCTTTTGCCATTAAAAAAGAGGAAAAGACAGGTTCAGGGCTAAGTTCAAATGGTATTCAAGCCACATGAAAAAGGTTGTTTATGCTCATGCAAACGTTGACAAATTTAATGCATGAAGACGTCAAGGCTTGAATGAATGGAAGAAAGCTCAGCTAGAGGCTTCTACTTCAGACATCTGTCCTATCACTCGCCACTGAAGGGGAATGAGTTTTTTAATGATAATTATCTGTGTGTGATTTCACTGGCTCTCGTTATTTTAAATATTCTTGCTGGTTGATACATGCGTGCACAGCGGGATTATAAGTGTAAATCATTATCATGCTAAGATGAAAAATGATCCGTAATTTTCATTTTCATTAGAGGTATGGCTTGCAACCCTAAGTGCTACTTATTTTAATCCAGATATAATTTTTTTTTTACCTTAGAGGTACTGATTGCACTTTAAAGCAACCAATATCAATACAACGTTCTGTCCTAAATAAACTGTATGATAAGTGTAGAATGTGAATCTGTGTATACAGATGTATAGTATTATCTTGAAGTGTGGACTTCATTAAATTACCTACACTAATTCCAGCTTACTGAGAACATGTATACTCACAAAGGCCTGACAGTATACAGGATGCATTGTTGGTTTCCTTTAAGACATTCTGCAACAGGTAGTGTGATCCAGAGTGCTGGACTTCTTGGCATTCTGCTGCTGAGCAAAGCCTTTGCCTTTACTAAATGAGAAAATTTCCTATTTTAACTGAGTGGCTTAAGCGTCACAAAGGAGATACTTGAAGGTCCATCTTCAGGCCACCCAGCTAATGCCAGGAAAAGCTCCTGGGCTCCTGCCCAGCACTGCCACAGTGTTAGGCCACCCGCCCAATCCCACCATCTGCTGATATCTTCCTTGAGACCAGGGGCAACTCTCTGGGCTCTGACCCCGCAGTCCTAGGCCACTCACTCAAACTCACCATCTGTAGATAGATTCCTGGGACTCGTGGTAGTGGCACACATAGGGTGGGGAGAGGGTTGGTGGGGAACTCCTACCCTGCAGCCTTAGACCACCGCCTGAACCTACCAGGACCACCAGCAGCAGCTCCCTCGGCTCTGTCCCAGCAGCCCCAGGTCATCCATCAGAACCCACCATCAGCGGATACTTTCCGGGACCTGCAGCCTGCATTCGGGCTCCTATCCTGCAGTTTTAGGCCATCCACCTGCCCAAACACACCACAGGCAGCAGGGGGCACACCCGACCCCACTGGCCTAGGCCACTCCCTACCGAGGCCACTTTCTGTGGATATTTTCCTGGCAGCTCTGACTATCACTGCCTGTCCGGTGAGTACCTTCCTATACTGTGAGACTCCACACCTGGCACCCACTGTCACAGTCCTGTGGATACCTTCTGATACTAGAGGCTCCTGTTTCCAAACCCCAGGAGACCACACTCGACATCCTGTGCACACCTTCCTGGTCACAGCTGCTATTGGCGCTCACTCTCACAGCACAGCCAGTGAACCCAGTGGAGCCGAGCCAGGACTGAGACCCAAATTCCTTCCTCCGTCTTAAGGTGTGGGACTCTGGAGCAGTCAGAGATCTTTCCACCTGTGTCCCAGCTACACGGGTCACAAACAGTGAGCCAGCAGAGACTGTGAATCCAGGGAGACTACTCGAGACTCCAGAGACAGTGGAGCCAGTCTGCCGTACAGGCTCCAAGAATAATCAGTCAAGACTACAGGCAACCAGAAGCTAGAGGCCGGCACAAGAATGCAGCCAACAAAAACCAGGACAACATGGCTTCACCAGAATCTCCAAAAATTAAGAGATATTCTATTGCAGCTGAAACATAGAAAAATGATCTTAAATGTATAATTATTTGGTTATCCAAGGCACATAAAGAAGAAATGAACAAAAACAACAACAACAAAAAAAAAAAATAGAAGCCATCATGGATAGACAGGAACCCACATTCAAACAGATGAAGGAAATAGTGCAAGATATGAAAACAGAATTAGAATCAATAAAACACAAACAGTGAAAACCCTGGAGTTGGAGAACTTAGAGAAGAGCTTAGGAACCACAAAAGTAAGCATCGCCAACAGAATACAAGAGATGGAGCAGATCTTCAGGCACTGAAGATACATTTGCAGAAAGTGATACATCGCTCAAAGAAAAAAATAAAATCATAAAAATTACAAATACAAAACACCTAAGAAATCCAGGACACCATGAAAAGACAAAACCTAAGAATAATAAGAATAGACAAAACAGAAGATTCCATGCTCCAAGGCCCAGAAAATATTTTCGAGAAGATCATAGAAGAAAATTCCTCAACCTTAAGAAAGAGATGCCTGTAGTCATGATGTTCTTGCTCGTTTACTGTTTAGTATCTATAACACCATATAATAAAAGGTGTTTAGTATGTCAGAAAAACATACCATTGTAATACTAGAATTTTGAAATGCCACAAATTGACTCAAACTTTTTTGTGCTGTATTCTGAAATAGTTCCATAAACATTTTTTTAATTAATGAGAAAATGTTAGCATTTTCTGAATATTTTAAATAAGCTTGACTCAGAATGACAAAAATAAAAGTATTTGTTTTATTTGAGGGAAAAAGGATGGGTAGCTACTGAGAAAAACACAGAGAATAAAGAAGAAAGAATGATAAATCCTTCTAATATGTCTTTCCACTCAATAAATTCTTTATAGATATACTGTATGTTTGCTGAGCTCTCTGTTGTCTGTTATTAATTCATATCAGCATATTAAAAGCTTTATTGTGTCATTGAGAACAAAGGAAGGTTTTGTTTTAGAGTTTTATTTTCCCAAAAAGCTAACTTACACATTTATTCCTGCAAAAAACATATATTTTAATATATACCCTACGTAATGTCAATCTTATCCTTGATCATAAGAAAAGAAGGAAAGTCCCCTGATATTTATAGTAAACATATGCAATCAGAAATTCAAGCCGAAAACAGCTTTCCATCCAACTTGATCTGAGGTTACGTACCATTGACACAGGCAATGGAGAAAATCTAGCGGTGATGTAGAAAGATTACATGCAGTAGGAGAGGAGGATGAGTAACTATGTGATCAGTGTACTATTCAGGATTCTTCAGTGACAAAATTTATAGAATTAATCTCTCTATATTCATAGAAAATTGATTTATTAATGGTTTACTGGCTGTGGTTCAGTTAGTCCAACAATGGCTATCTACCAATAGAAAGTCCAAGAATCCAGTACTTGCTCAATCCAGGATGGCTGAATCAGCCAGTCTTTGATGTACACCAGAATCCCACAGAAGTAGACTGTAATGCCAGTGAAGGAATGGACTTACTAGCAAGGTCTAGGGCAAACAGGAAAAGAGAAAGAGCTTTCTTCCTTCATGTCCTTTATGGAGGCTGCCAGCAGTAGGCATCACCCAGATTTACAGGTAGATTTTCCCACCTCAAAAGAGCAGAACTGAAGTTTTAATTTGCCACCTCCAAGATCCATATTAGAAGTGTGTCTTTCTACTTCTGATGATTTAATTTAAAAAAAAAATCCCTTATGGGTGTGCTATCAGAGTTAGGAAAAGTTTTCTAAGAAGAAATCATTAATGTCCTCTGTGCAAAAAATCCAGAGATAGGACTAATGAAGTTAAGAAAGTTAAAGAGAGTGGTCTAAGATGGAAGATACTTTGTTTTCTAAGTGCGAAAATGTCATGTGACTATAGTTCTGTAAAGGAGGGAGGTGGAAAGGCCTCCGGCCTTAATCCATAGGACCTTATAGGAACAGCCATTGCTGAAGCATTCCCATCACCACCTCCACAGTTGTTAGAGTACTTGAATAAGCCATTCTGGATGTCATTAAAATAGTTTCCTATGCTAGGTCAAGTGAATTTTTGAGCTCTCTTTAATCATGGAGGTAGAGGTTTTACAACTGTGCTGGGATCACCCTTTTTCTATTGCCATAGAAACAGCCTTTACTGTCCCCACTTTTAGACATTATATTTCATCTGATATCAGTCTATTTTCCCTTAGACAATAATTGTATGTCTCTGAGCTCTTTTATTTAACTATAACTTCTTTCTGTGCTTCCAAAAATGTAAATTAAATGTCTTATTTTTATTTTTTCACATAGTAAAAAAACCTAGGAATTCACCACCTGGTATTTTTTAAGTATTTGAATTATAATATTTAGTTAAGTTATGAAAGCCTTTTAAAAAGCATAGTATCTTATTTATAAAGGACATGAGAGGCTGGAGAGATAGCACAGTAGTCAAGAGTGCTGGATGCTCTTCCAATACCCATGCTTAAAAACACCTATACCTCAAAGTCTCGGAATTTGACACCTTTATTTATTTATTTGTTTATTTTTGGCTTCCATGAGCACCTAAATTTACATTAACATACCTAAACATAAACACACAAGCAAGCTCGTGTGTGTGTGCTTGCACGCGCATGAGCATGTGTGCAACAAGGAGCAGGAAGGAGCTGTTCTCACACCACAGCCAGGAAGCAGAGGAAGCTAGAGCAGAACCAGCAACAAGGATAACTTGTACCATAACCAATTCTGCTGAAGCTCTTTCCAGTGCCACACTCAGCTTTCCAAAGAGGCTTCTCTACCACTGAAATGACACCAAAAGCACACACCAAACAATGAATAAAAGAATCTATAGAGGGTGTTTGGGATTCAAAACTTAAAAGGGTTGACATTTTATATTCTGGAAAAAGTTCAATTCATTTGATACAAGGGATCGTCTACAGAGTATTAAAATTTGGATGTATAATTGTAGGCATTTTAAAAGACTTGGTGACCATGTAGGATATTCTTCAAATTTCAAAATTAGCCAGAGAAACTTCAGTTTACAAATATAAAATGGTTATTATACACTCTGAGAGGTGGATTTAAAAAAGGTAGCAATGTTGTTACTGTTTTGTGTCTAACAAAATAAAAATTTCAAGATTTAATACTAGGATTTTGATGGGTTATGAGGCTTATTCAAATAAGGGGCTCCATAAGTGTGTGCTTGAGTAGAAATAATGGAACTGTAAGGCTAGAATCAATAAACCATTACATAATGTAATGCCAGGTTCACGGGACCCTCAGAGACCACCAGGAGACGACTCGATGCAATTGCAAGAGCTTTATTACGAGAGCAATCGAACTCGGGACCCAAGTCTCACTGACACAGCAGTAGAGAAGTGGAACCCCAAGCCCTGAGTGAGCAGGGTTTTTAAAGGAAAAGTCTGTGATCAGGGGTTTCCATAACAGCAAGCAGGGGGTACATGTTTCCATGAGAGAAAGCACGGGGGTTCATGCCTTGATGTTACAGAATTGGGTAAAAGCCATAGGGGAGAGGTGACCGTTTACATAATCACAATTGCCAGGGAAATTGTTCTCTATTTTTTGCTAAACATTTATTCTGTAGTATTTCCTGTAGGCCATTGCTTAGAGAGTTAACTTTGTTTTCTGCCAGGTGCACATTCTGTGATATTTCCTGGTTCCTGAGTTCAGCTCCCGGTCAAGATGGCTCCTTATTTCAAAATGGAGTTATACTCAGGCTAACTATATCCAGGCTGACTTGAACTCTTCAATAACACTCTCTTATCTGCTTCTAGGAAGAAAGTTTCATTGGAGCACAGCCACGCCCACTGATAATGCGTATTGCTTACAGAGGCTACATTCTGAATGAAAGAGATGGGTAGTTTGATAATAATGTCATAGGGCACAAAGCTTAAATTATCCTCTCTGTGTTCCCTGAAGAAAGACTTGGCCAGGAATGAGTGTGGCCCTGAGGGAATAAGAATACAGGTGGACTCCCCCTGAAGTTGGGGGCAGCCTTACCAGGCCACAGAGGAAGACAATGCAGCCAGTCCTGATGAGACCTGATAGACTAAGATCAGAAGGAAGGGAAGGAGGACCTTCCCTATCAGTGGACTTGGAGAGGGACTTGGGAGGAGATGAGGGAGGGAGGGTGGGATAGGAAGGGAATGAGGGAGGGGACTATAGCCGGGATGCAGAGTGAACTGTAATTTATAAAATAAACTAATTTAAAAAAGAACAGGAGTGAAGAAGCGAGTGTAATTTATTATTAACAAAGTTGTACAGAAACTGCTGAAGTATTGATAGACTGTAAGGTTTTCTTCAAAGAAGATATGGGGAAAGAGTGAGAAAAGCTGAAACTGCAACAGTATATAAATGATAAAGAATATAAACAGGCACACCATGCAGACACTCTGAATGTGACAGACATTTCAGCATTTGGGGACTCTTGAGGGGGTTAATTCAATGTCTTACATATGTTATAATGTTGACATTTTGGTTCTATTTTCTATGATCCCACAACTATCACACAGTTGATAGGGCCACTCAGATGTTTAAACTTTGTAAAAAGAAGAGAAGACAAATCTTTAATAAACTTTTATTTCTCCTTTCTCCACAAATACTTTGTTTGATGTTTTTAAAAATTATTGCAAATCTTGACACTTATGTGAATAAGGAATACATACCAAGAAAATCTAATCAAAGTGTTGCAACTATTGTACTTCATCTTGCTACTTTGTGAGAAAGGAAAGATGAGGCACTTTATGAGGCACAGAGATGAAAATGTTTGGGCCAAGTGCATACATAAGTGATTCCTGTTGGGCAAAAGGGTTGGGGATGATGTGGACAAAGAAACCTGGAGAATTCAGAGATATCCAAAAAGCACTTGGATCAATTCAGAGTGAAATGGCCTAGTAATCCAGCAAAGCATTACTCTGGCATGAGTTTGACAGCTGGCTACTGCATGCCTGTGCAACTTACTGCATGACTGCAAATATTACTGCATGCCTGTATACCTACTGCATGTGTGCTCACCTTACCACGTGCCCGATCGCCTTACTTCATGCCTGCTCACCTTACCCCTTGCTTGCACACCTTGGTGCATGGCTGCAAATCTTATTGCATGCCTGCTCACATGAACACATGCCTGTGCACCTTACCGAATGCCCACGTACCTTACTGCACGTCGGTGCACCTTCCTGCGTGGCTGGACACTTTCACTGCTCTACCACACCCAAAAGTACCTGGGGTGCTTTGTAGTTTTGAAGTGTTCACGGCTAGGGCTAACTTGGAGATGTTTTCATGATTCAGAACCCCCCTCCCAATAGGAATACAAATAAATATACAGTTAGCACTCTCACTCTCACGTAGTGTGGTGCATTCAGAAGAGGCCAGCATCTCTCCTGGTGTCTCCACTGAATTTCTCCTGCGCAGAGTCAGCACCTTCTGACTCATTCACATGTTGCTTTGCTCTTCCTCTAGCTTCCTTCAAACATTTGCTATTTTACTGTTCAAAATAAGCTATATTCTAAAATGACAACTTTTCCTGCATCATTATGTTATACAACTTGTTTTACTATTTTCTGGGAAAAAAATAAAGGAAACAGTGCTTGACACTTTTGAGAAAAAAATTTCTTGCAGGGGAAGAGTACCGCCCCCCCCACCTTTCAGTGAACTTGGGGAAGAGGATAAGGGGTAAGAAGGAGGGAGGGTAGGACTGGGAAGAGTTGAGGGAGGGAGCTTCAATCAGGATATACAATGAATAAATTGTAAAAACAATTAAAAATAATAAGAGAAAATAAATACTAGCAATTTAGAGTATTTTTCTTATTTTTTGTGATTTCAATCTATTTCAATTAACAGAATAGGTAACATAAATGAGCACATGCTCTCTTCAATTAGAATTTATATTTCTTACTTAAAAGATATCTGAGCTTTTCTTCAATTAACATTTTAAAAGGAAAAATAGAATGTTCTTTGTACATAGTTGAGGAAATGACCTTGTTGTGTGGTTGAGCATCTTTAGGATATATGCCCAGTAGTGGTATAGCTGGGTCATGAAGTATCTCTATTCCCAGTTTTCTGAGAAAGAGCCAGATTGATTTCCAAAGTGGTTGTACAAGTTTACATTCCCACCAACAATGAAAAAGGGTTCTCCTTTCTCCATATCCTCTCTAGTATGTGTTGTCACTTGAGTTTTTGATCTTAACCATTCTGATTCATACAAGGTGGAATCTCAGATTTTTTTTTTTTTTGCATTTCCCTGATAACTAAGAACTTTGAGCATACCTTTAAGTGTTTCTCTGCCATTCAACATTCCTCTGTTGAGAATTCTGTTTAGCTTTGTACCCCATTTTTAATTGGATTATTTAGTTTGTTGGTATTTAACTTCTTGAGTTCTTTATATATTCTGGATATTAGCCCTCTGTCATATGTAGGGTTGGTGAAAATCTTTTCCCACTCTGTAGGCTGTCATTTTGTTCTGTTGACCATGCCTTTTGCTTTACAGAAGCTTTTCAGTTTCATGAGGTCTCATTTATTGATTGGTGATCTCAGAGCCTGAGCAGTTGGTTTCTGTTCAGGAAGTTGTCTCCTGTGCCAATGCGTTCAAGGCTCTTCCTCAATATTTCTTTGTAATAACCAGAATCTGGAAACAACCTAGATGTCCCTCAATCAAAGAATGGATAAAAAAATTGTGGTACATTTACACAATGTAATATTACTCTGCTATTAAAATCAAAGAAGTCATGAAATTTGCAGGCGAATAGTTAGAACTAGAAAAGATCATCCTGAGTGAGATATCCCAGAAGCAAAAATACATGCATGGTATATACTCACTTATAGGTGGATATAGATAATCATACTAAAGTCTTCAGACCTTTAGAGGCTAAACAACAAGTTTAAACTCTAGGGATGATGCTTAATTGTCAATCACAAATGAAAACAGGATAGACACCCAAGAGAGGCCAAAGAAACACAGAAAACACAAACACAGAAACAGACACACACACACATACAAAGAAGGTATTATGTAAATTAACTAAAATATAATTCTAAATTATATTTGAATGGAGCATGATATCACAGATATCACAGAAGCCACAATATTTTAAATGACATTTCCAGGGCCAGGTAAGAGATACCTACTTATAAGTTGCTGGTCAGAGAGCACTCAGAGGCTCCCCCAAATAACACAGGAGGTCAATGTTGGTCTTGGGTCCCTGCCAAAACTACGTGGTTAAGCCCTATTGATGAAGATACCACATAAGAATATGAATACAAAGATGTAGAAGAAACAAGATGAAATAGAGCTGAAAGCTCCTTCCCTTCTGTGTGGTACTATCAGTGCTGGATGGTGCTATTGCAAACCGTTGGAGAACAAAACTCACTTGTAGTTTTACCTAGCTATAGACCAATAATGCTGCAACTTTAGCTGACCCAGCAAGATATGCTCATTGGTTTAATAGTCGCATGATTGTTTGGGGATTAAACAACCTGTCTTACTTTTAGAGTTTCCATTGCTGTGAAATGGCACCATGACCAAGGCAACTCTTATAAAGGAAAACATTTAACTGGGGCTGGCTTAGAGTTTCAGAGGCTTAGTCCAACATTGTCATAGTGAGAAGAATGGCAGCATCCATTGGGACATGGTGCTGGAGGAGCCAAGAATTCTACACCTTATTCCAAGGTGAAAAAGGAAACTCTCTTCCACAGGCAGCCAGAAGGAGGCTCTGATACCACACTCTGCAATAGGAGCCCTCCAAGCCAGCCCCCATGGTGAGGGATTCTTCCACCAAGGACACACCGTTTTCAATAAAGCCACACTTCTTAATCGTGCCCTATGGCCAAGCATTCAAACACATGACTCTGTGGAGGCCAAACTTATTCAAACCACCAGAATGGCTTTCAACTTGGATTTGAGACCTGCTTTAAAAGAAAAATAATGAATAAAATACACACCTGTGAACTTGGTGAAAAGCCTTGGACTGGAGGTCAAAGGCCTAAAGAAAAACAAATGTCATCATGACATATTTTCTACATGTATGTACTTATTCAAACAAAAGACAAAAAAATTATAGACAAAAGTAAAAACAAATACTGTAAATGAAATGTAGCTGTTCTGTGATGCAATGGAGACCAAATGCTCAGTGGCTTGTATTTTACTCATGGACTCATTATTGTAGAATCTAAACAGCATCCTTTGAAGCTGTTTGGTTCTCAGGTTTAACTCGATTGTCTGAAAGTGGTAGGATCAAAAAGTGATACATGGGCTCCCTTGTGGAGGAAATTAAAGAACACTAAATGACTTTCTGCTTGAGCTGAGAGTTATTTTTCAACAGCAACAAATTGACCTAACTATTCTATATAGATCCATGAATATCAAAATTTTATTATTTAGTTAAGCAGAAAATCTTATTCTCCTATTTCCAACCTGTCTTGTCCCAAATTATCCTGAAGCAGCTGGCCTGATAGAAAGAGAAAGTGACCTTTTGAAGACAGTTACAATGTCAGTTAGGTACCAGCTACCTGAAGGCTGGGGCAGGATTCTCCTGAAGATGGTGTGTGCTTTGAATCAGAGTCCATTGTATGATACTGTTTCAGGGGTCCAGGAATCAGGGTGTGTGAAAGAGAATCGTTTCACTCACTATAACCCTCAGAGACTCATTAGCAAAGTTTTTGCTTTCTGTTCCTACAACCTTAAAATCTGTTCCTGAGCAGGGAGCATTCCTGCTAGGAGCCACAACAAACATGCCCTTGAAATGGAAGCTCCGACTTTCCCCTGGACACTTGTGCCTCCTGAGGAAGCCCTTAAGCAAACAGGCTAAGAAAGGAATGGATGTTAGGAGGGGTGACTGATGCAGGTTAGGATGGGAAATTGGATTGCTTCTCCACAATGGAGGTTAGAAAGATTATGTCTGGAGAGCAGCAGATCCTTCAGGGCAACACTTTGTGGTACTGTGTTCTGTGTGTTAACCTCTCCTGCGACTAAAGTCAAACTGCAAGAGCCTAATCCTGGCAGGATGACAAAAGGCAGTCACACAGGAAGGTATAAGTAACTCCTCCATGAAAGGAGGCAAGACCTGCTGAATTGAGGAGAAAATACAGTAGGTAGTAGAAGAAGGTAATTACCAGTGGAGGCCAAATGACCAGTACAAATGAGGATTATAATTGACATGAGCATTTCTGTCATTGTTAATAAGTTGTATGTACAAGTATTTGTGTTTTATGTCCTTGTTTTTTTTTAATTTTCTGATGTCACATCAGGTAATTATAAATATCAGTACTTACTACATTTACCTCTTCTAAATTTATAATGTGTTTGAGATTTCATATGGGATTTTTTATAAAAGTTAGGTGCAATTATGACATTTTCATTTTTGAATTAAATATGAAATAAAGAGATATGATTGTATGTTAAACTGACAAGCAGTAGATTTGTGATGGCTATTCTTGCTTGTCAACTTGACTACATTTGGAATTAACTAAAACCCAAATGACTGGTCATACCTATAAGCAATTTTTCTTTACTTTAAATCATTGGAAGTGGAAAATTCTAATTCACATCTTTGAGGTAAAAAGATCTGCATTTAGACTAGGCCACATGTTCTGCTGGTAACCTATATAAAGTACATGTGAAAAAGAAAGTTAATTTTCTTTGTGTGCTTGTTCTCACTCTCCCTAGCAGGTCCATTTCTCCACTGGCATTAGACCCTTCTTCTTTGGGATCCTAGCAAATACTAAAGACCAGCTGAGACATCCAACTTTGTGGACTGAGCAACTACTAGATTCATGGGTTTTCTGTTGGTAGACAGCTACAGCTGGAATGGCTGAACAAGAGACTGTAAGCCAAAATAATAATAATATATATGTATATATATGTGTGTATACATATATATATATAGGACTATCTATATGTGTATATATAATTATGTATATATATATATATATGCATTATAAAAGGTCTGTTCCTCTGGAGAACTGTTATGAATATACATTGCTTTATCATAGACCCCTGAAAAGTGTATTTCACAAAGAAAAAGATCTATTATGAGGTTTTACCTCATGTAATGAAATATTTTTAAGAATTTTTATTTGTGTTTATAAATAGCAAATTATAATTTATTTATGTTAATATATTTATAATATTTATATAAATGTATGTGTGTTATACCGCATTTAATATAATCTACTTTTGACTGAAGTATCTGTTTCCTCATAGCATTGCAAGTATTCTCTTATATGTGACAAGGCTTCTTTGTCTTTTGAAAGACGTGTGTTTAATAGTCTGTAATCCAGGGTAGCACCAACCTCAGGGTAATCCTCCTTCCTCATTCTCTGAAATGCTGGGATCTCAATATGTGACCACAGGTGTGATTCCTTCTTGCTGGCTTTTCTTACACAGGTGTCAAGACTCTCTTTCTTTGATGTCTGAGAATTTGACAGCCAGTGTGTACTGCTAAAGATCTCTATAAGGTTATTTCTTAAGTGTTCTAAGCATCCTGGATGTAAATGTTCATTTACTTTGACAATTTGGGACTATGAGCCCTGTCTTACTTAGAAGTGTCTGTCCTCTTTCCCTTTATTAGAGCAACTCTAATAAAGGTTGTATTTCCTTCCATGAAATGCTCTAAATTAAAACTTAAAAACAACACTGGGGGTATAGATAAATGACACAGTGGTATACAATGTTTAAGGCTTTAGGTTCAGTTCCTATCATAAACCTTAGCCCTGTGGGAGGGGGTGAAAAAGACAGGGAGAAGGAGAGAAAGAAGGAGAGAGAAAGAGAGAGAGGAAGAGACAGACATCATGTGATTCTTGTTCTCTGAATTCTTTTTTTTTTTTTTTTCAATGCAGTTTATTCAGGAACCTTGAACAATCCTCGGACCCTGGGGAAAGCCAGCCCACAGCTTAAATAGCCTCTGGGTAGCCAACCCAGGCGTGCCACGGGGGCAATGCAGATAGGTCCACATATATGGAAGCAAGCCAGATCCTCAGCCTTAGCCAAATGTGGAATTTTCGTGACAGAGAGCACTCACCATCGGGAAGGTGGAAGGCGGAAACCAGCTCCATCTTTTTTTTTTTTTTTTTTTTTTTTTTTGCTTATTTGTTCTTTTATTTTCTGAATATCATACAACTAAAAAAATCGGTAACTGAAGCTGGTATACACATTCAGAGTTTGAAATTATTAGGGATACTTCAAGGAAAACATAAATATTTGCTATTTAAAGAAACAAAGTCTGGACTCCATTGAGCTGTGACTATAGTGAGTCCTATATAGCTAAGAAAATAACCATCAAGCTGTGTTTTAGAATTTTGTTCACATTTAAAATCATGGACAATTAACATTGGAACATAAAATACATGAATATTTAAAACAAATTATTTAACAGAGCTGCATGATTTCTAAAGGTCTCTAAGATGCAGACACAATCTCTATTAATACATAATATAATAGCCAGAAGCTGGAAACAACCCAGATGCCCCTCAACTGAAGAATAGATGCAGAAATTGTGGTACATCTACACAACGGAATATTACTCAGCAATGAAAAATAAGGAAATCATGAAATTCACAGGTAAATGGTGGGATCTGGAAAGGATCATCCTGAGTGAGTTGTCCCAGAAGCAAAAAGACACACATGGTATATACTCACTCATATAGACATACAACATAGGACAAACCCACTAAAACCTGTGCATCTAAAGAAACTAAGCTAGAGAGAGGACCCTAACTAAAATGTCCAATCCCCATCCGGAAAGGCAAAGAGGATGGACATCAGAAGAAGAAGAAAACAGGAAACAACCTAGGAACCTACCACAGAGGGCCTCTGAAAGCCTCTGCCCTTCAGACTATCAAAGCAGATGCTGAGCCTGATGGGCAACTGTTGGGCAGAGTGAATGGAATTTTAGGTAAGAACTGGGAAATAGTAAGAGCTGGAGAGGACAGGGTCTCCACAAGGAGAGCAACAGAACAAGAAAATTTGAACACAGGGAACTTCCCAGAGACTCATACTCCAACCAAGGACTATTCATGGAGATAACCCAGAACCCCTGCACAGATGTAGCCCAGGGCAGTTCAGAGTCCAATTGGGTTACATAGTAATGTGAAGAGGGACTGCCTCTGACATAATCTGATTGGCCTGCTCTTTGATCACCTCCCTCTGGGGGGGGAGCAGCCTTACCAGGCCATAGTAGAGGACAATGCAGCCACTTTTGATGTGAACTGACAGACTAAGATCAGAAAGGAGAGGAGAACCTCCCCTATTAGTGGACTTGGGGAGTGGCATGCAAGCAGAGGGAGGAGGGAGGGTGGGCCTGGGAGGGGAGGAGGGAGGGGTTTATGGGGGGGATGCAGAATGAATAAAGTGTAATTGATGAAAAATTTAAAAAAAAAACAAATAATAAGTAACATTTTACATACCTGTGTGGTATACAATGTTATATTTTAATGTATACATAAAATGCTTATTGATTTAAGTAAGCTCATTAAATTTATCAACTCTTTGAGGAAATTAATAAAAAAAAAGCAAACTGATCTCGGGGGTAATTACTTTTCGATTTATCAAGTGCATAATTTTATGTATTAACCAGCTCCATCTTTAAGGCATAGCATTCCGCAGCTCTCTACAGTTCCCCCTTTTTGTTTTAGACGCATCAGGCAAGAGTAGAGGTCTGATCTCTGATATTAGAAATAAATTGGGACTTTGTACCGATGTTCATTTAGGTGTCATCCACCCAAAGAGCATCAGACCCGTTCGATACCTTTTTCTCAGAGGCGGGACCTGGGGCATCAACCCTCATGCAACCAGACATGCTCTTCTCTGGGTCCAAAGCGGCTGACCCTGAGTGCAGTGCTTAGCCTTGCATCCTGAGCGTAACATTTTAGCTTTTTATGGTATCCAACCATGCTTGGGGAGACTGTCCTGCTTCAATGGCTGTAAAGGCCTGAATGATCATGGCTGCATCACACTGTTGTGAGACTCTAATCTTGCATATATACCACAGGCAAACCAAGGAGACCAACACCAGAAGGCCTGCTAACGCTCCCATGCCCGCCCGTTCCTTCAGATGATTCATGGCTGCAGCAATCCATGATGATAATCCTGTGGCTAGTCCTGCGTCCACTCTGGTAGAATTTACTGTGACAATGGCCACTCTCAGCTGCTCCATCGTAGTATCGAATTCTCCAGTCCAATTACCTAAAATATAGCTCGACAATTGTTTAGACAGATTTGCAGCACAGGAAAAATTCTCATGTTATATGCTAGTGACTCAAAGTCCAGCATATTTTCATTGACAGCCAAGTTGAGCAATTTGCCATAGGGTATCAATTTGTTCCTGCATGAGGTCACTCCTCTGATTGAACACTATCAAGCTTCCTTTTAGTTGAGCATTAATTCCTTTATGTACAACTAAGGCATGAGCTACATTGGCTAAATGATTGTTCAGGGTCTGAGCAGTCTGCCCAGTATGACTCATGGCTAATGCCCCGGTGGTAGCTCCAACAGCCGTCAATGAGATGGTAGTAACAATGGTGGCTGTAGTTCCAAGATCCCTTTTCTGTCTGAAGAGAGTCATAGCGTGAGGGGCATCAATGGGCACAGGCACGCAGTGAGGCATGCGAGTAACCAGGGCATACCTAAATTTACTAGCATTCCAGCATTGGGCAAAAAAGCAAGTATCATTACCACAATTACTTGGCTCTATCTGGCTAATAATGAATAAAAATGGGGGATATAAACAAACAGGTGTGGGCTTATAGGAAATATTATGAGAAGCCTTAACCCCCTCGTTGGAACATCCTGCGTCAGTTCTAGAACTAGCAGTGGTGGAGTCCGAGCTCTGAGTAGGTTCAGGAGACCATTGCTCCCAGGGGCTAGACGTGCTCCATGCCAATTGACTAACTCCATGTTTTCCTCCACTTTTGAAAGTCATTTAAGGTTCTTAAATTATTTTTTCCCTTTTTTTAAATTTTTCATCAATTACACTTTATTCATTCTGCATCCCCCCATAAGCCCCTCCCTCCTCCCCTCCCAATCCCACCCTCCCTCCTCCCTCTGCTTGCATGCCACTCCCCAAGTCCACTAATAGGGGAGGTTCTCCTCTCCTTTCTGATCTTAGTCTGTCAGTTCACATCAAAAGTGGCTGCATTGTCCTCTACTATGGCCTGGTAAGGCTGCTCCCCCCCAGAGGGAGGTGATCAAAGAGCAGGCCAATCAGATTATGTCAGAGGCAGTCCCTCTTCACATTACTATGTTCTCTGAATTCTTATCAGTTGTTGTTTTCTCTAATTGTCTCCATCTGCTTCAAAGAGAAGTTTCTTTGATGAATGTTAAAAACTATGTTTAATTGTATATAAAGTATAAATAGAGTGTGATTAGGAATTTTGCTGGTTTAATAAAGTAGAAATTGGAGTTTCTCCTCCAAGACCATGAATTCACTAGCCCCAGATAGTTGGCTAGGTTTCCAATACCAGGCATAGTTTCTCTATTGTTGAAGGGGTCTTCAGTACAGAGAACTCTTGGTTACTTTCAAGTTATGCATACCATTGAACCCTTATAGTTATTAAACTGTGCTGATCATTTTAGTGATTCATACGTATCATATCCAAGGAGGGTTATTGTTTACTTTCTTATACTGGAAGGTTGATTTATTCCTGATCATCTAGCTGAGTGTGACTTCAGTATCACTTACTTCTTTAGGGAGCCCTCCTATCTCCTACACTTTCAGTCAATGGATTTTATGCTCAGCCGTATCATTTCTATGTTCCCCTAAATTCTGTCCAGCATTTCTTTAAGTATAAATAAAAGATCAGAAACAAACTTTTCTTTCTGTTCCAAACTGATTTCAACTATTGTCCTATGCTAATTATTCATAAATTAACTAATAAACACATGGAAACTAAAATTAAACAGTGGAAGATTTTTCTTCTCTCTTTTTTGCTTCTTCTTATTTTAACAACAGAAACAGTGTCATCAGCTAAGGCTTGACAAGTATATTTCCAATAATTTCAAGAAAATAATTTGTAATCTCATTTTCATGTCACATACTCAGTAAGCCTAGACATTCTGCTTCCTAGAGAAATATATACATAGAAATTGCAATTTTGACAATAAATAAATCCTTATGCTGTTTTTTTTTTTTTTTTTTTTTTCACAGCCATCATCAAAAGTTGCCATTGTTTTCCTCTGGTGTCTTTTAGCCAGGTGATCCACATGAATGACCTTTCTAAAAGCTCAGCCTGTTGGAAAGAAAGCTCGTACATCAAGGTTATGAGTGATGGTAGATGTTTAGGAACCTAGAATTTGGTGCCCACTCCACATCTGCCAAATCAGAAGAGACTAAGGAAGGTCCTGAGTATATACCAGCCTTGAAATGTGGTTCTCCAGTGTTTCCCAACATAAGGAAGTGTTTCTGATCAGAGGATGGAAACTTGAATCAGCAGCACTGTGTTTGTATGTGAATGGTGTGTCGGTGTGTATGTGTGTGTGTGTTTGAGAGAGAGAGAAATTTGTTCAGTAGAGAGAAATTTGTTCAGTAGTCTCAAAGAGAGTTTTAGCCTTGGCTGCAGTACGCAATTATTTAAGTAGATTTCAAAAACCCATTACAATCACTCACCCAAAAACCATGATTATTTGGTCCTTTGTGGGTGTTGGGCACAGATACTATTGGAAAGGTTTCCTGGTAATAGCAGTTGGGAACATGTTTGGGAAAGATGCCTTCCACTGCTCTCCATGCCTTTCTCACTGGATCAGTGAGTTAGTTGGTCACTCTTGCTTTTCTTTCCTGCACACATTGTCTCTCTGGCTCTAGAATTTCTTCTACACTTTCATGTGACATCTCCAGAAGGCATGAGATAGGCTTTGTTTTCATTTTGTTTCTTTGGTTCCTAGGAGACACATCCTTCCTATAAGTCAAGCCAGTCCCCCACTCTACCTCTTAAAATTTGTTCAAACTAAAAACATCCATTGTTATAATTTTATAAGCATGAAGTACCCCCAGCTTTCTTGTTAGATGTATTCAATGTCAAAAAATTCAACCATTAGTTTGATTTCTCTTTACTTGTCCTAGTATATCAGGTAACTCATTAGCTCCAGGAGGCACAGGTTACAGGAAAGTACTATTTGTTTTTGATTTAGGTTGATTTTTTTTTTCTTAAACCACATGTGTGTATACCTTTAAAATACAGATAAAAGAAAGACAGATAAAAGGCGATCTTAAATCAGAGATGAGCCTCTTATAACTGCTGAATATTTCTGAAGCAATTAAATCAGATCTACAATCCATGTATTCTAGTCACACTCCCAAGACTTCAGTCTGAGGAACCAAACATTTAAGGTCTTTCACTGAAGCTTTATAATTTAATCCTCCAACGAAAAAAAGAAATAACAAAGCAGAAGGGAAGAAAGCAAAGAAACAGAAATATTTTGCAAACATTGAATTACTGAAAGAGATATGGCATCTGTACTTTGCTAAGCCACATTTTGCCAAACTAAAAGATTGTAGTCTTAAGTCAAATAAATATTGTTTAGAATTTAAAACATAGTAACTGAATTTTTCTGTATTATGGTAAATTTACACATGGAGAAAATGTTAAAGCTATCAGAATTTTGGAACAGTTTATTAAAAACTCTGATAGAGGAGACAAGATTATTCATAAAAAAGAAAAGAAGCAAGCTGAGTGTGTACTGTGAGAATTCTGAAGTGCATTCCCCAACAAAATCATGAGGATGAGTAAGACAGCACTCCTTTCCTCACAGCTTTTTGATCACTTAGAACAAGCCCAGAGCAAAACTGCTAATTTGTATAAATTTTAAGTTATTACACATGATATTTTTTCCTCTTTTTTAAAATATTTTTTTTATTTTTAAATAATTTTATACATTCACTTGTATCCCAGCGGTAGCCCTGTCTCTCTTTCCCTCCCAATCCTCTCCTCCCTCCCTCATCTCCTCCCTGCCCCCTTCAGAGTCTACTGAGAGGGGAGGTCCTCCTCTCCTTCCATCTGACCCTAGTTTATCAGGTATCTTCAGGATGGTTGGAAAGTCCTTATCTGTGGCTAGCAAAGCTGGGGGTAGGGGGAGGTCAAATTATACATGGATAACATCTTTTGCATATACTTTTGTTGTCCTAGTTTTTGTTTTTGTTGTTGTTGTTCAAATTATGAAAAAACACTATCCCGCTATGCACGGAGATCTTGAAAGACTGCCAGGAGTGAGGTCTACAGCACTTTGTAAATTTCACAGTGGTGTCCTTTAGATAGGTCTTTCCAATTAGCAAGGAGTTATGAGAAATATGTCAGAATCTTCAAACTTACAGCTGAAAGCATCTTTTACCTTTCACATACTTAGTTATTTTGCCAATATTAAAATTTTAAACCTATTTTGCTTTTATTTATGTAACAATATTCAGTTTTACATTTTATATAAATGTCAGATTGAAGCTCAGTAAAATCACAGTAATATATAGATTATTTCTATCTTATCACTGCTCTTTGATAAATTTAGTTGGGACCTAAGAAATTTTTTTTAAATAACTTTTATTTTTTATACTAATCACACGTTATTTGTTTTGTATCCCAGCTGTAGCACCCTTCCTCACTCCCTCCCAATCCCATCCTCCCTTCCTCATCTCCTCCCTGCCCCTTTCCAACTCAACTAATAGGGGAGGTCCTCTTCCCTTTCCATCTGACCATAGCTTATCAGGTATCTTCAGGACTGGCTGCAAATTTCCTCCTCTGTGGCCTAGCAAGGCTGCTCCTCCCTCGGGGGGTGGGGAGGTCAAAGAGCCAGCCATTGAATTCATGTCAGAAATAGTGCCTGTTCCCCTTACTAGAGTACCCACTTGATACTGAGCTACCATGGGCTACATCCGAGCAGGAGTTCTAGGTTATATCCATATATGGTCTTTGGTTGGAGAAACAGTCTCATAAAGGACCCCTGTGCCCTGATATATTTGGTCCTTGTGGAGCTCCTGTCCTCTCCAGGTCTTACTAAATCCCCTTCTTTCTTATGATTCCCTGCACTCTGCCCAAGGTTTGGTTATGAGTCTCAGCATCTGCTTTGATACACTGCTAGGTAGAGTCTTTCAGAGGCTCTCTGTGGTAGGCTCCTGTCCTGTTACTTGTTTTCTCCCAAGAATTCTAATAGTGCCACATACTTGTACTCCACAAAATCTGCGAGTCATCCTGGAGTAGACTTCTATCTATCACAGCATTCAAACTGGTGATCTTATAGGACTTATCACCTTATGAAAATTAAACTACTAGTGATGGCACCAAGGAAAATAAAACTTTCTAGAACCTTTCAGAATTCTACCTCTTTTCATGAAATAAAAGAAACCTTCATATGCACACGTGTGCGCGCACACACACACACACACATTGCTGCTCTGAAAAGACACTGAGTGGTCAAGAATAGATCTCAGATTTAGAGCATATGCTTAGCACATACAAATTCCTGTATTCAATCACTAACATGACACACATGCAGAAAAAATAGCATCTGTTTGAAATGCAGTATGGAAAAACAAACAAACAGATCACTGTGTTCAGAGTCTTTCATCTCCTGCTATGGGTGCAGCTATTTAATCTTTTCAAGCTGTCATTTTTTACTGTTGTTGTTTACTGTCATAAACTATGAGGATGTTTTACTTCCGTAATAGTGGCATCTTGCCTGAGAAATCTGAAACCATCTCACTTACTTTGACATATTGTCATGTAAATATTTATTTGCAATTGAAACATTAACTCCTGTGAGGAAGAAGCAGGACCATAAGACACAGGGAGCTTGTGAATCTAAGGTATAATAAGCAAATAAGATTAAAAACCAAATCAAACAAATACAGAAAACAAACAAACAGAAGAAAAAGAGCCAAAGAAAAAGGATAAGAAACACATATAGACACAGAAACACACACTTTCAGAGAGAGGAATTCCATGGAAACAAAACAGAAGCCATAATGCAAAGGACTTGTAAATTTTGTTTTGTTTTTTTAATTCCCTGGAGACCACATTTTGGGACAGATTCCAAAGGTGGACTTGAGTTTCTTTTGTGGAGGCATCTGCTGCTAGGAAGGAGGCCCACACTTAAGGGAGGTTTGTCCAGTGAGACTCCCTCGGAGAAAACTGATTTTAATTTGACGGTGGACCTAGTTGGAGAGGACTCCTGTATCAGGGATGGCAACAGTGTCTGCACTTCTCTCACTTCTGTTAAACACCCACATTGTCCCTGTGCATGCTGCCACGGTCTCTGTGAATTTATATGTTCATCAGTCAGATGTGGTATAAGTCCTTGCTTGCTTGGTATCCTCTGTCCTCTCTGGCTCTTACTCTCTTCCACAGAGTTCGCTGAGTCCTGAAGAAATGTATGCTATGGAGACATCAATTAAATACAGATGAGTGTTCCAAGGTCTGTCTCTACACACTGTCTAACTGTGCATCTTTGTGTGTGATTCCATTTGATCTAGGTGGAAGCTTCTTTGATGATGGCTGAGCAAGGCACTAGCATATTAATGTAATGCAATGTCATTGGGAGTCATTTCATTGACGTATTCCTTTAGCAGAAAAGTAGTATTTGATTTTTCCTTTTACCTGCTCATCTTTTTTATTCTACCGTTCTAGTACCCACCTCCATCCCTCTATATTGTCTATTATATTTCCCTTTCCTAGTGAAAATATCCCCACTTTCAGTCATTTACTTAACCTCTTCACTTGTATGGATTGTAACTTGAATATAAATGACTTAGAATTAACACCCACATATATATAAATACATAACCATATTTCCCTTTCTTGGTCTAGGTTATCTCACTCAGGGTTAGTTTTTTTTTTTCCTAGCGCCATCTATTTATATGACATTTTTATAATTTAATGGCTGTGCAAATGTACTACATTTTATTTACCCATGCATCTCTTGACAGATATCTAGGTTGTTTCAACTTTCTGGCTATTATGAATAAAGTATAAACAAACATGGTTGAGCAAGTGTCTCTGCAATAACAGAAAGTGCCCTCTAGGTATATGTTGAAGAGTAGTATAGCTGGATCTTGAGACAACCAATTCCCAGCTTCCTGAAGAACTGAGACGTTGATATCCATAGTTACTGTAAAGTTTTGCACTCCCACCAAGAATGGATGTGTTCCTCTAACTCCACATCCATGCCAACATGATCTGCCGCTTTCTTTTTAAATTGATCTTGGATATTCTGATTGATCGATTGATGTGAGATGAATTTCCAAAGTAGTGTTGATGTGCATTTCCCTGATGATTAAAGATGCTGATTAAAGTGCTTCTTAACAATTTAAAGTTCTTATAGTAAGAATCACTATTCAATGAACCACAGTTCCTCTATCCCTTCCTCAATTGAGGGACATCTGGGTTGTTTCCAGATTTTGGCTATTAAGAATAAAGCTGCTAAGAACATGGTTGAACAAATGTCCTTGTTGTGTACATGAGCATATTTGGGATATATGCCTGGGAGTGGTATAGCTGGATCTTGAGAAAGCACTATTCCTAATTGTCTGAGAAAGTGCCATAATGATTTCAATGTGGTTGTACAATTTTACATTCCCACCAGCAGCGGGAATCCTCTCCAGCATGTGTTGTCCCTTGAGTTTTTGATCTTAGCCATTTTAACTTAGCCATTCTGATGGGTGTAAGGTGATATCTCAGGGTTGTTTTGATTTGTAACTCCCTGATGGCTAATGATGAGGATTTCTTTAAGTGTTTCTTTGCCATTCTATATTCCTCTGAAGAGAAATCTCTGTTCAGCTCTGTACCTCATATTTTAATTGGATTACTAGATTTGTTGCTTTTTAACTTCTTTAGTTCTTTATATATTCTGGATATTAGCCTTCTCTCAGATATAGGGTTGGTGAAGATCCTTTCCCAATCTGTAGGCTGTCGATTTGTTCTGATGATAGTGTCCTTTGCTTTACAAAAGGTTTTTAGTTTCATGAGGTCCCATTTATTGATTGTTGATCTTAAAGCCTGTGCTGTTGATGTTCTGTTCAGGAAGTTCTCTTCTGTGCCAATGAGTTCTAGGCTCTTCCCCACTTTTTCTTCTAACTGATTTAGTGTTTCTGGTTTTATGTTGAAGTTTTTGATCCACTTGGACTTTAGGGTGATAAATATGGGTCTATATTCATTTTTTTTTTTTTTGCATGTACACATCTAGTTAGACTAGCACCATTTGTTGAAGATGCTGTCTTTTTTCCATTGAATGATTTTGGCTTCTTTGTCAAAAATCAATTATCCATAGGTGTGTGGATTTATATCTGGGTCTTCTATTCGGTTCCATTGATCCACCATTCTGTTTCTATGCCACTATCATGCAGTTTTTATTACTATTGCTCTGTAGTACAATTTTTATTACTAATCAACAACTAAACATTTTAATAAGACCATTCCAAATGTTTTACTGTACTCTAAAGTGTATAAGACCTAATATCACTGTGGAATGGTTGAGCATCTTTTAGATATATGTCCAGAAGTGATATAGCTGTATCTTTTTTTAATTTTAATTTTATTTTAATTACTTGTATCTTGAATTAGTACTTTCCCTAATTTTCTGAGAAAGCACCAAATTGATTTCCAAAGTGGTTGCACAAGTTTACATTCCCACCGGCAATGGAGTTTCCCTTTTGCCATATCCTCTCCAGCATGTGTTGTCACTTGAGTTTTTCATCTTGGCCATTGTGATGGGTGTGAGGTGAAATCTCAGGGTTGTTATGATTTGCATTTCCCTGATGATTAAGGACATTGAGCATTCCTTTAAATGTTTCTCTGCCATTTGATATTCTTCTATTGAGAATTGTATAAAAAGTAAATGAAGGGATTGGAATGTGATTCTTTTTTATTAATAATTGATGCTATCAGGAAAACATAAAAGAAAAATTATCTCATTTAATTTCCTCATAAATTTATGTAAAACTATGTTTTACTAAATAGATTCACAATGTATTTTTGGAAATAATTCATTTTTCATGAAATGATGCCAGCAGAAAATTCTTGTTTTAGCATTGTTTATTGCAAATAAACCTACAATCTGGATGTATGGGGTATGCCTCTGTCTTAGTTATGGTTTTATTGCTATGAAGAGGCATCAAGAACATAACAACTCTTCTAAAGGAAACATTTAATGAGGTTAGTTTACAGATTCAGAGCTTTAGTCCATGATCATCATGGAAGGACATATGGAGTCATATGCAGGCAGACATGGTGTTGGAGAAGGAGCTGAGAGAGCTAATCTTGGTCTGAAGGCAGCAGGAAAGTATTGAATTCCATTAGGTGTGGTTTGACATCTGAGACTTCAAAGCCCACCACTTAGTGATGCACCTCCTCCAACAAGCCACTCCTACTCCAACAATGCCACATCTCCCTGTAGCAGCTCTCTCTGGGTCTATGGCGACATATCCATTCAAACTACTACAGTTCCCCTACCGCAAATAATTTATATAATATCACAAGAAACGGGATACAAACTCACTAACATAGACTGTCCTCCAAATGTTAAACAGATCCTCAAGTCTCAGCATGAAAGCTTTATATACTATCTGGTCTCTAAAGGGCAACCCAATGCGGGAAGGAATCACTACAGGTTCCAGAACTTAACCTTGTCCTGCCCCTGTCCTGGTATCATTTATATACTTGAAATCATATCAAAACTTGATGCTGAACAAGCCCTCTGAATCACTGATTCATACTTTATAAGACAATCCATTGGGCTATTTCATAGCTCAATCTCTAATGTTTACTTAAGGAAGTTTAGTCCATAGGGCATTATTGTTGCCAAGAAACTATTGGAATTAGTCAATTCCTTAGATAACATATAGGTTAGCAGGGATAGAACATAAATCATATTGATTTTATATACAGTAGACTAGATAATCCATCAAGTTTTCCACAAATCAAAGCAATGTCAGAAATGTTAAATGAGAAGTCATTTAAGACCAACCATCAGAGAACAAGATAAAATTACAAAGGGATTCAGCCACATTTAAATTTTTATACTTGCATGCAAGGTATTTATTTATTTATTCATCCATTTATTTATTTATTTGTTAATTTTTACAGTATGTTCATTTTATATCCCAATTGTAGCCTCCTCCCTCATCTCCTCCTAGTCCCACCTTCCCTCCTTCTTTTCCCCCTATCCTCTTCCCCTTGTGCACTAAAAAATTGAAGTCCTCCCCCACTGTCTGACCCTAGCCTATCAAGTCTCCTGAGGATTGCCTTGATCCTCAATTTAAAATTTAAATTTAAAATTATCAATGACAAAGAGGGAGAAAATAAGAAGTGGGCAGTGTTTAGATAAGCCCTAACTGGAGGCCCACATTCTAAGGTCTATAGAGGTGACAGAGTAGTAGAAGTAATTTACATGAGGTCATGACAATGCACAATTACCATTTGTGTTCCACACTAATGCTAGGAACAAAATTTAAAAAGTTTAGTTAGTAATTAATCCTGGCATTTTGTAATTATTCAGCTAGAATTAATCACTGCTAAAGATATTGGTCTGACTTTCTACAAATGTGAATTTGGGATAACAAGGATGTTACCACAGTTAAACTATTCAATGGATTGGCTTTCTGAGTTGCTTGCTGCAGATTATGGAACAGATTCTATTTTAATACCTGTTCTTACTATTTTCTATTTGAATATCCATTATTTCAACGTTTTCATGGAAATTATACTTTTCTTGTCCTAGGATCTTAAAGCCACTAAATAATATTATAACTCAAACATTTACTGTCTTATTGGAAATGAAACAATTTATGATTACTTTAAAACTCAAAATATTAAAATAAAGTTTCCCAAATTTGTTCACTGAAAAGCTTGTTAATGATATTCTGTTAGCAAGTTATTTAAAAAACTTTATTGAAATTTTTGTTGCTATAAAATTTATCTGGAGCCTTTTCACTAAGTTATTCTTCTGTTGCCCACAGAACATTCTGAGCTCAAACTTATTTGGCAAAATGTAGAAAAAAATGTACATTTGTTTGGGTTACACAACAACATCAATGCCTTTTAGGATTTTAATGCCTTTTAGGATTATTGTCCAGGCTGCTACAATTCTATTCAGATATTTTTTAAATTGTATTGAACATTGCTGCACCAATTACAGTTCTCACACTTCAGCGATACTTCTTTGTAAATACCACTTCATACAGCACACTTATTTTGATGATCTGCCTAATGGGAATTTAACACACTGCATACAGGCAGTGATGAACGTTTTAATAAATTTTACATATCTTGAGGTTAAAACAGTATTTTGCTTTAAGATCAACAATCTGATACATATATTTGTAAGACTATATTATGTATAGCTCTACAACTATGTGCATTTAAAATAGATGAGAGTCATGCTTTGTCATGACTACTAGTGTCTTCAAACTGGTTATAATTTATGTCTGTTATTCAACTTAAAAATAATTGGTAATATGTGTTCATAAAGAGGACAGTGGCAGTTTGTCTAATCAAATTTTTAATTAACCTCTCTGGAGGAATTTTAGATGTTCAAATACAAAGGGTGTTGTTTGGAGTTTTGTTTTTCTTTATTTAGTCAGCCTTTATGTGTATCTATTCACTAAAGAATATCAGCATTTTGATGCAAAATAAGGTCACAGTTTACTGCTAAGAATATGAACACTGCCATTATCTGATAGCTAAAAGAAGGTCACTGAAAAATATTTCAAACAGCTTACTTTACTTTGTAAATATGTAAATGTTTCTAATTAGGATGAAATATGGCTTTTTAGTTTACTTTCTTTTGTAGTATGAACATTTCATCTAAATTAATTTGGATAGTAAATATGCTCAACATTTACATTATTTTACTCTATTTTTGTTTACTCTATTTTTGTTTTGTTTTTATTTTTACGTATATCAAAGCCATCAGAATTTATGCTTTTTCTCTGATATGCCTTCAATGTTGATATTTTCCACATCCAGTGTATATGATCACATTGTCATATGTTGTAGGTGACTATTAAAATTTGCTATTGATTTATCTTCTAGTAATTCTTGCTGTTAAACCTAACAGCTGTATAACCAAACCACCACACAGAGACTGGGTTTATTTAGTTAACCTAGAACACAGTGCTGGGTAATAGTTACTCCATCCTAAACCTCCAAGCCCTCATAGTTTCCTAACATTTAGATTTCACACATTATACTTGCTTTTAGTGATATCTTAGGTCCAGTCCATCTCTCCATGTAGTTCCAAGATCTCTCCTCCAGCTCACTCTCTAAGCTCTCCTCTCACCCCTTCTCCTCCCACTCATTTCCCGCCCTCTAGCTACTCCCCTCTTTCCTGTCCTCTGGCTCCTCGCAGCTCAACATTGTGTCTAGTTGCTTTATTTTGGCCTGTTTACACAAGAGTTGAGACAGGATGCTTAGAATGAGTATCACAATGCAATATCTGGATTGAAACCAAAGAGTGTGTGTGTGGGGGGGGAGAAATCAGCATTTGAGTGAACAAGGGTAAGGTGTATACATTTTAAAAGAACATTATACCAACAGTCATATAATTTTTCTTTTTGTTCCATATAAGGTAAATGAAGCATTTTCACACTTTTTATCTGAATTACAAACTGTTACACCACCATCAAATAGTTCTGAAAATAAAATGGATTTGAAATACAGGAAAAGAAAGAAAGTAATCATTTATGCAAATGAGTAGTTACATGAGTCCATACCAGAGGAATAATACAATATCAGTGTGTTATTATAATATTGTGGAAGACAAATGGATAAATTTGAGCACTTACTATTATGTTAAGGAATCACTGTCAGTTCTTGGTCATACTGTTTCATGAGCATATTTTCAGAACTTGAAAAACTGACAGGAGATCTATTCTCAGTCTGACACTAGACAAGGAAACAGTGAATTCTGGTTCAGCATGCACTGTGGGGAGAGGTTCTATCTGAAAAAACAAACAAACAAAAAACCAAGCACCCAAATAAATAAATAAATAAATAAATAAATCAGAGCCAGGCTGTGATCCCAGATACTTAGTCGGCTGAGACAGGGTGGGCAAGTGTTAAAAGCCTTCCTGAGTGAGTCCAAGGGAAGCCTGGGCATCTGAGAGCGTATCTGTAGAAACATGAACCGATGAGGTGATAAGGAAAACGTGGAACAGGTACAGAGGGGAATAGTATTCCGCTATTAAGTAAAGTAAAATCTGCAAGTAAATGGATTGTACTAGAAAACAAAAACAGACCCCAAAAGACAAATACTGAATTCTTTCTCTTACATATAGATGTTAGCTTTTTACATTTTCGTATGTGGACAATAAGCCAAATAAGCACAGTAAGAGCCCAGGAGGAGGATCAGATCACCCAAAGAAGAGGGAAAGGGAATGTAGTGTTATGGAGAAATAAGCAAATCGACTAGGGGGATTAAATGGGAGGAGCATGAGAGATGAGGGTAAAGAAGAGGATACTGGGATAGAAAGCTAACACTAAAGGCCTTTTGAAAAATTATGAAAACCTACTACTGTAGAAGCATCCTTAAATATACACATGTAAGAAACAAATTTAAATGAAATCACATATAAAGAAGAGATAATGACCCTCCTAAACTGAGGTGTGGTTGATGCACCCATTGAATAAAAGCAAAATTTCCTGTACTGCAAGCTATCAGTTACATATCACTTCCTGATTAGGAGCTGGGACTAGGTGCCCACTTCACTTTTTGAGTGTTTGGATTTTGTCTGGCTTGAACTTGTTTATGTCTTCCTTATGCTGCATAATATTTGTGAGTTCATATTGCATCAGACGTTATTTTTAGAGAATGCTGTTTTCTTGAAGTTGTCCATCAACTCTGACTCATAAAATTTTTCAGCCTCCTCTTTGGTTTAGATCCCTGCATACTGAGGGCATAGATGTAATAAAGATATCCCATTTAGGACTAAGTGCTCCAAAGTCTCTCACTTTCTGCACCTTATCCAATTTTGGGTCTCTGTGTTAATTAGCATCTACTACAAGAAACGCTACTGTGATGAGGATTGAGTGATGCCCTCACTGATCTTTGGGTATGACATTAGGTTTTCACTTTGGGCCCATGAGTTACCGAGTCTTAGGTCTTGGACTCTGTTAACAGTGTCAGGCATGAATTCCATATTATAAAGCAGGTCTTAAATCAAATATTTTAAAGTGGTTGGTTATTCCAATAACATCTATCTACCTGGGGGCATGTGTTATAGGCAGAACATCATTGTAGCTGGCAGCACTCATCGCTGAGGAAGACAGCTATCTACCTGTACCCTCTGTTAGCAAGTATAGTAACGTCTAGTACTAAGAATGCCAGTCAGTAGAGGTGAAGCGTTCAGTTGGGCACCATCTTTTGAGAACTCTCTGTCTAGATCTTTACTCAAATTTTAATGGAATTGTTTGTTTTCTTTCCTTGATCTTTTTTTTAAATTATTTGTGTATTCTAGATGCTGCTTTTTTCTGTTCCGTATCTTTGTTACAATTATTTTAGTTCTTTCATATACCAACAGTTTTTGGCTTAATGATGTCCTACATATTAGTGTCGGTTGTAGTGCCTATGACATTCATGCTGTGTTCAGAAAAGTTTTTACTGCACTGATGAGTCCCAGCCTTTTCCTTATTTTCTCTTCTGTCAGATTCAGGGTATCCGGACTCCTATTAAGGTCCTCCATCCATCTGGAATTGAGTGTTGTGTGGAGTGATAAACGCAACGTGCATTCTTTGGCATGAGGCCATCCAGTTTGACCAGCACTGGTTGGCTTTTTGCAGATATTGGCTTTTCTCCTGTGCACAGTTTTGCTTCTTAGTAAAGAACCAGGTGTCAGTAGGTGCATAGAGTTATGTTCTAGTGTTCAACTCCACCCAACAGCATGTCTATCTAATTCCAAATCCATTCTTTTTATTATTACTATACTTCAGGAGTATAATTTGAAATCTGGGGTTATAATACCTTTAGCAGTTCTTTTATTATTCAGAATTATTTAATTATCCTGGTGTGTGTTTTGATACGATTATTATGCTACTATGATGGTGTGAAAGGCAAGAAAGATAATAGATTTACACCTTTTTCTTTCTAATTATACTTCTTTAAATCACATTTCTGGGATTACACATTGTTTAGAAGCAGAGAAATAAATGACTCATTCTTAATACTGAAGTTGAGAAAATCGGAGTTACTTTGTAGTCAGAGGTGTAGATCTTTTCAGAAATTGGAGAGTGATTATTCTTGGAAAAAGAGCCTTTAAAATTATGGCATCTTTATTTGTCCATGTCCCCAAAATTATATTTTATACGCTGGCCTTTCATAAGTTGTAAGTATCTCTAGGCTTTAATGATAATTAATTTCATAGACAGTATAAAGGTTAATAAGTATACTCTATTCTTTAACATTGAAACACATTTTCGGATGATGCATTTATATATTCCTTCCACCTAATAACAAACAATTAAATTACTTAAATTATTCACTATGTGTTATTCTACACCATCAAATTAAACACTAAAAGCAAGTATGCATTCAATAAATTAGTAACAATTAAAAAAGGTTTATGTTCTTAGTGTTTATCTTATTATTTATTTGAGAAAAAATTCCAGGATAAAATTAGAAAGTAAATAAATAACCACTGCATCCCACTTTTATAATCCCATTGGATGTGAAGATGAGTTAAAACAGCATTTTATATCTTCTTATTTGAAGTGTGTCCTTCATCTTCTTTACTCCTAGTTTCTATATCTGTCCTTCCTTTTCTTATGAAATGGACTAAGTCTTTATTTGTGACTGTTACATGGGAGCCTTTTTATACATAGCTTCATAAAATTGAGTTGCCATTATTTAAAAAAAGTTATAAAATATTTCATGTTTTTCTTTTAAGAGTTTGTAACCCATTTTGAAGAATTCCCTTTTTAGAGTGAGAAAATTAGAGAGATGAATAAGATTTTTCATAATTATCAAAACATTTTTATGAATATGACACTACAAAGTTAATTTTTCTACAGCCAAGCAAGCAGATTTTCACCTTCATAAACCTGTTGAGAGGAACTGTCTACTTTAAAATTTTAGTCATTCCTGTGGCACATTAGATAAAATAAATAGCTCAAATTTTTTTCTGGTTAGAGATTTTAAAGTCTTTTAAAAAAATAAAGAATACCTGGATGCATTGTGAAATAAGAAAAAGGCAAACTATAAAAGATAGATAGATAGATAGATAGATAGATAGATAGATAGATAGATGGATGGATAGATAAAAAGATAGATAGATAGATAGATAGATAGAAAGATAGATAGATAGATAGATAGATAGATAGATAGATAGACAGACAGATGAAGAGAGAGAGAGGGAAGATAAATAGACAGACAGACAGACAAATAATCAGAAGTGCGGCATGTGTTCTCTGCAGTGCTTAGGAAGGGGAAGGTGCATGTCTCTCCCACGACAGCTGTGCAGACAGCAGGCCTCAGGTTCCTACGCTCTCCTGGATTAGCAGGTGCTGCACTAATGTTGTCTCTGCTTACAAATTGAGTCCAAGATGGAATGAAGCAAAGCTGCTTTTGGATAATCCCCTTTTTACACTCATACATACAAATATTGAATATCTTTTTGCTATTTCTAGAAGCTACATCAAGTTATTACAAACCACTCTACTCAGAAGTCCATATTTGCCGTATAAAGAAAATATTATTAAAGTTCTAATTTTAACTTAATTCAGAAATGAATTATTTTTTAATCCATGCAATGCTTTTAAGTTATGGTTTGTTTAGCAAAATTTATAATTACCCTAGAAAATTTGAAATTGAAAAATAGTTCTTTTTCCTTCCTTCTTAAATTTACTCAAAATTCTGCTGCAGAGGAATATTTTATTTAATTCTGAGCTTCTGGGATAATTTATGTGAGGTCACTAAAGGGATCAAAGTACTGACTGAAACAAAGTAACCCAACATTAAAAATAATTTTAGTAAGCTAACTATTCTTTTTTAAAATGCATTTCAAGTTGGGGCTGGAGAAATGGCTTAGCAATTAAGACTGTACTGCTCTTGCAGAGCACCTGACTTCTCCCAGCAACAACACTGAGCAAGCCCACAAATCTGTACTAATGTGTACATATCAACACACACATAAACATACACACACAGACACACACTCACTTTAAAATAATAAATTTTTAAAATTTGTTGCAAATTTTTAATTAAAATTCAAAATGTAGCATGTTTCATAATTCTAATTGCTGGTGGCTGATTCACAGACAATATTATCATCTACCTAAGTAAGGCTTTGTTGTGTCTGATTATGTACACAAAGCATTCATCTCAGGAGAATAGGTTTCATAAAGCTTAAAGGCAGAATCAGCATTGCAGAACTCCGAACTTAAGGAATGCATGATATCACCAAGGAAACAAACTTTACACAAACATTACAAAATATTATCCTTTATTAGTTTATAGACCTGATAGAAAATATAACTTTATTTTTTCTGACATACTCCCTTAATATTTAAAATGTATCTTCAGAGATTCATTAAGTTTTCTCCACTCAAGCTGTTCTCCAAATGTCATCACTGATCCTTCTCAGGTAGTCTCAATTGCATGAGAGAATTGCCAGCTCAGGGATGCAGTTCATGGGCACATTGATATACTCTTTAAAGCCTCAGATGAGGCAATGTGCAAAGAGATCATAACCTGTCAGTGAAGACTAACTTATTTCACTATTCTCTGAGTAGCCAATATTTTGTTGTTTTACATGGCATAGTAAGCACACAAATTGGAAGAGGAAGAAGGAGATGGACATAGAAGAGAAGGAAGAGGAGATGGAAGTAGAGGAGGAGGAACAGGAGGAAGAGGAGGAGGAAAAGAAAAGAAGAAAGAAAGAAAGAAAGAAAGAAAGAAAGAAAGAAAGAAAGAAAGAAAGAAATAAATGGCAATCTGTATTGACATGTCTGGGTATTAGATAGCCCAGATTTATCCTTCATTCTCAGAAACAAAAATGAGAATGCGATTTGTAAAGCATTGGACTTTGGGCAAGAAAACTGGATAAGAAGAGAGGCAAGGAGCCTCTCGGGTTTATCCTCTGTAATTCATGTGCATAAGGGAATGCTCAGCCACATCCAATGGTCCTGTTCATTGCTAGGAAAATACGACTAAGTGCTCTCTTGATGGTTAGAGACTACTAGATTCATATGACCTGGATAACTTGAAATGAGTAATGAAGGTTAAATGTTACCTTATTTGCTGTGTGTCAGAGGACTAATTAATCAGTAAATAAAGATCTTAGTTTGTTAAAATTGTTTTTGGAGGTACTATAGCACTGAAAGTCATATCATAGAATATTCTTACACTGGAGAATGTAACTTTGTACTAGAATAGTGGATTTTTCAATAGAGACTCACTCTCCAGATGCCCTGTTTATGGGTTTATGTTTACTTTTGGTCTCTCTATACTTTTCCAGGACTGAGACTGAAAAACAGTTCTGTCTAAAAAAAAAAATCTGGTCACAGGGGTCTTTTCTGAGACTGATACTCCAACCAAGAACCATGCATGGAGATAACCTAGAATCCTGCACAGATGTAGCCCATGGCAACCCAGTCTCTTAGTGGGTGCCCTAGTAATGGAAACAGGTACTGTCTCTGACATGAACTCAGTGGCTGGCTCTTTGATCACCTTCCCCTGATGGGGAAGCAGACTTACCAGCCCACAGAAGAAGACAGTGCAGCCAGTCCTGATGAGACTTGATAGGCTAGCGTAAGAGGGAAGGTTAGGAGGACCTCCCCTATCAGTAGAATTAGGGAGCAGCATGGGAGAAGATGAGGGAGAGAGGGTGGGAATGAAAGGGGATGAAGGAGGGGGCTACAGCTGGGATACAAACTGAATAAACTGTAATTTATAAAAAGATTAATTCCAGCATTGGGCAAAAAAGCAAGTATCATTACCACAATTACTTGGCTCTATCTGGCTAATAATGAATAAAAATGGGGGATATAAACAAACAGGTGTGGGCTTATAGGAAATATTATGAGAAGCCTTAACCCCCTCGTTGGAACATCCTGCATCAGTTCTAGAACTAGCAGTGGTGGAGTCCGAGGTCTGAGTAGGTTCAGGAGACCATTGCCCCCAGGGGCGAGACGTGCTCCATGTAAGTTGACTAACTCCATGTTTTCCTCCACTTTTGAAAGTCATTTAAGGTTCTTAAATTATTTTTTTCCTTTTTTTAAAAAATTTTTCATCAGTTACACTTTATTCATTCTGCATCCCCCCATAAGCCCCTCTCTCCTCCCCTCCCAATCCCACCCTCCCTCCTCCCTCTGCATGCATGCCACTCCCCAAGTCCACTAATAGGGGAGGTTCTCCTCCCCTTTCTGATCTTAGTCCATCAGTTCACATCAAAAGTGGCTGCATTGTCCTCTACTATGGCCTGGTAAGGCTGCTCCCCCTCAGGAGGAGGTGACTAATGCAAGATTAGAGTCTCACAACAGCGTAATGCAGCCATGACCATTCAGGCCTTTACAGCCATTGAAGCAGGACATCTCCCCAAGCATGGCTGGCTACCATAAAAAGCTAAAATGTTATGCTCAGGATGCGAGGCTAAGCACTGCACTCAGGGTCAGCCGCTGTAGAACCAGAGAAGAGCATGTCTGATTGCATGCGGGTTGATGCCCCAGGTCCCGCCTCTGAGAAAAAGGTATCAGACGGGTCTTTGGGTGGATGACACCTAAATGAACATTGGTACAAAGTCCCAATTTATTTCTAATATCAGAGATCAGACCTCTACTCTTGCCTGATGCATCTAAAACAAAAAGGGGGAACTGTAGAGAGCTGCGTAATGCCCCGCCTTAAAGATGGAGCTGGTTTCCGCCTTCCACCTTCCCGATGGTGAGTCCTCTCTGTCACGAACAACTCCACATTTGGCTAAGGCCGAGGATCTGGCTTGCTTCCGTGTATGTGGACCTATCTGCATTGCCCAAGTGGCACGCTGGGGTTGGCTACCCAGAGGCTATTTAAGCTGTGGGCTGGCTTTCCCCAGGGTCAGATGATTGTTCAAGGTTCCTGAATAAACTGCATTGAAAAAAAAAAGATTAATTAATTAAAATAAAACAGAGAAGGTTACAATGCTTTTAATGAATGTTGTTAAGACTGTCGGCAAACCTAAAAATAATGACAGAAGCACAAACCCAACAAGACACTGTCTAAAAGTCAAGGTTCTTATTTAGATGTGGATTGAGGCTCATTTAAGCCCAAAGGAGAAGGAATTTCTTTCACAAAGACACTAGTAATTCATGGGAATGATATTTCATTTCATGATTTCCTCGAGGTCTCAGAACAAAAATCAAAACTCCATAGCATTCTATTTTGGTGAATCTTGAATTAACTTTAAAAATGTGAAATTAGTTACTGTCAAATTTAGTTATCAATAAACCTATATCATGCTGAAAAACAAATTCAGAAGAATGTTTCATTTCTTAGTAAAAGTCTTACATAGATAAGGCCAACATTAAACTCATAAAAATAATTTTATAATTACTATTTCAATCTAAGTAGGAAACAACTATTAAAAGAGCAAGTATGGTAAGCTGATTTATTTTTAGAAAGAGTGGCCTAATATTTTATTTTTTTGGTTGAGCTTTTAAAGTATTTTTCTTCAACAACTGCATCTATGATAAGACACTAATAAATTGTACACATCACTCAATTTATTTCAGCAAATTATATTTTAACACAGAGAAATATTAATTACCCCAGGTTCTCCTTAGCACCTACAAAATTGATTCACACAGAGCTGATCACCTGAAGACAAGATATCTCTATGGATATCTAAAAGGCTTTCCTAACTACAGCTCATGTTCTAGAAAGCCTCACTTCTCTACCCCCAGCACACTTCACCTGTGCTGTCAACGGAATGCTCATTGCTGCTGCTCAGAAGATCCATTCTCTGTTGCTCATCATGGCATGTATTGCAGGTGTATTCATCCTAATATGCGCTGCATGCTCAGACTTTTATGCACGTACTTCCTATTTCCTTATATCTGCACATCTCCTTTCTAGGAACATTCTTCCTTTCATGTGTCTTTTCTGTGGCAGAGCTGATAAAATAAAAACAAATCTGCATTCGGTCTCTCTGCCTGCTTCAGTCTCCTCCCCTACGATGCAATGCCCCTTGTGGTACACAATTGCAGTCTCACCTGTGAAGCTTCCTGTTGGTATGATCTATAGATACCTCAGTAATTATGCACAGGTAGTTGGTGGCTCAACACCTCCAAGATGTCGTGGTAAACTGTGAATTCAGGACTTCTTTAGTAAATGGGGCTGCAAAAAATAACCAATGACCACAACCCACTGCATATTTTGAGAAACATGGTCACTATGGAGTTGTCGTCATCTGAGATTTTGTCATATCAATAATTTCAGTTCACAAGTGTTGCATTGCTGCTTTCACCCACGGTCCCTTCAGGTTTTCATGTTCTTCTCTCCCCTTTTTACTATCTTTATTTTTTCATTTATTTATTTATGTATTTATTTATTTGTTTGTTTGTTTCAATTTATTCACTTTATATCCCAGTTGTAGCCCCTCCCTCCTCTCTTCCTAGTCAAACCCACCCTCCCTCTTCTCCTAGGAGTCCTAGGGGACTCCTTTTCTAGTCCCCTGATAGGTGATGACCTCCTCCCCTTCTATCTGACCCTAGCCTATCAGGTCTCATCAGAGCTGGATGCATCATCTTCCTATGTGGCCTGGCAAGGCTGCACCCCCAGGGGGAAGTGATTAAAGAGTCAGCCACTGAGTTCATGTCAGAGACAGCCCCTGTTTTCATTACTAGAGAACCCACTTGGAAACTGAGCAGCCTATGAGCTTCCTCTGGGCAGGAAGGTAGCCCTCACCATGCATGGTACTTGATTGAAGTATTGGTCTCTTCAGGTCCCCCTAGGCCCAGGTTTTTTTGGTCTGTTGGTCTCCTTGTGGAGTTCCTGTCCCCTCCAGTTCTTGCTATCACCCTCTTTTTCCATAACGTTTCCTGATTCTGTCCAAAATTTAGCTATGAGTATCACTATCTTCTTCGATACCCTGGTGAGTAGAGTCTTTAAGAGGTCCCATGTAGAAGGCTGTCCTGTTCCTTGTCTTCTCATACTCCCAATATCTATCCAGTTTACCTTTCTGAATGAGGATTAAGCATCTTTCCTAGGGCCCTCCCTGTTGTTTAGCTTCTTTAGGACTATAGATTTTAGTATGTATATCATATATTATATGGCTAATATCCACGTATATCCACGTATGCCATATGTGTCTTTCTGATTCTGGGTTACCCCACTCAGGATGAGCTTTTCTAATTCCTACCATTTGCCTGCAGATTTCATGATTTCCTTGTTTTTAATTGCAGAGTAGCATTCCATTGTGTAAATGTACCATAATGTCTGTATCCATTCTTTAGTTGAAGGACATCTAGATTATTTTCACATTCTGGTTATTACAAGTAAAGCTGCTATGAACGTAGTTAATCAGATGTCCTTATTATATGGTGGGATATCTTTTGGGTATATGCCTAGGATTGGTATGGCTGGATCCTGAGGTAGCACCAACCCTACATTTGACAGAAAGCTAATATTCAGAATATATAAAGAACTGAAGAAGTTAAACAGGAACAAACCAATTAATCCAATTAAAATGGTGTACAGTGCTGAACAGAGAATTCTCAACAAAGGAATACTGAATGGCAGAGAAACATTTAAAAAAATGCCCAACATCCTTAGTCATCCAGGAAATGCAAATCAAAAGACCTTGAGATTCTACCTCACACCTATTAGAGTGCCTAAGATAAAAAGCTCAAGCATGCTGGAAAGGTTGTGGAGAAAGGGAAACACTCTTCAATTCCTGGTGGAAATGTAAATTTGTGCAATCACTTTAGAAATCAACCTGGCACTTCCTTAGAAAACCAAGAATTGAGCTAATTGATATAGTTCAAGATCCAGCTGTATCATTTGACAAAATCCAGCACCTTTCATGTATAAATTCTTGGAAAGATCAGGGATACAAGGCATTTATTTAAACATACAGCAAGCCTATGGCCAACATGAAATTAAATGTAGAGAACTTAAATCAGTCCCCCTGAAATCAGGGACAAGACAAGGCTGCCCACTCTCTCCATATCTCTTCAACATAGTACTTGAAGTCCTAGCTAGAGCAATAAGACAACTAAAGGAGATCAAGGGAACACAAATCAGAAAGAAAGAAGTCAAAGTATCACTATTTGCAGATTATATGATAGTATGTGAGTGATTCAAAAATTCAACCAGAGAACTCCTTCAGCTAATAAACCTTCAGCAAAGTGGCTGGATACAAAATTAACTCAAAAAACAAACCAAACCAAACCAAACAAACAAACAAACAAACAAACAGTAACCCTCTTGTATATGAGAGTCAAAAGGGAAGAGAAAGAAATTAGTGAAACTACACCCTTCACAATACCCATAAATAACACAAAATACCTTAGTGTGATTCTAACCAAGGAAGTGAAAGACTTGTTTGGAAAAAAAAAAAAAAGTTCAAGTATTTGAAGAAAGATACTGAAGAAGATATCAGAAGATGGAAAGATCTCCCACGCTCATGGATTGGTAGGATTAACATAGTGAAAATTCCCATCCTGTCAAAAGCAATCTACAAATTCAATGCAATTCCCATCAAAATACCAACACAATTCTTTACAGACCAAATTATGCTCAACTTCATATGGAAAAACAAAAAAACCAGATTTACCAAAAGGGTCCTGTACAACAACAGATCGTCTGGAGGTATCTCAATCCCTCATGTCAAGCTGTACTACAGAACAATAGTAGTAAAAACTGCATGGTACTGGCATAGAAACAGAATGATGGATCATTGGAATCGAATAAAAGACCCAGAAACTAACCCACAAACCTATGGATAATTGATTTTGGACGAGGAAGCCAAAACTATGCAATGGATAAAAAACAGCATATTCAACAAATGGTGCTGGTCTAACTGGATGTCTACTTGTAGAAAAAAATGCAAATAGATCGATTTTATCACCCTGAACAAAACTAAAATCCATGTGGATTAGAGACCTCAACATAAAACCAGATAGACTAAATCTGTTAGAAGAAAAAGTGGGGAAGAGCCTTGAACTCAGTGGCACAGAAGACAACTTCCTTAACAGAACAGCAACAGCAATGGCTCTAAGATCAACAACCAATAAATGGGACCTCATGAAACTGAAAAGCTTTGTAAAGCAAAGAACTCTGTCATCAGAACAAAATGACAGCCAACAGACTGGGAAAGAATCTTCACCAACCGTATATCTGACAAAGAGCTAATATCCAGAATATATAAAGAACTCAAGAAGTTAAAAAGAAAAAAAAAAACAAAAAACAAACAACAAAAAAAAAAAGCCAAGTAATCCAGTTTAAAAAATGGGGTACAGACCTGAACAGAGAATTCTCAATTGAGGAATATTGAATGGCAGAGAAACACTTAAAGAAATGTTGAATGTCCATAGTCATCAGGAAAATGTAAATCAAAATGCCCCTGAGATTTCACCTTACACCCATTGGAATGGATAAGATCGAACACTCAAGTGACCATACATGCTGGAGAGAATGTGGAGAAAGGGGAACCCTCCTCCATTGCTGGTGGGAATGTAACTTGTACAACCACTTTGGAAAACAATCTAGTGCTTTCTCAGACAATTAGAAAGAGCATTTCTCAAGATCCAGCTGTACAAGGCCTGGAGATTCATCCAAAATATGCTCAAGTACACAAGGATATTTGCTCAACCATGTTTGTAGCAGCTTTATTCATAATAGCCAGAACCTGGAAACAACCCAGATGTACCTCAACTGAGAAGTGGATACAGAAATTGTGGCAAATTTCCACAATGGAATACTATTCAGCTATTAAAAACAAAACAAAACAAAAAAAAATGGGCTGGAGAGATGGCTCAGTGGTTAAGAGCACCGTCTGTTCTTCCAAAGGTCATGAGTTCAATTCCCAGCAACCACATGGTGGCTCACAACCATCTATAATGTGAACTAATTCCCTCTTCTGGCAGGTGTATACATAAAATAAATAAAATCTTTAAAAAAATCATGAAATTTTTGGGCAAATGATGGGATCTAAAAAAGATTATCTGGAGTGTGTTATCCCAGAAGCAGAAAGACACACATGGTATATACTCACTTATAAGTGGATATTAGACATATAATAAAAGACAAACATACTAAAATCTGTACACCTAAAGAAGCTGAGCTAGAAGGAGGACCCTGGGTAAGATGTTCAATCCTCACTCAGAAAGACAAATAGGATGGACATCAGAAGAGGGAGAAAACAGGGAACAGGACAGGCGCCTACCACAGAGGGCCTCTGAAAGACTCTACCCAGCAGGCTATCAAAGTAGTTGCTGAGCCTCATAACCAAACTTTGGGCAGAATGCAGGGAATCTTATAAATGTAGGGGGCAATAGAAAGACCTGGAGGGGGAAGGAGCTCCATAAGGAGAGCAACAGAACAAAAAGATAAAATAAAATCTGGGTACCGGGGTTTGTTCTGAGACTGATACTCCAACCAAGGGCTGTGCATGGAGGAAACCTAGAATCCCTGCACAGATGTAGCCCATGGCAGCTCAGTCTCCAAGTAGGTGCTCTAGCAAGAGGAATAGGGAGTCTCTCTGATATTAACTCAATGGCCTGTTCTTTGATCACCTTCCCCTGAAGGGGGTGCAGCCTTACCAGGCTGCAGAGGAAGACAACACAGCCACTCCTGATGAGACCTGATATATTAGGATCAGATGGAAGAGGAGGAGGATCTCCCCTATCAGTGGACTTGGGAAGGGGCATGGGTGGAGAAGAGGGAGAAAGAGTGTGATTCGGACAAGGGAGGGGGCTACAGTTGGGATACAAAGTCAATAAACTGTAATTAATTCAAAAATAAATAAATTAAAGAAAAATAAAAAGAAAAGATCCAGCTATTTCACTATCTTTATTTATTCCACGATTTTCTCATTTCCTTTAGTCTTGTCATTCTTTTTGTGTGCTTAATCACCTGGACCCCAACACCTGTGATAATCTCAGAAGCTATGTCAAATATTCCATAATCTTTCTCAAATTTTATTGTCCTGTTATGCAATCTACATGTAGATACATTTATTTAGTATGAATATAGGATATGTAAGGGAAAAAATTTTATTTTTATTTTTTATTATTTAACTGTCTGAAACATCTCAGCTTCAGCCAGTTCTTTTCACATTACACCAGAAGAATATGTTATTTCGCCCACTCAACTACCTACACTGATCTCAATATCACAGCCGATGTTATCATTTCTTAAACCCAAGATTAATAAATAGCACTTGTTTTCTTAGAGCTATAGAATTCATGTTACAAATGTTCCTCAACCTAAAAAGAAAATCAGGTTCCAGAAAACCACAGTTTTTATGTACTGGCTATCACTTTTTCTTTTCCTATTCACAGCAGAGAGTTTGAGTCAGAAAATGTTCTTTGTAACCAAATCCTCACTAGAATCATTACTCATTCATTTCGTTACTCATTCACTTCAAATCACATCCTAACACTGCATCTAACTAGTTGTCATCATCCGTCAACTTTGCACACGAAATAATTACTTTCCATGGTTAAACATACTAAGTCTTGGCTTCATTTAACGATGTGGCAGTCCAATACACATAGGCAGACTGAAGACAGAACCTTGTGTAAGATGCAATATAGTAAAAATTTTGGTTAAAAAAAAAGTTGTTTTATGTTAATATGTTTTGTTTTAATCCCAGGTGTGGGTGTGGGGCTGTTTCAGATTGTCCATAGCAGTTATTGTCTAGTACTCTAGGACAGGCATGATTTTTGCCAGCTGCAGATAGTATAATTCTGGGTACTCTGGAGAGGGTCTAAATGGGAGAGCCTCAGAAGGCCTGTGGTGGCTGCTGCCTCCTCTGCTGCTGGTCTCTGCTGCTGGTGGTCCCTGCTGCTGTGTTTGCTTTTGTTGGATTTCTGGTTTGCTGGTTTGCTGGACTCTTGGAGATATTCTGACAATGAAGATTTGATTAGCCCTGAGGAGCCTAGTGTACCTAATGAGCAGGAAGTAGTCCAAATTTGTCTATGGCACCTTTCCCCTCTAACCTTCTTTCTTGTCTTGATAGTGTTGGGTTGAGAGGGATTGGGTTGGAAAAAGGTGGAAGTATAAGAACCCAATAAAACAGCTAAAAAATTACTCCTACAATGAGTAAAAGGAGGTAAACTGAACAAGTGAATCAATAGAGGTTCCAAGCCTCAGTGAATCAATAGAAGTTCCAAGTCCTATGTCTTGGGGCCAAATTTCAAATCCCAAGTTGGAGAGCTAAGTAGGGACTTCTCAGTAGTGTGTTCTGTGGTGTGTCCCCCTCTCTTGGTTTCTTTCTTCACATCTCCCTTTCTCTTTTACTGGTCTCACTTTTCTCATAAGAATAGATAGGAGACGGATTTCTCTCTGTCTCTCTCGGTGTATGTCTCTGTCTCCCTCTCTCTCTCTAATACACACACACACACCACACACACACACACACACACACATACACACATGTTTTGTTTCAGGGTTCTCCAGAGAATCAAAATTAATTGATGGGCATAATAGGATAGCATCTTCGCCATGAGCCCACCTAATCTGGGGACAGGCATCTGTGGCCCGGCAGAGAGAATGAACATTCCAAGCCTGTTGTCTGGACTCATGCTCCCTTCCAAACTCTTTGGAAGGCTCAGAAATATTATGCATGTTTTACCCCTGTCACTCTTCTTTTATGCATTTCTTATTGCTCTCTTAACGTTTGTTGTTGTTACTGGTCAAATAAAATGCCACAAGGTTTGGATGGGTCTGACACATGGGGTGAGCATAATGCCTGCTGGGAAGATGAAAATGCAGTTTTGGTCTACAACAACTTGGTTAATTAGTAGGAAACATATTGTCAAACGTTGTTTATAAAATTGTTCAGAACTCTGAGGTCATGTGTGAAATTAAAATACATATCACCTGGAGTTGTGATAGCAACTCACGATTTCAGACACTTATACAGTGGACCTCAAAGCCATCGTACATACTTTAATGATTTATAAGGCTTTTAAAATGTATTGCTTTTTTGGTTTTGCTAACTATGCATATTAAAGTGATCACTGGTCATCATGAGCTTAATAAGCTTAAAAATAACAATGATATTTAAGCTGAACGATACTGCCTCATTGACCATCAGTGTAAACCCTGACACTAAAATGTTCGAATCTATACTATCTAAATTTCCACAGTGACAATGAAATAAATAATAGTATATTAATCAATAACTTGGGTGTATAATTAAACTAATCACAAAATATAATTATATTGACTTCTCCAATTCTCAAAATTACGATGACTTTTTTTGTGTGATGGCATAGCTCCAGCAACATGGGTCATTATAGAATGTGTAATGTTATCATTACTACAGGAACAGTGCAGAAGTATTCACGTTCAGATGACTGTCTGTTCACTGACAGCCAGTGCATTTTCTGTTATCAATCTACTGCACAGCCAATCCCACAGGCTAACATTTTAAGATTCACTCCCTTTAGAGATGAATAAAATGATATTCTGATATTTAGCAAAACTGCACAATGGCTCATGAAATAAATAATTTGAGACTAAATTTTAAAATAAAACTTTAAAATAAAACTTAAAATAAAGCATAAGCTCTTATCCCTTATCACTATATCAAAAAGGCAGGTAGGAACATAGACAACTAGAGATTCTAGCAGCTAAAAAAATTAGTAATTCAAGACTATTTCAGTTATGATAGAGGTAAGCAATGAGTGTGCAGACACTGTCAACACTGTCCCAGGTAAAACAACTGTTTCTCATACAAGCCCAAATCATTTTTACACTTAGAAATTAGGTCCTACTCAAATACTGTCAGAACTTTACCATTATTCTGGGCTCTAAAAAAAAAAAACAAGGTAAGCAATGCTTGCTCTTTGTGTGAAAGTCATGTAGGAAACAAACACTGAGCTACTAGTTTGACATTTCTTCTGATTGCACATTCAGAAACCAGGCTGAAAAGTGACCAAAACAGTTTTCTCAAATCCACAGCACAATCTTCCTATGAAAAGAATGCACTCTGTTAACCAGTGGTCCTCAACTTTCCTAAGGCTACAACCCTTTAATAGATCTCATGTTGAGGTAACACCCCAACCATAAAATTATTTTGTTGCCCTGATACCCTTATTAGGGACCCACTTGGAGACTGAGTCTAGGGGCTACATCTGAGTCTGGGTTTGTGGCACTCTCCATGCATTGTCCTTGTTTAAGGTATCATTTTCTGCAAGGCCCCCAGGGCTCAGACTTGTTGTTGTTGTTTTGGGATTTTCTCTCTCTCTCTCTCTCTCTCTCTCTCTCTCTCTCTCTCTCTCTCTCTCTCTCTCATTTTGGAACTCCTGTCCCCTCAAGGTCTTTTTATCTCCCCCTTCTTTCATAAAATTCCCTGGACTCTGCCCAAAGTTTGGCTATGAGTCTCAGCCTCTGTTTCAATACTTCGATCAGTACAATCTTTCAGAGGCCCTCTGTGGTAGGCTCCTGTCCTGTTCCTTGTTTTCTCCTGCTTCTGATGTCTATCACATTTGTCCTTCTGAGGATTGAGCATCTCCCCTAGGATCTTTGTTGATGTTTAGTTTCTTTAAAAGTATAGATTTTAGTATGTTTATTCTATATTGTATGGTTACTATCTACTTATTAGTGAGTATATACCACGAGTGTCTTTCTGTTTCTGGGATACCTCACTCAAGAAGATCTTTTCTAGTTCCCACCATTTGCCTGCAAATTTCATGATTTCCTTGTTTTTAATAGCTGAGTAGTATTTCATTGTGTAGATGTACCACAATTTTTGTATCCATTCCTCCATAGAGGGACATTTAGGTTGTTTCCAAATTCTGGCTATTGTGAATAAAGCTGCTACAAACATGGTTGAGCAAATGTCCTTCTTGTATACTTGAACATATTTTCGATATATGCCTATGAGTAGTATAGCTGGATCTTGAGGTAGCATTATTCCTGACTTTCTGAGAAAGTGCCAGATTGATTTCCAAATTGGTTGTACAAGTTTACATTCCCACCAGCAATGGAGGAGAGTTCCCCTTTCTCCACATCCTCTCAAGTATGTGTTGTCACTTGAGTTTTTTTTTTCATTGTTTTCTTTATTAATTACACTTTATTCACTTTGTATCCCTGCTGTGGTTCTCTCCCTCCTCCCATACCACTCCCTCTCTTCCTCCACCCTCTGCATGCATGCCCCTCCCCAAGTCCTTCTGATCCTAGTCAATTAGGTCTCATCAGGAGTGGCTGCATTGTCTTCTTCTGTGGCCTGGTAATGCTGCTTCCCCCTCAGGGGGAGGTAATTAAAGAACAGGCCAATCAGTTCATGTCAGAGACAGTCCCTGTTCCTATTACAATGGAACCCACTTGGATACTAAACTGCTATGGGCTACATCTGTGCAGGGGTCTTACATTATCTCCATGCATAGTCCTTGGTTGGAATATCAGTCTCAGGAAAGACCACTGTCACTTGAGTTTTTTACCTTAAGCATTCTGATGGGTGTAAGGTGAAATCTCATGGTTGTTTGGATTTACGTTTCCACTAAGGAAGTTGAACATTTCTTTAAGTGTTTCTCTGTCATTTGATATTTATTCCTCAATTGAAAATTCTCTGTTTAGCTCTATACCCCATTTTTAATTGGATTATTTGGTTTGTTGGTGTTTAACTTCTTAAGTCATTAGTATACTTGAGTGACTCCAACAACTCTACCTGGAACGCCTGCAGCTGAAAAATGCCTTCAGCAAAGTGGCTGGATACAAAATTAACTCAAAAACATCAGTAGCTCTCCTATATTCAAAAGAAAAAAGGGCTGAGAAATAAATTGGGGAAACAATACACTATACAATAGCCACAAATCATAAGTTATCTTGCTATAACTCTAACCAAGCAAGTGAAAGACTTGTTTGAAAAATATCAAGTCTCTGAAGAATGAAATTGAAGAAGATATTAGAAGATGGAAAGATTTCCCATGCTCATGGATCAGTAGGATTAATAAAGTGAGAATGGCTATCCTACCAAAAACAATCTATAGATTCAATGCAATTCCCATCAAAATACCTACTCAATTCTTTACAGAACTTGAAAGAACAATTCTCAATTTCATATGAAAAAAACCCCAGAATTGATAAAAGAATCCTGTACAATAACAGATCTGGAGGTATCCTCATCCCTGATCTCAAGCTATACTAGAGAGCAACAGTAATAAAAACTGCATGGTACAGGCATAGAAACAGAATAGTGGATCAATGGAATCAAATAAAAGACCCATAAATAAACCCATACATCTACAGATACTTGATTTTTGACAAAGAAGCCAAAACAATACAATGGAAAAAAGATAGCATATTTAACAAATGGTGCTGGTCTAATTGGATGTCTACATGTAGAAAAATGCAAATAGATACATATTTATCACTTGCACAAAACTGAAGTCCATGCAGATCAAAGACCTCAACATAAAAGCAGACACACTAAATCTGTTAGAAGAAAAAGTGGGGAAGAACCTTGAACTAATTGGCACAGGAGACAACTTCCTGAACAGAACACCAATAGCACAGGCTCTAAGATTAACAACCAATAAATGGGACCTCATGAAACTGAAAATCTTCTGTAAAGCAAAGACCACTGTCATCAGAACAAAACATCAGCCTGCAGATTTGGAAAGGTTCTTCACCAACCCTGTACGTGACAGAGGGCTAATATCCATGATGTATTCTTTAATGCAGGCTCTAAGTGCCTAAAATTCAAGGTGATGTCATGTTCTACAAGACAATCATGGGAATTATGTCCTACATCCTCATGTGAATATAGGTTCCTACCTGTGTACTCCAAACCTCCACATCCTTGAAGTCAACCCTGGAAAGATAATTTACTAAATTCTCATAGTCCCTTTCAAGATTCCAAAAATGGTTTCTATTAAGCTTAGTGTCTTCATCTAACCATTTACTTCACAAAATCTCAGGCTATTCTTCCAAGATATATATTCACCCTCACTTTCTATATTTCCACACCTTTTCTCCCTCAGATCACTCAGGTCTCATTTTGAAAACTATAGATCTCTATAGATTCAAATCCCATAAATGTCCTACTAGCTTTACATAAAGTGAAACAAGTCTTCTTTTTTTTTTTTTTTTTTTTTTTTTTCACTTTTGACCACTCTCCTGAGAGTAAGATTGTCTTCCTCTTTCATATTAAACTTTTAAGGTTCAGGGGATATAAAAAGCTTTCCTCTTTTTCAATGTTACATACTCTTGGTGTTTTCATTTATGTCAACAGGGAATACATCCTTCTTTTCTGAGGTTTAAAATATTTGACTGTATTGACTCTTCTTCCTTACACTATTGATGCACATTGGGATGAATTCTCTTACAAGGAGGATCTAGCGTCTGTTTCATACTTGTCTGCCTTTTCTTTGTTGCATTATTTCCCTCATTGACTTTAGCAATTAAAACAAATTTTCTTCAAACTGACTGAAAATAAAATTACTTAAGCTAATGAAAAGAATGGTCCAACATCTGAGAATCTTACCACATTATTCTGACATCCCTCAGATACTAGTTAAAGACTATAATCTGCCATAATTGTGCATTTCCAAATACACTTGAGTTTTTTTGCTTCTGTTTCCTTTTATCAGACTAGGAAAACAATTCCTGTTTTTGTTTTCTGAACAAGAGTTTGAACATATAATTGTTGATTCTGAAAATGATAATGATACAACTTTGAACCTCTTTTCGAAAATCATAACAAAAATCTAACACCCCTGGTGTTTAATTGTGCATAAATAACAGATCTTCCTGTTGAGATTTCATCTGTCCTCTTTCTTACACTTCTGATTTAGACAGCTACAACAGATTGCATGGTTTTAAGTGTTATGCCCAACTTCATATGACTAAAGTTAGATCATTTTTGTCTATGATTTGTACATTTGATGTTTTTACTTATAAAAGAATGGTTTCTTAACATTTTACTTCACACTACATCCCTACTATTGTTTTGGTGCCATTTTATTTATCCTGATAATTTAAATCATTTTTTCTTTGTGAATCAGTAAATACTCAAAATTACCAATTATGTTGAAATTTTGAGTTTGCTTAGTGAACATAAATTCTTATTACAAAGTCTTATTACTGCCACTACTGATCTCTACACTTATAATTTATTCTTGTTCTTTTTAATAGTTTGGTCATCTTCAAAAATATAACTACATGATACTATGCATATCTTCCCATCACTATGCTTTTGAAAGGGCTATTATTGAATTGACATTCTTAAGCCAATATAAAAATTATTCAAAGAAATAGAATCGATGTAGAAAAGAAAATATCAAACAACTTATTTAAATTCACAATGATATTGTAACAATGATGTATAGTTGTTTCCAATTATAAACACTTTTCACTGCCAAGTACAAAGTTTCTGAATCTATTCTCTTCATTTATGAGTGGTGAACAACCTTTTCCCACATAGTTAACTGTGTAGAAACCTGTGTTTTGCTGTGAGACCTTGGCTCTCTTATGTTGGATTTTTTTCTTATTTTACTAAGAACTGCATAGCCAATTAATATGTTGAACAATACTGTTCCTCTGGCTAGAGATTTTTACAAGATGGCACAGAATGTGGAGAATACAGCTTCATGCAGAACTTTGGCATTTTTAGCGGATAAATCTGATCATTTGTGTAATATAGGAAAAAATCCAATCACTTACAGCTTTACCAGCATTGCTGTCATTTATTTTCTTGATAGTGAACATTATGATTGGGATGAGCCAGAATGTCAAGCTTTTCATTTTCTTGATGCCTAGTACTATTGAACACTTTTAAAAATGTTGGGCATTTATGTATTTTTTGAGAACTATGTTTAGTGCATTATGTCATTTAATGTTTAGGCCATTTTCTTGTTTACATTTTTTTTTCTGTGTGTTCTAGGTATTAATCTTCTGTCAGATACATAACAAGCAAGTATTTTCCTCATTCTTTGGAATGCCTTTTCAGTCAGCCATGATCATTCAGGCCTTTACAGCCATTGAAGCAGGACATTCTCCCCAAGCATGGTTGGCTACCATAAAAAGCTAAAATGTTACGCTCAGGATGCGAGGCTAAGCACTGCACTCAGGGTCAGCTGCTTTCGACCCAGAGAAGAGCATGTCTGATTGCATGCGGGTTGATGCCCCAGGTCCCGCCTCTGAGAAAAAGGTATCAGACGGGTCTGATGCTCTTTGGGTGGATGACACCTAAATGAACATCGGTACAAGGTCCCAATTTATTTCTAATATCAGAGATCAGACCTCTACTCTTGCCTGATGCGTCTAAAACGAAAAGGGGGAACTGTAGAGAGCTGCGGAATGCTATGCCTTAAAGATGGAGCTGGTTTCCGCCTTCCACCTTCCCGATGGTGAGTGCTCTCTGTCACGAACAATTCCACATTTGGCTAAGGCTGAGGATCTGGCTTGCTTTCATGTATGTGGACCTATCTGCATTGCCCACGTGGCACTCCTGGGTTGGCTACCCAGAGGCTATTTAAACTGTGGGCTGGCTTTCCCCAGGGTCTGAGGATTGTTCAAGGTTCCTGAATAAACTGCATTAAAAAAAAAAAAGTGGTTTGGAACTTCAAGTTTCTAAAAGAAAATAATTATTTGAAGACAATTCTTGCATTTTGGTATAAATTCTACAAGGTTTAAAATTCATTGTATTAATATTTGTTCATGTTATTAATGATAAATCTTGGCTTATCTCATTGATGGTTGAACTTATAACCAGTATTGTAATCTAAACATCCCAGCTATTTAATTTTTATCCATAAGACTTCAATAGTTTTAAATTCCCTTGCATCTTGAATTTAATGAAAATTCTACCAAAATAAAATTGAAAACATAATCAAAGGCATTAATACCTTTTGTTTTTTTTTATTACTATCATTTATTATAGTGTATTCAATTTGTATTCTGGCTATGGTCCCCACCCTCATCTCCTCCCAATTTCACCCTCCCTTCCTTTTCTCCCACTATTCCCTTTACCTAGTACACTGATAGGGCGGTTCCTCCTCCCCTTCTATTTGACCCTAGTCTATTAGGTCTCATCAGGACTGGTTGCATTGTCTTCCTCTGTGGCCTGGTAAGGCTATACTCCTGGGGGAGGGCTGGTGATCAGAGAACCTGCCACTGACTTCATGCCAGAAAATGTCCCTGCTCCCCTTACTAGGGTACCACTTGGAGACTGAGTCTATGGACTACATCTAAGCAGGGGTTTTAGGTCCTCTATATGCATTGCTCTTGGTTGGGGTATCAGTCTCTTCAGAGCTGCTAGGGTTCATTTTGTTTTTGACTCTGTTGGTCTCCTTTTGGAGGTCCTGTCCCCTCCAGGTCTTTCTATCTCCCTCTTCTTTCCTAAGATTCCCTGTACTCTGCCCAAAGTTTGGCTGTGAGTCTCAGCCTCTGCCTTGATACTTTGATCAGTAGAGACTTTCAGAGGCTGTCTGTGGTAATCACCAGTGGAATTCTACTCAACTATTAAAAACAAGGAAATCATGAAATTTGCAGGCAAATGGTGGGAACTAGAAAAGAGTGAGGTAACCCAGAAGCAGAAAGACACTCATGGTATATACTCACTCATAAATGGGTATTAGTCATATAATACAGGATAAACATGCTAAAATCTCTACTCCTAAAGAAGCTAAATAACAAGGAAGACCTTAGGGAAGATGCTCAATCTTCATTTAGAAGGACAAATGCAATAGACATTGGAAGGAGCAGAGGACAAGCATTAACATTTTAAAACCTTAACCTCTTTGAGAAAATGTTAATATGGTGTCATTGTTTTTAATAGCTGAGTAATATTCCACTGTGTAAATGTGGCACATTTTCTTTATTTGTTCTATGGTTGAGGAATATCTAGGTGATGTTCATTTTCTGGCTATTATAAATGAAGCTGTCATGTTTAAAATTAAGCAATTGTCCTTGTGGTATGGTGGAACACATTTTGGGTATATGCCCAGGAGTTGTGAAGTTGGGTCTTGAGTTAGAACTATTTTGAGTTTTCTTAGAAATGGCCAAATTGCTTTCCAAAGTGTCTATACAGTGTGCACTCCCATCAACAATGTAGTGCTCCCCTTGTTCTACCACCATGAACTGTCACTTGAGTTTTTTATCTTAGCTATTCTGATAGGTATAAGATGGAATCTCAGAATCATTTTGATTTGCATTTCCCTGCTGACTAAGGATGTTAACAATTTATGTACGTGCTTCTTGCACGTAGAAAATACACTATCAAGAATTCTCTGTTTAGAACAAGGAGGACCATACGGAAGAGGCTTAATCCTCATTCAGAATGGAAAACAAGACAGACACCAAATGTAGGAAAAGGAACAGGACAGGACCTCTGAAAGATTCTATGCATCAGGGTATTGAAAGAGATACTGATACCCATAGCCAAACTTTGGGCCGAGTTCCAGAATCCTTATGGAAGAGGGAGATAGAAAGATCTGGAGGGGACAAGAACTCCACAAGGAGACCAACAGAGTCAAAATACGTGGGCCCAAGGGGACCTGTAGACACTGATACTCCAACCAAGGACATTGCATGGAGAGGACCTAGACTCTGTTCAAAAGAAACCCATTGGCTACTCAGTTTCTAAGTAGGTTCCCTAGTAAGGGGTACAGAGGCTGTCTCTGACATGAACTCAGAGGACTGCTCTTTGATCACCTCTCCCTGGGGGGAGAGGGGTGTGCAGCTTTGCCATGCCACAGAGGAAGATGATGCAGCCAGCCCTGATGAGACCTGATGGGCTAGCATACAAAAGGAGGAGGTCCTCTCCTATCAGTAGACTAGGAAAAGGGCCTAGGGAGAGAAGAGGGAGTGTGGTTGAAGCTGGGAAGAGACAAGCGAGGGGCCTACAGCAGGAATACAAAGTGAACAAATTGTAATAAATAAATATAAAACAAACTAAAAGAGCCTTGGGCCAGATGGGTTTAGCACAGAATTCTACCAGACTTTCAAGTAAGAACTAATATCGATACGCCTCAAACTATTTCAAAAAATAGAAACAGAAGGAACATTGCAAAACTCATTCTATGAGGCAATAGATACCTAAACCATACAAATAACCAACAAAGAAAGAATTTCAGATCAGTCTCCCTTATGAACACTGATGCAAAAATAACCAATAAAATTCTCTCAAACCGAATACAGAAATACATTAAAAATATCATCCACCATGATCAAGTAGGCTTCATCCCTAGAATGCACGGATGGTTCAACATACAATAATCCATCAATGTAATTCACCATATAAACAAACTGAAAGAAAAACCACATGATCATCTCCTTTGATACTGAAAAGTCATTTGACAAAATCCAACACCTCTTTATGTTTAAAGTCATGGAGAGATCAGTCATACAAGGCACATACCTAAACATAATAACATCAAGAAAACACCTAAAATCAAGTTAAAATGGAGAGAAACTTAAATACCACTGAAATCAGGGACAAGACAAGGCTGCCCATTCTTCAATATATTATTTGAAGTTCCATCTAGAGCAATAAGACAAGTAAAGGAAATCAAGGGGATACAAATTGGAAGGAAAGACATCAAAGTATCGCTATTGACAGATGATATGATAGTATACATAAGTCACCACTAAGATTCTACCAGGGAAATCCAATGGCTATTAAGCACATTCAGCAAAGCGTCTGGATACAAAATTAAATCAAAAAAGTCAGTAGACCTACTTTATACAAGTAACAATAGGACTGAGAAATAAACTATGGAAAAGAACACACTTCACAATAGCCACAAATAATATAAAATATCTTGCTCTAATTTTAACCATGCAAATGAAAGACCATTATGACAAAAACTTCACGTCTTTGAAGAAAGAAATTGAAGATGGTTTTAAAGACGGCAAGATCTTCCATGCTCATGGATCGGTAAAATAAACATAGTAAAAATGGCCATCCTATCAAAATCCATTAACAGAGTCAAATTTTTTACAAACCTGGAAAGCAACCATTAACTTCATATGGAAATATAAAAGACCCAGGATAGCAAAAACAATTGGGGAAGCAGGCTTCACTTTGCTGGGGGTAAAGAGAAAGGGGAAGGGAAAAGAGGGGAAGGGGAGACTGGGAGGAGAAGAAGGAGGGAAACCCTTGAGATGTAATAAATAAACTTTAAAAATTTTTAAAAAAGAGTAAAAATTCATTGGCTGAATAATTGCATCAATCTCACATTTATAAGGATATATTTGAAAGTGAGTGCAGGGCCTTGTTGGATGGCTCTACAGTTAAGAACAATGACTACTCTTCTAGAGGACCCAAATTTGTTTCCCAGCACCCACATGTCCGCTAACAACTGTCTGTAACTCCATTTCCAGAGAATCAAATTCCCACTTTTTGCCTCTGCAGGCACGTTTCGCTGATCTACATGCAAACAAAACACCCACACATAAAATAATTAATGAATCTAATATATTAAAAGTGAATTAAGCTCAAATGATGGACTATAAATGAAATTAACTTTTTCATAGAAAAGTACGTTATTGTAGTGGACATCATGATGGCATTTAGTGAGTATGTTTGGAACAGATCCAAACTTAAGGCAATGATTTGTAGAAGCCTCCAAATGTGCTCTAAAATCCACAAAATATACATCCTGTCCCATTATGAATCAATCTGTATTGTCAAGGACAAAAAAAAAAAAAAAAAAAAAAAAAAAAAAACAACTTCTAGAAAATACTCAGACAAAAAAAAAAAGATCTGTATTAAAAATGCACCTAGCTCCATGGCGAGTTAAAAATCCTTCATCTTTGCAGTATCTCATTCCTGCTCATTGGGCAGTTTTTCTTTTATTCTCCAAATTTCTCTGTTTTAACAAGTTAAGTGTATTAATTTCCCCATAGATTATTGAGGCATTTCTATGATAAATGAGATGCTCTTATGGTCATTTAAGGAAGACAAGTAACATCGGTTGGAAGAATTTATTTCCAAAGCCAAAAACATCATTATATCATTGTACTATATTGTTGAAATCTTGTTATATGATTTATATGATTGTTTTAATTTTTAATACTCAGCTGTAACTACAAATATTGAAGATAAGTTTTAAAATTTTTTATTATTATCATTTATTACAATTTATTCAGTTTGTATTCTGGCTGTGGCCCCCTCCCTTGTCTCCTCCAAATCCCACCCTCCTCCCCCTATGCCTCTCTCCTAGTCCACTGATATAAGAGGTCCTCCTCCCCTTCTATTTGACCCTAACTAATCAGGTTGAATTAGTACCAGCTGCATTGTCTTCCTTTGTGGCCTGGCAAGGGTATATCCCCCAGGTGGAGGTGATCAGACAGGCTGCCACTGAGTTCATGCCAGAGAAAATCCCTGCTCCTCTGACGAGGAACTCCATTTGGAGACTGAGTCTATGGGCTACATCTGAGTTGGAGGTTCTCTCCAGGCGTTGTCTATAGTAACACTTCAGAGTCCCCAGGGCTCAATTTTATGGCTCCACTGGTCTCCTTTTAGAGCTCCTGTCCCCTCCAGGTCTTTCTATCTCCTCCTTCTTTCCTAAGATTCCCTGCACTCTGCCCACAGTCTGGCTATGAGTCTCAGCTTCTGCTTCAATACCTCTATCAGCAGAATCTTTAAGAGGCCCTCTGTGGTCGGCTCCTGTCCTGTTCCCTGTCTTCTTCTGCTTTCGATGTCTATCTTATTTATCCCTCTGCAAGAGGATTGAGCATCTTCCCTAGGGTCTTCCGTATTGTTTAGCTTCTCTAGGAGTACAGATTTTAGTATGTTTATCCTATATATGACTAATATCCACTTATGAGTGAGTATATACCGTGTGTGTCTTTCTGTTTCTGGGGTACCTCACTCAAGATCATTTTTTCTAGTTCCCACCATTTGCCTGCCTATTTCATGATTTCTTTGTCTTTAATTGCTGAGTAGTATTCCATTATGAAAATGTACCACAATTTCTGTATCCATTCCTTAGTTGGGGGGCATCAAGAATGTTTCCAGGTTCTGGCTAGTATGAATAGAGCCTCTATGAACATGGTTGAAAAAATGTCTTTATTGTGTACTTGAGAATCTTTTGGATATATGCCTAGGAGTGGTATAGCTGGATCTTGAGGAAGCGCTATTCCTAGTTGTCTGAGAAAGTGCCAGATTGCTTTCCAAAGTGGTTGTACAAGTTTACATTCCCACCAGCAGTGGAGGAGGGTTCCCCTTTCTCCACATCCTCTCTAGAATCTGTTGTCACTTGAATTTTTTATCTTAAGTATTCTGATGGGTGTAAGGTGAAATATCAGGGTTGTTTTGATTTGCATTTCCCTGATGGCTAAGATGTTGAACATTTCTTTAAGTGTTTCTCTGCCATTCGATATTCCACTATTGAGAATTCTCTGTTTAGCTCTGTACCACATTTTTTAATTGGATTACTTGTTTTGTTGCTTTTTAACTTCTTGAGTTCTTTACATATTCTGGATATTAGCCCTCTGTCAGACATAGGTTTGGTGAAGATTCTTTCCCAGTCTGTAGGCTGTCATTTTGTTCTGATGACAGTGTTCTTTGCTTTACAGAAGTTTTCCATTTTCATGAGTTCCCATGTATTGATTGTTGATCTTAGAGCCTCTGCTGTTGGTGTTATATTTAGGAAGTTGTCTCTAGTGCCAAAGAGTTTTGGAATCTTCCTTACTTTTTCCTCTAACAGGTTTAATGTGTCTGATTTTATGTTGAAGTATTTGATCCACATGGACTTTTGTTTTGCTCAAGGTGATAAATATGGATTTATTTGTATATTTCTACATGCAGATATCCAAAGAGGGACACACCCAACAATTACACCTTAAGAGCAACAGCTGCTGCTCACTAAATTCAGAGCAAGAAACCCAGCAGCAGGGCAGCCATCACCAGGACCTCTCCTGATGAGAGGAGAGCCTTCCTGAACACCACACAGGTCCATATACCTGAAGTGAACTGTAACAATTCCTGAGAAGCACCACCATTCAGTTGACCATACCCAAAAAGCAAAGGAGAACTTCACAACCCCACCAAGTGGATTCTCCCTGCCCCAGAACCCAGCAGGCACCAGAAATGAACAGACAACACCTGAGACAGAGAGATGGGTAGAGGGCAGCGAAAAAGCAAAACCAACAAAAGGCAAAGCAATATCGCATCCCCAGAATCCAGTTTTACAGGGGCAAGTAGCCCTGGACACCCTAACATAAGTTAAATTCAAGAAGATGACCTTACATCTATGCTTATGAAGAGGTTAATGGAGGAAGTAAATAAAACGCGTAAAGAATTATGGAAAGATATAATGAAACAGATTATGGTCATCTGTAAAGAAATACAGGAAGATGCAGCCAAACAGTATGTGGCATTCAGAGAGGAAATGGTTAAATCACTGAAAGAAATAAAAGAAACGGAGGAATGTTCAAACAAACGGCTGAAGGAATTGAAGGAAAAACAGGAAAATACAGTCAGACAGATAAAGGAAATCAATAAAATGGTTCAAGATCTGAAGATAGAATTGGAAGAATTAAAGAAAACACAAATGGAGGAAATCATGGAGAGGGAGAACCTAGGAAAGAAAACAGGAACTACAGAGTTAAGCATAACCAACAGACTATAAGAGATGGAAGAAAGAATGTGGTGTGGAAGATACAATGGAAGAAATCGATGTATCCATCAAAGATAATAATAAATCTAAAAAAATTCCTGACACAAACCATCCAAGAAATCCAAGACAACATAAAAAGACAAAACCTAAGAATAATAGGAATAGAGGAAAAAGAAGATTCCCTCCTCCAAGGCCCAGAAAATATTTTCAACAAAATCATTGGAGAAAATTTCCCCAACTTAAAGGGGAGACCTATAAGAATACAGAGGCCTACATAATACCTAATAAATTAGACCAGAAAAGAAAATCCTCCTTCCACATATTAATCAAAACTGTGAGTATACAGAGCAAAGAAAAAATACTAAAAGCTGCAAGGGAAAAAGGCCAAGTAACATATAATGGCAAACCCAGCAGAATCACACCTGACTTCTCAGCAGAAACTATGAAAGCCAGAAGGGCCTGGACGGATATCATGCAGACCCTAAGAGAACACAGAAATCAGCCTATGCTACTGTACCAGGCAAAACTCTCAGTCCTCACAGATGGAGAAAACAAGATATTCAACGACAAAAACAAATTTCAACAATACCTACACACAAATCCAGTGTTACAGAAGATACTAGAAGGAAAGATACAGCCCAAGAAAACTAACTACTTTCAAGAAATCACAGGAAATAGATAACCTCACTACAGCAAAACAAAAAGTAGCCAAACACACAAATACACTACCATGGCCAACATCGATATCAAAGGATCTAACAGCCACTGGTCATTAATCTCCCTCAACATCAATGGACTCAATTTTCCAATAAAAAGACACAGACTAACAGAATGGATGTGTAAACAAGACCCAACAATCTGTTGCTTGCAAGAAACACACCTAAACCACAAAAATAGACATTACCTGATAGTAAAGGGCTGGAAGACGGTTTTCCAAGCAAATAGACCCAAGAAACAAGCAGGAGTAGCCATTATAATATCTAATAAAGTAGATTTTCAACCAAAATTAATCAGAAGAGATAGAGAAGGACATTTCATACTCATCAAGGGAAAAACCCACCAGGAAGATATCACAATCACAATAAAGACATTCGCTCAACCATGTTTGTAGCAGCCTTAATTGTAATAGCCAGAAGCTGGAAACAGCCAAGATGCCCCTCAACTGAAGAATGGATGCACAAATTGTGGTATATCTATACAATGCAATATTACTCAGCAATAAAAAACAAGGAAATCAAGAAATTTGCAGGTAAACAGTGGGATCTGGAAAAGATCATCCTGAGTGAGCTGTCCCAGAGGCAGAAAGATGCACATGGTATATACTGACTCATATAGACAAATAATATAGGATAAACCTACTAAAATCTGTACACCTAAGGAAACTAATCAAGAGGGAGGACTCTTGCTAAAATGCTCACATCCTATCCAGAAAGGCAAAGAGGCTGGACATGAGAAGAAGGAGAAAAGAGGGAACAAGTCAGGAGTCTGACACAGAGGACCTCTGAAAAGCTCTGCCCTGCCCTGCAGACTATCAATGCAGATGCTAAGACTTATGGGCAACCTTTGGGCAGAGTGCAGGGAATCTTATGAAAGAAGTGGGAAACAGTAAGATATGGAGAGGATAGGAACTCCACAAGGAGAGCAACAGAATAAAAAAATCTGAGCAAAGGGGTCTTTCATGAGACTGATACTCCAACCAAGGACTATGCATGGAGATAACCTAAGACTCCTGCACAGACGTAGCCCATAGCAGTTCAGTGTCCAAGTGGGTTCCATTGTAATAGGAACAGGGACTGTCTCTGACATGAACTGATTGGCCTGCTCTTTAATTACCTCCCCCTGAGGGGGAAGCAGCATTACCAGGCCACAGAAGAAGACAATGCAGCCACTCCTGATGAGACCTAATTGACTAGGATCAGAAGGAAGGAAAAGAAGACCTCCCCTATCAGTGAACTTGGGGAAGGGCATGCATGCAGAGGGTAGAGGAAGGGAGGGATTAGAACCTGAGGAAGGAAGGAACCACAGGGGGGATACAAAGTAAATAAAGTTTAATTAATAAAGAATTAAAAAAATTAACCATCATCCTATACAGTCAAGGCTAAATAAAGAGAACATTTTCCTTTTTAGTGTTTTGGTAGTTTTACTTTCCAGCATGAAATGTTTTCTCACTTCTTTTTTTTTTTTCTTTTTCATTTATTAACAGAGACAGTGAACATTTTGAGTACTATGATATTGTTCTTTGCCCTGAAGCCCAAACTGTGCACCCAGAAGACTAAAAACAATAGTGAAAGTTACTAGATACCAGATTAATTAAAGGGCTCTGTACAGATTAGGGTTTCTAATAAAATTATGTTAACAGTATGGAAATTAATTTAACAATAATATATTTAAAATGCCATGCGTCAAACTAAGAACCAGCCTAGAGTCTCATTTGCTGGATAACATGTTTGTATTCTTTTAATTCTTAATTTTTATTATTTTTTTGTGGGGGTGGTGGTTGCAGGCAGTTTTTCTGTATGGCAGCCCTGGCTGTCCTGGAACTCGCTTTGTAGACCAGGCTGACCTCAATTCCACAGAGATCTGCCTGCCTCTGCCGCCTGAGTGCTGGGATGACAAGCATGAGCCACCATTGCCCAGCTCCCCGGATGCCTCCCTTCCTCTGGGAAACACAAACATTGGTGTTTTGGAGTCAGCAACGAGGTCACTCGCGTGGTCTACAGTCTATGATCTTCTGCTACTCAGAAACACTGCCATCTTGGAGAGCCCAGGAGGCATCTTTTGTGTTCACAAAATCTTTATCTTCTAACACCTTGCCATTTTGGCTTTGTCGCTGCACTGTAATTAGCGATACAAGTGTGATATAAGTGTAACAAGCGGGTGAAAATGGACCGCACATTTGCCTTTTCTGTACCTTCCTTTGTTATGTGTTAGGAGCGCCCCTGGATGTGATGTGTAGGGGCTAACACCAGAAATGTGGATGCCTACTCCCTGGATGACTGAAATACAGTACTTTCCATGAGCTTCTCTGCAATCAGCCACAACACCACAAATACATTTATGTTCTTTCCTATTAAACACAATTGGTTTGGATGTTTTCTATGATAAAAAACAAGCCTAAAAACCGGTTACTGTTTGTATCATTACTATTTTCAATATGTAAAAATATGAGTGTGAGGTAAATGAAGTGAGATGAATGTAACCACTACTGGAAGATATCAAGGGAAGCTCGTATTTTTCCTATTATATGAGTGGCTTGGAGAGAGATTTCCATTGTCTTCATTTGCAGTCCCCCAAGATAACCCAGCAGAATGCAAGGTGCTGTGGGAATAGTTAACAAACGCTAGGAAAAAAGATAAACGAAATGTTTTTCTTTCACACCAGCCACATTCTAATTGAATTGAATGGCACTGTTATGTAGAGAAAACAGCATGAATGTTGGAGGCAAATCTTTCTGGCCAAGAAACCTAATTGTACTCACTACATTGATTCTATAAGAAAGGAAATGTGTTGACTATCATTTATCTAGAATTTTTCTATCTTTAAGAAAAGTTATTCTCACTCAATATGAGATTCAATGGGATGTCATGCATGCAGTTGAAAGCCCCAAAATACAAGCAGACTTTAAAGCCTGTGAAACTTACAGGTGGGCAGAAGCAGATATTAGAGCCTGTGAACATTACATTTGGGCAGATACAGGTGTTAGAGCCTGTTAAACTTACAGGTGGCCTGAAGCAGATGTTAGAGCCTGTGAAACTGGCATGTGAGTAGAAGCAAATGCTAGACTTTTTAATTGGCTTTCTACCTAATAATATCACCCTGAGTCATTACGATTGTATTTTATTCTAGCAATACCGTTTTATGCATGAATGCAGCTCCATAACATCAGACTTTTATTTTCCATTTTGCTTTTTTTTTTCAAATATAACTTATTTCCAGTTCTTCTTGCAAAGTCAAGACCTAAGCATTTTATTCATTTTGGCTTCTGTTAAAATGATAGAGTTGGTACAAAGGACAAAGAAAGGCCAGGGATGTATTTCTTGCAGAGAGGTTTCTGCTTCACAAACGTGAGGGGCTGAGTTGTAGTTCACAGCACCAATACACCAGCCTCATGCAACTCCAGGCATTTGTATTGTCCGTGCTGTGTGGGGTTGGGAGGGAGTGTGGAAATATGTGTATTGCTGACTAGTGAGCAATAGAGAAGATAGGGACCTCTGCCCTTCACAACCACATGCACATACACACAGGCAAATGCCTACATACAAACATATATGTCCCACACTGATATTCACACACAAAATTAAAACATTCATTAACTACATGCATAATGTCATTTTTAGTTCCCTATCAATTTGTGATGAAAACAAGCATAACACATTTAGGGACTACTCAAGCTATTTGACACAGTTTTTAATAAAACCTTTTTCCGAAATTTAATAATATGTCAACAGCTTCAAAATATTCCTTTAAAATATTCTCTATAAAGATTTATTTGTTTACTAATTTTCTGGGACAAATTTTAGAGGTTAAAATTTGATTTGTTTGACCTGGATCATTTGTCATATGGGCATACAGTAAATCTTCTAAGTGTTTATTGTTATATTTATATAAAATAATCTCAATGCAGTAAGGGGACAACTAAAACAAAAGTCACCCAAAGCCAAGAACCAAAACAAACAAACAAACAAACAAACAAAAAAAACTATTCATTTCAATGTTTTGTTGATGAATTTGCAAATCTGTGCAGTCTCTGAAGCTAAGGCCTTTTGGAACTGCAGTGGCCTGCATTGCCAGGATAACTCCCCTTTTTCACTATGTTTAATATTCCTCAGTCAGAGTTCCATTACAGAGAATCACTCTATGTCAACAGGCTACGACATCCAACAGCAAATGTACAGAGAGAGAAACTGGTGAACAAAATGAGTACAGAATTGCCACAGGGCTTTTGAGGTCCATCATTACCTTGTGATGTGTCCATGTAAAATACGAGACACTGCCAGATAAGGCTCTTTAGCTCGCCAAACAAACTAATTTGTCTTGATTTGTTCCCTGAGATCAGTACTCTGATCCTGTGACTAATAGAAAAAGAAATGCCGAAACTGTAACATTCCAGTTTTTATTGCATAGCCTCCAGTTGCCAGCATGTGGGAACACAGAGCAGACGATAGGATTTGATTAAGTAAGCACTAAAGAAAATAATAAAGGTATCTACATGTTCTCAATAACTCTTCTAGATATATCTAAGGTTTCATCTTTATTTTTAAATAGCAGAATCTCTCTTCTTGAAATTCATTCCATGCATGGTAAAAAAAAAAAAAAATAGACTCAAACTACTTAATGCAAGCATGTATCCAAAGTAATAGGAAGTGCTTAAATATTGATTTCATTTTATCTCTGGTACTATTATTTATGAAAATACATAATTAATTATTTAATTTCAAATGGTAATTCCTGAAAATGTGAATAGAAAGTCACATTATACAGACTAAGCAGGTTATATTTAGGAATACATAGGCAAATAATACATAAATTCATGTAACAATGAGCAGTGAAAAAGAGGCCATAAACATGAGAGGCAGCCAGAAAGTTTGAGTGGGAGAGCTTGAAGGGAGAAGGGGAAGATAGACTTGCTGCAATGATACTATACTCCCCAAAATTAAAGATGCACAAAACATGACAAATGTCTCACATTGTACAAATAAAAATACATTGTTTTTGTGTTTTTTAAACCTTCAGCAATTATGAACATTCAAATTTTATATTACCTAAAAATTTCTAATGAATCAAAAAAGTGATCATTAAATATTTAAATTCCCTTTCACTGATATAACTAAAATGCAATTATAATTTAATAAAACAAGTCTTGATATCTCCAGGTAAGTTACATTAGTCTGATAATAATAAGACAATACAATAATACTTGTAGTAATTAGTTATAAAATAATATAAATATTTCAACTAATTGTTACACATATCTTTTTGTTCAATAGTGTTAATTTCTATTTAAGTGACATTAAATAATGAATGATATAATTTATTGTCTGCTCCCTGCCCATAAATGAGTTGATAGGCCCTTTGATCAGCCTTGACTCCACATAATTATACTCAAGTATATGACTATACTATATTTAGGTATATCAATGCAAACTGGTTACATTTTTTTCTATAAAAACGATTCCATGTTTAAAGTACATATAAGATTCTCAAAAACACAAGTTTCTTAGAAAATCAAAACTTTCTTTTTATCTCATATCTCCACACATACACAGGCTCCTTCACTGCCAATGTTTTGTGACAAAATAATGAATTTACTATACAGTCAAAGGACCTAGATTGGAACATAAAATCAGATAGTGTCCCTAGATCATAAAGGAGCTCATACTTAGTGTACAAAACTCTAATGGCATGTGTACACCAGTACAGCATCCTACAGAATAACTTTGTTGTTTCAAGAATTTTTGCTGTTCTGCCTCTTAATGTCTTCCATTTAAACTCTTACAAACATTGGTGTTTTATTGTCTATCTTTTCCAGAATATCATCTGGTTAGAATTACACAGCATTTAGCTCTTTCTTACTGGCTTTTCTACTTTGTGATACATATTTAAATTTCATGTGTTTTTTTCTTCTTTTGGAGTATGTGGAAGCCTCATCTTTTGCATATTTCCATCATGACTGAAAGAAATCATGGTTGTAAAGTTGATATTATTTTAAACCTTACTATAATATTAATATACAAGGAGAACAGAATTACATGAATAAAATTGGGCTCCTAGAAGTTCTCATACGTTGTTTTACCTTTTTTTATATAGCCATCTTCTTTTCTATGTTAATTGCAGGAAACCATGGAGTTAGCCTCACATAGTTGCCTTGAGAAGCATGTATAGTTGATTTTTTAGTTTAGAGCCGATGGCACCTGGAGCTCTGTGTGCCTTTCAGGTTGTGAGAAAAAGAAGCACACCTTCAGGCAGTGAAGGATTCAGGCTGCTTTGTGTTTCTCTGTGTTCCTTAGAAGTCATCGAAGCGTATAGGGGTTTGACAGGACAATGGATCTTAGATATTGAACTTGTATAATCTGGATAGCTTGCAAACATCAACTACCATTGCATTGATTCTGGCAACTGCCATGATATTCTGTTTCTGATAAGTGAATAGACTGTCTAATTGCTTGGAATAAACTTGTTACATCCTTAGTCTTGATGTGGACCCTCTATCCTGGTTTGATTTTCACTTCTGGAGACCATCATCAGGTAACCGTTGCTTGTTAAGTAAGCTCCAGTGCTTACAGTTAATAAGTTAGTAATTATTCCTGCCAAAGTTCTACTCAGTGTAACTGGATAGAGCTATATGTATATCCTTGGATAATATGGTCTCAAACTCACATGGAAACAAACTCTAATCTTCCAGATCTCTCATTACCTATAAATATTCTTTGGCTTGTTTTCTCTTATTTTTCAGAATGATGTAACTCTTGTAAGATTACAGGGATTTCTGACTGCGTGCTTAATAATATAATCAGATGATTTAGCCCTTCTTTGATAACTTCAGCTTTCTGAAAGTGGCCACAGTCAATAGTAATTGTTTGTAGATTATAAATAAAATGTTAGAGTAAATCACAAAAGATTGAATAGTTGTAACATAACCTGTATTATTACATGTGAATTTAATATTCAATGAACAATTGTTGGAATAATGTTCTTGTGGAATGGATATAATTTACCCTTGTTCATTCAAATGCTGATTTCTCTACCCCACTATCTTCTTTCAATCCAGACATTACATTGTGATGCTTATTCTAAGCATCACCTGTCTCAAGTTTGTGTAAACATGCCACCATTTGTTCTCTGTATTGTCAATGAAACAACCCGCCACAATGCTGAGCAATGGAGAGAACAGGGTGGGACATCCTGGTCTGGAGGGGAGGGGAGAGAAGCGAGTGGGAGCTGGACAGAGTCAGGAGAGGTCTTGGAACCATGGAGAGAGATAAACTGGACTTAAGATATGACAAACCAAGTGTAATGTTGGAAATTTTGAATAGGAAGAAGCTATGTGGGCTTGGAGGTTTAGGATGGAGTAATTATTGCCCAGCATTGTTCTCTAGGTTAATTAACTAAATTCTAGTCTCTGTGTGGTGATTTGCCTATACAGCTGGTTTAGGAATAACCTCTTCTTAACTAAAAGATAAATCAATAGTAAATATTAATAGTCAACAACAAATAATTTACACCAAATTTCTGCAGAACTAAATAATGTCTCTATTATATAAATAATAGCGATTGCATTGGGAATGTGTCTTACATTGGCACGTGTCTTGCAGCCTTTCTTTCAGGGAATATTTCACATAAGAAATATATGTTTTCATTGGTTTGATTTCAAGCTTAATGTTGAGAAATATGTTTCAATGAACAAAACTGTTTAAATTATCTCACTAAAACTGAATCACAGGCAGAGTATGCAAATATAAGTGCTCCTGACAGAGCATAAAAAGAACATTATTTTTGGCCATGTATTGCAGACAGATATGTAATACCATTGAGATCACATCTTCTTTAGTTTTAATAAACAGTTGAAGGATTCAGAAGAAACCTTCCTTTCATTTTCGTTGTTCTTGTATCTGAAAATAAAGAACCGTGAAAGCAATGTTTCAGCACATTAAATCTTTTAGGCCCACTTACATAGTGAGATTTGGACAGGAAGCTAGTTCTATTCATTTGAGAGAAACTAGGAAAATTATTATAATGTGATTCATTAAAGGAAATTGAAATCTTTTTATAGTCTTCCCTTTTGATTCACTCTCCTAACCATTTTTTTTTCCAGTAAGATGGAGAGGGATATAACGACTTTGGGACATTTTAAAGGTATAATGTGAAATTATTTAAGGTAAGCAATTAATTATGACTCCTGGTGAATAAAAAGAAGAAGATAAGATGTGTTAAAAACAGCTAACAGAATTTCTTCATTTAGCCTGGGTTTGAGATCTCTGTCTCTGATTTAGTTGCTAGTGTTACCTGTTATTCTCAGTTCAAGAAATGTAACTTATTGGTTGTTTCAATAGTTTTATTCACACAGATAACTAATTCTGATGACTGTTTTAACTGTAAAATATATTGTGTAAGACAATTGTGATAATAGCCATGCTTTTTCACAATAAGCCCTGATACACGGAATAAAGGAGCAACATGACCATTTCTATCTCCTGGATGACCATGGCAGCTATAGCTGGAAGAAGGTAATGCATCTACAGCATCCAAAACAGGTGTCATCCCAGGAGAAAGGAAACACAGAGCAAAGAGCCATGCAGCCATCAATCTGAGATAGTAAAGGATGGCAGAGAGTCTTCATCATGCACATCAATGCCCATCAGTTGTTAGATTATGCTTGCACTGTACTAGATAATATGAGGATACAGCTAAGTTCTGGATAATACACAATAATAATTAATTACAGGACATGTGTGTCCACTCAAATGAGTGACAAGACTGCCCACTCTCTCCATAGCTCTTCAATATAGTACTTGAAGTCCTAGATACAGCAATAAGACAACTAAAGGAGATCAAGTGCTTTATTACTCAGAAAGTGAACAACTCATAAGTCCTAGGAAATTACTGAAACTAACTGGATTCCCAAAGTGTTCCTTCTCCCTCAAGATTACATGAGTACTAAGGACAAATGCGCAGACTCAGAGTAACTAATTTGTCTAGAAGAGACTACGAACTGTCCAGATGCTACAAGTCACCTAGTAATTTCCAGGCTCTAGCTTTTGAGTTTTCACCCATGATGGGAGATGGGCTTTGATAACTTTTAAGTCACATTTGCTCCTGTAATAACTCCTTATCTATAGGCTCATAAGTAAGCTCAATAAACTTATTGGTTTACTAAGTTGGACTTGGGTGGTTTTGGTACTTTGTTCTGTCATCAGTTCCCTATATGGAGTGAATAAATGTTTGTGTCACATTCCCCCAGGAACAGCTTCACACACCGATTCTAATAATCCCTGAACTAATTTCTACTTCTTGAAAGTGTGGTCTGAAGTCACAGTAGAAAATATAACTCCTCTTGCTTTACCCACTTTAAATATTAGACATGTTACTTCCAAAGGATTCAGATGCCTTAGGAACATGTGCTTTGATGGCTTCATCTAGGAACACTGCCTTCATCCATCTAGAATGAAGGAAATGAGCTCCAAACTCAAGTCACTAAGTTCCTGTTGAAGTGACTGTCAACAACTTTATGTAATTAACAGTCATATTAGTGTTTGCAATTATACTCATAAATTCTCAGTCACCTGAATGCAATCTTCTTTTAAAAAATAAGTCATAGAACAAGAAAATTTGAACATAGGGAACTTCCCAGAGACTCATACTCCAACTAAGGACTATTCATTGAGATAACCTAGAACCTCTGCACAGATGTAGCCCATGGCAGTTCAGTGTCCAAGTAGGTTACATAGTAACAGGAAGAGGGACTGCCTCTGACACAATCTGATTGGCCTGCTCTTTGATCACCTCCTCCTGAGGGGGGAGCTGCCTTACCAGGCCACAGAAGAAGACAATGCAGCCATTCCTGATGTGATCTGATAGACTAAGATCAGAAGGAAGGAGAGGAGGACCTCCCCTATCAGTGAACTTGGGGAGGAGCATGCATGCAGAAAGGGAAGGAAGGGTGGGATCGGGAGGGGAGGAGGGAGGGGCTTATGGGGGGAAACAAAGTGAATAAAGTGTAATTAATAATAATAATAATAAGCCTAACATTTAACTAAGGTCTCTTGTCTTATCTGATGGGTATTTAAGCACTTGGCTAAATTATGTTTAATCTTTGTAGTTGGTTTTTTAATGTTAACATTTTCTTCTTTGCATATAGACTGTAACATTATAATGGTTACTTAAGGAAACCTAAAAAAACTAGTGTTTGACTTAGATTTTCTTACATCAGGGATTGAAGTCTTAACCACCCTGTGATTTTGTGCAGCAGTTTTCAATGCTCAGGGACCACCTGTACTGATTCCTAGTGCCAGACTGTCCCAGACACCACTGCTTATGACACATGGTCCTTAGGCACAATGTTGGGTGTCTCTATAGATGTCTGTTTATCCTTACTTTTTTTTGTAAGTTCTTGGAATATCATCCGTCAATAGTCAACCTCTAAGTGATCCTGATCAAATATTGACAAACCTATTTGCCATTAATAAATAGGCATATTTTTTTAAATTCTATGTTCATTCTCTGGAATCTTTCTTTTTTATCACGAGGATCTTTAAGTGCTTCCAAAACTTCAAGGCACTAAGGGTCTGAGTTCTGCCCCATCCCTTTGCCATTATTATCCTTGTTTGATAGTATATGCATAATGTTAGCAGTCAATGAATGGCAATATGGCCTCTGGGGATTGCTGTTGAGAGCCTTCCATACTGAATCCTCAATGCTAATTTCCTATGTTTGCCTTTCTCATTTGCATGTATAGGAATGTGGGACTCCTGTAGTAAATTTGTTAACTTCACTCTGCTTTTGTCCAGAAAAATTTTTTCCACTACAGCTAAAGCTTATTTTTCATGTTGCTGGCTTGCTATTACACCACACAGCTAGAACATGAAAACCTTAGCTAGTTCAGATGTTATCTCTGTTACACAAACAGTAAAGAGCAGAACCATGATCTATGTTCATAAATTCTTGGATAAAATTTTATACAAATAACTGCCTATTCCTTCTGATTTTAATTTACAAACAAATATGCCAAACCACCTAGAAACCTGGTGGTCAATGTTACCCCTTTTTGATGTGGCAATATTAATACTTAGCACAATTTTTTTCTGATAGCACTTGATTTTTTTAATTTCTTTTTAATAATTCATCCACTTTATATCCTGACTGTAGCTCCCTCCCTCATCTTTTCCCAGTCCCATGCACCCCTCTCTATTTCTCCCTATAGCCATCTCCTAATCCTCAGAAAGGGGGAAACAGTCCTTCTCTACCATCTGTCTGGAGCCTGTCAGGTCTCATAAGAAAGACTTAGGGAGGGGCATAGAAGGAGAGGAGGGAAGGAGGATGGGCTTGGGAGGGGATGACAGAAGGGTCTATAGCAGGGATACAAAGTAAATAAACTGTAATTAATAAAACAGTGAATAAATTTTTAAAAAGACCAATATCCTATTCCTTTGTAGCCTGACAAGGTTTCCCTGCCAGGGGAAAGTGATCAAAGAGTAGGCAGCAAAGTCCATGTCAGAGATAGCTCCTGTTCCCCTTACTAAGGAACCCACATGGAGGCAGAACTGCCTATCAGCTACATCAGAGCAGGGGCCTAGGTCTTCTCCATGGGTAGTGCTTGGCTGGTGCATCAGGCTCTGCAGGACACCCTGGGCCTTGCTTTGTTGGCTTTCCCCTCCGGGTCCTTTAATTCCCCTACTCTTCCATAGCACTCCCTACACTCTTCCCGAAGTTTGACTATGAGCCTCAGCATCCACTGCTGGGTGGAGTCGTTCAGAGGGTGTCAATGGTAGGCTCCTGTCCTGTTCCCTCTGTTTAACTGCTTTTGGAGTCTATCTTATTTGCCTTTCTGAATGAGAATTAAGCATCTTCCTCAGGATCCTCCTTGTTATTTAGCTTCTTTAGGTTTCTGGAATGTATCAGTTTATAAGTGAATATATACCATGGGTGTCTTTCTGGCTCTGAGTTACCTCATTCAAGATGATCTTTTTCTAGTCCATCCATTTGCCTGCAAATTTCATAATTTCCTTGTTTTAAATAGCTTAGTAATAATCCATTGTATGAATGTACAACAGTTTCTTTATCTATCCTTCAGTTAATGGGGGGAGGGCATCTGGGTTGTTTCCAGATTCTGGCTATTACAAATAAACCTGCTGTGAACATAGTTGAGCAAATGTCCTTGATGCATGGTGGAGCATCTTTTGGGTATATGCCCAGAAGTGGTATAGCTGGGTCTTGAGGTAGCACTATTCTCAGTTTTCTAAGAAAGTGCCAGATTGTTTTAAAATATAGTTGCACTCCAACCAGAAATGAAGGAGTGTTCCCCTTTTTCCACATCCTCACCAGCATGTGCTGTCACTTGATATTTTGATCTTAGCCATTCTGATGGGTATAAGATGAAATCTCAGAGTTGTTTTGATTTGCACATTCCTGATAACTAAGGACTCTGAGCATTTATTTAAGTGTTTCTCTGCCATTCAATATCCCTATGTTGAGCACTATCTGTTTAGTTCTCTAGCCAATTTTTAAATTGGATTATTTGGTTTGTTGGTGTTTAATTTCATGAGTTCTTTATATATTTTGGATATTAGCCTTCGGCTGGATGTAGGTTTTGGTGAAGATCTTTTCCAGTCTGTAGGCTTTCGTTTTGTTCTATTAACAGTGTCCTTTGCTTTACAGAAGCTTTTCAGTTTCATGAGGTCCCGTTTATTAATTTTTGATCTTAGAGAATGAGCCGTTGGTGTTCTGCTAAGGAAGTTGTCTCCTCTGCCAATGAGTTAAAGAATCTTCCCCACTTTCTTATTCTAACAGATTTAGTATGTCTGGTTTCATGTTGAGGTCTTTGATCCACATGAACTTTAGTTTTGTGCAGGGTGATAAATATGGATCTATTTGTACCTTTCTACATATAGATATTCAGTTAGACCAGCATCCTTTTTTTGAAGATGTTATCTTTTTTCCATTGTATGGTTTCGACTTCTTTGTCAAAATTCAAGTGTCCATATGTGTGTGGGTTTATTTCTGGGTTTTCTGATGTATTCCATTGATCCACAAGTTTGCTTCTATGCCACTACCATGTAGTTTGTGTTACTGTTGCTCTATAATACAGCTTGAGATAAGGAACAGAGATACCTCCAGAAGATCATTTTTCATACAGGCTTGTTTTAGCTATTCTGGTTATATATGGTTTTGTTTTTGATTATCCATATGAAGTTGAAAATTGTTCTTTCAAGGTCTGTAAATAATTGTGTTGGTATTTTGATTTGCATTTGCATTGAATCTGTAGGTTGATTTTGGCGATTTTTATTATGTTAATCGTAAGGATCCATGAGCATGAGAGATCTTTCCATCTTCCAAATTTTTCAATTTCTTTCTTGAAGTTATTTTCTTTTCATACAAGTCTGTAACTTTCTTGGTTAGGGTTATGCCATGATACTTTATATTTTTTGTGGCTATTGTGAAGGGTGTTGTTTCCCTAATTTCTTTCTCAGTCTGTTTGTGTTTTGTATACAGGAGTGATACTGATTTTTCTTTTAGTTAATTTTATATCTAGCCATTTTGCTGAAGGTATTTATCAGCTGTAGGAGTTTTTTGGTAGAATTTTGAGGTCACTTATATATACTGTCATGTCATTCATCAACCCCCAAAATTAGAATTTTTTGAGTCTAAATGAGCTTCCTTCTCCCTAGCATAGAAATACTTACCCAACAGGTGTTCACCTGAATAAGAAAATGCTACATTCCTCCAATAAATTAAGGATTGATCTTGGATTAATAATACAGAATAGTTATACAGGATCATTGGAAGGTTAAAACACACCACAAACACACACACACACTACCTACTATTTAAATAATTAGAAACATTTCTCATCTTGAAATAAATATTTACCATGATTTTCAAATCAGGAAAATCTGTAGTTAATATTCCTTAAATCATATCAAGGTTTTGTATACTCAGAAGTCATAACCACTTTTTTATTATTAAGCAAATCTTTTCTTATTATCAGGAAGCCTAAATAGTCTCTGAAAAAAGTTATTATCTCAGTGTAGTTTAGAGCAGTTAATCAAGGAATGTAATGCAAATCTCTTAAGAAAGTTTTATTTGAAGAAGAATGCATTGTAGGTCAAGTCTCACTGCTTCAGTTTGTGAGTTTAGTTATACAAAGAAGTCAACTCTAGAGTTCAAACTAGGACCCAGTCCTCTCCAAAATGAGCAGAAAACTGCCTTGGTGTTCTGGAAGCTTCCATGCAAAAAAGCTGAAGTGAGAAAACTAGTAAATTAAAAAGTCCAGATAAATCTTCCAAATCACCAATAGCCCAAGAGCAGTGGAGAGAAAACAGAACACTGGAAATCAAGGGATGGAACAGTATGGTTCTGGAAAACAGTGTGGAAGCGTGAACACCTCTTACCAACCATGAAATGCTTGCCTTTACTCTCTATGTAGCACAGGATGACCAAGAAATCAGCCTTAATTTAAGTGGCCAGAGATTTAGGAATGAAGAAAGATCTTATACATTTGAGCTCGAGTGCACACACACATGCACACACACACACACACACACACACACACACACACACACACAAGGTCTCCTAGTGAAAGTGTTTAATTTGTATATACATCTGTGACTGATTAATGTCATCGAGAATCAAGGAAAGTCTCTTATTCTAACAAGAACTTTTCTTTTCTAAATGGCCCCCATATCCTCTTATCAAATTATTATATATGGTACATTGGAATTACAGAAGACAGCTTCCACTAACTACCACTAACTAGCACTATGCTAACAACAACAACAACAAAAATAAACAAACAAAAAGAACTAGCCATGAACCAACTGTTACAAAATGCCACAATATGTGTGACAATTCCACATTTTTTTTTTTTTTTGGAACTTACAATGCATCATTTTTTCTTGATGATACATTACAATTTTCACTGCAGATTATCAGGCTAGGGTGCTCCATACTGTTCCTTTCAAATAACAATATAGAATGTAGCCCAAGTACTATGTCAGGTGGAAATGCCAACATAGATAGGCACTGCAATAAATGACAATAATGAGTCATTATGAAAGAGACGAATTCAAAATCATTTAAAAGTTACAGACTGAATTGTAAAAAAAAAAAAAAAAAATCATTACTAGCATTACTAGTCCATGAACCTGTGCTATAACCAGATTTATTTATGTATCTGAAGAACTTTTAAAATATGTTAAAGAACTGACTAATTTTCTAAGGCTGAGACTTTGTGTCTAACATGCCCTCAGTGATATGGGAGCGAGCTAGTAAGGAACACTCCTTGATTAGCAATTACAATTATTTTTCTGGTTAGTTGGATTGGTAATTGGCTGTTCTGTCAGGTTTAGATGTCTAACTTTCATCTTATAACTTGTATTATTTGGAACTTGCTTACATTTCTTCTTATTGTGTTTTGTTTTCTGTTTTCAACACGGGAGGGATTTAACCCAGGGTCTTGCTCGTGCCAGTCAAGTACCTGAACACATTTTATCTCTCAAAAAAGCTTATCTGTGCTGCAATTAGAACCAAATTGGGGTAGATTTCCAGATACTTCCAACACTACACAGAACATTTCCCATACCAATTAAATGGCAATTTCAGGATCGTACCTAATTGTCAGTGAATATGAAGCCAAGATTTAGATTAACTTTTAACACCTAATGAGAAAAATTTCTTCAAGGCTCCTTCTAGAAACAGTGGCTACTTACTTGAATGTGTACCATTATCGAAAAGAGATTGTCTCAAGAAAAGAAAGGTAAATGATAATATTTGATTTGCTCGTTTTCCCCTGAGTTTCCTTAAAAATGCAGGTCTTTTTCTATTATTAATATTTTATTTTTTATATTAATTACAATTTATTTATTTTGTATCCTTGCTGCAGTCCCCTCCCTCATTCTCTCCTAATCCTACCTTCAGGTCTCATCAGGACTGGCTGCATTGTCTTCCTCTGTGGCCTGGCAAGGCTGTTCCACCCTCAGGAAGGTCTACAGAGGCCAACTTGCTTTGCACTGAACTGGAGGCACAGTATGTTGAGCCAATTTCACTACTCTGGTAGGAATAAGTAGAGTACTAAATTTAAATTTCCCTTAATTTACACAGCACATAATGATTAATCATAAATAGTAAATCCTATGTTACTGCATCAGCCCGAATAAAGAAATACCTCAATATCTCATAATTATAAAGAAACAACTTTTATGTAGCATCTGTATTGGAAAAGGAAGAAACAGTCACAGCCCCAATAAAGAAAAACAAGATAATTATATTGCTGTGTACCACTATCGTGATGTGCAAATAATGAAGGCCAACTATGGGAACTTTAATTTATTTTACACACCAATGAACATCACAATGAAAAACCATCACAGCTCTTAAATATTTTACACACTAATGCCTGTTCTTCTATTACCAATGATGGTTACTTAAAAGCAAATCATTTTCCCAATGATATCTACAACTCTAAGTTTTATTTAGTAGCAGCGAGTTAAAATATCTCCTTTCACAATTTTCTCTACTACTACTGTTTTAAAGGAAATTCTGCTGTTTTCTAAATATTTGGCTTCTTAATCCTAGCACATTAAAATTTCACTCATTCATCATTATGTCTCTTTTTTCAGTTTTCTGAATTACAGGGTGAGGTGCTATGCCATAGTCAGAAGACAAAGAAGTAGCAAAAACTAACTGGCTCCCTCTTCTTAGTTATGACTTTATAGAGCAACACACACACTCTCCAAATTACAGTATTGAACATCAAATTATAGGGTGAAGCTTTGAAAAGTACTAAAATACAGAGGATAAATGGAGGACATCTGTGACACCAGACTTTGTAATTATGAGTTTCACATCTTCAGGGAGGAAGAAGAAATTATATTCAAGAAGCCACAACCCAAGGGGAGAGATGAAGAATGAGCAGCTGAGACTGGAGAAAACTGGAAGAGAAACATTTGAAGGGCAGGACAACAAAGATATTGTGGGGTAGAAAAGGGAGCGTGATGAGTAGGAGGAGGGGTGGAAGGGCTGCTGTGACTATAAGGACCCAGGAGGAGGCAATGCTAGGCAATTGAGCTGTGACACTGAGATACTGAAAGCTGCTGAAGTTTGTATCTGTGATCGGAGGATTGTTTACCAGGATAATGATGAGTATCTTGATTGTGTTAAGATTCTCCAAAAGAAAGAACAGAACATACAGAATGTGTGTGTGTGTGTGTGTGTGTGTGTGTGTGTGTGTGTTAGACTGCTTCATTAGACTGACTTACAGGCTGTGGTCTTCAACAATGGCTGTGTCATAGTGGAAAAGCCAAGAATCCCATAGTTGTTCAGTCTATGAGGCTGTGTGTCTCAGCAGTCCCAATCTGATGCTGGTGTCTTGGAGAGCTGTTGGTCTTCAGTCTTCTATGTTGGAATCATGAAAAATTTGGTTCCAACACCAGCGAAAGAATGTCTCAGCAGCAGGATATATGAACTTGGCCCCGAGAGTAAAGGCAAGCTGGCACTAAAAAAGCTTTCTTCTTTTTCAGAGTCCTTTCATGTTAACACCAGAAGGTATGATCTAAGTTTAGGGTGGGGCTTCCAGCTTTAAGAAGTCTAGTTAAGAAGATTCCTCACAGTAGTGCCCAGAAGCTTGAGCTTTAGTTAATTCAATGTGAAGTCAAGTTGACAACCAAGATTAATCATCATATTGATGAAGCAGGTCAAATTTAAGGACTATAGTTGATGCTCTCAGATGCCATTGGCTATATCTGTAGAAGAAAACAGAGTAAATGCAGCTTTATCCACTGACATTTACATCAATAGAGAAATCAAAAGATTAGAAAAAGTAAAATTTAAAATCATGGTAGATAATAGAGGAGTATTATATTTTACATTATAGTAATTGTATGTGCTCTTTGTTTTCTTTGTAATATTTTAAGTCCCATACCATGTTTAGCATCTATGTTTACTATACATAGATATCATGAAAATGTCATTGGTAAACTCCATTGTCTGGATGAAAATGCATGTTTGTCTATGTCTACATCCATGTGAATACATGTAAAGAATGCGGGAGACAATTTTAGAATAAGAGGTGTTTCAGTCTAAGGCTGGCCAATTAAAATTTCATAGGCCAACCGCAGTCTCTGGCCTAGAATTATAAACATAATTAGAACATAGCCAGACCCATTACTAATGAATCATATATGGCTGCTTTCAGGGTGTAATGACAGAATTGAGTAGATGTGTAAAAGTTGTGTGTGTGTTTGTGTGTGTGATACACACACATTTGTGAACGTGTATGCTTCTGAGTGAAAAGTTTACATTTAAACACAACAATGCTTTGCCAAAGACCACTGAGGCTGTTGTACTGTAATGTGGGCACTTATCTATACTCTTACGTTGAAGCTACTCAAGCTGTCTCTCAATTACAGAAATGGATAAGACAGAATAAAGAAAACCTGGATTTCTAAACTGAAGGTAGCACTCTATTCATGATATCTCGTCGTCTCTGAGCTTTGTGTGATGGACAGATTCCGAATGTAGCTGCTGAGATATGTAATAATTATTGGCCAGTCAAGTTATTGAGGAGACATTATTACAAAGTTGAAAGGTCAAATTATTCTTTTGATTCTACTTCCTGGGAGAAAAGGGATGTATTTAGAATATGTCATGGTTAAGAAAATATTTTAGAGCAGAAAGGTTGTGAATCAAGACTATAATCAAAACACTCAGGAGGGAGAAGTTGGTTCTCAGTGAGTCCATGGCCATCTGGGTCTACAAAGTGAGTTCCAGGACTGTCATGGATATCACACAGAGAAACAAACAAACAAACAAAGAGAAAATATTTTAATAAAAATGGGTGCTTAAAAAAAACAAAACAAAAACTAAACTAACTGTCATATACAGTGTTAGAAACATCATGTTGAAAGTAATATACCAAGAATAAGTTCTCTTTCCACCCAAACTCAACAGAGTATAGCTTCTTTTCAGCACCTCATGGAACCTTCTCCTAAATAGACCATATAATTGGTTACAAAGCAAGCCTCCACAGATATAAGAAGATTGAAATACTCCCCTGTATTATATCTGACAACTATGGACTAAAGCTGAACCTCAACAACAATGGAATTAGAAAAAAGCCTACAAGCACATGGAAACTGAACAACTTGCTACTAAATGACAGCTGGGTCAGGGAAGAAATAAAGAAAGAAATTAAAGTCTTCCTAGAATTCAATAGGCACAACGTACCTAATTTATGGGACACAATGAAAGCAGTGCTCAGAGGAACATTCATAGCACTAAGTGCCTTCAAGAAGAAATTTGTGACATCTCATACAAGCAACTTAATGGCCCAACTGAAAGCCCTAGGGAAAAAAAGAAGCAAATACACCAAGAGGAGAAGAAAGCTGGAAATAATAAAACTCAGGGCTGAAATCAATAAATTGGAAATAAAACTATTCAAAGAATGAATGAAACCAAGAGCTGGTTCTTTGAGAAAATAAACAAGATAGACAAACTTTTAGCCAAACTAACTAAAAGGCAGAGAGAAACTATCCAAATCAGCAAAATCAGAAATGAAAAGGGGGACATAACTACAGATACTGAGGAAATCCAAACAATCATTAGGTCTTACTACAAAAGCCTATATGCCATGAAATTTGAAAATCTAAAAGAAGTGGACAATTTTCTTGATAGGTTCCATCTACCAAAATTAAGTCAAGAACAGGTAGAAAGATTGAATAGTCCTATATCCCCCAAAGAAATAGAAGCAGTCATCAACAGTCTCCCTTCCAAAAAAAAAGCACTGGACCAGATGGATTCAGTGTAGAATTTTACCAGACCTTCAAAGATGTGCTAACTCCAATTCTCTCCAAACTATTCCTCAAAATCAAAACAGAAGGAACATTACCAAACTCATTCTATGAAGCCACAGTCACCTTGATACCTAAACCACACAAAGACCCAACACAAAAAGAGAACTTCAGACCTATCTCTCTTATGAACATTGATGCAAAAATACTCAATAAAATACTTGCAAACCGAATACAAGAACACATCAAAGATATCATCCACCATGACCAAGTAGGCTTCATCCCAGGCATGCAAGGGTGGTTCAACATACGGAAATCCATCAATGTAATCCACCACATGAACAAACTGAAAGAGTAAAACCACATGATCATCTCCTTAGATGCCAAAAAAAAAAAACATTTGACAACATCCAACACCCATTCATTTTTAAAGCCTTGGAGAGATCAGGGATACAAGGAACATACCTTATCATAGTAAAGGCAATATACAGCAAGCCTATAGCCAACATCAAACTCAATGGAGAGAAACTTAAATCAATCCCATTTATATTAAGGACAAGACAAGGTTGCCCACTCTCTCCATATCTCTTCAATCTAGTACTTGAAGTCCTAGCTAAAGCAATAAGACAACTAAAGGAGTTCAAGGGATTACAAATCAGAAAGGAAGAGGTCAAAGTGTCACCATTCACAGATGATATGATAGTATACATGAGCAACCCCAAAAATTCAACCAGAGAACTTATTCAGCTGATAAACACCTTCAGCAAAGTGGCAGGATACAAAACCAACTCACAAAAAAAATCAGAAGCCCTCCTGTATACCAAAGACAAAAGTGCCAAGAAAGAAAATAAAGGGAAACAACAACCTTCACAATAGCCAATAATAACATAAAATACCTTTGGGTGACTGTAACCAAGCAAGTGAAAAACCTGTTTGAAAAAACTTCAAGTCTTTGAAGAAAGAAATTGAAGAAGATATCAGAAGATGGAAAGATCCTTGGTGCTCATGGATTGGTAGGATTAACATTGTGAAAATGGCCATCCTGCCAAAAGCAATCTACAGATTCAATGCAATTCCCATCAAAATACCAACTCAGTTCTTGAGAGACCTTGAAAAAAAGATTCTCAGCTTCATATGGAGAAACAAAAAACCTAGAATCTCCAAAACAATCCTGTACAACAACAGATCATGTGGGGGTATCTCCATCCCTGATCTCAAGCTGTACTACAAAGCAATAGAAATAAAAACTGCATGGTATTGGCATAGAAACAGAAAGGAGGATGAATGGAACTGAATAGAAGACCCAGAAATAAACGCACACACCTATGAATACTTGATTTTTGACAAAGAAGCCAAAACCATTCAATGGAAAAAAGCATCTTCAACAAATGGTGCTGTTCCAACTGGATGTCTACATGCAGAAAAATGAAAATAGATCCATATTTATCACCCTGCACAAAACTAAAGTCCAAGTGGATCAAAGACCTCAGCATAAAACCAGACACACTAAATCGCTTAGAAGAAAAAGTGGGGAAGAACCTAGAATTCATTGGCACAGGAGACAACTTCCTGAACAGAATACCAATAGTACAGGCTCTAAGAGCAACAATCAATAAATGGGACCTCATGAAACTGAAAAGCTTCTGTAAAGCACAAGACAATGTCGTCAGACTGGGAAAGGATCTTCACCAACCCTATATCTGACAGAGGGCTGATATCTGGCATATATGAAAAGCTAAAGAAGTTAAAAAGCAAGTAATCCAATTAAAAAATGGAGTACAGAGCTAAACAAAGAATTCTCTGTAGAGGAATATAGAATGGCAGAGAAACACTTAAAGAGATCCTCAACATCCTTAGCCATCAGGGAGATGCAAATCAAAATGACCCTGAGATTTCACCTTACACCCATCAAAATGGCTAAGATAAAAAACTCAAGTGACAACACATGTTGGAGAGGTTGTGGAGAAAGGTGAACCCTCCTCCATTGCTGGTGGGAAAGTAAACTGGTACAACCACTTTGGAAGTCAATCTGTAGCTTTCTCAGACAATTAGGAATAGTGCTTCCTGAAGACCTAGCCATACCACTGCTAGGTATATACCCAAAGTTTGCTCAAGTACACAACAAGGACATTTGCTCAACCATGTTAGTAGCTGCTTTATTTGTAATAGCCAGAACCTGGAAACAACCCAGATGTCCATCAACGGAGGAATAGATACAGAAATTGTGGTACATTTACACAATGGAATACTACTCAGCAATCAAAAATGAGGAAATCATGAAATTTGCAGGCAATTGGTGGGATCTAGAAAAGATGATTCTGAGTGAAGTATCCCAGACGGAGAAAGACAAACATGGTATGTACTCACTTATATAGACCTATAAGATATGATAAACAATGAAATCTATACACCTAAAGAAGATAAACAAGAAAGCAGACATGGGATAAGATGATCAATCCTCACTTAGAAAGACAAGTGGGATGTGCATTGGACTTAGGAGAAAACAAGTAACAGGCCAGGAGTCTACTGCAGAGGGCCTCTGAAAGACTCTACCTAGCAGAGAATCAAAGCAGATACTAAAACTCATAACCAAACCTTGGGCAGAGTGCAGGGAATCCTGTGAAAGAAGGGGAGTTAGTATGATGTGGAAAGGCTAGGAGCTCCACAAGGACCAAATATATCTGGGCACAGGGGTCTTTTCTGAGACTGACACTCCACCAAGGACCATGTATGGATATAACCTAGAACCTCTGCTCAGATGTAGTCCATGGTAGCTCAGTAACCAATTAGTTTCCCATAGTAAGTGGAACAGGGACTATTTCTGACAGGAACTCAATGGCAGGCTCTTTGACCTCCCCACCCCCAAGGGAGGAGCAGTCCTGCTAGGCCACAGAGGAGGACTTTGCAGCCAGTCCTGAAGATACCTGATAAAACAGGGTCAGGTGAAAGGGGAGGAGGTCCTCCCCAATCAGTGGACTTGGAAAGGGGCAGGGAGGAGATGAGGGAGGAAGGGTGGGATTGGGAGGGAATGAGGGAGCAAGATACAGCTTGGATACAGAGTTAATAAAAGGTAACTGATAATAAAAAAATAAAATTTAATTTAAAAAAAGAACAAGTTCTCAGCACAAAGGAGAATGATTTTCCCCTGAGGGACAAAGGACAGGAAATAAGACACAAAAATAGGAGATATCGGATGAGAACAAAGATAAAAAAGGGCAAGGGAGAGAGGGAAAGGATTTTTGCTCCAAGAGATAAGGACTTCCTTTGAATAAAGAAAAGACAGATGTGACCAATAGGCAAATGGCAAGGAGGAAAAGGGAAAAGACCATATTAGGAGAAGTTGGTTAATTTTGGCTGGGCAAAGGGGACAACATGTAGGTCAGAATAGAGCAAATTATGTTTAAGTCAGTATTCTTCCTTACCTGTGGTGAAGTTTATTCATTTTTTTTCAAAGACTTATTTATTTATTATGTATCCAATGTTCCATCTGCATTTACAGCCGCATGCCAGAACAGGGCACCAGACCATCATGTGGTTCCTGGGAATTGAACTCAGGACCTTTGGAAGAAAACCACTGCCCTTAATCTCTGAGCCTTCTCTCTACCACCCCTCCCAATAAAATAAGTAATTTATTCTTACTTATTACATCTAGAATGAACTAAAACCCAAGTAGCTGGGTATAGCTACGACAGATTTTTTTTCTTAATTAAATCATTGAAGTGGAAAGATTCTCTTTTAATCTAGGTCTTTTTATTATTATCATTTATTACAATTTATTCATTTTCCATCCTAGCTGTGGCCCCTCCCTCCTCTCCTCCCAATTGTATCCTCCCTCCCTCTTCTCCCCGTATGCCCCTCCCTTAGTCCACTAGTAGGGGAGGTCTTCCTCCCCTTCTATTTGACCCTAGCATATCAGGTCTCATCGGGACTGGCTTCATTGTCTTTCTCTCAGCCATTAAAGGCTAGGATCACAACCATAAATAATCGAGGTATTTTGATGTGGGAATATTTACTTTTATTCTGAGGCATAACTTCTGGTGACAATATATAGAAGACATGGAAGAAATGAAGCTCTCTTTGCCTGCTTGCCCTCACTTTCACTAGCAAGGTCATATGTTCACTGACATTAGAGCATACTTTTTCAGGACCCTGGCATATGTTGAAGATGAGCTGAGAACACCCAGGATTGTAGATGGAAAAACTTCTGGATTTTTGGACTTCCCAAAGGTAAGCAGCCATTGGTGGACTAGCTTTATCACCTGAACCACTCTAATAAATCTCATTTTTATACTTCTGTGCAAACTCATGCTATCCATCATATTCCTCTAGAGAACTCTGACTAATACAGATTTTGTAACCAGAAGTGGTGCTAGGACAACAGAAATATAAAGATAATTTCTTTCATTTATCTGAAATAGTTTTCCAACTTGTCAACAAGTACAGTTACCAAAGCCTCTTCACTTACTGAGGCCTCTCCTAGAATCTCAGAGAGTGGAGAAAGCCCATGGTGTGAACTATTTTACAAACTTTTGGAGACTACCAGATTTCATTATCCTGATTCACAAATTGTAATTGCAAAGGATTTGGTGACTCTGTATGTAAAACTTTCGACAATTTGTAGAAAAAATTTGATGCTAGTTGATTGCTACTGTAATATCTTGGTAAATTGATGAAGGAAAAGAATAAGTTCAGTGATAAAATTTACCAACATGTAGCATCTCTGACTATGGTGAAGGACAACAATGAACTCAGTGTTAAAACTGACTGGGTCCAGATGTACACAAACAATCAACAGGTTTCTTAAGTGTGACCGGGAAGAGACTCCTCTCCAGAATCTACGGAGCTGAAGTTGCAAATATTAAATTGAAATCCTCCTTATAACAGTGGGTGAATTACAAAGAAAATTCAAGTCCCAGCCTTGGTGAGTGTAGACAGTTAAAGAAAAGTCATTGATTGGTAAGGAATGGGATTCTATAATTTAGGTGGAGATATGTGGGGAAACCCTACTGAGGCTGAGAACTTTGAACTCAGATTTTCAAGGCTGTATCTCACCTACAAAATTATTATCTCCACTCTCAGTAGAAGGTATACTCACACTCCCAGCCTTCTCTGTCATTGAGAAAATTCATCCTTCATTGCTTGTTAAACACATATTAATTTCTCTGAAGGAAATAACAAACGACACACACACACACACATGCACACACACACTCAAGTTCCAGAATTAAGGCTAACCAGGCTCCTAGAGTGAAAATAGAAAGAATTGTTCATTAAACGTGTGCTATAATGAAAGAACTTAATGAATTTGTTAAATCATTCAAGCAGAAGTCTAGAAAATATGTGTGGGAATAGATTTTTAAAGGTGTGGTTTAATGGTGGAAGAAACAAAACTGGATCAGGATGAGTTTATTGATATGTGACCTCTGAACAGAGATTTTAGTTTTAATGAGGAAGCTTACACAGTAAAAAAGAAAAAAAAAAAAGTGTTGTAAGTTTGTTTAAATGGTTGGCTGAAACATTTGTCAAAAGATGGTGGAGATGGCTAATATCCTCTGGCTAGTGTTGGTGGGTTGAAGAGATTTTAGAACTTAGGGAAATTGCAGTGTTACTGTGGATACACTGTGTGAAGTCTGATCCACCACCATGGGATGTCCAGAGACATTCCCTTTACTAATCCTATAGGAAACTAAATGGTGAGAGAGACACCAGTACATCTGAAAAATTTTGTCACCCTTTTCCTTGTGCCAGACATTAGAGTCAGAGATGCCTCTTCTGTTCAGTAGGATGAATTAAATGCAATGGTTTTATTGAGCCCCAAAGTAGCATGGGCTGGGAGGGTGGCACACTGAATTTCCAAAAACAAGATGCTCATAGTTATTATAATGTGCATTATATGCAAAGCAATGCCCATAATGGCCTGACGTGTAATAATCAACACCAACAAAGTATTTTATCATTGCATAACTCATATGGACCTGTGATACTTGCTAGTAAATCATGGTATTTCCATGCATGAAACAGATGAGAAACCTACTGCAGTTTTATTTGATCTGTGTAAGTAGAAAAAGTACCAAATAAATGAAAAAAAGGCTCCATTGGATCATGGCAAAAGGGTTTCTTGTCTCATGAATCACTTTCCAGAGTTGAGGCATTTTGCAGACCCAGTACCCCTTGAAAAAAGGGTTGGCCAGATTTCCCCGATAAAATAATGTGATAAGATACCTAAGAGTTTCACTGTTAACCTTTCTCAAGTCTTTCCCACACTGGGACCTATGAGTCTATTACAAGGGCAATTATATATTGGATAAAAGGAAACAATCAGACTTTACAGGGTTTGTTGGATACTGGTTCAGACTTGACACTGATTCTGAGAGATCCCCTGAAGCATTGCAACCCTCTGGTTAAACTAGTGATTTATGAAGGTCACGTGATTAACAAAATTTTAGCTAAAGTCTGACTTGTAGTAGGTTCATTTTTGTCTGCAAAATCATCATGTAGTTATTTCCCAAGTTTCTGAATGTATGATTGGGATAGATAACATTGGCAGAGTTCTCAAGCTTGTTCCCTGACATGTGAAATAAGTGTTATTATGCTTGAAAAAGGCAAAATGGAAGCCATCATAGCTGCCTTTACCAAGAAAAACAGTGATTCAAAGGAATGCTATTATCCTAGGAGGAACTTCAGGAATTAGTGCCACCATCAAAGACCTGAAACATGCAGGACAGTTTTCCTCACCACATTTCCCTTTAACTCTCCTAGCTGGCAAGAGAAGACAGATGGGCCATGGAGAATGACAGCTGGCTACAGAAAAATCACACAAGTAGTGACTTTAATTGCAGTCACCGTACTGAATGTGATGTCCTTTCTCGGCCAGATTAACACGTCTTCTTGTGCATAGTATGTGGCTCCTGATCTGGTAAATGCTTTTGTTCTGAACCCATCCATAAGACCACCAGCACAATCTGCTTTCACTTGTCAAGAACTGAAGTATACTTTTACAGTTTTGCCTCAAAGATATATTAACTCTCCAGCCCTGTGCCATAACTTAGTATGAAAGGATTGCGAGATCATCTACCTATTCCACATTGGTCCACTATATGAACCACATAATGCTGATTGGACAAAGTTAGCAGGAGGTGGCAAGCATTTGAGGCTTGTTAACAAGTATATTCATCAGAGGGTAGGAAGTAAATCCAAACAATATCAGGGGGCTTCTACCTAGATGAATGTATTTTTTAGGAATGTAACAGTGTGGAGCATGAAGAGATATTTCTTCTAAAATAAAGAATGAGTTATTTCTTCTGTCTCTCCTCCCCTCATGAAGAAAGAAACATAATGTCTACTCACTTCTCACGTGGGTGTGTTCCTCCAGTCCTTATGCCAAGTTACTCCAAAAGCTGCTATCTTTGAGTGGAGCCTAGAAGAGGAGAAGGCACTTTAGCAGCTCTAGGTTGCTATGCGGATTGCTTTACCATTTGTACCATATAATCCAGCATATAAGATGGTACTTGTTGTATCAGTAGCACATAAGGATGAATTTTAGGGCCTTTGGCGGGAGCCTATAGGTGAATTATAGTAGAAACCTTTGGGATTTTGAAGCAGGGTTCTATCATTATCTTCAGACAACTAACCTCCCTTTGAGATATAGTTCTTGGCCTGCTATTGAGGATTAATGGAAGCTGAATATTTGGCAATGGGCCACCAAGTCATCTTTCAACATAACGTGTGGTCAAGAGCTGAGTACTACCTTACCCACTAAGCCATATACACAGTAGTAATAATTATCGAATGGAAGTAGTATTTACATAACTGGGCCCAAGTATTTCTTCAAAACACAACAAAAGTTACTTGACTACACTTCCTAAATGTTTATGGTTTCTACTAACATTATAATGGTTTCTGCTCTCAAGCATGCACCTATAGCCTCATAGAGGTGCCCTATGATCTGTTGACTAAGGGAGAGAACACTAGGGCCTGATTATTGATGATTTTGCATGTTATTCAGACACCATCCAATGTGGACAGCTGTAGCATTACAACCTCTTTCTGGGACAGCCTAAAATAACAGCAGCCCTGAAGAAATATCTTCACAGTTGGAAGAACTTTGGAAGGTGCACATGGTCATACATTTTGTTTGGAAGGAGAAGTGGTAAAATGTGTGATTGTTCAATGACTCATGGGCTGTCACCAGTGCATTGACAGGATGGTCAAGGACTTGGAAAAAGTATAAATGGAAAATTCATGAGAAAGCTATCCAAGGAAGAAGTATATGGATAATTCTCTGCAAATCTGCAAACAATGTGAAGACATTTGTGTCCTATGTAAATCAAATCAAGTTTATCAAAAGGCAACTTCAGCAGAAGAGTTAAATAATCAAGTAGACAGGATGTTCCATTCTGCCAACAGTTAGCCTCTTGCCATAGCAATCACTATTGTTACCCAATGAGCCCATAAACAGTGTCCATGATTGGAGGGATGGGAGTTGTGCATGGGCTTGACAAATGGACTTGAACTCACCAAGCCTGATCTGGCTGCAGCTACTGCTGACTGCCGACCACAACACCCGGTACTGAACCCCAGATACAGTACCATTCCAAAGGGTGGATCTGCCAGGATGAGGTGTCTGATTGAATACATTTCCTTTGAGGAAAAGACAACACTGTCCTCACTAGGATAGATACTTAATGCGGTTACAGATTTGCCTTTTCTTCACAGAATGCTTCTGTCCAAAGTGTCATGTATCATTACAGAATTCCTTATCCAACATCATGGTATTCCACACAGTATTGCTTCTGACCAAGGAACTCATTCCACAGCTAAAGAAATGAAACAATGGACCTTCAGTAATGAAATCCATGTCTTCCACCATCTTGAAGCATCTGGCCTAACTTAACAAGATGGTACGACATTTTGAAGACAAAGTTATAGTACCAGTTAGGTGGCAGCAGGCCAGGGGGCTTGGACGGGGTTCTCCAGAATGCATCATATACTTTGAATCAAGTGTCTAATAAACAGTATGGTTCTCCCGCAGCCAGGATTCAAGGATCTATGAATTAAGGTGTGAAAGGCTGCCGGAGCCAGCCAGCAGAGTCGAGCGGTTCTTGAGTCAGGAGTGAGGATTAATATTAATAAAATAAACACACAGCACACAGGAAACCTTTTTAAAGGTCCAGACTCTCGACAGCCACAGCAAAAGGCAGGCTGTTGCAGCAAGCAGCAAGTCTCAAGTCTCTGCCTCCTCCCCTGCCTCCAGCCCTCTGACCTCTTTTTTTTGTGGAGTTACTTTTAGCCAGTAAAACATCTCAGAACAATAGGTTAATTTGCACAAGGAGCCTGAGGAAGAGGTGTGACCCTCACAAGCTATCCCACCTGCTGTCACAAACAAAAGGAGATGGACTTGCAAGTTCTTTTCTGCCATTAGTAAAGGCCTCCTAAAAGCCATCTCTCCACCGAGATTTAAATATCAAAGCAGGCCACTGGAGTCAGGCTCCGACAAAAGGCGAAATGTTTCTACTTCCTGTAACCCCTGACGATCAACAGTGAAAATTGTTGCTTCCTGTCCTGGACCTTAATTTCTGCTAGCCTATAAATTATGTCCTCAGTGGTAGGAACATTCCTAGTAGTAGACACAACAGACATTTTATTGATCTGGAAACTCAGCCTTTCTTCTGGTCATTTTGGTCTTCAGATGCCCTTAAGACAGAGAGGAATAACAGTGTTAAGGAGGCTGCTGGACAGGCAGAGTCACCACCAGTCAACAGCCCAGTGACCTTGGACCCTCCCAAGTTTTCCACTGCTCAGCCAGATATCTTAATCTGTGAATTAGAACTAAGAGCCCTGGATGATGAAGACACAGGAGACTAAAGCAAAGGTACCAGTAACATTGAGATCATTGCCATAGTTACAGTGTCCAGGAGAATCAAAGATGGTACACTGTATCAGATGGGCAGATGACCAGAGACTGCAGTTATGGTGAGTAACCTAACATCTGACCTCCAAAACACCAAAATCTGTGTTTCCCAGTTGAGAGGGGACAATCCCAGAGGTGGGGACTACAATTCCAGCCCCCAAACCCTACAGGTGTCTTCCAGATTCAGGGGTTCAGGAGTTCCATAAGATCCCATGTTGACCGTTACAGATCTGCCTATAAGGAGCATGGGTCCCCAGTCCCAGGACTACAAGAGCAAACCTCAGATTCCTCCCACCTCCTCCAGGACAGCACCCAAATACAGGCTGAAGAGACACTCATCAGCTCCCCATATCTGTCAAAGTCCTAGGATTTGAAGCACCTGAGGCTGTGTGCCTTTATAAATGAGGGTCCCCAGCTCCAGGGGATCCTCACCAGCAATCAGAACTTAGATCTATCCCACTTCCCCGAGAGCAGTCCCTGGGGTCAACATCCTTACACCAATCCACAGCTCTATTTATCTCCCAGACAAGACTGGCTAGACAATAAGAACTTTCAGGATGTGGCTCCAAGATGATAGGGTCAAGTAGAACCTAAGTGCCAGGAGCACAGCACCTGCATGGCCTCCAAACATGACTAGGCAGTTAAACCCTGTTCTGTGAAGACTGGGACTGTTCACTGCTAGGCTGACTTTGTAACATCAAGCTAGCTTGCGATCTCCCAAAGCTACCCATCCCAATTGGGTCACAGCCACTAGAGACCATTGCTGGAGCCTCCCTACCTCCCCCACCCCAACTTTCAGCTTAGATCCCTTTCCCTGCTGACTCTGGGCCTACCTGTCTTATCTGGAATAAGGTATCACTCCCCAGCAGAGGTGAACGGTACTTAGGCTCTGATTCACCTCTGTCAATCTAAGAAGCCCTAGGTGAGCTGAGGAACATTCAGGTTAGAGCCCTCTCTGCCACCTCCCAAACTTCCTGCTTCCTGGATACCATACCTACAGGCCTGCTATCACCTGAGACACCGAGAAGGCAAAAACCAACAAACCAACCAACCAAACAAACAAACAAAAACCAGGGCCGAATGTCACCATTCGAAAGCAGCTATTCTACAACAGCAAACCTTGGAGATACTAACACATTTGCAGAATAAGAAAATTATCTTAAATCTGAAGTTTTGAAAATAACAGAGGCCTTAGAGGAAAATAAAGTTCTCAAAGTAGCACCAGATGATAGAATCAAACAGATGACAGAATAGAGCAAATCTCTTCTTTTAAAATATACTTTTTAATTTTTATTTTTATTAATTACAGTTTCTTTACTTCGTATCCACCCTTAGCTCCCTCCTTCCTGCCCTCCCAACCCCATCCTCTCTCCCTTTTCTCCATCTGTGCCCCTTCCCCAGTCCACTGATAGGGGAAGTCCTCCTCCCTTCCCCTCTGATCCTAGTCTATCAGGTCTCATCAGGAGTGGCTGCATTGTCTTCTTCTGTGGCCTGGTAAGGCTGCTCCCCCCTCAGGGGGAGGTGATCAAAGAGTAGGCCAATCAGTTCATGTCAGAGACAGTCTCTGTTCCCCTTACTATGGAGGCCACTTGGACACTGAACTGCAATGGGCTACCTCTGTGAAGGTGTTTCAGGCCATCTCCATGAGTGGTCCTTGGCTGGAGAATCAGTCTCAGAAAAGACCCCTGTGTCCAGATTTTTTGGTTCTGTTGTTCTCCTTGTTGAGCTCCTGTCCTCTCCAGGTCTTACTATCTCCCACTTCTTTCATAAGATTCCCTGCACTCATCCCAAAGTTTGGCTGAGTCCCAGCATCTACCTTGATACCCTGCAGGGTAGAGCCTTTCAGAGGCCCTCTGTGGTAGGCTCCTGTCCTGTTTCCTATTTAGACATATAATATAGGATAAACATACTAAAATCTGTACACCTAAGGAAGCTAAAGTAGAAAGAACACTCTGGCTAAGATGCTCAATCCCCATTCAGAAAGGCAAGGAGGATGGACATCGAAGGATGGAGAAAACAGGACAGTGCTGATGAGACTTAACAAGACTTAACATAGGCAGGTGGCAATAATGGAGAACTTCCTCTTTTGGTGAACTGGAGAAAGGGGATGGAGGGAAGAGGGAGGGAGGGTGAGACTGGGGGAAGTTGATGGAGAGGGCTTCAATCGGGATGTATAATAAAAAAAATTGTGAAGAAAAATAACAACAAATGTTAAAAAACAAAAAAAAAGTCACAATGAGTTAAAAAATATATATTGTAGAGATCCCATACTAGTAACTTAACAGCATACCTGAAAGCTCTAGAAGAGAAGGAAGCAAACATGCCAAAGAGAAGTAGATGACAGAAAATAATCAAACTCAGAGCTGAAATTAATAAATAGAAAACAAAGAGAAGAATACAAAGAGTAACTGAAACCAAAGAGTTGGTTCTTTGAGAAAAGCAGCGAGGTATGCAAATGCTTAGCCATACTAACTAAAAGGAAAAAGACAATATCCAAATGCACAAAATGAGAAATTAAAAATGGACAGAACAACAGACACTGAGGAAATCTAAAAAGTAATTAGGTTTTACTTCAAAAGCCTATATTCCACAAATTTGGAAAATCTGAAGGAAATGAATGATTTTCTGCATAGATTTTACTTACTAAAGTTAAACAGTCCCTTAATTCCTAAGGAAATAGAAGCAGTCATCAAAAGTCTCCTAACCAAAAAAGGCCCAGGTCCAGATGGTTTTAGTGCAGAATTCTATGAGACACTAAAAGAAGAGCTAATACCAATACTCCTCCAACTATTCCACAAACTAGAAAATGAAGGAACATTGCAAAAATCATTCTAGAAAGCCACAGTTACCTTGATATATAAACTGCAGGCAAGTCAAGATATGTAGCCTCATGGACTGAACAACTACAGGTTCCTGAACTTTTAGTGGATAGAAAGCCATTTTTCGGGCTAGCTGTATCACAGAATGTAAACCACTCTAATAGATTGCATATAGATGATAGCTAGATACAAGATAGAAAGATAGACAGATAGACAGTCAGATAGATAGATAGATAGATAGATAGATAGATAGATAGATAGATGGTAGATAAATAGATGATATAGAGACAGATTTTATCAATTTTGTGCCTCTAGAGAATCCTGGCTAATACACCTGGTTTATTACATTTTAAATTATTATCTAATTTTAATTAAAATAAAATTATAGCATTTCTCCTTCAATTTCCTCCTTCCAGCTTCCCCAAAGACCCCCATCACTCACTCTCAAACTGATGGCCTCTTTGACTTTGAATACATACTCACAAAAACTATACATATGTGTATATATGTGTGTGTGTGTGTATATATTATGTGTGTGTATATATATTTCCTGAATATATATATACATGAAAATATATTAAAAAACTTGCTGAGCCCATTTAATGTGCCTCATGTGTATAAAGTATATGATTTCAGGGCTGACCACACAATATTAGATAACCTTTTGCTAAATATCAGGATATGTATTATATATTTAATATATATTACATGTTAATTATAGTTAGAGGTCCTAACTATTATATTGATGCCTTCTTCTGGGGCAAATGTCAGAGACAATTGATCGGCTCTAGATGGTGACAGTATAATACCAGTAAAAATCTGGAAGCCTGGATAAATCATAGCACAGAAAACTTATCTGCAATGTCCTAGATAGTGAACAATTTTCTCTGTCACTCCTCTAATCAGATGGCATTCCAATGGCTAATGAGCAAGCCCTGGGCTGTATTTTTCAACATCCAACTCAAAAAAGCCAGCAATAGCTATGAAGTGTAGAGTCTTACTGGAAATACATCAAAAATACTTTCGGAAGAGAAGCATGTAGAATCCCAGCTCTCATTTAATGCAAGCATTTTACTGAGACGGGGCAGCTTGAATGTTAGCGTGTATAGTTGCTTACTTCTTTTCCTGCTCTAATTCCTAACCTTCAAAATAATGCAGTAGTCAGCATAAGTTCTGAAAATGTCCAGAAGCAGAAAGACTATTTTTTTTTAAAGTAACATTGCTTAAGGAAACTGCCCTGGATTTCACAGTTTTCTCAGTCTCTAGTTCATTAAAAGCAAACTTATGTGCCATAAAATCTTCTACAAACAATAGAATTTATGTACATCTTGAGAATTTCTATATGTGACAATTTTAATATCTAAAGCTCATTATATTATCAATTGAAAGAGAAGCATAGCATAACAGGGCATGTTTTCTAATTATTAAAACACTGGTCATTTTCCTTTGCTTTAATTCATTTCATTGCTAGACACTACTCATGTTTTAGGACATGATCAAATGTCTGCATCGTCTAAGGACATTGTGCAAGATTTCCTTTAGCCTTGGCAAAAGGGTGTTTCAAGTTCTGCTGCAGACGCATCAATCATGAGAGAGCAAATGAGATTTCTATAAAACTCCTATGTAGCCAAAGAAGTTGAAAGCTTTTGCTTACTGTTTTCCTGAGAAAATAATGGAACATACAAGAATATTTAAAATTATTGTTTTAGGAGAATTAAAATAGCTATTGTATATTATTTCTGGCATCATTTATCAAATACTGAGTTAGGATTTGTGATGTCCTATACTTGGAAAAGTGTCTATTTCTCCACAGAAAACATTAAGTACAAGAATCTTTCCTTCATTTCTTTGAAATAGCATTAAACTAATCTTAATTTCACCCCAACACACATAGGCCACCTTTAAAGGCTTACTTGCTCTTGCCCTGTCCTGTACATTTTTGTAACAAATCTATTCCCTAGACTCTAGTCAAAATGTTATTTTTTTTTTCAAATGGGATTTTACTTAATTATTTATTCACTTTACATCCGGATCCTATCTGCCTCCCTCCTCTCCTCCCAACCCCACGTCTCCTCCCTATTCCCCGTCACCCCCCTTGCTTTACTCTCTCCCTCCCCTACCAACCCACCCTTCGTATCAAGTGCATCGAGACTGGGTGCAATCTCTTCCACTGAGTCCAGGCAAGGCAAACCTGCCAAAGGGTTCTTATCAGAAAGCAAACAACAAAGTCCATTTCACACACAGCCTCTGCTCCACTTACTAGGACACCCACATGAAGCCTGAGCTGCCCATTGACTACATCTGTGTAGGGGGCCTAAGTACACTTTTGCATGGTCCTTGGTTGATGCTTCAGTCTCCATAAGCCCCCCTGAGCCCAGGTCATTCAACTCTGTTGGTCTAATTGTTGAGTTTGTATCTTCTGCAGGTCCTTCTATCATTCCCCCCATTCTTCCCAAGGCTCCCAGTGTTCTGTCTAATGTTTGGCTGTGAGTCTCAGCATCTGTTTCTATTTGCTGCTGGGTGGGGCCTCTCAGAGAACAGCTACACTAGGCTGTCTGCAAGCATAGCAAAGTATCAATAATAATGGCAGGGACTGGCTCTCTTCCATTGGGTGGATCTCAGCTTGGGGAAGGGGAATGAATTTTTTTAATTAATATATATATAAAATCTTTATATATAAATATAAAGCTTTATATAAAATCTTATAAAGGCATGGCAGATTTGACCCCACTTCTCTTTAAAAATGCATGTAGTTTATTTTTTAATTTTAATTTTTCTTATGCAAGTTATTTTCTTTTGTTTTATATTCCTATTTTAGCTTTCCCTCCCTCCTCTCCTTCACATTCCTACCTGTCACCTCCCCTTCCTCCCTTTTCAACCTCTCTTTCCCTTCTCCTCACAGAAGGAGAAGCTTACGATGAGTTTTAACCAGCCTTGGCATATTAAGCTGCAGTAAGATTAGGCACATCTTCTATTGAGGCTAAACAAGGCTTTCAAGAGAAAGGGATCAAAAGGCAGGCAATATATAGTCAGAGACAGCATCTGTTCCTGTTTTAGGAATCACACATGAAAACCCAGATGCATATCTGTTACATATGTGCAAAGGGCCTAGGTCTGTGCCATTCATGCTCTCTGATTGTCAACTCAGCCCCTGTGAGGCCCTATGGGCCCAAGTTAGTTCATTCTGAAGGTTTTCTTGGAGTGTCTTTAAGGCCTCTGGCTCCTTCAATCTTTCCTTTTCCTATACCACAGGATTCCCCAAGCTCCATTTCATGTTTGCCTGTAGGTTTCTGCATCAGTTTCCAACAGTTGCTGGGTGAAGCCTCTCTGATGACATTAATGCTAGGCTCCTGTCTGCAAGTATAGCAGAATATTATTAATAGGGTGGGCTCCCTCTCATGGCATGGGTCTCAAGATGGGACAGCTATTGTTTGGCTCTTCTCTCAAATTCTGTTCCATCTTTTATCCCTGCATAGGTATGGCAGGGCATAGGTAAAACACTTTGAAGTCAGGACATATTGTGGGTCTAAGATTTTGTGGCTAAGTTGGTGTCCCAAACCCTCAATTGAAAGTTTTTCCTGGTGTCAAGAGATGGCCACTTCAGACTCCAAAGCCACCATCACTAGGAATATTAAACAGGTTCACCCTCATAGATTCCTGGGAATTTCATTGTCCTAGGATTTTAGCTTGTCCCAGAGATGCCTCCTCTCCCCAATCCTCTCCCCAACACTCTCCTTCTGTTCTCAGCACACCTCATGCCTCCTGTTCTCCCCCAACCAGTCCCTTCTTCCATACACCCCCAATGCCTAATATATTTTTCCTTGTCAGTGAAATTCAAACTTCCCCCTTGGACTTTCCTTGTTATTTAGCTTCTTTGGGTCTTTGGATTGTAGTATGGTTATCCCATACTATAGGTCTAATACCTGCTTATAAGTGAGTATATACAATATGTGTCTTTCTGGGTCTGGGTTACCTTGCTCAGGATTATCTTTTCTAGTTCCATCCATTTGCCTAAAATTTCATGATTCATTATTTTTAATGGCTGACTAATATTCCATTATATAAATGTACCAGATTTTCTTTATTCATTTTTTAGTTAAGGAAACTCTAGGTTGTTTCCAGTTTTCAGCTATTATGAATAAAGCCTTTATAAACATTGTTAAGCAAGTAGCCCTGTGGTATGGTAGGGCATCTTTTGGGTATATAACCAGGAGTTGTATAACTGGGAGTTGAGGTGGAGCTATTCCCAAGTTTCTGAGAAACTGCCAAGTTGATTTCTAGTTCAACAGCAATGGAGGAGTGTTCCCCTTGCTCTACATCCTCACCAGCATGTATGGTCACTTAAGTCTTTGATCTTAGCCATTTTTACAGGTGCAAGATGGAATTGTTTTTATTTACATTTCCCTGATGAGCAAGAACATTGATCATTCTTTAATGCTTCTCGGCTGCTAGAAATTCCTTTCTAGAATTATCTATCTATTTAGATCTGTATAACATTTTTTAATTCAATATTCGGTTTGCTGATGTCTAGTTTCTTGCATTAATTATGTACTTTGGATATCAGCCCTCTGTCAGATGTATAGTTAGTGAAAGCCTTTTTCCATTCTGCTTTTTTATCCTTTTGATGGTATCTTTTGGTTGAGAGGAGCCTTTCAGTTTCAAGAGGCCCCATTCAGTAATTGTTCTTCTTAGTGCCTGAACTGTTGGTGTTCTATTCAGGAAGTTGTCGATATGCCAATGTACTCAAGGCTATTACCTTTTATCAGATTTAGTGTATCTAGTTTTCTATTAAGGTCTTTTATCCACTTGAAATTGAGTTTTGTACAGGATGATAGATATGGAACTATTTGTAGTCTTCTACATGCAGACATCCAGTTAGATCAACACCGTTTTTTTGTTTGTTTGTTTGTTTGTTTGTTTGCTTTTTATTGTATAGTTTCTTCTTCTTTGTAAAAAATGTTATTTGTTTTGGATTAAATTCTGATTCTTCAAATCAATTCCATTGGTCAACATGTTTACTTTTATACCAGTATCATGAGGTTTGTATTACTATTACTGTATAGTGCACCTTGAAATCAGGGATTGTGATAACTCCAAAAGTTATTTTATTTTATAGGATTGTTTTAGCTATAAGGGGCTTTTTCTTTTTTCATATGAAAATGAGTATCAGTATTTCAATGTCTGTAGAGAATTGTATTAGAATTTCAATGGGAATTATTTTGAATCTGTAGATACGGTGAACCCTTTACTGTGTTCAGCCTCCTGATCATTGAGTATGGGAGACCTCTCCATTTTCTGATATCTACTTCCGGGTCTGGGTTACCTCATTCAGGATGACCTTTTGTAGTTCTATCCATTTGCCTGCAAATTTCATGATATCATTATTTTTAAAGGATGAGTAATATTCCATTGTTTTAAATGTACCAAATTTTCTTTATCTGTTGAGGAATATCTAGGTAATATCCAATTTTGGAATATTACAAATAAAGCTGCTATGAACATAGTTGAGCAAGTGTTCTTGTGGTATTTTGGAGATTATTTGGGGCATATGTCCAGGAATGGTATAGCTGGGTCTTGAGGTAGATATGTTTCCAATTTTCTGAGAAACCACCACATTGATTTCCAAATGGGTTGTGCAAGTTTGTCCTTTCACTAGCCATGTAGGAATGTTTCCCTTGTTCAATACCCTCTCCAGTGTAAACTGTTATTTGAGGTTTTTTTTTTTTTTTTATCTCAGCCATCCCTAAGGGTGTAAAATGGAATCTTAGAGTTGTTTTGACTTGCATTTCTCTGATGACTAAAGACTTTGAACATTTCCTTAAGTGTTTCTCCATTATTTGAGATTCATCTCTTGAGATGTCTTTGCATTGTTCTTTTTGTTTTTAATTTGTTGATTTCTGCCTTAGTTTGATTGCTTCTGCTGTCTACTCCTCTTGGGTTTGTTTGCCTTTTTGTTGTTATTTTTCTAGAGCTTTCCGGTGTGCATTTAAGTTGGTAGTATGAGACCTCACTAATTTCTTTATGAAGGCATTTAGTGCTATGAACTTTCTTCTTAGTTCTAATTATGAGTTCCATAAATTTAGGTATTGTGTGTGTAATGGAAAATGGGTTTCTTTTTAAACTCAGTTATGTTATGTAAATATTGTTTTAATCCCAAGTGTGGGATTTTAATTGGCCTATAGTTTGCCCACACCTGTTACTTGCCTTGTGCAGAGTATAGCTTTTATCAGGTGTAAAGGTTATCCACATGTGGCATAAAGACGGATGTGGTCACGACTCTGAGGATATAAATTGAGAGTAGATATAAATTTATATAAATTGGGGAGTAGCAGTTTGAAGAGACCAGATATGGACAGTATGGAGGTTTGGAGAAGCCATACAGCTAGAAATACTTTGGGGCACAGAGTCTTGGAGAAGACTGTTATCTGCATCTGCACTTGATGGAGATTGGTATAGAGCCCTAAAAAATCCCATTTATCCTAAAAAGATGAGATACATAAAAGGGGCCATCTCTCTCCACTAACCTCTCTCCTATGTAAGGTGGGGAGGTTGGAAGAGAGGTTGAGACCTAACCACCCCAAATAAAGTAGTTTTAAAAATGAGGACTACAGGTCATATGCAAAGTGGTTGGTAAGATTAAAAGGACTAACAAGTGATACCTAGATATGGCTTAGGAAAAATGGGTAACTTGTTTTCTAGTGCCATATAGGAGATGGCAGGTTATAAAGGAGTGAATGTTCTATTTCAAGATGTCTGCAAAATGTTTATAGTGATGGCTGCTGCTGGGTTCTCTCCCAAATTACTCTCAAAGGGAATAATCTCTTTTATTCTCTCTTCTTTCTGTATTCCAATTTAAAAAAGATGGGAAGAATAGCTGATGAAATATAAAAATCAGAAGTGTCACTCAATTCTGTTGTTCTAGAAAGGATTACAGAGTTTGCTGTCCATCAGGAAAGTTTACTGGTAGAGGATGAAGTACTTGGGGAGCAAAGAGCAGTGCTGAAAAATGGGAGTTCCTTGTGTGCAGCACGAAGCATTGAAGAACAGAAAGCTGTACAGGCCAAAAGGGTTCTGGAGCCAAGTGCTTTGCTAGAGGAATTGCCTGCAGCTACATAGGCAGAATCAGCTTTTCCAGTCTTTGTCCAACATATGCATTCTAATGATGGTGAAGAGGCTCACAATGAGATGACATGGCATCTGGTGTAAATGTTAGGTATAAATGTTTTTCAGTGGCTATTCAGTATGGAATACATTCAAATTTTGTTAAACAAATGTTAAATAAGCCATGAAAATGGAACAACCCAAAATATAATAAGGCAGATAAATGTTGTTAAAGATCAGTTGCTTGGTGAAAGGTGTAATGCTGATTTATGAGAACAAATCCATTCTGATGATGTAGTAATTGAACAATGTACTGTTGCATCCTTAAAGATCTTGGAACATGTTTGAAGAGCCTGGTAAAACAACCACCTCATTTATTAAGACAATTGAAGGCCCTGGAAAAGCCTTCTCCAGCTTCTTACAGAGATTGAATCCAGCTCTAAATAGAGACATACCAGACCATAAGACCAGACAGATATTGACACAGATCATGGCATATGAGAATGCAAATACTGCATGTAAGAGAGTACTTAGATCATTAAAAGCATGAGCAGCCCCAACAGACAAAAGGATAAGAGAGACAACTGGTCTTGGCTCTCAGGAGCATCATGCCAATATCATAGCACAAGTCATAGCTAGAAATCTCAGAAATCAAAATGCCTGATGCTTTAACTGTGGTGAATTTGGCTATTTCAAAAAAATATATATAAGGCTAGAAGCTTCAAAGCTCAAAATGGTAGGTGTGCTAACTCAGAAAAATACAGTAATTTCACGCAAAGCTGTAGCTGGGAACTAGTGGCTTCTGGACACAATGTTCAAATGTCCAGATTCTCTGTAATTTTAGGCATTGTAAGAAGGGAAACCATTAGAATAACAAGTGTATATCTACTTACTTTGGCCTTGTCCCTTGAGGCTGCTGAACTTGCCCAGGAAATTCAGTTCCCAAATAAAACTTTCCCTTTTTATACTTTTAATCTGGCTTGGATTGGCTTATTTCGTTGGTAGAGATTACTATCATCTTGATGTCGAAACCCAGGAGAAATTAAGTCCCCAAGCCAGGTGGCCCTGGTTTTCCCTGGCCAGATGAGGAACACTTCTCCTCTTTCTTTTTCTGTACCCAGGGAAGATTTAGATCCCGTAAGTGCTCTGTATTCCAACTGCTGTCAAGAGGTACCAGCTGCCTCTTCTTGTTCACAATCCCCCCAACCCCAGACTCCTCTGTGAGGATGTGGCCGTGTGGGAGACAGTCTTTTCAGAACAAGTCCAGGCCTTTGTTCTGATGTAATCTCATATTTCAGACACATATCTTCGTGGATTAACACACCAAATTTACCAATGCCAGAATAATGAATTGGGACACCACTTCCATATTCTTGAAGTTCCAGCAAAGGCTGGGAAAATCAATCTAAAGTTGATCTCCAGACACATCTTTGGGTGTCTGCTGTGAAGATTACCTAAATTGGAATTATGTCAGAGTTTGCTCCCAAAACACCTGGTCTTACTCTGCTCTGTGGCCTGGTCACAATACACTTTAAACAACCAACCTAAGTGGCCACCAGAGGGTAATCTGGATTTTAACATTCTCTATGATCTTGAAATTTTTTGTCCACATTCAGGCAAATGGACTGAGCTTCTTTATGTTCAGCTTTTTGGGGGAAGCTGTGGTTCACTCTGTAACCAATGCTCCACAGCTCAAGTGTTGTTGACCAGGGTTACAGCGCCCCCAAACGCTCTTTTATCTGATGACTTGGATCCTGAGGCATCCGCCATGACTGAGTCCATGGAATCACTGGCTCCTTAACCCCTTTCTTGATCCCAACCTGGTCCTCCCACCTACTCTGAAAACAAGCCAAGCAACAGCCTCTCCACCATAACCCACCTCCTCCTCCTCTGTCTCTTCTCCTCTCCTCTTTCTACTACCCCAGAACCCCTCATTGGTCTCTGTCCTCACACTTGCCTGCCTCGACTGTATTCTCTCCCCTGTGACATCACACACTCTGCCCAAGCAGACCTGTTTTCCTCCGTCCCGTCCCGGGGGTAGCAAGAGTTGAAGGCTGTGTTGGAGTTGAGTTCACATTCCTTTCTTCCTTCAGGACCTCTCCCAGATTAAAAAGTAGCTAGACTCCTTCCCTGCTGCCCTGACCAGCACGGCTTCAACGGGGTTCCTAAGGGAGGAGAGTGGAAGGAATTGGGGCGGGGGGGGGGAAGGGGACAAGAAGTGCAAGGAAGGAAGCCAAGTCTGTTTGTCTGATCAAGGCTTCATTTATTAGAAATTTTTACCCAACTTATATAGGGAGAAGGCAGGAAAAGGGGGAAGGTGATTAGCTGCTGCAGGAGACAGGAAGAGTGCTTTCATGGGTTAAATATTGCACTTGCAAGATGCTGTAAGGATGTTTTCTTAAGCTATCTAACGGATGCTCTAAAACTAATAGACAGATGTTCTCACGATCAATCACCCATGATTTCGGGTCCTAGGTAACTCTTCAACTAAATAGCTTTAGGTCTCCAGTAAATGACCTTTGCTCACTACTTGGCTTTGGCTTAAGTAAGTAGCTTTGTCTCCACTAGATAGCTTTGGCTCAATGTTTGACTTTGGCTTCAGTAGATAGCTTTGGCTCCCAGCACCATGCCAACCCATCTGCCTATATTAAAGAGTTTAGCTACCTTTGCCAGGCCTATGATCTAACCTGTCATGGCCTTTATGTCCTACAGGCTTCTACTCTAACTCCTGAGGAAGACAGATGGGTTCAGGCGACCGCCAGGCAGTATGCAGACCATACCCACCTAGTGGATAATTCAGTCCTGGTGGGTAACATGGCAGTGCCAGCTACAGAACCCAACTTGAATTACCAGCTGGGTCACTATGGCCTCCAGAGGAGGGACATCAAAGTCCACTGCTTCCTTCAGGGTATGGAATCAGTCTCAAATAACGTTGTTAACTTTGATAAGCTGTGAGAAATTACTCAACAATCAAATGAAAATCTGGCCATTTTTCTAAATCAATTAATAGAGGCCTGCCTAGACCCAGCTTCTGCAGTGGGAGCCACGGTTCTTGTTACCCATTTTATTTCTCAGTTATGCCCAGATATTCAGAAGAAAACTAAAAAAGATTGAGGATGGTCCCCAAACTCCCATACAGGGTAGGTGAAAATGGCCTTTAAGGTCTTTAATGTCTTAGAGGCAGAGGCTGACTGAGTCTTCCCGACAGAAAGCTATACTCCAAGCCCAGGCTTTTACAGCTGCTCTGACGCCAAGGGCAATCCTGCAGAGAGAACTAGGGAGGTTTGCTAGGCCCCAACAAAACTTAGAAAGATTGGCCCGGGAAGACCTTCTACTAGTTGAGACATGAATGTCTTTGCATGGTAAATTAATCTTAATGTCTATCTGATCCTCATGATGCAGAAATGTACCTATGATATTACCTTTAAAAGTTTATTTTCAGAAAAAGATTTGATAACAATGAAGACAAAGCAAGTAGCCCAGATGATTCAGCCTCACAGATTGCCTCAGTTATAACATCCTCAAAAATCTACATAGAGGTGAAATTCAAAAGGGCTACCCAAATGATCAAACCCATAGAGATTAGACAGAAAATGTGCAGACTAGACAGAAAACACAAAGACTGGACAGAAAACATAGAGACTGGACAGAAAACACAGAGACTGGTCATGAAAAAAATATAGCTTGGTCAATATCCAAATTTTTAAGGGTACCCAAAAAGACGTGGGGTTTTTTGTTGTTGTTGTTTTGTTTTGTTTTGTTTTTTGTTTTGTTTTGTTTTGTTTTGTTTTCCCTAGACAGCAAGAAATCATTTTAAGAACATGATGTCTCCATTCCCAGGAGGTGGTGTTTTGGTCATTTGGTGGGTTATGGATTGCATGTGGTAAGTGAAGTAAAGGTTAAAATCAGGGATCTATCTCCCCTCTATACTTCTTTATCTCATATTTTTTTTTCTCTTAGAAAGGAGGAAATCATAGAAGAAAAGCAGGGGTATATAGAATGATACAATGAAGAGTAGATTATTGAATCTACTGGTGTCAAATATTTTATATTGGTATGGGTTAGTGTATATTAATAATGATTTAAGATTGTTTTGTTCAACTTTTGCTTAATGTAGTTTACATATGCAACAGATTTACTGTCTATTGATAGAAATTTAAGGTTATTTTGATCAGTTTTTGCTTAATGTATTCTACATATGCATGCAACTCATTTAAAATGTGATGTAAAGTTCTAGTTTTATGAAAGCTAACTATTGCAAACCATTCAAGATGATTGGAAATGCAAATTAGTAGTTAGTCACCTATAAGCAATCTTACTTGTAGATATGTTTTCAAAATTAAGTAGATAGTACATAACCAGCAACTTCACTCTATAGTCGATAGATAGAGAAATAGATAGATAGATATGATTATGCACTTTAAAATGGTAGATAAATGGGTGTTCTTCAAACAGTTCAGAGAGACTCACTCTCAAAACACAAGGGAAACTATTCCTAAAGGTCATTAGAGATAATTATCTGACTTCCACACTCACAGCCTAGATGAGAAATATGTGGAAGCACTTATGATAGGATGGGACGTAGCCCAGCTAACAAGTACTAGAGCAACTGACATGGGATGTGGGGCTGGGGGTAAAATACAAAATAGTTAGTTAGTTTCTGCCCAGCCCTAGAGATTAAGGCATATTAAAAATCTGACAAAAGAAAAGAAACACTACAGAATATTACATTTAAAAGTAATTTAATGATAAAAGATTTTTCTGACAGAGAGACATAGCTTGTCCTAGCAGTACCTCTAATCTACTTCAAAGAAAATTATGGCCATCACAGATACACAAGGCAAGATAGCTACTGGAGAAACAAACAAACAAACAAAAAACCAAAATAACAAAACTGTCCTGAAACTGAGCAAATTGTGTAAAAGCAGGACCCCCTGTCTGTTAATGTTTCTGTTGAGAAGTCAAATGTAATTCTAATGGGTTTGCCTTTATATATTACTTGTTCTTTTTTTCCCCATTGGGGCTTTGCTCCTTACATTTAGTGTTTTGATTATTATATAGCAGGGTGATATTTATTTATTTATTTATCTAATCTATTTGGTGTTTTTGTAATCTTCTTGTACATTTATAGTTATCTTTTTATTTCAGAATAATATCTTCTCTGGTTTTGTTGAAAATATTTTCTGAGCTGGTAATCATCTCTTTCTATTCTTATTATTCTTAGGTTTGGTCTTTTTATAGTGTCACAAATTTTCTGGATGCTTTTTTTCAGAAACTTTTTAGAATTAACATTTTCAATGACCAATGTATGGATCTCATCAATGGTATCGTCTACACCTGAGATTTTTCTCTTCTATTTCTTGTTTTCTGTTTGTGTTATTTGCAGCCATAGTTTCTGTTCTCTTACCTGGGTTTCCATCTCCAGGATTCCCTCAGTTTGTGCTTTCCTCCTTGCTTTTATTTCTACTTTCAGGTCTTGAAAAGTTTTATTCATTTTCTTCACCTGTTTGATTGTATTTTCCTGTATTTCTTTAAGGGATTTATTCATTTCCATTTTAAAGGCCTCTATCATCTTCATAACATTGGACATAAGGCCATTTCTTATGCATCAGCTGTGTTAGGATATGCCAGGCTTGCTGAAGTAGGATAGCCAGTTTTGGTGATGGCATGTTGCCCTGGCTCTTGCTAATTGTGTTTTTATGTAAGTCTTTAGACATCTGGTTTTCCCTGATGCTGGTAGGATTCCAGGAATGCAGGCAGAGTTGTGGGCCAGAAAATGGAGCACAGCGGAGAGGGTGCTGTTTACTGACATTTGGTGTGAATTGGGGGATTTGACAAGCAGGGTTTGGGGTGGCAAGTCTTAATTGGCTGTTTCTGGTGCTGACAAGCCTCTTGGGATGTGGAAATTCAGGCCAGTTTGTGCAGTATAAAGAGAGTGCAGTGGCCAAGCCACAGCTTACTGTTTTAAGAGTCATCTTCACTACAGCCTATATGCTCTGTCAGCAACCAGGCTAAATCACCCTAAGACATTTGTCCCCCATACTATCAGCCTCCATCTCTTCTTTAAACCACATTGCCCACCTTTTTGCTCCTTATGCGTTTCAAGCTTGTTCCTACCTTGATTTTTCTGAGCAAGTCATTCCTTCTCTATTAACCCACAGGATTCTGTTCAGAAGAATGCTCTTTCCAATCTGGTCACATTTTCTCTTATGGTAAAGCGTGTTCACATTCATTTATTTGTTTTGATTTTCTTTCTCATCATCTAGAATAAGCTCACCAGGAGTAGGGTGCCCGGGATGGAGTCAAGAAAGAAGAAAATGGATAGGGAAATTGTCTTTAATTGCCTCAGATACATAATATCACATCTCCTTACATTAGTTAATCTTGTGGCATTTTGTTGTTCCTCAAGCACATTCACGTATTAGAATAAGAAAATGCTTGTAAATTAATAATATTTGATGTTTCCTTGTGGTTGTTTTTCATGCCTATTATTGTCATACAACATTGCCTTTTGCTGAAAAACTTTTTTTTTCTGGCTACTAAGAGAATTTTGCTACTTAGCAAAATGTATAGAGTTCTTTAGGAACGCTATACATTCTTTGGCATATAAAAGGAGAAAAGAGATCTACGTACTACCTTTGTAAACTATCTTAAATATTTCAGCTTCAAACAATTTCTTGTAACAGAACATCTTAGTTGAACCTTAATGAACTAAAATCTGTGAACTCCTTTTGGTATATATGAATTATAAAAGAAGAACATCTCAGTTGATTTTTCTTTAGACATTGCTATTTTATTATCAATCAGTCTTCACTGGATTAAATTTCTTTTTATATTACCTTAAAATATTGGCCCTCATAGTATGCCTACAGGGTATTGAAGTCCTTCTTCTGGATTCAGGTATGTTCTAGCAGTTGAGGATGTATTATTTTTAGTATGCAAATTTATAATCTTTATTCTTTGTAAGAACTGAGCTTCTTCCGTATGTACTAAGGCCGGAAGCAAAGGAGGAAAAAAAGTGTCTACTAGAATGTTTCACAATTCATGTTTCCTCTTTTCAGAGGGATTACATTTTCCTTGTTTTTATTTATTTTCCTTTTTGCAATATCTAGGATCTGGTTTAGGTTGTTGTAGACATTCAACAAGTGTCACTGCCACAGCGCTGAAGCCCCAGCTCTTTTTCTTTACTTTTGAGACTGGAGAGACTTTGCTTACCTGGCCTTGAGTTCATTCTTTCACTTGGACAGGCCTTGAACATGAGCTTCTCTAGCCCCAGGCCCTGTAGTAGCTGACAACATGAGGGCCAAATTACAGAAAGTGATTCTTTTGCTGTTGCTGCTGTTGTTTCTGCTGTTTCAGTTTTAGTCTTTAAATGTAAGGTGCTGGCCTTAAACACACTGTAGAGCAGAGACTAACACTGCACCCGATTCTCTATCTCTCAAGAGCTATGACTGCAGGGTTGTACCACTATCCAACATCTTTCCCCAAGTACACTGCTTTCTCTATGCCTTCTAGATTTAAAGATTGTTACCAGACAAAATCATCACTTGATCATTGCCAAGTTGAGATCTATTTTAACATTATGTAAAATGCTGGCGGTAACACCAGTCTTTAAATATATATATATATATATATATATATTGCCCAAACAGTTTCCAAATGGTGGAATATAATTTTAAAACTCAAAAAAGAAAAGAATAAAAAAACTGACAAAATTGGACTAAATTCTTAGGATTTTTATATTAACTTATACCTAAATAAACTTTTGTTTCATAATAAAAAAGAATTCTTTCCATAATTGTTATATCTTTAATCAGAAACACATATGTTAGAAACTGTTTTTGAGGATGTGGAAAGTTAGAGCCACTTTACTGTACTGTTTAGGTTGTAAAATGATGCTGACACCATGAAAGTAGTATGTGGATCCTCACATGATTGAGTACATGTCTGACATGCAATGTAGAAATCACATTTCCTCAAAGATACATTTATAGTATTCATGACAGAGGAAAACTTAAATCCATATAAATTCTTCTGTATAATTTTATACTCTAGTATTTTATATCATGGCCAGTAATGAGGAAAAAAGAATCTATCATCTGAGAAGTGGATAAATGAAATGTAATCTTAATATACAATAGAAATTATTCAGCAATAAGAAAGAAACCTGCTCCCCTCCTGTGTGTGTATGTGTGTGTGTAAACATTAGAACATTTGGCTAAATGAGAGTACCAAAACCTCATATTCTATTATTTTAGAAATATGAAGTATACAAAATAAATCTATACTTCATAAAGATTAATAACCATCCAGAATTTAGGTAGACTATGACTGAAAGTCAAGGGATACAGGTTTTATTCTTTACCAATGAATTGTTCGAAAAGTTTTTGTAGAGATAGATACATTATTCTATCTGTAAATTTTACATAGTCATGCCTTTTAATTTTGTCTATATTCTTTGTCCTGAGCCCAAGAGGCACAGTCAGACCATGTTCTTGTGAAGTTTGTGAGATAAGAGGAGGAAAACAGAAAAAGTAAACACGTATTTCAGTCACTGAAAACTATAGAATGAACAAAGGTTCATGGTACAGAGAGGTGGTGAGGTGACAGAGAGTTACTTTACTCACAGAAAGGATATTGCCATAAAGATGATATTTGCGTTTAAAACCTGAGAACTATAACAGAGTAAAATATGCTAATTTTGGAGAATTATGGTCCTTTCAGGTACAACACATTTGAGTGGAAAATGAACTTAGCATGTTCTTTTACAAAAAAGTACTGAGAATGGCAGATGAAAGGCCGTAAGTAGTGAACTGTTCAGGATCTGGAATGTCCCTCAAAGGCTCATGTGTTACAAATGTATTCCCCAAGTTCTTGTGGCTATTGAGGGGTAGTGAACATCTTTCAGAGGTGGGACATAGCAGGGAGTTTGAGATCACTGTGGCCATAGCGTTGGAGGGAACTGTAGGATGCTGCTGTCCTCACTCTCTTTCTGCTCTGCCAACAAGTTCGCATCCCTGCTCCCTCACATGCTCCCTGCCCAGACACACTCCTGACAGGTCCAAAGCATCAGGAACAAGTTCATGGCCTAACACTTGCCAAATGTAAGCCAAAATAAAATATCCTCTCTCTGAGTTTATTTGTCTTATGTATTTGATAGAATGATAGAAAGCTGATTAACATAAATGCTCCTTAAGTTTGAATATATAAAATTATATGATGATATAGAATATGTTAAAATCTATGTAATATGCGATGTATTATAAAACATAATACATGATATACACATTTAAATTCTTGACCAATATTTTTTCATCACTGATTACAAATTTGTTCCATAGGTAACACACTTTCTTCTAGGTACGTGGGTTGCACTCTGTTTCTTTGGTTTGGGCTACAGTCCCAGCAATATATTTCTCATCTGAAGGCAGGTGGAAAAGACATGACTATAACAATAGGTGGCAAATTATTCTGTTTAACTTTATCCATTTGTAGGCAGTTGTCACATAATGAGTCCCACCTCCATCAGTCAGAGCTGCTACCCAGTATCAACAGCTTCACTTTATCAATTCGTAACCAGGAAAGTAGACACTAATGTTATCTACTGTTTAGGCATGCAAATATCAAAAGTCTCCTCTTGTTTTGGTTACCAACTTGGCAGTTTAAGGTCAATGTGATCATGACTTTGAAGTAATTTTACTTATGAAATAAAGTTAAGGTCTGTGTTAGCATGATCATAGAGTATTCAGAAGCATAAAACCCCCTATGCGTTGTTGGATGCCTGAGAGGAAAAGCCCAATTCGTACATAAGAATTTTGATGCCGGTCATCTCAGATACCTTTATGTCAGAGATCTGGATCGTGGGGCATGTGCATGATATTTGATGAAGTAAAGAGGTACCCTTCATCCACATTGTCATGAACCCATTTTAATATTTTTAATGGAAATCAGATTTTTAAAATGAATATAATTACCAATCGATTTGTGCTTGTTTCATCATGCACTGATTCGATGATTTACAATATCTCACATTTCAATGTGTGTAATTATAGACCCACTGATAGTAGGATATAGCTCAAATGGCGTACATCATGGAGTGCATATATGAATAAGAGAAAGAAGCATATGTGTGTGAGAGAGGGAGAGGCAGTGAAGAGAGAGGGAAAAAGGAGAGAGAGAGAGAGAGAGAGAGAGAGAGAGAGAGAGAGAGATACACAAATACGGAAATTTAAACAGACCGGGAGACACACAGACTGTAAAGTGTGAACCTCACAGAATACCATGGATGCCTCTGGTTTTATAAATAGCATGGTCTGAAACTGTTGAACTGGTTAAAGGGAAAAAGTTTTGAAGACTTCACCTGGCTGTCTTAGTAGTCCTCCAAAAGCATAGGCATCTCTCTCTAATTAACTTTCTGAAAGAGTAACATCTCTCATAAGTTTTTGGTTCTCTGTGGAACTCAGAACATTGATTCTCAAGTGAGACTCGCTCACATATGGTGGGGCCTCGTGATAAGCCATGCACTTTAACTAGTGAGCAGTCTCACTGCAAATTCTTATAATGCTCAGAACAGATGACCAACACTAATCAGGATCTCAGAGCTCAAATGAATATGAACTTGTAATATCTTTCCAGGAAATAAGTATATGTTAATTAACCATGCCCTGAACTATTGGTAAATATCTAATGAGTAAGAATGCTTTCATTTTTTTCCTCAGTCCCATAAGGCACTGATGGCCTATGATTTCAAGAGTACAGATTCTGGTTACATTTTTCTCAGAGACTGAAAATTAAATTGAGTCATTGATGTCGACTTTTTTATTTTTACTTCAAAGAGCTTGTGAGTTAGAAGAAACTATAAAAGATCACTATAAGATATTTTTAGGATTATAAGTTAAATTCCAAAACTCTCACAGTTTATTAACATTTTTTCCTAAAATCAAAGCCAAATCCATTTAATATTCTTACAAAATATCTGACATGTGAATTGTGGATGTGAGATAACTATGATTTCCCAAAGTATATGTCATTCACACATGGGCTGTTGAGTTGACCAGGATCCAGAGCAGTTTGGACATTTGTGTCCTCATTACCCAAAGCTGCATGGAGAATTTCCATTCTGTTAATAAAAATACTTTTGGTAATTATTAATAAGATGAACATCAATATAATAAATACAACTTTTATAAAATTAAAAACATAATTATATTCATATGTTCATGTTAGTTGTTCAATAATCAACTAACTTTGTAAATAATCAATACACAAATGTAATCTAAGCTTTAAAGGTTATATTTTACTTCTGACTACTACTTTACTTTTCTCAGTGTGTATACATACATCATGTCTGTGGACATATGTGTACAAGCATGTGGGAGTCAACTTCAGGTATCAGTCCTCCAGGGCCGTGTACCTTTATTTTTAATTGAGGCAGGGTCTCTCATTGGCAGGAACTCACCTGGCTGAAGCCCCTGGTTTCCCATGTTTCTGCCTCCCTAGCTCTGAGGATACAGGCTCATGCCCGACACACAGCTTTTATTTACATGTTCTGGAGGTCATAATCAGGTCCTCATGCTTGCATGGAACACATTTTCTGACCAAACCGTCTGTAAAACCGTCAAATATAGAACATTTTGTTCTCTAACGGGACATAACGTGTTTCTTGTTCTTAAAACTCGTGATAATATCCTACCCAAGGTTCAGTTACTCCTTTACACTATACCAATCATTCCTTACTTGGATCTTCTTTCAAAATATATTTCATTTCTAAATCACAGGATAACTTCTGAGTACTTACATGGAAACAATAAACGGTTTACAAAACTTTATTAGACTCCTAAATAAAAATATTCTTAATATGAAAAGTAAGAGCAATAAGACAAACAGCTATAATTATATTAACCTGTTCACCTAACAGAGCTGTCTAGACTTAGTTACCAAGAAAAGCCATGCTGAGACTGCAAGAGCCAGTTTAAGGCCAGCTCAGGGTTCCCTCTGGAGTCTCTATCTCCTTTTCCTAGGAATTGTTTTTCAGGGGCACCAGCCGTATCATCACACCTGCCCTAGAAAGTCAGTAACCTTTACAACACCCCACTCAGAAGCATATATCTTCTTCTGCTGTTTTGGCAAGTAAGCATCTTTGTATGCTGGCATGGGCAGCAGCAGCTCCTTCCAGCTGCCCTCTGAGCTCTCACAGTCCAAAGGAATACACATTTCATTTTCACTATGTTCCTTGACTTTTCAGTGGTGCTCAATACTGCTGAACACTCAATCTTAGCACATCCCGTATCGTTGACTTAGGAAACGGTCTGTGCTCCCTTGTCACTGTTATTGACCTGGTCCTGCCTGCTGACAATCACTGAATTTTATACTTGATGCTGTTTTCAAAACCTCATCCTCCTAACTGAAGGAGGAGAGAAACATGATCAGCTATCATGGAAATAAAGAAAAGAACAAAGACCTAGACATGCACAGAAATCTGGGCTAAGGCGCCTGTGCATGCTTTGAGAGAGCCTCACCAAATACGCCAACAATCCAGAAATCACCGAGGTTATTTCACAGCTCAACAAAAATAATTTGTTAGTTTCCATACGCAACCCCTAAGAGCGAGCAGCCTCTAATGCTTAAAACATACAGAATTAGAAGCTGCACTTGCTCGTTTTGTACACACTGATTAATAATTCCTGAATGCCCAGACTTTCACAGACATTCAGCATCCTGCCGAGACCAAAGAAAGGCTTTGCCATCCCTCCTTGCCATTCCCATGGGTCCAAGGCATTGGATCCTTAACATAGCTGTACATGTGCCAATAAAACATTTTCAGTCATGACTTCACTTGTTCATTTCATGTTCCCTCAGGGCCTCCTTACCCACCAAAAACCTGTCTGAAAAAAACATGGAGTATGACTCTTGTCTTAGTCAAAGTTTCTATTGGTATGATCAAACACAATGACTAAAGGTAGCTTAGGAGGAAAATATTTACTTTTCTTAAACTTCTACATCTCTTCCTGTTGTAGGATATTTGATCACATTGTGAACCTTGAGATTATGAATGGGAAAAACCTAGTTGTGGTATGTTCAGTCCTATCACACACTTTTAATCCAAGAGCTTTCTATAAACCAAAGCTAAATAAATCCAACCATGGGTCAAGAGGAGGAGCAAGCAACAAAATGGCACAAGAAAACACAGGAAGGAGAGGCATTAAGTTTCAGGATATGTAAGACCCTGTAGATAAAAGGGGGCTTTTTCTTTCTGGGATATCTGCTGAGGAGGAAGGCCAGCTAGTGCTTTCTCTGCCTCTCTGTGCTACTAGGCGTTTAGCCCAGCATCTGGTTCCTGAGAGTCTTTATTGGTAAAATTGAACATTGGGCTTTTGTTTTCAAAATAACAACTTTCTATGATTAAAGAAGCTAAAGCCAGAACCTTGAGGTAGGGACTGATCCAGTAGGCATAGAGAAGTGTGGCCAACTGGCTTACATGTCATGGTTTAAGCACTTTATCTTCTTATAGAATACAGGACCACCTGCCAAGAATAGGACGACCTATAATAATCTGAGCCCTTCCACAGTAAATGCTAATAAAGAAAACATCCTTCAGGCTTGCCTAGGGCCAAATTTATAAAGACATTTCCTCAGATGAAGTCGTCCAAAATGACTTGGTTGTGTTAACTTGACAAAAGGAACCACGAGCAAGGTGGGCTTCTGGCCTCCGCATACACCCATCTACATAGTGCACTCACACAAACATGGAACACATGAATTCACTTCACATACACAGCAGACACATATTCACACACACACACACACCACATTGTATTCTTAATGTGATTAGAATGAAGATCCATGTTCTTGGCATGACTTTTAGTCTTTCTACAGGATTTACCTCCTACCTTGCCTCATCATTACAATGTGGCCTATTCAGCTCTAGTTACTGTAGCCACACTGGTTTAAGATGTGAACGAACTGAATTTACCTACCTAAATTTGTTTTTGTTTTTTGTTGTTGTTGTTTGTTTTTTCCTTCTATGTGTCATTATATTGATTTTCCTCTCAGAGGAAATATTTTGGTCAGAAAGAGGAATAGCAATAATTTTTTTATGATGGCATAAAGGAAAGATATCAAGGAAGTGATTCTCGTATTCCATATATTGCCATTTTGATTTCATTTTTCTACAGTCTGAATATTAAGCCACAGAAAAATCTGTTCTTACAAGAAATCCCACATCTGTGCATCTCGTTAGATAAAAATCCATCGCTTTGACTGTAGCAGGTTGTTAATGAGTATTTTAATATAGATGGGAAGATTACTTTTGTAATAAGAACAGCCACATACTGAGTAGGGATGTCATATTTTTCTGATCATGGTTATCAGAGTAAAGTAAAATGGTAAAAAATAAAATAGAATTCAAATGGTTTGTGACATTATTTGGAAAGGAAAAAAAGTGAATGTACACATTTCTCAAGAAATGCTGAGTGACTTCAAGAAAACATGTGTAACTGTACTAGGTCAAATGCACAAGTAATGAGAATCTTAATAATTTTCATCCTGAGTACTAATAGAGCTGGATGTCTGTCATTCACAACCTTTCTAACCTTATATTTTCCTGTTTTCTCTGCTTATAATAAAGACCACACCAAGTGATTTGCATGTAATCATTTCTTATTGTTAAACAGACCTTAATCATATTTCCTTTACCCTTTCTTACCCAAATAGACATTAGCAAAAATGTCAAGCCTCATTCAGAATAGGTGGTTCCAAAAGAAAACTCAGCCAGAATCAGTATCTACCAGATTTATGCCTAACACTGCATTCTCTACCACATTCATGATTGACAAGTCGCTTTCTTTGTTGTCTTCCATACTCTCCTCTGTATTCTAGACCACCATGCGCATCATTTATACATATATATTTTGCCCACATTTTCCCATGACTAATTAATTCACTCACAAAGGTTTTGAATTTAAAGCAATATGCCCTTTATGTAACCTGCTTAATCCTATTTCAACACAGATCCCACTCTTTGATCTGGATCCAATTGGATCCTCCATTGCTATGGAGGACCAACCCAAAGAGGAAACAAGGTAATCGTGCTATCATCAAAAAAAAAAAAAAGCAATGAAAATATTTCTTTAACGTGGTCTGCAATCTTCCTCGCAAGATAGGAACAAAACCCCTGATGCAATTTCCATTAAAAAGCTAGTTGTCTTTTGTTGGGGACAAATTAGAAAATGACAATTAGTACACAACAGATTTTATATGAAAGAGGTTTATTGAATGGAGGTGAAGAGAGAGAGAAAGGAGAGCAGAACATGATGGGGGGGAGAAGGGGCACCCAAAAGAGAAAGGGGAGAGGGCAGGGAGCCAAGAGAGAGCAAGAGGGCAAGAGACAAGAGAGAAACCACATGTCTGGTCGCTCCCTTTAAGGGGCAAGGTAATCATGCCTTCCAGGTGTGGCCACGAGGCCAGGCGACACATGATGACATCATAGGTTGCTAGGCAACCAAGAAGCAGGTGCCTAAATACTTACATCTTTAATTGTTTATATATTTCTTTACTTGTGTATTTTATGCATGAGCAGGTGCCATGGTGCATACACTGTCATATGCTAACTTGTGGCTGTCAGTTCTCTTCTCTACCATGCGAGTGTTGTGTGTGAAACTTGGGTTATCAGGCTCAGAAGGCTGATACTTACTCTCGTGGAGCCATCCACCCGGACCCTACATATCTTTTAATATAATACCTTAATCTACTAGTATCTTTTAATATAATATAGATTCATTTACTGTTGAGAATCTCAGCACTTTTGGATATATGAAATATTCCTCTCATGCTGAAGTTTTATTTAAAGTATTGGGATGTAAGAGGAAGAAGACACTAAATCTAAATCTGTACTTACTCATTGTGACTCAGATACTGGGAATTCCTGTAAGCGCAGTTGTCTGTGCTTTATAACAGATATGCCACTTTGGCCATCACCCAGTTAACTCAGTAACCAAGAAAAGAGAGAAGTGCTACCTCCTCATATTTACTCTTCGTTTTTACGGTCCTGCAGTTTATGGGCAAGTTAACATGTTCTGTGTATATGTTACATTGCCATGTGCCGAAAAATTAGGTATGTGTGTCTCATACACCATAAGATGGCTATTAACCAATCTATCAACAGCTTAGTAGATAAAGGGTTACTATTACTACGAAAATGACTGTGGAAACCCCTGTATGCTCTTCAGCTTAGTACACACCATTGCACATATCACTGACCAAACACCATTTCCACTAGAGTTAAACTCTATTATTCTAAAAGATTCTCACAATCAATGTACTCGTTCATAAATGCTATATTATAATGATGCTATAATTTATTTTACTGTTTGTACAATTAAGAAAAAACAGTAATTCTGGGTACAGAAATCATAAATCACCCATATCATGCATTGATTCCTAATATTCCTCCAGGATTCATATGTAAGAGTAGTGTATTCATTTTTCAGTTTCACGCATAAGTGTTATATTTCCAAGATTTCCCTCTTCCTTTTATCTCTCTAAAAACTCCAGCATCCTACTGTGCCTCAAATTCATGGCCATTTTTTCTTTAAATATATATTACATATATATTAATAAATTTAATAAATTGAACAAATTAATATGTAATAGCCAATTAGTACTGTTCATATGTATACCTTTGCAGGGTTAACCACAGGGTTCATCCCTGGTGAGAACTGGTTCTCCTTCTCTCATCAGTCATTAATTTCTTACAGCTCTTTATCTACGGGTTGGGGCTTGTAATAATTCCCTTCATTAATCTTGCCTTGTCATTTGCTGCTGTCATTTTTCAGTCTTGTTTTGACAATAATATATTGAGATTTTATGGATCCAAACCATGTAATATTCCCTTCCCTATCATATGTAGAAGATACTATCTTACAGTAGATGACCCAGTTCTCAGGTTCTTACACTCTTTCTAACTTTCTTTCTGCTATTACGGTCTAGGTGCCATCTTGTAGATTAATCGATTTAGCCTCCCATGGTCAGTTTTTATCCACATTTTGAAATGTTGTGGGTTTCTGTAAAAATGCTCTGCATTAAAAAAAAAAAAAAGCTTTGGTGAGGGATCAGGGTTACACTTATCTGTACCTATAAGTAAATAGAATGCAATTGGAAATTATGTTGGGCTTGGAAGGTGGCAGTAGTGTCTTCTCTAATTTCCATGGTAACCATTTGCCAACCATTGGTAGTTGGCTAGGTTTATAGTACTAAGCATGAATACACTTCTATTGAGCAAGTACATCTAAATAGCTATTGGTTGTATCCAGGACATAACTACCACTGTCACACCTTTGAAGAAATATTGACGTGCTGATCATTATAGTTCTTGGTGTCACACTCGCTAGGACTATTACTTTTCTCACTGGACATCGTAATGAGAGTTTATCATGTCACATAACTGCATCCATTTTCTTGTTGTTAAATATATTAGTTGCTACCAAATTTTTGGTTTTATAACTAGTATAATGCTTTTTGTTGCCAGTCAATCTGGTCAGTGTAAAATCTCATTTTCCTTTTTACTTTATAAAGTTTTTGTCATTGTTGTTCTTGTTGCTGCAATGTGTAGATAGTCTCATAGTTCTCAGAAAAATTAAATTACGAAACCAAATTTATTTATTTTGTAACTACCTGGAATTCTTTAATTTTTATTTTAACTTTTTTTTCAGAATATTATCATTGTAGTAAACAGAACACTTTGTACGTAACAATAATTTTATTCCTTCATGACTATTCCTTGACTAGAACATTTTGCTATTTACTTCTCTCAGCCTGAAGAGATGGCTTAGAAGCTAAAAGGACTTTTTAGAGGACTTTTTCAGAGGAGCCAAATGAAGTTTGTTCTCAGCACCCAAATCCAAGGGATCCAACACCCTTATTTAGCCTCTGAGTGCACCCACACATATGTGATACACACAGAGTGAGGAGGGAAAAAATTTATTACCTTATTTATCTTACAGCTTCCATGGCATCATGGTTAGAAAAGAATAACACTTTCAAGGAAATAATGATAGACTTGTTCATTAACTTGATCTACAATGAATTGCTAAAACTTTGGAAATTTAATTCTTTAAAAATTCTTACTATTTTTGTGCATATACTTTTTGTCATTTAAAGGAAAGTTTATTTTATGTATAAATTAAAGAGATTGTATTTTCAAATATAAGGAAGGTTAGAATATAGTCTCTTTATTAAGACAATTACACATTTTTTCTTTTGTTATCATCTCGTGACATTATTTTTTATAATTAATTTTTTATTTTCTTATATTAGTTACAGTTTATTCACTTTGTATCCCAGCTGTAGCTCCCTCTCTCATTCCCTTCCAATCCCACTCTCCCTCTCTCAGCTCCTCCCAGCCTCTCTCTAAGTCCATTGACTGGAGAGGTCCTCCTCCCCTTCTATCTGATCCTAGCTTATCAGGTCTCTTCAGGACTGGCTGCAATGTCCTCTTCTGTGGCCTCAAAAGGCTGCTCCTCCCTTGTGGGGGGTGGTCAAAGAGCCAGCCATTGAGATCATGCCAGCGACAGTCCCTGTTTCCCTAACTAGGGAACTGACTTGGATACTGAGCTGCCATGGGCTACAATCTGGGAGGGGTTCTAGGTAATATACATGCATGGTCATTGGTTGGAGAAACAGTCTCAGAAAAGACCCCTGTGCCCAGATATATTTGGTCTTTGTGGAGCTCCTGTCCTCTCCAGGTCGTACTAACTCCCCCTTCTTTCATATGATTCTCATGATTCCCTTCACGCCTGTATACCAAAGACAAAAGGGCCGAGAAAGAAATTAGGGAAACAATACCCTTCACAATAGCCACTAATAACATAAAGTACCAAGCAAGTGAAAGACCTGTTTGAAAAAAACTTCAAGTCACTGAAGAAAGAAATTGAAGAAGATATCAGAAGATGGAAAGATCTCCCTTTTTAATGGATCGGTAGGATTAGCATAGTGAAAATGACCATTCTGCCAAAATCTACAGATTCAATGCAATTCCCATCAAAATACCAACACAATTCTTTACAGACCTTGAGAGAAAAAATTCTCAACTTCATATGGAGAAACAAAAAACCCAGAATTTCCAAAACAATCCTGTACAATAACAGATCGTCTGACGGTATCTCCATCCCTGATCTCAAGCTGTACTACAGAGCAATCGTGATAAAAACTGCATGGTATTGCCATAGAAACAGAATAGTGGATCAATGGAACCGAATAGAAGACCCAGAAATAAACCCACACACTTGTGAATACTTACCTTTTCTTATGATACTTGATAGTATCAGATAATAGTTGATCTGATCATGATGTAACATCTGCATTTTTAAATGTAGGATTAGAATGCATATTTGCCTTGCCTTAGAACTTTTTCTATTTAAGCACTTCAGACTTTCTCAGGTTTTCTGTTTTCACAAATTTACAAATTTTTTTCTGGTTTGCTTATAATCAGAAATATAAGTTACACAGAATAATATATGGGGACCTTGGATATGTTATTTTTTAACAAATGGTAGAGCAAACCACAAAATATTTCATCATTACAGAATTTTCTCATGTCTCTCAAGCACTACATTTGAAATAACCAGCTGTTTCTAAAAATATAGGCGTATTTGCCTGTTGTAGAATTCCATGCCAATAGATTCATTTTTGATTCTGGCTTTCTTTGTTCAACATACATTCTTAGATATAAGCATATCCCAATCATTTATTTCATTTTAAGTCTAAGTAGTCCTCTACACATAAATGTATGACGACCTATTGAGGGACTCATGTGAGCTCTGTCTTTTGAATAACATGAAAAAGGTGTTTTAAGCATTCTTTGTGCAATACCTTTAAAAGGCCCACTTTCATTTACTTCAAATTAATATGTGGAAGGTGAATTCCTGGGTCATATGGCAAGTATGGGTTTTTATACTGAAGAAACTGACAATGTATTTCTAAAGTAGCTGCATTGTTTACATTCAAATATTAGCACTTAAGTCTCCCAGAAATCCTGCACTGCTTACCAGACCTTGTTATGGTGATCTTTATAATGAAGCCTCAATTTTGAGGCTGTACTGACAATTTTTATGTTTTTAAGTTGTAATTCTATGACAATGGGTCAAGTATTTTTCCCACAGGCTTTTCAGATGATTATATAATCAACTTGGATAAATTTTTGTTTTCTTTTCTCACATTTTTTGGATTATAACTTCTTAGAAATTTGTGTTTAGAAGTATTCCAAACAGAAATCTTTGTCAAACAAACAAGAAGTAATTAGGCTTTTCTTTTCTTTGGTTTGTACAAATAAATTTGGAAGTGTTTTTTTTGTTGTTGTTGTTGTTGGTTTTGTTTTTTCATTTTGTAGTCTCAGTGACCTCATAAAAGATTGCATACTTACAGAGAACTATGCAGTTAGATAATACCGCCATAATAATTATAGCCTAATAATAAACATTTATTAGGTCATAGCATTTAAAATTTCCACAACATACTGGCGAACCAACAGGTCGCTTGAATCTACATATATAGCCTGAGAAATAGTAGGTAAAATACATTCTCTTAGCCATCCTTCCTGGCATTAAGAAAAGAATAAAATTTTATATTTGTTTGCCAATTTCAAGTCTTTATTACATTCTTTGCAGCTTCAGTTTAATTTGTTCTTCATTTTCTGGCTTATAACTGGAAAGGGAGTTTATTATTTCCATCCTTTTTTCTAATAAAGCATTTAAAAGCAAACATTTTCTAAGAGCATGTTCTTTGGTGTTTGTCTTTAGTGTTGCAGAGCCTACTGTGAATCTCATTGTCCTCCAGTGTCCTTTTCCCATGATACATCTAAGATGTTTTCTTTCCATTTGGCATTACACCATGCTTCCAAGGGGTTCGCTTTCATCTATTTTGCTGTATATTGCATTTCTTATCAGGGTCTCTCTTGCCAATCTGGAACAGTCTCATTCCTGATTTAAAAAAAAAAAAAAGCTTTTTGTCATTCTTTCTAGCTTCAGGGAAGGACTTCACAGTGTAGCAAGTCTAACTAGCTCTTTACTGGATGCTTCTTAGAGGAATAAGAGGCTAATCTAGTCATTTGAAGAAGGAACAAAGAAGGTTTCTAGCCATTTTTACTCTGATTTTAGGATTGTTCTGCCTGCCAGCCCTGTTCCTGATAACCCATTAAGCTCAGGGGGAAGAAATCTGTCAAGAAGAAACTGGTAGTTGTGTGATTCTTCTATACTGAAGTGAGTTTTCAATCTTGGCAAGGCATCTCTAGCTTAAATTTTGTCAAACATAAAAGTTTGAATATAAATATTCCCATCCAAATTCATATGCTTCTTGTGATTTCCTAAGTGAACAATGGAAAAGGAGGAATAGCAACTGTGCCTATGAGTTTCCACATCCCATTCTGAAGCTCCTTGGGAACAGCTCTTCTGAAAGCCTTTGTTTTCCCTTACTTTTAAACTATATTTTATGTGTTCTCATTGCATTATCTAAAGGATTATGCAAAGGATTGATTTCTCTCATTTGCTTCATGATTCTAAGCCCAACAGATATAAATGTTTTCATTAAAATATACTAACATAAATGTCACTGCCCTAGAGGCAATGGGACCTGAGAGAACGGAGCCGATGCATAAGGCCGACTAGAGTATCACACATTACCCAAATTTAATCAGAACATCAGCCAGTTCATACTCTGGGGGTGAAGAAGAGTCATCTGAGTAAATTGTATAATCGCAAGGCTAACTGACACATGACAAAAACATGTTTTCCACAGAGTCACACATACAAATAACAACAGCGGATTGTAATGAATAATCTGAAGTAAACACACTCCTATCTGCTACACCTGGAGGAGAAGTTACACACATTCCAAGAACAGTCCCATGTTCTGAAGAAACTGAGATCACAAGGCTCTTCTCTAGTTTGCTCACAAACACTCTGAATTCCCCTTGTAAGGCTCCATTCTTAGACTGTGTTCTGACACATAAAGTTTGTCCCTGAAATAATTTTAAAATATACAATTCAATATTTTTAGTTGTATCTACATTGTAAAACAATTGCTTACAAGTGTTGTTTTTTATTGCTGCTGGCCTCCCTTCCTGATTGGGTGGGAATGTGTCTGGAAAACTCACAACTCCAAAGGCTGGGAAGGTATCACAGATCTGAGGTGGGACAGTGCGGCATGGGAGCCCGGGAACCACACAGCTCTGAGAGGACTCCTCCAGAGGGATGTTGCAGCTCCCAGGGGAGGGTTGCCCCAACTGTTGATGAGCTGAGGAGCTTAGGAGCCTGAACTCTTCTCCAGATGATAGCACTCTCAGGGTAGGGTTGACCCAACACCCCAATGACTTGACTTATACCAAGATATATATATATATATATATATATATATACATATGATATATATATATATATAGTTATTGTTATTTGTCACTATTGTGAAGGGAGTTGTTTTCCCAATTTTTTTTTTAGTTAATTTTGTATCCAGCCACTTTTCTGAGGAAGTATAACAGATTTCAGAGTTCTCTGGTAAAATTTTGGTGGTCAGTTATGTATGCTATCATATCATCTGGGAATAGCAGTACTTTGACTTTTTCCTTTCCAGCTTCTATCCCCTTGATCTTCTTTAGTTGTCTTATTGTTCTGGCTAGAACTTCATGCACTCTATTAAAAGATACAGAGAGAGTGGGCAGTCTTGCCTTGTCCCTGATTTCAGTGGAAATGCTTTAAGATTCTTTCCTTTTAATTTAATGTTGACTATTACTGAGATGCCATATATTTCCTTTACTATTGTGTTTAGGTTTGCACTTTGTATCCCTGAACTCTCCAAGACTTCATTATTAATTCAATGTGTTAATGTATACTTTATTTTAAATTACAGTTTATTTCTTTGTATCCCACCTGTAGCTCCCTCCCTCTTCCTCTCAAAATCCCATCCTCCCTCCCTCTTCTCCTCTCTTGCCCCTTCCCCAGTCCTGCTAGGGGAGGTCTTCCTCTCCTTCCATCTGACCCTAGCCAATCAGGTCTCATAAGGACAAGCTTCATTTTCTTCCACTGTGGCCTGGTAAGGCTGCCTCCCCCCTCCCCCCGAGCAGGAGGTGTTCAAAGAGCCAGCCACTGAGTTCATGTCAGAGACAGCCCTTATTCCCCTTACTAAGAAACCCACTTGGGCACTGAGCTGCCATGGGTTACATTTGTACAGGGGTTCTAGGTTATCTCCATGCATGGTCCTTGGTTGGAGTATCAGTCTCAGAAAAGACCCCTGGGCCCAAAATTTTGGTTCTTTTGCTCTCCTTGTGGAGCAACTGTCTTCTTCAGGTCTAACTATCTCCCACTTCTTTCATAAGATTCCCTGCACTCTGCCCAAAGTTTGACTATTAGTCTCAACATCTGCTTTGATACTCTGCAGTGTAGAATCTTTCAGAGGCCCTCTGTGGTAGGTTCCTATCCTGTTCCCTGTTTTCTCCCTCTTCTGATGTCCATCCTTTTTGCCTTTCTTAATGAGGATTGAACATCTTAACCAGAGTCCTCCTTCTTGATTAGCTTCTTTAGGTGTACAGATTTTAGGATGATTAACCTATATTATATGTCTAATATCCACTTATGAGTGAGTATATACCATGTGTGTCTTTCTGCTTCTGGGATATCTCACTCTGATGATCTGTTCTAGTTCCCACCATTTGCCTGCAAATTTCATGATTTCCTTGTTTTAATTGCTGAGCAGTATTCCATTATGTAAATGTACCACAGTTTCTTCAATATTTTTAACAAAAAGGCATGTTGGATTTTTTCAGGCTTTTTCAGCATCTAACGAGATAATCACATGTTTTTTTTTATATTTTTTATTTTAATTTTTATTAATTACATTTTATTCACTTTGTATCCCCCCATAAACCCCTCTAGCCTCCCCTCCTAATCTCAGTTTCTCTCCCCCTTCTGTACACATACCCCTCCCCAAGTCCACTGATAAGGGAGGTCTTCTTCTCCTTCCTTCTGATCCTAGTCTATCAGATCTCATCAGTAATGGCTGCATTGTCTTCCTCTGTGGCCTGGTAAGGCTGCTCCAGGGTGAGGAATCACATGTTTGTTTGTTTTTCTTTTGTTTTGTTTTGTTTTCTTTTGTTTCTTTCAGTTAGTTTACATTGTGGATTACATTGGTGGATTTTAGTATGTCAATCCATCCCTGAATCCCTAGGATGAAGCCTGCTTGCTCATGGTGGATGATATTTTTGATGAGTTCTTGAATTCTGTTTGTATTTTATTGGGAATTTTTGCATCAATAGTCATGAGAGAGACTGGTCTAACATTTTCTTTCTTTGTTGAGTCTTTGTGTAGACTAGATATCAGGGTGACTGTGGCTCCATAGAATGAGTTTGGTAACATTTCTTCTGTTTCTATTTTTGGAACATTTTGAGGAGTATTGCTATTAACTTTTCTTTGAAAGTCTGCTCTAAAACCACCACTCTGGTCTTTTTGTGTTTTTGATTATCTGATTGTTTTTGTTTTGTTTTTTTGTAGTTTGTTTTGCTCTTTACTCTGAGATAATGTTTATATTGCTGAGAAGGGTTTCTTTTATGGATCCTATTTTCATATCGATTCTGTTAGCTTATGGCTTTTGATTGGGGAATTGAGTCAAATGATGTTAAGAGATTTTAATGACCAATGATTGTTAATTTCTAATATTTTAATGGTGGTGGTGGTGGTGGTAGTGTGTGTGTGTGTGTGTGTGTGTGTGTGTGTGTGTGCCCTTTTGGTTTTGCTGATAAGGAATTATTTATTTCCTGTGTTTTTGTGGCTGTAGTTAAACTCATTAGGGTGGAGTTTTTCTTTTAGTATCTCTGTATGCCTGGATTTGTGTGTAAATATTGGTTAAATTTTGTTTTGTCATGGAATATCTTGTTTTCTACATCTATAGTGATTGAAAGTTTTGCTGGATATAACGTTCTGGGGTAATATCTTTGGTCTTGTAGATTCTGTGATATATCTCTCCAGGCCCTTCTGGCTTTTAGATCATCTGTAAGATATCTGACTATGCCCATCTCTGTTTTAGAGTTTCTGGTAAGTAGTTAGATGTAATTCTGATAGGTCTGCCTTCATATGTTACTTGACTTTTTTTCTTGCAGATTTAATATTCTTTTTGTTGTTGTTCTGTACTTTTAGTTTTTGATTATTTTGTCTCAGTAAGATTTTCTTTTCTTTTTGGTGTTCTGTAGGTTTTTTTTTTTTTTTTATGTTTACAGGCATATAAGAATATCTTAGGTTGAGGAAACTTTCTTCTATGGCTTTGTTGACAATGTTTTCTGGGCCCTGGAGCTGGGAATCTTCTCCTTCTTCTATTCCTCATATATTTAGGTTTGGTCTTTTCATAGTGTCCCAAGGAGCTTTTTGTAAGGATCATGCTACAGCTTTTCAAGAAAGAAAAGTTAGAGTACAACTTCCAATTCCGCTTAAGAGTCTCAGATAGAGACAAGAGGAAGAAGAAAGTAGAGAAAGGAGGAGGTCACAATTCGGGAGAATCCATGAGGAATTCACCATGAAGACAAAGATAGAACAGGAGCAGACTAGTGGCAGGTTAGAGGGCGCAGGATTTAAGATTAGTCAGACTAACAAAGCTGGCTTAGAATAGATGGATATCTGCTCAGTTACAGTGCTTAAAGTTTGTTGAATAGATCTAGTAGGCCTCTACATCAATTATTTTGGAGTTAGTGTGGGTACTAGAAAAGGCCCACACTAGCACTTAAATTCAACATCTGGTGCTCAGTGTTTAAGGGTTGTTGCATGTGCTTCCATGGGGCAGGGCAGCGTCCATGAGACACAGCTACGTGCCCCCTGACCATGCCTTGGACTACTCAGCTGCACAGGGCGAACTAGTCCCCACCCGGGATGAGAAGCCAGCAAACTGCTTGGCAGCAAGTAAGTCTAACAGTTCACTGCACTCCACAGAAGCACTTCCTAAAGTGTAACTATGGTAGCGTAGCTGCAACTGCCACTTGGAAAGGTGATACATCAGGGGAGGTGCAGGTCCTGGCTGATGCTCAAGAACATGAGCCTTGGCATAAGCCAGCAGCAGACACGTGGAGACTACAGAAACACCTCTGCCCTGTGAGCAGAAGGGACCAGCCACAGCACATGGTTTGAGCTAAAAGCAGAAACAAGGAATAGACAGAACCAAAGAAATCTGAGCACAGCCACACTTCTTTTTTCTAGTTAATTTGTTTTTTATTAATTATAATTTATTCATTGTGTATCCCAGCTATAGCCACCTCCCTCGTCCCCTCCCAATCCCCTCCCTCTTTTCCTCCCATGCTCCTCCCCCAGTTCACTGATAGGGGAGGTCCTCCTCCCCTTCCCTCTGACCCTAGCCTATCCATTCTCATCAGGACTCACTGCATTGTCTTCCTCTGTAGCCTGGTAAGGCTGCTCCCCCCTCAGGGGATGGTGACTAAAGAGCCAGCCACTACGTTTATGTTCTAATCAGGTAAAAAGATAAAATATATAGAGTTATGTTTTAATGTTAAAAAGAGAAAGACACTGGGTTTAAAAATTCATAGATAGACATAAATAATTTGTAATTGATACATTTAAAGAAATAAGACACATAAAGATGAAAGCACAGTAACAGAGCTCTTGAACTCTATGTAATGCTATTTTACATGGTTTAAAGATAAAAACAAACACAAAAAGAGATAAATGACTTAACTTAAACTGACACAATATTGATTACAATACTGGCAATTCTTATGCTAGTCTCCACAGCCACAGTGGAATTTTGTGCCTACTCAAAGGACTTTAGAGATACAAGAAAATGAGAGATATAAAAAAAACAAAGTCAAGCCTTAGAAGAAAAATTGGAAAATTTTATAAATAACAGTGAAGAATAAACCAATATAGTAGAAATACAAGAAAATTAATATGTAAAAAATAAAGACAGGGAGCAGTGAGAGCAAAGTGACTGAGAGTGTACTATGGACCCCAAAACCTTGACATTTGTGTTTCTTAGCTGATTGGAGAGCCCACGGGGAAACGCTAGTGTCTGACTTAGGGAAATGTTCTTGGACTTCTGCCGAGCACATCCACAGCCCTAGCCCGTCCACCCTATCCCACTGTCTGTGGACACCTTCTGGATACCAGGGTCTGGCCTTCAGCTGCAGCCTCAATCTCGTTGTCCCCGGAATGGATACCTTCCAGCACTGGGGGTGAGACTCCAAACCTGGAAGCCTACTCTCACCATCCCATGGACAGCAGTGTCTCCAAATTCCAAACTCAGGATACCTTCTGGTACCGGAAGCATGTAGCTCCAAACCCTGGGTCTACTCTCACTCTTCCAGGTGCATTACATCAACCACGGGCCTCCTGGTGCCCCAGACCTATGGAATCAACTCCAGACAATGCTCATCTCTGAGGATCCTCGAAGCTCACAGGTTCTCTAAGAAGGCTGTGCCCAGCAAGCACAGTGTCTGAGCACACTGCCTAAGTTCACTAACCTCAGAGCAAGAGAGCCAGTGGCGGGGCAGCTGCTCTAAGACTCCCCTTGGGAAAAGGAGGATACCTAAGGCCTGAGGAATCCACTTGGTCCCCAGGATCAAACATCTGAGAGGACCCACAGGCAATTCTCTGAGAACCACCTGCAAATCCAAGCTCATTCCCACCAATCTGAGAAGGATGCCTGCAGGAACATGTCTCTTCCTGCCTAGGGCTCTTCCTGCACCCAAAGAACTTTAGTAGGCAACAGGATCTATCAGCTGGTGCCAGAGATAAACAGATGGCTAAAGGTCAATGTAAAAACACATTCAGCAAAACCCAGAACAATATGGCATCTGCAGAACACAGTTACCCAAAGGCAAGCAGTCCTGGATGCCCTAAAACAACTGAAACCCAAGAAAATGTCCTTAAATCTGTGCTTATGAAGATGATAGCAGGGGAAATGAGTAAAATCTGTAAAGAAATACAGGAAAGTACAGATTGAGGCTTTAGAGAGGAAATTAAGCACTGAAAGAAATACAGGAACGTTCAAACAAATAGGTGAAGGAATTGAACAAATCATTTAATGAAAGGCAGGAAAATACAAACAGACAAAGAAAATCAATAAAACAGTTCAAGATGGATGTAGAAACATTAAAAGTACAAACTGAAGAAATAGTGGAGAAGCAGAACTTAAGATAAAAAAGGGGAACTACAGAGATAAGCATCATCAGCAGAATACAAGAGATGGAAGAAAGAATCTCAGGTGTAGAAGATACAATGGAAGAAATCAATGCATCCTTTAAAGAAAATTTCAAATACAAAACATTCCTGACACAAAACATCCAAAAAAACAAACAAACAAACAAAAAAAAAAAAACAAGGACCACATGAAAAAAACAAATCGAAAAATAATAGGAATAGAAGAAAAAGAAGGTTACTAATTCCAAGGACCAGAAAATTATTTCAACAAAATCATGGAAGAAAATGTCCCTAATCTTAAAAAAGAGATGTCTATAAGCAAATGAGAGGTCTACAGAAAACCAAATAGAATAGACCAGATAAGAAAATCCTCCTGCCAGATAATAATCAAAACACATTTATGGTGGGAGACTTCAACACCCCATTCTCATCAACATACATGTCATCAAAACAGAAACTAAACAGAGAAATAATGAAACTAACAGATGTCATGATTCAAATATACATAACAGGTATCTATAGAACATTTCACACAAACACAAAGGAATCTTCTTCTTGGCACCTCACCTATTCGGTTTTCAAAACTGACCATATAGTTTGTCACTAAGCAAACATCAACAGATACAAAAAAAATTGAAATAACCCCTTGTATCTTATGAGACCACCACAGATTGAAGCTAGTTTTCAACAATAATGGAGACAATAGAACACCTACAAACTCATGGAAACTGAACAACTCTCTACTCAATGACCAATGGGTCAGGGAAGAAATAAAGATAGAAATTAAAGACTTTCTAGAATTCAATGAATACAAAGAAACAAAACACCCAAACTTATTGGACACAATGAAAGTAGTGCTATGGGGAAAGTTCACAGCACTAATTGTCTTCATAAAGAAATTAGAGAGCACACATACTATCAATTTTAAAGCACATCTCAAAGCTCTAGGACGAAAAGAAGCAACCAAGCAAAGAGGAGTAGATGTCAGGAAAAAATCAAACTCAGAGCTTAAAACAATTAACTTAGAAAGAAAGAGAATAATACAAAGAATAATTGAAACCGTGATTTTTTCTTTTCTTTTCTTTTTTTTTTTTTTACAAAATCAACAAGATAGGCAAACAACTAGCCAAACTAACTAAAGGCAGAAGTAAAGAAGTAAAAGGGGTACATAACAACAGACACTGAGGAAATCCAAAGAATCACTAGGTCTTACTTCAAAATGGACATACATAAACACAATAGAGGCAATATACAGCAAGCAATAGCCAACATCAAATTAAATGGAGAGAAACTTAAAGCAATTCCACAAAAATCAGGGACAAGACAAGGTTACCTACCCTCTCCATATCTCCTCAATATAGCACTTAAAGTTCTAGGTAGAGCAATAAAACTAAAGGAGATCAAGGTGATACAAATTGGAAAGGAAGAAATCAAATTATCACTATTTGCTGATAATAAAATAGTATATTTAAGTGATCCCAAAAACTCTATAATAGAACTCCTGTAGCTGATAAACATCTTTAGCAAAGTGGCTAGATACAAATATCAACTCACAAAAATCAGTAGCCCTCCTATATACAAATGATAAAACAGCGTAGATAATTAGGGAAACTACACTCTTCACAATAGCCACAGGTAATATAAAGTATCTTGGTGTAACTCTAACCAAGCAAGTGAAGGACCTGTATCACAAGAACTTCAGGTTCCCGAAAAAAGAAATTAAAGAAGATATCAGAAGATAGAAAGATCTTCCATGCTTATGGATCAGTACGATTAACATAGTAAAAATACCAACAAGATTCTTCACAGACCATGAAGGAATTATTCTCGTCTTCATATGGAAAAACAAAAACCCCAGAATACCTAAAACAATGTACTACATTAAAAGATCTTCTGGAGGTATGTCTATCCTTGATCTTAAGACATACTATAGAGCAACAGTAATAAAAACTATGTGGTACTCACATAGAAACAGACTGGTGGATCAATAGAATCAAATCGAAGACCCAGAAACAAACCTACACACTTATGGACACTTGATTTTTGACAAAAGGGTCCAAAAGCATACAATGGAAAACTATAGCATCTTCAACATTTGATGCTGGTACAACTAGCTGTCTACATATAGAAAAATGCAAATAAATCCATTTTTATCACCTAACATAGAAGTAAAGTACAAGTGGTTTGAAATCCTCAACAAAAAACTAGACATAGAGCCAAGTAATTGTGGTAATGATACTTGCTTTTTGCCCAATGCTGGAATGCTAGTAAATTTAGGTATGCCCTGGTTACTCGCATGCCTCACTGGGTGCCTGTGCCCATTGATGCCCCTCACGCTATGACTCTCTTCAGACAGAAAAGGGATCTTGGAACTACAGCCACCATTGTTACTACCATCTCATTGACGGCTGTTGGAGCTACCACCAGGGCATTAGCCATGAGTCATACTGGGCAGACTGCTCAGACCCTGAATAATCATTTAGCCAATGTAGCTCATGCCTTAGTTGTACATAAAGGAATTAATGCTCAACTAAAATGAAGCTTGATGGTGTTCAATCAGAGGATTGACCTCTTGCAGGAGCAAATTGATACCCTATGGCAAATCGCTCAACCTGGCTGTCAATGAAAGTATGCTGGACTTTGTGTCACTAGCATACAACATGAGAATTTTTCCTGTGCTGCAAATCTGTCTAAACAATTGTCGAGCTATATTTTAGGTAATTGGACTGGAGAATTCGATACTACGATGGAGCAGCTGAGAGTGGCCATTGTCACAGTAAATTCTACCAGAGTGGATGCAGGACTAGCCACAGGATTATCACCATGGATTGCTGCAGCCATGAATCATCTGAAGGAATGGGCGGGCATGGGAGCGTTAGCAGGCCTTCTGGTGTTGGTCTCCTTGGTTTGCCTGTGGTATATATGCAAGATTAGAGTCTCACAACAGTGTGATACAGCCATGATCATTCAGGCCTTTACAGCCATTGAAGCAGGACATTCTCCCCAAGCATGGTTGGATACCATAAAAAGCTAAAATGATACGCTCAGGATGCGAGGCTAAGCACTGCACTCAGGGTCAGCTGCTTTGGACCCAGAGAAGAGCATTTCTGATTGCATGCGGGTTGATGCCCCAGGTCCCGCCTCTGAGAAAAAGGTATCGGACGGGTCTGATGCTCTTTGGGTGGATGACACCTAAATGAACATCTGTACAAAGTCCCAATTTATTTCTAATATCAGAGATCAGACCTCTACTCTTGCCTGATGCGTCTAAAACAAAAAGGGGGAACTGTAGAGAGCTGCGGAATGCTATGCCTTAAAGATGGAGCTGGTTTCCGCCTTCCACCTTCCCGATGGTGAGTGCTCTCTGTCACGAACAACTCCACATTTGGCTAAGGCCGAGGATCTGGCTTGCTTCCATGTATGTGGACCTATCTGCATTGCCCCCGTGGCACGCCTGGGTTGGCTACCCAGAGGCTATTTAAGCTGTGGGCTGGCTTTCCCCGGGGTCCGAGGATTGTTCCATGTTCCTGAATAAACTGCATTGAAAAAAAAAATAAAAAAAAAAAAACAAAAAAAAACAAATAAGACTGCTACAAACATGGTTAAAAAAAAAAAAAAACAAAAAAACTAGACTTGCCCAATCTTTAAAAACAAAAAAAGGTGGGAAGTGGCCTTGAATTCATTGGCACAGAAGACAACTTCCTAAACCGAACACCAAAAGCACAAGTTCTAAGATGAAAAATTAATAAAGTTCATGATATTGAATATTAAACAACAATAACTACTACTTTTATTATGACTTTAAAAGGGGTAAGGCAAGTAAAAGCAAACAACTATTAACTAAAAGAAGCAGGCCATGAATTTGAAAGAGATCAAGGATAGTTTCAATGAAGAAAGTAGAGAGATAAATATTGTGAACATATTAATGTCAAAATGACAAAAGAGAAAATACACTATTAACTGTAGAAAGATTGGTAGTGGATCTGCCCCCAGAAGTTAGGAGGTGAATGTGGTTTAAATATATAGAACACATAAAATTACCAAGTAAAAATAAGCTTAAAAATATAAATGAGATGAGGCTGACTAGAAGACTTCTAGTCATGTTGGGGTGAGCCACTGAAGAAGGACTGGGCCTCAGCCACTCCCTTCTTTCTTTTATATCCTGGCTGTAAGTAGACCTCATTTGTTCTACCGTGTGCTCCTAAGCATCACTATTGCCTCTCCACTGGCACCAAACAGTGAGCTGTGCTGGTTCCTATCTTATGTCAACTTGACACCAGTTAGAGCAGGGGATCTCGACTGAGAAAATGCCTTCACCAAATCTGCCTGTGGAAAACTGTGTTGTTTGTTTTCTGGATTGATTATTGATGTAGCGAGAATTTTGATTTCTGGAAAAAACAACACAGAAATGTTATAAGAATGTGGTTTTGTCTTAATCTCAGGTGTAGGATTTGGGCCTGCTTCAGACTGTCAACAGCAGCTGACCTACGACTTGCCTCATTCTCTAGCAGGGGCATGGCTTTGCCAGCTGCAGATAGTTATTTGGAAGCGTGTGACTTTTTTCCTGGGGATTTTTCAGAGGATATATAAATACTAGAGCCCTGATAGGGTTCCTGGTCGGCTGTTTCATGGGTGGATGCTATTAGTTGTGCTTTGGCAAGTTGTCATGAGAAGAGATGACAAGAAAAATAATTAGATATCCTAATGGCAAATATCATACTTGCCCCAGGAAACTCAATGTCCCTAATCAGCTGGAAGTAGTCTAACAATATAGATGACCCTTTTTCCTTTGCCTTCTTTCTCTCCTGCCTAATGTTAGGGGTTGGAAGGGAGGAGGCTGGTGGAAAAAAGGGACCCATAAAGTAACCAAAACCCAGGCTACATGAGGGTCTGGCTCACTCTGGGTGGTTTTACCCCTGAGTAGATGTCTGAATGTTGTAAGAGCACAAATTGAACAAGCCATGAGGAGCATCTGACCACAATTTCTGAATCAGCTCCTGCTTCCAATTTCATGCCTAACTAATGGCATTTAGTTCAGATGGAACAGGTGAGAGATCACAGATGAAAAGGAGTTTTAATTGCATAAAATAGTGCACTGGGTTTTAAAGAAAGTATTAAATGTATAACGGGTCGTGAAAAGTAGATACTGCAAATCTGAGAGCTATAAACAAAGCTAGGTCAAGTAGTACCCCATCCTTAATGGAATATTATCATCAATCTACCAAGTGCTTTTCGTATCTATTGTAACTCATTACAATAAAAGTCTTGGACAGGATATTTAACAAATGACTTTTGGAGCATTGTCACTGAAAGGAAAAATATCAGCTCAGGATTCTCAAAACCAAGTTCTTAGCACACACACAAAAAATATTTATCTCAGAGGGACAAAGGACAAAGAGTAAAAGAAAAGACCAGGAGATAGAGGGCAAGTAAGAAGGGGCATGGAACAAGGGAGAGGGGAGAATAGGTTCAACAATGAGGGGTAAGAGGTATTTTCTCAGCCTTTGGATAGAGAGGTGACAGACATCATTTATAGAAGTAAAAGGTGGAATCTCTATGTTAGGATGAGATGTTTAATTTTAATTAGGCATGTAAATTAGGTGAGCCAAGGGGCTTTTGGTAGCTACACTTTTATAGCTGGACCTTGGTAGAGACCCTCAGGATGAGGAAGTGGCCAAAGAAGAGCACAGACTTTGGTAGCTAGCTTTAGGAATGTAATCTAATGTGTTTTTTTTTATTAATTACACTTTATTCACTTTGTATCCCACCCATAAGCCCCTCCCTCCTCCCCTCCCAATCCCACCCTCCCTTCCCCTTCTTCAGGCATGCCCCTCCTCAAGTCCACTGATAGGGGAGGTCCTTCTCTCCTTCCTTCTGATCTTAGTCTATCAGATCTCATCAGGAGTGGCTGCATTGTCTTCCTCTGTGGCCTGGTAAGGCTGCTCTCCCCTCAGGGGGAGGTGATCAAAGAGCAGGCCAATCAGATTATATCTAATGTTTTTTGTTGTTGTTGTTGTTGTTGTTGTTTTTTTTTTTTTTAAGTAAAGGAAATTGAGGCAAAGAGTATGGCCTCCCAGAGCCATGCTCACCATACTTGAACTGGCCGGAGTCCCTTCTGTCACTAGAATTCCTATGTCCATTTCAATCTTTTCAGTCCAGTATAAAACTGACCTGTTTATTTTCACATTTCAGAAAATTCCTAAAGAAAGTCAGAAGGTAGATTTTACAACTAAAAACAAGTAGTCATACGTTAAAATGAGGGTTGAGAAAGTTATGATAGTTTTACAATTAAGTATTCTTCAGTTTTTTTGTAACTGTACTATCTCTTGATTTACCCAGCCACCAATTTTTATTGTTGTTAGCTAATGTGCAAAGCAATGCGAAGTGGTTGACATAGGAAAATTACTATATGGCATGCACATATGCTGTTATTCTGCTTCAAGTCCTGTCTAATCTAATAATTAGAAGATGCAAACAGGGAACTCTGAAAACATAGGTTAGTTTTCCACTGGTTAAAATTCATTCTCTCTATGATGTTCATACTAGCAAAATTGAATCTCTTGAATTTTATTTAATTATTTTTTATAAGTTACATTGATTTCACTTTGTATTCCAGTTGTAGCCCCCCCCCATTCACTCCCAATCCCACACTCCTTCCCTCATCTCCTCCCATGTCCTTTCCCAAGTCCACTTACAGGGAAGGTCCTCCTTCCCCCTCCCTCTGACCCTACCCTATCAGGTCTCATCAAAACTGGCTGCACTGTCTTCCTCTTTGGCCTGCTAAGGCTACTCCTCCACCAGGGGGAGAAGATTAAAGAGCCAGCCATTGAGTTCATATGAGAGACAGTCACTGTTCCCATTACTAGAGAACCCACTTGGACACTGAGCTGCCATGGGAAATATCTGTGCAGGGGTTCTAGGTTATCTCCATGCATGGTCCTTGGTTAAAGCAAAGGACACTGTCAGAACAAAATAACGGCCTTCAGACTGGGAAAGGATCTTTACCAACCCTATATCTGACAGAGGGCTACAATCCAGAATATATACAGAACTCAAAAAATTAGACAGCAACAAATCAAGTAATCCAATTAAAAATGGTATACTGTGTTAAACAGATAATTCTCAATAGAGGAATATCTACTGGCAGAGAAACTCTTAAAGAAATGGTCAACATCCTTAGTCATCATGGAGATGCAAATCAAAACGATCCTGAGATTTACCTTACACCCATTAGAATGGCTAAGTGACAACACATGCTGGAGAGGATGTGGAGAAAGGGGAACCCTCCTCCAGTGCTGGTGGGAATGTAAACTTGTACAAACAAAATATGCTTATTTTCTAAGAACTAGCTTCCTGACATTGCATATTCACCTTCAACCTGCAGAGTCCTACTCTTTTGTAGTGTCAGGAATTGAGAAATTGACCTCAAGGGTCTGCTTTGTCTCCTGGCTCTAATGGTGTAACTGAAAAGGTGTATATTGTTTGTCATTAGCTCAAATAAATGTTTTTACAAATATCCCTGAATTCTCACTTTTACAGAATTTGAGGGTTTGTATTACAATGAACATTTTACAATGCAGAATATCCCCAACTGATTTTTGATACTGTGTGTAGCTCCCTTCAAAGCACTGGTCAGCAGCAGCACCAGTTGAATGTAGAGTAGGAATTCAAGATGAGGTTGCTGTGAGACTAGAGCCATGGCTCTCAGCGGTGAATACAGACCAATTCAAACAATATCGACATATTTACAGTGCAGCATTAAGATATTTATGATTGTCTCACTTTCATTCAGGTAAAATTGGTGGGAAGCTTAAAGAAGTTTATTGCATTTAGGGAAAGTGACTGAATGTGAGAAGGAAAACATTTTGGAGATTCGGAATGACCTAAATGACCTCATGTAGAAAGACACTACAATGCATTTCTAGAAAAAATTTTTTTTCTTCCTACATATGCACATGTGTGCATGTGTGTATGTGTGTGTGTGTGTGCTCATGTGTGTGTGTTTTTGTGTGTGTGGCAGTGTATGTGTGGTATATGTGTACACAATTTGGAAAATAAATATAAGAAAATTTTTAGTTTCAGGGGTCAAATACCACTGTATTTGTCTATTCTCAATGGCATTCAAGCAACTATATCTCATATATTTGGAAAGAGCATTGAGCATTCCAATATATTTTAGCAGGAAAATAAATTATATGAAGCTAATCTATTTTAAGAGTTCCCTTTAATTTTTATTAATGTTAATCAATCTGTATAGACATACTTAATTAGGCACTGTTTGCAGGTAGATATGCCCAGATATTTTATTATACTTTTTTTTCTGTCTGCCTAATGTAAGGTCCAATCTTTTCCCACTAATATAATTTTATGTGGTTTCTAATATCCATTTGTAACACTATTTCTATTTTTTTTTGTACCAACTATCACAAGAAAATGACATTTAAATGTGTGAAGGATGTTTGCATTATGTGAGATATAAAGAATTTTGTGAAGATCACAGTGTTTGGCCAAAAACAGAAAATTCAAGCATGTTATAAAGTGTTAAATTGCCCAAAAGATACCTGTGTTGAATAATGTGCATGTATGCTTCTTCAATTAAACGTAATACTTTTGATGTTACCAGGTGACATAGGATAATGCAGTACCTCTGGAGATCAAGCAAAATATGCAATGTAAATTCTTGGAATTGATTTATAATGATATTCTTTATAGTCAGTCTTTTAAATCCTTGACAACTGAGCCGAGCTGAAACAAAACCCCTGATCTTACTCAGGTGACTCTGAACCTAGTTCTGGGTGGCTCAATGCACTATCTGAAAAATAATGCTAGGAGAATAGTGCAAATTCATTGGGTGTGCACTCTGTGGATACCACTTCAAAAAAATGGCATAATGTTCTTTTCCCTTGGCACTTATGGGGGTTTAAATGAGAATTGCTCCTGTAAGGCTTGTATGTTCGAATAATTGGTTCCCAGGTGGTTAAAGTGTTTGGAAAGGATTAGGACATGTGGCTGTTGAAAAAGGTGTGTCACTAGGCTCAAGCTTTGACTCTTGAATAGACTCACACCATTTCTAGTTTCCTGTCTCTGCCTCTGGGTGGTGTCTCAAGGATTGAGCTCTCAGCTGATGCTCTAGCCACATGCCTGCCTGCTCCTTGCACACTTGCTTCCAGGAGGGCCTTGGATTCTAAGACTCTGAAATAGTAAACTCCAATTAAATGCTTTCTTTTTAAGATGATTGGTGTTTTATCACAGCATTAGGAAAACAAGAATTCTAAACATTTCTGAGCACCATGTCTTATCTTCTTTACACATGGAGGCACAAATGCACTGTCAAACTCCATCATAAGAAGCAGAGCAGCAGAACCCAGCTTCATCCAAAGCTGCAGTATGTGTTCTTGCTCTACATCATTCACTTTTCAGAATATATTAGAAAATTTTTAAAAAAACTTTAAATATAAGAACATATCCATTTCAAAGTGTCCTTAAAAATAACATCTAACACTGTTTCTTCTGATGTCTTGAAGGGCAAACTCAGGCTGAGGTGCTCATTTTCAGGAAATCTGTCTCTCCTGTAGACTTAGTTCTCCAGGATACATACATCTTTCTATTTCCTTTGTACAGTGCACCACACAGACGGGCAGCTCAATTAACGTTAATAAGTAATTATGCTATCTTTTTCCCACAGTTGCATATTTAACCTAAGGCCAGTTCTATATTATTAAAACACTCACTGAAAGTTCTTCATGGAGTTCAGTCTTTTGCAAGTGAAGATATGGAAGTGGATGTGAAGCGTCTTTTCACACACTTATCTATACCTCTTTAATATATTTTTTTTTTACTTCCCATCCCTAATGTATAATTAAAGTTACACCATTTTGAGTGTTTAATGGCATATGAAGCCAAGAAACTCTTTAGAAAAAAGAATTTTGGCATTGAGCTGCTTTTCTCATCATTCCAGCAGCAATCCTATAGATCAACGATTGTTAAATTGTTATCAGTGTTTGATGTAGTGTTGAGACAAAATGGATTCTTTCTTAAAAATGCATGTTATACCTTAAAATAAGAGTATGATGTTAAAACTTAAAAATATCATTAGCACAATTTATTCAAATCCTATCATTGAATACATTCCTGGATAGATTATAAGTGAAAAATAATTAGTGTGGGACCAAGGGGATAGGTTTTATGTAATTTTGACGGAAATAAGGTGGAGAAAGTCAGACTAAAACACCTGTTTCACCACAGAGAGGATGAATGATAACCTTTGGGTAAGTATAAAAAACTAAGAGAAGGTTTGAGGAACTAAGAGATAGATTCCATGATAGACAGCTAGATAGAATGAGTGGCGAGACTCAATAATAAAGATAGTGAACTTCCAAAATGGCTAGCTTTTTCATCAGTCTTCCGTTTTGAAACGCAAGTTGGCAGCTTAAGTCAAAGGTTCTGCAGGTGTTTTCTCCCACGGCACATCCTGGTGCCTGTGGATTGGTTTGACAAGTTCAAGCCCAGACCAGATCACGTTTACCCCAGTGTTGTGGATCTATCATCCTCCCTGTTTTTGTCCAATACAAATAACCGTAAATTTGGGGGAAGAAGATCCTCTCAAAGATCTTAAAGGCCTTAGGATTCAAGAAGAAACTAGGCTTCAGTTTTCCAAGTGATTCCTCTACTAGGCAGAGAGCATTTGTATTTCATCACAAATGGGAAAAAAGTCTCTTTTCCAGGAAAAAAGAATTAAAAATGAAAACTGACTAAATTCTGGTATCAATATTGAGGATCACATGTTTCATTTGTATGTAGTCTCATTTGTTATCATTAGTGACAATTGATACAATTTAGCTTCTTTTTGTTTTCAAACTTCATTAGTCTCAGGAGATGTCATCTCATAAATACATATTTGAATGAACGCAGTCAATATCACACCTTGATATAACAATAGAAAATTATGAAGAGAACTAGGTGTAATGTTACATTTTATTATTGTCCATTGTTTCAAAGTACTTAATAGAAAGTGCTTCTGCCCCTGCAATAAATAGCAACATATGTAGTCTGAAATTAATGTTAGTCTAAGTAACCACAAGATAGTGCCCTTTGCAACAGCCTAAATTTTTTCCAGGCATATAATAAGGGAGAGAAACATGATTTCCATCATCTCACATCAGCCAGACAAAATGCTAAGCACAGTAATTGTTAGCATTGTGGTATCATACTTAAGAAACACAGAAGGAGACTAAATACCAATTGTAATGGTCCTCTGAACCCTCTTGCTTTTAAGAGAAACTTAGAAGAGATCCATAAAATGATTATGCTAGAACAATGAAGATGTCACAAAGAGGTTGAAAAATGGAAATTTTTCCATGAACCAACAACAAAATCAATTTCGTAGTAAGGAGAGACTACAAACATTATACTAATGACTAGGTTCATTAGTAAATAATATTCTTCTACTAAACCAGGCCTCTATCCATACACACTCATGAACACAGACGTACTGATCACTTAGTAAAGAATGTTATTCATGCTACAGTATAGGGTTATCAATATAGTAGTTGATTTGTTGTGTTAATTATAAAGAAATGGAATTCTATCATGGTTAGTCCAAATACAAACCCACACTAATTTCACTATGAGTTTATTAATACAGACTCAATCAGTTATCAAAGACTCTAGGCAAAATTCTACATTCTGTTTGGCAGATCAAATAAAAAATTAAGTATTAACCCCTTATTTAAGCTTAATATAAACTATTGATAGTAAGTAATATTCCAACTTGATACAAAAAATTTATAACTATTTTTTTCTAAACAAATAGAAGAGTATTTGTAAAAGCCAAAGTAACAAATAATTCTACTCAATTTTCTCTTAATGATTTGGTATTACTACTGACTTAATATATCAAACACAAACAGAAGTTTTGAAATTTATCTTGAACATCTTCCTGAGGGCCAAAGACATATAGCAACTGTTAAAAGAAGAAATGTCAAAGTAATTGTTATTTCCTCCCGTGATTCTCATTAGCCAAAAATCATTACCTCACTATATAACTATTCTGGACTTAAATACTCACATAATAACCTATTTTTCATTTTGATTTAATGTCCAGTCACAAGATTGTTATATTTCTGAGGGTAATTTTTACTTCTTCAGCCCTGTGTATTAAGTCATCTTAGTAAAACTAAGTCTATAGATAAAATGGAGTTTGGATGAATGAAACAACTTATGTCATAGTTGGTTCTTTAGTACTGTTATATTTAGAAATTGTTCTTGTTCAGAATATAAATAAGAAATAGCCCTATAAGGACATACTTACCAGCAATGTGGGGAAGCAAACTGTTTCTAAGAATGGAACACAAACAGAGAAGTTTCTGTCATTAGTATTTAGCATTCTGTTTTGTTTGCTATTTGTTTTGGGACTGTTTTTACTAATTTTTCTTGTTTTCTTATCTTTGTTTTTTATTGCACTTACAGTTAAGATTCTAAAATACTAAATAAAACAAAGCTTCAATGAGAGTATGTACTGAAAGTGATACCAAACCCTCATTAACCAACATTAATGCATTCCAATGAGAGGAGATCTAACAAAAAAATTATTTTACATATTGTATCAAAGTTCATAATGGAGATTGGCCTAAAATTCTCTTTCTTTGTTGGATCTTTGTAAGACTTAGGTATCAAAATGACTGTGGCTTCATAGAACAAATTTGGTAATGTTCCTTCTGTTTACATTTTGTGGAATAGTTTGAAGAAGTTAGCTCTTCTTTGACAATTTTGCGCTGTCATGAGTAGCAAGTTGTTCAGTTTCCATATGTGGGTAGGATTTTTCTTATTTCTGTTGTTGTTGAGGTCCAGCTTTAGTCTCTGCTTGTCAGATAGGACAAAAGGGATTATTTCAATCTTCTTCTTTTTTTTTTTTTTCAATGCAGTTTATTCAGGAACCTTGAACAATCATCTGACCCTGGGGAAAGCCAGCCCACAGCTTAAATAGCCTCTGGGTAGCCAACCCAGGCGTGCCACGTGGGCAATGCAGATAGATCCACATACATGGAAGCAAGCCAGATCCTCAACCTTAGCCAAATGTGGAATTGTTCGTGACAGAGAGCACTCACCATCAGGAAGGTGGAAGGCGGAAACCAGCTCCATCTTTAAGGCACAGCATTCCGCAGCTCTCTACAGTTCCCCCTTTTTGTTTTAGATGCATCAGGCAAGAGTAGAGGTCTGATCTCTGATACTAGAAATAAATTGGGACTTTGTACCGATGTTCATTTAGGTGTCATCCACCCAAAGAGCATCAGACTCGTCCGATACCCTTTTCTCAGAGGCGGGACCTGGGGTATCAGCCCGCATGCAATCAGACATGCTCTTCTCTGGGTCCAAAGCAGCTGACCCTGAGTGCAGTGCTTAGCCTCGCATCCTGAGCGTATCATTTTAGCTTTTTATGGTATCCAACCATGCTTGGGGAGAATGTCCTGCTTCAATGGCTGTAAAGGCCTGAATGATCATGGCTGCATCACACTGTTGTGAGACTCTAATCTTGCATATATACCACAAGCAAACCAAGGAGACCAACACCAGAAGGCCTGCTAATGCTCCAATGCCCACCCATTCCTTCAGATGATTCATGGCTGCAGCAATCCATGATGGTAATCCTGTGGCTAGTCCTGCAACCACTCTGGTAGAATTTACTGTGACAATGGCCACTCTCAGCTGCTCCATCGTAGTATCGAATTCTCCAGTCCAATTACCTAAAATATAGCTCGACAATTGTTTAGACAGATTTGCAGCACAGGAAAAATTCTCATGTTATATGCTAGTGACTCAAAGTCCAGCATATTTTCATTGACAGCCAAGTTGAGCGATTTGCCATAGGGTATCAATTTGCTCCTGCACGAGGTCAATCCACTGATTGACCACCATCAAGCTTCCTTTTAGTTGAGCATTAATTCCTTTATGTACAACTAAGGCATGAGCTACATTGGCTAAATGATTTTTCAGGGTCTGAGCAGTCTGCCCAGTATGACTCATGGCTAATGCCCCGGTGGTAGCTCCAACAGCCGCCAATGAGATGGTAGTAACAATGGTGGCTGTAGGACAAACCCACTAAAACCTGTGCGTCTAAAGAAACTAAGCAAGAGAGAGGACCCTAACTAAAATGTCCAATCCACATCCGGAAAGGCAAAGAGGATGGACATCAGAAGAAGAAGAAAACAGGAAACAACCTAGGAACCTACCACAGAGGGCCTCTGAAAGCCTCTGCCCTTCAGACTATCAAAGCAGATGCTGAGCCTGATGGGCAACTGTTGGGCAGGTGAACGGAATTTTAGGTAAGAACTGGGAAATAGTAAGAGCTGGAGAGAACAGGGTCTCCACAAGGAGAGCAACAGAACACAAAATTTGAACACAGGGAACTTCCCAGAGACTCATACTCCAACCAAGGACTATTCATGGAGATAACCCAGAACCCCTGCACAGATGTAGCCCAGGGCAGTTCAGAGTCCAATTGGGTTACATAGTAATGTGAAGAGGGACTGCCTCTGACATAATCTGATTGGCCTGCTCTTTGATCACCTCCCTCTGGGGGGGGGAGGGGGGAGCAGCCTTACCAGGCCATAGTAGAGGACAATGCAGCCACTTTTGATGTGAACTGACAGACTAAGATCAGAAAGGAGAGGAGAACCTCCCCTATCAGTGGACTTGGGGAGTGGCATGCAAGCAGAGGGAGGAGGGAGGGTGGGACTGGGAGGGGAGGAGGGAGGGGCTTATGGGGGGATGCAGAATGAATAAAGTGTAATTGATGAAAAATTTTTAAAAAAAGAGAAAAAAATAATTTAAGAACCTTAAATGACTTTCAAAAGTGGAGGAAAACATGGAGTTAGTCAAATGGCATGGAGCACGTCTCACCCCTGGGTGCAATGGTCTCCTGAACCTACTCAGACCTCGGACACCACCACTGCTAGTTCTAGAACTGACGCAGGATGTTTCAACGAGGGTGTTAAGGCTTCTCATAATATTTCCTATAAGCCCACACCTGTTTGTTAATATCCCCCATTTTTATTCATTATTAGCCAGATAGAGCCAAGTAATTGTGGTAATGATACTTGCTTTTTTGCCCAATGCTGGAATGCTAGTAAATTTAGGTATGCCCTGGTTACTCGCATGCCTCACTGGGTGCCTGTGCCCGTTGATGCCCCTCATGCTATGACTCTCTTCAGACAGAAAAGGGATCTTGGAACTACAGCCACCATTGTTACTATTTCAATCTTCTTATATCTGTTGAGGCTTTCTTTGTGACCAACAATATGGTCCATTTTGGAGAAGGTTCCATGAGGTGCTGAGAAGAAGGTATATTCTTTTGGATTTGGGTGAAAGGTTCTATAGACATCTCTTAGGTCCGTTTGATTCATGACATCTGTTAGAGTCATTTTTTCTTTGTTAAGTTCCTGTTTTGTTGACCTGTCCTTTGTTGAGAGTGGGGTGTTGATGTCTCCCACTATTAATGTTTGGGGATCTATATGTGGTTTAAGTTTTATTAATGTTTATTTTACAAATGTGTGTTCTCTAGTATCTGTGGTATAGATGTTGAGAATTGTGATGTCTTCTTGGTGGAATTTTCCTTTAATGAGTATGAAGTGACCTTTCCCATCTCTTTTAATCAATTTTAGTTAAACATCTATTTTATTAGATATTAGAATGGCTACTCCTGCTTGCTTCTTAGGTCCATTTGTTTGGAAAACCATCTTCCACCCTTTTACTCTCAGGTAATATTTATCTTTGTGACTTAGGTGTGTTTCTTGTATGCAATAGATTGTTGGGTCGTTTACACATCCATTCTGTTAGTCTGTGTCTTTTTATTGGAGAGTTGAGTCCATTAATGTTAAGAGAGATTAATGACCAGTGGCTGTTAGATCCTTTGATTTTGATGTTGGTTGTGGTAGTGTGTTTATTTACTCTGCTACTTTTAGTTTTTCTGCATTGAGGTTATTTCCTGAAAGTAGTTAATTTTCATGGGTTGTATTGTTTCCTTCTAGTATCTTCTGTAATGCTGGACTTTTGAGTAGGTATATTTGAAATTTATTTTTGTTGTTGAATATCTTTTTTACTCCATCTGTGATTACTGAGAGTTTTGCTGGGTATAGTAGCCTGGGCTGATCTCTGTATTCTCTTAGGTTCTACATCATATCTGTCCAGGACCTTATGAATTTCATAGTTTCTTTTGAGAAGTCAGGTGTGATTCTCAGGGGTTTGTCATTATATGTTACTTGGCCTTTTTCCCTTGCAGCTTTGAGTAGTCTTTTCTTTTTTTTTTTTTTCTGTATACTTAATCTTTTGATTATTATGTGGCAGGAGAATTTTCTTTTCTGGTCTAATTTATTAGGTTTTCTATAGTTCTCTTGTATGCTTATAGGTCTCTCCTTTATATTGAAAAAAGTTTCTTCTATGATTTTGTTTAAATTATTTTCTGGGCCTTGTAAATGGGAATCTTTTTTTTCTTCTATTCCTATTATTTTTATGTTTTGTCTTTTCATGTTGTTTTGGATTTCTTGGATGGTTTTGTTATACCAGAATCATGGGACACTCAGAGAGCACCAGGAGACATCTCGATGCAAGAGCAAGAGAGCTTTATTACAAGAGTGATCGAACTCAGGACCCAAGTCTCACTGACACAGCAGTAGAGAAGTGGGACCACGAGCTCTGAGTGGACAGGGTTTTTAAACGGAAAGTCTGTGAGCAGGAGGTTTCCATGACAGCAAGCAGGGGGCACATGTTTCTATGACAGCAAGTGGGGGGGGCACATGCCTTGATGTTACAAGATTAGGTAAAAGTTAGAGGGCAAGGTGACCTTCTCTGAGGCACAATTGTCTAAGACAAATGATCACAATTGCTATTCTTCTAAACTATATCTGAAACATTGGGGATAATTTTCCCAGCTGATTCCCAACTGATTCTCATTGATTATTGCCAGGGAGATTGTTTCTATTTTCTGTGAAGTATTTATTCTGTGTTATTTCCTGGAGGCTGTTGCTAGGAGATTTAACTTTGTTGTCTGCCAAGTGTACATTCTGTGATATTTCCTGGTACCTGTGTTCAGCTCCCAGTCAAGGTGGCTCTTTATTTCAAAATGGAGTTATACCCAGGCTAATTTAAACTATTAAGTTTCTGTAAGGAATTTTTTAGATTTAACATTTTCTTTGATAGATACATCATTTTCTTCCATTGTATCTTCCACACCTGACATTCTTTCTTCTATCTCTTGTAGTTTATTGGTTATGCTTACCTCTGTAGTTCCTGGTTTCTGCCCTAAATTCTTCCTTTTCATGATTTCTTCAGTTTGTGTTTTCTTTAATTTTTCTGATTCTATTTTCAGATCTTGAACTGTTTTGTTAATTTTCTTCACCTGTCTGACTGTATTTTCCAATTTTTCCTTCAATTCGTTCACCTGTTTGTTTGAACATTCCTCTGTTTCTTTTATTTCCTTCAGTGATTTAATTATGTTGTCTCTGAAAGCTACAAACTGTTTGGCTGCATCTTCCTGTATTTCTTTATGGATGGCCATAATCTGTTTGTCTTCATCTTCTTCTAAATTTTTAAGGATGGTCCTAATCTGTTTGACTTTATCTTCCTCTATTTCTTTATGGATGGCCATAATACATTTGACTTTATCTTCTTCTAGTTCTTTACACATTTTATTTGTTTACTCCATTATCCTCTTCAGTAGCATAGATGTAAGGTAATCTTGAATTTCATTTATGATAGGGTGTCCAGGGCTACTTGCTCTTGTATAACTGAGTTCTGGAGATGCCATATTGCTTTGGCTTTTGTTGATTGTGCTTTTATGCTGGCGTGTCCCATCTGATTGTCTCAGGTATTGGCTGTTAGTTTCTGTTGCCTCCTGGAATCCTGGGTTGGGGAGAATCCCCTTGGCAGGAAGATGGTTGTTCCTGAAGGAGGCCTCCTCAGTTTTTTGGGTATGGTCACCAAATGGACGGTGCTTCTTAGGAATTGCCACAGCTTACCTCAGAGGTATGGCCCTGTGTGGTAACTATGGTCATGGGCAGTTAGGGGCACTCTCCTCTCACCAGGAGATGTCCTGGAATCAGCTGCCCTGCCTTTGGGTTTCTTGCTCTGAATGTAGTGACTTTTCTCCCTTGCCAGGGTAAGCTCCTCTGTGATCCATATATATATATATATATATATATATATATATATATATATATATATATATAATAGCACACCACTCATCTTCAAGCCTTATTGATTGAGCAAAATATAAGAAAGCACTTTCCATGTGGCAGAAGCTCAGTAATACATTTTATAAACTGTCATCAGACATTCTCCACAAATGACAGATCTATCAAACACAATGATGCTGTTTAAGCTAACCTATCACTAAACAGAGGCTTTGTACTCAAATTAACATTAAATTACTCAGTTCAATATAATTAGCCTAGAAGAGCCAAATACTTTACTTTTGAACTCAGAATTCTCCTAAAATAGTGTTTCCACAGAGCACCACACTTTAGCATTTGAAGGTAAAATTCTGTTCACTCTAAAGTGTAACTGTTGGTGTGCTTTCTTGATGGGTTATTTTGAGGATAAATGCAACAGTCTGCATAAAACCCTGGGAACCATACATGGGGCAAGCATGACTCGTGTTAGCTGTAACCTGCCATGTTGTTTAAAATTCTACTACATAAAATACAATTTTCCCTATAAGAAGAATGTAATCTCAGTAAAATAAAATCTTGTTAAGAAGTAGTTACCAATGATACAGTGATACATACATGTCCAGGAATTGTTTGGTGGATTATTTTACTAACTCATCCAGAAACACGGACTATGAGCTTCAATATAAAAGTAAAAACTTACATTTAAGACACACTAAAGAAGTCTGTTTGATAGACATTGATGAGTGAATGGAGGTAAAGGGTAGGAATGAAAGAAGGTATGACATTAATGTAAGTGAATTCTAGAAAAGGATGCTTTGAACTTGTCTAAGACATGGGACATTTAAAGGGGTACGCAAATGGTTGGCAGTGATAACCGATAGACAAGAGGATTTCTCTGTCCCTGGTCTCAACCCTGCCTTACTCATCTCTTTACTCACAGGCCCCTGTGCTAGAAGCACTAGATAAAATATTTACTCCATTTGACAGTTCTATTTCTGAATGGTCAGAAAGCCCAGGGCAAAAGAGTTGTAATAAGTTTTGAAAATGTCTATTTTTTTTTCTATTCAAATTCATCAAAGACAGGAAATATTCATAGATGTTTACCACCTCGGCAACTAGGAAAACAAAGTGTTACAAAGTGTAGAATTGATACAAAGGCCTATGTTTGTTTGTTTGTTGTTTGTTTGTTTGTTTTCTCATAGCCCTTGAAAGGGTCTTTGTAAAATAATTTAATGCCATTTCCATTTCCAGTTCTTAATATCAAAAACTTAGCTGCTCATTCATTTGCCATTTAAAATAAACTGAAATAGCTAATAATTTAAAACTCTTGTAAATGCAATTTTAAGTACTGTCAAGTCCTTCTGCTGTTGGATAGAGAGTTTTATACAGTTCAGAATACATCTATGTAATCCAATTTCTGCCTAGTCTGTGATCAGACTCTGTAGTTTCTTTTCCACATTAGCCAGCCGCTTTTATATGCCCTTCAGTCAGATTTACTTGATCTCTTTATTTTAAGCTTCTGAAGACAGACACAGACATCCAACTTGTCTTCCCTCAGGCTGTCAATTGTCACTAAAATATAAGAACTTTTAGCAATCAATATCAAAATTCAAATACAGAAAATCCCCATAAGCTACTTCCCACCTTAAAAAAAATCCTGAACCTTTACAAAATAATCATGCTCCCTGCAGAAATTTTGGGTCAGTATAATAAATAGGATTCAGAAGAAAATAATTGAACTCAAAAAAATTCTTAAATAAAATCTCCTCACACAAGCAGACAAATCCAGTAACTATGACTTGGCTTTGTGCATTTTACTGAGATAATAAGAGGAACCACGTCCTACTCTATATTTCAGAATCAATATTTAATTTTTCTAGAGTAAGCATATTAATAAGATTACAAAGAAAGTCTGATTAAGCTTACCTCCTCCTTATAATTCGTCATGGTCTTTGAATTATGTCTATTTCCAAATATTAATAAATATATGTGTAAAGCCAATTTTAATCAATACTATAAGTTGTGTTCTCTCACTACCTGAGATACCCATCTTTCTAGGATTATTGAGTTGTTAGAATTTATGGCAGTTGTGTGCCACTTAGCTGTCATATAACTTTCCAATTGCTTTAAGCTTTCAGGTTGAGGTAAGAAGGAAGTTTTCACATTTGCTCCTCTCTGCCATCACCAGTGACATCTGACACCCGACATTTATGACTTTCTGTGAACAGGAAGCGCAAACACCACAAGGCATTGCACTACCTCCCAAGACTTGTGGGTTTCTGAGAAGCTAAGGCTATTTTGAAGCACAGTGCCTATGGGGCTCCATCAAGTAACAACAACCTAACTCTTAAACTGAGCATTCTTGCCATCTTCTTTCTTACAGTTACTAGACCTCTACCAAACGGCATAATGTCATTTTTGTGAAGTCTTATTGAAGAGTCCTTTTTTACCCAGGTATTTGCAGCTCCTTGTAGCTCTTTCATTCTCTTTCTTCACACCTTCAGCCAACTTGGCCTCTCTCGTCAGTCCATACTAGATGGCATTGGCCAAGCTTGAATTCAGCAAGCTATTAAAAAATGCAACATTCCCCATAACATAACATTGTTCCCCTGGAACAATTCCCCATAATGTGCTTACACATTTGAAAAAAAAAAAATGCATTTCAGGCTGTTCCAAATCCCGCCCTGCAAATCCACCAATTTACTATTCAATATAACGAACACTCTTCATTCTTTATAGTTAATAGTTCCTCCTTTGTTTACCTGGAGGAATGCTACTTTGAAAGATTCCCCACTGAAGCTATACTTTCATCCTCATCCTGCTAGAAGAATGCATAACATGTTCATGTACTATACACTTCATAATGCTTAAAGACAGGATTCTGGATACTTTCATATAGGTGAAAATAATGGTAAGTGGGTAAAAATGTGAGCATACAGATATGTACACCTGGGTACTAATATCAATTAATGCTTGTGCACCAAAGAAGCTGCTGTGATAAAGACAAAGAAAAAACAAACAAACAAAACTCCCAAACATTCAATGATCTTTCACTTGACCCTACAGCCCTAACTTAGAGCGGAGTGAAGACATGTTTCTGCCTCCTTTATTTTGGGACAGGTTACTGTTTGATTCTACATCAATTAAATAAGAGGGTTTTATTTTGATTTTTGTTTGTTTGTTTGTTTGTTTGTTTGTTTGTTTCTACTTAAACTGCTTCATCCCCATTTGAGGCTGAAGATTAAGGCATTGTACAAAATTTGCTGTTACCTTAGATTTTAGGAAGGAAAGTTTAGTAGTTGGCCTCATTACTCAATTATTGTTCTAAATGTTTGCTAACTGACTTTCTTTTGTTCTGTCTGCATCCTAAGCAACTGAGGGAACTGGAAGAGTGCCTGCTGCCTGCTCTGTTGGTAAAAATTAGGGTGGGTAAGAAGGTAGGAGAGAACTGAGAGAAGTTGGGGGAGGGGAGAGATTATGATCAAAATATAGACAGAACCAAAATATCTGTACACAGGAGTCTTTTCTGCAACTGATACTCCAATTAAGGACCATTCATGGAGGTAACTTAGAACCGCTGCTCAGATGTAACCCATGACAGCTCAGCATCCAAGAGAGCTCCCTAGTAAGGAGAGGGTCTCCTAGTAAGGAGATCAGGGATTGTCTCTGAAATGAACTCAGTGGCTGGCTCTTTGACCACCGCCCCCTCTGAGGGGGGAGCAGCCTTGCCAGGCCACAGAGGAGGACAATGCAGCCAATTCTGATGAGACCTGATAAGCTATGGTCAGATGGGAGGGGAGGAAGACCTCCCCTATCAGTGGACTTGGAGAGGAGAATTGGAGGAGATGAGGGAGGAAGGGTGGGAGGGAATGAAGGAGGGAGCTACTGCTGGGATACAAAGTGAATAAACTGTAATTAATATAAAAAATAAAAATTTCATTAAAAAATTCAATAGTTTAAAAAATGAAACATGTTTTATGGTCAAATTAAAATAACCAAGGACACTTCAAAATCTCCAGTCCTGAGAGCAAGTGACAGGTGCCCAGGAAGGATGGTGCAATGAAACTCTATTAAAACTCAGTGTAGTATAGTGATACATACCTTTAATTCTAGCATTCCGGAGGCAGATGCAGGTGGATCTTTGGAAATTGAGGACAGCCTGGTCTTCAGAGAGTTCCAGGAGAGCCAAGACTAAACAGAGAAACCATGCCTCAAAAAAATAAAGCCGAGAGAAAGAGAGAGAGAGAGAGAGAGAGAGAGAGAGAGAGAGAGAGAGAGAGAGAGAGAGAGACCCAAAGCTCATTCCATTGACCACATTTTCAGAACCTGCTTTTAGCAGTTACTCTTCTCTCTTTCCTTGGCATCCTGGGGGAAAATAAGGCTAAAACAAGCATGCTGGAACTTCCACAGTAGAGGAATCTGCTCTGAAACTTTGTTTCAAAAGCACTCTAGGGCAAGTCAAGCATATGTTTTTGTCAATTGAAATAATGTATCAATAAACATATTTTATATTAAAAAGTAATATACAATGTTACAGAATTAGTCCACACCCCAATCTGTGGAAATCCTATTCTGACCTTAAAGCAGTCCCGGTTCAGACTGCCTTAAAGACTGCAGACGTTAGTAAACAGTAAGAAAACTGCAAAGCTGCTGCCTGCTAAGTGGCAATTTACCGTAACAAGCATCAGCCTTCCCTGGCTCCACAGAAACAGAACATTTTTCTGAGCGGCATGTGACTTTAGGAAGGCTGTCAACTTGATTACTGGAAAGTGTCCCCTGAACTGAAAATAACATCAAAGCAAAAATTCTGCCTGTGCAGCTGAAATGGCTGAACGTTTCCTTCCCAGAAGCTGATGCCAGGCAAACCTTCATCCCACCAGACAGACAGCCTGCTGGGGGAAGCAGGAGACTGCTGCTGAAAGGACACTCAGGATGAAAGATAAAATGATTTGGTAGTGTGGAGGAAATTCAATCACAGCCACATTCCTGGAATAGGTCTTTCCTTTCTTTCTCTTTCTTTCTTTCTTTCTTTCTTTCTTTCTTTCTTTCTTTCTTTCTTTCTTTCTTCTTCAGTCTAGAGAAATATGAACAGGGAAACACTTATTTGGACATATGTGAATTTCAAATGGGGAAAAATGATGAGGACGTATAGCCACTAAGCACATCTTTATGGAAATCTTGTATACCTCTTATGGAGTCCCGAATCCTGCCAGTTCGGGGTGATTACATCAATATTTATAGCACATCACACCAGGGTGCCCATGTTCCCCAGCAGGAGCGATTAATGTGTGTTATCAACTCCTATGACAAGGCACATTTTTTTTTCTGTCAACGAACAAAGCACATTTGTACTCTGTCAGCTACATATCCAAGTCTTTTATTTTGTGCAAAAAAAAAAAAAAAAAATCCCCATAGCTGAAGCTGAAAGATAAACATTGAAATGCAGTCAATTCTCTAAATAGATTTATTCAACTGGCAACTGGCTATATTTGTGGCCTGTATCAAACAAGAGACAGCACTAGAGGAAGAAACTGGCTGCCTGGGGTTGTCAGGCAAGTTTCACAAAAAGTACATACAGGCAAGACTATCTGACGATAACTACCAAATAACTAATAATAGAATAGCTAATAAGAATGACAGAAGCAGCCAAGGAAAGGTTATTCCTAATTTGATGTTTATTTCAATATTACTGTTGTTGCAGCTGTGGCTGTTGTTTTAAGGCTTTGCCTTGGTGAGTGGTGTCTTAGTTAGGATTACTATTGCTGAGATGAAACACCGTGACCAAAAGCAAGTTGGGAATGAAAGAGTTTATTTGGCTTATACTGCTACATCATAGTTGATCATCAAAGGAAGTCAGTGTTATGATATATAGCGATGCAGTGAGACAGTACCATGGTGGACTCATACCAAGGTGTGCCCCCTGAGAAATTACATCATGCAATAGATCTAGTATAAGGAAGTTTATTGGAGGAAGGGAGAAGAGGGCCTGGAGAAAGGGCAGAAACTGTGGGTAAGGCCTGAGGGCAGAGAGAGGGGGCTGGAACAGAATGAGAGCTGGGGTGGCAGGGGTCCATTTATCTGGCAGGCAGTGATATAACAGGTTTTTAGGTCACTGAGGGAAGGCTAGCCAAATGGCCTGTATGCTAACCGTAAAGACAAGAACTCAAGCAGGGCAGGAAGCAGGAGATAGGAACTGATGCAGAAGCCATGGAGGTGTGCTGCCCACTGGCTTGTTCTTCACGCTTTCTTATATAATCTAGGACCACCAGCTGGGGATGGGCCCACCCATAGTGGGCTGAACCCTCCTCCATCAAGAACTAACTAAGAAAGTGCCCACAGGTTTGTCTATAGCTGGATCTTATGAAGATTACTTTAATTGAAGCTCCCTCCTCTCTGACGACCCCAGTGTGCGTGTCAAGTTGACATGAAACTTGCCAGCACAGGTGGTGTTACGCTTTAGGAGTTAGAATGAGACGGTAGCGCCAAGCACACAGGGTTTCTGAATGACAGGACTGTAGTGACTGGAAAACGAGTGAGAGGCCATGCTGCAACCTCCAAAATACCAGTGTCTGTGTTTCACAGGTGAGAGGAGAGCTTGTGGGCACTAGGAATGAACAGTTTCAGACTCCACACCAGGCTTTTTCCATCTTCCCAAGGACAGCTCCCTGGTTCCAGGAGCATATGGTTCCAGACTCCGGCCACCCAACACTCCAGATTTAGGTAAACAGACCCAGCCACCCGCCCACAGATCTACCAGTCTACTCTGAGGAGATTGGAAAGACCTTGAAGAATCTCTCTCCAAATTGGTGGCAACAAGCCTGCATGGTGTCTAAGCAGCTTGAGCTCAGGGAACTGGGAGGGAGCAAGTAAATGGTGGTGATGTTGACTCAGGGAGTTCTGCTGGCAAGAGGAGGGTTCCTGGGAGCTTGAGAAGACTTGTCAATCCTCTGGATCATATTGGCTAGACACTCCCATTCAAATCCACTACCTGTGGGTCTAACTGGGACACAGCCATCTGAGAAGAATGGCAGGCTCTTCCCTCAGAGCCAGCAGCCAATTCACAACCACATCCACCATCCTGAGAAAGGCTGCTCAAGGATCATCAAGGCTCTGGCTCAGGGCTCCTCCCACTCAAGAACCCCTGAAGGGAACCACGAACAACTAGCCAATATCAGAGACAAACAGATGGTTAAAGGCCAGCATTAGAACACAATCAGCAAAAGTCAGAGCAACATGGCAACTTCTGAACCGTGCCATCCCACTGCAAGCAGCCCTGGATACCCTAACACAACTGAAACACAGAAAATGACCTTAAATCTATGCTTTTCAAGATGATTGAGGCATTTAAAGAGGAAACAACTAAATCCCTTTAGAAATACAGGAAAATACAATCAAAGAGATAGAGGCCCTTAACAAAGAAATGAATAAATCATTTTTAAAAATATAAGAAAATACAAACAGGTAAAGGAAATGATAAAATGGTTCAAGATCTGAAGATGTGTGGAAAATTATAATAATAATAAAAAATAAAAACCTAAAGAACTCCTGGAGTTGGAACACTTAGGGAAGAAAAGAGAAACTACAGAGGTAAACATCACCAACAGAATACAAGAGATGGATAAAGTTTTCACCCCCCAAAAAAAAATTACCTACTTCTTAGCACCTCACAGCAACTTTTTCAAAATTGACCATATAGTCTGTGACAAAGCAAACATCAACAAATACAAGAAATATGAAATAACCCCTTGTATCTTATCAGGCCACCATGGATTAAAGCTAGATTTTAACAACAATGGAAACAAAAGAAAATTTATAAACTCATGAAAACTGAACAACTCTACTTGATGACCACTAGGTCAGGGAAGAAATAAAGAAAGAAATTAAAGACTTTGTAGAATTAAATGAAAACAAAGGAACAACATACGCAAACTTATTTTGGACATAATGAAAGCAGTGCTAAGGAAAAAAAGTTCATAGCACTAAATACCTTCATAAAGAAATTGAAGAGTTCTCATACTAGCAAGTTTAAAGTACATCTAAAAGCTAGAGGACAAAAAGAAGCAAACACGCCCAAGAGGAGTAGGTGGCAGGAAATAATCATACTCAGGTCTAAAATCAAGAAACAAAGAGAACAATACAGAGAATCAATGAAACCAAGAGCTGGTTCTTTGAGAAAGTCAACAAAGTAGACAAACCAGTAGCTAAACTAACTAAAAGGCATAAAGACAGTATCCAAATGAACAAAATCAGAAGTGAAAATTGGAACGTAACAATAGCCATCATTGAAATCCAAAGAATCATTAGGTGTTACCCAAAATTGGAAAAAATAAGGGAAATGGACAATTTTCTTGATAGAATTCACTTAGCAAAGATAAATCAAGATAAGGTAAATAGTTTCAACAATCCTATAAACACTTAGAAAATAAAAGCAGCCATCAAAAGTCTCCCAACCAAACAATGCCCAAAGTCAGATAGTTTTAGCATAGAATTCTACCAAACTTTCAAAGAAGAGCTAATACCAAAACTCCTTAAACTATTCCACATAACACAAACAAAAGGAGCATTGCCAAACTCATTCTATGAAGCCACAGTTACCCTGATACATAAACCACAGAAAGACTCCTGTGCTCATGGATCAGTAGGATTAACATAAAAAATGGCACCAACAAAATTTTTCATAGACCTTGGAAGAACAATTAGCAACTTCATATGGAAAAACAAAAATCCAGAATATCTGAAACAATCCTTTACAATAAAAGATCTTCTGGAGGTATCTCTACCCTCAACTCAAGCTGTACTCAAGCAGTAATAAAAACTGCACTGTACTAGCATAAATACATACTTCTGGATCAATGGAATAAAATTAAAGACCCAGGAATAAACACACACAGACACACACACACACACACACACACACACCTATGGATACTTGATTTTTGACAAAGAAACTGAAAATGTACAATGGAAAAAAGATAGCATCTTCAATAAATGGTAAAGGCAGAACTAGCTGTCTACCTATAGAAAAATACAAACAGATCCATGATTTACCACCCTGCACAAAACTCAAGTCCAAGGGGATCAAATACCTCAACATAAAGGAGACACATTAAATTTGTTAGAAGAAAAAGTGGGGAAGAGCCTTGGACTCATTGGCACAGGAAACATCTTCCTGAACAGAATCAACACCAAGAGCACAGGCTCTAAAATCAACAATAAATGCGACCTCATGAAATTGGAAAGTTTCTGTAAGGCAAAGGAAACTCAATAAAACAAAATGACACTCTTCTGATTGGGAATTTAAATATCTTGACAAATTTTACATCAGAGAAAGGGATAACATCCAAAATATATAAAAAACTCAAAAAATTAAACAACAACAAACCAAATAATCCAATTAAAAAATGGGATAGAGAGCGAAACAGAATTCTCAACAGAGGAATCTGAAATGTCTGAGAAGCTCCTAAAGAAATGCTCAATGCAGGATGTTCCAACGAGGGGGTTAAGGCTTCTCATAATATTTCCTATAAGCCCACACCTGTTTGTTTATATCCCCCATTTTTATTCATTATTAGCCAGATAGAGCCAAGTAATTGTGGTAATGATACTTGCTTTTTTGCCCAATGCTGGAATGCTAGTAAATTTAGGTATGCCCTGGTTACTCACATGCCTCGCTGGGTGCCTGTGCCCATTGATGCCCCTCACACTATGACTCTCTTCAGACAGAAAAGGGATCTTGGAATTACAGCCACCATTGTTACTGCCATCTCATTGGCGGCTGTTGGAGCTACCACCAGGGCATTAGCCATGAGTCATACTGGGCAGACTGCTCAGACCCTGAATAATCATTTAGCCAATGTAGCTCATGCCTTAGTTGTACAAAAAGGAATTAATGCTCAACTAAAAGGAAGCTTGATGGTGTTCAATCAGAGGACTGACCTCGTGCAGGAGCAAATTGATACCCTATGGCAAATCGCTCAACTTGGCTGTCAATGAAAATATGCTGGACTTTGAGTCACTAGCATATAACATGAGATTTTTTCCTGTGCTGCGAATCAGTCTAAACAATTGTCGAGCTATATTTTAGGTAATTGGACTGGAGAATTCGATACTACGATGAAGCAGCTGAGAGTGGCCATTGTCACAGTAAATTCTACCAGAGTGGACGCAGGACTAGCCACAGGATTATCATCATGGATTGCTGCAGCCATGAATCATCTGAAGGAATGGGCGGGCATGGGAGCGTTAGCAGGCCTTCTGGTGTTGGTCTCCTTGGTTTGCCTGTGGTGTATATGCAAGATTAGAGTCTCACAACAGCGTAATGCAGCCATGACCATTCAGGCCTTTACAGCCATTGAAGCAGGACAGTCTCCCCAAGCATGGTTGGCTACCATAAAAAGCTAAAATGTTACGCTCAGGATGCAAGGCTAAGCACTGCACTCAGGGTCAGCTGCTTTCGACCCAGAGAAGAGCATGTCTGATTGCATGCGGGTTGATGCCCCAGGTCCCGCCTCTGAGAAAAGGGTATTGGTCGGGTCTGATGCTCTTTGGGTGGATGACACCTAAATGAACATCAGTACAAAGTCCCAATTTATTTCTAATATCAGAGATCAGACCTCTACTCTTGCCTGATGCGTCTAAAACAAAAAGGGGGAACTGTAGAGAGCTGCGGAATGCTGTGCCTTAAAGATGGAGCTGGTTTCTGCATTCCACCTTCCTGATGGTGAGTGCTCTCTGTCACAAACAATTCCACATTTGGCTAAGGCTGAGGATCTGGCTTGCTTCCATGTATGTGGACCTATCTGCATTGCCCACGTGGCATGCTGGGGTTGGCTACCCAGAGGCTATTTAAGCTGTGGGCTGGCTTTCCCCTGGGTCAGATGATTGTTCAAGGTTCTTGAATAAACTGCATTGAAAAAAAAAATTCTCAATGTCTTTTGCATTATAAAAATGCAAAACAAAACCACTCTGAGATTTAGTCTTACACCTCTCAGAATGGCTAGGATTGAAAATTCAAGTGACAGCACATGTTCTTGAGGATATAGAACAAGGAACACTTCTCCATTGCTGGTGGCAGTGGAAACTTGTACAGCGACTTTGGAAACCAATATGGTACCTTTTCAAAAAATTGGGGGTTCCATCTCAAAACAAAGCTATACCAATCCTGGGTATATACCCATAATATATTCCACCAAACAACAAGGACATTTGCTCAACTCTGTTCATAGTGGTTTTATTCATAATAGTCAGAAACTGGAAACAACCAGATATCTAACTGAAGAATGGATTAAAAATTTTAATACATCTACACAATGGAATATTACTCAGCTCTTAAAAAAAATGAAATCACGAAATTTGCAGGCAAATAGATGGAACTAGAAAGAACCACCTTGAGTGAGGTAACATAGACCCAGAAAAACACACATGGTAAGTACTAACTTATAAGAGGATATTAGCTATTTATTACAGAATAACTCTTCCACTAATCATGAACCCAAGAAATTAAGTTCATTCAGACTATAATGTTCTTATCTAAGAACTAGTATTGTTTCTATCTCTTTCATGAGCAATTATGTAAAACGCTTCTGCCTGTTAAGCGGGTCAACAGGCATACTGGAATTGAGCACAGAGTCTCACACATGCAAGGCAAGCTCTCTACCACTGAGCAGCATCCCCAGCCCTTGAACATAGTCTTTCACTTACTTCTGTTTGGGTTGAGGCCAATTACTTAGCTTTGATGCCTTCATTTTGGCACTATATCTCCTGGACTCACATGTGAGCTCTGTGAATTCTGTGTATAAATACACAGGAGTTACTTCATGCCACCGCTCTTCAAAGTATCAGGAGATGTGTGATGCAGCTTTTATACACCCCTGAAAGATGGCATTAAAGACAAAGTGGAGCAGCAAGATGTTTCTTAGGATGAGAAAGTTGTGCATCCAAAGAGGAATGGCAATAAAGAACCTGAGGGCCAGGGGAGCAGAGCCAGGGCAGCAAGGAGAGCAACAGTGTTCAGCAGAGCAGAACGGAGCAGAGGCAGCACTTTGGAAAGAGCGCTCAGAGCCGTGCTCAGTAACTTCAGGATACAGACCAGACAACATAGTGTCAACCCAACACACACCTGCCTGGGCAGTGGCTGGAAAATGGGGCTGTCAGGGAAGTAGCCTTTCCCCTGGGGTCTTACCTCTTTAGGAGCCCCAGCTTGATTGCACACAGAATATTTGACCTCCTGCTGGTAGCGTCCCGCTCATTCCCTTTCTCTTCCTACCCAGGCTTTGTCCAACATTGTAGTTGCCCTGGTATCCCAATCGAAGTGTTCAACTTTCCTTATAAACCTTCACAAATGGCTTGGCTTAGATACTCACTTGTCAAGCTTTTGGCCAGGCGTGGTGGCAGGGTGATCTAACTCAAAAGGGCAAAGTTGGATAAGTAAGCCCTGGTAGAGGTGGAATAATGCTATAGAAAGTAGAATTCTGGAAAGAGAATTACGTTATAGCTGCAAATAGGCTCACCCTTCATGCTTTCCAAATGAAATTAAGATTATCAAAGGCAAATCTTAACTATGCCATCAGTTGTTATAGTTTGAGCATAAATATTTATAAACAAATATCTACAAAGTTTCTTTCAATTCCCCCCAAATGAGGATTATATATATGAACACAGTAAATAAAATTCATAAATGTACAGCAAGTTATATGCCATGCCAACTTTTCATTGAACTAGAAGCCATCCTTTCAATCATACCAAATATAGTGATTGATTAGATCTGTGAGTGAAACATTGAAGAGACTAACAGGATAATGTGGCCAAGCAAAGCCAGGTTGAGAATCAGTGCACTTATTATTCCATTTATAAAGTCAAAGATAAATTTAAAAATAAAGTATTGCCTAACTACCTGTAGAGTTTGAGATAAGTTCTTTAAAGAATAGATTTTCTGGGCAACTGCCTTTGCAGATGCAGGCTAAGCTGAAGGGGCAGTCTGTGTAGGACAGTCTTTAGATTTTTACAGTGATGAGAGCTGGGTCAAATAGCACGGACTTTACATGAATCTTGTGAATCTACTCATGTTATGCTCTGTCAGGTTCATTAGATTTACCAGTGTTTCCCATTTATGTTAGATGGCATTTGATTAATCTCTGAATTTCTTTCTTACATTGTAATAAAGTTTGATAAAAATGCAGCAAGTTTGCCTTTCATATATTAAGAGTACAAACCAAGATTACTACTCTTGGAAACGTAGCCATCTTTGTCTTTTGAAAAGGTCTTTTGGGAAAGGCTCAGGAAAGTTTCAACTAATAGCATTTTCTCTTAAGTTTCTCCTTATGACCCAGACCAGCAGGTTGATCTTCAGTGACAGGTCTTGAGAGAGAGGACCAGGAGATCAGAAGAGAAGGAGATAGGGCAGTTTGAATTTGAAGTTCTTTCAAAAGCTATGTATTGTGCCAAAAATAATGCAGCATATTACATACTATGTGAAAGAATGAAATGGGAAGAAGAAGAAAATTTACCAAGCACTGAGCACAGAGAATATCGCAATGGCATTACAATAGTTTTGGCATCACACTGACAACTCCAGTCTCTGCAGGAGGAACAGCCAAGTTCTCAGGAACTGAAACCTAATTCCTTTGAGGCTCTGGCCCCAGCCTCAGACTGGCCTTGCCAAGTCTACTCCTGGGCAACCACATAGAACTTTGTTCTTTTGGTTCTTGCATCAGGGCCTCTGAGAAAGCCTTGACTGGTCCAGCTCTCAAAGTCTTTGTAAATCCTGAATGACCTAAATATCAGACATCTTACAGGAGACAGATATCGTTAAGAGGTAATCTTAAAGAAATTTCCACTGGAGACTGTAGGGGAGAAACTTAAAGAAAACAATAGGTTCCTTCATAATTCAAAATGACCTTTCCTCAGAGATTCATTGCCACTGGATATTGGCACCAGAAAGCTCTGGAAAAGGCTGACCACTAGGTAATGTTCTTATATTCTCATGAAGAAAGGAGCCAGAAGAAATCACTGGTCCTGTTTTTTTCTATTTAATAGAAACTATCATCCCTTTCATATTGCAGGATTTCCCAAACACAAACATTGGTATCAGCTCCAGCTTTCAGAATGCCATTTCTATTCTACTATCCATAAGTTAGAGTCCTTGACTTTCTCTTACTTATCTAATATCTGTCTTTATTGTATGCTTTTCATTTGTATCAGAATATGTCTTAAGCAAAAGCAGATGATTGTCAACCAAGAACTATTTTTAGTTTATCTTTGTCCTGTGCCTACAAAATAAAATGGCTTGCCATTATATTACCACTAGGTGGAGGCACAAATTTTGAAGTGCTGAATAAAGGTCCCTGGTTTGAACTTCCTGAAAGGTGAGAGTTCAAAATCATACGTACATTTTTTGTGTGTGTTCTTAAATGTTCATAAATTCTACTGCCAGGAAGATGGTAAGTGAATGTACCATTTTATCTCATTAAAGTATACAAATAATGACAAATCTAAAATCCATATTTTTATTAATTCTAAATATATGTATACATAGAAATATTGTTAGCAATGAGGCAAATGCTCATATGGCCTAGCTATAGTCAATTACAGCTTATATTATACTTTGTTATTTGAAATGCCTTCCACAACCAATAAAATAAAATAACAGTTGAAATTCAGAACAAAAGAAATGCTTCCTTGCAGAAGCGCCTTTTCTGCTCATGTCTGTATTTTCATTCAGGGCTCTAATATGTACTCACCCTCCCCTCACACCATACGAAAATCTTAAGCTCCACTTGATAGCTTTAGATAGTGAAATTTATGACTATCACATAGGGGAAATTGTTATGTCTTTTAAATGTTATTTACCAGCAATGTGTGGGGGTGCACATACACACACACACACACACGCACACACACACCTGTGTTCAGATGCATACATGTACATGATGTTGGGGGAAGGGGCATTTGCATGGATGGCCTCGCATGGGTGTGGAGGTCACAGAACAACTTAAGGAATCAATTCTCTCAATCCCACTTTGAGCTCTAGGCATGAGATTCATGTCACCAAACTTGCACAACAAACAGTTTTGCCCACTGCTAAAGTCATACCTATAACACAGGAATTCCAAATCTTAATATATTAGTAGAAAGAAAATAGATGTTTTTTCCTTCAAACCTAAAACCACACAAAGAAAGACCAGCTCATATTGAAATATAGAAGTGTTGTGATTGATTTTCTTTTTTTTTTTTCCACAAAAAAACTTGGACCAAGGCAGAAAGATTGTCACTGGATGTTACAGTTTTGAGAAGGGCAGTTTAAGTGTGTGATTACTTAGCATGGAGTGGCAACAGGCTAGAAAAAAATGGACTGATTTCAGTCCATTAAGTAGGGAAACAAACAAACAAAAAAATACATGACATTTTACTCCATGAAAGAGAAAAATATCTGAAATGGAATGGGGCCCGAGTAGATGAAATGGAAAATGTAAATAGAAGAAAGATTGATTTCACTATGCTCTGTATTTCCTTATCTACACAAGCCTTTCTGAGCCCCCGTCCTCAGGCTGGGAATAAATTGAAGGCCATATTATATGCGCTTGGAAAGGAAACACAGATAATTAATGAACAGATTCCTTAATAACTATTCTATCACTAAGTACTTGGGGCAAATATGTTTTGCTGTTGTTGATTGAATTTTTTTCTATAGTTCAGTAAATTTATTTAAAAAAATCATTACTATATTTACAGTAAGATTATCTTGAGGCAAATGAAAACTTATTAAACTTATGTGGTAAATCTTAAACTTACCACTTACAATTTTCTGGTGCTGTGATTCTCAAAAGAGTAAGAATTTATTTAAGTAAATATTTGTTGATATCTGGTTGGTATCCTGTGGCTGCAAGAAAAGGGGAGTAGAAGGCACTAAAAGACTTTGTCTACTTTTTACTAAATATTAACTGCAAATCATTGAGTTTACTCCAATTCTAGTCTATAGAGATCATGTGATTGTACCTGCTTATTTCACTCTGTAATTGATTTATTATTGACATTTTCTTTAATGATAGGTTTCTATACCTGCTAATACAGCATATGTCTTGTAAAGTTGTGAACAGTAAATTAATTACTATTTACCTGGGTTTTTCAGATCTGTATGAGCTTTGGTCCACTTGGAAATATTACTGGGCATGTTTTGTAAAAGCATTGATATTTTTCTAAGATAACTGTTTTATATCCTAACGTTTAAACAAAAGTCATTGAACAATTACAAAGGACAAATGTTGAACATGAAGTCTTAAGAGTGCCCAAAGAAATATAAACTCATGTGAGAAGTACCCAAACATTATGGATAAAACTCCTTCTAAGATAGATGTCTATAGTGATGGCATTATGAACGGGTCACATAAGGAACCAGCTTAGGTGAGAATAAACACTTTAAGGCATCTCTGGGAAATGTGCATTTAAAGTTTGATTTTTAAAAGGATTTGTTAGGTCAAAAATTGGAGAAAGTTGGAGCAGAGAACAAAATATCCAAAGCAAAAAGGTGGTTGTTATATTTGATAACCTCATCTTTGTTACCCAATGAAATGATACCCCCTTCAGACTCTGACATGTTATACTTGGTGGCTGGCCCAGCTGTACTCAAGGTAAAAATACTGATATAGTAATCACATTAGTGTAGGCCAAGGACACTTCAACAACAAACCTGCATGAAGGTTTTAGAAGAACATGAAGAATTTTTCAGTTAACCTGGAGTTGTCATCAGAAAGGATGCATTACCACCTTTAGGCCCCCAGAAAGAACAAGCAAATGATACTGTAGAGCTTGGCAAGCATTTTATACAGAAATGGCCTTTTTGAACGAAGGAATGGCATTTTGTCTGAAGACACAGCTAGCAAGTACTCTCTCTCCCTTTCCCCTCTAATATGCTGAGGAGCCTACTGACTAGACCCCAACTAGAAACTCAAGGTCAGAGATTCCTGTTGATATAGCCACACAGTTAGGTTCCTTTTACAGAGTATAAGACATACAGAAAAGATGGTGAGTAGACTATGGAGGAACAAATAGAAAAAGCCGCCCACAGTGCAGGCGATTTCCACAGCACCAAAGCAAATGGAGAACTATATCCCCAACACTGATAAAACTAGCCCTTCTCCATCCTCAGAGCCATTCTTTTATTTTAATTTTATTCTCTCTCTCTCTTTCTCTTTCTCTCTCTCTCTCTCTCTCTCTTCCTATGTGCATGCATGAGAGAGAGAGAGAAGGTGTGTGTGTGTGTGTGTGTGTGTGTGTGTGTGTGTGTGTGTGTTTCAGGTGCCTGTGAAGGTCAGAAGGGGTGTCATAAACCCTAGAGCAGGAATCAGGAGAATTGTGAGCTGCCTCACTTATGTGCTGGAAACTTTACAAGAGCAGTATTTGCTCTTAACTACTGGAGAATCCTCTCTCCAGTCCTGTAATACCCATTTAAAAAATGGATTCCTCTTAGCCATTATTTGTCGGCCTACTGGAACAAATTTGCTTTTTATTTTCACAATATTATCTATATTTGCTTTCGATAGCATAGCCTCGGGAAAGTGAGATCTTGTATAGCTCTAGTGATCTTCAGAAGTCTTCACACTCTGGTTGTTTTTTTATTCTAAATCTATGTTCATAATATTATCATAAATATTTTCATACAGGACAACAGTCTCAGGCTACAAGCACATGAGATTTGCTGGAGACATATTCTAACATTCCTGACCAGGCAATTCTATTTCTGAGCGTGGGGAGAAGAATCCTAGGATCTCTGTCTTAAATAAGAATACTACTATGAATATTTGCTCCATAAACAGATAATGAATGTGTGGATGGTTATCCTTCGTGATTCTTGGTGAGTTTTATGCATTATTCTGAAGCAAAGACCACAACACATTGAGAAAATATAAAATAATTGATACAATAAGAATAGCATATTACTGAATTAATGCTATTCCGAAATTAAGACTCATCCCAGCAGTATATAAAAACTAATGCTGAGACTCATAACCAAACTTTAGACAGAGTGCAGGGAATTTTATGAATGACAGGGAGAAAAGACCTGGAGAGGACAGGAGCTCCACAGTAGAGAGCAACAGAACAAAAATATCTGGGCACAGGGGTAATTTCTGAGACTGATACTCCAAACAAGGACCATACATGGAAATCACATAGAACCCCTGCACAGATGTAACCCATGTCAGTTCACTGTCCAAGTGGGCATCCTAATAAGGGGATTAGGGACTGTCTCTGACATGAGCTCAGTGGCTGGCTCTTTGATCACCTCTCCCTGAGGGTGGAACAGCCTAGCCAAGCCACAGAGAAAGGCAGTGCAGCCAGTCCTGATGAGACCTGGTAAGCTAGGGTCAGATGGAAGGGGAGGAGGACCTCCTCTATCTGTAGACTAAGGGGAGGGGCACAGGAGGAGAAGATGGTGGAAGGATGGGGTTGGGAAGGGACTAGGGATGAGGTTACAGCTGGGATACAAAATGAATAAATTGTAATTAGTTACAAAATAAATTAAAAATAATGAATCCTTCAATATATTTTTAAATAGAACTTTTCTTCTTTTCAAATGTATTTAAGGACAACATGGAAAAAACTGTTCAATGACATATTTAATCTACAATTAAAGCATAAAATGAAAAAGCTACAAAATGTATCCTAAATTGCTAGTGATATAATTTACAAAGGTGTCATCTTTTTATCTGGTTTTCTGTAAGTAACAACAGATGGTGCTTTGGCTTTTCTTTCTCTGAACACCTGGTAACTTTTAAATCAGTGCTCAGAATCTCTGAAGAAAATGGAACCATACAATGAGGTCTATGGCTTGCTTTCATTGTCAAACTAATAAACATATATGTATATATTATATTTGAATATGTTAATATTAGTTCAAATATATATGAAAATTGATAAATAGAGAGATATGATAGATATAAATACAGAGAGATTGAAATAGACAAATAGGGATATAGGGATAGGTATAGAGAGATGGAGATCTATTGGTAAAGAAATATAATGATAGAGATAGAGGTAGAGACACACTCTCCGCACTGAACACCACCTTTCCTTCAATTTTCTGTGGGTTACTTTAATTTTAAACAGATGGTTACACACTTATTTTTAGAAGAACAAGATAATAAATATTTTGGACTTTGATGCCATATTATTGCCTTTAGACTCACTTAATCCCTAGTTACACTGTAAAGGAAGCAATTAACCAATGCAACTTCTTTGCGGTCAACAAACTTAATGTTATGTCATTGTCAGATTTTATACACTATTATTCAATTTCATTTTAATCGTTTAAAATTGTGGAATTCATTTTACTCTATAATGATACAAATATAGATATTGATTATAGAAAATTGAGCTCAGGTTTTATGTTTTTAGAAAATATACTTATGTGCTTTGAACACACAATTAACATACATATAAACATATATTTATCCACACATACCTTTTGTCTAGGGATACATAGAGATAAACACACACACATACACACACACAGATCTATCTATATCCCCAGGCAAATGGTATTTGTGATACTTAACATGGATTATTTACTTTACAACATCTAGAAGTAACTAGTAGCCAAATCTGTGGGGAGGTCTTTGAAGGAGTTGGTTAACTGCAGAGAGCTCGCCCTCAGGGTGGGTAGCAGAGTCCCATGTCCTGAGGTCCTGTACTGAGTAAGAATGAAAGTGGGTTGAGCACTGGTGTTCACCCTTCTCTGCGTCAGGACTGTGGTTGTGCTGTGACCAGCTGCCTCACTTCCCCACCACACTCTTTCCTGCCACGACACTCTACTTCCCAACCATGAGTCACAATGTGCCCTCCCTTATTTAGGTTGCACTTGTCAGGTGTTTTCTCACAGCTCTGAGAAAAGTAAGTAATAAAGCATTAAACAATGTAAGCTCTTAAGCAGTTCATGACAAATTTAAATTTTACTACTGATCCTTAAAGGAAACATAAGAAAAAAGAGAAAGCATCTTCTTTTCTTGACCGTCTACCAATCTTCCCTCTATAAACAGCGTTACCTCAGACATTTACTTCTCCTATCTAAAAAAGATTTCTTTTTCATAATTTATGAGGAAACGACTGTCCACACATAAAAACACTAAGGACATTTGAAAAAGTTTCAATGGAAACTTGTGGTTTTATAAAATGACCAAAATTACGAATGGAGGCCTCTGAAGAGGATAACAGTTCTCCAAAGCCATAGGTTCTCAAAACGTGCAGTGCCAGGGATAAGATACCTTTCTTTGCATTGTTGGTCAGGAGGGTCCCAGAGGCTTGCCAAACAAATCAAGCTACCCTCATGCTTCTAGTTGCCTAACAGAATTTGTTTTGATAGTAAGATCCTGCATTTGAAGATGCTATACATATTGGTTAGAGGACACAGATAAATCAAGCTACTATGAACTGGAACCTTCCTCCTAGATGATGCTAGCTTAGTGTTGGCTTCTATAGAGAAAGGCACTGATAATGTAAGCTATAATAATGACTGGTTTGATAAAGTATGCCCACTGGAACAATACTGACACAAATGCTACAGGAATAATCAACGGCTTTTTTGTTATATTGAACATCTGTTACACAGGAGGGAACTCATGGTTAGGGAACTCATAAACTTTCCAGGAACTTTTGCCAGGGGTAGTTATAAGCCATTAGGGGAAAAGCTACTATTATTATTTTGCTAATTCTTCCATTAATTTGCAAATATTTACCTTTTATACTCATAGATTAGTGAAGATATCAGCCTTAATCAAAAATCTTTTGCCATGGGCATGATCAGTGTAGATTCACAAGTAGTCAAAGTGTAGAGAATAAGTGATTGTGGTGTATTCATCTCTAAGTAGGTGTCCACATGACATCTCCCTTCTCCAAAACTAAGGGAACATAGCAGAAAAGGTAGAGGGACATTTGTTCAAATCAGAGGCTGGGAAGAACTGCTGAAGGTCAGTGTCTTCTGAACTGACATGGCATTCATGAACACACAGGGGGTACTGGGGAAGGTCAAGATCATCAGAATTTCAGCATGTGAACTGGGTAATGGCACAGGCCTTTAATCCCAGCACTTGAAGGACAGAGGCAGGCAGATCTCTGAGTTCAAGGCCAGCCTAGTCTACAGAGGGTGTTCCAGGATAACCACTGCTACTGTTAGCAAACTAGACACAGTAGAGATGTTCCCATCCCTATGAAAGAAAAGTTACTCCACATGAACTAAATATAGCATCTTTGATACAACATAAAAATTTTCTTAAGGACAAAAGTTGTACTATATATATTATATTATATTACATATTATATATTATATATAAATATGTTGGAATTTCTGTTTTTTTCTGTGTATTTCTTTATGAAATTAGCTAAGATTGTCAGGTGTGGTAGCGAATAGTTTAGTTCCAGCACTGAGGAAGCAGAAACAGGTGAATTTCTGAATTTGGGGATAGCCTATTATACATAGCAAGTTCTATGCAAACAGGGCTATATAACGAGAATTTCTATATCAACAAAATTAAAACTGAACAGTTTTTGGAGGGAGAGAGAGAAGAAAACAAAGAGAAGGCTGGGAAGTAAGAACATAAGAAAATGGTAAGGGAGCCCACTGCTGAGCGACCTCCTCATTAGGCATAACGAGGAAAAGCCTAAATGATAATGAAAGATAGAACATCCAAACCTCCCGCCTGAGCACAGAACCTACTACATAACAGATGACAATCATTTTGAGGAAATCAGGGATACTGACTGGAAACGGGACCAGCCACATTACAGGATGCTGCTCTCTGTGATCCAGTGACAGAGGTCCTAGAGTCACTGTGAACAGTAGAATTCAGAGATGCCTTCAGTGCACAGCAACTTACATCTAACTGGTATATTAAGTTTAACATTTCAATATTTTTCAAATATTATAATATGGAAGGCATTAAATAATCAGAATGTTACTTTTTAAAAAATAAATTAATTTTTACTTTATTCATGCAAAGAATGGATTGCAATGTCTCTGAAAAAGGTGGATGGGCAGTTTTGCCATTTTTGTCAACATTGTCATTTCTCGATATATATTGGCTGATTTGTAAGAACGCCTCTATCCACGTCCCTTGCAGGTGAAACATCTTGACCTATATCTCTCTCTAGCAGCACTAATACTTCTAACAACCCAACTTTTTTTTTCCTACCAAACAACCCTTGTTCACTTGCTGAACTTTCATATACAGCTTAGTGTTAATAATTTCTTCTGATCTCAGGACTTCAGACAGACAAGTAAGGCAATGGCTCAGAAAATAAAGCACATTTGATTGACACTCAATCAATAAATGTTAAATTCAATAGCTCTGAAGGTGTATGACCAAATGAACTTTGTGTTAAATGTAAAATTCATAGTGGCAGAGAAGTGCAATCAAAGTTAATATTATCTCAGAATCCTGACACCATATCACACATGTCATGATTTTTAATGTTTGATAAAATCTGGGAATTTTCAATTACTTATGACAAGACACTTCTTCCATCTTCAGAATCATTTTTTTTCTAAGCTAAATGACTGTAAGGGAAAATCTCTCATTTCTTTTTTTCTTCACATCTTACCGTACCTTTATGTCTCAGTATGTTCCCTATCTTCCTCTTGTTTGTTACATTTCTAAGATAATTGGCAAGACTTTATTGTTCAGTAATCCACAGATTTGAAAATCAGTATCTGAATACATCTCTAGCCACAGCAAGCTAAATAGCAAAATTAAAATGAATACATAATTTCTCTTTTCTGGAAGTTAAAACATTGTTAGGTAAAGGTAACATTTAGTTTAGTAAAAATCGCCTGTTTGCTGCCAAGTCAGGCTTGCAGTAAATATGTAAACAACTTAGCAAGTGAAGATACATATGTCTCATTGTGACCTCAATGAGGGTGTCAACATTGCTTTTCCTATTAGATTTTCTTGAGTGCCATCATCTACTCAACATAGTCTTGGACATGGCTATCTTGTTGAAGAACAGAGGGAGGCTGAGATCAAGGGTTCCATTTCTTACAGGAATGTCAAGAGTGCTTTAAGATGAGGCCACATGCTCAGCAAGGCTACCAGTCTCACCAGGGGAGGTGGAAGTGAATTTTCCACCTGGCCTTACAGTTAGTTAGCTCTTTTAAAATGAGATTGCCCTTGGCAATGGAAGCTTGGTTCCAATTAATTTTAACATTTTCCAATTAGTTTTTAACTTTAACATAAAGTTGTAACCAAGTGTTACAACTCCTTGGTTTAAACTGCTGTGCTAAGCATGGCAGAGGATGCAGGAGGATGCCAGGAACTGGCCAGACAGCAGCTCAGGTAAGATTCAGCACTGATGGACCAGAAGGTTATCCAGGCCCAGGGGGTGCTTTCCAGGGTGCTTAGCAAGCTCATGGTGGTCAGGCAGCTCCAGTGGGCAGCCAAGCCTCCTCCAGTCCAACAGCAAATATCCATGGAGAAGGGGAGCTCTTCCTCCCCCAAAATAAATGATGAATCTCAGTCAGCCATGTTGGAAAGAACCATGTGAGATCACTATTTCATGTGAAATCAGGGATTTATAAACTTTGGGCAATGGGGGGGGGGGTTGAGGGTGAATATTTTTGATTCACTGGGGCTAGAGGTGCTAGAGATACTTGATTTACCTATAATGGTTCAGCACCTCATTCACATGCAATAGGAGAACATCTTACTTAATTATCCTATGGGTGGGGAAAATATCCAAGTACAAGGTCTCTGGTTGAAAGCCAAGATACCAAGACATCTTATTAGTTTGGGGTGAGTATCTTCAGGAATCCCCAGATATTTGCTAAACAGGTTTCCTTATCAGGAAAGCATCTAGACTATAATCTTCCCTGAGGACTATGTGACAAGCCTTAGAGGTTTCTGGGGTTCATAGAGGGTGCCTCTCTAAGAACAGGAGTCCATTTTACACCAAGCTAAGAGGCTATCCAAAAAATGTCACACTTAAATCTCATCAGCAGAACCCCACACTTGAGAAATAAAAATTACTTTTAAAACCATAGATAAATCATTTTATAAAAGGTGCTTACTTTTTGCTTTCATGGTTCAAAGATGTATTGGAATTATAAAAATTATGTAAATCACACTAATAATATTTTAAAATGTATTTTATCATTAAGATGTTAGTTAAAACAGAGTTCAAATCTTGACCTTTCCCCTCATCAGTTATTACCAAGTCTCAGGTCATAGAGATGCTACATCCGACAGATGAGCAGCCACAAAGCAGAAAATTCAGAAAAAAAGAAAACCTTAAACAAACAAACAAACAAAAACACCCCAAGGAAACACAAAAACTATAGTTTTTTCCTTTAAGGCCTGGAATAAAGCTGCTCATGACAAGAGAAAGAAAAATCTCTTCCGTTTTTTTGTTTGTTTGTTTTTTTATTTAACTTTTATTAATTACACTTTATTCATTTTGTATCCCCCTATAAGCCCCTCCCTTCTCCCCTCCTGATCCCACCTTCTCTCCCCTTTCTGCATGCATGCCCCACCCCAAGTCCACTGATAGGGGAGGTTCTCCTCTCCTTCTTTCTGATCTTAGTCTATCAGTTCTCATCAGAAGTGGCTGCATTGTCAGGGTTCTAGGTTATCTCCATGAATAGTCCTTGGTTGGAGTATTAGTCTCTGGGAAGTTCTTGTATTCCAGCTGTAGCCCCCTCGATCTCTTTCCAGTCCCAGCCACCCTCTCTCTTTTCCCCTATGCTCCATCTCTAGTACACTGATACAGAAGGACCTCCTCCACTTCTATCTGACCCTAGCCTATCAGGTCTCATCAGGACTGGCTGCATCATCTTCCTCTTTGGCCTGGCAAGGCTGCACCCTCCAGGGGTGAAGTGATCAAAGAGCCTGCCACTGAGTTCATGTCAGAGACAGCCCCTACCCCCTTACTAGTTAACCCACTTGGAAACTGAGTGGGGGGTGAGGAGAGCTAGGTCCTCTCCACACATGATCTTTGGTTGGAATATCGGCCTCTGCAATTTTTGACAAAGGAGCTAAAACCATACAATGGAAAAAAGACAGCATCTTCAACAAATGGGGTGCTGGTCTAACTGGATGTCTACACTTAGAAAAATGCAAATAGACCCATATTGATCACCCTGCACAAAACTAAAGTCCAAGTGGATCAAAGACTTCAACATAAAATCTGAAACACTAAATCTTTTAGAAGAAAAAACGGGGAAGAGCCTGGAACTCATTGGCACAGGAGACAAGTTCCTGAACAGAGCACCAACAGGACAGGTTCTAAGACCAACAATCAATAAATGAGACCTCATGAAACTGAAAAGCTTCTGTAAAGCAGAGACAGTGTTATCAGAACAAAACAACAGCCTACAGAATGGGAAAAGGTCTTTACCAACCCTATATCTGACAAAAGGCTAATATCCAGAATATAAAACGAACTCAAAGGTTAAAAGCAAGTAATCCAATTAAAAAGTGGAGTACAGAGCTAAACAGAGAATTCTCAACAGAGGACTATCAAAGGGCAGAGAAACACTTAAATGCTCAATGTCCTTTGTCATCTGAGAAATACAAATCAAAACAACCCTGAGATTTCCCCCTCACACCCATCAGAATGTCTAAAATCTAAAACTCCAGGGATGATGCATCCTGGAGAAGTTGTGGAGAAAGGAGAACCCTCCTCCATTGATGATGGGAATGTAACCTTGTAAAACCACTTTAGAAATCAATTGGCACTTTTTCAGTGCTTTTGTGATACAAAAACAAAAATAAAATTACTTTTACTTTTTTAGGGTTTTCAAATGCATCTGAGAATGAAATGTATGCAAAGCAGATTAGCTGGAGAAAACATACAATTTTGATATTTTCCTCTAAGTCTGAACAAAGGCAGGCCATTGTTGAGAAAATCTAAAATGTCTGCGGAGAATAAAAAAAAAAAAAAAAAAAAACCGATTTAACAGGTACTATTTATGAAGCATCCTCTGTGTGCTTCCGCACTAACTCATGCTTGCCTTCTTCTTCTAGTGGTGGAGAACATTTTTCCATGGAAGTATTTATTTGTTTTCAGAAAAATCAAAATCCCCATTCATGATCTGCTTGGTTATCAAATGACCTCAATTCAAAGCATGTGTTAAACCCAGTGATGTATTTTAGGAAGCATATTTACTATCTTCTTCCCTTTGTTCCATTAGTCATAGGGTACTAAGACATATTTAATATGTACCCTTATTTTCAGCAAGCATGCTTTCATTTAGCTCAGTTACTCTTAGAATGACAGAGGAAATGCACCAGCTGATTAGACTGCAAAGATTAGCCATGGGCCCCTGGCCTCAGACAAATATGAATGTTCTATCTCCAAGGATTGGTTGACTTTGCAGGCTCCCCAGCTCATCATAAAGATGAAAGAAAAAAAATACTTCAGAGACTGAGAACTCACAGAACTGTAGCCATCAGGAATTAGAGAAATCAACATCCCCCAAACAGCAATAGATGAAGATGAAAACCAAAGCTAATGAACAATGCAAGTACTGTGGCAAACATTTCTAACTCAATGGCTATCCACCGGGAGATGTTAAGAAGTGACAATTTAATCCCAGTGTGTTAGACAATCAACAATAGGAAAACAAACTCTTAGAATATGTTTTATACTAATTTATTTGAGGAAAAGAAGTTTCAAGTCTCCACATAACTCATTTGAATATCAAAGCAGAAAGAATTTGCCTGTATCAGTTGCTTCTTAGCAAACTTTAGAGTAAGTTTGCACTTGATGTAGGAAAGTAGCCATTTCAAGTTTTACAACATCATAATGTTCCACTAAAAACGAAGGCAAACCAGTCAGCAGGTGTATCTTGTTACCTTCTTCCTGTAATTTTTTTCTGAGCAGGAAGAATGCCCATATTTATACGAGCATGGCTAGCTATATTAAAATGAACATACTCCAGTAAACTAAATTAAAGAGGATTGCAACTGACTTGTTTTAGACTGCAGTATGGAGACTGGGTCTAAAGCAAAGCATTCTTTCATTTTCATGCTGTTTCTTTTGTAAGCAGCCTGCAAAAGCAAGTCAAACAAGACTAGGAAATTTCCTAAACAGAATGGAAGATCTAGATGTTTGATTCTAGGATGAACTAGAAATAAAAATCATGTGACCCTTACACAATAGCATTTTTATTTCACTTAGTATCTAGATAGCCTAAATCTAAATCCTTCTTAACTGTATCCAAGGACATGAAAATAATAAATGTTCAAATCTAATTTTCAGGGTTTACTATTTTAATACAATTAGAAATTGAAAATCTTGAAAATGTTTGTAAAAGTTTTAAAAAGATCCAGCTATACCACTCCTAGGCATATACCCAAAAGATGCTCAAGTACACAACAATGACATTTGCTCAACCATGTTTGTAGCAGCATTATTTGTAATAGTCAGAAGCTGGAAACAACCCAGATGCCCCTCAACTGAAGAATGGATACAGAAATTGTGGTACATCTACACAATGGAATATTACTCAGCAATGAAAAACAAGAAATCATGAAATTTGCAGGTAGATGGTGGGAACTGGAAAGGTTCATCCTGAGTAAGCTATCCCAGAAGCAGAAAGACACATACAGTATATATTCACTCATATAGACATATAATATAGGATAAACCTACTAAAATCTGTACACCTAAAGAAACTAATCTAGAAAGAGAACTGGCTAAAATGCTCAATCCCCATCCTGAAAGGCAAAGAGGATGGACATCAGAAGAAGAAGAAAACAGGAAACAAGTTAGGAGCCTCCCACAGAGGGCCTCTGAAAGGCTCTGCCCTGCAGACTATCAAAGCAGGTGCTGAGACTTATGGCCAACTGTTGGGCAGAGTGCAGGGAATCTTATGAAAGAAGTGGGAAATAGTAAGATCTGGAGAGGACAGGAGCTCCACAAGGAGAGCAACAGAACCAAAAAATTTGAGCCCAGAGGTCTTTTCTGAGACTGATATTCCAACCAAGGACGAAGCATGGAGATAACCTAGAACCTCTGCACAGATGTAGCCCATGGCAGTTCAGTGTCCAAGTGGGTTCTATAGTAATGGCAACAGGGACTGCTTCTGACATGGACTGATTGGCCTGCTCTTTGTTCACCTCTCCCTGAGTGGGGGAGCAGTCTTACCAGGCCACAGAGGAAGACAATGCAGCCACTCCTGATGAGACCTAACAGACTAGGATCAGAAGGAAGGAAAAGAAACCCTCCCCTACCAGTGGACTTGGGGAGGGGCTTTCGTGAAGAAAGGGGAAGAAAGGAGGGGTTGGGAGGGGAGGAGGAATGGAACTCGAGGGGGGATACAAAGTAAATAAAAAGTAATTAAAATAAAATAAAACAAAAATTAAAAAAACTTTCTACATATCAAAAAATAAAGTAAAATAAACATAAATTCCCAATAAACAGATGGGGAAATTTAAATGAAATAAAGCATGGCATAGTATAAAAATTTAAAGTGTTGAATGCATATTATCATATAACTAATTGATAAGTTTCATCAGAATAAATAATGTTACAAAATTAAACACATTCATCACAAGTAAGAATATTTAATGAGTCTAGCACAGCATTCAACTAAAATAGTCAGAAAATATTTCTACAATAGACAAAATCACAGAGCAGAAATCAATGAAAGTACACAGAAAGTAGAGAAGATTCATGGTAACAGACAGAAAAGGCATAAATAATCAATACGTAGTGGAAAACTGGTACCTGACAGGTAGATAGAAATTAAAGACAGAATAATGTAAAAATAAATTAAACTTTGTAGTAAATTAGATGACAGTATGCATAATTATGTCTAAGATAGTGTTGTCCTCTTATTGCAGTAGGCAGCACGTCAGTCATAATTACATCTAAGATAGACTTTAGAAGAACTTTAATCATAAAAGTCATCAAAGAATCATATCTTTGTTAGAGTAGTTAAAGTGCCTTTCCCTCCCTCAGTACTGATGACTCACCCACAGCCATCCCTCTACTCTCCAGGATGCATCTACACATACATGTGAACATAGGACTGCCAAATGCTCGGACCACATAATCATAAGAAAGTATTTCGCATAAACCTCTAAAAAATAGTTAAGTTTATACAATGTAAGTTATTTTTATTGCTGCAATGCAAGGTTATCAACTCCAAATAATTTAAAGGTAAAACAGTGGTACACAAAAACATGCTCGATTCATTAATATAAAACTGTTACATTTCTAAAGAAAAGAAATCAGCAGATAAACAAAAATGTATCCCTAATTATCACATGATCCCAATGTTAGGCCAAATTTTCTACCAGAAAACTTCTAGAAACTGTAAACAAATTCAGAAGTGCAGAAGGATACAAAATCAATTTGCACAAATCAATGACTTTTCTATACACCAACAAATATACAGAGAAAGAAATCATGAGCATATCATCTAGGGTAGAGATGTTCCTTTCACTGCAAAAGAAAAGTCGCCCTGAATACACATTTTATAGTATCATTGCCATGACATAAAATTTTCTTAAGGACAAAGGTTGTACATAATATATATTTTTGTTATAATTTTGGGTTTTTTTGTTTTCATTTTTAATTAAAATTAACTAGAATAGTCAAGTGTGGTAGCACTGAGGAGTCAGAAGCAGGCGAGTCTCTTAATTTGAGGAAGCCTAGTCTACGTAGAAATAGTATGACACCAAGACCGCATAATGAGACTTTAAATAGGAACAAAATTAAAACTAAACCTAGTGTCCTGGAGGGAGAGAGGAAAGACAAGAGACAGCTGGGAAAGAAGCGCATGGAAAAAAGGCAAGGAGAGCCTGCTGTTTCCTAGAATACATTGGGTATGTGACAGAAAAAAAAAAAAGAGTGAGACGTTCGATTACCTTGCTGTTTCTCCAGGGCTGGTTAAGGAGCAGGGTCTGAATGTGGCCACTTCAGTCTAAGACTGAACGTGAGAGGATGAGAATAATCGTCATAACATTTTGACCTCCTTTGAGCTTCTTTTCTTTTTTTTCATTTTTTTATTTTTATTTTTTAATTTATTTATTTTTATTAATTACAGTTTATTCACTTTGTATCCCCCCGTAAGCCCCTCCCTCCTCCCCTTCCAGTCCCATAGTCCCTCCCCCTTCTTCACGCATGCCCCTCCCCAAGTCCACTGATAGGGTTTTTTTTTTTTTTTTTTAGGGTAAGACTTTAACGTTTCATTTTTTTTTTTTTCAATGCAGTTTATTCAGGAACCTTGAACAATCATCTGACCCTGGGGAAAGCCAGCCCACAGCTTAAATAGCCTCTGGGTAGCCAACCCCAGCGTGACACGTGGGCAATGCAGATAGGTCCACATACACGGAAGCAAGCCAGATCCTCAGCCTTAGCCAAATGTGGAATTGTTTGTGACAGAGAGCACTCACCATCGGGAAGGTAGAAGGCGGAAACCAGCTCCATCTTTAAGGCATAGCATTCCGCAGCTCTCTACAGTTCCCCGTTTTTGTTTTAGATGCATCAGGCAAGAGTAGAGGTCTGATCTCTGACATTAGAAATAAATTGGGACTTTGTACCGATGTTCATTTAGGTGTCATCCACCCAAAGAGCATCAGACCCATCCGATACCTTTTTCTCAGAGGCGGGACCTGGGGCATCAACCTGCATGCAGTCAGACATGCTCTTCTCTTGGGGAGTGGCATGCATGCAGAGGGAGGAGGAAGGGTGGGGTTGGGAGGGGAGGAGGGAGGGGCTTATGGGGGATGCAGAATGAATAAAGTGTAATTGATGAAAAATTGAAAAAAAAAGGAAAAAAATAATTTAAGAACCTTAAATGACTTTCAAAAGTGGAGGAAAACATGGAGTTAGTCAATTTACATGGAGCACGTCTCGCCCCTGGGGGCAATGGTCTCCTGAACCTACTCAGACCTCGGACACCGCCACTGCTAGTTCTAGAACTGATGCAGGATGTTCCAACTAGGGGGTTAAGGCTTCTCATAATATTTCCTATAAGCCCACACCTGTTTGTTAATATCCCCCATTTTTATTCATTATTAGCCAGATAGAGCCAAGTAATTGTGGTAATGATACTTGCTTTTTTGCCCAATGCTGGAATGCTAGTAAATTTACTAGCTGGTTACTCGCATGCCTCGCTGGGTGCCTGTGCCCGTTGATGCCCCTCACGCTATGACTCTCTTCAGACAGAAAAGGGATCTTGGAACTACAGCCGCCATTGTTACTGCTATCTCATTGGCGGCTGTTGGAGCTACCACCACAGGAGTCATACTGTGCAGACTGCTCAGACCCTAAATAATCTTTTAGCCAATGTAGCTCATGCTCTAGATGTACAAAAAGGAATTAATGCTCAACTAAAAGGAAGCTTGATGGTGTTCAATCAGAGGGTTGACCTCGTGCAGGAGCAAATTGATACCCTATGGCAAATCATTCAACTTGGCTGTCAGTGAAGGTATGCTGGACTCTGAGTCACTAGCATACAACATGAGAATTTTCCCTGTGCTGCAAATCTGTCTAAACAATTGTCTAGCTATATTTTAGGTAATTGGACTGGAGAATTCGATACTACGATGGAGCAGCTGAGAGTGGCCATTGTCACGGTAAATTCTACCAGAGTGGACACAGGACTAGCCACAGGATTATCATCATGGATTGCTGCAGCCATGAATCATCTGAAGGAATGGGCGGGCATGGGAGCGTTAGCAGGCCTTCTGGTGTTGGTCTCCTTGGTTTGCCTGTGGTGTATATGCAAGATTAGAGTCTCACAACAGCGTAATGCAGCCATGACCATTCAGGCCTTTACAGCCATTGAAGCAGGACAGTCTCCCCAAGCATGGTTGGCTACCATAAAAAGCTAAAATGTTATGCTCAGGATGTGAGGCTAAGCACTGCACTCAGGGTCAGCCGCTTTGGACCCAGAGATGAACTTATTTTCTTTAAATAAATAACTTGAGACAAATGATCATATCAAATTAATAGACCCAATTTCAAGTTACCAAATTAGCTTCCCAAAGTCTTGCTGGTATACACATTTCCTTAAATAGTGAATACATGTGTGTCTATGCATGAAAACAAACATTACCTTGTAGAAGCTCTTTGGCTAGGCTCTTGATTTTTTGTCCAGCTTCTGTCAGGTCATCTAAAGGTGAGGGTACACTATGTTCTTTCAAGACTTGTTTTCTGAGGTTGGTGGGTTCACATGGTGATCTGTTACCATATTTTTATTCTGTCAAAAGTCTAACCTGAAGCCCTTCTGTCCATCTTGCTGCTTTTTAATTATGAGTGGCTTCTACTTGGGAACATTTATCCTTCAATGAGACATTTACCTCCTGGGAGTGTGCTGGGACACTAACTGTTTCTGTGTATTCAGCAACCCACACAGGCTTTTGTTTCTCTACATCACGGTAAAATTTGTCCAATTTTCATTCATATTTTCCCAACTTTAGGTTCCATAGCAACTATTACTAAATGTAAATTGCCACCAAGGATATTATTAGGACTCTCCTTAGAGCTGTTGGGCTGTTTGGGTAAAGGGAGTATGTCCAGACAGAAGTGCCTAATCTCAGGAGTCCACTTTATTCTGTGTTGAGAGAATATGGCAGAGTATAGAAGTCCAGATAATTTTCTGAATAAATATTCACAAATACAGCCACTACTTTGCTTATTTCTTTTACAGAAGTGTCTCATGGTGGCTTATAATATCACTTCTCTCTAGGCTTCTTTCTGGGAGAAATGAGTAACAAAGCTTGAAAGAGCAAGCCAGTCACATGAGCACACAGACCCTCCATATAAATCCTTCTGCATCTGTGAATGAGAATAGATTAACTGTCTTAGAGACAGGTTTCTGGACATAAAGCTCCACAATGATGTAACCATTTAAATGACGAACAACGTGAGCTCCATGGTGACATTGCAAAGATGCCCTAGGAACACTTTGCACTTACATGTTTGCTGTGCAAGCTCTGTTTCACTGGAAGTGTTAAGAGGAAATTAAGGAAAGTGGAAAAGATAATATTCTCCCTTACATTGTTGGCTGTTTCTTTCTCACAGCCTGATCCCATGTTTAATCTTAAGGTCTCTCCTAAGGAGTCTTTACTCATCAACTCCTATATCTACCTCCCCTCGGCTACTGAAATGACATCACAGGATCTGTCCCAAGAATTCGACAGATCATCAGAGCTGTGTGGTGTGAGCTGTTTGTAATATACTGCATCAGTTGCTTATGCATAGTTAAAACTAAATACCAGACACACACAGCTGAGAGGGGGAAACATTTACTTTGGCTTATGGTGTAAAAGGTATGGCTATTGAATTGAGGACTCATCAGAGCATACAGCTCACAAAATAGTAGCAAGAACTGCGGAAAAGTATATTGCCTGCAATGACACATCCCAATTTCCTGTTTCTCCAGCTTGTCCTCTCTGCTCCTGTCCATATGCCATTTGTTATGAATTCATCATGGAGTCCATTCATTCATCAGAACAGAGCTTTCATGTTCTGTCTGTGGAAACACCCAGAGGTGTGCCTCACTAAACTACGAGGTGCTTCTCCTCCCAATCAAGCTGAAATCAATGCCAATCATCACACACCCTTGCTGTTCAGCATTACATACTTTTAGCCACATTTGATGTTCTCCTTCAGTAGGAGTTATGGGGCATCTAGTAAATTAGTGGAATTCTATGCAATGAATTCTAAGGTGGTGATTGTGTCACTGATAGAATATTCCAAATTTGTTTGACACAGAAAATAAAATTAAGAGTCTAGAACAAGGTTTTCAATTTGAAGCATCTCAAAATACCGGATATTGTGTTTTGTGAAAGATATTAGAGAACATGCAATCAACACTCATGTTAAAGCACAGACACTAAGTTCATATTATCATTATGCCCCTGCCTAAACTATCTGTAGACTATACCAGAGTGAAGGCGATGCTTGTAGAATGGCCTAGATAGGAATGGGCTGTGTAGAGCAGAGTAGCAATTCCAGGAATAAAATTCAGTGCCCAGTGTGAAGTTCCTCTTATATTTGTCAAATGATCAGTCCTGATTTAACAGTCTTTTATTACATGTAGGCTGGAAGACAATATAAAATATTAAGAGAATTTCACTTACAACATTAAGAGGGTCTTCAAAATGTCTGGTTCCAGAAGAACGTTCGTAAGTACTAAAAACAACCAAGGAAAAAACAAACATAACAGCTAGTGTATTCAATGATATGTTAAACGCATACATTATATGTGTAAGTCTGAAAGGAAGAAAATACAACTTGTATCCTATGTCCTCTTGAAAGGCTAGAAAGTAGCCTTCATTCTTCATTCACATCATTCTAATATGACATGATGTGGTGGGTACTAGGCAGGCCGAAGCAGGCAAATCATTTTATGACTCAGTAAGTTATCATTGACAGCATTATGTTCTGTGTGTAGTAAAGTAAAACAAATCCTATATCACGTTGAACAGGTCAAATAGAGTAGAATGGAAGATTAACTGCCAGGAAAGAACATTTTGCTTTCGTACTGCAAAACCAGACTGTGGCTGGATCTCTTACCACTGGAGTGAGCAGGAGAAGTGCACAAATAGGAAATAGCAAAGCTGAGGCTGGGGAAAGAGGAGAGGGATATATTTGCAATGGCTCTACTCTCTGGATCGAAAATCTTGTGCTTTTCTTTATGGCAATGAAGCCATTGGAGGTTTCTGTAGTGATTCATCATGGCTGCCAACTTGACACATCTGAGAATAGGGAGCCTTGGTTGAGGAATTGCCTCCTTCAGATATACCCCTGGGCGTGTGTGTGTGTGTGTGTGTTGGGGGGGGTTTCTTGATTGATGATTAATGTTAGAGGACCCAGCCCAACTTTTGTACAGGTGCCTTTTGTGTAGGTGGCCCTGGGTTGTATCAGAAACCAGGCTGAACAAGCCATGAGAAGCAAACTGGTAAGCGGTATTGTGTTGTCTCTACCTCAGTTCCTGCCTCCAGGTCCCTGCCTTGGCTTCCCTTGATGTTATACTATAAATTGTGAGTCAAATAAATCTTTTTCTCCAAAGTGCTTTTGGCAAGTGTTTTATCATGGTGAAAAAAAAAAAAAGCAATATAGGACAGTTTCTAAACAAAGGAGATTGTATTCTAAACTGCAAGGCTAAAGTTCATTTGCTCATTTAAGTACCTTCAGTGACCTACTTGGGAAACCTATCAAAAAACAGAAAGCACTGTTGACTTTAAATCTTGTGATAAATTCGAAATCTCGAAGAAACTTAAAATCTTCCCTGAAGTATGCGGACATCCCCACCTTTGAGCACAGGGCATTTGTTCTTCTTTTCCTACCCAGAACCGCAAACACTATGCTAAGAATATAACACATGTTAGGGTTTAACTTAAAAACATTCTCCAGTATTTGAGCAATTGTTTAACTTCAACAGAACACATTGCTGTGGCAAATAAACTAAAAAAAATAAGAGCAAGATGAGTAATTAGTATTAATTAGTGTTCATTACTGTTTTTCCTAGAAATAGCTCTTGCTGAAGAAGCATGTCATCACATGAGCTGATTGTACCCTAACAGCTTTTTTAATGTCATCAGTTTTATAATTTTAGGGAAAAAATACATCATTATATTTTGTCAAGGATGATTGATTTGGGGAACCAGCTTTGCTTAATGAGATAATATTGCTCTGGGTTGCTGGTGTTTGTGTGGCTTTCTGGGTTTGGAATGGGCTGTTTTCACTTGGCCCTGTTCCCTGACATGAAGTGAGTCTTGCAGATGAAGCAGTCATGTGATGTGTGTGCCCCAGATTTCATATGTTGCCTTGTACTCACTGTCAATAGCAGTCTCTCGCTGGGTGTTACTCTCTTGATCATTTGCCACATTTATATTGAAATTTCAGATTATATCACAGTGAAACCGTAGCAGCTGATTGTAAAATATGGTCCACTGTTTTGCCAAACTTTCTAACAGCAAGTTAAAGATCTTTCTGAGTCATATATTCTCCATCACAGTGAATGTGTTAGACTGTAATTCATGTCCAACACTGCATAGCTCTCCCCTGGAACAAAGCCTGCATTAGCATGTGACCCAGGTACATCCCACAGACCAATAACAGATTTTGATTTAATTTAAAATGATAGGATCATTTTAATATCTTTAAAATATGTACATATTTATAAACCTTTGGTATGTTTATTCTTACTAATAGTAGCAGTATTTAGAAATCCTCCAGTTAAGTTGCCCTCCAAGATAAATATTCCCACCTAAGTGAGTTGATTTTATAAGCACTCAATACATTTATTTATAGACTGTTTCATATAATATGACTACATTTCTTCTTCATGAAGAGTTTTCCTCTAAGTAAGATGAAACCTTAGATTCACAGTCTCTAACAATTTTCATCCCAAAATAACCATCATGGCATCTGAAATAAAACATGTTTATCTGCTCAAATGGCCAAACAGAACTTCTTTAGTTTCATGGCCACTGGCTAGAATTCTGTTCATTTATTTTTGTTTGTGTCTTTGTTCGTTCTTCTGCTTTGTTTGGTTTTTCTGTTTCCTTGTTGACGAGCTCTCATTATGTAACCCAAGTCATTATGTAACCAAGGCCAGTCTGGAACTCACAAATTTCCCAACTCTTTTTACTTCCTGAATGTCGAAGTAAAAGGTCTAAGCCTCAGTGTTTGACTTCATTTAATTCTTCATTTAATTCTTATCCACACTCCTAAATTCTCTTGCTTCTAGACAGAGCCAGACTTTGTGTTTTAACTTCAATAATGAGCACAGTTTCCTATTGCAACTGAGGAATGTTCTGCACTCTTGTATTTGATGTGCTTATGTAAAAGTTAGCACTCCAAAATGTATAGTCCACTCTCACTTATCAGTTTGTAGGGACATACTAAGCTTGACTGTGCTCCACTTCTGATTCATTTTTCAGTTATTTCTAATTCTGGTCATAGATCCTAACCCCATTTCTAGTTCAATTTAGAAACCTTGGGCTGTGAATTCCCTTCCAGTGTGCTGGCAGCATCTCTGAGTATGTGTTCTAGTGCAAGGGGTAACTCTTTTGATGTTTTCTCCATGCAGACTTATCTGGCAATGAATTTGATGTACATGCAACATCAGGAATGTGATCCTGCAAGAAATAAACTTGTGAAGCAGATACTGAGATGCGGTGGAGCTATCTTTCAGGATAGCTCACTGGTCTGTGTTAGCTTAAACATAACTCAGACTTTTCTACAATTGGAGAAATATAATTTGAAAAAAAAAATGCTTTCACGTAAACTAAATAATGCACATCTTACAATATAAGCTCATTAATTTTTACCCTAAAATTTATCCTAATTTTGAGTTTTTCTGTTTTTTATTCTCATTGTGAAATAACATTGCCTCATATTTACAAAATATTTGGTTTTTCCATTGCATAGTTCATATTACCTACATCCTGCTATTCCTCTCCCACTAAGTCATGGGCCCTCTGTTCTTCTGTGGTTCTTTGGTTATTTCATATTGAAAACTCACATCTGAATTTTTGAAGTTAGGACAATAGCTGAGAGCAAGAAGATGCAATGTTTGTCTTTCTAGGTCTAGGTTACTTCACTCAACTTAATATTTTTTATGTTCTTTCATTTACCTACAAGCTTCATCATTCCATTTTTTTTACAAATGAATAGTATTCCATTGTTTTTATGTACTATGTTTTTATTGTCCATTCATTTGTTGAAGGACATTTTAATTGTTCCCATTTCTTGTCTGTTATGACTTGAACAGAGCAGTAATAAACATTGCTGATCAAGAACCTGTGGAGTATATTATCAAGTCCTATGGGCATATGCCAAGGAGTCTTATGGGGGGTTTACACAATTGTTCAGTGTCAAAGTACCGCTTAAGAAACATACATTCAAGTAACAGATTATATTAGGATATATGTGTTAATAGAGATACATATGAACATACAATGATAACTGAAGAAAAATAGGCCTTGATTTTTATGGAACTCAGGTAGGAGTATATGAGAGGATTTGGAGAGAGAAAATGAAAGGAAGAAACATAATTAAAATAAAATTGCAAAAATAAACAGAAAAGAATGATGTTAGAATCCTGTCTTTTAGTTTGACCCCAGATTGTGGGCTTTCATTCTCTCATGGTCCTCAAACCAAAATGAGGAACAGTGCCTCCCTTCCTGAAAGAGGTGAGACACAGAATCTGAAAGATGAATGGTAGTTATCAGTTAGCTTGGAATAAGAAACAAAGGGACTGAGGAAGGGTGCTTCAGGAAAAGAAAACAGCTTGGGAAAGGACAAAGAAACTGCAGAATCTTGACACCAAAAGTAGGGCAATGGTTCCAGAACTAAAATTCTGAGAAAAGAAATAATAAAGAATGAAACCAGAAAAATGAGTAATGAAATGAACCTGTCAAGTATCACAAAACATGATGAGGAGCTTAAGATTAAGACCTATTGAGTGGATTCAAGGCTTACTCTATGAGGCTTCTGTATCCACCAAACCTTCTATTTCAACACCATTCATGTGTAGCATTACTTTGGGTCTCTGATTGTTAACCACTGTTTGTCAAAACACATATTTTCTGGAACTCCCGAAAGACCCTGTTCTTTCTACTGGAGTGGCCTTGCCCTTGATGTAAGGAAACAATAATAGCTGAGCAATTCTATCCCCTGCATTAATTTGCATCTACTTTTTCACATATACCATGATTTTAATTTCTTCCTTGCAATCTCCATCTATGATACCTGGGTGCACAGTAAATCTTTGAGAAATTAATCCACTTCTTCTCAAGATTATTCCTACTCTCTCTGAATGTAAAGTACTATAAACATGAGTGGTTATCTTGTAACATTCAACATTTGGAGACAGTTTAAGAGGCATATCTGTGGCCAGATCCAAAGCTCCACTACCCTCAGTAGCATGCATTAAATCATCAACACTTAGTTTTGATTTCCCTGCCAGCTTGGTACCTCCTGGTTGACTGAAGGAAGACAGCTTGCATTGTTTGTTGTGGGGCCCGGAGTTGACAGTTCCCTTCATTCATTTCCCGATGAGAAGAGGCAACTTTGTATACCTCTTTTGGATTTACAATCCCTAAACCAATGTTTTCCCTTGCCACAGTGCATAGCTCAATTATTTAACACTTGTTTGATAAATGGAGAATGCATCCCATACCTTAAATTAGACTCTTTATAATGTTTTAAATGTACCATGTCTATTGGATGCCATGTCACCTCATCATAAGCTTTATCACCATCATTAGCAGGCACATGCTGTACAAAGTCTGGGAAGTTGATGGTGCCTGTATAGGCCTAGGCAACTCCTCTGGTGGTCCACTTGGCTAGACAGGAACCTGATTACCTTGTATAGCCTCCTGCTTTTCCAGGTCCCTTGCCTCAGGAAGTGTTCTAGGCATCTGGTATCAAAAGTGGGTGGAACAGGGTAGCGTGGCAGCCTGCCTTCTAGCCTAGTTTGCTTCCCTCTTTCATCATGCAGAAGATTCCCTGTGTTGGACACCAAGCCTAATGGTTGCTCTCCTGTCATCAGCCCCTTTTGCTTTCTAAGCACCTCACCTCTATTTACAAACTCTCAACGTGCATAGCCAACTCTGCAATCCTTTCTAACACCAGAGAACTGAGTGATCCTTTTGAGATTTCAACTTTTCCTTCAATCTTTTTTCAAGATGAAATATGTGAAGACTATAAAGCAAAATCAGAAAACACCCTCTGGGATCAAAACAGGAGACTATCCAGCAGCAATAGCCACTACTTTGACAACCTCCATAAACAACATTGCCAAACCATCAAAACATCATCATTTCTCCACTATATTAGAAGCACAGTTATCCAGAGTGCTTAAGCCAAGGCTGGGTGCCATCTGTAGGCTTAGATTTTTCACCAAACCTACTTTATTCGGGATTCTTAAACAACTTTATCTCCCTTCTAACCCCCTGAACTTAGATAAAAGATTAATAGGAAAAAGGGCTGCAGACTTCTTTTATCTATTTCCTGCTGATTAGGGTCAATGGGTCTTTAGGGGATTACCAGACTCAGTTGTCTAGATACCAGCAGTCCAGTCCAAAGACCTACAAGCAGCAACATGAAGTCAGCAAGAGCCACAAGACTGTTAGATTGCCTTGAGATGTTCTCTGGAACATTTCTCTCTGAGAAGTAAAGTGTTGAAGCACAGAGAAAGTGCTTAGAAAACTGCTAGGGAAAAATACAATAATGTAACAAAATAAGCTCACTGACATTGTGTTAGTCAGTGTTACATAATGACACTCTTCATCAAAGTTCTATATTAAATCACACCAACTCTTGTTATAATTACTCACAGTATATAGATTAAAAATTAGGATATCATGATCATCTCACTTGGGTTATGATCCTTATGAAAGAAATTACTGTTTTTTTCCATTCACAGAGGACAGATTCTCTTGGGGTCAGAACCAGCTTCAACTGAACGCCTAGCACTGTCACATCAGTTTTGTGAAATACAGTTTAGAAATCAGCACTCCATGAAATTCAAGAATTCTCAGTGGGATTCTGCAAAGGCTTTTTATATAATTATAAGCAAAATTTAGTTCACTTTTCTACTGAAAAAAAAAATTCTGTAAGAAATGCTTACCAGATTTTGGAATAATTAATCATGAGAAAACTCACCTATCATTTTATTCAGAGTCAGGTGATCCACAACTTATTTCAGTGATTTTTGAGGACATGGAACATGATTAAGACAGATTCTTTAGAACGGTTTTGTGATGAGCCAAGCGAAAACAGTGGTCAAAATGTGAGTAGAAGGGAGGGAGGGAGGGAGCCAAAGACATGGCTAAGTGATTAAGAGAACTGACTGTTCTTCCACAGGACAGGTGTCTATTTCCAGAAGCCACGTGTTAGCCCACATCACCCATAATTCCATTTCCAGAAGATAAGATAAACTCCACTGCCATCTGCACACATGTGTTGAACAAACATACATGTAACAAGTACCAAAACATTTTTATGTGGGTAGGATCAAGGAAGAAGAGGAAGAGTGCTTCTCAAAAATAAATAGGAAGCATCCATATTCACTCTATAAGTTCACAGTAATGAATAGTCCTTTCCAGACCTACCCAGTGCCACAGGCTTTCTCAAGGTTCTAATGGTGCTGAATTTTCTAACTATAGACATAACTCCCTTATTGAAAGGTAAAAGGAACTTCTAAGGCATCATGCTAATTTCACAGGAATACAGGACGAGGTGTATCAATGAAATTTTTTTTATTAGTTACTCAGTTCAGTGATTCATATATTTAACAAGTAGGCAAAACCTCTGTTTCAGATGAAAGAAGAGCAAACCCTGAATAGTCACTGTAACTGGATATACCACTTTAAAAGAAGACATATATTAAACTTGTAGACTGAAAGCAATTCTTCTGATGCTTACTGGGTAAAGAAAAGGCATATGAAATTTCAAAGGCTGCACATAGTTACCAAGAGCTAGACACTAGCACTAAAAGACAGTAGAGATACAAACTAGATGATAGATTACTGTTATCGTACAAAACATTTTGTTATATGCCAAAGAATATAAGAGAGTTTTTATAAAAATACTTCTGTAAGAAACTCATTTCTGGAGTGTGTTGTGTCTTTGTGAGTCTGTGCCTGGTATTTATGTAAGGCATGCACAATTTGAGCAAACAGTAAAGCACACAGGGGAAGCACTCTTCAATTTCCAAAATAATATGTTGGATTAAAAGCTTTACGTCTCTTTTTAAAACTTCCATTCTAATTTCCTCAACTTAAATTTCATTTACATATGTAATGCAGCATTTAGCGAGATAAAAATAAGCTAAACTCCCAAGAACAATTTGCACTACCAATGTTCCTATATTTCAATATAAGCTGAATTTTCCCAAAATTAGTCAAGTTTGAGCCAAAATAAGTCATTTATGAGGAAATTACAGTGTTGTGCATAAAAAAAACCTCACATCTCACCCCCTCAGGAGTAGATTCTAAAGGATTATCAGACATTAAATCTTATTCATGGCTTTTTCTCTCTCTCTTTCAAAACATCCCTTCCTCTTTTAACTGAAAGGTACATTTTACTGTTGTCTGGACACTAATGCTTTGTCACCTCATTCTCCATTCTCACTTACCTCTTTATTAAAATGGTGGAGAGAGGTTCTGAAACATCTAGTAATATCTGGCTGCCACTGCCATGATGACAAAGCAGTCATAAATATGAGCAGGAATGTCAGTTGCTTAAAACAAAAAAATCTGTTTCCTACATGGCACACAGCTACCCTGAATTGTCAACAGGAAATTTAAAGAGGCTCTTTATGATGAATTTAAACATATTTGCCTGTCTACGATATCTAAAGTTAGTTTCCTACAGGACTAGATTTTTTACATCTCTAGACTAGGCAACTAATTTAGATAACTTTACTCTGCATCTACAAGCTCCACTTTCCAGAGAGTTGATATGCTGGAACTCAAACATTGTTTCCATTTCATCCATGATGCAGAATAAGTAGGAAGGCATTTTCTACAACCTATGAAATAGCCATGAATCACACAAAGCATGCTGATACACATCCTTTCTGACAGTCTTAGAAGACGGTGACGAGGAACAAAGTGATGAATGGAACAAGTAGATGCCCACGTTCTACAAATTGGCTATCTCGAGGACATGACTACATTCCACAAGCAGGTGGACACAGTAGAAATTCAGGATTTTAGAAAAGTCACTATAACTGGCATGTGTTTTACATTTTGTAAAATCAGACTATTTTGTAGAAAATAACTGAGATATCTGTAACCAGAATATATAATAACTGACTCTAGGCAGAGCAGTACTTTCCCTGAATGCATTTAACTACTTCACACTCAGAAGAATAGAAGGTTTAGGAAATATGAACGACACAGTAAAGACAAGTCCAGGAAGTAGCCACTTAGCTTGAGTATAGACATTAAAATATAGTCTGGAAATAACTGGTTCTTTAAGGAAACCATTAGTGATGTTAACAGTTGGAGGCAATATCCCTTATGTATGATCTACAGATTTAATAAGAGGAAAATACAAATACTAAAAGCAGCATTTCAAACATTCAATTATTGAAGATAAGTCAATATTTGGGTTTCATCATCCACCTGAAATTGTGATATGGCACTACCTGAAGGAATAGAAAACAGATTGCAGCAATGTCTAAGGTAAATGCTGCTCTCAACTCACCTCTGAAATTCACAAGCACACTCTGTGTGCTTTTTTAAGCACTTTAAAGCACTAACAGATCTTCAAGTTGTGGAGTTCCTTCCTGAATTACTGGTTCTCAGAGAGGAAATCACAGTCCCCTCTTCCTCAGTGTAGTCATCTTCAGGTCTTTATCCCTTCTCTCTCAGTTATCTTTGTGGGGCTGTGCCATTTGCTCTATTTTTTTTTTGTCTTTACCAGATTCCTTTACCTGATTGACCTTTTTCCTGATGCTGTGACACTCCCCCACCCCCTGTTGTACACAGTTCGAACCACAGACCTTTTTGCTATTTCTCCCAGAAAACCTCTCCTTCTTGGACTGTAAGTATATAGTATTCCCACAGATGGACTATGGTCACCTCTGTAGTTCTATTTTGTTTATGATGAGAGCGCGTTTTTAAATTTTGTTATTTTGCATATTTCAATAATAGCGCTTGGATTTTTAAATTGAAAGTAAAACTTTAATACAGTATATTCTGATTACGGTTTCCTTTATGCCAATTCCTCCCAGACCTTCCCAACTTCCTCACCTTCCCAAACTCACAACATTTTTTGTTTTGTTTTGTTTTGCTTCACTTTCTCATTAGGATACAAACAGGCACATAAAACAATGAGACTTCTCAGACATTTGTTTCTTCTTTTGAGAATTCTCTGTTTATATCTGTAATCTATTTTTAGTTGGGTATTTGAGGTTTTAATTTGGTTATATGTCCAGTGTTTAAATTATTTATAAATCTTAAATATTAACCCTCTATTTGATGTGAAGTTGGTAAAAAATCCCATTGTGTAGGCTGCTGCTTTATTCACAGGATGGTGTCCATTGCTGTGCAGAAGCCTTTCAGTTCCCTGCGGTCTCATTTGTTATAGTTCTTTATGCTGTGTGTATTCTTTTCATAATGTCATTTTCAGTGAGTTTAAAGATATTCCCCACTTTCATTTCTAGATTCAGTGTGTCTGGCCTTATGTTGAGGATGCTGATCCATTTGAGCTTGAGTTTTGTACAGGGCAATAAGTATGGATCAGTTTGTATTCATCTATGTGTAGGCCTTTAGTTTGACCAGTATCACTTTCTGAATAAGCTATTTTTTCCCAGTGTATATTTCTGGCTTCTGTATCAAAAGTAAGATGTTCATTGGTTTATAGACTTATATCTACATCTTAAACTCAATTCCATTGATCAACCTGTCTGTTTTTATGCAAATACAATGCTGTTTTTATTACTATAGCTCTGTACTGTAATCTGAGATCAAGGATGGCTATACTTAAAGCAGTTCTTTTATTATCCAGGAGTATTTTAACTATCATGGGATTTTTGTGTTTTCATATGATGCTAAAAATTGTCCTTTCACATTTCTGTAGAGAACTGTGTTGGAATTTTGATGGGGATTGTATTGAATCTGTATATTGCTTTTGGTAGGATGACCATTTTTGCTGTTACTCTTATCAGTCTATGAGCATGGACGTGGAATGTTTTCCTTAGTGTTTTGTTTTTAAGAGAAAGGGTTTTACTTGGCTTATGCTTCCAAGTTACACTTAATCATTCCAAGGAAATCAAGACAGGAACTCAGACTTGCTTCAAAATTTCTAATGTAACCAAAGATGACCTTAAACTCTTGAGTCTCCTGCCCCGGCTTTCAGAGTGCTGCTCTTGGTCTTCAAAGCTCATAATCTTTCAGACTTAGTGCAGAACCTGGTACACAAGTTCATGCTACTTTTCAGGGAAGCATTGTAAATCAGGTCAGCGAGAAAACCGGCCTTTGCATTGTCGTTCATCCTCAAAAGCCGTTAAGCCAAATCAGGGTGGTGTAGACGAGAGCTGTAACTAGGTTCAGGTGTCCAACAACACCGGGTTCTGCTCACTGTGGGCTCACTGCACAACCCCATTTACTTCTTATTTCTGTGTTTAAACTACAACTTCTGATTCTGCTTCTATTTAAGAACTTACTGCACAGTGGTCAAGTTTTGCACAAGAGTCCACCTGTTACAACCTGAGGCCCCGTGAGCTATGACTTATTATCTAATTTTCGAGACAAGTGGGCACTCAGTTTGTCTCATATGTACAAACAGCTGTGGCACCCAGGGTGGCATACAAACACTCTAGAGGCATGAGACTCTCCTACTTTTCCCTTATAGCTGGAGCTGTATCGTTTGTTAAATTAGGTCAGGTCAGAAAATGTAGACCTAAGTTCTAATTCCAGCTTTCCCTGTACACAGCTCCCTTCAACTCTCCAGGCCTTAGATTCCTCAACTGGATGCTGCCAGTTGGCTTCTCGTGATAAGCCATGGCACTCCTGATAAATTCTCTCTGATATCTGGAGGGGCACTGCTTCTGGTGGGAGTCACTATCTGGTTATACTACCCAGGCAAACATTACCTCTGAGCGTCAGTTTCCTGATTTTCAAAGATGCTCTTCACATCTCAAAGGAAGCTGTGGGCTGTTGGTGGGCTGGTTCCTCCAGAAGCACATTATTATGTGACATTGATCAGGTGCTACATCTGCAAAAGAGTACTTGTTAATTCAGTCTGTGAAACTATTTACGGAGTGAAGTGTGGTGGTGAGCAGGAGTATTGTGGGGTGAAGGTCAACCAGGGATTCATGGAGAGGGCTTAACTGAAAAATAGGGGGGAAATGAGTATTAAGTAATAAAAAGAGATGGGAAGTTCTTGGAATTGAGAAAAACATATATAACATCACTAACCATGAAAAAAAGGACTGAAGTCAACTTGGTGGAGCAGATTATAGGTACGTGATTATTTACTGAAAGCCACAGATAAGTCCACTTAACCACTGGCATCATGTCAGAGGAATTCCATAATCCGGTAGACCCAGAATCCAGGAAGAGGAGAAAATGGAGACAGAAGACAGGGCTTTAATATCTGTAAGTGGAGCAAAGCCTTCAAGAGCAAGAGAGCATCTGGGAGGAGATGGGGTGCTGGCTGAAACTAGTGGGTTGGTTCAGAACTTCTTATGAAGCCCAAAGAGTGTGAGGGCTCTTATTAAAATGAGAAGTTACTAGGAGAAAATTGCTTTTCTTGTTATGACAAAGGGTGAATTATTTTCTCTCTAGAAGGGTAACCACCACAGAACTGACTGTTTTGAGATAGCAGTCCTATGCAGAAGAGGCTCTTGGGCCCTGAGGCAGTCGGTCTTCTCATGTCCACAGGGAAGCAGACATCAGGGGCTGGTTATAGAGGCAAAATACCCGGGTTGAAATCCAGGCTTGGTGAATGAATCATTCTTCTAACATATTTACTGGAAGATCTCAACATCAGCACAGGAGAGAGCACTTTTCCGGGCACATAGATAGGCTCCTACTGCATTCTGTAATTTTAATTTTGCTATAGAGACAGTACCACAGCTGCATCTCTATATCTTACATGCTCACTATTCCATTCTCAGTTTGATGTGGCTAGAAATAAATGCCAAGCCCCTAAAGACGTCACAGTATTAATCCAATCAAAAAGACCATTTTTAGGTAAGCTGCAGCCTACTGAGTGACCCTTTCCATCTTTTCATATGTTCTTCAATTTCTTTCTTCATTGTCTTCAAGATTCCACTTGTTTGGTTAGAGTTACCCCAAGATATTTTATATAATTTGAGGCTGTTGTGAAAGGTGTTGCTTCCCTGATTTCTTTCTCAATCAGTTTGTCATTTGTAGATTTATCATTTACAGGATACTGATTTTTGTGTATTAATTTTGTATCCAGCTACTTTGCTGAAAATGCTTATCAGCTGTAGGAGTTTCTTAGTAAACTTTTAGGGTCACTTATGTATAGAATCTTAATATCTGTAATAAAGACACTGACTTTTTCCTTTCATATTTTTATTCTCTAGATCTCCTTCAGTTGCTGTATTGCTCTAGCTACGACTTGATGTCCTGTATTGAGTATGTATAGAGATGGTGGACAGCTTTAGTTCCTCTCCATTTGTTAGTTGATGTTGATTATGGGATGTATGTAAACTGCCTTTACTATGTTTAGTTATTTCCCTTGTATACCTAAACTCTACAGAACTTTTATCATGAACGGGTGCTGGATTTTGCCAAAGGCCTTTTCTGCATCTACTGAGATGTTTGTGTGCTCTTGGTCTTTAGATGTGTTTATATGGTGGAATACATTTACCTATTTTGAGTATTAAATCATCCCTGCATCTCAGGAATGAGACCTACTTGATCATCTTTAATGATCTTCACTAAATATTTCCTTGAGAATTTCTGCATTTATATTTAATAGAAATTAGTCTATAATTCTTTCTCTTTGTTGAATCTTAATGTGACCTTGTAAAACAAATTGGGTAATGTTCCTTTTATTGTGTGAAATAATATAGGGTATATTAGCATTAACTTTTTGAAAATCTGGTAGAATTCTTTACTAAAGCCGCCTGAGCCTGGGCTTTTCTGGTAAGGGAAGGGGAGATTTTTAATGACTGCTTCTTTCTCACCAAGCATTGCAGTTTTGTTTAGAATGATTATCTGATCTAGGTTAGCTTTTGTAGGTGGTAAGTATCAAGGAAATTATCCATTTCTTTTATATATATTTTTTATTTTGGTGGAATAAAGATTTTATACTAGGTCTTAAGATTCTCTAGATTTTCTTTGTGTCTCTTCTTATGTCTCCTTTTTGTCTCTAATTTTGCTAATTTGAAACTTCTCTCTGTCTTTTGTTTAATTTGGCTAAGGGTTTGTCAATCTTACTAATTTTCTCGAAGAATTAAGAATTTGTTTATTTTGTTGTTGTTGTTGTTTGTTTGTTTGTATTTTAATGATTTAAGCCCTGAGTTTGAATATTTCTTGATTTCTTGTCATGTAGTGCTTTGGGCTATTATTTCTTCTTCTTCTTCTTCTTCTTCTTCTTCTTCTTCTTCTTCTTCTTCTTCTTCTTCTCCTCCTCCTCCTCCTCCTCCTCCTCCTCCTCCTCCTCCTCCTCCTCCTCCTTTTCCTCTTCCTTTTCCCTCTACTCCTCTAGAGTTTTTAAGATGCTTCCACTTTCTTTATGTAGGCATGTTATGTTATCTCTTAAAACTACCTTCACTTTGCCCCATAAAATTGGATGTGTTGAGTTTTCATTTTCATTCAATTTTTAAAAATTTTTAATTTCATTCTTACTTTTTGTCTTGACTCATTTTACATTCAGTAGTGAGTTCTTCATTTCCCATTCGTTTGTAAGCTTTCTGCTGTTTCTGTTGTTGATATCCAAGTTTAAGACAGCGGGGAGGCAGAGTGTTTCTTTAATTTTTTGTACTTACTGATACTTGTTTTGTGTTGGAGTATATAGTCAGTTTTGCGAAGTGTATCAAGAGGTGGTTATAAACAAGATATATTATTTTGTGCTTAAATTAAATATTCTGTAACTGTCTGTTAGTTCCAATTGGTTTATAACATTATTTAATTCCAATATTTCTCTGCTTAGTTTTGTGTTTATTACCTGCCTGTTTGGCAAAAAATGGTTATTGAAATCTCCCAATATTACTGTGCTCAATTATGTGATTTCAGCAGTCCTATTGTTTCTCTTTTGAACTTGGGTGCCCTTGTGTTTGGTGCATAGATGTGACTATGCAGTGCCCTTGCTTATATCTTCAGCTTTGCTTTTGTTTGATACCATATTTTGTCAGATATTAAAATCTCTGCATTGGCTTACTTCTTAGATCCATCTGGAATGTCTTTTTACATCCTTTTACCCTGAGGTAATGTCTATTCTTGACGTTAGGGTATGTTTCTTAGGTGAAGGAGAAGAAATATCCTGTTTTGAATAAAGGCCATTGGTTTTGAGAGTTATCAATGAGTTGTGTTTGTTGACTTCCATTATTTGTTGTGGTGTAAGCGTTTCGTTTTTTTTTCCTCTGTTTTTTTTTTTTTTTTTTTTAATTTGATGCCCTGGGATTATTTATTTTGTATATTTTCTTAGCATTGCTTAACCTCTTTCAGTTTAAGTATTCCTTTGTTGACAGATACTGCTTGACTGTGTTTTTATTGTGGAATGTCTTTATCAGTTGTGATTGAAAGTTTTGCTGGGATGCCATCTCTGACCTCTTAGGATATTTAGAACATCAATACAGTCCCTTCTGGCTTTTGAGTCTCCTTTGAGAAGTCTGATGCTATTACAATGGGTCTGCACTTATGTATTACTTGTCTTTTTTCTCTTGCAGATTTAATAGTCTTTCTTTGTCCTGTACATTTAGTGTTTTGATTATTATGTGCTGTGGGCAAATTGTTTTCTGGTCCAGTCTATTAGGTGTTCTGTGTATTTCACCGTGAAGTGCTTTCTTTAGATTAGGAAATTTTTCTTCTATAATTTTGCTGAAAATATTTTTCTGTGCCTTTGACCTGGGTTTCTTCTCCTTTAATTATTCCTATTATTTGCACTTTTTTTTTTCGTACTGTCCCAGATTTTCTGTATATTTTGTGTCTGGAGATATTTTTATACTTAACATTTTCTTTGCTGAAGGTATCTGTTTCTTCTATCTTGTCTTCAGTGCCTCGGATTCTCTCTTCATCTCTTCATCTGTTGGTATGTCATGCCTCTGGCCCTCCTGTGAAAGTTTCTAAGTTTTAATTTACAGTTTTCCTTATTTGAAAATAATTTTCTTTCCATTGTCATGTCCTGAAAGGTTTTGTTAATGTTATTTTACTGTTTGTATCTGTTTTCATAGATTTCATTAAGGCATTTATTGATATCTTCTTTCATATTCGTAAGAGTGAATTCGAAGTTCTTGTCTGAATCTTCTGCTTTATTTCATTACTTAGGTCCTACTGTAGTAGGGTTTCTAGGTTCCAGTGGAGATATATTGTCCAAGCTGGTACTGTGGTTTTACATGGGCATCTTGGCACCTGGGTTTGAGATTACTTGAATTCTTGGTGTTGGTATCTGAGCTTGTCTTTGTTGGATGGGTTTTTCTTGTTTTTCTCTTGACTTATTTGGATTTTAAGACAATTTTGTAGATACAGGTTGCCTACTAGGGAGTATTTCTGAGTCCCTGTCAGGTGTAGCCACTGGTATCTTCAGATACAACTCATTTCTAAGTATTAGTAACTGAGGTGAATGAATGGGAATGGGCTACTAGGGCAGGGTTCTGAAAGAGTTCGCAAGAAGGAGGGAACTTGTTCTGACACAGTATCTATGTATTCCATTGGGCCTTAAGGAATAGAGTAAAAACAGCTCCCTGTAGGTAAAGGTCTGGAGATGAAACTGGTGCCATGAAAACTAGTCCTCACGGAGGAGGCATTCAGGTCAATTTCAGCTCATGAGCCTCTGGGCCTTGTTTCAGAAGTGCATGCTGTCTTCAGAAATAGGGGCTCCTCCTGGGGACAACCAAGAGCAACAGCGGTGGACTGTATGTTTGGAGAGCTATAAGACAGCCTTTGCCAACAACTCAAAAGAAGGCTTTTCGTGTCTTTTATTAGTGTTCTTGTTAGGATTTCTTTTGGACTTGGTGTAAGTGCCATCAGCCCGGATAAGAAAAATTAGACACTGAATTATGTGCTTTGTAAGGCCTTTTGTAGGTAAATAGTTAATAATATAATTTCTTGTGGATTTTTCAACCCTCCATATTGTTATTCCCCCTTTTTAATTTTTTTAATATTAGTTACAGATTATTAACTTTGCATCCTAGCTGTATCCCACTCCTTCATTCCCTCCCAAACCCACCCTCCCTTCCTTATATCCTCCCTGCCCCTTTCCAAGTCCACTGCTAGGAGAGGACGTCCTCCCCTTTCATCTGACCCTGGTTTATCAGTTATCTTTAGGACTGGCTGCAATGTCCTCCTCTGTGGCCTAGCAGGGCCACTATTCCCCCTGTTTTTACCAGCGTCTCTCTTCCTCAACTAGCCTCTTTCTCTTATCCCTCTATTATATCACTTGTTTCTGCATGTTTCATTTACCTTCTTTCTAAGCTCTTCTGTATTAATCCCCTCCTTCTCCCTAAGGATCCTCCTGTTTTACCATTTTCCCCATCAGATCACTTGTACCTTTATTCTCCTCCCACCTTCTTCTATATTTACATTTATCCCTTTCCTAAAGATACCCGTATTGCTCCCATTTCCCCTATCATATCCCTGAAGAAAGCATCTTTGACAAATAGTGCTTGGAAAACTGGATGCCCACATGCAGAAGAAATTAGACACCTTATACATAAAGTAACTCTAAATCATGTTCTAAAAAGACCTAAACCTGAAACACTCAAATTGATAGATTCTAGCAGTTAGAAAAAAACATAGAACCTTACATCATCTAGGTGTAAGAGATGAAAGGACCTTCTCAATAGGATTCCATTTGTCCAGGAATTAAGCCCAACAATTGACAAGTGGACCTCATAAAACTAAATTGCTTATTGACAGCAAGGAAAAAAAAATCAGTCAAACAAACAAACAAACAAACAAAAACAAAACAAAAATAGAGTTGAAAAGTAAGCCTAAAGAATAAAGAATAGAAACATATATTTGCCAGCCATTCATCTGGAAGAGGTTTGATAACCAAAATATGCAATGAACTCAAAAGACTCAAGCAAATATATGACCTGTTCAAAAATGAGCCTGCAAATTGAATACAGAATTTTTAAAGGAAGAAAAACATAATGTTTAAGAAATATATAAAAAATATTAATTATACCCAGCATTTAGGGAAATGCACATCAAACCAACTTAGTTTTCATCTTACTCCAGTCATAATGGAAAAGAACAATTGATAACACATACTGCAGGAGCAGCGAGGAAAGGAAACTCATTCACTTTTGGTGGGATTGGAAACTGGTCCATCTCCTATGGAAACAGATTTGGAAAACTCTCAAAAAGATAAAATACATCCACTATATGACCCAGATATACCACTCCATGGTTTATGCCAAGTGGGCACATCATCACACTCTACAGATACCCCCTCATCCCTATTCATTGCTGTTCTATTTATAATAGCTAAGAAATGAAAATCACCTAAATGTCCTACAAAGAATGAAGAAGATAATGAAATTGTGGTACATGAAGTAACACAAACTCAGAAAGACAGATGTTATAGTCCCCCCCCCCCGGTATGTTTTATTTATTTTATTTTATTTTATTAATTACACTTTTTTTACTTTGTATCTCCCCGTAAGCCCCTTCCTCCTCCCCTCCCGGCCCCACCCTTCTTACCCCTTCTTCAGGAATGGGGAAAAGGTGGCTCCTTTGGGGGGGAGAGTAAATTTAGATGTTCTTTTAACATTTGTACTGAGTGGATATAAGATCAAAGCGACTGCATTTTCAAAATCTGTCTAAATTTCCTCTGCATTTGAACTTGCTTTGAACACATTTTGTTTTTAAAGCGTTTGAAAAGAGATGGTTATATCACAGCACACCTCCTCCACAGACAATTCAGGTCATTTGCTCTGAATGTGCCCGATTTTCTTCATGCTTCCTCCTTCCTTTGAAAAGATCCTCTCATTCTGGAACTTAGTTTACTCTAAAACTTGATTTCATTTAAGGTGCAGCAGGATTTAAATATTGCACATCTGTGTGAGCAGGTACTGCCATCCTGAACAGTCCCAGCTCTTAACAGTTACAAATCTGCCACCTCTGCAGAGAGAATGAAGTAAAATACTTGCTGCCATATAAAGTCTGAGAGAATGTGTGGTCCCTAAGGCACTATTTTGAAGTTTGGTTTTGAGAATCCTGTCTCCTATTTGATGCGATCTGAAACAGAATGATAAAGGGAGATAGAATAATGGCAGTACATTGGAGTATGACATTCTTCTGTAGAACAAGAGAAAAATCATAATATAAATCGTTACCAATGATGTAGTTGTTTTCACTTACTGTTTTTTTTTTCCAGTGTGAATGGGACATTATTTATAACTGACTGAAACATCAAAAAATTGGCAACCTCATTCCTAGAAGTCAATCTTGAAAAGGACAACCTGCCTGGACAGCATGAAATTTGCAAAAGTGAACAACACCTTCTGTGACAGGGCCCTGGCCGAGTGTACCTCTATAACACAGGGAGCAGCTTTGCCCATCTGAAGCTGTGCTGCTAAAAGACAGTGACAACCAGTAGCTATTAGATTTTCACACGAGTGAGGCCACTTTCCACTTCTTTTGCAAAGAGCTGACAGATCTCATTACAGTGACATGATGCCCATCCTTTAAGAGAGTTGATGTGCTCAGGAAATGGCTGTTTTACAGTGACATGATGCCCATCCGGAAGAGAACTGATATGCACAGGAAATGGCTGTTTTTGTTTAGGATCTGATGTAAATTGGTAGAACTCATATTTTTTTTTCCACATGGGTGGAGGGACAGGACTCCCAGAGGTTGTCAGAGCAGGTGAAGCCAGTCTATTTAGAAAATTCAGCAATGTTCTCTGAACTGAAGACTGTTTTTTTTTTTTTTTAAAAAAAAAAAAAAAGAATAGAAACCTACCAAAATCCATTTTAGTCCTCCTCTGAGTAGTATATTAAATAGATTTCAAAAGTTAGAGCTGTGTATGTGAGGTGACACTTTGTGCTATGGATGAACAACATGTCAAAATAACTCCCACCTCCATGCAGGGTATGAGAATCCAGGAAACCTATGGCTTACACAGGACCTCTAGGTCTGAGTTTGCAGAAACCCCTGTTTGGAACCCTGAAATTTATGGAGAGCTAGTTGGTCAGATGAAACAAATTAAGCTTGCACAAGACAAGTAAACTAAGAATAGTGTGCTGGGCAAGGTAGTGCAGGCTTTAACCCCAGCACTGAGGAGGCAGAGGCAGGTGGTTCTCTAGTTTGAAGCCAGTCTGGTCTACATAATGAGTTCCAGGACAGCCAGGCTTATGAGGAATGATTTGTCAATTGAAAAAAATGATACACTTATAAAAATATATAGGAGGCTAGAGACATCATTCAACACCGAAAGCACACTTTTTGTTCTTGCAAAGAATACAAGTTGCATTTTAAGCTCCCACATGTCAACTCTGAATATATTATGATTTTTCTCTTGTTCTACAGAAGAATGTCATACTCTAATGTACTGCCATTATTCTATCTCCCTTTATCATTCTGTTTCAGATCGCATCAAATAGGAGACAGGATTCTAAACACCAAACTTCATGTCAAACCAAACAAACATGTCAATTCCAGTTCTTCAATGCAGTGGTCTTGTCTGACTTCTCACATATACTCCAGAAAGTTCACACATAGAAATGAGTAAAAGTAAATAAACAAATCTTCCAAAAGAAAAGGATGTTGGGATGAGAAAGAATGACATAACACCACATACACTCAGACACTGAGTGCATGGAAACTAGATTGGAGAGATCAAATGAGCATTTGTAACTATCCATCTGGGAGGTGTGGTACTCAGCCTTGAATCGACTTGTACTTTCACACAGCAGGAAGTGCTGCTGGACTAGTTCTTCTAAATCTCTATTCTTATAAGTACAAGTCATTTGATTAAGACAAAGCATAGAAACACACCACCAACAAAGCAAATTTGTGCATCTCCTGATACTTCAGGAAGTACTACAAGCAATTTACCCCATGATGGACTTATATCAGACATTAGCACATTATGGTTTCTTGAAAAAAATTTAAGCACACTTACTTAAAATGTGTTTAAGGTTATTTAAGCATAGCACTGTCTTTTCCCTCCAATATAAAATAGCTAGTAAAATTTAATGGAAATAAAATTCTTGATATGTTCCATATGAAAATTTTCTCCATACAGTCTTCACATGTGACCCCAGGAACATTACCATGGGCTCTGTATTATCTGAATCTCAAACTGCAATCCCAACCAAAAGATCATGTCTGTTCCAGCTAGGTGAACACTGTTTTTTGCTGACACCTAGTTGTTCCAGACTATGGAAACAATAGCAGATCCTGAAACAGAATCCTTAGTGTGTTTTTGGAATTTCTATGTCTCCGTACCACTTCTTCATTGTTGATTATGAAATCACAGGGTGATGAGAAATGGACATATTCTGTCAGTTTATGCTAGAGAGAAAAATGAGCACATACAGATACTTGCTGCCTAATGGATCTCACTTACAACCACCAGGAGAAGCAATACGACACAGGTGGCGAGTTTCCTCTCTACACCGAGGTCAGACCCTACTGAAGCTCTTTCAAATCACATGCCTCAAGCCACATTCACCACGCTGTATCACGACTGAGTGTAATGAATAATTAGAACATAGGACTGTTAGTTGCAGCTGAATGATACCATCTTCTAAAGATGCACTTCTTTTACTCAATGAGTCAGATGGTGAGTGTTTTCAGGCTTCATAGAAACAAGGTAAAATCAAGGGCATTTGTAGGTTCTTTCATGATCACTAAAATTGCAGTTAATTCAATCCCCATTCAGAAAGGCAAAGAGGATGGATATCAGCGGAGGGAGAAAACAGGCAACAGGACAGGAGCCTACCACAGAGGGCCTCTGGGAGGCTCTACCCTGCAGGGTATCAGAGCAGATGCTGAGACTCATAGTCAAACTTTGGGCAGGTTGCAGGGAATCTTATGAAAGAAGTGAGAGATAGTAAGACCGGGACAGGACAGGAGTTCTACAAGGAGAGCAACAGATCCAAATAGTCTGGGCACAGGGGTCTTTTTTGAGACTGATATTCCAGCCAAGGACCACTCATGGAAATGGCCTGGAAAACCCCTGCACAGAGGTAGCCTATGGCAGTTCAGTATCCAAGTGAGTTCCATAGTAATGGGGACAGGGATGGTCTCTGATAGGAACTGATTGGCCTGGTGTTTGATCACCTCCCCCAAAGGGGGGAGCAGCCTTACCAGGCCACAGAAGAAGACAATGCAGCCACTCCTGATGAGACCTGATAGGCTAGGATCAGAGGGAAGGGGAGGAGGACCTCCCTTATCTGTGGACTGGGAGAGGGACCCAAGTGGGAAAGAGGGAGGGTGGGACTGGGAGGGGAGGAGAGAGGGGGGTACAGAGGGGATACAAAGTGAATAAACTCTAATTAATAAAAATAAAAATAATTAAATAAAAATTAAAAAATAGTGTATCTCTTTTAACTCATAAATTGTAAAAGATAATGACAAAAAGAGACCTTTGGCTTAATTTATCCACCTGGCCTCCATTCATCACTCTATGTTCTCAATAATGTCTCTCAAGTCTGTTTCTTGAGTTCTAAAATGAGAGCTGCAATACATCCCTCTTCTGCTTAGGTTGTTGTGAAGGTAACTTTACTACCTGGAGAAAGCCCGGCTTCTCACAGCAGATATGTATCAGGTGTTCACTATAAATTGATTTGAAGATTTAAAAAGTGTGTTAGTAGGACCTGGAGAGGACAGGAGCTCCACAAAAACCAAATATATCTGGGCCCCGGGATCTTTTCTGAGACTGTTTCTCCAACCAAGGACCATGAATGGATATAACCTAGAACCTCTGCCCAGATGTAGTCCATTGCAGCTCAGTATCCAAGTGGGTTCCCTAGTTAGGGGAACAAGGACTGTCTCAGACATGAACTCAATAGCTGGCTCTTTGACCTTCCCCCAGTCCCCCAACGAGGGAGGAGCAACCTTGCTAAGCCACAGAAGAGGACATTGTAGACAGCCCTGAAGACACCTGATAAGCTAGGGTCAGATAGAAGGGGAGGAAGCCATTCCCCATCAGTGGACTTAGAGAGGGGCAGGAAGGAGATTAGGGAAGGAGGGTGGGATTGGGAGGGAATGAGGGAGGGGGCTATAGCAGGGATATGAAGTAAATAAACTGTAATTAATATAAAAACTAATAAATAAATAAAAGTGTGTTAGTTATAGTTGTTCTGTAACAATTCGGTACAAACATATAATGCATATTAATCGCTCTCATTTACACTCTTCCTAATGCTTCCCCAGCCCTGTCAGCTCTTCATCATCCCTACTAATCTGTGTCCAGAATGCATGTCTTTGTTTTGTTTTTCCATCATGGTCTCAGTTTTGGTGGTCTCACCAGTGGGTACTCCGTGAAGACAATAATTTCCTTCTCCCAGGATTTAGCAATAGCCAGTACTTCACCAGAAGTAATCCAAGACTGATTATTTTATAAATAGATGAATTCATAAGAATCTAGAAGTAAACATTGCCTTACAAAAACTTTTCAACTTCAAGAGATACATTTCTACAACAGAATGCTACTCAGCTATTAAAAACAAGGAAATCATGAAATTTGCAGGCAAATTATAGACTAGTAAAGATCATCCTGAGCATAGTAACCCAGACCCAGAAAGACATACATGGTATGTACTTACCCATAAGCAGATTTTAGCCATATAATACAGGAAAATCTGTACTACAATTCACAGACTCAAAGAAGGTAAGTAACAAGGAACACCCAAGGGAGGATGCTTAAATATCACTCAGAAACAGAAATAGAATAGACAGTGGAAGTGATTGAAGAGAGGGGACAAAGTAGTAGAGGAAGCACAGAGAGAAATGATGGTGGAGATTAGATATTGGAAGAACAGGGGCCAGGAGGACAGAGGCTCTACAGAGAGAAGAGAAAGTGTGGGCAGAGGTATCTCTCTGACAAGTTAATGATCTAGGACAGTGTAGGCTCCTCAGATGATAGAGGGTGACTCTAGCTGAAAGGCCTAGTAGAAGGGGTCATAAGACCAAAGAGGAAACCCTCTAACTAGACAGAACTCCTATTGGAGTAAGGCAAATACCAATTGACCCACAAAAACTTTGGCCCTAGCTACAAGGTGTGGGGACAAAGACAGAGCAGAGATGGAGGAAATATCCAACCAATGACTGGTCCAATATGAGACTCACCTTATGAGAAGGGGCCAACTCCTGTCACTATTACTCTGCTATGTGTGCAGACAAGAGCCTAGCATAGCTGTTCTCTGAGAGGCTATGCACAGCAGCAGATTGAAACAGATGCTGAGACTCAGAGCCAAACACTGGGCAAAGCATAGGGAGTCTTGTGGAAAAGTGAGGGAAGGATAGAAGGACCTGGTGGTGATAGGAGCTCTACAAGAAGACCAGCAGAGGCAACTACCCACACCCAGAAGGCTTATGGAGTCCAAAGTGTTAACTAAGGACCATGAATAAACTGAACCTAGATTCTCTACACAGATGTAACCAATGGATACCTCAGGCTTCGTGTGGGTTCTCTAGTAAGAGGAGCATGGGCTGTCTCTGACATGACTCTTCCCCCCTGTCTCTTGCCAGGCCACAGGGGAAGAGGAGGTGCTCAGTCTTGATGCCACTAGACAAGCTGGGGTGGGTTGGGGAAGACTCCCATTCTCTGAGGAACAGGGGAGGGAAAATGGGGAAGAGGGAGGAAGGGTGGCACTGGGAGAAAAGGAGGGAGGGGGCTGCAATTGGGATGTAAAGTGAATAAATAAATTAGTTAATTAACAAAAAAGAAACAAAACAAAATGTTTCCATAAAGTACTTGTGAAATCTAAGACTACAAAATAATGAGGCAAGTAACACAGAACCAAGTCCAAGATGGATGCTCGTCACACCTGTGCTTAATAGCTTCCTATCTACTATCCCACAAAAAGACGAAAAAAAAAAATGTCTGCCACAAACAGACATACTGAGTACTCCTGGGAGTCTCAATATGCATGGGGACATAGAAAGGCAAAAGTGGAAAAAGATTCTGTCTTCTAGCTAAGGTTACAAACACTGCTGTTTTACTTAGCAGACTCAACATAGGAGAAAGACCAGGCAATAAAAAAAGCAGCAGAATTCCATCACAGACTCTGTTATCAAGAAAAGAGGATAATTCAGGCCACACACTCCATTCTTCCTCATAGTCAGCCAGGATGGGCTCTCCAGGAGGAAGAGCATAAAGGAAATTTACAAACAACAGTTGGGAGATTTGACATCCTGGCAGTTGGCAGCTATACGTTATCATGAAGACGTAGAAAGGGTGGAAAGGAATGATGCAGTGAGAACCTTAGTTTCTGGTCTGAATAAAACAAACGAACAAACAAAACCCTCAAGTCAGCTGGGATTACTGCACAAAAGTCCAACCCTGGGGTAAGACATCATGAAGCTCTGAAAACTTAGCAGAAGAATAAACGGCAGCATCTTCCTGGAGAAAAGATAAACAACACTTATCTGTGAGTACATGCGTATTGAATCGGCATTAGGCTTTTTGGTCAATATCGTAATCATTGGGAGGTATCAAAATTAAATCCTCACTGTCCTGAAGAAAGAACCTAAAGCTACATTCAACTTTGAGAACGTGCGGGCAGCCTTACCAGGCCACAGAGGAAGACAATGAAGCCAGTCTTAATGAGACCTGATAGGATAGGGCCAGATATAAGGGGAGGAGAACCTCCCCTATCAGTGGACTAGGGGATGGGCATGGAAGGAGAAGAGGGAGAGAGGGCCGGATTGGGAGGGGACTAGGAAGGGAAAGAGGAGGGGGCTACAGCTGGGATACAAAGTGAATAAATTATAATAGACTTAAAAACACATTTTTTAAGAATCTCAAAATATGATGGAAGTAATTGAGGTTGGAGAGACTGCTTAGTGGTTAAGAGCACTGGCTGATCTTCCAGAGAACTTGGGTTCAATTCCCAGCACCCACATGACAGGTCTCAGCTGTCTGTAACTCCAGTTCTAGGGGATCCTACACCCTCATACAGATATATATTCAGGCAAAGCACCAAATAATATGAAATAAAAAATAAATTAATTTTTAAAAGATGAAGACGATTCACTTAGATTTCGAGGGAAACAAATTATTAAAGGACAGCACAGCAAAACAACAAAAAAATGCATTGTTGGCGGTTTGTCTGGTGCTTTATTTTGATGCTAATTACTAGCCCTCAAGATCTGGGTACTGCCTGGATATACATATCCTTGTTGTGTAAACCTGCCTAAAACCTGGGGAGGCAGAATGAGGTAGACTTGGCTGAGGTTCCCAGGCTTTGGGGAAAAGGAGAATCATAGGAAGAAAACAGGTGGTCGAAGAGAGGAGGAAGAAGTATGCCATGATGGATTAGCTTGGAGAAGAAACCATGTGGGCTGGGAAAAGGAACTCCAATAATTGTGTGAAAAGGCCCAGATGAAGAATACAAGCAAGTATTTATTAGGTTATAGATGGAAGATAGGCCAGATGAGGATGGTTAAGGAGGATGGCATTGGATGGGGGCTGGGAGGTAGGTAGTGAGGTTATTGAGACAGCATGGGAAAAATATTTGCCCAGACCAAGGTTTTAAGACAATTATAAAAACTAACAGGTGTCTGTGTCTTATTTGATTGTGATAGTGGGTTAAAAATATCTCTATGAAAATTATAGGGCAAAAAAATAATAAATAACATTGTTTAGTCCAAAACCATTTTTATTTACTATAACACTGCATACATAGAAAGACATGAAAATATAAAGGAATTATTTGAGACAAATAAAAACGTACTCTTTATCCTCATCCTCTGTTCCTCATGTCCCCTGGGGTACACCCTGCTGCCCTGAGATTCAGTATCAGGAACATCCAGGTTAGCTCCCTCCTCCACTCCCCCAACACCACTGCCTACCAGGCCCTCTGGGGCATGCCCCACAGCTCTGAGCGTCATGCTGTTCTTTCCTGACCCACTGCTCCATTGTCCAACCACCACTCTTCCTGCCTTTGCCAGGCCTGCGGCTCCAGGAACATCCATGTTAGGCCCACCTTGCTGATACCTGCTACAACAGAAACATCCAGGACAACCAGATGGCTAAAGGTAAGAGCCAGGGCAATATGGTAGCCCCGGAGCATAACTATCCTACTATAGCAAGCCCTGGATACCCTAACACAACTGAAGCACAAGAAAATGACCTTAAATCCAATTTTATAAAGATGATAGAGGCCTTTAAAGAGGAAATGAATAAATTCAGAAATACAGAAAAACACAATTACACAGGTGAAGGAAGTGAATAATGAGTGGCCCAACTTAAAGACACAACCTCCCCCGCCCCCACCAGGAGAGAGCCAACCCCTGACACTATTAATGATATTCTGATATTATTACAGGCAGGAGCCTGGCATAAGTGTCTTCTGAGAGGCTTCATCCAGCAGCTGGTGGAAACCCACAGCCAAACAATAGGCGGAGCTTAGGAAGTCTTGTGGAAGAATGGGGGGAAGGACTGATGGAGCCAGAAGGATCAGACACCACAAGAAGACCTATAGTGTAAACTAACCCAGGGAATGTGAACATGGGGGCTCACAGAGACTGAACCACCAACCAAAGAGCATGCATGGTCTGGACCTAGGCCCCTACACCTGAGGAGCAGATAAGCTGCTTGTTCTTATGTGAATCTCCTAACAATTAGATCGGCATGAGGGGCTGGGGCTGTCTCTCTTTTTTTTTTTTTTAATTTTATTTTTTTCTTATCAGTTACATTTTATTAACTCTGTATCCCAGCTGTGTCCTGATCCCTCATTCCCTCCCAGCCCCTCCCTCCCTCCCTCATCTCCACCATGCCCCTTTCCAAGTCCACTGATAGGGGGGGACCTCCTCCCCATTCATCCGATCCTGTTTTATCAGGTATCTTCAGGACTGGCTGCAAAGCCCTCCTCTGTGGCCTAACAGGACTGCTCCTCCCTTCGGGGGAGGGAGGACAAAGAGCCAGTCATTGAGTTCCTGTTAGAAATAGTCCTTGTTCCCCTCACTTTGGGAAACCAATTGGTTACTGAGCTACCACAGGCTACATCTGAGTGGAGGTTCTAGGTTATATCCATACATGGTCCTTGGTTGAATGTCAGTCTCAGAAAAGACCCTGTGCCCAGATATATTTGGTCCTTGTGGAGCTCCTATCCTTTCCCCATCAGACTAACTCCCCTTCTTTCTTATGATTCCCTGTACTCTGCAGAAGGTTTGGTCATGAGTCTTTGCTTTGAAAACACTGCTAGTTAGAGTCTTTCAGACACACTCAGTAGACTCCTGTCATAAGTTCAATGCACATCCCATCTGTCTTTCTAAACGAGGATTGATCATCTTACCCCATGTCTGCTCTCTTGATTATCTTTTTTAGGTGTATAGATTTCATTATGTTTATCATATCTTATAGGTCTATATAAGTGAGTATATACCATGTTTGAGAATTCTCGACAGAGGAATGTCGAATGGCAGAGAAACACTTAAAGAAATGCTCATCCTCATTAGCCATCAGGGAAATGCAAATCAAAACGACCCTGAGATATCACCTTACACCCATCAGAATGGCCAAGATGGGGCTGTCTCTTTAGAAGTGAAGATTTGGGTAGATTCATGGGAAACCCTAAAATTTAGTACGAATTTAAGAATTTTTAAATTTAGAATGAAAATACTTTGGTATGAAATCTGATAAAGATGGGCATAACGGAGCGTAACCAAAATTATTTGGTTTTGCTTTTACTTTTCTTTAGTTGAGATAAATCAGTTTTCAAATTTCTATCTTTCAGCTGATCCTCATTGCCCTTTTACTCACTGCTTCATGATGCTACATGAGGGCACGGGAGGTGGTAGACCGGCAGCCTCCTAAACCACGTGAGGCATCAAATGATATCCTCAAAAATTCCTGACTGCAGGTACACGAGGCACTGATGTGCAGAAGCGCTTGATCTATTCAGCTTCAGCATCGGCTTAGTACTGCAGACCATACCGAAAGCTAAGCTGGACCAGACTGAGATGAGTTGACTTGCTTCATTACACTAACTATAAACTTAGTTTCCATGTGTTTTCCAGGGTTTAGGGGTAAACGTAAAAGCCTTATGCACAGTAAGCAAGCATGCTGTCTCTGAGCTATAATTAACCTCCCCCCCCTTTTTTTTTTTGATGTTTTAAAATATGGTATCAGAACATGGATTGAAAGGAAAAAAGCTCACTTTAATCATATACTGTCTTGTCTAGCTCCTGTCACTTCTGGGTTCTTTTCTCTTTATTCCCATTGTTCCCCAAGACTCCCTAGGCATTGACTAGTGTTTGGTTGTGAGTCTTAGCATCTGTTTCTAGGAGCTGCTAGGTAAAGACTCTCAGAGAACAACTCTGACAGGCCCCTATCTGCAAGCTCAGCGGACTATCACTGATAGTGTCAGGAGTTAGCACTGTCGGATAGGATGGCTCTTCAGTTGGGCCAGGCATTGTTCTGCTCTATCTTTATCTCTGCACATCTCATAAGCACAATACATTTAGGGTCAAAGTTTTTGTGGGTGGGTTGGTGTTTCACGCCCTTTACTAGAAGACTAGTCTAGTTAGATGGTGTCCTTTTCAGTCTCTATGGTCTCTGCTACTAGGAGTCTCTGCTTGAGTACCCCTCATATCCTTTCAGAAGCCTACCCGGACTTAGGACTCCAGCTTGTTACACAGATATGCCCACCCCTCAGTTTCTCCTTTGTCTGCATGCCTTCTGTCCTCTTTCTCTTGCTCTCTCAGGTTTGATCTCCACCATCTTAACTCTGTGCCTCCTCTCCTACCTTATTCCCTCTCTTCATCCATTACCTCTGTTGATTCTATCTCCCCTTCTGAGTGTGGTTTATGCCTCCTCCCTTGGGTCCTTCTTATTGCTTATCTTCCTTGGGTCTGTGGCTCATAGCATGCTTGTACTATGTGCCTCTTGTACTCTATGCTATTATTGTCAAACAGTTAGTAGTGCCAAACCCCTAAGCTTAAAAATTCATTGGGTTTATTCATATGTGTTAATCTTAGGATTAATTAGAAAAATTACTTAAGTTTTTGTTTGTAATCAATCCATTGTAATCAATCCAACTTCATCAATAAAGCCAGGAATAACCACGTTTTTCTGGTAACAAAAACAACAGTAATGAGTTTTATTATTATCTTATGCTCCTCAAAGAAATGTCCTTAAGAAATAAATACATCTTGGGAAAAAAAATACGCTGCTAAAAGCAGAAACTAATAGAAATAATTTATCTTGATAAACTATTATTCATATCTCTAAAAGGAAGCATGTCAAGACTAAAAGAGCCAAGGACAGCAGCTGTCAGCCGCGATCCCCACTCGGTTTCTCCATTTTCATGAGGTAAGTCTCCTAGTAGAGATCACATATCTATTATAGACAACTGTACAACAGTAACATGTTCTCTTCTGTGTAGCCAACTCACAAGATCAACAAAGGGAAGTGGTGCCCCTTTCTTTTCTTTCCTGTCTTTATCTCTAGTCAAAAAGTTTTCTAATACAGCATTGAACACAAGCAAAACTATGCAATGTTAGTAATTCAATAAGGAAGATATTTCCTCATGGTGACATTAAACTTCTACATGTTGAAGAATGTGAGCAATCAGACACATTGGGGGCTTAATGATAAGACTTCAAAAGACATTGGTTCAGTACACACAGGATAAAATAGGATTGTCTTGGAGGAAGAGCAGAAAAATAAGTCAAAGGAGAGAAGATACTGCACAGAACAAAAATTTCTGATTGCTGAGTGCACTTCTGAATATGCCAGAGATATTTTTTTTGGCCATAATGATCTGGATCTCATAATTTTCACGTCTGTCATAATGTCGTACACATTAGTTACTTTCCTTGTTGCTGAGGAAAAATTCCCAGGCAAACTCATTAAGAAAGGAAGAGCTTGTTTGGACCACTGATCTAGGTATGTCTACCATGGCGGATAATGCAAATAGCAGGAGCATAAGACTACAGGTCACAGTGAGTTTTAAGAAAGAAGAGAGCCCATCTAGCAGTGTTTTCAAAGCAAAGACTCATGACCAAACCTTCTGCAGAGTACAGGGAATCATAAGAAAGAAGGGGAGTTAGTCTGATGGGGAAAGGATAGGAGCTCCACAAGGACCAAATATATCTGGGCACAGGGTCTTTTCTGAGACTGACATTCAACCAAGGACCATGTATGGATATAACCTAGAACCTCCACTCAGATGTAGCCTGTGGTAGCTCAGTAACCAATTGGTTTCCCAAAGTGAGGGGAACAAGGATTATTTCTAACAGGAACTCAATGACTGGCTCTTTGGTCTCCCCACCCTCGAAGGGAGGAGCAGTCCTGTTAGGCCACAGAGGAGGGCTTTGCAGCCAGTCCTGAAGATACCTGATAAAACAGGATCAGATGAATGGGGAGGAGGTCCCCCCTATCAGTGGACTTGGAAAGGGGCATGGTGGAGATGAGAGAGGGAGGGAGGGACTGGGAGGGAATGAGGGATTGGGACACGGCTGGGATACAGAGTTAATAAAATGTAACTGATAAGAAAAAAATAAAATTAAAAAAAAAGAAAGAAGAGAGCCATATCATATGGCAGAGAAACATTTAAAGAAATGCTCAACGTCATAAGCCATCAGGGAAATGCAAATCAAAATGACCCTGAGATTTCACCTTACACCTATCAGAATGGCTAAGATAAAAAATTCAAGTGACAACATATGCTGGAGAGGTTGTGGAGAAAGGGGAACCCTCCTCCACTGCTGATGGGAATGTAAACTTGTACAACCACTCTGGAAATCTATCTGGTGCTTTCTCAGACAATTAGGAACAGCGCTTCCTCAAAATTCATCTATACCACTCCTAGACATAAATCCAAAAGAAGCTCAAGTACACAACAAGGAAATTTGCTCAACCATATTTGTAGCAGCTTTATTTGTAATAGCCAGAAGGTGGAAACAACCAAGATGTCCCTCAACTGAAAAATGGATACAGAAAGTATGGTACATCTGCACAATGGAATATTACTCAGCAATAAAAAACAAGGAAATCATGAAATTTGCAGGAAATGGTGGGAACTAGAAAAGCTCATCCTGAGTGAGCTATCCCATAAGCAGAAAGACACACTCGGTATATACTCACTCATATAGATATATAATATAGGATAAACCTACTAAAATCTGTACACCTAAAGAAACTAATCAAGAGGGAGAACTCTGGCTAAAATGCTCAATCGCCATCCCAAAAGGCAAAGAGGATGGACATCAGAAGAAGGAGAAAACAGGGAACAAGTTAGGAGCCTCCCACAGAGGGCCTCTGAAAGGCTCTGCCCTTCAGACTATCAAAGCAGATGCTAAGACTTATGGCCAAACTTTGAGGAGATTGTAGGGAATCTTATGAAAGAAATGGGAGTTAGTAAGACCTGGAAGGGACAGGAGCTCCACAAGGAGAGCAACAGATCCAAAAAATGTGGGCACATGGGTCTTCCCTGAGACTGAAACCAAGTAGCATGCATGGAGATAACCTAGAACCCCTGCACAAATGTAGACCATGACAGTTCAGTCTCCTAGTGGGTTCCATAGTAATGGGAACAGGGACTGTCTCTGATATGAACTGATTGGCCTGCTCTTTGATCACCTCTCCCTGAGCTGGGAGTAGCCTTACCAGGCCACAAAGGAAAACAAGACAGCCACTCCTGATGACACCTAACAGACTAGGATCAGAAGGAAGGAAAAGAAACCCTCCCTTACCAGTGGACTTGGGGAGTGGCATGTGTGGAGAAGGAGGAGGAAGGGAAGGATTGGGAGGTGAGGAGGGAGGGAACCACAGGGGAGATACAAAGTAAATAAAGTCTAATTAATAAAAAGGGGGGGGCTGAAGAAAGAAGAGAGCCATGAATGTTCCTGTTGGGCCTAATGTATTGTTATTGTTTTTTTTTTTTTTAATTCAATATAGGATATTATTCCATAGAACGAATGGTGACTCCTACCTGTAGGGATGGTGTTGCCATCTCAATTAGTCTAATCTAGAAAATCCCTCACAAATATTTTCTCTCCAAGATGATTCTAGACCATGGCAAGTCAAAAATCAATACAAACCATTACACTAGGATTGTGTAAATTCATCTCACTTTGATTATAAATGTATTAAATACACTGCAGTTTTTTAACCACTAAACTATATGTTTAAAAGAAATTAATTCAGGACCATGCATGGAGAGGACCTAGACCCTCTCTCTGCTCAGATATAACCCATGGCATCTAAGTCTCCATGGGGGTTCCTTAGTAAGGGGAGCAGGGGAAGTCACTGTCATTAACTTGGCTACCTGCTCTTTATTCAATTCCCCCTGGAGAGGTGGCCTTATTAGACCACAGAGAAAGAGAATCCAGATAGTCCTGATGGGACCTGATAGGCAAGGGTCAAGTAGTAGGGGTAAAGGCACTCCCTCTCAGTGGACTAGGAGAGGAACATAGAGGGGGAATTGGGAAGGTGAGTGGGACCAGAAGGAGATGAGGAAGGGGGTCACAGCCAGGATACAACGTGAATAAATTGTAGTAAATAATAATAACATAATAATAAGAAAAAATGAAAAAAGAAAAAATAATTCTGCAAGATTTCCATTATTAATATTTGATAATCTTCAATTCATTTAGTCTTTTTTCATTTCTGTTTCTTCAAGACTTACAAGTATATTTCTGCACCTTGAAAATCCCATGGTAACACGAAAACAGTTTAGTAAACAGACTTCTCTGTATTTGCAGCAAATTGAAGTCTCCCTGTGAGAAGAAAGAGAATGATGTATTTTTATCTGGGTTAACCCTTCATCCTTTGTGGAAAGGGTAGTTTGAATATATCAATATAAAACATCACATTAATTCAAACTCTGCACAAAAGACAGAAAGAGAAATTTGAAAATTTCTGTAATACCAACAATTAAGAAAAAATATTTAGTATGTTTCAATATTTTTATTCATAGAAATACTCAGATATTCACTTAAAATCAGGATCAATGCTTCATAATTTTAATTGTATGCTTTCCACTAATGCTTCTATCTGATTAGTTTTACCTTAAAATTTAGTTAAGTTGTTTTTATGATTTATGGTTTACTTGTATGTGCCATCATATATTGAATTAGACCTCTATTACAGAATGTTTTTTAATTTTATCATAAACAGCCATAGAAAAGCACCATTTTTTATTGTTATACAAAGACTATATACACTTCTTAAACTTCTTTCATTGTGCCTTATGGAGCTATCCTGCTGGATTGCAACATCACAAAAATAACACATTAGAGGAAAGTTGTGAGGAAGAAGAGTAAATGATTTCTTCCGAACTCAGAGATAGTATTGCACAGGATACAATATAGTCAGATATATAGGCTTTGTTTTATTAAAGGAATAACTGGTAATGCCTACTGGAAAAATAGCCAGAACCCAGGATTAGTGGTTGAAATGGACATTAATCTTTACGGTAAAGAAAAATTCCATATGAAACTGGAAATAGGGTAATATTGAGTATTATAAACATAATACAATCAAAATGAAAAATCACTGATACTTAATTTGAAAATAAATAACTTTTGTTAGGGAAAATAGAAATAATTTCTTATTTTAAATGATTTTACTTTTTAAATTGTGGTATTTATGTTTACATAATTCACTGTTTGCAATATTGTAAATGTGTGATACAACTGGATCTACAATAATGTAAACTGTGCAGAAAGTTCAGAAAAATTGTTTAAATGGGGCTTTTAAATAATGCTAATACAAATTCATGTAACTCCAGACTACCAAAGAATATATATCAGAGTGAAAGAAGCTATCCCAGAATTAAATTTTTACCTTTAGGTAGTAGGCCTTGCGGTCATCCAGGTAGACAGTTGAGAACCACTGTACAATGCAAAGTTGACAAATGGCAAAATGTATTTTAATTAAAGCTACAGAAAGAAATTGATATTCTCACAAATGGAGAACAAGAAAATGTCACTTAATAAATAATGACCAAAAAAAAAAAAAAAAAAGGGAATGTGCAACTGTGAGTGTGTCATATGTGGTTTTGTTTAGATGGTTTAAAATCAAACTCTATTTATGATGTCATTTTCCAAAACATGTTTGTATGTTCTTTGTAGATTCTTAGAATGTTTTCCCATTCACACCAAGTTGAGACCTGTGGTAAAGAATCCATATAGAGCTCAATCACAGCTCAATATAAAATTTACCTTAAGGCCACACCTGCCACTGGTGCTTGCCTTATAGTGATTTAACTTTCATCTCTCAGGTGGAATGATCCGCTCCTAACACTCATCCTGATTAAACTGAGTCGCGACTTCTGAGTCCTCAAGACTTTGACAAGCACCTTTTTCTTGCCTTTTCCTTATATTAGTCTGTAATCTTAGACTGTCTCCTTAAAGCACGTGCTTAAGTTTGATTATGGGTAATTTTTCTTTATAATGTTGAATGATCTTCCATTGCTGAAAAGCCTAGCCTTAACACATTTGTATCTGACTTCTTTATTGGTTCTTTGTTGGATTTTATGCATCAAATAGCAACAAACAGCCCTTTGTATCATTGTATTTTTTTTTATGAAGGATATAAATAACTGGGCCTGCCCTAATGAACTTCCAAAATGAAGGATACGTTTGAGAATCAAGAGTACAGAACAGAAGTTGCAAAGTGAGGAAAATGGAAGGAACACATGTACTTTGAGTAGGCGATTTCCACTGGCTCATTGAGTTAGTGTTTAGGTTTTCATAAGTTATAAAAAACTGGCTTTTCAATGCAGCCAATATTAAACATTGTATATGTAAACATAATTACACTCGTTATGGAAGAAAAAAATGAAATCTAAAACTAATCATTTTCTTTTACTAAATGCAGCCAGGGAAATTTTTATCTATTGAATCACTTTGGTAGAAATATGAAGCAGTGTGCATTTGCATAATTATAGGAGTGTGTATCTCAATTCCATAGTCAACACAGTAGGATGACATTGGACTTGTAAGAATCGTGATACCCGCTATGACTCTCTTCAGACAGAAAAGGGATCTTGGAACTACAGCCACCATTGTTACTACCATCTCATTCGCAGCTGTTGGAGCTACCACCAGGGCATTAGCCATGAGTCATACTGGGCAGACTGCTCAGACCCTGAATTTAGCCAATGTAGCTCATGCCTTAGTTGTACAGAAAGGAATTAATGCTCAACTAAAAGGAAGCTTGATGGTGTTCAATCAGAGGATTGACCTCGTGCAGGAGCAAATTGATACCCTATGGCAAATCGCTCAACTTGGCTGTCAATGAAAATATGCTGGACTTTGAGTCACTAGCATATAACATGAGATTTTTTCCTGTGCTGCGAATCTGTCTAAACAATTGTCGAGCTATATTTTAGGTAATTGGACTGGAGAATTCGATACTACGATGAAGCAGCTGAGAGTGGCCATTGTCACAGTAAATTCTACCAGAGTGGACGCAGGACTAGCCACAGGATTATCATCATGGATTGCTGCAGCCATGAATCATCTGAAGGAATGGGCGGGCATGGGAGCGTTAGCAGGCCTTCTGGTGTTGGTCTCCTTGGTTTGCCTGTGGTGTATATGCAAGATTAGAGTCTCACAACAGCGTAATGCAGCCATGACCATTCAGGCCTTTACAGCCATTGAAGCAGGACAGTCTCCCCAAGCATGGTTGGCTACCATAAAAAGCTAAAATGTTACGCTCAGGATGCGAGGCTAAGCACTGCACTTAGGGTCAGCTGTTTTCGACCCAGAGAAGAGCATGTCTGATTGCATGCGGGTTGATGCCCCAGGTCCCGCCTCTGAGAAAAGGGTATTGGTCGGGTCTGATGCTCTTTGGGTGGATGACACCTAAATGAACATCAGTACAAAGTCCCAATTTATTTCTAATATCAGAGATCAGACCTCTACTCTTGCCTGATGCGTCTAAAACAAAAAGGAGGAACTGTAGAGAGCTGCGGAATGCTATGCCTTAAAGATGGAGCTGGTTTCTGCCTTCCACCTTCCTGATGGTGAGTGCTCTCTGTCACGAACAATTCCACATTTGGCTAAGGCTGAGGATCTGGCTTGCTTCCATGTATGTGGACCTATCTGCATTGCCCACGTGGCACGCCTGGGTTGGCTACCCAGAGGCTATTTAAGCTGTGGGCTGGCTTTCCCCAGGGTCCAAGGATTGTTCAAGGTTCCTGAATAAACTGCATTGAAAAAGAAAAAAAAAAAAAAAGAGTGCATACAGTATTTGACAAAAAGATAATTCCCCACTTGTTTGTGCAGACAGTTAATCTCAAGAGTTAGGAGTAAGGCAAGCTATTTTCATTATGGAACTTAACAATGATATTATGATAAAGTTATATAGAATTGGAATCAGCTAAAATTCAAGACAGAGTTTGCTATTGAGTAAACTCAGTGTATGAAATTTCATTTATTTGCCCCTTCTCATTGTCACATGTAAGGGAAAGTGACAAGTTATCATCACTTAATAAATTTGAGTATTTTGTCTTTAAAAAAAAAAAGAATCGTGATACCTTATGAATCTGAAAATCAAGGCTTAACTTATTGTTTGATTGTTATCTGGGTTAAATGCCACTAAAAAATTAATGTCAATAAAACTATATTTAGTGAAACATATGTCTTCTAGTCTAAACATTAGAAAGTGCAATTCATTTTAAATATGTAGTACATCTGAATCCACAACGATGTAAACAGTGCAGAAAGTTCAGGGGTCATTTCAATATGTAAACAATTATTTTTTTCCTATTTTCCCATTTAGCATTGACTTCACAGTCATTATTGACAAATAGTTAATGTTATAACACATATTTTCTTTGTTTTTTTTCATGTTACACACTAATCTAAATGAAGATATCATCCAATATTTAGGTAATAACTCCATTAGTTTATCAATAACACTCATCAAATTGCTATAGACACAAGATTTGGCAAAATCCGACCAAAATATTCCATGCTAATTAAATGACCTTATCAAATTTATTATCATTGATTTTTTTATTTATAAATGGTGTACTTAATATTCTTATATACACAAAGGATTTGATATACATACCTATATATGCATACCTATGCATGCATTGAATTTTTTATTGAAAAGCATGATTTTCTTTCTTCTGAAGATTCACATGTTCAAATTTAAAGGGACACAAGAGAAGCAACAGAGTAACAATAGAAAAGAAAGTAGTTGTGGCCACTTCAGAATACTCTGAAGGGAAGGAAGAGGCTCCCTAGGAGGGCACATTTTTTGACACTCTCTGGTCACATACTCAGGACCAACAGGAATTTTGATAAGGATTTTATTAAAATGTAGCAAAGAAAATGTTCAAGAAGTGTACAACTGAATTGGAGATGTCCTAGGAAAGGAGAAATTTGGACCTCATAGGGATACTAGGACAAATGCCAATGTGCACATAGCTAATAAACACGATGGAGCCAGGGATAGAAAATCACTAAGAGGAAACTGTAAGGCTCGAGGCATCTTACTGACAGTCCTCCAGCATAATAAGGTACCATGGTAACAGTGATACATTTCATGACTTACAGGGAAATCAGATAGCAACAATATCTTGCTGAAGTTAGTAAGATTCTTGGTAGCAACAGTCAGGAATGATTAGAATGAGTAACTGAGGTACCAGAGTGAGTGTGAGAAATGATAAAGGGATAGAATTGGATTTTAAAATATAATAAAAAGTGACAGTAATTTGAAGGCAAAGTCACACACAGTATAGGAACTCTGTCCTTTGATCTGGTATGGAAAGTAGTTTGAAAAACAAAGAGCTCATAATCTAAAAATGGCCTCCTTGCAGTATATGAGTATATACCCAAACAGTTATGGGGGTAGCAAGTGATTAATGGGGTTTTTACTTCTAAACTTTGCTATTTAAGAATATTTAGACAAAACATTGCTCACCTGTTTCTCTCCTTGGCTTTGTGACTACCTTCCACCCTCAATTTTTAAGCATTTTCTGCAGGCTTAATGCTCCTGGCAAGCTGTCAAATGGCCTGTGTGTCTTTACAAAGAGACTCTGTTCCTGTAGAAGTATCAGGACTCCAAAGTTAACAGTGATTTTATTTCTCAATGTACATTTCTGTCATAAGAACTTTGATATGTAAATTGGCCATACTCCCTTCAAGAATCATTATATGCGATCATGCCAGAACAACCTCTTTGCTGACAGGCCACCTGTCAAGCCCTGTAAGAGCTCTCTAAGATGGGTATAAGAATTCTGCACATATGGTGTTTGTTGCAAACAAATGCTTCCCATATAAAATGGCGACTAGAAAACTTCCGAATTAAAAGCAGCAGGAAGTCAGTGACAAAGTGAGTAGGGGAAGGAACATTCTTAAAGTTTTACACAGTTGTCATGAGGAGAATAGTTAAGAGGAACATAAGTATATATATGCTAAGTAGTTTAAATGGTTGTGTGTAGGTCTTTCCCTGGTACTCAAAGCCTAAAATTAATGAATGTGATGCTTTTTTTAAATATGTGATAGTAACTTCCATTAATTATGTGGATCTTATGTGGATTACATGATATACATATGGTTAAATCCCTTACTGAGGGTGGGTTAATTTTAAGGACTTAAAAACTGATGGTTGATCTCTTACCACAGGCATCAAGAAAATATATTTCTCTTGAGAATACTTCTACTTTCAAGCCCTGTTGCTCGAATGTACATCAAATGACTTACATGTTAAATATTTAAATTCCCAGTGTCTTCTAGAAGGTTAACAGATGTCAACCTAAGAATCTAAAAGATGGTTCTAAAAGTAATGGCTAATGTTCATTATTGCCTCTGAGATATATGACAACCCACAGATGGGTTAATTTGTTTAATTATTGTAAGTTCCTTTGACTTAGTCAGTATACTAAACTCCAGGATAGAGGAATGGAGAAAAGCCATGACCTTGCTCAGAGTAGCGATAATAATGGGCAGACTCAGATTTGATCCTAAATGTCCTCTGTCCAAACAAACGCTCTCTAAACTAACTACTGATCCACCCAACATTCTTTATCATTTACTTTATCAGTCCAATGTTAATATATTAATTCAACCACTAGAAAAGATTTCTTATATTTGTAGTTGTGAGCCTAGCCTTTAATGGCTGAACCATCTCTCCAGATCTAGAAAAGATTTCTAAGCAAACAAAAAAAGCAAACAAGCAATATAAAACAAAACAAAACAAAAAAACAACATGGAGACTAGAGAGAAGGCTCTAGAGAAGGCACCTGAGCAATGTCTCTCCTAACATTAGTCCTCTCAGCCCTGTGACTAGTGGACCTCCTTGGGTTCTACTTAGTCATCTTTTACAAACTAGCTAACCAGACAAACTTGGCTATTCTTAAGAAGATTTCTTCATCAGATCCCAGGGGGGAGAAAAAAAAAAAGAACATTTTGCTCAATACTGACAATTCTTCAAATCAAACGCATACCTGCCATAATCACTACCCTATAAAGACAAAAGAGCCCATTGTTTTTAAGGAGTCAGTGTTACTTATTGACTATTATATTCAGTCAATCAGAACTTAGCAAAGAGAAGAATTTATTTGATGGCCCCAGTGATTTTTCAGCAATAGCTCTAAGATCTCTTCAAGCCTATGACCTCATACTTCAGAAGAACATTAATGGTTACTCTAGAGGTGAATAACTGCAGTATTTTGTTTATTCAAAACCATGATCCAATCTGAATAAATAATGCTTTGGAATAAATGTTCACAATGAAAGCTGGCAGCCATCGTTTTTCAAAGAGCCTGGGAGGGAAATTATTAAATCTGGAGAAAGCACCTTCTGACTCTCTAATGCTGAATCTGACACTGGAGAGTAGACATGGGAAATGAAAAATATTATCAACATGCTTCCTCCCAACAAGAAACACAAATAGTGCCATTATTTGACAGATATTATTTGAAACTGATCTTTCATGACCTCATTCTATACAGCTTCTATGATCATCTGTCTGTGTGAGAGCCTGATTTCTAACAATGTGGCTATTATAATTATTTATGTTGATCTAAGCTTGTGCCTGAGAAATGAGTTTATGAAACACAGATCCGGACATATTACTAATAGTGAGTTCAACAGAGTCAAGATCAAGATTTGATAAGAAAAGAAATAGAGTGCATTCAGATATACTTTGTAAGCAAGTCACATTTATTCAAAACCTTCAGATCATCACAAAGCAAATTTAAGGAACAAAATAGCTCAAGGATTTATGTGGCAAATTATAAAAATAAATATGATATAAGAAAGGAGTGGGAATGGGCATATCAGTGACTGATTGGTCATTTATCAGTCACATGATGTTGTCATATGAACTGTATGGACCGGGTCCTGTGCTATAAAGCTAAGATGGGCTATCAGAATTGAGAATATAGGCCCATAGGTATAATACAATGCTGATGATGTGTCTTAGTCCCTGTTCCTGCCATAAACAAATGTGCAAACCTAATACTATGAACCCTGATTTAATCTACAGGGAAAACATGTAGTTAAAAACTTTACATATATATGTGTATGTTTTCCTATATTTCTTGTGAGAAATGCAATAGCCTACTCAGGAGTCCATCGATCACATAACTGCCTCAGAGATAATCTGAAGGTTGATTAGCTACAAAGATCAGATAGGCACGCTCAGTTTCTTCAGGAGTGCAGAAGTGGAGCCATTACACATTTTCACACCACTTACATAATGTGATGTTTCCCTAACATTTAACAGGATTGTAGCATTGATTAATGCATTTATGTCAGAGCCACAGCTTTGAGGATGAATTTATTAATTTCACTGGGTTAATGGCAATGACAATAAGTATATGGGAGTTTGTGGCTGGAAGATCAAAGAAGGAGGTGATTAAATATTATTGCAGAGCCTAGAAAAGAGACAGTGTGTACTATACCACAATTGTGTTGCTCTTACTCAAAATACATTGTAAATATTAAGCCCTGCATATAGTTCATTTCTTTCCTTTTATTAATTCATTTAGGTTAGGTTATGTGTTCTCTCTCTCTGTGTGAGTGCAGGTCTGAGTATTGGTGGAAACCAGAGGTCAACATTAGATCTTTTCCTTAATTATGTTGTATATTGATTTTGTGAGTGTGTGGTGTGTGGAAGCCTGCTGGGACTATGTCTGTTCCCAGCTATTGTGCCCATAAATGTGATGGTGTGTGGGCACACGTACATGTGTACATGGGGAGGCACAAAGTGGTCATCAGCTTTCTTTCTCATTATTCCCTGCTTCATTGAGGCAGGAACCTTTGCTGAATTAGAGCTTGACTGGATAGTCAGGCTGGCCAGCTTGCCCTGGTTTTCCTGTCACTGCCTCCCAAGAACTAGCTTACAGTTGGCCATCACATCCCTCTGGTGTTGACGTGGATTTTGAAGACTCTGTTTTCACATTTTGGCATCAATTACCTTAGTCACTTTGCCATCTTTCCTCAGTAATCTCACTGCATTTTTTGAGACAGGGTTTTACTGAACGAGGAGTTTCACTGGGTTAAGAGGCCAGCAAGCAACAACGAATTTCTTGCTTCTTCTACACTCAGTTCCAGGAACACAACCTCTCACAGCTTTTCCCATGGTGCCTGGGAATCAACCATGGTTCTCCACACTGACAAAACAAGCACTTCCCTGACTGGGGAGGCTATTTTTAACTCTCTCAGAAGTTACTAGTTTCATGTAGTTTTTTGACTAGGAATGGGACCATTAAATCTTTTTTATTTCATATTATCATCTCTACCACTGTTGTCATTGTCAGGTATTGTTTAGGCAGATATATATTGGCTGCCTAAACAATATATATGTATATATAGTTCCTTGGGTATAGCTTCCCTGTCATATCCAGAAGACAGAATCTCAAAGCATAATTCTTGATCCTGTGGCTGTTACAGTCTTTTCACCTCCTCCTCTTCTGTCATATCCTGTGTCTTGTGTACAGGATTATATGGCAGATGTGTCCACTGAGCAGCCCACCATCAGGTGTTCTCTGCATTTGACCAGTTGTGATTTTCCGTAATGGTCTCCGTCTTCTGCAAAGAGAAGCTTATTTGATGAGAGCTGAATGTATCTGCGCGCATAAGGACAAGTATTTAGAATGTTAAATGATGCAGTCTCGGAATCTTAACATCTATGGAAGTTGTCAGTGTCTTAGTTTTGGTAATAGTTCATTCACAGCTTTTAGTAAATTTGGAATATATTATCATTTCAAAATGAAAGCTTCATCGTTCTTGACATTTTCTTATAGTTATTGCAGAGATCAATAGTGAAAAATAAAAATAATTTTTGATACTAAGATCATAATTGTAGAGCAGATGAATGTAAAAATCCAGGTTAAATGAAGAAATGGAAATATTAGTACTGTCTTTCTTTTCAAAAGAAATTCAAGACCACAAGCAAAAGATCTTACTATACAGAGGCATACAGTGGAATGGTTACCCTCATAATCTTTATACACTAATGACTATAGAAATTCACAGTAACATCTTTAATATATAATGTCAAATGATATTGGTTCACCCCATCATCATTCACTGCAGATCAAAATGAAGACAATGATAAGAGTCCTGCCATGATTTTATACTCAAAATGTTATAGTAAAATGAGAATATATTTGACATTTTAGGTACTTGATTTTGTGTTAAATTTCTACTATTCTATGTTTTTCTTCTTGAAAACACAATTATTAATAAATTTGTATGTAAATTAAAAATAAACAAAAGAAGTCAAGTTCAATTTGAAGAATATCATTCTCTGTTCTCTATATTCATTTCTTTATATCAACACCAATGCAATGTGGGGAATGTTGAGGAACGCCTTATAGAGGCCCATGGGGAATGGCGAGCAAAGCCTCAGGGAATCCTATGACTCCTTTCAAAAGGTCCTGATCCACTGCACACAGTGTTGATCTGCTAGGGACTTCTAGCACACTAGTGAAGTCTCAAAATGGATTCAAGGCTAGGATGGTTACTGCTTCCCCCTCCTTCATGGAAGTCTGCTAAGGGGACCTTGCTCGCTCACCCAACATCTCCCCCATTTTCTTATAGTGGCACCACCCATTTGTTACTGGTGCTTGGGGCTAGCATGGGAATGGTCTGATTGGCCTTTCAATCATTTAAAGAAAGCAGCATTACCAGGCCACAGAAGAAGACAATGCAGCCACTCCTGATGAGACCTAATTGACCAGGGTCAGAAGGAAGGAAAAGAAGATCTCCCCTATCAGTGGACTTGGGAAAGAGCATGCATGCAGAGGGTGGAGGAAGGGAGGGATTGGGACAGGAGGAGGGAGGGAACCACAGGGGGGATACAAAGTGAATAAAGTAATTAATAAAGAATTAAATATATATGTATGTATATATATATATATATATATATATATATGAAAAAAAAGCTTGTTACACTGGACAATAAAGTTAGGCCTGCACCTTGAGTCTGGTGTCCCAAGTGTGATTCCAGGGATTCTGCGTGGGCTCCATTGCCACTCACCCTCTTCTCCTCGGTTCTTGATCCCACAGTGGAAAACAATCCAATGTTACATTTGTTATCTTAAACTTAATTTGTTAATTATAACTTAGAATTTTAATTTTTAAGCTATAAAGCAGAATTTTGGATATACCTTACTGATAGGTGTTCTTCAGAATCTTACTTAACTGTTACTTATAACTGTTGTGATCAAGTTCTACCTTGAGAACAAAGCTTTGCATGTTTAATTTGACTTCTCCTTTAATTGACCTAGCGGATTTCTTTGGAAAGAAAAGAGGCAGCTCTCACACCTAGTCAGGCTGGGATAAAAAAAAGCAAGAGAACACTTCAAGTTACTTACATGTCTACTATTATATCTCGTTTGTTAGAGCCCAAAAATATACTAAAGAGAAAAAATTTGGTTTTCTTAAGTGTGCCCTGCAATTGCATCAATAGCTATTTGGGTCAGGAGTGACCTTGCTACAAGGTATGAATGCCACAAAAATGCTTTAATATGAAAAAGAAAATATCTATTGCTATGTATTGCAATATGTGATACTAGCATTGAGCGGACTACTCCATTTCTTGTCAGGAATGTCGGGCAATTTTGTAATATATATGCAGAACATGGTGAGCTACTAAGTGTAAACTTCTCTGGATTTTGAAGTTCCAAAACTGACACTCTGCAGGTCTAGATTTCAGAAATAAATCTAAAGCACAACACTTTGTAAACATGAAGTTTCTGCCTAAAGGCTAACTTCAAGATGAACACTGCACAAAGTTCACAAAGCTTTGTATGTATCTATAAATGCTTTTATGTGCGAAAGTATTAAACACAGATATCTTATTATATTCATTTGTTCTGAGTGCTCCAAGTTCTGGGCTTATGCAGAGCAATACTGGTGTCACAAAGATGAGCTTGTGTGATAAAATATGGGCAGCAAAAGAGCCAATTTATTCTTTTGAGGTTATATCTGAGCCCAGTCCCACTGGTTACAGAAAACAGGTGTGCGAAGATCTGGAAAGAGTACAACTTCCTTGACGAAAGGCTTAGAAGAAAGAAACATGGTACTCTGTAAAAACAAAGTGAAGGCCAGTGTCTTGAACACAAAGGAAGCAACAGATGGATGATCGAAGGCAGGAGCTGTGGGCAGTGGAGGGAGACTCAGAAAGGAGTGTGTGTTGCAAATACCACAACTGGAACAAATTGAAGCATTTAAGCATGGGATGACAGGATCTGACTTGCCTAAAGGGTTTAAGAAATACGAAGGAAAGAGGCCACAATTACTGAGTAAAGCAAAGCAAAGAAACATTACCTCCATTAGGAGCAGGGACACTCAGCCTCTAGACTCTTTTTATCATTGACTTATATATTTTATTTATTTATATGTAAATTATGCATATTTATATGTAAATTATGCATACTAGGTTTCAGTTTGAAATTTACATACAACGACATAATGTATTTTCATACCTACAAACACAGATACCCCTTTGAGGGTTCCTGTTGGAGCTGGACAGAAGTTAGAATCAGCAAGAGGATGGACCTCTGTGAACACGTGTATGTGGGCTTCTCCTGTGTGTGTTTATTGAAGTGAGGAGTCTACCCACTGTCTGTGGCACTATTTTCTAGGTGGTTGCTAGCCTCTACTAGGATGGGAATGGAAGCTGAGCACCAGCATGTCTGCATTCATTGTTCTCTGTTCCTTTGTTTGGATGCAGGGTCTCTAGCTCCCCCAAGCTCTTGCTGCTGTGACCTTCCCAGCTCTGCCAGACGGTGAAAGGGCAATGCGAGCCTGAATAATTTACCTTGCTCAGGGTGTTCTGGCACAGAAACCAAAACATAAACTATGATAGCTTCCCTTATCCCACCCACTCACTCTTACCAAGTAGTCTTCATATATTAATATCTCTTAAAATGTTCCGATTGTTTAATGAATTTTAATTATGATTTCTTATAGGCATATTTGAAGTGCTATTTACAGGCCCATAAACAACTGATCAGTAGCTGTCCCACTGAAGAATACTGAATTTTCTCTCCCAGCAACCTTCAATTTCCTGTCACCGGTCCCTCCCCATACCAAGATAGAGTGCTGATAAGCCCATTATTGTGCATCTCTTGTGTGGGTCACCATACTTGCTGTGGTTTGGAGAATACAATGGCCATTCCATGCCTGGAAAACGGTGTTTGACAATACTTACTGAACTGTCAGCAGGAACACCTCTAGTAAACTCACGACCTACCTACATAAGGGCTTGTGACCAGATTCTTAATACAAGAACTTTTTCTGTAGAACAGGCCTCAAATCTAATAAGAAAGCAGTTCATTAACCACACAATAACTGTGACAGTACTACCCCAATGGGCAGGCCTGTAAGTAAGGCCCTCAGTGCCAATTTCCCATCAGCTTGTGTAGCACCTCTTAGCATTATCAAAGCAATCCAGCAGGGAGCCTGTCTAGAAGTCTACAGACAATTTCAATTTCTTTATTTACCTACTGACTGTAAAATACTTAATATTCATGCATGGATATAATGTCTTTAGATCTAGTCCACCCCTCATTTACTCCTTCCAAATCCCTTCTTTATGTACCCTAACTTTCTTCCTCAATTTCATGTGTTCCATATCAGTTCTCTGTACTGTTTTTGAAATCTCCAGGACATTTTTGACCGATCACTGAAGGGAGGTATCCCACCTTTATTACTGGGTCATTTATTTATCAATCTATAGCTTATACGAGGAGCATAAACCCCTGTTTTGAGTAGCTCCAACTAATTAAACTTGTATATATACATATGAGTTTATGTGTATACACATATACATACAAAGTACATATATACATATATAACCTCAATTAATTAATCTAACATATATATAATGTATATACATGTATGTATACATATATAAGTGTATGCATATATATAAAGCTTATAAAATAGTAGATTTCTGTCTTATTTTTTCAAGTATTCAGTGTTCATCTTGTTGGTTATCTCATTCACACCATCTTCTTTGTCATACCTTTCTATCCCTCTTAAATCTCCTTCCTTCTTTCCTCTTCAAACTGTGTTCTCTCTCCCTCCCTTAGTCCCCACTCTTCCACCGATGGAATCTTTGTGAGGCTTCACGGGTGAAAATGCTCCAGTAGGTAGTCCACACCCAGAAGAGTATAGATTGTATACACTGTGGCTTAATTGGTGGCTTACTTTAAGAAAGAGAAAAAAGAACATAAAGTTTGGGAATAAGAGTGGGAGGATATGCATGTAGGAAAGATTATGGGGAAGAGTTTGTGACAAATATGATTGAAACATGTATAAAATTCTCAAAGTATTAGTACAAACAAAAGATGAATGGCGTATGAGGAACAACAGCCACGGTTGATTTCTGGCCTCCACACTAGAACATCCATGCTACATATACAAGAACAAACATATCATAATTCACTATATTAGACATAGGAGAACAATGATGCTTTTATTTTTAGAAAATGTCAAGTGCAATTTCCATGAGTCTAAACCAATTCTCAGTTAAAAATAATAATCCAAATATAGTTTTATTTTTTGTTCTGTTTTAGCCAGTTTGAGTATTAGAATAACACCATAATGGAGTCTTCCACTCTCTTTTCTTTTCTTTTTTCTTTTTGTTTCTTTCCTTTTATTTTATTTTATTTTCCTTCTCTTTTATTTTCTGAGTTTAGGAAGTGTTTATTGTACTGTGAAAGTCTGGAACTTTCTGTAACTGTGATCTAAGCATAATTTTTTAGTTGGAAAAATTTTTATTACCGTTTCAATTTCAGTATAATTTATAGCTTGTTTAGGTTGTTATTCTTTCTTCTTATGATATTTATTTTTTATTTATTACAATTTGTTCATTTTGTATACCAGCTGTAACCCTCTCCATCACCCCCTCCCAATCCCATCCTTCCTCCCTCTTCTCCTCCTATGCCCTTCCCCACTTACACTGATAGGGGAGGTCCTCTCCCTTCCATCTGTCCCTAGCCTATCAGGTCTCATCAGGACTGGATGAATTGTCTTCCTCTGTAGCCTTGTAAGGCTGCTCCCCCCTCAGGGGAAGGTGATCAAAGAGCCATCCACTGAGTTCATGCCAGAGAAAGCCCCTATTCTCCTTACTAGGGAACCCACTTAGACTGAGCTGGCATGGGCTACATCTAAGCAGGGCTTCTAGGTTATCTCCATGCATGGTCTTTTGTTGGGGTTATTCTTTTTTTAACTGTGGTGGTTTGGATGAATCAAGAAATTCATCCATTTCTTTTAGATTTTCCAACTTAATGGAGTAAAGCCTTCTTTTGTAATGTTCTGTAACTTTTTGGTATCTTTGTAATGTTTCTTTGTTCACTTCTGATTTTGTTAATTTGAGTCATTTCTTTTGGTTAGTTGGGCCAAGGGTCTGATGATCCTGTTTATGTTCTCAAACAACCAAATCTTAGATGTAATAATTTTTTTGGTATTTTTTATTCCAATTTTATTTTTATTATTTTCTTTGTAAATTATTATTATTATTATTATTATTTTACAATTTATTCAATTTTATCCTTGTTGTAGCCCCCTTCTTCTTCTCCTATCCCTCTCCCTTAGTTCCCTGATAGGGAAGATCCTCCTCCCCTAATGTCTGACCATAGCTATCAGGTTCCAGCAGTACTGCCTGGATCCTCTTCTTCTGTGGGCTAGGTCACCCCACCAGGGATAAGTGATTAAGGAAAGAATAGGCAACCAAGTTCATGTCAGAGACTGTCTCTTCTCCACTTACTAGGGAACCTACATGGAGACTGAGCTGTTTATGGGATACGGCTGAGCAGGGGCTCTAGGTCCTCTCTATGCATGGTTTTGGGTTGGTGCATCAGTCTATACAATCCTCCCTGGGCCCAGTCTTTATTTCTATTTATTTATTTATTTAGGTTTTGTTGGTCTCCTTATGGGGCTTCTGTCTCCTCTGTATTGCCCCTTTCCATAAGACTCTCCATTCCTATCTTATTAATTTCTGCTCTGATTTTTCTTATGTCTTGCCATCTACAAGGTTTGGGTTTGACTTCTTTTTCTTTCCAAATTCTTATGTTGCACAATTATAGTCATTTATTTAAGCTCTTTCTGATAATTTAGGCACTTAGGGCTACAAAATGTCTCTCTTACAATAATTTTCATTTAGTTACAGCACTATTTTGATTTATTTTTTGACCATTCATTATTCAGTAATGAATTGGTTAATCTCCATTAGTTTACATGTTTACTAGAGCTTTGCTTGCTGTTGGTTTTGATTTTAAAGTTTATTGCATAATAGATAAGACACATAGGATTAATTCAGTTTCTCTGCATTTGTTAAGGTATGCTTCATGAACTCACAGGGGGTCTATTTTAAAGAAGTGTCCTTGTCCTGCTGAGAAGAATGAATATTCTCCAGAATTTGGATAGAATAATCTATAACTGTCCCTTAGCTCCACTTAATTAAGATGTCAGTTAATTATGTGATTTCTTTATTTTTTTCTATTGAGATGATCTACCTATTTTAAAAAGTGGGTTGTTGAAATTGTCTACTATAATTCAGTTTGTGTTATGCCATTGGTATGCTTTCTACAAAATTAGGTGCAACAGCTTTTGGTGCACATGTGTTTAGTATTGTGATATGTTTTATGATTAATTGACCCCATGATGAAGATGAAATGCCCTTATTTGTCTCTTGTGATTAGTTTTAGTTTGAAGTCTATTTATCCAATACTAAAATGGCAACTCTTGCTTGCCTCTTGATGAACTTTAATGCGGGAACCACAAAGATACCAAACTTACTCCTACTGAAGTAGTGGGAGGTAAGACAAAGAACTATTGATGTGCTTGATAACACTGCCACATAGTAATTGACACAATCAGACAATCAGGATAAATACTTTATAATTCTAACATGAAAGAGAATGACTCTTTGTAGATAGTATGGCCATCTTAAAAAAATCAAAAGCAGCAAATCAAAATATAAAGAGGGAGCCTGGGACTTCCATTCTTGCTTGAGCCAAGTGGAGTTGAGACAAGAGCAGAGGCCAAACTTGGCATCTGACAAGAAGGCCAGGCTGCCCGGCAAGATCACCAAGGAAACCCAGCATTTGCTGTCAGAACCAGTTCCTGGCATTAAAGCAGAACCGGATGAAAACAACGCACCATTTTCATGTGGTTATTGCTGGCTCCCAGGATTCCCCCTTTGAGGGAGGGACTTTTAAACTTGAACTATTCTTTCCAAAAGAATATCCAATGACAGCACCTAAAGTATGTTTCATGACCAAAATTTGCCATCCTAACATAGAGAAGTTGGGAAGAGTATGTTTAGATATTTTGAAAGATAAGTGGTCCCCAGCACTGCAGATCTGCTGAGTTCTATCAATCCAGGCTTTGTGAGGAGCTCCTAATCCAGATGATCTATTAGCAAATTATGTTGCAGAGCAGTGGAAGACCAACAAAGCCCAAGCTATAGAAACAGTGAGAGCATGGATTAGACCATATGCTGTGAATAATACTTAATTTGATCGGATCATCAAATGTACATCACTCTTCCTGTTCTGCCAGACTTCTTCCTTTTTTATTTGCATTTAATGGGCACAGTCTTAGAAATATTACAACATAAAAACACAAGCATCTTTATCTTTGGTGAGTACATGCACATTATCAAATCTGTGTCTTGACCTGATTCACTATTGTAAAGCATGAACAAAGGCTAGAAGTATCATCTGGGTTGTTGTGAGATATTTAAAGGCAAGGATTGTGCTTTGACTTGTTTCCCCATTGAGATTTAAGTAAGAAGCACTGTGAATGAAGGTAGTTGTCAGGGTTAGCTGCCAGAGTTATGGGTGATTTTATTTAATGTTTTAGGGGGAAAGTAGTTCAATTTTATGGCCTCCTTTACCCTCCCCATCTTAAGGGATCTAACTGCAGTGGTCAAATGCAACTACCCAGGATTTTAGAATATGCTCTCTAGCCAAGTTTATCTTTAGACTCTGTAGGTAAACAAGCTTGATTGTCTGAACCAAAATGGGAACGTTAAATAAACATCACAGCCCTCATTAATAACATTGTGACTTTGCTGTCAAGTGTAGATTCTCCACCCCTCAGTAATCCTCCCCACCAAGAAAAAAGAATAAGGGGGAAAAAAAAAAACAAGCATGTGACCATTTTGTATGGCTTGTCTGGAAACTTCTATAAATTTCATGTTTTAGTAAAGTATTTTTGTTATTCTACAAAAATATTAAAAGAATTGAGTCACCAATGAGTTCTAGGGTCTTCCCCACTTTTTCTTCTAACCAATTTAATGTGTCTGGTTTTATGTTCAGGTCTTTGATCCACTTGGACTTTAGTTTTGTGCAGAGTGATAAGTATGGATCTATTTGCATTTTTCTACATGTAGATATCCAGTTATACCAGCACCATTTGTTGAAGATGCTATCTTTTTTTCATTGTATGGTTTTAGCATCTTTGTCAAAGATTGGGTATCCATAAGTGTGTGGGTTTACTTCTGGGTCTTCTGTTTGGTTCCATTGATCCGCCATTCTGTTTCTATGCCAGTACCATGCAGTTTTTATTACTGTTGCTCTATAGTACAGCTTAAGATCAGGGATGGAGATACCTCCAGAGCATCTTTTATTGTAGAGGATGGTTTTAGCAATACGGAGATTCTTGTTATTCCATATGAAGTTGAGAATTTTTCTTTCCAGGTCTGTAAAGAATTGTGTTGGTAATTTGATGGGAATTGCATTGAATCTGTAGATTGCTTCTGGTAAGATGGCCATTTTTACTATGTTAATCCTGCGAAGCCATGAGCATGGGAGATCTTTCCATCTTCTGGTATCTTCTAATTCTTTCTTCAGAGACTTAAAATTTTTTTTATACAAGTCTTTGACTTGCTTGGTTAGGATTACACCAAGGTACTTTATGTCATTTGTGGCTATTGTGAAGGGTGTTGTTTCCCTAATTTCTTTATCAGCCCTTTTGTCTTTTGTATACAGGAGGGTTACTGATTTTTTTTTCAGTTAATTTTTAATCAAGCCACTTTGCTGAAGGTGTTTATCACCTGTAGGAGTTCCCTGGTAGAGTTTTTGGGGTCACTCACCTATACTATCATATCAACTGCAAATAGTGATACTTTGACTTCTTCCTTTCCAATTTCTATCCACTTGATCTCTTTCAACTGTCTTATTGCTCTAGCAAGGACTTCCAGAACTATGTTGAAAAGATGTGGGGAGAGTGGGAAACCTTGCTTTGTCCCTGATTTTAATGGGATTGCTTTAAGTTTCTCTCTATTTAGTTTGATGTTGGCTAAAGGCTTGCTGTTTATTGCATTTACTATGTTTAGATATGTGCCTTGTATCCCTGATCTCTCCAATAATTTATACATGAATGGATGTTGGATTTTGTCAAAGGCTTTTTCAGCATCTAGGGAGATTATCATGTGGTCTTCTCCTTTCAGTTTGTTAATATAGTGGATCACATTGATGGATTTCTGTATATTGAACCACCCCTGCATACCTGGGATGAAGCCTACTTGGTCATAGTGGATGATATCTTTGATGTGTTCTTGGATTCGGTTTGCAAGTACTTTGTTGAGTATTTTTGCATCAATGTTCATAAGGGAGATTGGCCTGAAATTCTCTTTCTTTGTTGGGTCTTTGTGAGGTTTAGGTACCAAGGTGACTGTGGCTTCATAGAATGAGTTTAGTAGTATTCCTTCTGTTTCTATTTTGTGGAATAGTTTGAAGAGAACTAGAGTTAGATCCTCTTTGAAGGTCTGGTAGAATTCTGCACTGAAACCATCTGGTCCTAGGCTTTTTTTGGATGGGAGACTTTCGATGACTGCTTCTATTTCCTTGGGGATATAGGACTATTTAATTGATTTACCTGGTCTTGATTCAGCTTTAGTAAGTGGAATCAATCAAGAAAATTGTCCATTACATTTAGATTTTAAAATTTTGTGGCATATAGACTTTTGAAGTAAGTCCTAATGATTGTTTGGATTTCCTCATTGTCTGTAGTTATGTCCCCCTTTTGATTTCTGATTTTGTTGATTTGGATGGTGTCTCTCTGCCTTTTAGTTACCTTGGCTAAGGGTTTGCCTATTTTGTTGATTTTCTCAAAGAACCCATTGGTTTAGGAGACAACTTCCTGAACAGAACACCAACACCGTAGGCTCTAAGAGCAACAATCAATAAGTGGGACCTCATGAAACTGTAAAGCAAAGGACACTGTCAGCAAAACAAAACAAATGCCTACAGATTGGGAAAGAATCTTCACCAACCCTTTATCTGACAGAGGGCTAATATCCAGTATATATAAAGAACTAAAGGAACTGAAAAGCAACAAACCAAGTAATACAATTTAAAAAAGGGGAACAGAGCTAAACAGAGAATTCTCGATAGAGGAATATCAAATGACAGAGAAACACTTAAAGAAATGCTCAACATCATTAGCCATCAGGGAAATGCAAATCAAAATGACCCTGAGATTTCATACCCATCAGAATGGCCAAGATCAAAAACTCAAGTGACAACACATGCTGGAGAGGTTGTGGAGAAAGGGGAACCCTCCTCCATTGCTGGTGGGAATGTAAACTTGTACAACCACTCTCGAAATCAATCTGGCACATTCTCAGATAAGTAGGAATAATGCTTCCTCAAAATCCAGCCATACCACTCCTAGGCATATATTCAAAAGAGGCTCAAATACACAATAAAGACATTTGCTCAACCATGTTTGTAGCAGCTCTATTTGTAATAGCCAGAAGCTGGAAACAACCCAGATGCTCCTCAACTGAAGAATAGATACAGAAATTGTGGTACATCTACACAATGGATTATTACTCAGCAATGAAAAACAAAGAAATCATAAAATTTGCAGGTAAATGGTGGAAACTGGAAAGGATCGTCCTGCGTGAGCTGTTCCAGAAGCAGAAAGACACACATGGTATATACTCACTCATATAGACAAATAATATAGGATAAACCTACTAAAATCTGTACATCTAAAGAAACTAATCAAGAGGGAGGACCCTGACTAAAATGCTCAATCCCCGTCCTGAAAGGCAAAGAGGATGGACATCAGAAGAAGAAGAAAACTGGAAACAAGTTAGGAACATGCCACAGAGGGCCTCTGAAAGGCCCTACCCTGCAGATGCTGAGACTTATGGCCAACTGTTGGGCAGACTGCATGGAATATTATGAAAGAAGTGGGAAATAGTAAGATCTGGAGAGGACAGGAACTCCACAAGGAGAATAACAGAACAAGAAAATTTGAACACAGGGATCTTTCCAGAGACTCATACTCCAGCCAAGTACCAGGCATGGAGATAACCTAGAACTCCTGCACAGATGTTGCCCATGGCAGTTCAGTGCCCAAGTGGGTTACATAGTAATGGGAAGAGGGACTGTCTGTGATATGAACTGACTGGCCTGCTCTTTAATCACCTCCCCCTAAGGGGGGAGCAGCCTTACCAGGCCACAGAAGATGACAATGCAGCCACTCCTGATGAGATTTGATAGACTAAGATCAGAAGGAAGGAGAGGGGGATCTCCCCTATCAGTGGACTTGGGAAGGGGCATGTGTGAAGAAGGAAGAGGGAAGGTGGGATTAGGAGGGGAGGAGAGAGGGGTTTATGGGGGATACAAAGTGAATACAGTGTAACTAATAAAAGTTAAAAAAATTAAAAAAGAATTGAGTCACATAGAATAACCTCATAATTCACTTGCCAATCAGCTAGTAGACATTTATTTAAATTGTGCTGGTTGATCTTAAAATAAATTGGTGAAACATTGTTATGGACATTTTAAGTTAGTAAATTATATTAATTTGTATTGTACAGGTGAATGTAAAATTACATGGCAATATGTGTGCTTATCCTTTTCAGAAACTATTAAATTTATTTTTGAAACATCTGGTATACTTACAGGTGTGTGTGTGTGTGCCACATCTTCCATAGCACAGGCAAAAACTATTCTGAGTTTGGGTCATTGAAATGACTGAGCAGTGTCATTTCCCCACTGATTGATACACAGTGTATTTTCACGTGCTATTTGCTATTGCCTTATTAGTAAGACATTTCTTCTTCTCTTCTACATATTTTTTCTGTGCTTTTAGGATGTTTTAAAATTTTAAAATAAACCTTTGGCAGAGTATAGGGAATCATAAGAAAGAAGGGGAGTTAGTCTGATGGGGAAAGGATAGGAGCTCCACAAGGACCAAATATATCTGGGCACAGGGTCTTTTCTGAGACTGACATTCAACCAAGGACCATGTATGGATATAACCTAGAACCTCCACTCAGATGTAGCCTGTGGTAGCTCAGTAACCAATTGGTTTCCCAAAGTGAAGGGAACAGGGACTATTTCTAACAGGAACTCAATGACTGGCTCTTTGGTCTCCCCACCCCCCAAGGGAGGAGCAGTCCTGTTAGGCCACAGAGGAGGGCTTTGCAGCCAGTCCTGAAGATACCTGATAAAACAGGATCAGATGAATGGGGAGGAGGTCCCCCCCATCAGTGGACTTGGAAAGGGGCATGGTGGAGATGAGGGAGGGAGGGAAGGACTGGGAGGGAATGAGGGATTGGGACACGGCTGGGATACAGAGTTAATAAAATGTAACTGATAAAAAATAAAATAAAATAAATTAAAAAAAATTTAAAATATGTAGGAACTTATCACTTGTCAAATATGTGTTTTGTTGTAAATGTGTACTCTAAAAGCCAAGTCTTGTTATTCTGAGAGTGCCTTCTAGAAAACTCCAAATCTTTATACAATCTAATTTTCTGTGGATTTTGCTTTGGGTATTATAGAGATTAAATCTTTCAAAAACATCTCTCATTTCATCTGCCTGCTCTACAGTTTTAGCTTTTCAGTGAAATCTATTCTGAATCTTAGCTGAACCCTGTGCGGAGTGAGATGATGGACTGAGTAGTCATTCTAAATGGCTGCTCAACATTCTGTACGCAGCACACTAAGCAAGTATTGCTTTCTCCACTAGACTGCATTGGCACACTTGTGAAAACTGTATGAACCATTTGCATCCAGGTTCTCTACTGTTGTTACATTGTGTTAAAGCTTGTGGTTGGTGTCTGTCTTTGGCTAATTTACACTATTGTTACTGTGCCTGCTCTGTAAATAGTTTTAAGTTAAAATAAGTTCTCTAAGTTTCTTTTCTTTTTCAAAGAGTTTTGCCAACTCTATTCCATTTCTGTTTTTATATAAAATTTATAATCTTTTTAATATGTACTATACACCGCACAAACTACCCTACTAAAGTCTCCAGAGGGGTTTGGATTGCATTGAAATGGCAAACAAGTGTAATTGGCAGATGTGAAATTGCACCAGCGTTAAGACTTGAAACTGGGAGTTTCAAGATGGCAGCAACCACTGTGTCCCATATCTGAGGGGCAGATGATCTAAGACTCCAAAACCAGTGTGTGGACAGTTAGCTGGATCCAGAACATCAGCCTTTGGACTTCTCAGGACGAGAGGGAGTTGGGGCCAGTTGAATACATGCTCTCCCCCACCCGCCGTCGCAGTCTCCCACGTCTGGGAAACACAAACTGTGAACCCCCTGCATTTTCAGCAACCCCAGTGAGGGCAGAACCCCAGGTATAGGCACCCTCTGCTCTAGCAGCAGCCAGACACCAGTTCATTCCTGCCTTCCTGAGGGCAGCTTCAAGTTTCCTGGGACATTTAGAACTGAACATACCTAGGGCCCATGGCCATTTCTCTGGATTGTGAGTCATGAACCTTGGGCCCCCAGCACTGGCCAAGTTTGGAAACCCTTTCTGTGTAGCCACCAGACATTATATCCCTCCTGCCCCCCGGAAGGCAGCATCTGGATTTCCGGGACAGCTTTCCCAGCACTCAAGCCCTGGTTCTGCCGGTCAACCCATAGAGACCAGGCAAACAATGGAAGCGCACAGATAGTAGATCCAGGATAGAGAAGTCTGGAAGAGACAGAGTGGCAGAGGCACAGAGACTGGTGGGCTGTGAAGCCAGCTCCTTTCTGAGGCACCCTGAGATATCCACCCAGGCAGAGCTCGTCTGGGCACCTACACATATGTGCTGTGCCCACATCCCAACCTGCATCTGTGCTCTGCCCTGCACACAAGCTCCCTCTGACTTTCAAAGCACACACCTTCACCTGAGACTGAGCATGCTCCCTGCCCTTCAGTGCACTCAAGGCACTCACCTCAGCACCTGAGCCACGCTCCTCAAGACATTGGCATCAGCGTGCTCCCTTCCTTAGCTGCATCCGAATCTCCAAACCAAGACTTGAGCCTCTAGACTGTTCTCATCTTCCCAAACGCTACTCCAGACTCCAGAGACAGGTGGACCCAGTATGCGGTACAGGATTCAGGAACAAACTGTGAAGACTACAGACAACAAGATGCCTAAAAGTGGGCTTAAGTATTCAATCAAAAAACCCAGGACATCATGGCTTCACCAGTATCCCCCCCCCCATGGATACTCTAATGCAGCTGAAACACAGAAAAAAATGGTCTAAAAGCTATGATTATGTAGTTATTAGAGGCACATAAAGAGGAAATAAACAACAAAAATAGCAACAGCAACACAACAAAATTAGAGGCCATCATGGACAGACAGGATTCCACAATTAAACAGGTGAAGGAAATGAATAGAATTGTTCAAGAAATGAAAATGGAATTAGAATCAATAAAGAAAATACAAACTGAGAAAAACCTGGAGCTGGAGAACTTAGAGAGGAGATCAGGAATCACAGAAGTAAGCATTACCAACAGAATTCAAGAGATGGAAGACAGAATCTCAGGCATTAAAGATACAATTGTGGAAATCGAACCATCTCTCAAAGAAAGCATAAAAACAGAAGAGTTTTTAACACAAAATATCCAAGAAATCAAGGACAGCATGAAAAGACAAAACCTAAGAATAATCGAAATGGACAAAAAAGATTCTCCAAGGTACAGAAAATATTTTCAAGAAAATCATAGAAGAAAATGTCCTCACCTTGAGAAAGAGATGCATGTAAACATAGAAGAGGCTTACAGAACACCAAATTGTATAGACCAGAAAAGAAATTTCTCCCACCACATAATAATCAAAACACTAAATCTACAAAACAAAGAAAAATATTACAAGTGGCAAGGGGGAAAAGGCCAAGTAGCATATAAAGGCAGGCCTAACAGAATCAAGCCAGACTTTTCAATAGAGACTATAAAAGCCAAAAGAGCCTGGATAGATATCATGCAGACACTAAGAGACCACAGATGCCAACCAAGACTACTATACACAGCAAAATTTTCAAATAACAGAGATGGAGAAAATAATATATTCCATGACATAACTAAATTTAAAGAATATACACACAGCAACCCAGCCCTGCAGAAGATACTAGAATGAAAACTCCAGTGCACTGAGATCAACTACACCCAAGAAAACACAGGATAAAGACAACTTCACAACAAAAAAGAAAAAGAAAACAAGAACACAAACACACTTTCACCACCAACTCTACAATAAATGGAACTAACAGTCATTGGTCACTAATATGTATCAACATCAATGGACTAAATTTTCCAATAAAAAGACACAGACTAACAGAATGGTTGCAGAACCAGGATCCAGCATTCTGCTACATCCATGAAATATACCTCTGCAAAAAAGATAGACACTATTTCTATCTTGTGTCTTGTGGGTTGGGAAAAGATTTAAAGATTTTACACACACAAGCAGACCCAAGAAGAAAGCTGGAGCAGCCATCCTAATGTCTAGTAAAATAGATTTTCAACTAAAATTAATCAAAAGAGATTGGGAGGGACACTTCATTCTTATAAAAGAAAAAATTCACCGGAAAGGCATCACAATCCTGAACATCTATGCCCAAATACAAGGGGGCCTGCATTTGTAAAAGAAACATTATTAAACCTTAAATTACACATTGATCCCAACACATTAATAGTGAGAGAATTAAACACCCCACTCTCACCAAGGGACAAGTCATCAAGACAGAAGCAAAATAGAGAAATAATGACACTTACAGAGATCTTAAATCAAAAGGACCTAATAGATGTATACAGAACCTTTCACCCAAGCACAAAAAAGTATACCTTCTTCTCAGCACCACAGAGAACCTTCTTCAAAACTGACAACGCAGCCACTCCTGATGAGACCTAATTGACTAGGATCAGAAGGAAGGAAAAGAAGACATTCCTTATCAGTGGATTTGGGAAGGGGCCTGCATACAGAGGGTGGAGGAAGGGAGGGATTGGGACGGGAGGAGGGAGAGAACCACAGGGGGGATACAAAGTGAATAAAGTGTAATTAATAAAGAAAAAAATTAAAATTAAAAAATTGACCATATACTCAAGAAAAAAAGCAAGCTTTAACAGATATAAGAAGATTGAAATAATGCCTTGTAACATATCAGAATACTATGGTCTACAACTAGACCTCAATAATAATGAACTAGAAATGAACAACTCTGTACTCAATGACAACTGGGTCAGGGAAGAAATAAAGAAAGAAATTAAAGACTTCAATGAAAATGAAGGCACAATATACCCAAACTTATGGGACATAATTAAAGCACTGCTAAGAAGAAAGTTCATAACAGTAAGTACCTTCATTAAGAAATTCAAGAAATCTCATACAAGCAACACTTGAAAGCATGCACACACACACACACACACACAAAAAAAAAAGCAGACATATCTGAGAGGAGTAGATGGCTGCAAATATACTCATAGCTCAAATTGGTGAATTAAAAACAAAGATAACAACACAAAGAATCAATTAAACCAAGAGCTGGTTCTTTGAGAAAATAAACAAGATAAACAAATCCTTAACAAAAGTAAGTAAAGGGCAAAGACACACTATCCAAATAAAAAAAAAATCAGAAAAGAGGGGACATAATGACAATACTGAAGAAATCAAAAGAATCATTAGTTCCTACTTCAAAAGCCTATACACCATAAAATTTAAAAATCTAAATAAAATGGACAATTTTCTTGATAGATTCCATTTACCAAAGTTGAATCAAGATCAGGTAAATAAATTAAATAATCCTATATCCCCTAAGAAAATAGAAGAAGTCATCAAAAGTCTCCCATCAAAAAAAGGCCAGGGCCAGATATTTTCAGCACAGAATTCTACTAGACCTCCAAAGAAGGGCTAATTCCAATATTCTTCAAACTAGTTCACAAAATAGAAAAAGAAAAAACATTACCAAACTTATTCTATGAAGGCACAGTCACTTTGATACCTAAACTGCACAAAGACCCAACAAAGAAAGAAAATTTCAGACCAATCTCTCTTATGCACATTGATGTAAAAATACTCAATAAAACACTTGCAAAATGAATCTAAGAACACATCAAAGATATCATCAAATATGACCAAATAGGCTTCATCCAAGGCATGCAGGGGTGGTTCAATATACAGAAATCCATCAATGTAATCCATCATATAAACAAACTGAAAAGAAATAAACCACATGATTATCTGCTTAGATGCCGAAAAGCATTTGACAAATCCAACACGCAATCATGTTTAAAGTCTTGGAGAGATCAGGATACATGGAACATACCTAAACATAGTAAAGACAGTACACAGCAAGCCTATAGCCAACATCAAACTAAAGGAAGGGAAACTTAAATCAATAAAACTGAAATCAGACTATCCATTCTCTCCCTATCTATCTTCAACATAGTACTTGAAGTCTTAGCTAGAGCAATAACACAATTAAAGGTGATCAAGGGGATACAAACTGGAAAGGAAAAAGTCAAAGTATCACTATTTGCAATTAATATTATAGTACACATGAGTGACCCCAAAAGTTCTACCAGAAAACTCCTTCAGTTGATAAACACCTTCAGCAATGTGGTTGGATACAAATTAACTAAAAAAAAAAAAAAAATCAATAGCACTCCTGTATACAAAAGACAAATGGGCTGAGAAAGTAATTAAGGAAACAACTCCCTTCACAATAGCCAAAAATAACATAAAGTACCTTGATGTAACTCTAACCAAGCAAGTTAAAGACCTGTAGGGAAAGGAAAAAAAAATAGAAAAAGAAAACTTCAATTCTTCAATTCTCTGGAGAAAGAAATTGAAGTCGATACCCTAAGATGGAAAGATCTCCCATGTTCATAGATCAGTAGGAATAACATAGTAAAAATGACCATCCTGCCAAAAGCAACCTACAGATTCAATGCAATTCTCATTAAATTACCAACACAATTCTTTCTTGACCTTGAAAGAACAATTCTCAATTTCATATGAAAAAACAACAACAACAACAACAACAAACAGAACACCTAAAACAATCCTGTACAATGAAAGATCTCCTAGAGGTATCTTCATCCCTGATCTCAAGTTGTTCTATAGAGCAACAGTAACAAAAATGGAATGGTACTGGTGAAACAGTACTGGTGAATCAAGGGAATGGAATCCAAGACCAGAAATGCACACTTCTACAGATACTTGATTTTTTACAAAAAAGGCAAAATCATACAATGGGAAAAAATAGCATCTTCAGCAAATGGTGCTGGTCCAACTGGATGTCTACATGTAGAAAAATGTGAATAGTTTCACATTTATCACCCTGACAAAAGTAATGTCCAAGTGGATCAAAGACCTCAATGTAAAACCAGACACACTAAATCTGTTAGAAGAAAAATTGGGGAAGAGCCTTGAACTCATCAGCACAAGAGACAACTTCTTGAACAAAACACCAACAGCACAAGCTCTAAGATCAACAATCAATAAATGGGACCTCATGAAACTGAAAACTTTCTTAAAGCAAAGGACACTATCAACAGAACAAAACAACAGCTGCTTACAGACTGGGAAAAGATCTTCACTAACCCTACACCTGACAGAGGGCTAATATCCAGAATATATAAAGAACTGAAGAAATTAAATATCAACAAAACGAATAATCCAGTTAAAAATGGCATACTGAGCTAAACAGAGAGTTCTCAACAGAGAAATATTAAATGGCAGAGAAACACTTAAAGAATGCTCAACATCCTTAGTTACCTGGGAAATGCAAATCAAAATGACCCTGAAATTACACCTCATACTCATCAGAATGGCTAAGATCAAAAACTCAGCCGTATGACACATTCTGGAGAGGTTGTGGAGAAAGTGGAATCCTCCTACATTCCTGGTAGGAATGTAACCTTTTACAACCACTTTGGAAATCAATCTGATGCTTTCTTAGAAAACTGGGAATAGTGCTACCTCAACATCCAGCTGTACCACTCTTGGACATATATCTGAAAGATGTTCAACCATTCAATGAGGATAGAGGCTCAACTATGATCATAGTAGCTTTATTTGTAATAGCCAGAATCTGAAAACAACCTAGATGTCCCTCAACAGAAGAATGGATTAAAAAAAAAAAAAAAAAAAAGTGGGACATATACACAATGGAATGCCACTCAGCAATTAAAAATGGTATATACTCACTTATAAATAGCTATATTACATAGGATAAATATACTAAAATCTACAGACCTAAAGAAGCTAAATAACAAGGAGGAACTTAAGATGCTTAATTCTCAATCTAAAGGGAAAACAAGATAGACACCGGAAGTGGTAGAAGAGAGACTAGGAAGGGAGCCTACAGCAGATTCCCTCCAAAAGACTCCATCCCGCATGGGATCAAAGCAATTCACAGCTAAACTTTGGACAGAGGGCAGGGAGTCTTATGAAAGAAAGGGGAGATAAAAAGACCCTGAGGGGACACGAGTCTCACAAGGAGAAAACAAAGCCAAAAAAGACCATGCATAGAAAGGACATAGACTCTGCTCAAACGTAGCCCATAGAAAGTTCAGTCTCCATGAGGGTTCCCTAGTAAGGGGAGAAAAGACAGTCTCTGACATGAACTGCTCCTTAATCACTCCTTCCTGGTGGGGCAAAGTAGCCGTTGCCCACAGAGGAAGAGGATCCAGACAGTCCTAAAGGGACCTGATAGGCTAGGGTCAGATAGTAGGGCAGGAGGTCTTCCCCCATCAGTGGACTAAGGAAGTGGAATAGTAGAGGAAAGGGAGGAGACCAGTGAGGGGGCTTCAAAAAGGATACAAAGTGAATAAATTGTAAAATATAATAATAATAATGATAAATGGAAAAAATAGAGCAGAAAAAAAAAAGACTTGGGACTGAGAACTCAGCTGTTCTCACCATAACTTTTTCCTACATTATCTTGATGATATTTTGTGCTTAATATTCAGATTTTAACGCAATTTATCCCTAGATATTTCCTGTTTTAAATTATTTAGTGTAAATTTATCTTAGAGTGCCATCTTTGGCACTATAAAATACATAATTTAAACACATTTTCTCTATTATTTTTGCATAGATATTAAATTCTGCAACATCATTTTTTTCTGTAGAAATTTGCAGATTTCCTATATCAAAGATCATGTCATATGCAAATAAAGACAATTTAACTGTCTCACTTCAATTTGTATGTTTTACTTGCTTTTCTTGATTTTCATTACTCTGCACACTGTCAGTACAATACTGAATAAAAACTCAGTGGGTTCAGATTCTTCAAATGTCTATCTTAATAAAAAAGAACACATTTTCTAACAATTAAACACAATGTTTGCTTTAGATATTTTTTCATTATCCTTATAAACTTGAGGAAATTTTTATTGCCACTTTGTGGAAAGCATTTACTATTATTAAAAGTGTTAAATGTCTGCATCACACTGTTGTGAGACTCTAATCTTGCATATATACCACAGGCAAACCAAGGAGACCAACACCAGAAGGCCTGCTAACCCTCCCATGCCCGCCCATTCCTTCAGATGATTCATGGCTGCAGCAATCCATGTTGATAATCCTGTGGCTAGTCCTGCGTCCACTCCGGTAGAATTTACTGTGACAATGGCCACTCTCAGCTGCTCCATCGTAGTATCGAATTCTCCAGTCCAATTACCTAAAATATAGCTTGACAATTGTTTAGACAGATTTGCAGCACAGGAAAAATTCTCATGTTGTATGCTAGTGACACAAAGTCCAGCATACTTTCATTGACAGCCAGGTTGAGCGATTTGCCATAGGGTATCAATTTGCTCCTGCAAGAGGTCAATCCTCTGATTGAACACCATCAAGCTTCCTTTTAGTTGAGCATTAATTCCTTTATGTACAACTAAGGCATGAGCTACATTGGCTAAATGATTATTCAGGGTCTGAGCAGTCTGCCCAGTATGACTCATGGCTAATGCCCTGGTGGTAGCTCCAACAGCCGTCAATGAGATGGTAGTAACAATGGTGGCTGTAGTTCCAAGATCCCTTTTCTGTCTGAAGAGAGTCATAGCGTGAGGGGCATCAATGGGCATAGGCACCCAGTGAGGCATGCGAGTAACCAGGGCATACCTAACTTTACTAGCATTCCAGCATTGGGCAAAAAAGCAAGCAGCCATGATCATTCAGGCCTTTACAGCCATTGAAGCAGGACATTCTCCCCAAGCATGGTTGGATACCATAAAAAGCTAAAATGATACGCTCAGGATGCGAGGCTAAGCACTGCACTCAGGGTCAGCCGCTTTGGACCCAGAGAAGAGCATGTCTGAGTGCATGCGGGTTGATGCCCCAGGTCCCGCCTCTGAGAAAAAGGTATCGGACGGTCTGATGCTCTTTGGGTGGATGACACCTAAATGAACATCTGTACAAAGTCCCAATTTATTTCTAATATCAGAGATCAGACCTCTACTCTTGCCTGATGCGTCTAAAACAAAAAGGGGGAACTGTAGAGAGCTGCGGAATGCTATGCCTTAAAGATGGAGCTGGTTTCTGCCTTCCACCTTCCCGATGGTGAGTGCTCTCTGTCACGAACAACTCCACATTTGGCTAAGGCCGAGGATCTGGCTTGCTTCCATGTATGTGGACCTATCTGCATTGCCCCCGTGGCACGCCTGGGTTGGCTACCCAGAGGCTATTTAAGCTGTGGGCTGGCTTTCCCCGGGGTCCGAGGATTGTTCAATGTTCCTGAATAAACTGCATTGAAAAAAAAAAAAAAAAAAAAAGTGTTAAATGTGGTTTAATGTGGTTTTAATGTGTCCATATGAACATGATTTTTTTTTTCTTATTTGGAGTGAGTGTGCTAGTTTATACTGCTGAAATTTTGCATGTCAAAGAATTTCTGTTATAAACCTCAGTTAAAGGATATTTTTAATTTATTGTTAAATTTAATTTGCTTAAAGATAATTGATACTTGGAAAATGGTAAGACTTCAATCTAAACATATTGGAGACTTAATTCTAAAGAGTGTTGGTATATCTTTGATTTTAAGTAAAGCCTTTGATCCTGATTTTAGGAAAATCCTGTCTACAAAGTAAGAGGTGAACATTCCCTGATCTAAATCATCAAGAAAAGCTGGTACACACTTTGTGGATTTTATCTGTGAAAACTTTGGGTGAAAGTCTTTCATCTGGAAATGTTTTTAGACTTTGATTCAAATCCTCTTATATTTATAGGACTATGTAAGCCCTGAAGTGAGATTTTTGTAGTTTGTGTCTTTTGATTTTCTTTTTCCGTTTTATTATTTAAAACATTTTTCAGTCTGTGACTCTTTAAGGTTGTTCCCTGGTATTAGGAATACATCTTCTCTCCCTTTTCCACTCTAATATGGCTAGCGGCTTACCATGTGTTCAGCTTTCTGTTTCATTGACATTTTTTCCTCTCTTTGTTGGTATATAGTCTATTTCTGCCTTTTTTATTTTTCTATCATCTCTGCTGTTGTCCTTCTAATTCTGATGTGTGTTTGGTCTTTGAGGCTTATCTTCTTTACTGCTGTGTTTGATGGCAGGTGTTTCCCAAGAATTCTGATGTTTTTTTTTTTCTTAATTGCATTCACTCACACATATTTTCCTTCTGATTTGATCTTTGACCCATGTGTGAACGTGTGTGTGTGTGCGCGCATATTGCTTAAGAATTTTCCAAATATGTTTTGTTATTTTATATTTTATTGTATATTTCTGTTAATTTGCATGATTTAAAGACACTCCTTTTCAATTTCATCTTTCACACTTTCATACTTACACATAAAGCTTTTTCATATGTGCCACCTCAGTAATCTCTGATATTTCCTTTTCCATTCCTGCTGAATAGCTTTCTAACAAGTCTGTCTCCTACTTTTGTATTTGTGTGCTTTGCTTTTATTTATTTATCTGGGACCCACCACATGAGCTTGGGTGTGCTGTTATTAACATGAGCCAGAGCAGCTTACCAGTGGTTATGCAACTAAGAAATTTCCCTCCCTGTGTGTAACCATTAGCTGTGTTTATCTCTTAAGGCATGGCAAAGCTTCATGATAGAATGTTGATCAGCCCAATCCTGGGCATGTCTCATGCATGTAAACAAAGTTTCTTTGAATTCGTGAGTGAAACAGCCATTCCATATTTAGAAGACAACATTTTGTAACACTCTTGCATTCTTAGGCTCTTTTATTTTTTTTTCTGCCTCTTCTAAGATGCTCTTTAGGCATCACAAGCATGATTTAGATGGCCCTTTTAAAACCAAGGCCCCAACAACAGCTTATTCTTAGAATTTTGATCAACAGTGAGCTTTAGCCTACATTACTGCACATTGCAAATGACAATCCTTTGCCTATGGCTAAGAATAGCACTAATCAATGGGTATATACTTAGATAATTAGAAGGCAGTTTCATAACCTGTTAATTAGCCAAAACAAGAGTAGGAAATTCCACCCTAGGGTCGATTAACCCTTCACTCATGGAGTTGGGACCAGGCTTACGATGCCGTTCATGATTTCCTGTCAGTGGAAGGGCCCTCAAGTCTAACTGGAACATAGTGAGTTACCCTCATAATGATTTTCCAAGTTGTAACAGTGTAACATCTTGTAAGGCAGGTTGGTATTGTAACATGCAGCATCCACAAAAGAGTAGGTTAGTTGCTGATTTGTCTGCCTTACCTGGGGGAGGCTGACACACTCTCTCTGCTGTTGCTAGTTACTCATAACCCTGTGTCCAAGGCTATGATCCGTAGGATTTCCCCCTTCTGAGTTAGGTTGTCTACTGATATTGCCATTGTTCAGGTCTAGACCATGAAGCCTGTTCTGTAAGAGACTGTTCCACAACACATTTCCTGGTATGCTGGCTCTTACTGTCTTTCCACCTACTCTCCTGTGATGTGCCCTAAGCCATAGATGTAGGAGCTGTCCTTTAGGTGTATCAATTAAGGCTGGGTTCCCTCACAAGGGACTCATCTCTGCATGTGTCCAGCTATGGTTTTTCCTAATTGTCTCCATTTGCAGTAAAAAATAATCTTTTGTGGCTGAGGGCTGGTACCTCCTTATCTGTGAGTATAAGGATAAGATTCAGAATGTAGTTAGAAATTACACTAATCCAGCCAAGCGGTGGTCGTAAATCTCATTTCATACATACACTCAATAGTGAGGTTTCTAATGCCAGGAATGGCTTTCCTCCTGTTGAATGGACCCCAAGTTTAATTAGACAACTGCCGGTTGCCACCAATATCTGAGTGCCATTTGCTACACCTTTATTGATATCTGCCATGCTTGTCATTGTTGTGGTTGACAGATGTCACAGATAGGTGGTACTATTGATTGCTGCTCTCCCTTGGCAGATTGGCTAATATTTTCAGGTGACATGAAAGCTAGACTCAGAAAGGAGGCTTTTAGTTTAAATCCAGCGTGAATCATTTGAGTCCCATGTCCTAAGTATGTTGTGTTTTCAGCAACAGTGGCTTACCCTTAACTTCTGAGAAGCAACTAAACACAGTATACATATTCTATACTGTTTTAAGAGTCACTTAAACTACTCTGATCAACTATACTAAAAAACAAACAAACAAACAATCAAATAACAACAACAACAAAGAAAAGCAGTGCCTAGCATTGGAATTTTTCTTAGCCTATGTTTCTGTGGAGAGTATTGTCACTCCTAGTGGCCTAACTTTCTGTGTGTGTGTGTGTGTGTGTGTGTGTGTGTGTGTGTGTGTGTGTGTGTGTATCTGTGTGTTCACATTCAGTTATCATGTAACATGTTAGGTTAATAAAAAAATAAGACTTTGTCAAACAACATTGGTGTCACTTGTCTCTCCTCTTTCTGGTTGATCTTTCCTAGTTGGAGGCCCTTCTCATTCTTTGAATTCCTGGTTCATATCACCTGTATCTGGTTATTTACCCATCAAGATCTTACCCCATGGTCACTTTACACTTACCTGTTGATAGCTTCTGTGATTTCTGAATATTTATAAGAAAGTTTGGAACTAGTAACTGCAGATGAGAAAGAGAATATGCAGGGTTTGTCTTCCTGGGTCTGAGTACTTCACTCAATATATTTTCTAGATCATCCATTTACTTGCAAATTTCATGATTTAATTTTTTCTTCACAGTTGAATAGTATCTGATAGTGTATGTGAACCACATTTGCATTGTCTATTCCTGCGTTGAAAGACATTTTGATTGTTTTCCTTACTTGACTGTTGTGAATAAGATAGCAGTAAACATGTCTGAGAAAATAACTTTTGAATAGGATGTCAACATTTTTAGGCATAAACCAACGAGTGGTATAGCCTGGTCATATGATAGATTTGTTTTCAGATTTTTTAGGTTTCTTCAAAACATAAAACAAGAGTGTTTAGGCCAGTTTGCAATCCTGTGCAATTCAGTGATGAGTAAGGATTCCCCTTTCTGTAAAACTTCACCAGTGTTTGTTTTCATCTGTTTTGTTAATTTTAGCCATTTTCACTGAGGTAAGCTGAAGACTCAAAGTTGTTTTAATTTATATATGCATAATTATTAAGGATTATGAACACTTTTTGAGGTCCTTCATAATCGTTTTTGTTTTGTTTTGTTTTCTTCAATTGAGAATACTCTCTAAAGATCTTAAGTCCATTTCTTTTTTTTTGAATTCATATTTATCTTTTATTCTATTACAGTTTCTGTAACTGTTAACTGTTATATTGTTAACATGCATGCACTGTTTAAGAGTTTTGGCATTATTTGATTTAAATAGTTGATCTACTATATTTTGTGTGCCATATTAACAAGGAATATACAGTTATAGAAGCAAAAATTAATTATTTTGATAAACCCAGATTTACAGTCAAGATCTTTTTTATTTTTTCAATGCAGTTTATTCAGGTCCCGCCTCTGAGAAAAAGGTATCGGACGGGTCTGATGCTCTTTGGGTGGATGACACCCAAACGAACATCGGTACAAAGTCCCAATTTATTTCTAATATCAGAGATCAGACCTCTACTCTTGCCTGATGCATCTAAAACAAAAAGGGGGAACTGTAGAGAGCTGCGGAATGCTATGCCTTAAAGATGGAGCTGGTTTCTGCCTTCCACCTTCCCGATGGTGAGTGCTCTCTGTCACGAACAATTCCACATTTGGCTAAGGCTGAGGATCTGGCTTGCTTCCATGTATGTGGACCTATCTGCATTGCCCACGTGGCACGCCTGGGTTGGCTACCCAGAGGCTATTTAAGTCCATTTCTTAATTAGGTCATTTAATTTCCTGACATTTTGTGTTTTTGTATACTTTGTATATTCTATATTAATCCTCTGTCAGAGTTATAGCTGGGAAAGATTCACTTCCTTGCTGTGAGATTTTTTTTTTCTTCACTTCACTGATCATTTCCTTCTTGATACAGACAATTTTTACTTTTATGAGGTCTTACTTCTCACTTGTTGGTCTTACTTCCAATGCAAATAGATTCCTCTTCAGAAAGTTTTTCTTTTTTCTACACCTAAAACATGTATTCTCTTGAAGCAGTATTAGTTTTTTGGACTTTAGCTACTTGAAGTCTTTAAGTTATTTGGAGTTATTTTCTGTGCAATGTGATAGACATGTGTCTAATTTCATTCTTCTACATGTGGATATTTAGTATGGCTGAAACCATTTGTTGAAAGTATTTATTTTCTCCAGTGGGTTTTTTTTTTCTATTTGTAAAATATCAGATGCATATAATTACATGTACTCATGTCCAGATCTTCTATTTTATTCCATGTCTGGTTTTGTGGCAATACTATGTTGTTGTTATTACTATAATTCTATAAAATACCTTGAAGTCTAAAATTACAGTTACTCACTATTATTCATTTTTTCAGTATTGCTTTGGGTATCTGAAGTCTTTTCTGATACCATGTGTATTTCAGCATCTGTTAATTTCTGTAAAGAATATTGCGGGCATTTTGATTGATATTATATTTCATTTATAAACCTGTTTGGTAGAATGATCATTTTCACAATATTAATTTTATTGATCCATGAACATAGAATGTCTTTTCATTCTTTAGTGTCATTCTCAATTTCTTTTTTTTTCCAGAGACACAAAGTTTTCATTGTAGATATTTTCTCCTTTTTGTTTAGATTTTTTAATTAATTTTATTTTTTAATATTAATCACAGGTTATTTACTTTGTATGCCAGCCATAGTCCCCTCTCTCATTCCCTCCCAAGCCAAAATATGTTCTTGTCTTTGACTGTGTTGTAAACGGAAATATGTCCATGACCTCTTTCTCAGTATGTTTGTTAAAAACCTATAGAAAGAGCATTGATTTTGTAAGTTGTTTTTCTACATTCCTGCTTCCTTTTTATTTTTTGTAGAATTTTCTAGTGGAATATTTTGGGATCTCCTATGTATAATAGCAACCATCTGCAGATGAGGATACCTGGACTTCTTTTGCTATTTGTATACTTCAATATTCTTTTGCTGTATTGTTTCAGTGAATGTTTCTAGAACTGTCCTGGTATCCAGCGAGCAAAGTGAACGGTCCTATCTCAATCCTGACTTCAAATAGAATTTGGCTTTGAGTTTTTCTGCAGTTAGGATCATGTTGGCTCTGGATTTGTCACAAATGGCTTTTATTATGTTGAGGTATATTCCCACTGATCCAACACTGCCTAGAACATTTACTAAGGAACCAGGTTGAATTTTGCCAAAGGCTTTTCTGCATCTCAAGTGATTTTTTTTCTTTTAGTCTATTTAAATGAATTATTATCTTTATTTATGTGTATTGAACTAACCCTACATTTTGAAAGAAAATCAACTTCATCGTGGTATGTATATGATTTTCTTGATCTGTACCTATATACATTTTTCTAGTGTCTCATTGAGAACTTTTGTATCTATGCTTATCAAGGATCTGACCTGTAGTATTAGTTTTGTTGTTGCTATATTTTTACCTTGTTTGTGTATTGGAGTGATGCTAAGTTTATAGAACACAGTTCGGTGTGAACCTTCTGTTTATTTAATAGGGGAGGACCTCCTCCCCTTCCCTCTGACCCTAGCCTATCAGGTCTCATCAGGACTGGCTCCATTGTCTTCCTCTGTTGCCTGGTAAGGCTGCACCCCCCCAGGGGGAGGTGATGAGAGAGCCTGCCACAGAGTTCATGCCACAGACAACCCCTGCTCCCATTACTAGGAAACACATGTGGAAACTGAATCTAAGTGCTACATCTGAGCCTAGGTTTTAGGACCTCTACATGCATGGTTCTAGTTTGGGGTATCAGTCTCTCTGCAGGGGTCCCAGGGCCAAGTTTTTCTTTAACTAATTTAAGAGTTATTGGTTGTAGTTTTGTGAAAGTCTGATAGAATTCTTCTGAATCCATCTGGGCCTGGATACTTCAGTTGGAAGACTTTTCCTACTGTTTTAATCTCCTTATTTATTATGGGTCTGTTTAGGTTCTCAAAATCTTCTTCTGTAGTTTGGACGAATCAAGACATTTAGTCTTTTCTTTTAGATTTTCCAACTTGATGGAGTAGAAGTTTTTAAAGTATTCCTTGACGATATTCTGATCTCTTCAATGTCTTTTGAAATATTGCCATAATTTTTTATGATTCTGTTAAATTTGGTCATCATTTTTTTTCTTTTTTTTTTTTGAGAAGAAGTAGATGTATTTCTCTTATACTTCTAAAGTACTGTTCATCATTGAAGAAAGTCAGAACAAGAACTCAAGCAGAGTTGGAGCCTGGACTCAGGAGTTCATGCTTGGAGGCCATGGAGCAGTGCTGCTTACTGGCTTGCTTGCTTTGGCTTGCTCAGACTGCTTTCTTAGGAAACATAGTTCTACATGTCACATGAGTCTGCTCCTCCCACCCATCAATCAATACAAAAAAATTTTTTTCAGGCCTAATCTTCTAAACTGAGTTTTTGTCCTCTTAACTGATTATAACGTAGGTCAAATTAACATAAAATTATCCAGAACAACCAATCAATTACCAAATAAGTTTGAACACTGAGGTTTTATCCAAAAAGTTAAATTCACAGAAATATTCAGTTTTATGTAAGTCTATATGCATACATACAATTTGTTAACTACATTATTCGGAAATATTTGCATGTTTATTTACATATATAATAAAGCTAAGATAAAAAAACTCAAGTGACAACACATGCTAGAGAGAATGTGGAGGAAGGGGAACCCTCCTCCACTGCTGGTGGGAATATAAACTTGTACAACCACTTTGGAAATCAATCTAGTGCTTTCTCAGACAATTAGGAATAGCGCTTCCTCAAGATCCAGCTATACCACTCCTAGGCATATATCCAAAAGATGCTCAAGTATACAACAATGACATTTGCTTGTCCATATTTGTAGCAGCTTTATTCATAGTGGCCAGAATTAGAAACAACCCAGATGTCCCTCAACTGAGGAATGTATACAGAAATTGTGGTACATTTACACAATGGAATAATAGTCAGCAATTAAAAACAAGGAAATAAGGAAATTTGCAGGCAAATGCAAATGAAGGAACTAGAAAAGATCATCCTGAATGAGGTATCCCAGAGGCAGAAAGATACACATGGTATATACTCATTTATAAGTAGATATTAGAAACATAATATAGAATAAACACACTAAAATCTATACACCTAAAGAAGCTAAACAAGAAGGAGGACCCTGGGTATGATGCTCAAACCTCATTCAAAGGCAATGGGGATGGACATTGGAAAAGGGAGAAAACAGGGAACAGGACAGGAGCCTACCACAGAGGAACTGTGAAAAACTCTATCCAGCAGGGTGTCGAAGCAGATGCTGAGACTCATAGACAAACTTTGAGCAGAGTTCAGAGAATCTTATGAAAGAAGGATCTGAGCAGTCTGCCCAGTATGACTCATGGCTAGTGCCCCGGTGGTAGCTCCAACAGCCGCCAATGAGATGGCAGTAACAATGGTGGCTGTAGTTCCAAGATTCCTTTTCTGTCTGAAGAGAGTCATAGCGTGAGGGGCATCAACGGGCACAGGCACGCAGTGAGGCATGCGAGTAACCAGGGCATACCTAAATTTACTAGCATTCCAGCATTGGGCAAAAAAGCAAGTATCCTCACCACAATTACTTGGCTCTATCTGGCTAATAATGAATAAAAATGGGGGATATAGACAAACAGGTGTGGGCTTATAGGAAATATTATGAGAAGCCTTAACCCCCTCGTTGGAACTTCCTGCATTAGTTCTAGAACTAGCAGTGGTGGTGTCCGAGGTCTGAGTAGGTTCAGGAGACCATTGCCCCCAGGGGCAAGACGTGCTCCATGCCAATTGACTAACTCCATGTTTTCCTCCACTTTTGAAAGTCATTTAGGGTTCTTAAATTATTTTTTTCCCTTTTTTTCTACCACCGGGGCACTAGCCATGAGTCATACTGGGCAGACTGCTCAGACCCTGAACAATCATTTAGCCAATGTAGCTCATGCCTTAGTTGCACATAAAGGAATTAATGCTCAACTAAAAGGAAGCTTGATGGTGCTCAATCAGAGGATTGACCTCGTGCAGGAGCAAATTGATACCCTATGGCAAATCGCTCAACTTGGCTGTCAATGAAAATATGCTGGACTTTGAGTCACTAGCATATAACATGAGAATTTTTCCTGTGCTGCAAATCTGTCTAAACAATTGTCGAGCTATATTTTAGGTAATTGGACTGGAGAATTCGATACTACGATGGAGCAGCTGAGAGTGGCCATTGTCACAGTAAATTCTACCAGAGTGGACGCAGGACTAGCCACAGGATTATCATCATGGATTGCTGCAGCCATGAATCATCTGAAGGAATGGGCGGGCATGGGAGCATTAGCAGGCCTTCTGGTGTTGGTCTCCTTGGTTTGCCTGTGGTATATATGCAAGATTAGAGTCTCACAACAGTGTGATGCAGCCTTGATCATTCAGGCCTTTACAGCCATTGAAGCAGGACATTCTCCCCAAGCATGGTTGGCTACCATAAAAAGCCAAAATGTTACACTCAGGATGCGAGGCTAAGCACTGCACTCAGGGTCAGCCGCTTTGGACCCAGAGAAGAGCATGTCTGGTTGCATGCGGGTTGATGCCCCAGGTCCCGCCTCTGAGAAAAAGGTATCGGACGGGTCTGATGCTCTTTGGGTGGATGACACCCAAACGAACATCGGTACAAAGTCCCAATTTATTTCTAATATCAGAGATCAGACCTCTACTCTTGCCTGATGCATCTAAAACAAAAAGGGGGAACTGTAGAGAGCTGCAGAATGCTATGCCTTAAAGATGGAGCTGGTTTCCGCCTTCCACCTTCCTGATGGTGAGTGCTCTCTGTCACGAACAATTCCACATTTGGCTAAGGCTGAGGATCTGGCTTGCTTCCATGTATGTGGACCTATCTGCATTGCCCACATGGCATGCCTGGGTTGGCTACCCAGAGGCTATTTAAGCTGTGGGCTGGCTTTCCCCAGGGTCCGGTCCGAGGATTGTTCAAGGTTTCTGAATAAACTGCATTGAAAAAAAAAAAAAAAGAAAGAAAGAAAGAAAGATGGAGGAAATAGAAAGACCTTGAGGGGACAGGAGCTACTCAAGGAGAGCAACAGAACCAAATAAATAAATAAATAAATAAATAAATAAGAAATCTGAGCACAGGGGTCTTTTCTAAGACTGGTACTCCAACCAAGAACCATGCATGGATATAACCTTGAACCCCTGCACATATGTAGCCGATGGCAGCTCAGTATGCAAGTGAGTTCCCTAGTAATGGGAGCAGGGGCTGTCTCTGACATGAACTCAGTGGCTGGCTTTTTTATCACCTCCCTCTGAGTGGGGAGCAGCTTTACCAGGCTACAGAGGAAGACAATGCAGCAGTCCTGATGAGACCTGATAGGCTAGGGTCAGATGGAAGGGGAGGAGGACCTCCCCTATCAGTGGACAGAGAAAGGGGCATGTTTTCTTTATGTCATTGAGTTGCACCACGGTTCTGTCAATCTAGTTATCTTCTCAAAGGCACAGATCATTGAGTCATTGATTCTTTTCATTGTGTGATTTGTTTCTATGTCATTAATTTCTGCTTTGATTTTTATTATTTTTTATTTACCTGGATTGGATGTGGATTCTTCTTGTTTTCCAAACTTCTTGAGTTTCATCATTTAATTATTTATTTGTGCTCTTTATAACTTAAAGACCACAAAAACCAAATATGATTATCTCTATATAAGTAGACAAAACTTTTGCAAAATCCAAGATGCAAAAATCTTAGAGCAGAATTGGAGGAAATATACTTCAACATAATAAAGGCAAATATTTGTCTTTCTCCTTATTCATTATTAAATTTTAAATCTGCAAAATGATTTAGATTTTAACAACATTTTCTTTCATAGCCATCTAGGCAATTACCTATGTCTCTCACATGGATCTGAGTTCAATTCCCATCAACCACAAGGTGGCTCACAACCATCTACACAGAGATCTGATGCCCTCTGCTGGTGTGCAGGTATAGAGATAGAACACTAATCTATATACAATAAATAAATCTTTAAAAAAATAAAAAATAAACCAGATTCACTATATTCACAAACATACTTAATGATTTTTTTTTCTCCTTTCTTATACTATATAGAGATAGCAATACTTACTTACCTGGTACATAAAAAAACTGAAAAACACACAGAAACTCGTCGTTCTATCGCTCATCATTTCCAAAAGGATCAAATCATATTGTCTTTACTTCATTTATGCCTCTCCAACCTTGTCCTCTATGTCTCGCCATTATCCTAAGGAAATTTTAAAATCCTAGGAGTGTAGAGTATTTTCCCTGCAGACTCCTGTGTCATTGTACAATCTATTTTACACGCAACAGCTCATGTGTCATACAATATTATATCACCTCTGCTTACTGAAGGCAATACTGTTTAGACTGTCGGCAGTTTTGCTAACTCTACCGCCATTAAAATATTAAGCTCCAGAGTGACTTCTGAATTTTTCGCATGCCTATCACTTTCTACGGCCATTTAGTTTGTTTTAAAATGTATGCTATCAAATATAGAATTCGGTGTCTAATACAACTCAAAGCAACTGAGGATATAAAATAAGAGGGCAACTGTTATTACTGAAATTAAAATTAATTTTCTGCTCTGTATTGCATTCTTTTTAGTAAAATACTCACCTGTTTGGGGGGAAATTATTATGGAAATGCACACTAAATCATGTTATTTGAATTTGTCTATTTAAAGTAAAAATTTCAGTTCAGAAGCCAGATGTTTTGTCTATTCATTTCCAGACATCTGGGTGTTTATATATTCAACAATGATTAGAAAATTTAACTTCTTTATATTTGGTTATTTAGTATAATGCATAAACAGCTTAAATTTCTAAAATAATAAATTTGATATTGTTTAAAATGCATGAAAGGAAAATGTGCTTTTATTCTAGTAAAATTTCACTGAACCTCACTCTTTAATTTATAACAACTTCTGTAATGTTGTCAATCAAGAAATTACATTAAAATCCGTGTCTTCTTCTCATCCCTACAAATTAGACCTTCATAGTGACATTTTATAAATGTTAATTTTAGATATATTGTCCCAGAGTGTAAAGAGCATCACAAAGAAGTTGATCTGAAAGCAGGGATTATTGAGTGTTGCCTTTTAGGTAGTAACATTTCATCCTTGTGAGTGTGGCTTAGGTTTTCTTTCCATCCCCAGCCAGACCATGTTTTTAAATACGATATTGGTGATGATAACATGCTGAATAGTATCTCTTGCTATTAGTTCCTAGTCATCTGCCAGACCTTCCTACATATTTTTAAATGTTTGATGCACACTTGCCTTAAATAACTTCTACACAAAAATGTTATCTTATTGTTGGCATTGCAGGAATTGGGAAGGCTTATGTATCAGGACATCACGATAGGCATTAAAAACTGACAAGAATAGAAAGAGGAAGGAGATGCTGCTATACTTCAACAAGCACCATTCTCACAATGATTCCAGTAGGAATTCTGCCAGATGCTAATTCCAAATGATATTAAGCAGTGTGAGAAAAGACTATTACGATATGGCCTGTCTAGGAACACAGGAGTTAGAATTTGCTCTGATAAGCACACTTATAAAAATCTGTGATTATCAGAAGAAGAAGAAAACAGGAAACAACCTAGGAACCTGCCACAGAGGGCCTCTGAAAGGCTCTGCCCTGCAGACTATCAAAGCAGATGCTGAGCCTGATGGCCAACTGTTGGGCAGAGTGCATGGAATCTTATGTAAGAAGTGGGAAACAGTAAGATCATGAGAGGACAGGAACTCCATAAGGAGAGCAACAGAACCAGAAAATTTGAACACAGGGAACTTCCCAGAGACTCATACTCCAACCAAGTACCAGGCATGGAGATAACCCAGAACCCCTGCACGGATGTAGCCCATGGCAGTTCAGTGTCCAAGTGGGTTACATAGTAATGGAAAGAGGGACTGCTTCTGACATAATCTGATTGGCCTGCTCTTTGATCACCTCCCCCTGAGAGGAGAGCAGCCTTACCAGGCCACAGAAGATGACAATGCAGCCACTCCTGATGTGATCTGATAAACTAAGATCAGAAGGAAGGAGAGGAGGACCTCCCCTATCAGTGGACTTGGATAGGGGCATGAGTAAAGAAGGAGAAGGGAGGGTGGGACTGGGAGTGGGGGAGGGAGAGGCTCATGGGGAAATACAAAGTGAATAAAGTGTAATTAATAAAATAAAATAAAAGAGTTATAATTAAACAATAAACAATCTGTGATTATCAAAACTAGAGTTGATACACAGCTATGTAGAGTCTTTAAGAGGCCCTATGTGGTAGGCTCCTGTCCTGTTTCTTGTTTTCTCCTACTTCCAATTTCCATCACATTTGTCTTTCTAAGCGAGGGTTGATCATCTTACCCTGAGACTTCCTTCTTGTTTAGCTTCTTTAGGTGTACAGATCCATAACCAAACCTTGGGCAAAGTGCAGGGAATCATATGTAAGAAGGGGGAGTAAGTAAGACATGGAGAGGACAGTAGCCCCACACAGACCAAATATATCTGGGCACAGGGGTCTGAGATTGATTCTCCAACCTAGGACCATGCATGGATATAATCTAGAACCCCTGCTCAGACATAGCCCATGGTGATTTAGCACCCAAGGGGTTTTCCCTAATAAGGGGAACAAGGATTGTCTCTGATATGAGCTCAGTGGTGGGCTCTTTGCCTCCCCTCCCCCTGCCAAAGGAGGAGCAACCTTGCTAGTCCACAGAGGAGTATATTGCGGCCAGTCCTGATGAGACCTTGCAAACTAGGGTCAGATCGAAGAGGAGGAGGACCTACTCTATCAGTGGACTTAGAGAGGGGCAAAGAGGAGGGTGGGATTGGGAGGGAATGAGGAAGAGGGCTACAGCTGGTGTACAAAGTAAATAAACTGTGATTAATATAAAAAATTAAAAAACAAAGATAGAGTCGATTTATCTAGGCATCTAGTATGTTAATTAGGCATTGTAAATTTACAAATGATGCAGCATATTGCATAGCATTTCACAAAGATTTGTAATCATGAGAACCTCGTGTGACATGTATTCTAAGCATCCTGTACAAACCTGAGCCCAACATGCTCTTTTCAAAGAACAGGATGACTAACGGCTGTAAATTCAGTTTGCCACCAGTTTTCCAGACATACAAGAAGACTTAGGACCTAGGCTCCGAAAGCTCTGGAGAAACACAAATAATTATGTCCTGTAATGAACATGAACTGATGGTGTCACACAAATTATGAGATCATATCGTCCTTAGACCAGGGTCAGTTACATAGAGAAATACATTTCTTTATGTGTACACATGACCTATGACTGTCTTAATGATTTGAACAGCTTTGATTTGGATCTCCTCTGACACGCTGTAAGTTGCCTTATATAAACTAATAAACATCTGGCCCAATCGCAGAGTAATAGACCAGGTAGTTTTACTTGCAGAAAGGATCAATGGAAGCATTTTAATTAGAACTCTAAATTTGGAACTAGCATTATTTTCTCTGTTTTGTGCAGCAGAGACTTCTCTGTTCTTTACTTGCTTTTTTTTAATGCAGATTCCAAGTTTTCCAGAAGCTTTTTGAGAGAGCCCTCTGGACTTAGTGCATGTTCCAAGCTCCGTGTTCCTCTCTTCTCATGCACAGCTAACATCAAAGTTCCTAATCAGACAACAAACTACTTGAAATTAAACTTTCTAGAATATCTTTTAGGCATTTGAATGAATGATAGTTCCTCTGACAAACTGTACCCTCATCCTGTTTTAGAGTCTACTCAGCTTGTGTTGAATAAACAAAGTCCTGGAAATAACAATGCTGCAGCCAGACAGAAGAGAGTGTATTCTCTGCTCTTACCAGCTCTTGTGATCTTCGGCCTTTTCAGTCGCCCATGCATAGTTCCACTTAGAATAGCTTCTGTGATCCTAGTTTGTATAACTGTCGTAAAGATGAAGGAAGATAAAGCCTGCAAAACATGGAGCTCTGCATGAAGTAAACTCTTGATAAATCTTTGATACTATGATGTTGATCGTGGTGATGATGTAACCATCTTAGACAACTAGAATTCAAAGGGCCCTTTGGTTTAAATTACTAACAGGCAAACGTTAGCTTATGTTCACAATTATCTAATGTTCCCAGCACCCTGTAGTTTAGTAGAAAGGAGTGGTGGCTTTGCTAGACATGCAGAGATTGCATTTTTACAAACAGTGGACAAACGAGTGGAAATTTCCACAATGAACCCACTGCAGTGATTTTTATACTCCCTTTACCACACCATCATTTGCATAAGGATCATCTCTCATTATTTTTGCTCTTTCTTTCGAGTATGGAAGAAAGGAGGCCTGCAGCTGTGAAGGTGTACATGGATAAGGCAGGGCAGCCCTCATATCTACTCTTTGAAGAGCCAGTTCTCAGGGCATATTCCCCCCAATTGTTAGCAAGAAATTCATCTTATCTGCAATCAAAGATGTTATGGTCACTTGCTAAAGAGCTCCTTTTAGCCTGTCCCATAACTGAGGATAGGAAAAGAATGAGCAAAGAACACCTCCCAGTTATAATAAATCATTTGCAAAAAACAACGAAAAAAAACTGACAGAAGCAAACCCAAAGCAGCAGTCAGTTAAAATAGTAGCTTTCTCTTTAATTATTCAAAAGGTCAAAATTAAATTATTTATACACATATACTAATAAGATGCTTTAGTTTTGTGTGTGATGTGGAACTCTGATATACCTGCCTATAATATTTAGACAATTGCTTTAGCTCTCATCTTTAGCTTCAAATATAGTATGCCAGGTAAAGCAAGTGACACTAGCTCATAGTTGGGTAGGGTTGAAGCAGAGGGATCTCAAGTCTGAGGGCAGCAGAACTACAGAGCTCTGTTTTTAAAATAAAAGTAAACATTTTAAAATATTAACTCACATTTCTTTTTTCGTGAAAAGTAAAAGCCCCAAAATCTTTTACATCTGACAGAAGAATAAAATCACATGATTATTCCTATCTTTTCCTTATTTTGACAAACAAGCTTTCTTGGCAGCTACCTTTGAATTTTGATGAGCTCATTTATGAACAACTGCCGTCTTGAAGCCTCCCAAGTATGCAGAGGTGAAATGTCGATGGTGCAGCTGACTCAGGCCGGGCTGGTGGATGAGTGCGAGTTTTGGTCTGGCTGTCTCCTACAGTTTGATCTGTTATTTTCAAGTTGTAGTTGGACTGTGAAGAGAATAAGAGAATCCCAGTGCTGATTTTAGCAGTATTGTGGAAAAAAGCAACAAGAGTCAACAGAGCCATAGTCTCGGCTGTCAGAGACAGCAATGTGACCTTTTCTTCCAGCCCTCAAGAGTTGTGCATACACCCGGTGGGTTTTATACACACTCATGGGGATATGATCACCACTTCTGTGAGAGACATCTTAGAAACACAGCATCTCAGAAACTTCGTAGTGCTGTCTTCACATTGGCACGAGACTGTGACTTATAGCAATTTTAATATTTCATCTGAGGGTCTGCATCGTGACTGGCTTCCTGGGAGTCCAGTGCCTTCCTGGGAAAGACTAACTGAGCCAGTCTTTAGGGCCCAGTCATGGTACTGATAATTCAAGGGGGGGAAGCTATTGACACTAAGCAAGTATGGGGCATAGAAAGCTTACCAAATCGCTTTTATGTCACGGAAATTACTTAGAATCAAAGCCAGATCCGAGAATAAAGTCAAATTAGACAGCTGCTCCCCTGAAGTGAATAGAGCAGCCTGGTTTGGTACTAATAAAAGCTCAGATTGGGCCATTCGTGACTCTGAAAGCTCTATGGAATAATTTTAAGATTAATGGTAGTGTTCTTTGTTGTTGTTGTTTTTCCTAAATCAAACAGCTGTCAAACTCTGCCCAGAGCAAATATACATATATGAAACCTATTTTTTTCCCCTAGAGGATTGTTACCTTCATCACTGTGACACAAAACCATGTTTCCTTATTCACTCACCAAAATGCCATTTTTCACATTCACTCAATAACTTTAAGTCTTTCCTCAGCGTTTAGTGCTGAGATGTCAAATCAAAGTGAGTTGTCAGTAGAGAGCCTTCATTTCTATGTTCAGTAGAATTCAGGCACGTAGCAAGGGCATTTGTCATGCCCACTCAAACACCACAGAGTTTTTCCTATGACTCAGATCAGATCAAAAGGTCTATATTTATATAAAGCAAGACAGTGAAACAATGAACTGCATATTTTTATCAAATTCTATTTTAATTAACATTTCCTGAAATATGCCTTATTTACACCTTCCTTTTATGTTTGATGATTGGTTTTCTAAAAATTTCATGGTTTCAGAAACTCATAAAGCTTACTGTTTATGTAAGAATGTGTCCACCTACTAATTGGCTACGCACTTGAAGGTATGATTAATCATCCTTTGATAATGGTTGTTTTGACCCAAGCAAATCACACTATGAGTAAAAGAAATTCCTGCAACAAAAGAAACGCCTGTAACTTATTTGAGAAAAAAAATTAAGAGGATGCTGATGATCAAGGCATTTCTAATTGACATATTTCAAAGTGAATAATTTAAAACCAAAGACTTCTGACTTAAGAAAACAGCTTAATCATGGGGACATGAATGTCTTTCAGTCCTCTGTTGTAAAATTCAGATTGCCTTTTTTTATCATCTTTTTCTCTTTTTTTAATTTATTTATCTGTTAGCTTTTTTCTTTTTTCTTTTATTTTTTATTAATTACACTTTATTTATTTTGTATCCCTCCTGTAGTTCCCTCCCTCCTCCCCTCCCAACCTCCCCCCCTTCCTCCTTCATCTCCACGCATGCAAGTCCACTGGTAGGGGAGGTCTTCTTTTCCATACTTCTAATCCTAGCCTGTTAGGTCTCATCAGGAGTGACTGCATTGTCTTTCTCTGTGGCCTGGTAAGACTGCTCCACCCTCATGGGGAGCTGATCAAAGAGCAGGCCAATCAGTTCATGTCAGAGACAGTCCCTGTTCTCATTACTATGGAACCCACTAGGACACTGAACAGTCATGGGCTACATGTGTGCAGGGATTCTAGGTTATCTCCATGCATGCTTTCAGTCTCAGGGAAGACCCATGTGCCCAGATTTTTTTGGATCTGTTGCTCTCCTTGTGCAGTTTCTGGCCCCTCCAGGTCTTACTAACTCCTACTTCTTTAATAAGATTCACTGCAATCTCTTCAAAGTTTGGCCATAAGTCTTAGCATCAGACTATCTTAGCTTTGATAGTCTGCAGAGCAGAGCCTTTCAGAAGCCCTCTGTGGGAGGCTCCTAACTTGTTCCCTGTTTTCTCCTTCTTCTGATGTCTATCCTCTTTGCCTTTCAGGATGGGGATTGAGTTCTCCCTCTTGATTAGTTTCTTAAGGTGTACAGATTTTAGTATGTTTATCCTATATTATATGTCTACATGAGTGAGTATATACCGTGTGTGTCTTTCTGCTTCTGGGATAGCTCACTCGGGATGATCTTTTCCAGTTCCCACCATTTACCTGCAAATTTCATGATTTCCTTGTTTTTTTATTGCTGAGTAGTATGCCATTGTACCATGTATGTAGATGTACCATAATTTCTGTATCCCTTCCTCAGTTGAGGGGCATCTGGGTTGTTTCCAGCCTCTGGCTATTACAATTAAAACTCCTACAAACATAGTTGAGCAAATATCCTTATTGTGTACTTGAGCCTCCTTTGGATATATGCCTAGAAGTGGTACGGCTGGATCTTGAGGAAGAGCTATTTCTAATTGTCTGAGAAAGCACCAGATTGCTATCCAGAGTGGTTGTACAAGTTTACATTCCCACCAGCAATGGAGGAGGGTTCCCCTTTCTCCACAACCTCTCCAGCATGTGTTGTTACTTGAGTTTTTCATCTTGGCCATTCTTATGGTGTAAGGTGAAATCTCATTGTCATTTTGATTTGCATTTCCCTGATGGCTAATGAGGTTGAGCATTTCTTTAAGTGTTTCTCTGCCATTTGATAAACGGAGAATTCTTGTATCAATGAGTTCCAGGCTCTTCCCCACTTTTTCTTCTAAGCTATTTAGTGTGTCTGGTTTTATATTGAGGTCTCTGATCCACTTGGACTTTAGTTTTGTGCAGGGTGACAAGTATGGATCTATTTGCATTTTTCTACATGTAGACATCCAGTTAGATTGACTTTTTTTAAAAGTAAATATAGGTGATGTTGTGCTACCTATCCAGGGGTCAAGCCTTTGTGTGTGTGTGTGTGTGTGTGTGTGTGTGTGTGTGTGTGTGTGTGTGTGAACTCTGGCCCTAAGAACAAAGTTAGGAATAAAAACATCAGCTCTCTCCATGTTCCTCAGTGGACCCCAGAGGAACAAATGCTGGTGAAGGCACAGAGTCAGCAGCACTCTAAGCTGCAGGTATTTAGGAAACTTGAAATGGAAACATTCTCCAAAGTCAATGCAGTCTATAGGCAGACGCTCCCAAATTTATTCCTATAGAAATAACTTAACAAAGCCATTTTCTAGAATTAAATATTTTTAATATCTCTGCTTGAGGTGATAAATTATGTCTTCAAAAATGTTTTCCTATTAATAGGAGTAACTCTCTTCAGTCTTGATTAAGATGAAATTCCTCAGGAGTTTAAGAAACCTCATGGCTAACCTAGACAACTGAAAGGAGTTTCCTCGAGAGAAGGTAAGTCAGTTAGGCTCAGCCCATTTCTAACAACATATTGAAGTCAATGTATTGGAAAGGTCTTTGTAGCTACCTATTTTTACATTTTCCTGTCATTTTAGAGAGAAGCAAACATACAGACATAGATCAGCAAAATGCTAATCCCAATTCAAGTTATGCAAAATTCTTTGGAAAGCTTCAGAGATGTTTTGTATCTATATTGTAATGATCTTATTCTGTTTTTCAAATTTTATTTGGACACAAACATAATATGATATATTTGGCAGTGGTACAGGGAGCTTTATATTTTCTTTAAAGGAAACCATAATGACTAATCTACACATAAGATTAGTAATTTAACATGCAAATTTCAATACCTGCTGTTCACATTCTCAGCCTTTCAGCACTTAAACACTTAAAGATAAAGAGCCCTCAATCTTTTTTTACCCTGGAAGAAATTGACAGTAGAAATGCTTAGATTATTCATAGCTTTAATTTTATGAACAATTATTATAATAACAAAGTCAAAATGATAAAACTATTTCAATCAATATCCAAAACTATCTTTAATGATTGCATTTAAAAATGGCTACTTTATCATAGTGAAATCAGCCAGATATGGATTAAATGATGGACCTATCCTTAGAGAATAAAGTAGTAAAACAGAGTTAAAATATGTCTCTTCATCATCTGAGCCAGACAGTGATAGACATTCAATCCAAAATGAACAAAAGATGTGTCAGTCATAAAAATATGTCATCCTACCGTGCAATTATTCTTTTGCTGAAATATGCCATCAATTTCTCTTTGCACTTTAAGAGATTTTTTTTAGCTAAAACTGGCTCTAAAATTATATAATTATTTTGAAATAAATAGAGTTGTACTGATGAAACTGTACAGATCTGTTAAATTGATGTGGGAGATACTTCATTTATTTCTTGATGAATTAATCTACAGAAATCAAGAACTTTGTTTTAGTTGTCCTAATCCTTCCACATTTTCATTTCCTTTTCTTATCATGCTTATTTAACACTATAAAAACAGTTTAATTTCAAACTGTCAATATGAGTTATAAGGAATGGATAGATGAGTCAGTAGCTAAAAGCACTTATTCTCCGTTTCCAGCACTCACTTCAGTAATCTACCAACCAACAGTAATTTCTAAACCTGGACTCTGATGCCCTTTACTGCCCCCAAAAGAGCCGGCACCAATATACACGTCAGTCAAAATAAAATAAGTCTTAGAAAATGTATGTTTTTCAAAACACAGGTGTCACACTCTATAATTTATGAAAGTCTAATCAACTTCATAAAATTGTAATATAAATTATAATTTCTAATATCTTATAATGATGACTATATGCCAATGAGCAGCCTACAAATCCATTTATATTATCCCCATGATTAAGGAACTTTTTTAAAAATCAAAGATCCAGAAATAAAACCCACACACCTCCCGAAACTTAATTTTTGACAAAGAGACAAAGAGGACAAAACCATACAATGCAAAAAAACAAAACAAAACAAAACAAAACAAAACAAAACAAAAACATTTTCAACAAATGGTGCTGGACTAACTGGATGTCTACATATAGAAAAATGTGAATAGACCCATATTTATACCCTGCACAAAACTAAGGTCCAAGTGGATCAATGACCTCAAAAAAAAAAAAAAGACACAATAAACCTGTTAGAAGAAAAAGTAGGAAAGAGCCTTGAACTCATTGGCACAGGAGACAACTTCCTGAAGAGAACACCAATAGCACAGGCTCTAAGATCAACTATCAATAAATGGGACCTGACGAAACTGAAAAGCTTCTGTAAAACAAGGGACACTGTCCTCAGAACAAAACGACAGCCTACAGGCTGGGAAAGGATCTTCATCAGCTCTATATCTGACAGAGGGCTAATATCCAGAATGTATAAAGAACTTAAAAAATTAAATACCAACAAACCAGTAATCCAATTTAAAACTGGAGTACAGAGCTAAACAGAGAATTCTCAACAGAGGAATATTGAATGGCAGGGAAACACTTATAGAAATGCTCAATATCCTTAGTCACCTGTGAAAAGCAAATCAAAATGACCCTGAAATTTCACCTCACACCCATCAAAATGACTAAGATCAAAAACTCAAGGGATGATGCATGCTGGAAGGTTGTGGAGAAAGGGAAACCCTCCTCTATTGCTGGTGGAAATGTAATTTGTGCATCCACTTTGGAAATCAATCTGGTGTTTTCTCAGAAAATTAGGAATAGTGCTACCTCAAAATCCAGCTATAACACTCCTGGGCATATACACAAAAGATGCCCCACCATTCAATAAAAACATTTGCTCAACTATGTTTACAGAAACTTTATTTGTAATAGCCAGAATCTGGAAACAGTCTAGATGTCCCTCAATGGGGTAATGAATACAGAAAGTGTGTTACATCTACAGAATGGAATACTACTCAACAATTAAAAACAAGGAAAACATGAAATTTGCAGGCAAATGGGTGGAACTAGAAAAGATTATCATGACTGAGGTTATCCAGAATCAGAGAGATACATATGGCATATACTCACTTATAAGTGGATATTAGCCATATAATATAGGATAAACATACTAAAATCTATAGTCCTAAAGAAGGTAAAATCAAGGAGGACCCTAGGAAAGAGGCTGAAACCACACTCAGGAAAGCAATCAGGATAGAAATGAGAAGTAGGAGAAAACAAGGAACAGAACAGGAGCCTTCCACAGGGGTCTCTTAAAGACTCCCATCAGGGTATGGAAGGAGATACTGAGATTCATAGCCAAACTTTGGGCAAAGTGTAGGAAACCTTATGGAAGAAGGGGGAGATAAAAAGACCTGGATGGAACAGGAATTCCACAACGAGAACAACAGAGCCAAAATCCTGGGCCCACAGGGCCTTCAGAGACCAATACTCTAACAAAGTACCGTTTATGAAGAGAACCTAGACCCCCTTTTCAGAGGAGACCCATAGGCTGCTCAGTTTCCAAGTGGGTTTACTAGTAAGGGGATAGGGGCTGTCTCTGACATTAATTCAGTGGCTAGTTTTTTGCTCACTTACCCTGGGAGGTACAGCCCTGAGAGGCCACAGAGGAAGATACTGCAGACAGCCCTGATGAGACTGAATAGGCTAGATTCAGATAGAAGGGGAGATGGTCCTCCCCAATTAGTGGACTAGGGGAGGGGCATAGGGGGAGAAGAGAGAGAGTGGGTAGGAACAGAAGGAGAAGAGGGAGGGGGATATAGCTGGGATACAAAGGGAATAAATTTAAATTAATTAATTAACAAAGACAAGTTTTAGAAAAATATGACAACTTATAGTTAAATAAATGAGAAAGTTGAGAATCAAACACATGCAGGATAGCTGATATCATAAACATACTGTTTTTAAAACCTGTTTTACAACGGTTCCTGTGCTTGATTTTTTTGGCCTAAAACTCTGTCTGCATTTCCAGAGGCCTGCCTACACCAGGAACAGCCACATAGGACAGGCCCTCCCCCCCGACAAATTCTTGCCTGCTGGGTCCCTCTGGGGCAACCCTAAAGCTGTAACTATACCAGGTTTTCTGCTATTCACTTTCTGACCAACAGCTCTTCATGCATTCCTAGAGGCCTGCTGGCACCAGGGACAACCAAGTAAGACTTCTCTCCCCCAACCCACTGCCTGCTGGGCCCCTAGTGAAGCACCTACAAAGCAGGGAGCCTTGCCCTATGCCCCAGTCTCCATTTTCTGGCTCACAACACTGCTTCATTTCAAGTGGTCTGCCAACACAAGGGATAGCCATGGAAGACCCCCCAAAAACTCTTGCCTACCAAATCTTCCTGAAGCAAACCTAACAACAGTAAACTTCACCCTGCTCCATTTTCCAGCCCACAACTCTGCCTGCATTCACAGAGGCCTGCCAGCACTATAGACAATCAGGTAAGATAGACAGATAGACATACACATACAGGTACACACACACTCAAACACACCACTGCACCACTACCACCACCACCAAAAACAACATCATCAAAATAACAGGTATTAGCAATCATTGTCTTTAATATCTCTCAACATCAATAGACCCAATTACACAATAAAATCACACAGACTATCAGACTAGATGTGAAAAGAAAATTCATCATTCTGTTGCATGCAAGAAACACACCTCAGCATCAAAGATAGACAATACCTTAGAGTAAAGAGATGGAAAAAGATTTTTCAAGCAAGCAGACTGAAGAAGCAAGCTGGAGTAAGCATGCTAATAACTAATAAAATAGACTTCTAGCCATAATTTATCAAAAGAGATAAGAAAGGACACTTCATACTCATCAAAAGAAAATGTGCAAGTTTACATTCTCACCAGCAATGGAGGAGGGTTCCCCTCTCTCCCCATCCTCTCCAGCATGTATTGTCACTTGAGTTTTTGATATTAGCCATTCTGATGGGTATAAGGTGAAACCTCAGGGTCATTTTGATTTGCATCTCCCTGATGGCTAAAGACATCGAGCATTTCTTTAAGTGTTTCTCTGCTATTCGATATTCCTCTACAGACAATTCTCTGTTTAGCTCTGTAACACATTTTTTAATTGGATTACTTGATTTGTTGTTTTTTTAACTTCTTGAGTTCTTTATACATGCTGGATATTAGTCCTCTGTCAGATATAGGGTTGGTGAAGATCCTTTCCCAATCTGTAGGCTGTCGTTTTGTTCAGACAACAGTGTCCTTTGCTTTACAGAAGCTTTTCAGTTTCAAGAGGTCCCATTTATTGATAGTTGATCTTAGCACCTGTGCTGTTTGTGTTCTCTTCAGGAAGTTGTCTCCTGTGCCAATGAGTTCTAGGCTCTTCCCCACTTTTTCTTCTAACTGATTTAGTGTGTCTGTTTTTTTGTTGAGGTCTTTGATCCACTTGGACTTTAGTTTTATGCAAGGTGACAAATATGGATTTATTTACATTTTTTCACTTATAGACATCCAGTTAGACCAGCACCATTTGTTGAAGATGCTGTCTTTTTTCCTTTGTATGGTTTTGGCTTCTTTATCAAAAAGCAATTCTCCATAGGTGTGTGGGTTTATTTCTGGGTCTTCAACTCAATTCCATTGATCCACCATTCTATTTCTATGCCAGTACCATGCAGTTTTTAGTACTATTGCTCTGTGGTACAGCTTAAGAACAAGGATGGAGATAACTCCAGATGATCAGTTGTTGTACATGATCATTTTGGCATTCCTGGGTTGTTGTGGGTTTTTGTTGTTGTTGTTGTTGTTGTTGTTGTTGTTGTTTTTCCATATGAGGTTGAGAATTTTGGAAATCAATCTGGTGCTTTCTCAGACAATTAGGAATAGTGCTTTCTCAAGATCCAGCTATACCACTCCTAGGCATATATCCAAAAGATGCTCAAGTACACAAGGACATTTGTTCAACCCTGTTTGTGGCAGCTTTATTCATAATAGCCAGAATCTGGAAACAACCCAGATGTTCCTCAACAGAGGAATGGATACAGAAATTGTGGTACATTTACACAATGGAATACTACTCAACAATTAAAAACAAGGAACTCATGAAATTTGCAGGCAAATGGTGGGAACTAGAAAACATCATCCTGATTGAGGTATTTCAGAAGCAGAAAGATACATATGGTATATACACACTTATAAGTGGATACTATATATAAATAGATATAAAATATAGGATAAACCTACAAAAATCTTTACACCTGAAGAAACTGAGCTAGAAGGAGGACCCTAAGCAATATGATCAATCCTCACTCAGAAAGGCAAAAGGGACGGACATTGGAAGAAGGAGAAAACAGGAAACAGGACAGGAGCCTACCACAGAGGAATTCTGAAAGACTCTACCCAGCATTCTATCAAAGCAGATACTGAGCCTCATAAACAAACTTTGGGCAGAGTGAAGGGAATATTAGGAAAGAAGGGGAAGATAGAAAGACCTGGAGAGGACAGGAGCTCCACAAGGAGAGCAACAGAACCAAAATATCTGGGCACAGGAGTCTTTTCTGAGACTGATACTCCAAGGACCATTCATGGCTATAACCTAGTACCCCTGCATAGATGTAGCCCATGGCAGCTCAGTCTCCAAATGGGTTCCCTAGTAAAGAGAGCAGGGGCTGTCTCTGACATGAACTCAGTGACTATGTCTTTGACCGCCTCCCTGTGATGTGGGTGCAACTTTGCCAGACCACAGAGGAGGACAATGCAGTCAGTTCTGATAAGACCAGATAAGCTACGGCCAGATGAAACGGGAGGAGGACCTCCCCTATCCATGGACTTGGAGAGGGGCGTATGAGGAGATGAGAAAGGATGGGTAGGGTTTGGAGGGGAGGAGGGAGAGGGCTACAGCTGGGATACAAAATTAATAAACTGTGATTAATATAAAAAATTAAAATTTAATAAATAAGAAAAATGACAAACAATAATATTAATGCATTAAAAAATTAGGTTGGTTTGGAATGAAGGGGTGGATCTGGCAGGAGTGAATATGATAAAAATATAGTGTGCAGAATTCTCAGAGAATTAATAAAGAATATATGTATTTAAAAAAAGAAAGAAAATGGGCAAAGATAACATGTCAATTATGAATATCTATGCCGGGAGCTAGAGAAATGGCTCGGTGGTTAAGAGCACTGTCTGCTCTTCCAGACGTCCTGAGTTCAATTCCCAGCAACCACATGGTGGCTCACAAACATCTACACCCTCCACTGCCTTCTTAGAGCCCTAATATGCATTAAAATGAATAAAAATAAATAAGATCTTTAAAAAAAAGAATTCTTTAATAAAAAAAATGAATATCTATGCCCCAAAAGGCAAGGGTACCCACATTTGTAAAAGAAGCAATACTTAAGTTTTAGTCACACATCAAAACCGACACATTAATAGTGGGATATTTCTTTTTTTTTTAATTTTTCATCAATTACACTTTATTCATTCTGCATCCCCCCATAATCCCCTCCCTCCTCCCCTCCCAGTCCCACCCTCCCTACTCCCTCTGTTTGCATGCCACTCCCCAAGTCCACTGATAGGGGAGGTTCTCCTCTCCTTTCTGATCTTAGTCTGTCAGTTCACATCAAAAGTGGTTGCATTGTCCTCTACTATGGCCTGGTAAGGCTGCTCCCCCCCAGAGGGAGGTGATCAAAGAGCAGGCCAATCAGATTATGTCAGAGGCAATCCCTCTTCACATTACTATGTAACCCAAATGGACTCTGAACTGCCCTGGGCTACATCTGTGCAGGGGTTCTGGGTTATCTCCATGAATAGTCCTTGGTTGGAGTATGAGTCTCTGGGAAGTTCCCTGTGTTCAAATTTTCTTGCTCTGTTGCTCTCCTTGTGGAGACCCTGTCCTCTCCAGCTCTTACTATTTCCCAGTTCTTACCTAAAATTCTGTTCACCTGCCCAACAGTTGCCCATCAGGCTCAGCATCTGCTTTGATAGTCTGAAGGGCAGAGGCTTTCAGAGGCCCTCTGTGGTAGGTTCCTAGGTTGTTTCCTGTGTTCTTCTTCTTCTGATGTCCATCCTCTTTGCCTTTCCTGATGGGGATTGGACATTTTAGTTAGGGTCCTCTCTCTTGCTTAGTTTCTTTAGATGCAAAGGTTTTAGTGGGTTTGTCCTATGTTGTATGTCTATATGAGTGAGTATATACCATGTGTGTCTTTTTGCTTCTGGGACAACTCACTCAGGATGATCCTTTCCAGATCCCACCATTTACCTGCAAATTTCATGATTTCCTTATTTTTCATTACTGAGTAATATTCCATTGTGTAGATGTACCACAATTTCTGCATCCACTCTTCAGTTGAGGGGCATCTGGGTTGTTTCCAGCTTCTGGCTATTACAAATAAAGCTGCTACAAACATGGTTGAGCAAATGTTCTTTTTGTGTACTTGAGACTCTTTTGGATATATGCCCAGTAGTGGTATGGCTGGATCTTGAGGAAGCGCTATTCCTAGTTGTCTGAGAAAGCGCCAGATTGATTTCCAGAGTGGTTGTACAAGTTTACATTCCCACCAGCAGTGGAGAAGTGTTCCCCTTTCTCCACAACCTCTCCAGCATATGTTGTCACTTGAGTTTTTGATGTTGGCCATTCTCATGGGTGTAAGGTGAAATCTCAGGGTTGTTTTGATTTGCATTTCCCTAATGGCTAGTGAGGTTGAGCATTTCTTTAAGTGCTTCTCTGCCATTCGGTATTCCTCTACAGAGAATTCTCTGTTTAGCTCTGTTCCCCATTTTTTAAGTGGATTACTTGGTTTGCTGCTTTTCAGCTTCTTTAGTTCTTTATATATACTGGATATGAGTCCTCTGTCAGATAAAGGGTTGGTGAAGATTCTTTCCCAATCTGTAGGTGGTCGCTTTGTTTTGATGACAGTGTCCTTTGCTTTACAGAAGCTTTTCAGTTTCATGAGGTCCCATTTATTGACTGTTGCTCTTAGAGCCTGTGCTGTTGGTGTTCTGTTCAGGAAGTTTTCCCCTGTACCAATGAGTTCTAGGGTATTTCCCACTTTTTTTCAAGCTGATTTAATGTGTCTGGTTTTATGTTGAGGTCTTTGATCCACTTGGACTTCAGTTTTGTGCAGGGTGACAAGTATGGATCTATTTTCATTTTTCTACATGTAGACATCCAGTTAGACCAGCACCATTTGTTGAAGAAGCTATCTTTTTTCCATTGTATGGTTTTGGCGTCTTTGTCAAAGATCAGGTGTCCATAAGTGTGTGGGTTTATTTCTGGGTCCTCTGTTCAGTTCCATTGATCCACCATTCTATTTCTATGCCAGTACCATGCAGTTTTTAAAACTGTTGCTCTATAGTACAACTTAAGATCAGGGATAGAGATACCTCCAGAAGATCTTTTATTGTAGAGGATTGTTTTAGCAATTCTGGGTTTCTTGTTATTCCATATGAAGTTGAGAATTTTTCTTTCCAGGTCTGTAAAGAATTGTGTTGGTAATTTGATAGGCATTGCATTGAATCTGTAGATTGCTTTTGGTAAGATGGCCATTTTTACTATGTTAATATTGCCAAGCCATGAGCATGGGAGATCTTTCCATCTTCTCATATCTTCTTCTAATTCTTTCTTCAGAGATTTGAAATTTTTTTCATACAAGTCTTTGACTTCCTTGGTTAGGGTTACTCCGAGGTACCTTACGTCATTTGTGGCTATTGTGAAGGGTGTTGTTTCCCTAATTTCTTTCTCAGCTCTTTTGTCTTTTGTATACAGGAGGGCTACTGATTTTTTTGAGTTAATTTTGTATCCGGTCACTTTGCTGAAGGTGTTTATCAGCTGTAGGAGTTCCCTGGTAGAGTTTTTGGGGTCACTCACGTATACTATCATATCATCTGCAAATAGTGATAATTTGACTTCTTCCTTTCCAATTTGTATCCCCTTGATCTCCTTCAACTGTCTTATTGCTCTAGCAAGGACTTCCAACACTATGTTGAAGAGATATGGAGAGAGTGGGCAGCCTTGTCTTGTCCCTGATTTCAGTGGGATTGCTTTAAGTTTCTCTCCATTCAGTTTGATGTTGGCTATAGGCTTGCTGTATATCGCCTTTACTATGTTTAGATATGTGCATGGTATCCCTGATCTCTCCAATACTTTCAACATGAATGGATGTTGGATTTTGTCAAAGGCTTTTTCAGCATCTAGGGAGATTATCATTTGGTTTTTTTCTTTCAGTTTGTTAATATGGTGGATCACATTGATGGATTTCCGTATATTGAACCACCCCTGCATACCTGGGATGAAGCCTACTTGGTCATAGTGGATAATATCTTTGATGTGTTCTTGGATTCGTTTTGCAAGTGTTTTATTAAGTATTTTTGCATCAATGTTCACAAGGGAGATTGGCCTGAAATTCTCTTTCTTTGTTGAGTCTTTGTGAGGTTTAGGTACCAAGGTGACTGTGGCTTCATAGAATGAATTTGGTAATGTTCCTTCTGTTTCTATTTTGTGGAATAGTTTGAAGAGAATTGGTGTTAGCTCTTCTTTGAAGGTCTGGTAGAATTCTGCGCTGAAGCCATCTGGTCCTGGGCTTTTTTTGGATGGGAGACTTTTGATGACTGCTTCTATTTCTTTGGGGGATATAGGACTATTTAGTTGATTTACCTGGTCCTGATTCAGCTTTGGTAAGTCAAATCGATCAAGAAAATTGTCCATTTCATTTAGATTTTCAAATTTTGTGGCATATAGACTTTTGAAGTAAGTCCTAATGATTGTTTGGATTTCCTCAGTGTCTGTAGTTATATCCCCCTTTTCATTTCTGATTTTGTTGATTTGGGTGGTGTCTCTCTGCCTTTTAGTTAGCCTGGCTAAGGGTTTGTCGATCTTGTTGATTTTCTCAAAGAACTAGCTCTTGGTTTCATTGATTCTTTGAATTGTTTTATTTGTTTCCAATTGATTGATTTCAGCCCTGAGTTTGATTATTTCCAGCCATCTACTCCTTCTTGGTGTGTCTGCTTCTTCTTTTTCTAGGGTTTTTAAGTGAGCCATTAGGGTGCTTGAATGAGCTGTCTCGAATTTCTTCTTGAAGGCACTTAGTGCTATGAACTTTCCTCTTAGCACTGCTTTCATTGTGTCCCACAGGTTCGGGTATGTTGTGTCTTCATTTTCATTGATTCCTAGAAAGACTTTAATTTCTTTCTTTATTTCTTCCCTGACCCAGCTGTCATTTAGTAACAAGTTGTTCAGTTTCCATGTGTGTGTAGGCTTTTTGTTATTTCTGTTATTGTTGAGGTCCAGCTTTATTCCATGGTGATCAGACAAGATACATGGGATTATTTCAATCTTCTTGTATCTGTTGAGGCTTGCTTTGTGACCCACTATATGGTCTATTTTGGAGAAGGTTCCATGAGGTGCTGAGAAGAAGGTAAATTCTTTTGTGTTTGGGTGTAAAGTTCTGTAAATGTCTGTTAGGTCCATTTGATTCATGACCTCTGTCAGAGACATTGTTTCTTTGTTTAATTTCTGTTTGGTTGACCTGTCCTTTGTTGAGAGTGGGGTGTTGAAGTCTCCCACTATTAATGTGTGGGGATCTATATGTGCTTTAAATTTTATCAATGTTTCTTTCACAAATGTGGGTGCCCTTGTATTTGGGGCATAGATGTTCAGGATTGTGATGTCTTCCTGGTGGAATTTTCCCTTGATGAGTATGAAGTGTCCTTCCCCATCTCTTTTGATTAATTTTGGTTGAAAGTCTATTTTATCAGATATTAGAATGGCTACTCCTGCTTGTTTCTTGGGTCCGTTTGCTTGGAAAGTCGTCTTCCAACCCTTTACCCTCAGGTAATGTCTATCTTTGTGTCTTAGGTGTGTTTCTTGTATGCAACAGATTGCTGGGTTTTGTTTACGTATCCATTCTGTTAATCAGTGTCTTTTTATTGGCGAATTGAGTCCATTGATGTTGAGAGAGATTAATGACCAGTGGCTGTTAGATCTCTTGATTTTGATGTTGGCTGTGGTCATCAGGTTGTGTGCTTGGTTGCTTTTTGTTTTACTGAAGTGAGGTTATTTATTTCCTGTGTTTTCTTGAATGTAGCTAGCTTTCTTGGGTTGTATTTTCCCTTCCAGTGTCTTCTGTAATGCTGGATTTGTTTGTAGGTATTGTTGAATTTTGTTTTTGTCATTGAATATCTTGTTTTCTCCATCTATGAGGACTGAGAGTTTTGCAGGGTATAGTAGCCTGGGCTGACATCTGTGTTCTCTTAGGGTCTGCATGATATCCGTCCAGCCCTTCTGGCTTTCATAGTCTCTGTTGAAAATTCAGGTGTGATTCTAATGGGTTTGCCATTTTATGTTACTTGGCCTTTTCCCCTTGCAGCTTGTAGTATTTTTTCTTTGTTCTGTATACTTACTGTTTTGATTATTATGTGGCGGGAGGATTTTCTTTTCTGGTCAAATTTGTTGGGTGTTCTGTAGGCCTCATGTATTCTAATTGGCCTCTCCTTTAGCTTGGGGAAATTTTCTTCAATGATTTTGTTGAAAATATTTTCTGGGCCTTGGAGAAGGGAGTCTTCTTTTTCCTCTATACCTATTATTCTTAGGTTTTGTCTTTTCATATTGTCTTGCATTTCTTGGATGGTCTGTGTCAGGAATTTTTCAGATTTTACATTTTCTTTGACAGATACATCGATTTCTTCCATTGTATCTTCTACACCTGAGATTCTTTCTTCCATCTCTTTTAGTCTGTTGGTTATGCTTACCTCTGTAGAAAGCCCACAAAATTATAGAAACTAAAGAACTTTCTTCTCAATGACCACTGAGTCAAGGAAAAAATGAAGAAATAAATTAAAGACTCTCTAGAATTCAATGAAAATGAATGCACATTATACCCACACTTAATGGACACAATGAAAGCACCGTTATGAAGAAAGTTCAAATACAGCCAAAGGAAGTAAATAGCAAGAAATAATCAAAATCAAGAAAAAAAGAAACAATAAAATAGAAAAAAGCACAATACCAAGGATCAATGAAACAAAGAGTTGATTTTTTGAGAAAATCAACAAGATAAATGAACCCTTAAACAAACTAACTAAAAAGCAGAGAAAGAATATTCAAAATAACAAAATCAGAAATGAACAGAGGGACTTAACAGACACCAAGGAAATTAAAAGAATTATTAGTTTTTACTCAAAACCTTGTACTCCACAATATTGGAAAATATAAATAAAATGTATTATTTTCTTGATATATACCACTTACCAAAGCTAAATTACGAACAGGTGAACCATGTAATTAGAAACAGAAGCAGTCATTCAAATTCAAACTCTCCCAACCAAACAAAACAATCTAGGACCTCATGGTCTTAGCACAAATTGTAGCAGACGTTCAAAGAAAAGCTAATACAAATACTTCTCAAATTATTCCACAAAATAGAAACAGAAGGAAAACTGACAAATTCATTTTATGAGGCCACAGTTAAACTGATAACCTGAAAAACATGACTGAATCAAGAAAAAGAATTTCATATCAATATCAATCTTCCTTATGAACATTGATGCAAAAATACACAACACTCACAAACTGAACTCATGAACACATCAAAAATATCTTCCACCATGATTGGCTTCATTCCAGTGATACAGGGATGGTTCAAAGCAATTCCACTAAATCAGGTACGAGACAAGGCTGCCCACTCTCTCCTCGTCTCTTCAATATAGTATGTGAAGTTCTAGCTAGAGCAATAAAATGACTAAAGAACATCAAGGGGATACAAATTAGAAAGAAAGAAGTCAAAGTATCCCTATTCACAGATGATATGATAGTATATATAAGTGACCCCCCAAACACTACCAGGGATAAACACCTTCAGCAATGTAATTGGCTACAAAATTAAGACAAAAAATCAGTAGCCCTCCTCTACACAAATTATAAATGGTCTGAGAAAGCAAGTAGGGGAACAAACCCTTTACAATAATCACAAACAATATAAAATATCTTGGTGTAGCTCTAACCAAGCAAGTGAAAAACAAGAACTTCTATTTCCCTAAAGAAATAAATTGTAGAAGATATCAGAAGATATCTAATGTTCATGATCAGTAGGATTAACATAGTAAAACATGGCCATCTTACCAAAAGTTATCTACAGATTCAATGCAATTCACATCAAAATTCTAACACAATTCTTTACAGAACTTGAAAAAGTAATTCTCAGCCTTGTATGGAAAAACAAACAAACAAAAACAGGATAGCAAAAGCAACCCTGTATAATAAAAGAACTTCTGAAGGTATCACCACCCCTGGTTTCAAGTGGTACTACAGAGCAATAGTAATAAAACCTTCATGGTATTTACATAAAAACAAACAGATATAAAAACAGGTATTAGAACATATCAATGGAACTGAATAAAAGACCCAAAATTAAGCTACACCTACGGACACTTAATTTTTGACAGTGTAAAAAAATGTACAATAGAAGAAAGAAAGCATCTTGAACAGATGGTGCTGGTCTAACTGGATGTCACCAAGCAGAAGGTAAATAGATCCATATGTATTACCCTGCACAAAACTTAAGTCTAAGTGGATCAAAGACCTCAACCTAAAACCAGATATGCTAAATTTATAGGACAGATACTGGTGAACAGCCTTGAATGCATTGGTACAGGAGACAACCTCCTGAACAAAACACTAACAGCTCTAAGATCAACCTCGTGAAAAATAAAGACTTCTGAAGGGCAAGGGACACTGTCCATTGGACAAAATGTCAGCCTACAGACTGGGAAAAGATCTTTACCAATCCTACATCTGACAGAGGGCTAATATCCAAAGTAAATAAAGAACTCAAAAATTAAACACCAACAAACCAAGTAACACACTTAAAAAGTAGGGTACTGATATAAACAGCATTCTTGACAGAGGAATCTCCAATGGCTGAGAAATACTTAAAGAAATGTTCAACATCCTTAATCATCAGAGAAATGCGAACCAGAACAAACCTGAGATTCTGTTACCCTTCAGAATGGCTGAGATAAAACACACAATTACCAGCTCATGCTATCAAGGATGTGGAGCAAGACAAACTTCCCCAATCTTCTACTGCTGGCAAGAGTGCAAACTGGTACAACCACTTTAGCAATCAAATTGGTTGTGTTGTGGAGGATTTGGTTTATGAGATGTAAAAATTTTTTTGTTTTGTTTTGTTTTTGATCCCAGGTGTAGGATATGGTGCTGATTTAGATTGTCCACAGCAGCAAACAAATTATTTGTCTGGTACAGGCCCTGAGAGGGGCCCTTTGCCAGCTGTCCATAGTTTAAATTTGAGGACTCTGGAGAGGGAATAATTACCACGGTCCAGAGAGAGAAAGAGAGATACAAGAAAGAAGGCTGCTGGTGCTTTCTCTTTGCTGCTCCTGGTTGCTGTTGATGCAGTGTGACACGAAGTTGGAGTTATCCTGAAGTGAAGACTGGACTTGCCCACCCGACAATCCTAACCAGTAGGAACTGGCTAAGAGAAGTCCAGCCCATCCCCACTAACAATCCTCTCTTACCTGGTGTTGGGGTGTTGGAGCAGGGAGAGAAAGAGGATTAAGAAATGTAAATATCCATACATGGTCCTTGGTTGAAGAAACAGTCTCATAAAAGACCCCTGTGCCCAGATATATTTGGTCCTTGTGGAGCTCCTGTCCTCTCCAGGTCATACTAACTCCCCCTTCTTTCATATGATTCCTTGCACTCTGCTGAAGGTTTGGTTATGAGTCTCAGTATCTGTTTTGATACACTGCTAGGTAGGGTCTTTCAGAGGCCCTCTGCGGTAGGCTCCTGTCCTGTTACTTGTTCTCCTACATCCAATATTTATCCCCTTTGTCTTTCCAAGTGAAGATTGATCATCTTACCCTGGGATCTTTTTTTCTTGTTTATCTTCTTTAGGTGTACATATTTTAATATGTTTATCCTATTTTATAGGTCTATATAAGTGAGTATATACCATGAGTCTTTCTGCTCCTGGGATACCTCACTCAGGATGATCTTTTCTAGATCCCAGCATTTGCCTGCAAATTTTATGTTTTCCTTGTTTCTAATTGCTGAGTAGTATTCCATTGTGTAAAAGTACCACAATTTCTGTATCCATTCCTCCATTGATGGACATTTGGGTTGTTTCCAGGTTCTGGCTATTACAAATAAAGCTGCTGTGAACATAGTTGAACAAATGTCCTTGTTGTGTACTTGAGCTTCTTTCGGATATATGCCTAAGAGTACTAAAGCTGGATCTTGAGGAACCACTATTCCTAGTTGTCTGAGAAAGTGCCGTATTGATTTCCAAAGTGGTTGTACAAGATTACATTCCCACCAGCAAAGGAGGAGGGTTCCCCTTTCACCACAACCTCTCCAGCATGTGTTGTCACTTGAGTTTTTGATCTTAGCCATTTTGATAGGTGTAAGGTGAAATCTCAGGGTTGTTTTGATTTGCATCTCTCAGATGACTAAGGATGTTGAGCATCTCTTTAAGTGTTTCTCTGCCATTCTATATTCCTCTACAGAGAATTCTCTGATTAGCTCTGTTCCCCATTTTTTAAATTGGATTACTTGATTTATTGCTTTTTAACTTCTTTAATTAGGACCAAGTATGGATATAACCTAGAACTCCTGCTCAGATGTAGCCCATGGTAGTTCAGTATCCAAGTGTTTTCCCTAGTAAGGGGAACAGGGACTATTTCTGACATGAACTCAATGGCTGGTTCTTTGACCTTCCCCCTCCCCCTGAGGGAGGAGCAGCCTTGCTCTTGAATTTGCAGCCAGTCCTGAAGATACCTGATAAGCTAGAGTCAGATGGAAGAGGAGGGGGACCACCCCTATCAGTGGACTTGGAAAGGGACAGGGAGGAGATGAAGGAGGCAGGAGATGAAGGAGGGAAGGTGGGATTAGGAGGGAATGAGGGAGTGGGCTACAGCTGGGATACAAAGTTAATATAAACTGTAACAAATATTAAAATAATAAAAATTTAATTAAAAAAAGAAGAAATGTAAATAAAAGAGTTAAAATCTAGTGCCAGCAAGTGGTAGGACTTAGAATAATGGAGAATGTGGTTTCTAAGTCCATAGAAGAGACAGCAGTGCACAAAGAAATGAATATGCTGTTTCAGGATATGAGGAGGTTTCCTCTGGGCTGCTGCTGTTGGTTTCTCTCCCACTTTACTCCCAGAGGGGATTCTCTGGTTTTGCTTCTTCCTGCATTATATTTTTTAAAAAGATTGTGAGAATGGCTGAAAAATGGGAGAAGTGAGTATATATCCAGCGGTTTGAGAAACAAACAAAAAAAATGGATGAAATTTTAAAAATCAAAATGTCACTCGTTTTAGAAATGACAGCAGAGTTGTCAGAGCAACTAGAAAAAAATTCAGGAAGAGGTTGATATGCTTGGAAAACAAAAAGTTCCATTTATAAAAGGAGAATACCTGGTAACCTAGAACCAGAGTTTCTGACAGTTGCCACTAAGCTCTGCTCCATGAACTTTTAGGGTCAAGCTCTCACATCCCCTGCATGAGGCAAGGGGCTGGGAGAAGCAGAAAGCCATACATGTCAAAAGGGTTAAACAGAAAAAGCTTTTTTTCAAGAAAAAAAGTTTAACCTTGAACAAACTGAGGTGCTAGAGGAGCAGCCTTGGGTGAAGAGATTACCACCATTAACATTCCCGATAGCCACCTCAAAGCCTTAGATATCAAAGCACTCTGCTCTGTGCAATGGAGTAAATTCAGTGACTTGAAAAGAAATTGTGACTAAACTGCTAAAAGCCTCAGAGTTGAAAATGGCCTGTGCATTAACTCTGAAAGACACGGTACATTCTGCTACAGATGGGAACCAGCCCTTTCTGGCAGTACTGGGTTCTCTCTGCAAGAATGTTTATGTTTCCTGGAGTTTGTAGATGGTGTGAGATAAGGGGTCATTTGGCTATTGAATACATGTCCAAGAAATACTTACGCTATTAATATCTGCTATAATTGCTGACAGGAGTCTAGCATAACTGTCTTCAGAGAGGCTTCACCCAGCAACTGATGGAAACTGATGCAGAGACCAAACACCAACCATTAAGTGAAGCTTGGAGAATCCTGTAGAAGAGGAGGAGGAAAGATTGAGGAGCCAGAGGGGTTAAGCACACCACACACACACACACACACACACACACACACACACACACACAAAAAAAAAAACACGTGCAAAATAAGTAGGACCTAATAGAACCTGAACTTCCAGAGTGTATGAATGAGACAAACCTAGTCCCTCTGCACATATGTGGAGTTGTGTCTTCATGTGGGACTCCTAAAGCAAGAGCAAAGGCTGTCAAAGTCTATATTACCTGCCTTTGGATTCCCTCCCCCTAACCAGGAGGCTTTGTATAGCCTCAATAGAAGAAGTTGTGTCTAGTCTTACTGCAACTTAATATTTCAAGGCTGAGATCCCTTTTCTGAGGAGGTAAGAAGGGGAAGAGTGAGGTGAGAGGAAGGTACTGGGAACAACGAAGGGAGGGGAGGCTGTGATCTAGATGTAAATCAATAACTTCCTCGCTAAAAACTTTGTTATACAGTAGGCCTCACTATGATGCTTTCATAAATACCACTGTACTTAGTTACATTTTCTCTCCATTCTCTTTCTCCATCCTTCTTGCCCACTCTTGATAGACATTTTTCTCCCTCTAAATAGTCCTTTTGTTTTTATGTCATGTCTATACTTCATGTATGAAATACAGCAGGTTATATTTCATTTTTTTTTATTTTCCTATTACCCTCTCTTCTTTACTATCCTACCTTAGGTTTCATTTCCCCCTCATAGATTCCCTGGTTCCTTTGTGCCACATATACATAGGTATGCTTATATTTATTCAGTATGCATTTGAGAGAAATCTTGGATTACTTGTCTTTGTTTTGCTTAGCATGATGTTATCTAGTTCCGTCTACTTTCTGCAAATTACATGACTTTGTCCTTTGCTATGTTGAATGAAGAATAATTGTGAACAAACACATTTATTGTGAAAGTGACAGATGAGGTTTTTTGGGTTGAAGGTGAAAAAGAACTGTCTAAAGTATTGAATTCTTAGCAGTAGAATTTTGATTATTCCAAAAACAACAAGCAGTTTCAATGGATAAAGTGTAGAGTGAGTAAATTATATCTAAATACTCAACTAAAAAATTCAGTTTACCACATTTTGATAGGAATTTAGGGTGGTTCTATTCCTTGATGACTATTACTCTTGTACCAATCAATAAGGATGTTCAAGCATCTATTTTATATTGCTAAGATCCATTCAGGTATATAATCAAGAGTGATAAAACTGGATTGTGATTGTAGTTTTATTTTTTAAGAACTCCCATTCTACTTTTTATTATGATAAAACCAGTAATGTATACATGTTTTGACATGTCTTTCCTTAATTATTGCCACTCTTACTGGTGTGAGATAGAATCTAAATGAAGTTCTAATTTGCATTTCCTTGATAGTTAAGGATGTTGATTTTTTTTTCATTTATTAGCCATCTGTATTTCTTCAGACTACTAAATGCACTTGCCTATTTGTTGATTGGATGATATGACAAGAGTGATATTTAATTTTGGAGTTCTTTACAAATTCTAGACAATAAATCTGTTCAGATGTATAGCTGGCAATAATTTTCTCTCAAACTTCAGGCTGTCTCCACTCTGTAAACTCATACTGTTAATCATATTAATCATTATATTTCAGCTTCTCTTTTATTTACCCCACTATGAATATTGGGATCCTAAAAGAGAAAGGTCAAATAGTTCAATGTAACAATATAAGAGAAAATAACTCATTACTTAAGACATGAAAACATCACCGAGAGTTTGGTGTGCTATAGAAACTAATGCTGCACGCTAGACTTTCTATACACTCTGCCTAATAGATACACCTCCAAGACAGCCATGCATTTAAAATTAAAAAAAAAATCTATGTCTTAAGGAGCATTTGTAACTGACTATAGATAAGCATGCCTCAAAGAAAATGCCCGCCTGTTAGCTTATTTTAAAAGAATTAAGTGATTGTTGTAATTTTTTTAAAAAAGTTTTTCTCTTAGATCTTTCAGGTTCAACTGTATATTTGGCAAATAATAAAATTGACAAATGTTTGTTCAAACAAAATAGTAGTGCACAAAATTTAAAGAAGAGGATTACTCTCATCCTAGATTAAGTATGATGATACCTTAAAATCATTTTTGCCTTTAGACTGTTATCTGTTATTCAAATCACTTTTTAAATGACTTAAAATATGTAATATTTTTATCCATGACTACATGCTATCCAGTATAGAAAAGGTCAACATGAATGCAATGGTTTATAGAGAATATATTTGTTAGTTCTACTTAGGTAGTATTTTATATATTTTAATGCTATGGTTCCTAAACATGTGTCTAGAAAGTCTTCCAGATTTATCAGTTATGTTTTATATTATGTGGAAAACCATCAGAGAAGAACCACCCACATGCTTCTGTTGGTAGTATCTTATTTGATTAGACTTATGAAATCAATTAAAATATATCTACAGATAATATGACAAATTATTTTAACCAACATATCACTGTCTTGTCACTGGATCATATTTTCTTTTTCTTCACAGTATCTGATTTAATTTAAAATGATTCTTATAAAATTAAGTCCTTGGACACCAGATTGGGTTTGATTTGTATTTTAGTGGAATTTCCTTGGTTTCCAAGCTTCCAGGTTTGGAAACTGAGTAGAAAAAGTTTGCTTGCCAATAGAATTCTCATGCTGTAATCTACCCTGATAAATGCCTCTCAAGGTGCTTTATTCATGTCGTGGGGCATTAAAACCCATTCTTGCTAAGGAATCAGCTTTGAAAAGTACAGTTCTTAGAGCACGTACTGTGCTTCCTATGCTTGCTGTTAGTAATATAATTACTTTGCTTGGAAATCAGATGAGAAATCCAAGAGCAGAACTTGTAGCCTTTCTCTTCTCATCCTCTGTATGTGATTATTACAGTGCAATCTGGGAGAGCACACAGTGACTATCAGGTAGCTTATACTGTTTGTTCATTTGTTTGATGTGTATATACGTTATATCTCTTGTGTATTTATGCATTCTCATATCAAACTACTATTAACAATCATCTGAGTTGGGGATATGGTGGAGTGGTAGAGTACTTGATTAATGCGGATTAGACGTACAACCAGGGGAGATCAAAGATGGTGGGGCCAGTCATGCACTGTGTCAGATCGGCAGGACAGCAATGATGGCAGATCGGCTGATAGACCCAACTGTGGACCCCAAAACACCAAAGTCTATTTTTTCGGGATGAGAGGAGAGTCTATGGTAAGGGAAACAAGTGGGTTCAACCTCAGGTTCTCTGGATAATCCCTACAAAAGTTTCCAGCTTCCAGGTGGCATGTGGTCTCCAGCATCTAGCCACATGCCTGTGTACTGCTCTCATCATCCCAGACCAAACTGTAGGCTCCAAAACATGGAGTCAGTGTTTTCCATGTGAGAGGAGAGCTTCAGTGAGGGGGAAAAAAGTAGGTCTGACCTCAGGTAACCTGGCTAATTCCCCAAAAAGTTCCCGAGTTACTGCCATCACTCAGTCTCGGTGTCCCCTGGATACCTTTCAGGTACCATACCTTGCAGCTCCAACCTCAAGACACCTGATGCCTAGGAACAGCCCCACATGCTGTTCCAAAGCTCAAGCTGTCTCTCTAGGGAGACTTACCAGACCTCTGGGCTCACTGGTTCTCCAAGATGGCTTCAATCAGCAAGCACAGTGTTTGAGCAGTGTCTACGCAGCATCAGCTCATTGATTTCAGAGCATGAAAGCCAGTGGTGTGGTATCTGTCTCCCAGTCTTCCCCTGGTGAAAGGAGAGCCCCTGAAAAGATCAGTTAGCCCACAGAATCATACATCTGAGGAGAGCCTTGGGCAAGTCCCTGAGAACCCACCAGTTGAAGACCATACTCACCAATCTGAGGAAAACTCCTGCAGGAACATCCATATTTCTGCTCAGGGCTCTTTCTGCATCCCCCACCCCAAGAACTCCAGCTGGCAACAGAAATGAACAGCCAATGGCAGAGACAAGCAGATGGTTTAAGGCCAGCATAAAATTACAATCAACAGAGGCCAGAACAATATGGCACCTCCAGATCCCTGTTATCCCATACCAAGCAGCCCTGAATATACTAAAACAACTGAAACACAAGAAAATGACCTTAAATCTGTGCTTATGAAGATGATAACAGAGGAAGTGAATGAGATCCATGAAGAAAATATAGGCAAGGAGAATGAGGGTTTTAGTGAGGCCTGTAGAGAAGAAATGAATAAATCAGTCAAGAAAATCTCAGGAAAACACAAACAGGTGAAAGAATTGAACAAACTATTTAAAGAAAAACAGGAAAACACAACAGGTAAAAAAAAATAAATAGAACAGTTCAAGATTTGAAGATGGTAAATAGCAACAATAAAGAAAGCACAAACTGAGGAAATCCTGGACAGAGAGTACTTGGAGAAGAAAACAGAAACTAGAGAGGTAAGCATTGCCAACAGAACACAAGAGTTGGAAGAAGAATCTCACATGTAGAAGACAAAATTTAAGAAATCAATGCATCCGTCAAAGAAAAAGTTAAATCTAAAAGATTCCTGACACAAAACATCCAAGAAATCAAGAATACCGTGATGAAACTAACAGAACTTTTCATCCAAACACAAAAGGATGCACCTTCTTCTCAGCAGCTCAGAACCTTCTCCAAAATTGTCCATGTAGTAGGTCACAAAACAAACCTCAACAGATACAAGATGATTGAAATAATATCTTGTATCCTATCAGACCACCATGGTGAAGTGGAAGTTTCTCGTTTTTGTTTGTTTTTGATGACTCAGTTGAGCCATGTGACATTTTGCTAGAACTCTCATATGAGAGGTCACATGATGCTTTTCTGTGAGCTCTCTCATGTGAGGGGTGTGACTTTGGCCAGCTGAGAACATCTAAGGGTGAACTCTGAAGAGAAGAGATATATTCAAGCCCACTGACAGTGAGACATAGCTTTTTGAATTGACATCACTGTGCTGATCTTTGTGTTGATTTCACAGAGAGAAACATTCCAGAGAACTTCTCTGGGTAATCCAACTGAGTCTTGTGGCTTTTGCTGATGTATCCCTATCTTCTCAATTGTGCTGATTCGTTTTGCTGCTTGGTGTTGGCTTTTGGACTGGTATCTGGAAAAAAAAAAAAGAATGGATCCATCCCAAAGTACTACTTCTAAAATGGTCTACAACCTCTTTATCTAGTAACCTTCTTTTGCCATTACCTCTTGTCAGTTAGTGGAAGGAAGGTAGAATTGTTTAAGAATAAGTGTTTCGGTGAAAAATCTAAACAAAAGAAGAAGAAGAAGAAGAAGAAGAAGAAGAAGAAGAAGAAGAAGAAGAAGAAGAAGAAGAAGAAGAAGAAGAAGAAGAAGAAAGAAAACAAAAAGGGAAATCTAAACTACACCATGGATGAAAGCTGGACCTCAACAACAATAGAAATAACAAAAAGCCTACACACACATGGAAACTGAACAACTCTCTACTCAATAACAACAGGTCAGAGAAAAAATAAAGAAAATAAAGACTTCCTAAACTTCAATGAAATAAAGGCACAACATACCCAAACTTATGTGATACAATGAAAGCAGTGGTGAGGAAAGTTCATAGCTTTGGGTAGGGTGCAGGGAGACTTATGGAAGAGTGGGCATGTTGAATGACCTGGATAGGACAGGAGCTCCACAAGAAGACAGAGCCAACAAAGGTAGACCTAGAGGGGCCTGCGAAGACTGATGCACCAACCAAGGACCATGCATCAAAATCACCTATTGAGATGTAACCGATAGGCAGCTCAGTCTTCAAGTCACCTAGTAAAGGCAGAGATACGATCTCTGTTACCAGAGTTCTGACACGAACACTTAGGTCACTTCCCCTGGGTGAGGAGGACTTGCCAGGACACAGGGGGAAAGGATGCAGGCAGACGAGAAGAGACTTTATAATCCGGAGTCAGTTAGGAAAGGAGGAGGGCTCCCCTTTCTGAGGATTAGGGGAAGGAGTTAGGAAGGAAGAAGAAAGGAGGGTGGGATCAGTAGGAGATGAAGGAGGGGGCTATGATCAGAATGTAAGATGAATAAGTTAATAAAGAAAAACTCACAGCGAAAAAAATGAAATAAGATAAAAATAGAGATTTTTATTCAAATTACAAATTATTATTTTCTAACCTTTGAAATGTTCACAAACCAAAACAACTAATTTGCCTTGTACCATAAATATTCTCTATGGTAGTGCTCCTCCAAGCATTGACTATATGTACTCTACTGAGGGCTGCCCAGGGAATGTGAGATAAGACTGCATATTGATTAACTCAAGCAATTGGTGTGAAAAGTAATTAAAGTTGGGTTGGAAATGTTCAAGGTAGAATAACTGTTTCACAGACCCATTTTGGCAGAGCAGACACTAGGGAAAGAGAAAATTAAGAGGACAGTGTCTAAGGAAAGTGTTGTGTCAAATATCAGTGGAGATATCAGTACTTGAATGTAGCCAGGGCAGGAGCAGAAAATCAGAACTGGGTTCTGAAACACTTGCAGAAAAGGCTTCTGAGACCTTGTGTTTAAAACATGAGACCTGCGTTGCTGCCTTCACCTCATTTTTTTTTTTTACTACCAAAAGGTTAATCTTTCTTAAATACAAATTTTCTCTGATTGTCAGAGGCCTTAAGAGTTTCGTTATCAGAGATTAATTTTATTTTTAATGCACTGAGTATTCAAAATCTCAGTGTCCCTGTAAGATCACTGATGGCACAATTAATTTTCTCGTCTTCAGATAATTCAAGGTCCATATACCTTCTCCACTCCACAGTACTTTTAATATATGGTGCAGCATAAACATGATACTTTAAAATTACCTAGATGAACTTTTCCAATAAAACTACAGATATGCTGTCAACTTAATCCTTAATGGAAAACATAGGAAAATTATATATGTGTTGCCTTTTTAGCATGATTAAGTAGATACCTAAGAGACAAGTTAAAGGAAGAAATTATTTAGATCACAATTGCAGATGTTTCAGTCCTGAGTTCATTGATTCTGAACCTGTGATAAGTTAAACATGACCCCAGTAGGATATGGCAGTTATTAATCAGCTCGTTATACAAAGGAAGCAATGAAAGAAATAGCTAGGGAGCAGAGGTCATATATTCAAGATGCATAAACTGCAGCATTAAAGAAATGAAAATTATAACTTTTATAATTTGGAAAAGGTAGGAAAGGTTAAATTGAATGAATAAAAAATAATTTTCTCTCTATTCTTCTCTATAAAAATACATTGAAGTCATAAACAAACTCAATAGAGAATAATCTGATGCTAATAATGATTCCATTTGGGTATTAAGTTACTATTGTATATCTTCTGAACACTTACAGCAAAATAGTAACTACTTTTCTAGAACACAGGAATTTTTTTGGTGAGTTTTGGAGGCAGAAGCCTAAAAGCTAGATTTGGAAGAAAGCTGAAAGGGGCTTGAAAATGATAAAAACACAGGGTGTCGATAGCTGATTAAGCTTTGGGTGTGGACAGACATTCCTCTCATTTCGTGGGATGGAGGTGGTAGTTATGTAATCACTGCATTTGGACTAGAAAAGTGGCCTGAGGCACAGACAAAAAGAGGTGATACATGTAAATCAGAACAGGAATGATGTCTTGGTGAATACGGATATGGAAAAATAATGGTGCATTAAAGAGAAACCTCTGAAGAAATTAACTTGCTCACAAATTCAGAGTTAAAGTGCAGCTCTAGCTGCAGATGAAATTTCTTATTGTCATCTTAGTTACTGGGAAGAATGATGTCATTTCTTACAGTTGCTATTTCTAGTTTTAGTGCTGCAGCGAGACCATTATAACAACAAAATCTCTGCCAGATCCAAAACACACTGGACCCAAACAAAAGAGCAGAGCAATGCAAGATCCCTTCCTCACTAATGCAATAAAAATCACCTCTCTAAAGAATGTATTGTTCTGACATTTGCTATATAATCTCGTGTTCTATTGCTTCGTCAGTGACCCTGGTCTCTTTAGTTTGGCATCCTCCAGGGGATATCACACACAGACAAGAGAGCGTTAGGCAGAATATTTCTAGTTCTATAGATAAAACTGTATTTTAAAAGAAAGGTATTTTTAGACATTGCATGCTTACCTATAATTATGTAATAAGCACCTGTGCAGTACAAACCTTCAGCTCTTAGACATTGCTTCAGAATTCATACAGATGGTTAAACCTTACCACAGTCTTAATCCCCAATATAATTAACCCATTAGCTCATTCCATAATGTTTTGATTATACAGCATCTCAGAGACTATTTTTTTTCATAAGACATGTCTTGCAGGGAGCTCACGAGTGAGTCAGCAATGGATACCACTGTAGAATACTGAGAGAATACAATCATGTGCTAGGAATCAATACCGACATGATGGAACAAATGGCTACTTCTGCTGTTCTGATAGAGTGGAGTATGCTTCAAAGAACATATGACACTTGCGACACATGGTGACACCAGTGATATCTGGTCCCTAAAGCTCTGCCAGCTCCATCCTCTTTACTTCCATAATTCTGTTCCTCAGGATGAGAATCCTGTGTAACATAAGCCCTGCTACAGCCACAATACCCACAATGATCTCAACCTTGATCATCACTCAGCTATTCACATTATGGGTATATAACAGGTTCAGAACATACATACTGGCGAGGTTCATACAGGCCTTCAGTTGAGAGATGGAATTCAAAAGTTCCAACTGAGAACAGTGGTCAAGAAACAAGCACAGGCTGCTATGAATAGAAGCTCCATTGAAGGACATCCAGAATGGCAGGGAGAACATGTATTGTATAGGTATTTAACCTATTTAGTAATATTTAAATAAATATTAACCTATTTAATAGTATTTAAAGATAGTTTGAGGGAAAAAATACGAGTTTGAGTATCATGTATCCATGAATGTATGAAAAGAAGATGAAATACCTAAGTGTGTATTTTTAAAATGTGTGATAATGAAGATAACTCTAACAGATGGTGATAAAAAATGTGTTAAGCTAAAATGTTACGCTCAGGATGCGAGGCTAAGCACTGCACTCAGGGTCAGCCGCTTTGGACCCAGAGAAGAGCATGTCTGGTTGCATGCGGGTTGATGCCCCAGGTCCCGCCTCTGAGAAAAAGGTATCGGACGGGTCTGATGCTCTTTGGGTGGATGACACCTAAATGAACATCAGTACAAAGTCCCAATTTATTTCTAATATCAGAGATCAGACCTACTCTTGCCTGATGCATCTAAAACAAAAAGGGGGAACTGTAGAGAGCTGCGGAATGCTATGCCTTAAAGATGGAGCTGGTTTCTGCCTTCCACCTTCCCGATGGTGAGTGCTCTCTGTCACGAACAAGTCCACATTTGGCTAAGGCTGAGGATCTGGCTTGCTTCCATGTATGTGGACCTATCTGCATTGCCCACGTGGCACGCCTGGGTTGGCTACCCAGAGGCTATTTAAGCTGTGGGCTGGCTTTCCCCAGGGTCAGATGATTGTTCAAGGTTCCTGAATAAACTGCATTGAAAAAAAAATGTGTTAAGGTAAGAAGAAAGAAAAGTCCATGAACAGCAACAAGAGATTTGAGGCCTCTTTATAGGTGACTACCATGAATTTATGAAGATTTTTATGTGTAGGAGTGTTTTGTCTGCATGTAGAGATGTGTACAGTCTTCATACAGTACCTACAAAAGTCAGAAGAGCGTGGGAGAAACACTGGAATTTAGTCGCTGATAGCTGTGAAGCACCATATGGAAGTGCTGGGAACCGGATCCAGGCTTTCTGAAAGAGCAGCAAGAGCTTTTTACCTCTGAGCAATCTCTCCAGCTACTACTACCCTGATTATTTCACTAACATGTTTAGAGCCTCAAAAGCTTTCCTGTTTGACATATGTCATTAAAAATACACAAGGCAGAGACCTGGGGGTGAATACACAAGGCTGAGGCCTGGGGGTGAATACACAAGGCAGAGACCTGGGGGTGAATACACAAGGCAGAGACCTGGGGGTGAATACACAAGGCAGAGACCTGGGGGTGAATACACAAGGCTGAGGCCTGGGGGGTGACCTATTAGTGTATTCTGCTTCTGCTAATTTCCTACCTTCTAATACACCTTGGAAACCATAGCAGTTACTAAGCATCAAATACTATTCCCTTTGTTGAACATACAATTAATAGTGTCCACAAACCCCTACACTAAAACCAGTTTTCGTACAACCGACGCTTCCCCCAGTGCCCCTGTCAAGAATCTAAAGACAACTTCAGGCCTACCTCACCAGGCCACAGGGGAAGGGGTATGGTCAGTCCTGATCCGACTTGAGGTGCTTGGGTGGGCTGTGGGAGCTCCAGTCTTCTGAGCAGTATGGTTTGGGGATGGGGGAAGCAGGAGGTGGTACCAGAAGGAGAGGAGGGAGGGGACCATGATTGGGATGTAAAATGAATAAATAAATTTCTAAACAAGAACTTCATCAGCTCCTTAAATTAAAGTTTTCTTCTCTCGTCTTTTATTTTGTTTTGTTAAATGGTTCCCCACCAAAAAAATAATAATAAATATAAAAACCTCTATTTTTACATTTGTGTCATATTAAATACATCACAGTATCTAATTCCTTATGTTTGTAGAGTGATTGTCAGCTGGTGACATTTTAGGAATGTGCAGAACCTTTAAGAGGTAGACCCAACTGAAAAGAAGCAGGTTAATTGGGGAGACACCCCTGAGGTTTTAGCCAAGCTCGGCTTCTGCCCAGCTCTCTCTCTGTTCCTTGGTCTATAGATATTTGAATAGTTTGTGCACTGTCCTCCCACCTAAACTGAGGGAGTCATCCTGCCATCATGGTTCCTATTCATGATGGACTGCCATCACCTAAAACTCTGATCAAAATAAATCCGTTCTCCATTATGTTTTTTTTTCTATCAAATTTCATCACAGCAATGGGAATCATATCTCACAAGATATTTTCAAGCACATGCATGTGATTTAATATTTTCTGTTTGGGGTGACCAATTATAAACTCTCACATTATAAACACGAAATGTGAGGGTGTGGAGTCAGGCGAGGTAAAATGTGTTGAATTCAGTAAAATAAAGCACAGGGGGGATGTGGTGGTTTAAACAAAAATGACTCTGCACGGCTCATAGATTTGCACTTTTGTTTCCAGCTGTTGAACCCTTTGGAGGAATTAGCAAGTCTGGCCTTGTTGACGAGGTGTGGCCTTGTTGAAGGAGGTTTGTCATTTGGAGTGAGCTTTGCGCTTTCAAAAGCCCATGCCAAGCCTGTTTCCTTTTTCCTCTGCCAGGTGACTGTGGATTAGGATGTACCCTGAGCTACCTCTTCAGCAGCATGCCTGCCTTCACGCTGCTGCGCTCCCTGCCATGATGACAGTAAAATAACCTTCTAAAATTATAACCAAGCTCCTATTAAATGGCTTCTTTTATAAGAGCTGCATTGGTCACGGTGTCTCTTTGTAGCAATAGAACAGAGACTAACCCAAAGGTCTTGCCAAGTATCACAGATGCTAACATTTTACAGGTTTTTAAAATTTACAAAAATAGCTGACACAACAAAAATCTGCCATTTCCACCCTCATTGCTGATATGTCCATTTAGTATTTACAATAAAATATCTGTCCTATAAACCACTATATTTTGTAGATTTTAAGTTTATTGGAAATTCGTTTTTTTTTTACCTAGAAAAAAGAATCATGATCTTTAAATATTTTATAGAAAATATAAAATATTAAGCTATATCTTCTGACATTAGGTTTTGCCATGAGAGATAACTTCTATAGAATTAAATTTCAATGCATATTTGGAACATTTTTATTTATAATGTGATTTTTCTTTCTGAATGTCGGTGTGATGATACAATATGTTATTGGTAGTGAAAATATTTTAAATACTACAAATTTAATTAAATATTCTCAAGAATTACAGCAAAAAAAATGGCTTTGAACCTTCAAAATATCTCTGAAAAAAATGAAAGAAGTATTCTTGTTATGTCTGTAGACATAGGATTATTTAACTATTGTATGAATATATAGATCACACATCACACCTTTAACTAAATACTTTAAATGGCATCAGAGGTTTTAGCTGCCAAAAAACAAAAGACAAAAACAAACAAACAAACAAAACAAGCAAAACTCAAAAGAAATAACTAAAAGTAACTCATTTTCCACAACTTACTTGCCCAACACTGGAAAAAACATCCCTTGAGATACAAGACTTACTCTTAAATTAGAAACATTTTAATTGTACATATACATATTTACATACACACATACATATACATGTATTGATTTACAATTATAAAACATTAAAGTTAGCAAGGAAAAGAGGTAATACTGTCTGCTAGATGTGAGTTACTACAATATTCTTCGATGCAGTCATAGAAAAGGCATCTCCTTTACCAAACAGATAAGAATACGTCGTAAGTCCTATCCCAGCCAACTGAGGAAACATAAAACATCATAAAGCAGAGAACACCTGGTAAGACTGGAGTAAATATTATGAGCCATCTGTAATCTAGCCATAGGTCTCTGTTCTATTAATAAGTCCAACAAGCCATTTGTCCTTGTGATAAAAATTTTTTAAAAAATGCCATTGATATATTGAGAGTCTTACTCTTTAGCATTTTATTTGGTGGTGATTTATAGAATGTAATATATTAAGGGAGTAAGGTAAATTAAGTCTGTGATTACTAAAACAACCCAAACATAAAATGCTGAGTTTAGCTTTAGAGTAGTAGAAATAGGAAGAAACTATCCAATTAAAACCACTGCTGGTAACTGGCTGTCCTCTGTAAAGGAAAAATAACAATTTGGGAGACATAAAGGATGGCATATACTTTTCATTCTTACCAATTAGGAGAGTAATAACATTCAGACACACACTGAATGAAAACTTATTTTGGAAGAAAGATAATGAAGGAATATATATATATATATATATATATATATATATATATATACAAAATGGAAGGGCTGTAAAATAGAACCTTCATGAGATGTTCTTCATGATAGTAAAAAAGGAAGAATGTATGTTTCAAGGAACGAGCACTGTTCCAGAAATAGAAGCTGTCTTCCAAAAATACTTCTCTCTTCAAGAGTATGTGATGGTAGTCATGCATTGTAGGAAGGAAATTGTGATCTGCTGTTGGAAGAGTCTTTGATAATGAGATTGCTTTCGTCTATTTTGAAACTAAAAATGAATAAGCAAATGTTTGAGATCTGTGTTTTTGTCACAGCAGCCTTGCCTTACTAAGTCTCACACCTAAGCGCTGGTGTGCTTCCTACACCCTGTCCTGAGCACTATGACCCCATCCTGAAAATGAGCAAATCACTTTATCTTCTGCATTTCAGCATCACAAAGGGAGATGATCCCTTCTGTCCCACATTCTTTTGAAGGAAGTGTGAAATGACATAAATGGCAGTATGTGTAGGCATAATAAACCCAACTTATTACAATTATGATTTGCTGATTATGATATTCTTTTTATAATTTTATATCAATCATAAACATTCTGAATTGTTTCTAATGAATTCTGAAAAACCTCATGTTTTAAGGAAAACAGATTGTATATATTAATTCTCAAAATCTCATGATACTCTCAAAACATTTGTATGTATGCCTACTGAGCAAATATTTAATAATTTGATAATGTTTGACACACTTGGCTTGGTTTTTGTGTCTGTCTTTACCAGAGTCACTAACCAAAAATTTCTCTCATTTTGTTAATGTCACAAAAATGTCTCTCATTTTTGTGGCATTTCTGATAAGAGAGACAATTGTTGAACACTGAACTTTCAATAAGACCTATGGGGTACAGTACATTCCTCATTACCTGTAGATTGGTCTGTAGGATTTCAGTTACTTGTGTTTATGCTGTCTTATTGTTATAGTTCAGCTCTTGTTGTACCCAGTTTGAATGTTAAATTTTATCATAACTAAGCATAGAAAATTATCATATAAAAAAAAGCCTTGCAGTTTCAGGTATCCATTGGGGTTATGGTGTATATTCCTCATAACAAAAGGATGAAAAGAACTCCTGTACATGGATTACTTAGTAAATGATTTCAGTTCAGTCACCTTAGGTTATTTTCTTGGAATATTTAGGCAACTAACACAATCACTCCCTGGTATAACCATTTTGATGATTTGAGGAAACCTCACACATGCATACACAAATATAATACTACATTTATGTTTAATTTTCCAGTTATTTCAAAATATTTGACACATATGAACGAACACAATTTAGTGGTAAGACGTGGAAAGGAAGTGTTTGGAACACTAAGAAAGGCAATGATAGCAAGAAATATTTGGACTCAAGTGTATTGGCAGTTTCTTTTCATGTTTACAACTTTGCCATTACAAACTTGGTTTAACTTTCTACTTTTGAGACTACAGTATTTCCTAATGTAGAGATGAGCTCTGTGCAGTGGCAGATCACAATGAACATGACTGGCTCACAGAGCACAGAGTATTCGCTGTGTTCACAGTGCAGGCAGCCTGCACAATTGTTTGGATTTCGGTCTTGAATCCGACATGAGAAGGGAAGCATTTCTAAGAATGAGACATGAAAGTCATGCAGAGATGAGGATAAGGTGGGAGGGAAAGGAAGACATATTAGGCAGCATCAAGGAACTTAACCAATTGAGACTTGAACATAGATGCTCATAACTTAATTTTCTTTTAAAAAGAAATGAGCAAGGACCTATTGTGTAATGGATATTGTGCTGTGAATGTTTTTCACTACAGTCTTTGCTCCTCAGAGATTATGCATAAATAATATAAATACATCAGAGTACTGATATGTGTAGCTTAATTATCTCAAAATTAATCTGTATTTTTTCTTACTCTTAAGAATTTCATACATGATTAAAATTAAAAATAATCATATTTCCTTTTAATTTCCTCTTCACCTGTCCTCATATTCCTCTCAACATAGCTCTTTAAATTATGCACTGTAGTGCTTCCGGTGTGTGTGTGTGTATTTGTAGAGACATATGCTTGATCATAGTATTTACACCTATGGCCACATCCTCAAAAAAGAGTAATGTTATCTAGCACAGCAACTGCCAACTGCTAATACAGATCATCTACCATATCTATGCCAGAATTTTGGATGACTTGATCTTGTACAATTTTTACACACTGGTATAGCCACTGGACTTTCAAAATAAAGCCTTGGGTAATGGAGGTAGTTTTTGCAAAGTGTATTCTAAGTTTATTTTAATTAGCTTTAAAATATTTTAATTCTTTGAGTATTCCGTATAGTGTGTTTTGATCGTGCTCATTTCAGCTCCTCCTCTTAAGCTGTCTCAGTTCCACTCTTCCACTCTTTCCTACAGCCCAGCCACTACAATTTATGCTGTCCATAAGCTCCTGGATGTGCAGCTAGCCACTGGAGTATGGTGCCACATAAACTGCCACATTCTAAAAAAAAAAAAAAAAAAAAGTCTCTTCATCTCCCCCCCCCCCCCCGAAGCCATCAGTTGTCATTAGCTTCTAGGTTAGGGACTTATTAAGCTCTTCCCACAATGCTAGAATATTGGCTGGCTTGACCTTGCATAGGTCTTGTGCATGATCACAGTTCCTATGAGTTCAGAAGTTAGGGATCCTGTCTTGTCCAGAAGATATTATTTTGCTCTCTTCTCCCCAAACTCTAGCTCTTAGAATTGTTCCACACTGTCTTTTCTCTCCCACAAGGGTTCTTGGGCCTTGGGGAGGGAGTATGATCTAGCTATCCCACTTGTGAGTGAGCACCCCATAGTCACTAAAATGGCCAAGATTAAAACAGCAAAAGATGGAACTGCAGAGATGGTTCAAAAATAAGGAGTATGTTCAGCTCTTGCAGAAGATCCAAGTGTGTTTCCGTGCATTTACATAATTTCATGTCTCTGTCCATAATTTCATGTCTCTCTAGTGGTAGTAGATACGATGCCATGTTTTATCCTCCATAAATACAATGCACTTTAGAATAGTATATGTACATATGGGCAAATTACTCATGTCCATAAAGTAAAATAATTTTAGAACAAGAAAACAAAACAAAACACAATCAAAATGTTGGCGGAAATGTGTGAAACAAAGAACCCTCATGCGCTGTTAATAGCAGGGCAAATTAGTACAATTGCTATGGAAATCATGGTAGCAGTTTTTCAGGAAACTAGATAAAGTAATACTATATGTCATCACCAACTAAAGCACTCCTGGGCACTCTCCCAAAGGACTCTCATTGCTACTACAGAAGCATATGTTCATTCATCTTATAGCCACTGTATTAATAATGAATAAGACATGAATGCCAACTAGATGTCTACAAGCTAATGAATAGATATTGAATATTTGGTATCTATATACCAAATACATACCAGTTTTTTTCAGCTGTGAAAAAAAATACATTTACCATCTTGAAGTAAACCAGACCCAGAAAGACAAATGTCATGTTTTTGTCTCATATGTGTATTCTAGCTTTGAATCTTTGATTATAGATGTTTAATTTGGAGTACCTCTAGGACCTAAGAACCTAGAACAGGGCTGTTTCATGTTTCTTTTTATAGCTATATCGAAACCTTTCACCTAAATAAAGCATGCTGTTCTTGAGTAATAAACTATGCATTTTCTGCCTCTTTACATGTCAATATGAGCAAAAACTAGGCTTCTTGAAAAGAAATATTCATTATTCCTTAGTTATCACTAGACAAAAAAAAAATCAAACGACCCTGAAATTTCACCTTGCACCCATCAGATTGGCTAAAAACAAGAACTCAAGTGACAACACATGCTGGAGAGGATGTAGAGAAAGAGGAACCCTCCTCCATTGCTGGTGGGAATGTAAGCTTGTACAACCATGAAGGAAATCAATCTGGCGCTTTCTTACACAATTAGGAATAGTGCTACCTCAAGATCTAGCTATACCGTATATCCAAAATATGCTTAAGTATACAACAAGGACATTTACTCAGTTATGTTCATAGCAGCTTTATGTGTAATAGCCAGAAGCTGGAAACAATCTAGATGTCCCTCAATTGAGGAATGGATACAGAAATTGTAGTACATTTAGACAAGGAACTACTACTCGGCAATTAAAGAAATCATGAAATTTTCAGGCAAATGGTGGGAACTAAAAAAGATCATCCTCATCCTGAGTGAACTATCCCAGAAGCAGAAAGACACACATGGTATATACTCACTTATAAGTGGATATTAGACATATAATATAGGATAAACATACTAAAATCTATATACCCAAAAAAGCTAAGCAAGAGGGAGGAACCTGGGTAAGATACTCAATCTTCATTCAGAAAGGCAAATGAGATAGACATAGGAAGTAGGTGAAAATAAGGAACAAGACAGGAGCCTACCACAGAGGGCCTCTGAAAGATTCTACCCAGCAGGTTGTTAAAGCTGATGCTGAGACTCATAGACAAATTTGGGGCAGAGTGCAGGGAATCTTATGAAAGAAGAGGGAGCTAGAAAGACCTAGAAGGGTCTGGAGCTCCACAAGGGGAGAACACAGAACCAGAAAATCAGGGCCTAGGGGTCTTTTCTGAGACTGACACAGCAACCTAGGACCATTCATGGAGATAAGCCAGACCCCATGCACAAAGATAGCCCATGGCAGCTCAGTCTCCAAATGGGCACCCTAGTAAGGGAACAGGGGCTGTCTCTGACATGAACTCAATGGCTGGCTCTTTGATTACTTCCCCCTGAGGGGGGAGCAACCTGACCAGACCACAGAGGAAGACTATGAAAGACAGTCCTGATGAGACCTGATAAGCTAAGGTCAGAGGGAAGGGGAGGAGTTACTCCATTATCAGTGGAATGGGGAAGGAATATAGGAGGAGATGAGGGAGGGGGGAAGGGAGGCAGAGAGGGAGGGCAGGATTGGGATAGTCCGGGATGAGGGTGGGGCTACAGCTGGGATATAAATTGTAATAAAAAATATTAAAGAAATCAAGATACAAGTAGGGTGAAGCTTTGTAGAGCTCACCTGAAAAAGCAGGTGAAATACTCCTCATCATTTTAGTTTCAGTAATGGGACCGAATGATGTCTGGGAAATCATATAGAGTGAATACTGAAGAAAGTAGAAGTGGGGAAAAGAAGACAACAGAGTAACTAGTAAAGGGAGCCCAGCTATGAGAAAGGGATCCAAAGGCAGAACAGATTCAGAGAGAGTGGGAATTGGGGAAGGGGTATGAGAGTGGGTCTGGCAGGAGAGGAGGGAGGGGGTGCATTCAGGCTGTAAAGTAATTAAATAAATTAATTAATGAAAAGGAAAAAAAGAAGAAAGGTCAGGTGAAAAGAAAAAGAGAGTAAATAGAAGCACAAATTCTAATTTTTTCTTGCATCTTAGAAACCAGCTGAGAAATGGGGCAAGTGGCAATGGTGCCAAGAGCTTCCTCTTCTGAAGCAATGGAGAGGAAGACTTATACGCAGAGCTGAAGAAAGTCACCTGGCTCAGGATGGTCAGTCAATAAAAAACACAGGTCTTGTGATCATGAGCATCCTTATCTCTGTATGATAAATAGGATCTATAAGATATCAGTAGGAGTTGTGAATCAAAATGGCTTTGGGCTAGAATTGAAACACACTTTAAATTAACTTCTAACACTCAAAAGGGTGTCTTATCCATATCTAAGAAGAGACTATAGACCAAAATGAAGCTAACTGAGTCACTCGGACCTTGGAGAGGAAAGAGTCTCAACAGCTGAATCGGCTACATGTTCTTGTTGCGGATATCAGAATGACCATTCTGAAATATATGAGAACCAGATGACTCTGTCAAACTCTTTATCTGAACCATATTCAACACTCACATATTCATTCAGTCACAATCTTAGATATTGGCGATAGTTACAAGTAAAAACAAACAAACAAAAAAAAACTTCAAGCTTCCAATTTGTAGATATTTACTAATCCTAGAGAACTATAAAAATTATAATAGTTAAAATTTGAAACAGAAAGTGACTGTATCCTTATCCCTAATTAAACTCTAAGATGAATAGAAATAAATTAAATAAATAGAAAATAAAGGACTGATAAAGGAGTCATTATGGAAGAGGAAATCTTAACTGATAAAATGCACCCACTAGTTTGTCCAGTAGACAAGCCTGTGCTGTTTTGTTTCATTTCATGTTGTATTTTTTTAGTTGATAATTGATATGGGAGGGCCTAGATTACTGTGAGCAATGGCACCTCTGAACTAGTTGTCCTGGGAGCCATATGAAAGCAGAATGAACATGCCATGAGGAGCAGGCCACTAAGCAGCTCTCCTCCATGGCTTCTGCCTGAGTTCCTGTAACCAGGTTCCTGGTCTGAATTTCTTTCCTGACTGTCTTTGGTGATGGACTATGGTGTGGAACTGTAAGACAAAATAAGCCCTTTTCTCCCCAGCTTGCTTTTAATTATGGTGTTTTAGAGCCCTGGAAAGGAACTAATGTAACAAAATGCCATAGATATAATGGCTACTAAAGAACAAAAATTTGGTCCTTGCTGTCTAGTTCTGGAAATCCAAGACAAAGGAAAAGTTGCTGTCTGGAAGAAACCAGTTTTCTGGTTTGTCACCAGGTGGTAAAAGAAGCAGAACAAGTGTCCTGGGTCTCCTTTAAGGATCAGGTCACGCTTACAGGGGTAGAGCACATACAATTAATGAATTTATTCCTTCAGTCTTTCTTTCCCAACACTGGTAACATCAATTAAGGATGTCTCAATTCTGTGCTGGAAGTCTCAGAAGGATGCTGTATTCAACAAATAACAGTAATTAGGAAGCATTTCTCCAGAGCAAAACTGTGTTAAGTAGTAAAACAGGTGAGAACCCATGACTGTTTTATTCCAGATCTTGCGTATCTTTCCCTTTGCTGGTCTAGCCTGAAAAGATCATTTAAATTGCAAGCACCCTCAAAACACATAGTTTATTATGAGTATTTACATAGAAAGTCTGTATTAACACAACCAAATCAGAATTTCTGAAACAAACTATCTCGGGAAGGGTGCTAGTAAGGGAAAGATTAGTCATTAAATAAAACCTGGGTTACGTCGAATTTTCCATAGCACAACCTCAGTATACTGTTCCTGGTTCAGTGCTAGAAGTAATAAATACTTGAAATAATAAATACTTGTTAATATATTAATTAGCCTTCTTTATCTAACTGTCATCACCGCACATTTTCCACACAGTAAGCCTAATTAGCTTTATACCATCGTTTTCTTAACGTCTTAACGTCTCTTGTGACTTTTAGAGAATTGACATTAGTGGTAAGATTGTTACATAAATACAGATGGGTTTGGCAGTCAGTACCTCAGTGTGTATCGCCGTTTGGATTACTTACCTGCCCATTCAGCTTAGCATTTCAATCTTAACAAGCGCCTGAGGACATAGCTATTAACAAACCCAGATCACTAGAGAGAATTTAGAATAATTTGATCTATCTCCACATCAGGTAGACACTGTAAAAAACCCTTTCCCTGAAAGAGTTTAACTTCAGACAACTTTGCTCAGTTGGAAGTTTCCCTGTGGAAAACCTAGCACAGGGCATCTACAGGACTGCAAGGAAATTACAAGTGCTAGTCACTGGCAACTAAACTGATGCAAAGGGATATAGAACCTAAGACATTAAAGAATCAAGGAACAGTTGTGGAATAGGAAGTGATAGGCTCACAACAAGGACTTTTATATTTTCTGTTTGGATATTTGTTATTAGATGCAGGGCAGGCGGAAGGTTTGGCTATATATTAAGAAGCATCAGGAACTCACCTTGAATTCCTTCAGAGCAATGACGCCATGCTCCATCGCTGAAAAGGGGGCATCCTCATACTTCTCAGTCCCAAAACACCTTGCTTGCATTCTAAAGTCCCAACACATGTCTCAGATAATCCCCCGCACTTTTAGCCCAGAAAGATTTGAGTCTATCGAGATTATGTTCAGACAATGGGATCACTTAAAGACAACCATGTGTTTTCATGATACAAACTGAGAAATTTGTGTTACCATAATTTGTGGTAATTTTAAGTCTGTAAAAGATACTACAAGAGGAAAAATGCACAAGTGAATGGAAGTACCTATTATCACACTTAATTGGACAGGAGTGTGTGTAACTAAACACAGTGTAGGTCAACTTTTGGAGAGCCAGCATTTCCTGACAGCATGGAATTTTGGAAACATCAAAACAGTGTGTAAAAATTGCCTGGTATACATGGCTATTTTGTAGTTCGAGTAACTATGTCATGTGATGAAGCAGTATTAAGCTATACAGTAGTATCTGGCACACAGGGCACAGTTCTTAGTACATATTAGCTGACCTAAAATCCATATTATATTTACTGTTTCCTAAGAACATGCCCGGTGCCTGACTAGTTAAAAGGAAACACAAGTGTGCACTCCTGCCAGCAAGAGTGGAGGGCTCCCCTTTCTCCACATTCTCACCAGCATGTGATGTCACTTGAGTTTTTTATCATAGCCATCCTGACAAAGGTGAGAGGGAATCTCAGTTATTTTGCTTCTTTTTCCCTGATGACTTAGGACATTGAGAATTTCTTTAAGTGCTTCTCCATCATTCAGGATTCCTCTGTTGAGAATACTCTGTTTAGCTCTGTATCCCATTTTTAATTGGACTACATGGTTTGTTGGTGCTTAGTTTCTTGAGTTCTTTATATAGGCTAGATATTAGCCCTTTGTCAGATGTAGGATTGGTGCAAATCTTTTCTCAATCTGTAGACTGCCATTTTGTTCTTTTGATAGTGTCCTTTGCTTTAAGAAGCTTTTTTAGTTTCATGAGGTCCCATTTATTAGTTGATGATCTTAGAGCCTGAGCTGTTGGTGTTCTGTTCAGGAAGTTTTCTCCTGTGCCAATGAGTTCAAGGCTTTTATACACTTTCTCCTTTAGCAGATTTTGTGTATCTAGTTTTATGGAATACTACTCAGCCATTAAAAACAAGGAAATCATGAAATTTGCAGGCAAATGGATGGAACTAGAAAATATCATCCTGAGTAAGGTAAACCAGAACCAAAAAGACATACATGATATATACTCACTTATAAGTAGATTTTAGTCATAGACATACTACAATGCATAGACCCCAAAAAATAAGTCTGATGGACAATTTAGTCTTCATGTTGGCTGACTAGTTAGGGGAGTGGGGTATATCTTTGACACAGACTATATTGCCTGCTTTTTTATCACTTCCCTACGATGAGACTTACCTTCCAGGACACAGAAGAAGAACTCAGTCTTCCTGTGAATAGATGAGCTGGGGTGTTTGGGTAAGAGAACTCTCTTATTTCTCAAAATACAAAATACGAGAGAAGGGATGCAGGATGGAGGGTGGGACTGGAAAGAGAAGTGGGAGGAGCCTATGACCATGATATAAATGGAATTAATTAATTAGAAATATGTACATTATAAAAATAAAACTAAAAGAATGCATAATACAAAAACAGATGTTCTCTTTGTAAAAAAAGTTTAATTTCCTAAGTTTCTTTAGTTAGCTCTGAAATTACAAAACTACCAAATCTAGAAAAAGATTTGTAGCAGAAAATGTTTTTCATACAAAAAGTTTTAATTTCATATAAAAAATTAAAAATGCTATAAACCTAATATTAAAGCTACAGTGAAAGAAGACATACTACTTTCTAGTTATAATTTCACCATATCTAATGACTGCTGACCAACTGAAAGCAGAGTTGATGATATAAGATGTGAATTTATAAGTGAAAGATAAAGGAAGGAGTGAATAAATTTTCTAAGGGCTCATTATTTTAGCCATTGCCTAATATATTGAAGAAATGACCAAAGGGCATCAGTTGCATTCAGAAGAGGAACTTTCTTAACATAAAGAATAATACAGGACATTCTTAACTACAAAGGTCTTTTAGAAGTAACCAGTTCAAATTAAACAAAGAACAGTGTTACAGTGAATTAGTAGAATTCTGAAAGAGAGCATTTTGCCATGTTATACCTCCAAAGTTAAGACAAGAATAAAGAGTTGATGACAGTGAAAGTCAGGAAGCAAAGTCTTCTGAGCTGTAGATTGGCTTAAGAGGCAACACTTAATCAATCACACTGTGAAAAGATTTGTAAACTGTGGAACTCTGTAAAATAAAGAAGAATTTCTAAGATTTCGTAGTTTATCATATATATATTTTTCTTACAGTTGAAGAATGTAACAAAGGAGGCCTAGCAGGCATGGTCATGGAAAGCATGGTCTTGTCAGGTGTTGCCCTTCTCTCTTCCCTCTCACTTGCTAAACCATTAGATTTACATTGCTAAAGCTACCTACCAAATATTTCCTTATTTGGCCACTTTGTTACGCCTGACTCATGCCTGCAACTGATTACCGATGTCCAACTATCAAAACATCAAGGTCATGGGATAGCTGTACTAAAATCTACAGACCTGAAGAAGACAAACACTAAGTAGGACCCTAAGGAGGATGCTTAACTCTCATTCTGAATGATAAATAGGATAGACACCAGAAGAGAGGAAGAGAGGAAACAGGATGGGAGCCTACTATAGAGAATCCTCTGAAAGGCTCCACCCAACAGGGGATAGAAGCAGATGCTGAGACTCACAGCCCAACTTTGGGCAGAGCACAGGGAGTCTTACAGAAGAGGGTGGTGGTGATAGAAGGACATGGAGGGGAAAGGAGCCCCACAAGAAGACCAAGAAAGCCAAAAATAATGAGCCCAGGGGCTCCTGCAAAGACTGATGTACCAACCAAGGACCATGCATGAAGAGGACCTAGACCCCCTGCTCAGATATAGCCCATGGGCAGTTCAGTCTCCATGTGGATTCCCTAGTAAGGGGATTAGAGGCTGCCTCTGTGATGACCTTGATTGCCTGTTTTTGATCACTTGCCCCTGGTGATGTGGCCTTACTAGAGGAAGAGGATCAAGGCAGTCCTGATGAGACCTGACAAGCTATGAGCAGATGGCAAAGGAGGAGAACTCCCCCTTCCAGTGGACTAAGGGAAGGGGATGGGAGAAGAGGTAAGGAAGGTGGGACTGGGAGGAGTTGCGGGAGAGGGCTTCAGTTGGGATATATAATGAATAAATTGTGAAAAAACAAAAATAAAAATTTAATAATAATTACTTAAAAAAAAAACTCATCAAGGTCCAGCAATCAAAAATCCCCATTTGGTTACATTAATGAATGAATTAATTAATTAATACCCAACCAGAACATACCAACTCATCTTAGCACATTCTAATACAGACCTCCCCCTTTTCTGTCTTAAAATTAAGAGTTGCAATTCGATTTGCTGCTTTTTCTGCCTAATTCAGATTTAGTTGCCTCATATTTTTGTTGTTTAGTAAAGGGTCTCTTTCTGTTTGGAAACTGGTATTTGAATGCAGTCTGTGCCTAACCCAGGGTTCAGAGAGGAGTAGTCCATATTCAGGTCCCTTCAGTAAATTCTTAAATATGGATTCCTAAGCAACAGGATTAAACACAGAAGACAGTATCTGATTAGCATCGAGTTGAGATTTATTTCAAACTTCTACCTGCCTTGCTATTATCAGCACAATGATAAACTCGAAGTAGTAATCAATGACGAAAATATCACATGAATAAAACAAGGCTAACTATTCTTTACTTTACCAGCCAGTTGGATAACATGAAATGCTTTAACTCATAAAACCTCCCACCTTTTCAACAACCAGATTTCTTTATAGTTGAAAATTCTTCAGTAAGAAAAACCTACTAAAATCTGTACACCTAAAGAAACTAATCAAGAGGGAGGACTCTTGCTAAAATGCTCAATTCCTATCCAGAAAGGCAAAGAGGCTAGACATCAGAAGAAGGAGAAAAGAGGGAACAAGTCAGGAGCCTGACACAGAGGACCTCTGGAAAGCTCTGCCCTGCAGACTATCAATGTAGACACTGAGACTTATGGGCAACCTTTGGGCAGAGTGCAGGGAATCTTATGAAAGAAGTGGGAAACAGTAAGATCTGGAGAGGACAGGAACTCCACAAGGAGAGCAACAGAACCAAAAAATCTGAGCACAGGGGTCTTTCCTGAGACTGATACTCCAACCAAGGACTATGCATGGAGATAACCTAAGACTGACAGTTCAGTATCCAAGTGGGTTCCATTGTGATAGGAACAGGGACTATCTCTGACATGAACTGATTGGCCTGCTCTTTAATTACCTCCCCCGAGGGGGAAGCAGCATTACCAGGCCACAGAAGAGGACAAGGCAGCAACTCCTGATGAGACCTAATTGACTAGGATCAGAAGGAAGGAAAAGAAGACCTCCCCTATCAGTGGACTTGGGGAGGGGCATGCATGCAGAGGGTGGAGGAAGGGAGGGATTGGGACAGGAAGAGGGAGGGAACCACGGGGGGTGATACAAAGTGATAAAGTGTAATTAATAAAGAAAAATAAAAAAAATCAAAAAAAGAAAAATCTATGGTTACATATAATTAATAATACTAGGAGTATTTAATGTTCTACATGTACTGTATACTATAAATGCATATATTCTTTCAAAGACTATCATATCCTTGACACATGCAGAGACTTAAGCTACACACTAACAAAATTAACTCTAACTCTTAGGAAAAGAGGGAAATATAATGGATTATATTGGGTTACCTCATAGAATTGTTTAAAAAGCTGGTATACCAGGTTTGACAAGTGTCGGGAGCCGCATTCGCCATTACGAGATGGCGCTGGCTTCCTGCTTCCTGGTTCTTCTTGCTAGAACTCGCCTTACAGCGGCGCATGCGCCACATGATGCTAATACGGATTTGAGTGCTCTCCCTATCAGAGAACACATGCTAATTGGGTATTGTGCGGAGCACCAATCACAGACGAGCACGCCGCCCTGCAGGCTATTTAAGCAGAGCGCGCTTGGGGTTTGGGGTCCTTCTCCATCTACCTACAAGAGCTCTACAATAAAGATTCTGCTGGACAAATCTTCGGTTGCCGCGTCTTCCTTATCGGCGAAGGATTGCACGCGACAGACAAGGAAACCTGGGGAGCCAAGCAATGTGTATCAGTAAATTACTTCAGGGGACTGTCCTGCAGTTGTGCAATCCCAAACAGGAGCTGCTACCAAAAGGTATGCAGTTAGGTCTACATTTTAATTAAGTGTAATTAAAAACTCAGTTGTTTGGTCACACTAGCCATATTTCACATTCTCATTAGGCCTGTGTGGCTTCAGGCCACCATATTAAGCAACTTAGCCTAATATAGCTAATAATGTAGCCTCTTACTGGGTACAAAGCTAGCTGCTGGGCAATGTTAGTTTAATGTGACTCGGCCTCTTACATGAATGAACTTTGTGAGAACACTAAAAATTAAAAGTTTTCAGGGACTTTCCCTGCAGCATCTGAGTTATCTATCTACCCATCTTTTTGCTAGGATTTTACAGATGCTGATGAAGATCATCATCACACTCTTTGGGCTACACTTCATGTAGAAGATACAACTTCCCCACAGGGAATTGTAGTTCTAATAGAAAGGCAGAAGTAGAATCTGTCTAGACAGAACCACCCTATGTATACCGCAAGTGCTAATTCTGTTTTGTTCATCTGTTTGCTTTAATCTTAGTGCAATAATGGAGATGGCAGTTCTGGGTAGTTTTCATTTGTCAGTCAGCTAATTAGAACAGAAGGCAACCTCTTTAAAGCATCCATTCCCCAGACAGGTATCAGGGCTGTTGTGTACTAAGTTGTTTGATGTTATGCCAAAGCTCCTGGCAGGTAGGCCAAAAGCAGAAAGAAGCCTTGGAGCCATTTACCTGTTTCTTTATGTCTGAATTATACTTCTCTTTAAACCCAGTCCAGTGATAAAGTAACAATATTCTTATCAAGTTTAGGGAAGCTAGAATTTCTGGCTTCAAAGGGTCCATTTTATTTTACATCAGTTTTCACCTTCCTAGTGGAAGAAAAAAGTAAAAGATTTTTTTTTTCAGTGCATAGAACCACCAGGCATTCATTTCACTATACAAACTGTCTCTGTTCTGTATTTCTAGCTTGATTTATGGTTGCAGACTGAAGATCATATCTCACAGTTTCTTGTGGTGTGATGGTGATACACTTGCTGAAAAGCAAATCCCGACTTCAAATTGGTTGCTGCATGAATTTCAGTCAGTCTACCAGGAACTCAGCACATCTTTTTTTTAAACAGGTTTCAGACAAGAAAATGAAGTCATTCAAAGCATGTAAATAAGGGTTAAAAATGGAGCTGCAGTGTAATCATGAACGCTGGAGTCAGGTTCCAGATCTGAGCCTCAGGTCCCCTGAATAAAAAGGTAGTCTGGGCTAGGTAATCACCCGGACTCTTTGGCCCTCCCTTTTCTCATTTCAATTGTGCTGTCACCTGGTCCCATGATGCACAGCCTCTAATCTCTCCTGTTGGAAAAGGAGGTAGAGTTTGAAAGCCCTGAGATAGAGTCACTGAAAATGTATGACAAACAGTTCTGGTGCATTAATAGGCATTGTGCTTGTTTCATTTTTTTCTTCTTCTTTTCAATATATTATCCATTCCATTAGGATCCCTTTGCCTATAGACTTTATTCATCCCAGGAGTAAAACCCAAAGTAGTTTTAAGCCCACCAATATTTCTTTATTCATTTAGACACAAATTCGTTGCAGAAATTATCGTAGAGGTCTGTAAAATCAAAGAGGAAGTTGTGAGGATGGGTTCTAAAAAGAAGCAAGAGAGAAAAACAAAGTTTTACTGACGTAGGAGAAGAAAAGTGTTTGTGTACAGGTTTATGCTACATTCCTGTATTTTTTAAAGACAAGGGGGTGAGAGATCAGGACATAAGTTAGGGGCAGATATGTAGAAAACTGTATATTTCCAAATGTGAAAAATTCCTGTATATTTACATTCTTTGACACAGAAGGAAGATGCTTAGGGGAGCCTGGATGCTCCTGCTGAACTGTGCAGAGTGTGCCATGTGTTGACATGTGTTGACCATTATGGCACAATGAGCTCCTAATATGGCACCATTTCTCAAATAGATCAGCCAACCACTAGAGAATAAGTTAGCAATACTCATTCTCTTCTGCTCTAAAAGGGACAACAGTTCTTTTGGATAGAATAAACAAAAACTGGGTGTGATAGAGTTTTCTTCCTACTTGCAAGTTTACCTTGCTTCATCTTCAAGGGCTTCTAACGATTTTGTGGCACGAAAAGAGAACCACATAACAACATATCAGACAAATAGTCAGCTTGTATGTCATAAGAACTGGGAAGCAGGAAAAAAAAAGACAGTGGTGTTATCAAGCAGAAGCTGCTACCATGAGAAAGCAGTAGAATGGCATGTCCAAGGCACAGAATAAAACTGTGTAAGCTGGATGCCATTTTCTAGAATTCTCTGAGTTCTAAAGAAGCCATAAAACCTGACTCCAGTAGACAATTGCATGGTCCTCGAATTTGAAAAGTGATTTACTTAGAGAATTTGTACTTCTTTTTTTCTCTATGTTGTTCATTTCTAATTGAGGGTAAATACCTCATTAATTAACAGATAAGGGTGTTGGCCCAGCACTCTTAGAGTCATATTATACTAAATGACTGATATCTTTTTCTGTTTATGTCATCTTGTGTTTCTGGAGTATATGTCATTAGTCCAAACTTTAGAAAGTCTTCTGTAGATTATTTAGAAATAATCATGAGATACTAACTTTGACTGACAAATGCATACAGATTTAGCTTATGCATCATGATGGCTTAAAATATATATACTTTAGACAATGACTACATTTAGCTAATTTATTTGCATTGTCAAATCATGAAGCTGTCATTTTCATTATAAGAATGAAGTCTAGGTTCATTATTTTTGAAGAATAAAATACATATTCTATTAACTACAGTCATCACATTGAACAACAGCTCTATGGCTCCAACTGAAATTTATGCCTTTCACTTGTATCTCTCTGTTTATATTTGGAATCTAAAGTAAATTGCTCTCATACAAATAGAGAGTAAAATTATGCAATCTGTAGTTTTCACTATCATTCCCATCAATTTCTTGAAAGCAGAATCTATATTGTCATAAGAGCATCATTTTCAGAAGCGTAAGCAAAGAAGAGCATATGCAAAAAGTGTCATGACGTATTACTGTTTGCTACAGGGCTGTACGTGTGTCACGTCATTCACAAAATCAATATTGCAATATTTATTTCTTCCTTTTCTATGTGGAAAATCTAAAATATAGAGTGAGAACTAACAGTTCAGAACAAAATGTGAGAAGTAAGTAAATAACAAATAATTGGGCAACTTTTAGATTTATTCTAACTGGCTCTGGAATGTGTAGATTTTATAACAAACTTTTGTGTCTGTTACAGTATAACTATTCACAAAAGAACACATGGTTGAAAGAAGCAACTCTCTAGTGAACAAGAGGAGGAAGAGGCAATGGGTGAGGTGGCAATAATAAACAGGTCTGTAAGTTGAAAAAAAATGTATGTTTCATGCTAATTTTGAACTGTTTTTTTATATTGTTTTCATTTAAAACGATTTTAAACTGTATTTTATCCTATTCTTTCCCTCTCCAAAGCTCTTCAAGATCATTTCTATCTCCATACACCTCGAATTTAAGTTCTTTCTAAACAAACAAAAATTCAATACAAACCTTCCCCCCAAAAAACTCAGAAAACAAAATGAAACACCGGCAGGGGTGACCCCATTGCTCAATGGTTAATAAACCTCTTGATTTTGCAAGGAGTCATGGTCTGTGGGGGTGTAAGACCTGGGGTCTCACAGCTCAGGAGTTTAAGATCACGCCCTTCCCAGAAACTCCCACAGACCATGCAACTCATTACAAAAGCAAGAGGTTTAATTTAACCATTGTGCAATGGGGTCACCCCTGCTGTCAGCAAAGAGTGGCCCCGGGAGACAAAAGCTTTAGGTTTTTAAAAGAAAATTTTGCGGGAAATTTGAAGTTACAGTTTTGGCAATTTAGGATTGGATGAGGAAGCTATAAAATAAGATAATTGGTTAGTCTTAGGTGCTCAAGCTTGGCCAGTCCTGCCAAGTGTGGATGCAGCTGCAATTGAAGGTGGGGTGGTTAGCTCATCCTTGAAGATTTGGCTGGAGGTCAGGAGCTACTCAGAAGAAGGATTGAGGCCATCTGGGTTCATTGCTAAGAAACACTATCTTGAAGACAGGGTTTGGCCATTCTTTTTGCTGAGTGAAGGTCATTGCTTGCTTGCTTTTTTTATATCTGTCCTCACAGATAGGGTCACATTTCTCCATTCTCTGGAAAGGTACTAAGAGGCTTTAGCTTAACCTGGACCTAAAACTCAAAACTATAGGCTTTAGAAGACATACAGGTTACAAAGTTAGTCTAACCCTTTTAGGCGTTTCTGGGAATGGCGTGATCTTGAACTCCCGAGCTGTGAGACCCCAGGTCTTACACCTGGTGTTTTTTTTAACATATACACCTTACCCTTGTTCATTCAAATACTAATTTCTCCTCCACCCCACCCCCAACTCTCTGGTTTCAATCCAGATATTGCATTGTGATACTCATTCTAAGCATCCTGTCTCAACTTTTGTGTAAACAGGAAATAAAGCAACTAGACACAATGTTGAACGGGGAGGAGCCAGAGAACAGGAAAGAGGGGAGGAGCCAGAGGGCAGGAGAGGAGTGGGAGGAGAAGGAGGAGGAGGGACGAGAGGAGAGCAGAGCTGGAGAAGAGATCTTGGAGGACTTAGAGCATGAACCAGACCTAAGATTTCACAAAAAGCAAGTATAATGTGAGAAATCTAAATGTTAGGAAACTGAGGGCTTGGAGGTTTAGGAGGGAGTAAATATTGCCCAGCATTGTGTTCTAGGTTAACTAAAAACCCAGTCTGTGTGGTGATTTGGTTACACAGCTGTTTAAGATTAACAGCAAGCTTTAGAAGATAAACCAATAGTAAATATTACTCACCACCTACAACAACCTGGGATCCATAATACACAACTGGAGGACCTGGTGTAGACCCTTGAGGCCCTGTGCATGCTGCTTCAGTCTCTGTGAGTTCATATGAGCTTTGCTCATGTTTATTTAGAGGGCTTTGTTTTCTTGGTGTCCTACATCCGTTTTGGTTCTTACATTCTTCCTGAGTTCTTTTCTGTTGGGTTCCCTGAGCTCTGAGATGAGGGAGTTGAAGGAGACATACCTTTAGGACTGAGTTTTCCGAAGTCCCTCAATCACTGCATAAGGCCTTGCTGTGTATGTGTTGCTCTGTCTGGTTCTTTGGATAGTGTAGTAGCTGTGTGTAGGCCTGTCTGTTTGTAGATATTTTGAGCTATACTTAAGAATGGGGGTGGGCTACGGGTGACAGCGAAGGGAGTTCCCAAGAGGAAAGAATACAGGCTGTGCTATCAGAATCTTCTCAGTTCTCTGCCACTGGGGCCAGAGAGTGAGGGGAGGTCACAGCAGAAAGTCTGCTACAGATAAGTGCTAGCCTGGGGGATTGAACTTGGAGGAGGAGGTGAAGCTGTGCAGTTAGCCTTCCTGCTTAGCTTGCTGCAGTGCATTGTGGGTTCCAAGAGAATGCCTGATGGAGTCATGACTGATACAGAGCAATAGAGTGGGGGAAAGGTGATCTGATCAGGGAGGTTGGCAGCTAGAGGAGGGAAGGAAGGAGGCTACCATGGGTGGTTTGTTACAGAGCTGGGCATAAAACTAAGGAATTGGTTTTGAGGAGCTAAGAAAGAAGTAAAGATCTACAGTTAACCTACCTGATTCCCTGACTGAAGTGGCCTGTGGGTTCTCAGGTAGTCACTTAGAATTTCTTCATGGTTATTCCATTTGGTCATAATTCAATTCATTTGTTTCTGTTTACTTTCCATGTTCTGTTCCTTGTATTTACAGCACTTTAATTTAATTTTGAGTTGTATATTAAGCATTGATATGGAGATTTAAATAGCGAAGCTGAACCAAAAAGTATAATCAGAGACTTGCCAAAAGATTCCCAGTGAGTGTCTTCTGGAGTTAGAGGGTGGGACAAAGCAACTATTGGGCTGAGGGAGATTCAGAGAATGTCTGTGAGATTCACTGGAAATGATGTGGGAGAAGGCTCTGCCAGAGGTGGTCCGCTGCAGAGCTGAGGTGAGAGAGGGAGTGAGGGTCTGAAGTCATCCTACCTGCTTCTCTGCCTGGAGTGTTTTATTTTCAGGGAAGTTTGACATTAATAGACACTACGGCACTGTGTGCTTTCTGTCACAGTTATTTGGAGTGGAAATAATGCCTAGTATATATTTGGTTCCATGGACTTCAGCTCCAGGGCATAGCCCTAAAATTAGCATTTGAAAAAATCATTCCTAAACTCAGTTACACTTATGAAGATGACTTCTTTGCAAGGATGAAACACAGCTGTTGGGGGTTTTCTTAAGCAATAAAAAGAGAGACTTCCATTGCAGGGGAAAACATGAGGATAAAAATCAAACCTGGAAAAAAAAATCAGGGAATCAGAATAAGGGGCTTCTGGAAAAGTGTGATTGTCCTTGCCAACCCTCTGCACTCAGAACTCTCACAATATTCCAGCAAAGGTGAGAAAGATTCCTAGAATATCATTTATTATGCTGTGACTGCAAAAGGAACACAGAGTTCATACCACATGGATAAGTTCTGTAAGTGATTAAACTCCTTAAGTGAGTTTCACTACCTGCTTCCTTCCATGTGGTCTCTGTAAAAGAAATAGAAGATAGGTATTATTTCTCACAGCTCAGAATGAACCATTTCTAAGCCAGAACTGAGAATATATGTAGTTGATTCTAGAATAAGAGTTTTGCAGCCCTTTCTCTCCTTGACATGTATAACACAAACAAAAATTAAATCACCTTTAAACATTTACTTCTATTATTTCATATTTATTATTTCAATCTTGGCCTGTTATGATTCTTATCGGGTTCTGGTTTCCAAGAGGCCCATAAAGAGCCCTTATTTATGTGTACCCATGATGGAAACCCATTTGAATATGTTTTAATGAGTAATTCCTATCTTCAAAGATCATCTTCTCTTCTTGTTACCAAAAAAAAAAAAAAAAAAAGTTTGTTAAAGTGGAGCAAACCTTTTTTGGGTGCAAGGAAATGCTCTGGGGTGCTTGCTCTGCAGACAGCCCCAGTGTGTCTTAGAAATGCACCTTTGTTAGGAATGTGGTTGGAGACATCCTGCTGTAGAAACTCCTTTATCTTGATGTTGAAAATCATCGTGCTCTTCTCTCTGCTGTGATCATCTCCAGCAAGAAGATCTCAAAACTAAAGTGCGCATCACCTTGTCCATCACTGTTTTGCTCCTATTTTTAAGGAGCACACAGACTATCTTAATTAAAGAAAAGAAAACTAATGACGGATAATTTTCCATTTTAAATTGTTTGGTATGAAAGAAAAAAAAAGAAAAACAACAAAACTAACTACAACAACTATTAAAAGTATTTATAAATGAAGAATCTGAAATGCTACAATGTTAAACCATTTGCCTGAAGACAGCCTGTATGTTTAAGCTTTCACAGTTTTGTCATAAAAAACACAAAAATACATTTGAATAGATTAGTGGATAGAACAAATGTGGAGATTAAAGAAAGGCTGACATTAAAGAGAGACCTGGGCCATGATTTTCTAAGGAGTTTTACCCTTGCTTATCATATTTAAAAAAACATAGGGGATGGAGAGATGGCTTAGCCTTAACGGGCCAGGCTTACCATATGTAGAGATATATATTAAAGCAGAGCGCAGACTCCTAAGCCAGTGATCAATGGAAAAGTAGGATCTAAATCAGTAACTACGCCGCTTGCTCTTAGTCATAAATATGCAGTACACCTGTAGCAATATAACTTGCATGTTATGGAATGCACGATATCAGTGTCAGGATCTCCTTTAGTTATTTACTAATTAGTAAAAAGCTGTAAAGTCATTGCACTTCTTTAGAGTCTCTCTCAAAATAGCAAGTTTTTTATTTTCTTTTGGAATTATTTGAGTATTGAAGAATATCATACTATACTGTGTAAGCTATAAAAAGAATATACATAAAAGGTGTGATTCATTAAGCTTTATGTATGTTTAAAGTAATTTATAAATAGCAGTAAAGGACATAGAACATTTATATTTTATGTCTCCTATGGACAGGAATACCAGTATTAAAGAATGTTGTTAACATCTTTTGTTTATTGCTCTGTTTTCTACTTGTCTAGGAACTTAATAAGATTTGGCTATATTATTTTCTTCCCTTCAATTATAACATAAAAATGTCGCTGGTACTATTTACTCTTACCTAAATACTGACTATTAAATTAGATGGAAATTATAGTAAAAGAAACTTGCATGTTCCAAATATATCTTCATTTTCATTCTAAATAAAGCTGACTTTTCTAATTGACTCTTACACACTGAATACAATTTAATTTCCTTGAAAGCTTTATTCATACTTGAGAAAAAAGTACTGCTCTAGGTTAGCAATGAGGGTTGGTAGGAAGTTGGTAGGAGTTAGGGAATACATGTAATGGAAGTTTTGGCTTTTTTGTAAACTCAGCTATGTTATGTAAATGTTTTTGTTTTAATCCCAAGTGTGGTTTTTCCACAGCTGTTAATTCTCTTGTGCTGGGTGCGGTTTGCCAGTTGGTAACAGCCTTCCATATGCAGCAAGGAGAGGGGCTTGCTCTAGGACTCTGAGGATATAAATTGAGAGCCCAGAAAAAGAAGGTGTGCCTGTGGTATGGCTATTGATATTGGCCTGTGGAGAGTAGCAGTTTGGAGAGACCCCAGAGATGGATGGTGTGGTGTTTTGTATTGTTTTTAATCTTTTTAAAAAATTTATGTGGACCTATCTGCATTGCCCACGTGGCACGCCTGGGTTGGCTACCTAGAGGCTATTTAAGCTGTGGGCTGGCTTTCCCCAGGGTCCGAGGATTGTTCAAGGTTCCTGAATAAACTGCATTGAAAAAAAAATTTATTAGTAGTTACATTTTATTAACTCTGTATCCCAGCTGTATCCACTCCCTCATTCCCTCCTTATCCCACCCTCCCTCCCTTATCACCTCCCCTGCCCCTTTCCAAGTCCACTGATTGGGGAGGACCGCCTCCCTTTTCATCTGACCCTGTTTTATCAGGTATCTTCAGGACTGGCTGCCATGTCCTCCTCTGTGGCCTAGCAGGACTGCTCCTTCCTTGGGGGGTGGGGAGGTCAAAGAGCCTGCCCTTGAGTTCCTGTCAGAAATAGTCCCTGTTCCCCTTATTAGAGAAAAACCTATTGGTTACTGAACTACCATGGGCTACATCTGAGCAGAGGTTCTAGGTTATATCCATACATGGTCCTTGTGGAGCTCCTATCCTTTCCACATCATACAAACTCCCACTTCTTTCATATGATTCCCTGCACTCTGCCAAAGGTTTGGTTATGAGTCTTAGTACCTGCTTTGATACACTGCTAGGTAGAGTCTTTCAGAGGCCCTCAGATGCAAATCAAAACGACCCTGAGATTTCACCTTACACCCATCAAAATGGGTTTGTAAGAGGCAGATATAAAGAAGTGCTTAGCACAATGGTTTGGAGGAGACTGCTTGTTGCATCTGCTGCTGACTGAGATTGGTAGAAAACGCTAAAAGGACCCGGTGATCAAAAACAACCGGGAGAAGTAAAGCAGCTCTCTCTCCCTACTAACCTTCTCTCTCCTATCTAAAGTTGGGAGGTTGGAAGGGAGGTAGAGGCCTAACTACCCCCCCCCCCCCAAATAAAATAGAGTTTTAAAAACGAGCCCTACAGGGAGGTGGCACCGAACATGATTGGTAAGATAAAAAGGGCTAAGAAGTGACATCCAGACCTGGCTTAGGAATAAAGGGGACCTTGGATTCTGGTGCTGTAGAAGTGATGGCAGGTTATGAAGGAGTGAATATACTATTTTAAGGTGTCATCACAAGGCTTATAAGAAGCAGCTGCTGCCGGCTTTTCTCCTGAGGTTCTTCCAGATAAAATTTTCTGTTTTTGCTTTGCTTTCTTTCTGTATTCTGTTTTTAAAAAGATTGGAAGAATGACTGATATGATATGAAAACTGAATGTGTCACTAAATTCTCTAGTTTTGGAAAGTATTGCCGAGTTGGCAGTACAACAATAGAGTTTGTGAGTAGAGATGGAAGCACTTGGGAAGCAAATAAAGAGAGAAAAGACCCAGACAACAACAACAACAAAAAAAAAAAAAAAAAACAAAAAAAAAAACAAAAAAAACAAACAAAAAAAAAAAAAACAGGAATTCCCTGATCTTGATACCCAGCCTTACTCCATGTGCAAGGTGCTCAAGGCACCTGCAGAGGGCAGGGAAGAACAGGAAGCCAAGCAGGCCAAAAGGTCACTGTATCCAAGAGCTCCACTAGAGGAGCTACCTGGGGCTACACCTGTAGCATCAGCTTTTGCAGTCTTCATGCAACATCTGCCTGCTAAGGATGGCGCTGAGGCTTACAATGAGATGACATGGTATCTAGTAGATTTAAAGCGTTTTAAAGAGGCTCTTGTACAGTATGGAATGCATTCAGAATTCATTAAACAAGTGATAAGTAACTGAGCTATGCAAAATAGACTTATTCCCCAAGACTGGAAAGGGTTGTGTCGGCTGTGCTAAAAGCTGGTCAGAAGTTACAATGGTTATCATGGTGGAGAAATGAAGCCATGAAAATAGAAAGACAAAATACAACAAGGGGAATAAATGTTGTTAAAGATCAGCTGCTTGGTGAAGGGCGTTATGCTGACCTACAAGAACAAATCTGTCCTGACAATGTAGTAAATGAACAATGTCATCTTGCAGCCTTAAAGGCTTGGGGCATGGTTGAGAAGCCTGGGGAAATAACCGCCTCATTTATTAAGGTTATTAAAGGCCTTGGAGAAGCCTTCACCAACTTCTTAAAGAGATTGTGTTCAACTCTAAATAAAGCCATATCAGACCCTGAGGCCAGGCAGGTATTGACACAGATCATGGCTTATGAGAATGCAAATACTGATTGTAAGAGAGTACTTAGATCATTAAAAGCATGAGCAGCCCCAATAGACAGAAGGAATCAGACAGACAACTGGTATTGACTCTCAGGAACATCATGAAAATATCATAGGATAAGCCATAGCTAGAAGTATTGGAAATCAAAATGCCTGGTACTTTAATTGTGGTGATTTTGGCCATTTCCAAAGAAATTATAAGGCTAGAAGTTTCAAAGACCAAAACAGAATGATCAAAGATTGAAGATCAAACTTGGAGAATTCCAGTAATTTCACTCAATGAAGGTAGGGGCCTGTCAGCTCCAGGCCTCACAGCAAAAAAAGCAGCCTTCCTTCTTTGGTCAGCCAGGAATGACAAACAGGCAGGAATAGCAAAACTAAAAATTGCTGATCTTTAGAAACTGCTAAACTTATTCCTCATAACACAGATTTAACTTTGTTATTTTTGCAATTGCAACAGACCAACAGAAATCGAAACTATCCATTATATATTACTCATATTTGGTCTCATACAGGTTTGCCAGGTCCATTGACAGGAGGAAATGAGGAAACTGATCAATTACTAATAAATAGTCAATATGATAGAAGCCTCAAATTTTCATGAAAAACACCACATTAACAGTAAAGGTTTAAAGAAAAAATCTATCACATGGCAAAAAGCAAAAGAATTAATTTTTAAAATGTCCTACGTGTTCTCTGTATAACCAAACTCCATTACCTGCCAGAAGGAACCCTAGGAATACCACAAGAAATAAAATCTGGCAGATGGATGTGTTTTGTTTTGCAGAATTCAGAAAGCAAAGGTATATACATCACACCATAGATACATATTCAGGGTTTCAGTAAGAAAATGCTTTAAGTTCTGAGAAGGCTCATTGTGCACATTTATTGTAAATAATAGCAATTATGGGGATTCCTGCACAAATTAAGACTGATAACGCTCCTGCATGTGGGTCCAGTAAGATGAACCAATTCTTTGCATATTATAAAATAAAGAACACTGCTGGTGTATTACACAATCCTGCTGTAGAAAAGGTAATGATACTTTAAAAGAGATGTTTGTAAAACAAAAAGAAAGAGCAAAGACCCCAGGGGATATGCTAAATATGCTTTGTTAGCTCTAAATAATCTTTTTTCTCTTTTTTTATTTTTTAAATTAATTACATTTTATTTACTTTGTATCCCCTCTGTAGTTCCCTCCCTTTCCCCCTCCCAATCCTTTCCTTCCTTCTCCTTCTCCACGAATGCCCCTCCCCAAGTCCACTGTAGTGGAGGTCTTCTTTTCCTTCCTTCTGATCCCAGTCTGTTAGGTCTCATCAGGAGTGGCTGCTTTGTCTTCCTCTGTGGCCTGGTAAGGCTGCTCTCTCCATCAGGGGAGGTGATCAGAGAGCAGGCCAATCAATTCATGTCAGAGACAGTCCCTGTTCCCATTATTCTTAATGGTGAAAAAGAAACAACAGCAACTGAGAGACACTGGGTTATAGGAAAAAAAAAAAAAAAAAAAAACAAACACAAAAAACTGTAGAATTAAATCAAGCTATTTCCTATAAGGATGTGTTGACAGTAGAATAGAAGCATGCAATACTTTTGAAATGGCAACATGGTGACACTGATGTATCTACAAGGGATGAAAAAAGAATATGGTTACCAACAAAACTTATAAAGATTAGATTTGATCAGGGAAGACCCACTAAAACTTGAATGTCTTTGCATGGCAAATTAATCTCATTGGCTACCTGGTCCTCATTTTGCAGAAATGTGCTTATATAATACCTCTAAAACTTTGTTTATTTTCAGAGCAAAAGATCAGATAACAACGAAGATGAAGCAAGTAGCCCGAATGATTCAGCCTTACAGACTACCTCAGTTACCATTTCCTCAAAAATCTACAGACAGGTGAAATTCAAAAGGGCTAGCCCAGGCTCCAAGATGCCAGGGACAAGCGTACCTGAGGAACAGAAGATCCGAAACTCTAAAACTTGTGAGTGGCTGGGCAGCTATAGCCATACTTTGAGGATCCCTGGGCTGGCGGGAAGACTGGACAAATTGGACAGATTGGATCCTGCTCAGCCTGGACATCTCCAGGGTCTGAGAGTGTCGAACTGATGACCGCCTGCACTTTCCCTTGTCCCTGCAGCAGAGGTATGGACGTCCCAACTCTAGCAACCAAAGAGCCCCACATGCAGATTCCCCTACACTTTCACTTGCCACTGGAAGTGAGCACTTAGCCCCAGGTCCCTTCTATCGGCTCTAGCAGCCAAACCATGGGCACAAATCTGAGAGTAGAGTAGAGAACCTTGGGCCCCTGTGAGTGAGTCCACCTGAGAGTGAGAGCCTCATTCCTGAGGATCCTCTGAGCTAGCAGTCAGATATTGGATCCCTCCTATCCACACCCTCACTGTGGGCGACATGAGGGTCCCTGTGACAAGGCTCTCAACACTGAAGCCCCTGTTCTGTGGGTCTCCCAGCACAGCCTAGACAAACAATTCCTGGAACCAAAATGGCACAGCCCAGAGAGATCTGAGTGCCTGGAGCACATACGTCAGGCCTGCGGGCCAGCGAGCCATTCAGGCCGCCTGTGCACATGCACTGAGCCCGAAATCCATGCCCGTGCGCTGTGCTTACACTTCAGCCTTCCAGGCCTGCACACACCCTCGTACCCGGCCCTTCAAGACACACTTCCAAGCTTGCTCCCATGCTTGTGCAGATGTGCCTGTAGCATCCTTCCTTAGCTGCCTCTGAAACACCAACATCCACTCTCAAACCATGGATCTCTCTCATCTTCCTGAAGAATGCTCCAGACTCCAGAGACAGGCAGACCCAGTCTGCGGTACAGGCTTGAGGAACAAACAGCAAAGACTACGACCAATCAGAGGCTAGAGCCTGGCGTAAGAACATATCCAACAAAAATAATGACATCCTGCCTTCACCAGCAACCTCAAAAATCAATGGATATTTTAATTCATAGGAAACACAGGAAAACGATCTTAAATCCATGCTTATCCAGTTATTAAAGGCACATAAAGAGGAAACAAACAAAGCTCGAAAAGAATTATAGGCAATTACAGCCAAACAAATAAAGGCACATAAGGAGGAAATGAACAAAAAATAAAGACCATCAATAAAGACAGGAATCCAAATACAAACAGATGATGGAAATGTTGCAAGACATAAAAATAAAATTAGAATCAATAAAGAAAACACACAGCAGACACTGATACTCCAACCAAGGACCATGCATGGTGATAACCTAGAACCCCTGCTCAGATGTAGCTCATGGCAGCTCAGTGTCCAAGTGGGTTCCATAGTAAGGGAAGAAGTGATGGTCTCTGACATGAACTCAGTGGCTGGCTCTTTGACCATCCTCCCTGAGGGGTGGGGGAGAACTGCCTTACCAGTTCACAGAGGAAAACAATGCAGCCAGTCCTGATGAGACCTGATAGGCTATGGCCAGATGGAAGGGGAGGATCTCCTCCCCTATCAGTGGACTTAGAGAGCAACAAGGGAAGAGATGAGGGAGGGTGAAATTAGGTGGGAATGAGGGAGGAGACTACAGCTGGGACACAAAGCAAATAAAATATAATTAATGTAGAAAATAAAAATATGATTTAAAAAAGACCTGGAGGTGACAGGAGTTCCACAAGGAGAACAATAGAACCAGAATATCTGGTCCCAGGGGGTTCTGCAGTGACTGACACTCCAACCAAGGACCATGCCCAGAGAGGACCTAGTTCCCATGTATAGTCTATAGGCAGCTCAGTCGCCAAGTGGCTGCCCTAGTAAGGAGAGCAGGGGCTGTCTCTAAAATGAACTCAGTGGCTTCCTCTTTGATTACCTCCCCCAGCCTTGCCAGGCCACAGAGAAAGACAATGCAGCCAGTCCTGATGAGACTTGATAGCCTGGGGTCAGATGGAAGGGGAAAAAGACCTCCCCTATCAGTGAGGTCGGGGAGGGACATAGGGGGAGAAGTGGGAGGGAGGGTGGGACTGGGAGAAGACAAGGGAGGGGGCTACAGCTAGTGTACAAAGAGTGAATAAATTGTAATATATAATAAAAAATAATGATTAATATTTTAAAAGGGCTAGCACAAATGATCTGTCTCACAGAGATTAGACAGAAACATGCAGACTAGACAGAAAACACAAAGATTGGACAGAAATCTCAGAGACTAGACATTAAAAGATACAGCTTGCTTTTTCACTGCTTAGTCAATATTCTAATTTTTTAAGGGTACCCGAAAAGATGGTTTTTTGCTTTAGACAGCAAGAAATAATTTTAAAAACATGAGAACCACATTGGTCATTTGGTGGGTCGACAACTGGACATGGTTAAAGAAAAAAAATAAAGTAAAAGTTAGAATCAGGTATCTCTTTCTCCCCTTTATCCTTTTTATCTTATTTTTCTCTCTTAGAAAGGAGGGACACAGGGAATGACAAAAGAAAAAAGGGAGGATATGGAATTATAGGATAAAAGGTAGATTATTGAATCTACTGGTGTCAAATATTATGTATTGATATGGACTATTGCGTATTGACAGAAATCTAAGATTGCTTTGTTTAACTTTTGTTTAATGTATTTATGTTAATGTACATATGCAACTCATATGAAAATGTGATGTAAAGTCCTAGTCTTATGAAAGCTAACATTGCAAACTGCTTATGATGATTGGAGATACAAATTAGTAGTCACTCACCTATAAATAATCTTACTTGTAGTCTTATTAGATACTAGTTTGATTACAGAAATGAGTCTCTTGTATATGTTTTCAAGATTAAGTAGATAGGACATAGCTAGAAACGAGCAACATTGCTCTATGGATGGATGGATGGATAGATAGATAGATAGATAGATAGATAGATAGATATGATTATGCACTATATAATGGAAATCAGTGGTCCTCAAACACTTCAGAGACCTACAGAATACGACAATTAAAGATATTTTAATAATAAAAAGTTTTTTCTAACAGAGAGACACATCTGTTCCTGCCTGACACCTCCTCAAATCTACTTCAAAGAAGATGATGGACACCTAAGGGAAAAAAAAAATTGTGGCAATGTGGCCACTGGGGGGGGGGTGTGTGTGTGGAGAACTGTTCTTCAGCTGCTGATAGCAAGGAGTCCGAGCAAACTGTGAACAAGCAGGACGCTGAAAAATTGAGTGTCCAGCTTTGCAGAGACTCAGTGGTCAGTCCATCAAAATTCTTGGGTAACAGAAAAGCCTGTCAGATATTCTGGGATGGTAGGCTAAAAACCGATTCTCCAACGACATGGAGAAGCCATTGGTGACTGTCCTGGCACTGAATTGTCTCTGTTATTTTTACAGTTCTATAAGCTGTTTGCTCTGTGCTACCTACATACTTAGGTAATATTATTTCCTTCTAAGGTCTCTGATGAGGTTGAAGACTAAATGGAAGTTTTGGTTTCTTCTTAAACTCAGTTATGTCATGTAAATATGCTTTTGTTTTAATCCCAAGTGTCGGATTTACTTGGGCTTTAGTTTGTCCACACCTTTTAATTGTCTGGTGCAGGGAGTGGCTTCTGTCAAATGGCCTTCCATGTAAGGAAAGGAGAGAGGTCTAGAACTCGGAGGGTGTAAATTGAGAGCCCAGAAAGAGAAGGTGTGGCCTGTGGTGTGGCCAGTGTTGTTGGCATGTGGCACATAGCAGTCTGGAGAGACCCAAGAGATGGATGGTGTGGCCATTTGGAGCAGAAGGCGAGAAATGCTTCAGGGCACAGTGGCTTGAAGAAGACTACTAGCTGAGTCTGCTGTAGATGGAGATTAGTCCAGAGCCCTAAAAGGACCTCTAGATCCTAAACACCTGGAAGAAGTAAAGGATCCCTCTCTCCCCACTAACCTTCTCTCCCCTACCTAGGACTGGGAGATTGGAAGGGATGTTAAGGACTAAACACCCTAAATCCTAAATAAAGAAGAATTTTTAAAACAAGCATTACAGATACATAGGTTCCACTCTCGAGAGGAGCAATGAGAATATCTGAGGATGAAGAGACTCTAATGATGGTGAAACATATATTGATTAAGAACGTATTATAGTCAAATTTTTCTAGTGTCACTTGCCTGGATCACTCTAGTGCATCCTGATGGGCTAAGCTGCTTTAATACTGCTTTCCCACACATGATGACCTTTGAGTTTGGTCTCTGGAATCTGATTCCCAGGAATCTGAATGGGTTCCAGTGCCACTCATTCCCTTTCCCCGATTCCTGATCCCCACAACAAATATATCATATAGTTAAAATTAAATTAAGCCCAGTTTATTGACAAAAATTCCAATGCATAGTGGCTTAGTAAACTATTCATTTAATACATTTAGGACTTGAGACATAATCACTACAAAACATGAACTAGTGGGTTTTGGCTGAGAAGAACAGTAGTAATAGTTGTTATTCCCAGTCCTGGGTGGTAATACAGACATGAGTTCACTGTCTCAAATCAGCATTCATAAAATGTGAAACATCTTAGTGGTAGTAATAATGAATAAGCATATGAAAACTGAAATAACAAAGAGTTATTGAGGAAAATGGGGTGTGTAACAAGGAGCGGGAGTGGTGAATTCTTTATAGCAGTCTTCTTCCTGCTGGATATGGAATAACAGCCAACAAATGAAGCTACACAGGCACTTTACTTCTCAAGTTGAGAAACACTGAACATGGAAAGGACCCCACTAACAGGAACACCCCAAGACACTACAGTTCTTGGTGCTCACTGATGGCCTAAGGGTCATCACTTCTGTTTGTGTGTAGTTCAGAAACTAAGAGTTCTGTTCAAACTGAAACCTTGCTGTTGTTCTCTTCCTTTGTCAAGCCTGAACAGAATGCCACGGAGTAAGTGGAACCTGTGGTCTTCTGCACTTACCTTCTGAACTGTCCTTTGACTCATATGGGCTTATAGCGAGAAGAAGCTAGGCAGTGGACCACAGTTTTGAGAGGCTCTAAGGTAAGTGTTTCCCGTCACCAACAGCCTTTTTAGTATCCAATCCCCATTGTTTTTCTTAGAATGTTTGCATATTCATGTTTTCAGGGACAATTCCAACAGAAATACTCTCTCTTTCGAACATAAAGTACAATAAGATGTCAGAACATGAACAATACTTTTTAATGAAGATGTGTAAGAGTTATCTTTGACCTTTTACTAAAGAATATGAGAAAAGCATAATTATACTGTATGCATTTATTTTTTCCATCAGTGAAGAACTATTGTCAATGAGAAGATATATACATGTAATCTTAACCATATAGATTAAGGCCCTAGCAAATGGCAATCATTAAGGGATTCGGGTTCTGATTCCTTTAAAATAGTAATGTGTAGACAAGCTACCCACTACCCTGTGTCTGTTCTAGTTGTACAGCGTTACTGACTACATATTGGATTGGAAGGGCACAAAGCTGGACCATTTTACAGGAATTACCTGGTGGAAAAATCAGTCCTCTGGGGTTTTCCTGTTTGTTTTGTTTTGTTTTCTTGTTTGTTTGTTTTTTTTTTTTTGTTTTTTTTTTTTTGTTTAAGAACTTGAATTACCCCGGGTCCTCCTTCTTCTTTAGCTTCTTTAGATGTACAGATTTTAGTGTGTTTATCCTATATTATAGGTCTAGTATCCACTTATAAGTGAGTATATACCGAGTGTGTCTTTCTGCTTCTGGGATTCCTCACTCAGGATGATCTTTTCTAGGTCCCATCATTTGCCTGAAAATTTTGAGTTCCTTGGTTTTAATTGCTGAGTAGTATTCCATTGTGTAACTGTACTACAATTTCTGTAACCATTCCTTTGTTGAGGGACATATGGGTTGTTTTCAAGTTCTGACTATCACGAATAATGCTGCTGCGAACATGTTTGAACAGATGTCCTTGTTGTGTACTTGAGCATATTTTGGATATATGCCTAGGAGCGGTATAGCTGGATCTTGAGGAAGCAATATTCCTAATTGTCTGAGAAAGCACTAGATTGATTTCCAAAGTCGTTGTACCTAGCAGTGTATTAAAGCAGATGCTGAGACTCATGGCGAAACTTTGGACAGAGTGCAGGGAATCGTATGAAAGAAGAGAGAGTAAGTAAGACCTGGAGAGAACAGGAGATCCACAAGGTAAAAATATATCTGAGCACAAGGGCTTGTCTAAGACTGATTCTCCAACCAAGGACCATGCACGGATATAACCTAGAACTCCTGCTCAGACGTAGCCCATGGCAGCTCATTCTCCAAGTGGGTGCCCTACTAAGGGGAACAGGGACTGTCTCTGACATGAACTTGGTGGCTAGCTCTTTGACCTCCCCACCCCCCATGGGAGGAGCAGCCTCGCAAAGCCACAGAAGAGGACATTGCAGCCAGTCCTGGTGAGACCTGATAAGCTAGGGACAGATGGAAGGGGAGGAGGACCTCCCTTATCAGTGGACTTAGAGAGGGACAGGGAGGAGATGAGGGAGGAAGAGAGTGGGATTGGGAGGGAATGAAAGAGGGGGCTACATCTGGGATATAAAGTAAATAAACTGTAATTAATATAAAAAATAATATTTAATTAAAAAACATTCTGAGCAGCTGAAAAAAAAAAAGAACTTGAATTAAGGAACTAACACATGATACCAATTTTAAAAGTATATTTTCTTGTGCATAAACTACAGCTAATTATACAAGTAATAATAAAAATCCCAAGACTAGGAAACATAGATTCCTAGAGAAGAAAATTTAATTTATCTAATGTATTAATTTAAATATTCTTTAATTTTATTTATTTATTGAAAATGTTGCATATTAACATCCATCATCTTGTGCTTATTTCCCTGAAAATATATTTGTACCTACTCAAGTGTGAATGTTGTTTTTTATTTCCTCAGATGAGGGGATGAGATGAGAGCCACCCCCAAGCCCTTCTAGCTCTTTCTGAACTCTCTCTGGCTGGTTCAGCTCAGCTGTTCTGGCCTAAACTCTTCTTCAAGCTGACCAATTCAAACACTGCTTTTCTTGCTCCTGACTGAATTGCTCTGCCTGGCCTCACACTAATTCTGGCAATATGTTTTAATCTTCTGTCTCTTTCTCTTTCTCTGGCTTGTTCTGTCTTCACCTGTGTGTAGCTTGTTCTCTGCAACCTGTCTGTATAAAACTGTCCCAGTTTTTAAATAATTCTCTGTAAAACTCTCTCTCCCTATGCTGCTCTTATGCAGCCTCTCTTATTCTGTCACATTCTTGTGAAAATTGGGTATATATTTTTTTCTGACTCAGTCTCTCAAATCTTTCCCTGTTTCATCACTTTGCCTGCCCCTCAGTTAGACATCACTTTCAAACATGGATGCTTCCTTCTATTAACTATCATGGCCCTCATTATTTGAAATTAAATGTCTATACTAAGGACAGTTCTGTATTCCAGCCAGATTAAAAATTGTCTACATTCAAAAGAATTCAAAATCCTAAGTAGATTGAATATTACAAATTATTTACTGATAAAAATTTACAATTTCAGGATGTATAAAGGAAGATCTACTGGTCAATGCCAGTTTATCCACAGATTCAGGTTTGCTTTATGGGCCCAAGTGGTTCCTTCTGTTGAGAAAAAAAGAAATGGGTTATCAGAAGGTGAGAGGATCAGGGTATTTATGCCACTCCTTGTTTGCCTCCCCTGGTAACTTTCTTCAGTGACTCTATCTCCAACATAGCTTTTTCATAGGTGGCCACACCTTTTATGACTGTTCCTATCAGACAAAAACAGAGCTGTGTGACATTCCTTGAATAATCCTCACTTTCAGTTTCTGGAAGAACTGTATCCCCAACCTTGCAAGTCCTTGCTCTTGTTAGTACTACAGCATCCTGTTTGTGTTCCATGCCCTGTGCTTCAGTGAGTGTGATCATCTATGTAACGATTTATTTTATATTAAAAAACAGTGAGGACTAGAGAGATGGCTCAGGGATTAAGAATACTGGCTGTTCTTCCAAAGGTCCTGAGTTCAATTCCCAGCAAACACATGGTGGCTCACAACCATCTATAGTGAGATTGGGTGCCCTCTTCTGGGATGCAGGCACTCATGCAGGCAGAATGCTATATAAATAATAAATAATTTTTTTATAAAAGGAGACTTCTTCCTTTCCAATTTGTATCCCCTTGTTCTACTTCAATTGTCTTATTGCTCTAGCTAGGACTTCAAGTACAATGTTGAAGAGATATGGAGAGAGTGGGCAGCATTGCCTTGTCCCTGATTTCAGTGAGAATGATTTAAGTTTCTCTCCATTGAGTTTGATGTTGGCTATAAGCTTGCTGTATATCGCCTTTACTATGTTCAGGTATGTGCCTTGTATCCCTGATCTCTCCAATACTTTAAACATGAATGGATGTTGGATTTTTTCAAATGACTTTTCAGCATCTAAGGAGATGATCATGTGGTTTTTCTCCTTCAGTTTGTTTAAGTGGTGGATCACATTGATGGATTTCCATATATTGAACCACCCCTGCATGCCTGGGATGAAGCCTACTTGGTCGTAGTGGATGATGTCTTTGATGTGTTCTTGGATTTGGCTTGCAAGTATTTTGTTGAGTATTTTTGCATCAATGTTCATGAGGGAGATTGGTCTGAAATTCTCTTTCTTTGTTGGGTCTTTGTGACGTTTAGGTACCAAGGTGGCTGTGGCTTCAAAGAATGAGTTTGGTAGTGTTCCTTCTGTTTCTATCTTGTGGAATAGTTTGAAGAGTATTGGTGTTAGCTCTTTGAAGGTCTGGTAGAATTCGGCGCTGAAACCATCTGGACCTGGGCTTTTTTTGCATAGTAGACTTTTGATGACAGCTTCTATTTCTATCCCAGAAGCAGAAAGATGCACATGGTATATACTCACTCATATAGACGTACACCTAAAGAAACTAATCAAGAGGGAGGACCGTTGCTAAAATGCTCAATTCCTATCTAGAAAGGCAAAGAGGCTGGACATCAGAAGAAGGAGAAAAGAGGAAACAAGTCAGGACCTCTGAAAGGGTCTGCCCTGCTGACATTCAGTGTAGATGCTGAGACTTATGGGCAACCTTTGGGCAGAGTGCAGAGAATTTTAGTAAAGAAGTGGGAAACAGTAAGATCTGGAGAGGACAGGAACTCCACAAGGAGAGCAACAGAACCAAAAAAATCTGAGCACAGGGGTCTTTCCTGGGACTGATACTCCAACCAAGGACTATTCGTGGAGATAACCTAAGACCCCTGCACAGATGTAGCCATGGCAGTTCAGTATCCAAGTTGGTTTCATTGTAGTAGGAACAGGGACTGTCTCTGATATGAACTGATTGGCCTGCTCTTTAATTACCTCCCCCTGAGGGGGAAGCAGCATTACCAGGCCACAGAGGAAGACAATGCAGCCACTCTGATGAGACCTAATTGACTAGGATCAGAAGGAAGGAAAAGAAGACTTCCCCTATCAGTGGACTTGGGGAGGGGCATGCATGCAGAGGGAGGAAGGGAGGGATTGGGACAGGAGGAGGGAGAGAACCACAGGGGGATACAAAGTGAATAAAGTGTAATTAATAAAGAAAAAAAAAGGAGAGAGAGAGAGAGTGGGTATGATAGCCTGGCTGGACTCTGATGCAAAGAATGTCAATTTAAAATAGCTTGATAACAATATTCTTTTAAGAAAGAGAATCAGCCCGGGGCAATTCAATTGGATGAGCATATAGAGGAGTTTGCCGAGTGGTAACTTCTCATTCCAGCGATGAAGTTGTTTGTCAGAAACTGGGTAGACTGAACGTTTACTCCTTTTTGTCTCTGTTCAATGACAACAAACTAAATACTGCATGGGAATGCCCTATGATGACATGCCTTGTTACATTTCTAGTGTTAAGCACTTGGTCTTGACTGATTCACTTGTCAGTTTATGAAACACTGATAAACAGAGGCTATAAGTACCAATGAAAGTTTGATCCTCCTCCACCTCCTCCTCTACCTCCTCCTCTTCCTCATTCTCCTCTTCATCCTCCTCCACTTCCTCCTTTCCTCATTTGTTACAGTATCAGAACTCTGGCTCTGAATCCAGAAACACTCAAAAATATCCCTTAATCAGTAAACACCACCATTTGTTTAATTGAACATGTGTTTACCAAGTATATAATGAGCAGCTAACTTCCCTGGGCTCACCTAATCTTTCCCTCAATGGGAAATTCTGGAATGAAATATTTTGCTCTATTTAATTCACAAGATATTTTTAAAACATTATAAGGTTGTTATAGGTAAAACACTTCCTATGTTATCAATGATAATGAGACTACATAAAATATATATAAAACATTGGATTTTTATGAAGTAAAGCTTCTAAGTTAATAATTCATGACTGTCTAAGAGATGTGGATGTTTTTTTTTTTTTTCAATGCAGTTTATTCAGGAACTTTGAACAATCCTTGGACCCTGGGGAAAGCCAGCCCACAGCTTAAATAGCCTCTGGGTAGCCAACCCAGGCATGCCACGTGGGCAATGCAGATAGGTCCACATACATGGAAGCAAGCCAGATCCTCGGCCTTAGCCAAATGTGGAGTTGTTCCTGACAGAGAGCACTCACCATCGGGAAGGTGGAAGGCGGAAACCAGCTCCATCTTTAAGGCATAGCATTCCGCAGCTCTCTACAGTTCCCCCTTTTTGTTTTAGACGCATCAGGCAAGAGTAGAAGTCTGATCTCTGATATTAGAAATAAATTGGGACTTTGTACCGATGTTCATTTAGGTGTCATCCACCCAAAGAGCATCAGACCCGTCCAATACCTTTTTCTCAGAGGCGGGACCTGGGGCATCAACCCGCATGCAATCAGACATGCTCTTCTCTGGGTCGAAAGCAGCTGACCCTGAGTGCAGTGCTTAGCCTCGCATCCTGAGCGTATCATTTTAGCTTTTTATCCAACCATGCTTGGGGAGAATGTCCTGCTTCAATGGCTGTAAAGGCCTGAATGATCATGGCTGCATCACACTGTTGTGAGACTCCAATCTTGCATATATACCACAGGCAAACCAAGGAGACCAACACCAGAAGGCCTGCTAACGCTCCCATGCCCGCCCATTCCTTCAGATGATTCATGGCTGCAGCAATCCATGATGATAATCCTGTGGAGGAAAACATGGAGTTAGTCAATTGGCATGAAGCACGTCTCGCCCCTGGGGGCAATGGTCTCCTGAACCTACTCAGACCTCGGACACCACTGCGTCAGTTCTAGAACTGACGCAGGATGTTCCAACGAGGGGTTAAGGCTTATATTTCCTATAAGCCCACACCTGTTTGTCTATATCCCCCATTTTTATTCATTATTAGCCAGATAGAGCCAAGTAATTGTGGTAATGATACTTGCTTTTTTGCCCAATGCTGGAATGCTAGTAAATTTAGGTATGCCCTGGTTACTCGCATGCCTCACTGGGTGCCTGTGCCCATTGATGCCCCTCACGCTATGACTCTCTTCAGACAGAAAAGGGATCTTGGAACTACAGCCACCATTGTTACTACCATCTCATTGGCGGCTGTTGGAGCTACCACCAGGGCATTAGCCATGAGTCATACTGGGCAGACTACTCAGACCCTGAATAATCATTTAGCCAATGTAGCTCATGCCTTAGTTGTACATAAAGGAATTAATGCTCAACTAAAAGGAAGCTTGATGGTGTTCAATCAGAGGATTGACCTCTTGCAGGAGCAAATTGATACCCTATGGCGAATCGCTCAACCTGGATGTCAATGAAAGTATGCTGGACTTTGTGTCACTAGCATACAACATGAGAATTTTTCCTGTGCTGCAAATCTGTCTAAACAATTGTCGAGCTATAATTTAGGTAATTGGACTGGAGAATTCGATACTACGATGGAGCAGCTGAGAGTGGCTATTTTCACAGTAAATTCTACCAGAGATGTGGATATTTTAGAAAGTATGGCTGGTCAGCTCAGTGACCTAACTAGATTTAACTACAACATCATTTTCCTGTGTAAATTAAGACACTAATTGTTACACTTAGCTTTCAAAAAGATTGGATATACTAAAGCCCAATTTTAGATAATAGGAAAGCCAAATAAATTAACCTATATGAAGCATATAAAATGTTTTATTAAAGTTCCTCTGACAGTAAGATTTTTTACAAACAATAGGAATAAGATAAAGAGTAATACATAAGTTAACCAGAATTAATTATAAAATTATATATATTTAATAACTATTACATTTAAAGTAATTAATGAGCCAACTGTCAAGTAGGAGCATAATAATATAGGAAAAGCATATAAAATAGAGAAAACAAATATCTAGATGCCAGTGGTAATAAAAAGCATACAAGAAAAAATAATAAAAATTAGTGATCGAGTGGAAAAAGAGTGATTAATTCTAATTTGAGGATTCAAGATCTTTAAGAGGGATGATACAAAGCTTTTGTTTTGATAATTTGATTGGTCTTTTTCTGGTGAATGAGCAAGGAAAAGGAATCTCAGGTAGAGAAAACAAGTAAACAAAGGCTTAAAGTATGAGAGCATATGGATCCTTCATAGATGCGTAAAAGCGAGTTGGACTGAAGAAAGAACAAACGTGAATTGAGCATAGGCTGGAAAGTTAAAAATACCCAATAAATGTTTAGTCCAGCATGCCAGCATATAGCATCTTCCCTTAGATTTAGGAAATCACTTGCCACAGGTCAAACTAGTATAAAATATATAATTTTAGTGACTTTGTCCAGAATTGACTAACATAAAGAGTTCTGCAAGACAATGTAACAAATACATATATTTAATAATTTAAAAATACACATCTAAAATCGTTTGGGACTGCCACAGCTCATGACCTGGAGAAATTAGGTAGACAATCAGATATTTATGTAGGGTAAAGAGTTGAAATTTTGCCTTCCCAGTACCTCACTGTGGCAATGAATAACAAGCTCCTTTATTCTGCCTTCTATCAAAACTTTGTTCTTTTCCACTCCTCTGAAAAAAAATCATGGCATTTATAGCCATGTGATACAAGAGAAATTTAACACGTACTTGGGCATAAATTAACTAAACAGAGAGACCATAGGAGACAGGGCACAGTCAGCTGATACTGGAAAAGTCAACAATGAAGAGAGTTCCTCTACTCCATCACCAATAATAAAAATTAAGAGCTGGGTACAGCATGTGGCAAATGCCTATAATCCCAACATTTGAAAAGTTAATACAGAATAGTCGTGAGTTCCAGGTTACCATCTCCTGCACAATGAGTCTGAAGCTAGCTTGCACAAGAGAGAGAAAAAGAGAGAGAGAGGGAGGGAGGGAGATCTTCTCAAAAAAACTAAAAGAGGTATTGGGTGGGAATGAGAGGTCTTTTTGAATCAGTGGCAAGCAAGTACATGTGTATTTACAATAACATTCACAGTGTCTGGCATAAAACAGAAAAGAAAGATTAGAAAGAAATGAAAAAAGTTGATGAAAGAGGAAGAGAGAAAGGAAAAATCAAATAAGGGAAGAAATAAGTAAAATGAAAGGAAATTTGTCAATGGATTTTCAGTCACTAAATTCATGAATAGACAAATTTAAAAATGGAATAAACTAAAGTCTTAAATTTACATAAAAATAGTAGATTTTTTTTCTCAAGATTGGGGTTTCTAAGATGTTGACAGTTCAGCCCTCATGAAACATTTAGGAGGCCAGGATTATTCATTCAGCTCTGACACCATGACAGAGATCTAGTAAGACAAGAATGTTTGGTGAAGGAAGAAGTCACTGCATTCAATGACACTTTGATGCGACCAACAATATTTTGCAATATGCAGATAGCTTATTGCTATCTGCTCCCAGAATGTTGAAAACATCAGCTCAGGCTCCTTGCAGCACTCTGCTTTGTACTGTCATGGCTGCCAGCTAGAAATCCCAAGGAACATATCCATTGAAGTCAGTAACAGCATTGTTTGCACAATACACACATTACAGGAGATGGAGATTTGAGTTTTCCCTCTACACCTCAGGGTGCTTCAACAGTAGCAGAAGACTTTTCAGAGCTTGCTTTTACAAAGGAGTAGTTTTTGTATTGTCTGTATTGCCACATAAATTAGGAATCATTGTGAAGAAAGCAAAAGGTATTCAAATAGAAATTTCTAATAATTATTCTTTGACAAGTCTATAAATCTCACTGGGGAAATTCAAGTTGAACAAAATGTCAAGTTGAAAAGAACTAAATGTTCAGCTTTCTAGTCAGCCAGCACAAGTCTACAAGCTTATTATATCAAGCCTATTAACCTTTTTAGATCATTTAAAGCCATATGCATAGATATAGATAGGTAGGTAGGTAGGTAGGTGGATGGATGGATGGATAATGCCTCATTAACAAAACTTAGTAATCTTAAGGGTATCCAGTGCCTACCTACATCTTATGTGTATGTCAACTGACTGGGATTTACTTTCAAGGCAGGCAATGGTGAATACAGTATAGTCAAAACGTGTCTAATTCTCATTTCTTTATATGTCCCAATCCCATCTAACAGGAGAAACAATTGTGTTTAAGAGAACCAATAGCGTTTAAGAGCATAAACTTTCTAGTTGGCGAAACTAGGTTTGAACCTCATGTCTACACTCACTAAGTGCTGGTCGTATTAGCAACATACCTGTGCTCCAGTCTCTCAACAGTAAAATGGAGATTATTCTAAAACAACAATGAGCTATACCATGATGCCCTACAGCAACATTTCACAGTAAATCCTCAATAAACAGTAAGTAGAATCTGTATTTTTAATGCTCATTGACAAATTGTGCCAACATCTAGCTTCTGCTGCTGCTCTTACCTAAAGATAAACTTAATCCTCTGTTGTTTTCCACAATGTTTTCTTGTTTCTCCATATGTTTTATTCTAACTTACCTGACATTTGGACAAAATGCCAAAGCACCCATTTAAAGACTGGTTCAATTACCTCTCAACTTAAACAAACAAGAAGTTTGGGGCCACAACAACCTGAACACAACTGATCTCATATAAAAGAAGTGTATATATCAAGGTGGAAGACATTCCACACTCAGGTGGATTTATCTGATCTCTGAAGCAGTGCTTTGTGCTGTATTCCTGAGAAGGGGAGACTCCTCTAAGAACAGCCACCTCTGTCCTAATTACTGTTGTTATTGTATGTGTGTGTTTGTGTGTGTGTGTGTGTGTGTGTGCACCCGTTTGCAGGCATACTCACAAGAACACACATACATGCATGCATGTACAAGCACAGCTGTTCATGCCACAGAGTGCATATGATGAGCAGAGGAAAATTTTGAGGACCTAGTTCTTTCTTTTCACCTTTGTGTGAATTCTAGGGATCAGACTAAAGTTGTTGGGTATGTATGACAATCACTGGACACACTCAGCCATTTGCAGACCCTCAGTTATCTTGGTTGATGTTAAGTTTTAGTTTTGATTAAGACATCATCAGGAGGAAAAAGGAGGAGAATGGGTTCAGTTTTCATTCTCAGTGTTTGGCATAATCGAAAGCAGCTCTCTATCAAGCTGTGAAGCATATTTTTTTTTTTTTTGGAAAGAAACAAGACAGGTGAATGAAGCTTTTTCATTCTGTAAGTAGATTGTAGATAATTACACCAAAAGTCGTGGAGAAGCTGGATTTGTGCTTATAAATCAAGCCTCATTGTAATACAGAGTTTCTCTACTAAACAAATACTGTGAGTGTGTTACATGGATAGTTCAGGAAAGGTGGAATATTAGAACTTACACCTGGAAACGGAGAAGAAAAGTTAAGTGAAGGGAAAAAACGGAACTATTGTCCTTACTCCTATTGACTCAATTTCCCAACCAGTGTTTGATGCAACTGATCAATGCCCAACTCTGCAGCCACCACTCCTGCAACACTAGTTAGACAAGATTTAAAGAGAGCCAGTGTGCATTAATAAACTCATCAAGAACATATAAGTATAAACATCAATTCATTGAATAGTGGGGATAATTTTTTTTCTTTTTTAATTTAATTTTTGCTTTTTTATATTAGTTACAGTTTATTTATTTTGTATCCCAGCTGTAACCCTCTCCTTTATCCCCCCCATCCCACCCTCCCTACCTCATCTCCTCCCAGTCCCTCTCTAAGTCCACTGATGGGGGAGGTCCTTCTCCCCCTCCATCTGATCCCAACTTATCAGGTCTCTTCAAGACTGTCTGCAATGTCCTCCTCTGTGGCCTGGCAAGGCTGCTTCTCCCTTGGGGGTCAAAGAGCCAGCTGTTGAGTTCATGTCAGAGACAGTCCCAATTCCCCCAACTAGGGAACCCAGTTGGACACAGAGCTGCCATGGGCTACATCCGAGCAGGGGCTCTAGGTTATAACCATGCATGGGGCTAAAAATTTTATACATTTTATAAAATCAACATTAAAAGGCTTATAAGATCATGATGGTCTTGACACCATATTATGAGAGATTTCACTACCCTATTCTCATATTCAGATAGGTCTTCTAAATAATCAACAAAGAAACTTCAAAGCTAAATAATTCATTAGACTAACTGAATTTTAAAAATATTCATAGGATATTAGACATATAAGGTAGGGAATACACATTTTTCTAAGAAATGCATGAAACCCCTAAAATCCCATATATTGATGTTCGCAAAGCAAGCAGCAGCAAATTCAACAACAGGGACATAATTGGTTGTATCTTTCTTTTAATTCTTTATTAATTATACTTTATTCACTTTGTATCCCCCTGTGGTTTTCTCTCTCCCTCCCATCCCAAACCGTCCCTCCCCCCTCAGCATGCATGCCCCTCCCCAAGTCCACTGATAGGGGAAGTCTTCTTTTCCTTCCTTCTGATACTAGTCAATTAGGTCTCATCAGGAGTGGTTGCATTGTTTTCTTCTGTGGCCTGGTAAGGCTGCTCCCTGCTCAGGGGAAAGTGATTAAAGAGCTGGCCAATCAGTTCATGTCAGAGGCAGTCCCTATTCCTATTACAATGGAACCCACCTGGATACTGAACTGCCATAGGCTACATCTGTGCAGGGGTCTTAGGTTATCTCTATGCATAGTCCTTGGTTGGAGTATCAGTCTCAGGAAAGACCCCTGTGCTCAGATTTTTTTGGTTCTGTTGCTCTCCTTGTGGAGTTCCTATCCTCTCCAGATATTACTGTTTCCCACTTCTTTCATAAGATTCCCTGCACTCTGCCCAAAGGTTGGCCATAAGTCTCAGCATCTGCTTTGATAGTTTGCAGGGCAGAGCCTTTCAGAGGTCCTCTGTGGCAGGCAACAATAACATAAAGAGAAAGAAGAAAGAGAAACCTCAGAAACTATACAAGTACTTGGATACTGAACAACATATTTTTTAATGAGTAGTGAAACATTGATGATATCATACAGAAAACTTTTCCTATCCATCGAAAGATGCTCAACCATACAACAAGGACATTTGCTCAAATATGATCATAGCAGCTTTATTTGTAATATCCAGAATCTGGAAACAACCCAGATGTCACTCAACTGAGAAATGGATAAAGACATTGTGGTACATTTACACAATCGAATACTACTCTGCAATTAAAAACAAGGAAATCATGAAATTTGCAAGCAAATGGATGGAACTAGAAAAGATCAACCTGAGTGAGGTATCCCAGAAACAGAAAGACACACACGGTATACACTCACTTATAAGTGGATATTAAACATATAATATAGGAAAAACATACTAAAATCTGGTGTCTCAAAAGAAATTTGAAATGGCATTTCACCTTGAAGATGAAAGATTCTGTCAATATTGTTTCTTCTGGTAGAAGCTGGTTCTTCTCAACTCAGCTCTGCTCCTGTCCTCTATGCTCAACTAGGGAAGAAACAGTCAACCAAACCCACGCCACAGCAAAAAGAACAGAAACATTGTGGTCAAAAACAGCAATGTGAGGTCTTAAGATGGTTTTGAAAGCTGTACCCCTTGACAGATATCTGTGACAGTTCAAGAGACAAAGCACAGAGTATAAGGAAATTCTAAAACTTTGCCACATCACCAGTTGGTTAGAGGTAAACCTGTTATTTGTATGAGGAAGAATACACAGAGGAGATCAATGTCAGGACAAAATAAAAATAATCATATGTAAGCAAGGAGCAGGGCACCCATTGCTGTAGCACACACCAACGAGCAAATCAGAATCTAACAAGTTTGCCTTTTCCTATCACAGGGACCTTTGCTAAGCCAATTAAACCCTCTGAACTCCATGTGTAAATTAAAGGAATGGCACTCGATTATAAAGCCCTTATCTATTCTGAAACTATAGTTCCATTTTTATTTTCATTTCTGAATATTAAAAATTTTAAAAACCAAATCAAAGTTAATTTATATCATGAATAGGTATACCTGATTTATAATACTATTTTGTTGATCATTATTACTATATAGCAAAATATCTGAATATTTGTAGAGTAATAAAATCTTCACTTTAATTGACAATTCCATGATTAGTCAGTTTAAAAATGAGTACAAGTTTACATGCTATATAACACACTCACTTTTAATAAGCAGAACAGAAACTTCTTAATTTGTGAAAACTACTGGAAAGCTAAAAGATGATACTTAAATCATCTCAATCATAAACTACAAAATACATTAAAATATGGATGTTATTCATCCTGAGTGAGGTATTCCAGAAGCAGAAATACCCACATGGTATATACTCACTTATAAATGGATATTAGACATATGTTATAGAATAAACATACTAAAATATGTACACCAAAAGAAGATAAACAAGGAAAAGGACCCTGGGTAATATGATCAATTCTCACTGAGAAAGGCAAACAGGACAGACAGACAGAAGAAGGAGAAAGCAGAGACCAGGACAAGAGCCTACCACAGAGTGCCTCTGAAAGACTCTCCCCAGCAGGGTATCAAAGCAGATGCTGAGACTCATAGCCAAACCTTGGGCAGAGCACAGGGAAGCTTATGAAAAAGGGGGAGATGAAAGACTTGGAGGGAACAGGAGCTCCACAAGGAGAACCAAAAACTCTGGACACAGGGATCTTTTCTGAGACTGATACTCCAACCAAGAACCATGCATGGAGATAACCTAGAACCTCTGGACAGATGTAGCCCATGGCAGCTCAGTCTCCAACAGGGTTCCTTAGTAATGGGAACCGGAGATGTCTCTGACACAAACTCAGTGTCTGGCTCTTTGATCACCTCCCCCTGAGGGGGAGAGCATCCTTAATCAGGCCACAAAGCAAGACAATGCAGCCAGTCCTGATGAGACCTGATAGGGTGAGGGCAGAGGAGGAGGACTTCCCCTATCAGTGGACTTGGAGAGGGTCATGGGAGGAGTTCAGGGAGGGTGCAAAGAAAGGGGCTTCAGCAGGGATACAAGGTGAATAAACTGTAATTTATAAAAATGAAATAAAAATTTTTAAATGGATCTTACAAGTTAAGGATAATCTATGAATAATAAAGCCTTTTCAAAAATAGGAAATAAGGACTCTGGGATTTAAGACATGAACAACATGAGAAGCTTTTAAAGAAACTTACAGTAGATTGGTAAATTCTAAGCCGAAGCATCTAGATTCAGCCTCTGTCCGAGTACACCAGAACACTTATAAATGCAAGTCACCAGTACTATATCATATCATATGACAGAAAACCATTAAACTGATTCAAATTCCTGGCATCTGGCCTTCTTAATTGAACATTTCACTTATTCATACCCCAATTAAGTGGCTTTAACTATCTCTCTCTGGATAATATTCATCCCTTAATAATGATATAAGAACAGCAAAGTGAGACCACTTCTTATTCATAGTAATAAATATACCCACATGCTTTCTTTCATTAATGAAAACCAGTAGTTCATTACTGGTGTTAGGTCCACTGTCAATGCTGATTTAAGTTTCATTAGCATCAACGATTTGTCCTGGGAGTGTACACTCCAATAGAATAAAAATTACTTTTCATTCACAGTAGCGTTTTAAATTCCTTGCCTATTGAATTCCACATGGATGCTACTTTCAGGATCAGAATGCAGAGAGTGAAATATGACAGCGGTGGCTCTCTTGAGCCACTTCTTCAACCTATGAGTATGACTCCCAACATCAGTGCTAACTGGTAATGTCAGTAAACTTCAAGACCTCAGGGTTTCCATTACCATCCTCATCATAAATGGATACATACTTCTAGAGCGACTCTCCTTAGCTGGAAGACACTGTCTGCCATAAGACATCTGGTAATAGGCAGAATCTTTTTTGGTTTGGCATATGTGTGGAGGGCAAAGAGTGGGTCAAGGCAAGTGGTATCGCTGTACATCCCACAGTCCACAGTGAATTCTACAGTGATTCTACACTGAAGATATAGCCAGCCTAAAAGTCAATAATGCCAAGATTGTGAAACCCTGTTGAGAGGGATGAACAGGAAAAGGCATGCAAAGGGGGCATGGCCGGCATGCAGCTGGCTGTGATTTTAGAAGGAAATGTGGTGGGAATCATGAGAATATTTTTGATAGGCGGTAAATTTTTCAGAGGCGCAAACAGCCTTTAGACAACCCGAGATTTAGTAGTTGATGGAAGCAAGGGTTTGCAAAAATAAGTGAATAGAAACAAATGTCAGTAAGGCTCCACAGCTCTGTGAGCGCCAGAGTACTAGTATAATATAGAACAGACTACTATAGTACGAGTCTATTACAAGTAGAGTATAATACTATAGATTATACGTTAAATATATATTGTACCACAAGGGTAAGATGATACTAGTATAGTACAGCATAGTTCTGGTATAGTACCTGTATAGCTCTGGGAATCTTCCCAGAGCTGCTACTCTGTTACGTAACACACCAGTGGTACATTCAAATACACAATCAGAAATACTGTAAAATACGGAAATATAATTTTGCAAGCCTTGTTTTTGTGAAGTTTAGGAAAACAAAAACTTAAAAGAAAAAGAGAGAGGGGTGTGGTGACACACACCTGTCATTCCACAAAGCAGAAGACAATTTGAATCTAGAGTCAAGGCAAAAGCCTCCAATCCACAGGGGCACCCTCTCCATAAATAAATAAAAACAAACAAAAAAAGAGGGGTGTACATATGAGTCCCCTCTTCTGTGACCAAGTTTCCATTTATTTTTTTAATTTTAATTTTTAGTTTTTATATTAACTACAGTTTATTGACCTTATATTACCCTGCAGCTCCCTCCCTCATTCCCCGCCCCCCAGATTCCACCCTCAGTGCCTCATCTCCTCTCATGTTCCTCTCCAAGTCCACTGGTAGGGGAGGTCCTCCTTCCCTTCCATCTGACCCTAGCCTATCAGGTCTCATTAAGACTGTCTGAATTGTCTTCCTCTGTAGCCTCCTAAGGCTGCTACCCATTCAGGGGGAGGTGATCAAAGAGCCAGCCACTGAGTTCATGTCAGAGACAGTCCCTGTTTCCCTTACTAGGGAACCCACTTAAACACTGAGCTGCCATGGGCTACATCTGGGCAAGGGTTCTAGGTTATCTCCATGCATAGCCCTTGGTTGGAGTATCAGTATCAGAAAAGACCCCTGGGCCCAGATTTTTGGGTTCTGTTGCTCTCCTTGTGGAGCTCCTATCTGCCCAGGGTTTGGTTATGCTTTGATGCACTGCTTGGTAGAGTCTTTCAGAGACCCTGTGTGGTAGACTCCTGTCCTGTTTCCTGTTTTCTCCTTCTTCTGATGTCCTTCCCATTTGTCTTTTTGAGTGAAGATTGACCATCTTACCTAGGTTCCTCCTTTTTTGCTTAGCTTCTTTAGTGAACATATTTTAGTATGTTTATCTTATATTATATGTCTAATATCCACTTATAAGTGAGTATATACCGTGTGTGTCTTTCTGCTTCTGGGGTATCTCACTCAGGATGAATTTTTTGTTTTACTGTCTTAGTTTGCTTTTAATGTAACTTCTCAAAATATAAAATCTCTAATTTGCCTAACAAAAATATAATTGGCATTTGATTTCAGCAAATGAAACACATCAATAAAAATATTTACTTTTATAATAATATGTTCTTTTTGAAATTAAACTATAATTACATTACCCCCACTTTTTCTGTCCTCCATCCTCTTCTATGTACACATATTAACATGGAAAGAGGAAATCTCATGGGACAACAACTCTAGATAAAAAACAACAGTCAGCTAAAGTGTTTTTTTTTCTTTTGAAGTTACCCAAAATAATGTTTGTTTGTTTTTTTTCCCATAGAAGCCATAAAACAATTAGAGACTGAATATTGTATTACTGTCACTTTAAGCACAAACGTATTCTTTTTTTAAGACTGGTCAATATTTTTTTATATTAGTTACAGTTTATTCACTTTGTATCCCAGCTGTAGCCCTTCCCCCATTTTCTTCCAATCCCACCCTCCCTCATATTGTTGACAAGCTATGTTTCTCTCACTTTTAAAATTGATTTCTCTGTCTTGCTAGGCTAAGTATAGTCTACAGCTTTAAATTTAATACAATTTAGAGATATTTTTGAATATAATAGAAAAAATTTGTAATAAAAAATAAGATTCCTGTAATAGAATTTTAACTGACCTCCCTTTCAAGTCAGTTTGCTTCTGGAATTACAATGTATTTGGCTAAAATATATTGATGTTTGCAATATAAATATTTAATTACCCCAAGAGCAAATATTTGAAGGTATGTAATGACAGATTTGGTTTGAAGCTTACTAACATCAGCCTGCTGGATCAAGAGGAGCTGGTCTTTTCCTTATAATATAATTCCAGACATCACATTGACATAGTCTATCATATCAAGGGAAAAAAGAGGAAGCCAAGGCATAATAGGAAGCTATCATACATCTCTTATCATTACAGAAGTAATTTTCAGAAGCTTTCCTTTAGATATCTCCTTTCCCCTTAATGATCAGACCTGAGTTGCTGCCTTTCTTTACACAAGAAAGGCTAAAAAGTGAATAGTTTGCAGACTTGACAGTAAAAGTGAGTAGTGGAAGAGGCATTTTGGAGTTTTATGGCCCCATAGACTCACGTGTGTGAATGCTTGACCCACAGGGAATGGCACTTTCAGGAGGTGTGGCCTTGTTGAAGTTGATCTTGTAGGAGTATGTGTGTTCCTGTTGGAGGAAGTATGTCATTGTGGAAGCAGGCTTTGATGTCTCACATGCTCAAGTTAGGCCAAATGTGACACACAATCTCCTTTTACTACCTGCTGATAAAGATATAGAACTCTCAGCTCCTTCTCCAGCATCATGTCTGCCTGATGCTGCCATACTTCCCACAGTGATGACAATAAACTCAAATTCTGAACCAAAAACCATCCCTAATTAAATGTTTTCTAAGTTTCCATGCTCATGCTCTTTGCAGCAATAAAACCCTAAGACAGTAATAAAAAATAATGCAACTAAAGTTTGATTTACTATTCAATGTTTTGAGAACAACCATTTTCTAACAAATGAAACAGTGATGAGTTACAGATATTTTTGCCACCTGTGTTGATACATTTAAAAAGATTATTTGATTTGCTAGTTGCATTACTTTAGTCATTTTTCTCTTGTTGGAATGAGTATGCTTTTGTGGGCTCAACTAGAGTCACCGTATATCTAGTTTTACATAGAGCTGAATTAAATGTGCTAGTGTTGAGAAGGATGCTTCTTAATTTCTAAGTGCCATCCATCTATAACTGCCTACAATTTCCTTTCTTGAACTTTATTATCTAATTTTAGTCTCAATATTATGCTAAACTCATTAGAATAAATTTTGCCATTTCCTCTTTTCTATTCTTCAGGGAACTGTTCACGTAGGGATTGCTTATTTGGTAGGCTTTATATGGCTTCCTGTGTGGTGAAATAGAGGTGGTACTATAGCTAAAGAGCCTCATAGCAGCCCTGGGCTGCAGACACTGGGCCTGGCCCTAGAGCCACATCTATTTGACATACTCAGTCCCCACTGCTCTACAGGAGTCAGTACCCTGCCACCACTGACTGTGTCCTACTTCCTACACCAGTAAGGTCATAGCTGAAGCTTTGGCTACTAATTTACATTTTATTCTGCTTTGCTTTTTAAAATATTTCGTTTGTTTTAAATCACAACATTTTGCAACTATTTTTATATTTTATGCATCATTTGTATGTGCTTGGAAAAGAAGAGTTGTATTTAAATGCATGTGCATGCTTAATTATAATTCCAAAAGGACTCTTTAAAAGTTGAGTCTAGAATAGCCTGACCGATTTAACTCTCATCATCCTAAGCTTGGCTCCCTCCCCGTCTAATTACTTATGCTTTCATCAAACTAAGCTGTATATGACTCCTACATTGAAAGTCCATCTAGCCTCAGGATTTTTCTATATTCCCTTATAAATTCAGGACAACTTATCATCATCCAGTTGTTCAAGACTGTCAGACTGTCACTGCACTGTGTCCCCTTATTGTTTTCCAACCACAAACATGCCAGTCCTGACAGACTGCATCATTCCCATGGCATTCCCAGTCACTGGAGTTCTGTATTTCACACTTTCATGGTATCATGTGGTTTTCTTCATAATATCTCAAAAGTACAGTGAAATAACTACTTGATTAATTTTTATTAATATATATTTTTGGGATTTGGAACATGGCAATGACCAGTGCACACCATGTCTGAGAGGCACAGGATCCAAAACACTGAAATTGGTGAGTGGAGGGGCAGCTGAAGCCAGAACATCAACATTAAGGCTTCCTAGGTGAGACAGGACTACCCGTGAGCTGGGACACTTTGGATCCAGGTCACCCATGGACATCTCCAGGGACTGAGAGTGGTGAATATTGGATAACCCCTGTACTTCCCGTCACCCCAAGCACTGGCCTTACTGTTCAGTGACTGAGAGAGTAGAGGTGGCTGTCCCAAATATGGGTCTCCCTGCCCAGTGCCCAAATAGTGAACTCCACTGAGCTGACAGATCCCCTATATTTTCTTTTGCCCCTGTGGGCACAATCCGAGAGCAGAGAACAGGGGAACAGCATTTTAATAAGGCCTGCAAGGAAGTGAATATGCCTTTAAGTGAGTGCTTGCAGAGCCCCAGATCCTGAGTCCCTCTACTCTAGCAACCAGACATCAGATCCCTCTGACCCACAACCCCACTGTGGGCAACATAAGCATCCTTGGAACGGTGTTCTCAACATTGAAGCCCATATTCCATGGGTCTCCCAGTGGAATCCAGGCAAACAATTCCTGGAGGCCAGACAGATCTGAATAACAGGAGGACAGTATAACAGGCCTGTGGGCCACTGAGGCATTCAGGGCAACCATGCATGTGTATGGTGCCCATAAACAGTGCCAGCACCCTTTTGTGCATTTATGCTCCACCCTTCCAGGCATCTATAAGCTCTAGCACTCTCTCCCTCAAGGCACACTGCCACGTACATGCCTTCGCTTGTACCTGCGAACTTCCTCCCTTAACTACAGATGAAACACCAACATCTACTCTCGAACAAGTGGACCTCTCTCATCTTCCTGAAGAATACTCCAGACAACAGACAGATGACCCAATCTGAAGTACAGATTCCAAGAAAAAACAGCAAAGGTGACAGATAAGCAGATGGCTAGAGGTCAGCGTAAAAACACATACAAGAAAAATCAGGACATCATGGCTTCAACAGCAACCCTTAAAACCAATGGATATTTTAATTTATCAGAAACACAGGCAAATGATTTGAAATCTATGTTTATCCACTTATTGGAGGTACATAAAAAGAGAACTAAGAAAGCTCTCAAAGAAATACAGGCAAATACACTCAAACAAATATAGGCACAAACAGGGGCATAGAGAGAGGAAATAAACAAAACAATAGAGGCCACCATGGAAAGACAGGGATACACAGTCAAATAGATGAAGGAAATGGTGCAAGACATGAAAACTGAATTAGAATCAACAAAGAACACATGAACACAGCAAAACCTGGAGCTGGAGAACTTGGAGTAAAGATCAGGAACCACAAAGGTACGCATCACCAACAGAATACAAGAGATGTAAGAGAGAATCAGGTGCTGAAGGTACACTTGCAGAAATTGATACAACTCTCAAAGAAAAAGTAAAATCGGCAAAGTCCCAACACAAAACATCCAAGAAATCAAGAATGCCATGAAAGATGAAATCTAAGAATAATAGGAATAGATGAAAAAGAAGTTTCCAGGCTCCAAGGTCCAAAAAAATATTTTCAAGATAATCATAGAAGAAAATTTTCCCAACTTAAAGAAATAGATATCCATAAGCATGCAAGAGGCCTACAGAACAAAAAATAGACTATACCAGAAAAGAAACTTTTCACATCACATATTACTCACAACCGTAAATCTAAAGAACAAATAAGAAATGTTAAAAGCAGCAAGGGAAAAAGGCCAAGTAACAAATCAAGGTAGACCTATCAAAATCACACCAGACTTCTCATTAGAAACTATGAAGGCCAAAAGGGGCCTGGAAAGACTAAAAGAAACTACAGATGCCAACCAGACTACTATACCCAGCAAAGCTTTCAATCAACGTTGAGGGAAAAAACAAAATATTCCGTGAAAAAACTAAATTGAGACAATATCTACACAGTAACGCAGCATTACAGAAGATACTAGAAAGAAAACTCCAATTCAACAAAATCAACTACACCCAAGAAAATACAGGATGTATATAACTTCACAACAAAAAAATAAAAGATGCTATCTTTTTTCCATTGTGTGGTTTTCGCATCTTTGTCAAAGATCAGGTGTTCTTAAGTGTGTGGGTTTATTTCTGCATCTTCTGTTATCTACATGTAGAAAAATGCAAATAGATCCATACTTATCACCCTGCACAAAACTAAAGTCCAAGTGGATCAAAGACCTAAACATAAAACCAGACACAATAAATCTGTTAGAAGAAAAAGGGGAAAGAGGCTAGAACTCATTGGTTTAAGAGACAACTTCCTGAACAGAACACCAGCAGCACAGGCTCTGAGAGCAACAATCAATAAATAGGACCTCAGGAAACTGAAAAGCTTCTGGAAAGCAAAGGACACCGTCATCAAAACAAAACAAATGTCTACAGATTGGGAAAGAAAATTCACCAATCCTTTATCTGACAGAGGGCTAATATCCAGTATATATAAAGAACCAAAAAAGCTGAAAAGCAACAAACCAAGTAATCCAACTAAAAAGTGGGGAACAGAGCTAAACAGAGAATTCTCTGCAGAGGAATATCGAATGGCAGAGAAACACTTAAAGAATTACTCAACATCATTAGCCATTAGGGAAATGCAAATCAAAACAACCCTGAGATTTCACCTTACACCCATCAGAATGGATGAAAAACTCAAGTGACAACACATGATGGAGAGCTTGTGAAGAAAGGGGAACCCTCCTCCACTGCTGGTGGGAATGTAAGCTTGTACAAACACTCTGGAAATCAATCTGGTGCTTTCTCAAACAAGTAGGAACAGTGCTTCCTCAAGATCCAGCCATACCACTCCTAGGCATATATCCAAAAGAGGCTCAAGTACACAATAAGGACATTTTCTCAACCATGTTTGTAGCAGCTTTATTTGTAATAGCCAGAAGCTGGAAACAGCCCAGATGCTCCTCAACTAAAGAATGGATGCAGAAATTGTGGTACATCTACATAATAGAATATTACTCAGCAATAAAAAATAAGGAAATCATGAAATTTGCAGGTAAATGGTGGAATTGGAAAGGATCGTATTGAGTGAGCTGTTCCAGAAACAGAAAGACACACTCGGTATATACGCACTCATATAGACAAATAATATAGGATAAACCTACTAAAATCTGAATATCTTTAGAAACTAATCAAGAGGGAGGACCCTGACTAAAATGCTCAATCCCCATCCCAAACGGCAAAGAGGATGGACATCAGAAGAAGAAGAGAAAACAAGTTAGGAGCCTGTCGCAGAGGGCCTCTGAAAGCCTCTGCCCTGCAGACTATCAAAGCAGATGCTGAGACTTATGGCCAACTGTTGGACAGTGTACATGGAATCTTATGTAAGAAGTTAGAAATAGTAAGATCTGGAGAGGACAGGAACTCCACACGAAGAGCAACAGAACCAGAAAATTTGAACACAGGGGTCTTTCCAGAGACTCATACTCCAACCAAGGACTATTCATGGAGATAACCTAGAACCCCTGCATAGATGTAGCCCATGGCAGTTTAGTGTCTAAGTGGGTTGCAGAGTAATGGGAAGAGGGACTGCCTCTGACATAATCTGATTGGCCTGTTTTTTGATCACCTCCCCCTGATGGGGGAGCAACCTTACTAGGCCATAGAAGATGACAGTGCAGCCACTCCTGATGAGATTTGATAGACTAAAATCAGAAAGAAGGAGAGGAGGACCCCCCATCAGTGGACTTGGGGAGGGGCATGCATGAAGAAAGGGGAGGGAGGGTGGGATTAGGAGGGGAGGAGAGAGGGGTTTATGGGGGGGATACAAAGTGAATAAAATGTAATTAATAAAAGTTAAAAAATTAAAAGAAAATGAGCAATGAAACACAGTAACAGCATCAACTCCACAATAAAGGAAAGTAATATTTATTGGTCACTATTATCTTTCAGCATCAAGGACTCGACTCTCCAATAAAAAGACACAGACTAACAGAATGGTTGTGGAAACGGGTGCCAACATTCTGCTGTATCCAAGAAACACACTGCAACAAAGAAACACTGTTACAGAGTAAAGTGCTCAAAAATGCCTTTCCAGCAAAGGGACCCAAAAAACAAGCTGGAGTAGCTATGCTAATATCTAATAAAATAGACTTTCAACCAAAATTAATAAAAAAAAAATTGAGGAGGGGCACTTTATTCTCATTAAAGGAAAAATCTACCAGGAGGACATCACAATCCTGAACATCTATTCCCCAAATACAAGACCATCTGTATATGTAAATGAAACATTATTAAAGCTTAAATCCCAACAACTTATTTGTGGAAGACTTCAACACTACACTCTCTTCAAGGGACAGATCATCTAGACAGAAGCTAAATAAGGAAATAATGGCACCTACAGAGGCCCTAAATCAAATTGACCTAATATATGTCCACAGAACTTTTCACTCAAATACAAAAGAGTATACCTTCTTTTCAGCACATCACAGAACCTTCTCCAAAATTGGCCATAAGTGAAGAAGCTAAGCAAGGAGGACCCTGGGTGAGATGATCAATCCTCACTCAGAAAGACAAATGGGATGGACATTGGAAGAGGGAGAAAACAGGGAACAGGATGGGAGCCTACCACAGAGGGCATCTGAAAGACTCTACCCAGCAGTGTATCAAAGCAGATGCTGAGACTCAAACTTTGGGTAGAGTGCAGGGAATCTTATGAAAGAAGGGGGAGATAGTAAGACCAAGAGAGGACAGGAGCTCCACAAGGAGAGCAACAGATCCAAAATATATGGGCACAGGGTTCTTTTCTGAGAATAATACTCAAACCTACTAACATTCAGTGATATAACATAGAACTCCTGCACAGATGTAGCCCTTGGTAGCTCATTCTCAAAGTAGGATCCTTAGTATGGGGAACAGGAACTATCTGTGATATTAACTCAATGGTTGGCTCTTTGATCACCCCCTGCCTTGAGGAGGGAATAGCCTTGCCAGGCCATAGAGGAGGACAATGCTGTCAGTCCTGATGAGACCTGATAAGCTAGGGTCATATTGAAGGGGAGGAAGTCCTTCCCTATCAGTGGACTTGGAGAGGGAAATGGGAGGAGATGAGGGAGGGGGTGGGGGTTAAGGAGAGTGCTACAGCTGGGATACAAAGTGATGAAACTGTAATATAAAAATATGAAAATTTAATTTAAAAAATTGACCATATAGTCTGTCATAAATCAGGCCTCAACAGATAGAGGAAGATCAAAATCATCCCTTGTATTCTATCAAGACCACCATGACCTAAAACCTGACCTCAACAACAACAGATTAACAAAAGCCTGCATACACATAGAAACTAAACAACTCTCTACTCAATGACACCTTGGTCAGGGAAGAAATTAAAGGCTTCCTCAAATTCAATGAAAATTAGGACACAACTTACCCAAAGTTATGGGACACAATGAAATCATTGTTCAGAGGGAAATTCATAGCACTAAGCACCTCCAGAAAGAAGTTGAAGATATCACATACAAGCCACTTAATGGCACATCTAAAACCCCAGAAAAAAAAAAAGAAGAAGCAGACACACCTAAGAGGAGAAGATGATTGGAAATAATCAAGCTTAGAACTGAAATCATTGAACTAGAAACAAAGAAAACAATTTAAAGAATCAATGAAACTAAGAGCTGTTTCTTTTAAAAAATCAACAAAATGGACAAACCCTTTTCAACACTAACTAAAAGGCAGAGAGAAACTATCCAAATCAGCAAAATCAGAAATGAAAAGGAAGAAATAATGACAGACACTGAGGACATGCAAAAAATCATTAGGTCTTACTACAAATGCCCATATGCCACAAAATTTGAAAATCTCAATGAAATGGACAATTTTCTTGATAGATTCCACTTACCAAAGCTAAACCAAGATCAGGTTAATAAATTAAACATTCCTATATCCCCCAAGGAAATAGAAGCAGTCAACAAAAGTCTCTCCCTCATGCCTCCACCCCCCCAAAAAAGCCCAGGGCCAGATGGTTTCAGCAAAAAATTCTATGAGATCTTCAAAAAAGAGCTAACTCTAATTATCTTCAAACTCTTCAACAAAACAGAAACAGAGGAACATTACCTAACTCATTCTATGAAGCCACAGTCACCTTAATACCTAAAACACACAAAGACCCAACAGAAAAGGGAACTTCAGACCTGTCTCTTATGAACAAGGATGCAAAACTACTCAATAAAATACTCGCAAACTGAATCCAAGAACTCATAAAGATATCATCCACTATGAGTAAGAAGGCTTCATCCCAGGCATGCAGGGGTGGTTCAGTATATGAAAATCCATTAATATAATCCAACATATAAAGAAATTGAAGGAGAAAACCACATGGTCATCTCCTTAGAGATGTCAAATGCTGAAAAAGCATTTGACAAAATCCAACACCCATTCATTTTTAACGTATTGGAGAGATCAGGGATACAAGGTACATACCTAAGCATAGTAAAAGCAATATCCAAAAAGCCCAGAGCCAACATTAAAATAAACAGAGAGAAACTTAAATCAATCCCACTGAACTCAGGGAAAAGGCAATGCTGCTCACTCTCTATCACTTCAACATAGTACTTGAAGTCCTAGCTAGAGCAATAAGACAACTAAAGGAAATCAAGGGAATATAAATCAGAAAGGAAGAAGTCAACGTACCAATATTTACAGATAATATGATAGTGTATGTGAGTGACCCCAATAATTCAATCAAAGAAATTCTTCAGCTGACAGACTTCAGCTGACAAACACCTTCAGCAAAGTGGCTGGATACAAAATTAACTAAAAAAATAAAAATAAACATAAAAATAAAAAAATCAATCAATAGCCCTCCTGTATACGAAAGACAAAAGGATTGAGAAAGAAATTAGGGAAACAACATGCTTCACAATAACCACTAAAATCATAAAGTTCCTTGGTGTGACTCTAACCAAGCACGTGAAAGACATGTTTGAAAAAACCTTCTCCTCTGAAGAAAGAAATTAAAGAAGATATAAGATGGAACCATCTCCCATGATTATGTATCTGTGGGATTAACATAGTGAAATGGCCATCCTACCAAAAACAATCTACAGATTCAATGCAATTCCCATCAAAATACCAACACAATTCTTTACAGACCTTGAAAATACAATTCTAAATTTCATATGGAATAATAAAAAACCCGAAATTGCAAAAACAATCTTGTACAACAACATATAGTCTGGAGTTATTTCCATCTCTGATCTACTACAGAGAAATAGTAATAAAAACTGCATGGTGCTGGCATAGAAACAGAATGGTAGATCAATGGAATGGAATAGAAGACCCAGAAATAAACCCACATACCTACGGAGACTTGATTTTCAACAAAGAATCTCAAACCATACAATGGAAAAAAAAATAGCATCTTCAACAAATGGTACTGCTTTAACTGCATGTCTACATGCAGAAAAATGAAAATAGATCCACATTAATTACTCTGCACAAAACTAAATGGATCAAAAGAAAAGTGGATCAAAGTCCTCAACATAAAACCAGACACATTAAATCGATTAGAAAGAAAACTGGGGAAGACCCTAGAACTCATTGGTACAGGAGACAACTTCCTGAACAGAACACCAACAGCACAGGCGCTAAGATCAACAATCAATTAATGGAACCTCATTAATGTAAAAAGCTTCTGTAAAGCAAAGGGCACTGTAGTCAGAACGAAATAACAGCCTAGACTGGGAAAGGATCTTCATCAACTCTGTATCTGACATAGGGCTAATATCCAGAATATATAAAGCACTCAAGAACTTAAAAAGCAACAAGTCAAGTAATCCAATTAAAATGGGGTACAGAGCTAAACAGATAATTCTCAATAGAGAAATATCAAATGGTAAGAAACATTTAAAGAAATGTTCAATGTACTTAGTCATTAGGGAAATGCAAATCAAAATGACCCCGAGATTTTACCTTACACCCATCAGAATGGCAAAGATAAAAAACTCAGGTGACAACACATGCTGAAGAGGAAATGGAGAACGGGGAACCCTCCTCCATTGCTGGAAGGAATGTAAACTTGGACAGCCACTTTGGAAATCAATTTGGTGCTTTCTTAGAAAATCAGGAATAGTGCTGCCTCAAGATCCAGCTATGCCACTCAGTCATATATCCAAAATGTGCTCAAGTATACAAGGATATTTGCTCCACCATGTTCATAATATCCAGAGTCTGAAAACAACCTTCATGCCCCTCAACTGAGAAATGGATATAGAAATTGTTGTGCATTTAAACAATGGAATACTACTCAGCTATTAAAAACAAGGAAATCATGAAAAATGCAGGCAAATGGTAGGAACTAGAAAAGATCATCTTGAGGGAGGTAACCCAGAAGTGGAAAGACACACATGGTATATATTCATTCATAAATGGATTTTAGCCACATAAGATATGATAAACATAGTAAAAATCTATACTCCTAAAGAATCTAAACAACAAGGTAAACTCTAGGGAAGATGCTCAATCCTCATTCAGAAGGAAAAATACAATAGACATCAGAAGGAGGAGAAAACAGGGAACAGGACAGGAGCCTATCACAGAGGGACTCTGAAGGACTCTACTGATCAAGGTATAGAAGTAGAGACTGAGACTCGTAGCCAAACTTTGTGCAGAGTGAAGGGAATGTTATGAAAGAAGGGGAAGATGAAAGATCTGGAGGGGACAGGAGCTCCATAAGAAGAGCCACAGAACCAAAAAATCTGGGCATAGGTGTCATTTCTGAGACTGATACTCCAACAAAGGACAATGCAAGGAGATAACCTAGAACCCCTGCATTGATGTAGCCCATGGCGCTCAGTCTGCAAAAGGGTTCCCTAGTAAGGGGAACAGGAACTGTCTCTGACATGAACTCATTGGCTCTCTCTTCGATCACCTTTCTCTGAGGTGACAACAGCCTTACCAGGCCACAGAGAAATACAATACAGCCAGTCCTGATGAGATCTGATAGGCTAGGGTTAGATGGAAGGGGAGGAGGACTTCACCTATCAGTTGAATGGGGGAGGGACATGGGAGGAGAAGAGAGAAGAAGGGTGTGATTAGGTGGAGACAAGGGAGGGTGCTACAGCTGGGATACAATGTGAATAAATTGTAATTAATATAAAAAATAAAATAAATAAAATAAAATACACTTTTACAAATTAGTCATAATCCTGATAAGGACAAGAATATCATTTATCTTTCCCATTATATTTGCAGCACCTATCACACTAAGAATGTATTCAGAAATTATTAAATTATGAAATGATTTAGCTTTGTTTCTATTCATAAGATTCACAATAAAACATAGATTCTGTTATTCAGATTAAATCAGTCTACATAGTCTTGGTAATAATAAATTTAGAATTTAAAAAAATGATATAAGGAATGATGATAATTAATAAAATATGAAAGGCTACTTCTATGCAAATAAGCAAAAATGAATGCAAGGATTCAGTCCTGTATAGACACCAGAAACTTAGCACAGTAATTCTAAACTACCATCTGTAACTCTGATCAGCCATTGTGGGCCTAAGAAAAGTTAAAAACTATTCAGTAATAATGAGCAAAATATTATGGTTGGTAATAATTAGGAGTGAAATAGATTCAGAGTTAGACTGATAGAAGTCATTCTCAACACTATATATGTTAGTTGTTTTCCTGTTAATATGACAAAACACCATGACCAAGGTAGCCATTAAAAGAGAATGTTTAACTGAGCTTGCTGTTTCAGAGACTTAGTCTCCATGATGACAGAACAAAGGCATTGTGGCAGACACAGTGAAAAGCTCACATAATTATCCTCAAGCAAGAGCAGGCACACTGGTAATGAAACTGGTCTTTTAAAACCTCAAAACCAACCCCCAGTGACACACCTCTTCCTACAAGGCCATACCTCCTAATCTTCCCCTGACATTGCCACCGACTGACTATTCAAACATATGAGCCTGTGAGGCCACTCTTATTCAAACCACTAAAAGAGTGTTTGTGTATGAGAAGGAAATGGATCAAAGCTTACTTGGAGAAAAAGTTTTTAAACAGGCTTAAAAGTACAAATGTTTAGAAGCTCAGTGAGTCAGGGCTGAACTGTTGCCTCGAGTACTAATGAAATGCTTTGAAACAGAGCCACTTTCATTGTTTCCATGCTGATTATGGGGTTTCTCATGATCCAGTAGCAGTACTGAGTAGCTGCGGCTAAAAAAATAAATTACATGGACTAAAAAAGCTTAAGATATTTCAGAAGATGAAGACTATTGATCCTTTTTCAAGAATTTTTTACTCTAATAGACATAAAATAAATGTCAAAAGTTCACTGCTGAACAAATTTTTTCCTCCTCCTCCATTTTTCTGGTCCAAAATACCAGGCCTGTTTTCATGTTATAAATTATGTATTTCTACTAAAGTAGCCCAAAGGTAAGTTACTGATCACATACTGCCAGTTTGTTCACATTCCCAGAATTCTTTAAAGTTGGCCAGATAATTTTCGATTTTGTCTATTACTGTTGATACATGTCTTGGTAGGCAGCTTGCCTACCTGGTAGGCAAGGAGAGGCATCAATTGCAGAGATTCAGAAGAAGGAAGGGGTCCTGAGAAGAACTGTGAGATGTAGACCCTGCTTGCTCCTGTGCTGCCCGCAGCGTTCCGCACGGGACTGGGCTTTGCCTTTTCTCTCTGCAGTGCAGTGCTAATTTCTGCCACTGCTAGACTGACAGGCCCGAAGAATCCACATCCTTTTAATAAGCCTTTTGTTAACTGATTGAAACTTTTATATATGACCTGAATTAATTAAAGCATTTCAGCAACAGGTGTGGTGATGCACACCTTTAGTCCCAACACTATGAAGGCAGAGGCACATGGATCTCTGAGTTCGAGACCAGCCTGGTCTACAGAGTGAGTTGCAGGGAAACCCTGTAGCAAGGAGAATAAACATAGCATTTCTAATAACTCTTCTACATTCTATTGATGGACTCTGGAATGTATTATGCTACATGCAGTCTCCAAGACATGGGGTCACTGTGGAGTGTCTTCCCTACTTCTGGATCCTGTATATCATGTTCCCTTAAAGATTATACACATAACTCATGCTTGTTACTAAGATAATTTATGTTTGTGTGCAATGTTTTCAAATCTGTTTACCCAACCACATCTTCCCTGATGTTTGGTATAATTCTATAAATAGTTAAAGCAGATTAGCAAACAAAGAAGCTGACAAGCCCTTTTCCCATCATCCACCCAGACATTCTTTTCCATGGAAAACTCTAAAAATTACTGTTCAAAATACTGATTCAAAATACTTGTGCATACTATACTTCCTCTCCAGGTTCATTCACAGAGGTTTTCATTTCCTGAAAAACTACCTTTCAGAATCCTGAATAACACTTTTATTCTGTCTGGATGTCCAGAAGTGTATTTTTGTTTGTCTGGTTGGGTGGTTGGTGGTGTTTATTTGTTTGTTTTGTCTCCAAATTCAGATATGTTTTAAACAGATAATTTTAAATAGTGAGATGACTTGGTCCTGATTATAAAGATATAAATAAAGTGTAAAATACATGTAACCCAGTAAGAACTTGAAATTCAGATAATGAGCCGTCTTTTATTTTTCAGAGACTATTCCCTTGGTTGCATTTATAGCACAGGCTATTAATTTGGCTAAAATAAATATTCTTTGATGATCATCAAGAATAAAAGGGTTATTTTTAACATGACAGAATTATTACTGACTTGGGAATAGCATGCACAATTGTTATAACCAAGCAAAGATCAAAAAGACCCTCTGATTATAAAACATCAAAGGTTTCAGGCATATTCTTTCTCAGTGGGAAGCCTAAAATATTGGAGAACCCATTTATAACTCAACATTAAGGGATAAGGAGTGTCCCCTTGATGATAGGCTGAAGTAAAATTTTAGAATTACACTCCATTAAATCTGTGAGCTTCTTAATTAGGGAAATGGTTCTCCCTCTATGCATCTGTCACTCATTATGCTAACATTATTTCAATGTATGCTATTGTGGGAAGTGTGATTTATAGGTAGTCCCTCTTTGGCCAATTATTAGTCACTTGACCCTAAGTTATTATTAACATTTCTCAACAGTTTTCTTCTTTTTAAGTACATTTTAATGAGAACAAATGAGATAACATTTGGGTCTATTTTATCATACTATTAGCATACACCTTAAGTGGGATATCATAGTGAATAGAAATTTAGACTAGAGACATAGCTCTAGACTAATAGAAATTTAGACTAGAGACGTAGTAGCATGCACAAGGCCCTGGGCTCATTCTCCAACACTAACAATGAAGGAAAAGGAGTAACTGTCTATTTGCCTTCATATTCTGAGTCTATACATTCTGAGAACATAATGCCAGCATCTGCTTGACATCTGCTGAGTATCTTCTTGTCCCTTCATAATATGACAAAATATTTGACGTCAAACTGAGATGCTAGATCAAGATATTCTTGTCTTACAAAGACAGTAATGGTATTATAGAGGCTAAAGCCTCCTGATTCCATCCACATGATCACCTCCAAGGCTCCAAGTCCAAACATTATTTATTATGACCCTGGAGATTACCTTTACAACATACAAAAGGTTCATTGTAATATTTAATTTGTATTGTCACCTTAACTATGTTTACAGTCACTCAGGAAAGACAGTTATTGGTGTATTTGAAGGAGCGTTTTCATAGAAATTAACTGAGCAGTGGCAGAATCCATCTTGAATGTAAGCAGCACCATTTCATGACATGGGGGCTCAAATGGAAAAAGAAGGGTAAAAGAAAAAGCAAGATGTGTAGTCACAGCTCTCTGTTCTGTCTCCTGATCTGCCCAGATGCCAGTAAGCTGCTTCACATGTCTGTCACAACAGCCACAAATCACTCTTACTGTTTTGCCTGCTCCATTTTTGACCCTCAAATCATGTGCAAGTCATCTTATGTCATCTCTAAGTTGTTTTATGTTGGGTATTTAGTCAGAGGAAAAGTAACTAACATATTAACAGGCATTTCAAATCATCCACAAATAGTCAAGCCAAAATTATTGGAAAATAAACAATAAGGACAATTCATAATTCACAATTTCAAAACACCCTATGTCTACAGTAATTATGTATTTTTGGTATAAAGATTGAGAACTTCACCAACTCTAGTCAATGCCACACTAAATGTTATAGGAAAAAAAGGAACAATAACAAAAATAGAATAAAATATATTTAGACTAGAAAAAAAATAAAATTAAATTTATATATGGATATATATACATATACATGAGTATATACATATACATATACATGTATATATAGAAAACACTAAAGAATTTAAAAACAGTTACTAAAAGTAACAGAAACTTCAGTATGTTGTTAAATATAGATCACTTAAAAATCCCCTCTATTTTCATAACCTAATAATGGTTATTTCTAGAATATAATAAAATCTACTTTATTTGCTAGCAGATCAAAAGAAATAAAACACTGAGGATAATCTTGTCCAAGAAAGTATGAGAAGTATTGGAAACTACAAAACCTTGCTTAAAAATATTTCCGTAGTCGATTAAAAAAAACCATTCTGTGTTCACAAATTAACGTGAAAATCATACCAAAATTAACTCATAGAGTCAATCAATCTCTATTGTTTATTTATTTACTTTCTTACTTATTTACTTACTTATTTTAAGTAACCCCAAAATTTGTATAAGATTGTAAGGATCCAGAATAACCAAAATTAAATGTCAGTATGTCAGTTTTTGTATTTTTTTTTTTCTGTTTTTACTCTACCTTATTTCAAAAGGGATCTAAGGGCATTGTAAAGCCTCTCTCAGAAGGCAGTTATGTTATGATCTTGTCATCTGTGTCATTCTGTGTCTGGGTTACCTCATTAGTTTCATCCATTTTCCTGCAAATTTCATAATTTTCTTATATTTAATAGTACTATTCCATTGTGTAAATGTACATTTTCTTTATCCATTCTTTGATTGAGGGACATCTAGGTTGTTTCCAGTTTCTGGCTATTATGAATAAAGCTGCTAATGAACATAGTTGAGCAAGTGTCCTTGTGGTATGGTTGAGCATATTTATGTATATGCCCAAGAATAGTATAGCTGGATTCCCAATTTGTGAGACACTGGCATATTGATTTCCTCAAGTTTGCACTCCCACCAGCAATGAAGGAGTTTTCCTCTTGTTCCACATCCTCACTAGTACCTGTTGTCACTTGAGTTTCTGATCTTAGCCATTCTGATGGGATCTAAGATGCAAATCTCATCTTGATTTGCATATCCCTATGAATAAGGATGATGAACATATCTTTAAGTGCTTTTTGTCCATTAAAGATTCATCTGCTGAGAATTCTCTGTTTAGCTCTGGACCACATTTTTTAATTGGGTTGTTTGGTTTGTTGATGTTTAATTTCTTGAATTCTTTATAGACTATCTTCTGAGAGGCTTTGTCTAGCAGATGATGAAAACAGATGCAAAGAACCACAGTCAAACAATAGGCTGTGCTTGAGAGTTTTGTAAGAGAGTGAGAAAAAGAACAGAGGGCACCAGAGGGGTCAAGGGCACCAAAAGAAGACTTACAGAATAAACTAATCTACCCCCAAAGACTAAACTACCAACCATAGAGCACACATGGGCTGCACCTAGACCCCCTATACACATGTAGCAGATGTGCAGCTTGATTAACATACAGGTCCCCTAATTAGTGGGTAGGGACCATCTCTGACTCTGTTGCCTGCATCTGGATCCCTTTCCCCTACCTGGGATGCCTTGTCAAGTCTCAGTAGGAGAGGATGTGATTAGTCCTGTTGTGACTGGAAGTGTCAGCATGTTGATATCCCTTTGGGTGCTCCCCTTCCCTGAGAAGGAGAGTAGAAGAGTTGGGGACAAGGCATGTGAGGGTAGGAGTAGAATGGAGAGAAGGGCCTGGGATCAATATCTAAAATGATTAAATTACAAAATGAAAATTGTAAAAGCAGAGCTGCTACCTACCAGATTCTGTTCCCTTCTTTTGCTGAAAAAGAAGTTTAAGTTGCAGTTTGTGCTTAATGCTACAGAATCCGCTCTCAGAATCTGAGCAGTGCTGTAATTCTGATGCAAGACAAATACAATAGCAACATCATACACTTCCAGTATGTCAACAGATCGAACATTGTGACAATGAATTAAAATATATAGAAAGGACTTTACATAGTAGCAATTGATCTAAAGCAATAGGTATTTAAACCTTCTTTAAAAATATGCCGACACCATGAAGTCTTATCAACATGGGTGCCTAAACAAGACCTGATAAACAAAGACTTGCTAACATGGAAGTAGAAATGTTTGTGGGTCTCTACCAAAAGAAAGAATTTTGGTCACAAAGAAATCCTATGTATGGGAGACATGATCTTCCACTGGGAAAAGCTTCCCCACAACTGGTTATCCAATGCCACTTGGCCAGCCCCGAAATAATATGCATACAAGTAACTTTATATGGTCTAAACAGGTTGTGGTTATATATTTAGCAATGTATGCACATATCAACAATTAAAGGAAAAGCCATGGATTTGAGAGAAAGGGACTTGCATAGGAAGGGGGAAATGATGTAATTACGTTATAATTTCAAAGCCAAAAATATTTTAAAATATAAGTATTCTCCAAAAAATAGTATGGCTTCTAGGCGTGGTGGCTCAAACTTGTAATTCCAGCTCTAGGTGGGCTGAAGCTGGGACAAGTTCAAGGCATGAACTAAAATGAGACAAAACACTGTATCAAAACTATGAAGAAAGGAAGAAAAAAGAAGGAGGAAGAAAAGAAGGAAGAAGGAAGGAGAAATACAGAAAAAGAGGAAGAAGAGAAGAAAAAAGAGAGAGCCAAAGAAAGAAAAGAAAGAAGGGATGGAGGAAGGGAGGGATAGAGAAAGGAAGAAATAGACAAACAAACAAACCAGCCAAATAAGCAAACAAGCTATGGCTTATTTAGAACAAATTATCAAGTTCAGGGTTGAGAGTTACTGCTTAAGCTCAAAGATGGAAGCGACCAGTAGGTACCTATTCTGAAGGGCAGAAGATCCGAAACTTCAAAACTGGTGAGTGGATGGGCAGCTGAAGCCAGAGCATCAACTTTGAGGCTTCCCAGGCTAGAAGGGACAACCTGTGAGCTGGGACAGATTGGATCCAGGCCCCCCATGGATGTCTCCCAGTCTGAGAGTGGCCAACTATGGACCCCCTGCACTTTCAGCTGCACCTTCCTTTGTTCTGCTTTTCCCAGCAGCACAGCAGCATCAGGGAGTGCATAACCCCAGGTACAGGGTGTCTCCTTACTCTAATGACCAAACAGGGGGCCCTAATCTGAGAGTAGAGAACTGGGGGTCTCTGAGATTACCTCCTACATCTGCAACGGAGTTAACAGGCCTTCAGCACTTTCCAAACACAACTGCTAGCGAGTGTTTCTGCAAGAGAGTACTTACAGACCGCCAGATCTGGGTCCCTCTACTCTAGCAGCCAGACATCAGATTCCTCCCATAAACACCCCCATAGTGGGCAACATAGGAGATTCTTCAACATTGAAGCCCCTGTTATTTGAGTCTTCCAGTGGAGTCCAGCGGAACAATCCCTGGAAACAAGATGATGCCACTCAGGCAGATCTGAGCACTTGGAGCACAATACTGAGACAGGCCTGTGGGCCACTGGGCCATTCAGGGCACCTGCACTGTGTCTGCACCACAGCCTCGCTTGCACTTGTCCCTTACACTTCACTTTTCCAGGCAGGCACACCTCCATGAACACTCCTGCACTCGCCCACTTGTGCCCGAAACCTTCCTCCTTTAGCTGCAACTAAAACACAAACACCCAATCTCAAACCCAAGGACCTCTCTCATCTTCCTGAAGAAGAATACTCCAGACTCTAGAAACAGACATACCAAGGCTTCAGTACCAGCTCCAGCTTATCTCTAGAAGATGGCTTAAGAACACATCCAAAAAAATCAGGACATCATGCTTCACCAGCAACCCCCAAAATCAACGGATATTTTAATTCATCAGAAACACAGAAAAATGATTTTAAAGCTATGTTTATCAAGTTATTAGAGGCACATAAAGAGGGATCAAACAAAACTCTCAAAGAAATACAAGCAAACACAGCTAAATAGAGACACAGTGAGGCATATAGAGAGGAAACAAACAAAGCTCTCAGAGAATTACAGGCAAATATAGCCACACAAGTAGAGGCACATAAAGAGGAAATAAAGAAACAAATAGATGACATAATGGAAAGATAGGAATCCACATTCATACAAATGAAAGATATGGTGCAGGACATGAATACAGAATTACAGTCAATAAAGAAAACACAAACAGAGAAAGCCCCGGAGCTGGAGAACTTGAAGAAAAGATCAGGAACCACAAAGGTAAGCATCACCAACAGAATAAAAGAGATGGAAGAGAGAATCTCAGGTGTTAAAGATGTAATTGCAGAAACTGATACGTCTCTCAAAGAAAAGGCAAAATCAGAAAAGTCCCAAACACAAAACATCCAAGAATTCAAGGAAAACATGAAAAGATGAAAACTAAGGGTAATAGAAAAAGATGAAAAAGGTATCAGACTCTAAGGTCCAAGATACTTTCAATGAAATCATAGAAGAAACAGTGATAGACACTACCTCAGAGTAAGGGGCTGGAAAAAGGTTTTTCAAGCAAACAGACCCAGAAAACAAGCTGGAGTAGCTATCCTAATATCTATTAAAATAGACTTTCAACCAAAATTAATCAAAAAAGATGATGAGGGGCACTTCATCCTCATCAAAGGAAAACTCCAAGAGGAGGACATCACAATCCTGAACATCTATGCCCCAAGTACAAGAGCTTCTGCATTCATAAATGAAACATTATTAAAACTCAAATCACACATGAATCCCAAAAACTTAATAATGGGAGTCTTCAACACTCCATTCTCACAAAGGGACAGATCATCAAGACAGAAGCTAAATAGGTAAATGATGACACTTACAGTGATCCTTAGTCAAATGGACCTAATAGATGTCTACAGAACCTTTTACCCAAACTCAAAAAATATACCATCTTCCATCAATGTAGTACAACATGTAAACAAACAGAAAGAAAAATACCACATGATCATCTCCTTAGAGGCTAAAAAAGGACTTGACAAAATCCAACACCCACTCATTTAAAAACTTGGAGAGATCAGGGATACAATGTACATACCTAAACATAGTAAAGACAATATACAGCAAGCCTATAGCCAACATCAAACTAAACAGAAAGAAACTTAAATCAAACCCACCGAACTCAGGGACAAGGCAAGGCTGCCCACTCTCTCTGTATCTCTTCAACCTAGTACTTGAGGTCCTAGCTAGAGTAATAAGACAACTAAAGGAGATGAAAGAGATACAAATCAGAAAGGAATTTGTCAAAGTATCACTATTTGAAGATGATATGATAAGATACAGGAGTGACCCAAAAAATTTCAACCAGAAAACTCCTTCAGCAAACACCTTCAGTATAGTGACTAGATACAAATTTAATCAATATCCCTCTTTTATATATGAGATAAAAGTGCTGAGAAAGAAATAAGGGAAACAACACCCTTCATAATAACCACTACAATCATAAAGTTCCTTGGTGTGACTCTAACCAAGAATGTAAAAGACCTGTTTGAAAAAACTTCAAGTCTCTGAAGAAAGAATTTGAAGAAGATATCAGAAGATGGAAAGGTCTCCCATGCTCATGGATCGGTAGGATTAACATAGTGAAAATGGTCATCCTACCAAAAGCAATCTACAGATTCAATGAAATTCCCATCAAAATACCAACACAATTCTTTACAGAACTTGAATATACAATTCTCAATTACATATGGAAAAATTAAAAAAAAAAAAAAACAGAATTGCTAAAACAATCCTGTACAACAACAGATCGTCTATAGGTATTTCCATCCCTGATCTGAAGTTGTACTACAGAGCAAGAGTAATAAAACCTGCATGGTACTGGCCTAGAAACACAATGATGGATCAAGAGAATTGAGTTGAAGACCCAGAAATAAACCCTCACACCTACTTGATTTTCTACAAAGACTCCAAAATCATATAATGGAAAAAAGACAACATCTTCAACAACTGATGCTGGTCTAACTGAATGTCTACATGAAGAAAAATGCAAATAGATCCATATTTATCACTCTGCACAAAACTCAAGTCCAAGTGGATCAAAGACATCGACATAAAACCAGACACACTAAACCTGCTACAAGGAAATCGGGAAAGGTCTTGACCTCAATGGCACAGAAGACAACTTCCTGAACAGAACACCAACAGCACAGGCTCTAAGAGCCAGAATCAATAAATGGGACCTCAGGAAACTGAAAATCTTCTGGAAAGCAAAGGACACTGTCATCAGAACAAAATAACAGCCTACAGACTGAGAAAGGATCTTTACCAACCCTACATCTGACGGAGGTCTAATATCCATAATATGTAAAGAAATCAAGAACTTAAACATCAACAAACCAAGTTATCCAATTAAAAATGGGGTACAGAGCTAAACAGATAATTCTCAATAGAGGAATATCGAATGCCAGAGAAACACTTAAAGAAATGTTCAATGTCCTTAGTCATCAGGGAGATGCAAATCAAAACGGCCCTGAGATTTCACCTTATACCCATCAGAATGGCTAAGATGAATAACTCAAGTGACAACACATGCTGGAGAGGACGTGGAGAAAGGGGAACCCTCCTCAGTTGCTGGTGGGAATGTAAACTTGTTCAACAACTTTGGGAACCAATCTGGCATTTTCTCAGAAAATTAGGAATCCTGCTACCTCAAGATCTGGCTATATTACTCCTAGGCATATACCCAAATATGCCCCACCATTCAATAAGGACATTTGCTCAAACATATTCTTAGCAACTCTATTTGTAATAGCCAGAACCTGGAAACAACATTGATGCCCCTCAACTGAGGAATTGATTCAGAAATTGTGGTACATTTACACAATGGAATACTACCCAGCTTTTAAAAACAAGGAAATCTTGAAATTTGAAGGCAAGTGGTGGGAACTAGTAAAGACCATCTTGAGGAAGAAAACCCAGAAGCAGAAAGACACAGGTGGTATATACTCACTCATAAGTGGATATTAGCCACATAATAGAGGATAAACGTACTAAAATCTATACTCCTAAAGAAACTAAACAACAAGAAGACCCTAGGAAAGATGCTCAATCCTCATTCTGAAGGACAAACATGATAGACATTGGAAGCAGGAGAAGGCAAGGAACAGGACAGGAGCCTACCACAGAGGGCCTCTGAAATAGTCTACTGATCAAGGTATTGAAGCAGAGGTTGAGACTCATAGCCAAACTTTGAGCAGAAGGCATGCAATTTTATGAAAGAAGGTGTAGACAGAAAGACCTGGAGGGGCTGGAGCTCCAAAAGGAGACCAACAGAGCAAAAATAACTGAGCCCTGGTAGCCCTGCAGAAACTGATACCCCAACCAAGGACAGTGCATGGAGAGGACCTAAAACCTCTGCTCAGTTGCAGCCCATAAATTCCACAGCCAAGTGGGATCCCTAGTAAGGGGATCAGGGCTTTTTATATCATGAACTCAATGATTGGCTCTCTGCTCACCTCCCCCTGGGGGGTGTGTGCAGCCATGCCAGGCAACAGAGGGAGACAATGCAACCAGTCCTGATGAGACCTGATACGCTAGGGTCAAATAGAAGGGGAGAAAAAAACCTCCCCTATCAGTGGAATAGGGGAAGCACATAGGGGTAGACAAGGAAGGGAGGGTGGAATTGGGAGGATGCAAGGGAGGGGGCCACAGGAGGCATACTAATTGAATACATTGTGATAAATGATAATAGTAATACATTTTTTAAAGGGTTACTGATCTTACAGAGAACCTGGGTACATTTTCCATTAGCACACAGCAATTCATAGCTGCCTGTAATTCTAGGACAGGGAATCTGATGTCCTTTCCAATGGGACATACACACATAAAATAAATGAAATACAAAAGTAATTATCAATAACTTAGCTTAGTAATATTCAAATAATTAAAGTTCTTTTACTGAGAATAAGTTCAAAGAATAACTTTTCAAAATACCCCTTGCAAAGAGCTCATTTCAATTCATCTTGCAGGTATTAGCTATTTTGAATTAGAAATCCTCCTAGAATATATCCTTATTTCCTACAGCAAATCACGTGAGTGGCTCTATACAATTGTTGCCAAATCCCATGTTCCTCTATGAAGCTTAGCGGAAGGTTCAGTTGGCTTCTTGTCAAATGTTGTATACATCCAAGCAGAAGCTAAAACAGATGCTACAGCACACATAATTAGCCTTTATAAAAGATCTTGGGGCTTCTCTCTTTTTTCAGAATGCTTGCTCATTGCCCAATTCCCCAAACACACCAGGTGACTTATTGCTAGGCAACCAAGCAAAACCATCTAGAGAATTCTTGCTCTCACTTCAGCAGATGCCTTCACACTTAAATACAAAGGGGTTCAAAGCTTCATAACTTGTTTGTATGACCCAATAACCTGACATTATTTGTGGTGCATTTTAAGACAAGTAAAAGATCACCATGAGCTGTACTGAAAATGTTCAGATTCCGACGGTGTTAGCTACACTCCATAAATGAATAGCACTAGGTAGTCATAAAAAAATGAAAACATGAGTGAAATGTAGCTGATTTTGAAATCTCCTTACTCTTTTCTGACAAAAATCCATTTCTATTTAGGACTGGTCTTTGTCTAGAAAAGTTGTAGCTTGCAGATAATTGCTTAATAATAATGATATCAATATTTAAAAATAATAATAACTATTAAATTCTATTAGATGTTAAAATGAGAGAAAACCTGTCCTCAAACATTACCTAACCTTGAGACCTTGATGTGAATGTTTCACTGTAATGAAATTGGAAATTTTCCCATGTTTCTGTTATCAAATTTACGTGTTATATTTTATTCTCTCATCTTGTACTCTAGGGTTTCTTTCATGCAGGTCAGTTCTTCAGTTGTCCTCTGTTTTTGAATGTACCAGGTCCCTTTCTAGGTATCAGTTGACGTTCAGATCAAAAAGATTTCAATAAAATGTCTCTATAGTTTTTTTTTGGTAAGTTATTTATGGAAGTTCTCACAGAGTGGTTGGGGGCTAACTGTTAATGCATGGCAGAACAGCTCACCAAGTCAGTAAGCAGCCGAAGTGCATTACTGTCAATGAGGGCATCTGGGTGAAAGATAGCAAGCTTCAGGGTTTCATATTCTTCTTATGATACTGAGAGTGTTCCAGTACATGACGCAATTATGCTTTTAAGGTAGTTTGTTGTACCAAGCTTAGATTTTTAGCATGCCAGATAAGCGGGCCTTGGTTTTTTTGTTTTTGTTTTTGTTTTTGTTTTCCTAAAAGAAAGGTTTAGTTAGCAGTACCCTACCATGAAAAACTCTTTCATCCCTAAAGAAATGGTTCATGCAGATCTGGGAATTTGCCCAGGTGCCAAGTAAGAAAATGGCTACATACTGAGCGTTGGTGTGGCTTTGCAGCCCAACAAAGAGCTTGCTCACAGTTAAATGTACGCTGTGAACACAACTAATGTGGGTATAAGGGACTGTAAGAATGTTTGACACAATATTACTTTCTCTCTAAGACTCATAAGAGCCATGCTGTGTGGGTGAGCCTTCCAACTGTAAGAAAGGAAAAACAAGCTCAGAGCACGATGTTCACAGAATTGAGGCCATGCCCATTGAACTCACATGTTAGGAGTGGTGCATTGCTCTTCTAGCCCAGCAGCTGAGAGCAAGAACCTTCACTTCTTTCATTGTTTTTACGCAGGTATTTGATATATACATGCGGTCGGCCTCACACTTAGGATGACCCTCATGTCTCAGCCTATCAAATGCTGAAATTACCAGGCAGGAGCGAAAGCATTCTGCTATACTGTTGAAACAATTATTAGTGAACTATTTCCCCTTTATTTAAAACTGTAGAATATATACAGTAACTTTAACATTTAATACAATCTGAATATGTTTGATGTAAAATTAGACACAGTAGTATATTTTAGAACCAGTCAGGCAACCAGTACCATATCAAACATGATTAAAATTCTTTGGAAAATAATAAATTGGTCCTATCTACGGCCAGACGCTTCTAAGTGAAGAGATTCACAAATAAACCAAAAATACTCAAAATTAACTCTTATAGTCAATCTGTTTCATAAATATCAAGTTGCGAACATTTTGTTTAGGGATTTGAGCTGGCCCCCATCAATACCCATTATAAAATAAAAGTTGTTTAATCACCTTGCATCTTTTTCCCCTATGGTTTATAATTCATATGAAGTCTTTGCTTAAAATCACTTGGTTTTGGTTCCTTTGGATAGAGCTACACAGAGTCAAAAGAAATAATACTGAGCAACTGCTCATAAAAAGTATATCAAAGTGACAAATTCCTTTAGGAAGAGAGAGTAAAATGTTTTTTTTTTTCTTTTGGTAAACAACATTGAAGGATCTCCCAAACAAAGTTCTCTCTACCATTTATTGTTTTGTCATTTTCCGTACATGTCTGATGTAAAAATGAAACCAGAATACACTAAAATAAAGAGGGTGTAGTCAACCAACTTCCTAAAGAGGATCTTCTTACAGTCAAGGAAAATCATTGCCAGATGATAGATCTTATGCAGTCAGATGTCTCCACCAGAGTCCTATTCATTCCAGTTGAATCTGTTTATTGTTTGTGAATTTAATACATGAATATTAATACTCTGATCCCCTCCTCTCCAAATCCATCCCCACTGCCATTTTACCTCTCAACTCTACATGCTCTTCGAAAAAAATCTCTGAGTTCACTTAGTATTGCATACATATTCCTACTGAAATTCTTTATAGTAAAAGCTGAGACCTTTTCTATTAAATGAAAGGGAGAATGGTTAAAATTGGATCAGTTCTTAAGAGTATTTATAAAAGAAATTAGCATTTGAGTCATATATATCTAATGTATACGTTTCATAGTTTTATATATATTATAATTACATGTATAATATATACATACATATTATATATAAATATTATATATGTAAAATTAGGGACTGGAGCATAGATAACACTCCATATCGCTGAAGAAAACTGACCTTCTCTGCCCTGCAGCCATCAGTGACCAACAGCTACTTAGGTAAGAGTGGCAACTGATGAGTTCTTTCTTTATCCATGCTGGGATTTTGGCTTGCTTGTTCTGCTGAAAGGTCTGTACTCATAGTCACAGCAGCTGAGAATTCATATATGTAACAATCTAGTCATGTAAATCAATTTAGTTTCTTCACAAACATCCACTGCCCCTTTCCCTTCCTGTCCCCTCTTCTTCAGTGATACCAATTTTTGTAAATTTCAAAGGTAGCAAGGTAAAGAACTTTAAAATATGGAAAATCTGAATGTGTAGTTAAGGACAGATATAAAAACCCACCTCTTCAGGTCACAGTTATAGGTACATTCTTACTCTGTGATGATGTGACTGGAAGATGTTTTATGCATATTTATGCATGCTGCAATGAATTTTGTAAAATATTCAATCTAATCTATCAATTTGCTTACATATGTAAGTATGAGATCAGTGGTATATTTTGAAAGACCAAATTTAATTGGTACATTTAAAAAATAAGAATTTGAAATATAAATTAACTTGCAGATTCTGTAATTTTGCTGCAAAGTAAGAGTGAAGTAGAGTAGGAGTTTGGTAGTGGTTTTCATTAGTTTTCTTTTACAGGGCTTGACACGGTCTTGGAATACTCTCAGTTATCACAATCAACACAGATGTGGTTTTTGCTACTCTTCTGGCAATTATTCAGATAATGTGCTCACATTGGCTATGATTTAATTTGACCCTTTAACTGTCCACGATTTTGCTTGTGAGGCTTAGTGAAGTCAATGCTGCAATGGCTACCCAGCTGAGGAGATACTGTGGTTTACTACTCAATAGCTATAGCTGGATGAGTTTGTTAAAATCTTTAGGCCTCACTTTCACTGTGCTTGATTAAAATCTACCACGTAGGGCTTCTTATGGAAAACAAATTCGGGATATCTGCGAACTTATTTGCAAAGTTTTTTACACATTTCAATATTCAATATGATTGTTGGTAGTAATCTCAAAACAGGGAGTCATTATATCACCGACACCATGCTCTACATAGATTGAAAGCTAGGGATTTTTAATTCATCACCCTCAAGTACATTTTCACACAATAAGAACTCAAAGAGATCAGCTGGTTTATTGAGTCACTGATATTCCTATTGACATTTTTAAGAGTCAAAAAATTTAAACCCTATTTATTGGAATCTAAGGGGCGTTGCTTTAATGGTAGAATTTTATTACTATCCAGTAACAAACCACTGTGGATTCAATTTTCAGGGTATTTTTAAAGATATTAACATTTGAGTCAATGAACTGAAAAAAGACATCTCCCATCACCACTGTGGCTAGACCTCACTTAATCCGCTGGGGAGAATTATGTGTAGAGCCAAAAAGCAAAGTAAACATGAATTTTCTTTCCTTAGATAAGAGCATTAATCTCCTCCTGCCTTCAGACATCAGCATCCCTGTTTGAGCTTAAAACTTACACCAGTCAGTCATCATTCTAGTCTTCAGGTTACTGTCCTCAATAATGAGTTGATATCCTTACTTATTCTGTGACCTTTGAACTCTAAAAAGATTTCTTCTCTACTTATAGAAAACATATTCTTGCCTGATATTTGTATAAGCCAATTCCCTTAATAAAAATCTGCATAGATAGTCAGATAATAGATAGGCTGATTGATGGATGATAAATATTAAATATAAGATAGATATGTAGAAAAACAGATGACAGATGATAGATAGAGAGAGTTAGGGAGATAAAAGAAAATAGATACATAGATACATAAACATATAGATAATTTTGTTCACCCAAAGACCTTTAATACAAATAGTACATTGTAGTTTTTATACAGACTGTTTGTGTCTTTTTACCTAAAAATGTATCTTGTGTGAAAAGAAACATGATGGGCTCATATTTCTATAAATTCATCTTGCCAAACTGCATTTGGACTGATGTGTATAATTTTAAATTTTCTATGGGGTTTATAATATGATGTGCACATGTTTATTGTAATTACCAGCAAGTTATTACTATGTAATTATCATGCCCATGGTCTGAAAGTCATTTTGTTATTATTATAACACTTAAAATCTACTCTCGTAGTAGTTTTAAGAATTCATTATTCAGCCAGTTCTGATGATATCTGATTGGCTAAGGTCAGATGGAAGGGGAGAAGGACCTCCCCTATCAATGGACTGGGGAAGGGGCATGGGGGAAGAAAAGGGAGGGAGAATGGGGTTAGGAGGGAATAATGGAGGGGAACACAGCTGGGATACAGTGAATAAATTATAATAAATTAAAAATTAAATAGAATACATTATTAGTAACCAAAGTCACTGTTCTGTACATTAGATCTGTGAAATGTCCTTGTCTTATTAATGGAAAATTTAACCTTTAAGCAGTATCTTCTCAATCCCCAATCTTCCAATATCTGGAAAACATTACCCTACCATTTGCTTCTTCACGTTAAATTAAATTCTCTATACAAGTTGACCTAAGCAGTGTTTCTCTTTCTGTGTCTGGCATCTTTCAGGTTCATTGTCATTTTCATCAAGATTCCCTTCTTTTTAGCAAGATATATATAATAAAACTTAATGATAAAGGAGATCATAAATTTTAAAGAGAGCAAGGAGGAACATATGGTAGGTTTTGGAGAGAGGAACGTAAAAGGAGAAATGATGAAATTATATTTTAATTTCAATATGAACTAAGGCTCCAGTCTCTTCAACAATGTATAATCAAAGTCCACTGCTGTCGACTTTATTGTAAATTGACTCAGTCTAAGAAGAGAATTTGCGAAGCTCCTTCCTAGAAGTTGTTTAAGGTTTGAAGAGAATTCTAGCTCAGGGTACAGCAAGAAATGTCTTTTAATAGTGACTTGACATGATCTATAGTCATTTAAAAATCAATTTTAATTTCATTGACTTGTGAACTAAAATGAAATTTAGAATATTGCATACACTGTAGAAAATGTAGGATGATACTATGTTTGGATTATTCTGTCTGTGTCTGTTATTTCTTTGGTCATAAGTCAATCCTGATGCCTCCTGCTTCCTTTTTCATTCCAGGCCATCAGCATGCTCTGCCTGCTCCAAGTCCTCAGTCATTTTCATTTTCTCCTTTTGTTCTCTTATCTGTCTGAATGACATCAGTCCATCATTTTCTGAACAATTTTAGTCGTTCTGAGAATGGTGCCTCTTTGCTTTCTTGTCTATTTCCATTTACTTACCAGACAGTAAATGTAAAAACTGATCATATCTTTCCCCTGCTCAAAGTCCATTAAACATATTTTCTTTCCACTAAGGATAAACCAACCCTCCTATGGTAGTTTTAAAGATGCTGTGTCTTTCTCAAAGATCACATGTATCTAGTCTCTGTCTGTCTGTCTGTCTGACTTCATTTTCCATTGTTTTCTCACCTACAAACCAATCTTTAGTCTTTCCAAGAAAATGTCTGCATAAGTTTTTTTCTACTTTACTGGTTTTATGTGTTTGGGTCCTTTAATCCACAAGAGTGATATCATATTTATAGAGAATCCTTACTGGGTCCACCAGCTAATATAGTCCTCCTTTGTTCTGACTTCCAGAACTCTTACTTCTTCAAAAATTAATTATGTATTATAATTAACTTACTTGTTCAGTTACATGTTCTTGTTTCTGCATTACTTTAAAAAGTCCATCAGGAAAGATACCTTGAATCCCTTAATGACTAATTGTTCTTCCTGGTGAGATGGTAAATGATATGCTTAAAGTTGCACTAAGTGCAAATCTAAATTTTGCTAACAGCTTGTGACATGATTCAAAGTTCATATTCTGTTCAATATCCTTCAATTATTTTACCTTATTTCTGTTTGTCCAGGTTGATTTAATATTTAATAAGTTAGTTTACATGTGTTTTTTAAATAACTATATACTTATCTGCTTACATTGGTTTACAAACAAATCCTACATGTTTTCATTTTGTACTTCTTTATGTCAAACTACAAATAAAAGTAAACCTGTGAGAGTTGGGAATTTATGAGGGGAGCAGTAGAGATAGAAGAATCTCATACATGTGTAGTTCAGGGACTCTGGTATATGCAGCGGTAAACAAAGAGTTTGTGTCTAAAATAAATGAGAGGATGAAGAATAGAGCATGAGCATGCACATGCATGTGCACACACAGACACAATGATAAAGTATATGAATACCCAAATCATGGATTATTAGCAAGAGCCACACACATAGCAAATACCCCATTCTTTGTGAGCCTAATTCATACCATAAGCTCAGCGGTTAGAGCACAAAGAATCTCAGACACAGTATGCACACACCTGATCTTTTATATGCCTGGATAAAAATTTATAAACACCAAAATGTATATTCTACATGAATTCTGTATCATATAATATTTCATTTACTTTTCCTAGCTATTTAAACATATAGTATTTATTATAACCCAGATAATGGCTTTGGCCCACAGCCTATATTTTCTAATCCATTAACACACTGTTCCAAGGCAACTTTCTACTGGATTTTCAAGTGTTTTGAAAACCCTAAATCATCAATTAAGTTGGTTCTGACTTAACAATATGGTTCTTCTTGAACATAAATGTTACATTTGTTCATCAATTATAAAGGTATATTTAAGATTTGAAAGTAAACAAGACCGTATGGGAAATAGTTTAGTTAATAAATTTTTGCTATAGGAATATTTCAAATGCCACCTAGCCAATGAGTTCATAACAGTTAGATAATACTCTGTCCACAGATTCCTTTTACCTTTTATTAGCACTTTGCATGTAAAATGGCAATGAAGGTGGGTGGAATGAAAATAGATAACCTCCCAAATGAAAAATATCCAAAATAGTCTAGAGTACAGCTCAGTAGAAGAGTACATGTGTAACCTTTGCAAGGCCCTAGGTTTGATCCTTGGGACCAAAAAGTAAAATATACACAATAGAAACAGATGGCATTGTTGAAAAAAAAAATAGGTTTATTTTATACTAGCAAGACTTTGGTATTTAAATTATGGACATTTTTTCACGTATTTTTATCTACATAATGCTCCATTTTTAGCTTTAAAGAGGTATTTTAACGATACTGACATTTTAAAGTTTATGTTCAAATTAATATCAGAAGGTAGATATAGATTAGATAGATAGATAGATAGATAGATAGATAGATAGATATCCTTTTTGCCAAAATCTTATCCATGAACAATATTGATGATTCTGAGTAACTTGGTTGAAAATCATGAAAACTTAAATCTGGGTGATTGTCAGAATTGCTTGCCTCAAAGACAACTATTCAGAATTAGGCATTCTCAATGGCATGCCTTTCCTCTGTATGGGCAGGTTCTTTTCAAATAATGACTACTTATGCATATAATTGCCCTGAATAGATGATATCTACACCTTCTAAGTGCCTCAAATTGTCATTTCCTTATTTTATATATGAATTTATTTTTTATAATTTATTTACTTAATATCCCAAATGTAGTCCGCTCCTACCTCTCCACCATTCACATCATCACTAACTCTTCCCCCTGTCCTCTTACCCTAGTCCACAGAGAAAAGTAAGCCTTCTTCACTACCACCTGAACCTAGGTTCTAAAGTCTTATTAGGACTGCCTACATCTTCTTCCTCTGTGGCCTGATAAGACTGCCCCACCAGGGGGAAGTGATCAAAGAGTGGGCAACAGAGTCCTTAACTTTAACCAAACCAGTAAAAGACTTGTATGGAAAAAAAAAAAACCTTCAAGTCTCTGAAGAAAGAAATTGATACAGCTATCAAGAGATGGAAAGATCTCCCATGCTCATGGATCGGTAATATTAACATCATAAAAATGGCCATCCTACCAAAAACAAATGCACTCCCCATCAAAATGCCAAAACAGTTCTTTATAGACCTTGAAAGAACAATTCTCAACATCATATGGAAAAACAAAAAACCCAGAATACTTAAAACAATCCTGGAAAGTGAAAGATCTTCTGGAGGTATCTCAACAGTAACAAAATCAGTGTGATACTGGCATAAAAACAAAATGGTGGATCAATGGAATCAAATCAAAGACTCAGAAATAAACTCACACACCTACAGACACTTGATTTCTGACAAAGAAGCCAAAAGCATATAATGGAAAAAAGGTAGCATCTTCAACAAATGGTGCTAGTCTAATTGGATGTCTACATGTAGAAAAATGCAAATAAACCTATATTTATTACCCTGCACAAAACTAAAGTCCAAGTGGATCAAAGACCTCAACATAAAACCAGACACACCAACCCTATTAGAAGAAAAAGTGGGGAAGAACCTTGAACTCATTGGCACAGAAGATGACTTCTTGAACAGAACACCAACAGCACAGGTACTAAGATAAACAATCAATAAATGGAACCTAAAGAAACTGAAAAGCTTCCTTAAAGCAAAGGACACTGTAAACAGAACAAAACAACAGCCTACAGACTGGGAAAATGTCTTCACTAACTCTACATCCTGTCATTTTTCTTTATTAGAGTAGTCCCAACTATAAAAGTGTAGGAGAGCCAAATTACCCCCTCCCCCACCCAAGAAGAAGAAAGTGTAAGATAGGAAAAGAGGAGAAAAATTCTGGTGTGGATGAGGATCTCAGCAGGCACAAACATTGCCAATTTCTTGTAGCTGTTGCCTTTAGGCAAGTACTCAAGATTAACTCCACAAGCTCTCCTGGCACTCCACTGGTTTCTCTTAATTTCCAGTAATTTAGATGCTCCTACAATTGATTATACTGTAGAAAAGGCAGAAATTCCATAAAGCTTCTATATCCCCTACCCTCAGCATACGAATGATACTTATCAAGTTAACATTTTCACTGTTTCCTGTATGAAATGCCAGTATTGCATATAAATGTACATTTTTTTTGCAAAGTGATACCATGGGCACAAACTGTTTATTTTTCCCCTGTGATGCATAGTGAAGCACAGCATTTCCACATCATTTAACATTCTTCCAGACCCTGATGCTGCATGCATATTCATGTGTGTATGTATAAGAATGTGTAAGTTATAAAATCAATCCATTTTGGACTTTTAGTTTGCTTTATTCGTTTCATTATGCCTGATTCTTAGATGGATACTTTTGCAGATGAATGCCTGCGCACACCCTTGATTACTCCATGTTTCTAAACACCAAACTTTTTGAAAGAAAGAGTAGATGTGCGTTTATGGTTTCCTTCCCAGGGTTTTATAAGAAGTCTGATTCTAGGCTAATATAAAAGAAATCGACCCCTTCATTCTCTTGTAAGCATTTTTATGTGAACATTTATTCTTTTTCATTACCTATTTTTCAAGATGTAATGATAATGTACGTTTATATGATTTAGTTTATTCACCTAATCGCCACAGATTAGTATTTCTTTATGTACTAACAGTCATTACTTAGACAATTTTCCTTTTGATGTCTATACGAGCTTATATATGTAAAACATTAGCTATCTTTTGTTGTACACATTGCAGTAATCCTCTCTTCCAATCTCATTTTACTTTTCTTTGAGTCATTTTTTTTTTTAGCTTTATGGAAATATTCCAGTTTTTATAGTAAATTCATTATGCTTCTTTTGATTTTCTTCTCTGCCTTGAATCTTGGGTTTTTATCAACTTGACAGAATATAAGTACCACTTATGTCTTCATGTGATTTTTTTAGATATGTTTTCACCATTTAGCTCTCAAATCCATAAAATATTTTACTGTAACAGAAGTCTTTCTATATAGAGATTTTGTTTGTGTTTGAGCCATCTTAATAACTTCCATATACACTTTACATACTACTCTACAAAGGCACTAGCAGGGACTCCACCTTACAACAATACCAGCATGGCCTCTACCCTACACAGACACTAGCAAGGCCTCTAAACCACTAAGACAATGTCAGGGCCCGTATACTGCAATGACAGTAGCAAGGTCTCCACCCTACAAAGATGACACTGGACCTCTACCCACGAGAGACATTAGCATGTCCTCTAGCCTACAAAACTGACTCTAAACCACACAGACATTAGCAGGGATACCATCAAGGCCTTTCCCCTACACTGGCACAGCCTCTACAAACAAAGGACACAAACAGAACCTCTATCCTGTAAAAACAATACTATAGCTTCTGAACCACAGAGAGACACCAGCAGGGTCTCTATCTCAATACTAGCAGGGACTCTACGCTAGAAAAGCATTATCAGAGCCTCTAAACTACTAAGATGCTATCAGGGTCCTTACACTACAAAGACAGTGTCAGAGACTCTGCCCTACAAAGACAGAAGCTGGGCCTCTACCCATGAACGACAGCAGGAATGCTATCCTACCAAAATCACCACCACAGCCTCTAAAGTACACAGACATTAGCAGAGCCTCTACTACATAAAGACTACCATAGTCTCTACCCTACAAAGACACTAGCAGGGGTTCTGTTACACATTAGCAAAGCCTCTCCCCTGTAAAGACACTAGCAGCCATTTTACTCCACAAAGATACTAACAGGACCTCTAACTCACAAAGAGCATAGAAGCACCTCTACAATACAAAGATATGACTTCTAACTCTTAAAAAAAATATCAGGGCCTCTATTCCTTCAAAGATACTCTGAGGGCCTCTCTCTAACAAAAGCACTAACATGTCCTTTACCTCAAACAGGCAATAGCAGGGCCTCTACCTTACAAAGACAGCAGCAGGTCCTTTACCCGACAAAGGTATAAGCATGGTCTCTACCTATGGAGCAAATGGAAGGGCCTCTGCCTCACAAAAATAATAACAAGGACTCTACCCCAAAAAGACCCTAGCTGGACCTCTACTTCACAAAGATACCAGCAGGGTGTCTGCTCTCCAAAGATATTATCAGAGCTTCTAAACCACTAGCACACTATCAGGTCCCCTCCCCAACAATGACACTAGCATGGCCTCTACAAATGATGAATGCTAGCAGGACCTCTACCAATGAAAGACAGAGCAGAGCCTCTCACCTGCCAAAACCCTCCGATAGCATGTAAACCACATAAACATGATCAGCGCCTCTACCTCACAAAGGAATTAGCATGGTCTCTACAAATGAAAGACATTAGACATTAGACATTAGACATTTCTGTATCCTAGAAAACAATAGCAAAGCTTCTCAACCACACAGACATTAGAAGGGCCTCTACCTCACAAAGACACTAGGAGGGCCTCTTTCCCACAATAACAGTGGAGGATATCTACACCACAAAGACACCAGTAGGGCATGGTGGATTAAATAGTGATGGCCCCCACAGACTCATGTGTTCAAATGTCTGGCCCACGGGAAATGACACTATTAGGGACATTAGCCTGGTTGGAGTAGGTGTTAACTTACTAAAGGAAGTGTGTCACTGTAGGGGTGAGCTTTGAGGTCTCCTATGCCCACACTCCTCTCAGTATTGAGCATGTCTCTTTCTTCTGCCTAAGGATCAAGATGTAGAACTGTAGGGTAGAGGCCCTGCTAGTGTATTTTTGAGATAGAGACTCAGCTAGTGTCTTTGTGAGGCAGAGGCCCTACTAGCATCTCTGGGATAGAGAGGTCCTGCTAGTGTCTCTGTAGGGAATAGACCCTGGTAATATCTTTGTGGGATGGAGAAACTGAGAGTGACTTCACTGGATTAAGGTCCTGCTAGTGTCACTGAGGGATAAAGGCCCTGATGATGTCTCAGTCTTGTAGAGGCCCTTCTATTGTCTTTTTGCTGTAGAGGCCTTGCTATTGTCCTTGTTTGTAGAGTACCTGCTAGTATCTTTTGTGCAGAGAGGCTCTGGTATTATATTTGGTGTAAAGACCCTGCCAGTGTCTTTGTAGGGTAGCTGCATTGCTAGTGTTTGTGATGTAGAAACTCAGCTAGTGTCTCAGTGGGGCAGGGTTCTTTCTAATATTTTTGTGAGATAGAGACTCCACTAGTTTCTTTGTGCAGTACAAGACCTACTAGAGTCTTTGTAAAGAAGAAGCCCTGCTAGTTTCTTGGTAAGATAGAGGGTCTTCTAATATATGTGTGGTAAAGGCCCTGCTAGGGCCTTCTTGACTGGAGGCTCTGCTAGAATCTTTGTGTGGTAGCAGCCTTGCTACTGTCTTCATACTGTGGAACCTCTGCTTTTGTATTGTGAAGTAGGAGCACTGATAGTGCTTTTATGAGCTAGTGACCCTGCTAAGTTTTTGTGGAACATAGGCCCTGAAAGTGTCATTGTAAGGTAGAGGACCTACTGCTGTATCTGTGGAGTAGAGACCCTATAACTCTGTATGTGTGACATAGGCTCAGCTAGTGTAAAAGTCCTGGTAGTGTCCTACGGGGTTGAGTTCCTCCTTATATCTTTGTATGTGACAGGATCTGCTTCTGTCTTTTTTTATATAAAGGCCATACTAGTCTTTGTAAGGTGGAGGACATGCTAGTTTCTCTGTAGGGTAGAATCCCTACTAGTATTTCTGTGTGGTAGAGGCCCTGCTAATGTCCCCCTATAGTCTATTTAACATACAGGGTCTGCTAGTTTCTTTGTAGTGCAGAGTCCTGTTAACGTTTTGATGAAGTAAAGACATGGCTAGTATCTTTGTAGTCTATGGTCCCTGTAATAGTCTTTGTAGGGTAAAAGCCCTGATTATGTGTTTGTAGAGTAGAGGCTCTGCTAATGTGCTAGTATAGAGTCCCTCCTAGTTTCTTTGGGAGACAGAGACCTTTCGAATGTCTTTGTAGAGTCTCTTCTAGTGTCCTTGTGGGGTAAAGGCCATGTGAGTTCTTTGTGGTGTAGAGGACCTGGTATTGCCTTTAAGGATAAAAGCCCCGTTTCTTCCATCTTTGTAAGAAGAGGCCCAGATAATGTTTTTTGGGGAGAGGGTATATTTCCTGCTAGTCTTTTTGAGGGGTATATTCCGTGGTAGAATTTTTGTAGGGCAGAGGTCCTGATATTATCTTTAGAAGTTATAAGTCCTGCTAGTATATTTGTAAGGTAGAGAGAGTTCTCTCTACCTTACAAACATACAGTTCCTGTAGGGTTGAAACCCTGCTACTGTTTTTGTAGAGTATAGGTCTTTTCAATTCTGTTCATAGGATATAGGCCCTCCTATTATCTTCATGGAGTAGAGATTCTGATATTGTCTTTTGGGGGAAGAGGTCCCGGTAGTGTCTTTTTTGGTGTAGAGGCCCTGATAGTTTCTTTGTAGGGTTGTTGTAGTAAATTAAAAAAAAAAAAAACCTGTTGGGCTATATAATGTTTGTTATTAGCCTTATGGTTATTATGGTGTATTATTTAACCCACTATCACAAATAATAAGACACCGACACCTATTAGATTTATACTTGTCTTATTTACCTTGGGCTGGGCAGTTGCTTCACTTACATTCTCTCATTATCTTCATCATCCACCTCCCAGCCCCCATCCAATGCCATCCACCTTAGTCATCCTCATCTGGACTACCTCTCAACCATCATCCCATGCAGTTGCTTTTATTCTTCATCTTGGCCTTTCCATGCCATCATTGCAGTACTTTCTCCTGTCCCACATGGCCTTTTCTCCATGTTAACCCTTCGTGGTGCCCACCTTCCTATTCTCGTCCCATCCGTCTGATTCCCATGATTCTCTCTTGAACCCAAAAGCCCAGGAACCCTAGCCAAGCCTATCCCATTTCCTGTCATTCCCAGGTATAGGCTGTTTAATCAACCAATCAGGTATGTTTTAGGCAGGTTTACAAAACAAGAATAAGTGTAACCAGATCACTAGAACAACCCCAACATAGGAGACAGGTCTGGCTAATGTCTTTGCAAGGTAGAAGATCTGCTAGTGTTTTTGTAGAGTAGATTCCTTGCTGGTATCATTGTATGGTAGAGGTACTGCTAGAATGGGCCTTGAGATTATCTTCAAATGGCGTAGGCCTTGCTAGTCTCTTTGTGGGGTAGATTGCCTGCTAGCGTCTTTATCCTTTTAAGGTAGTGACCCTGCATTCTCTATGTAGGGTGGTCTCCCTGCTAGTGTCTTTGTGGTGTGGGTTAGAGGCCCTGCTAGTGTCTTATTTCGGTAGAGGTCCTGCTAATGTCTTCATAGGGCAGAGGCCCTGCTATTTTCTTTGTAGTGTAGTCTCTGGTTGTTTCTTTGTGAGGTAGAGGCCCTGCTAGTGTCTTTGGGGCAAAAGGCCTCTCTGATGTCTTTGTGAATTAGAGATCCTGCTAGTATGTGGTGGGGTAGAGACTCTGCTAGTGTCTTTGTTGGGTAGAGACACTTATAGTGTCTTTGTAGGGTAGAGGCCCTGCTAGCAATTTTGTAGGGTAGGGGTTCTTCCAGTGTCTTTGTAGTATTCTAAAGGCTACAAGGCCTGACTCTGGATTAGGTCCTCCTTCATTTGTACCCTTGCTCTAAGCTGGTAGGCGCTTGTATTGGTGCTGTATCACCATTTTCTGATGTAGATTTTCATCTCAAAAAGGAAAGTAAAAATGCATTTCTCTGATAGCTGTATGTAATGAACCCCATAGCCTTTTTATTTATTTTTTTGACTACAGCCTTAGGTTTAGCCTTTGATTTTTTTGGCTACCAGGAAAGGTCTTGGAAACCAAGATAAAGTAATGAGGATAATTAGTGTTGGTCACACTTTCTTAACTAGAAAGGAAATAGTTGCTTACACTGATCAGAGGTAACATTTACCGGAGGGCTAGGTTGATAATTTCTGACACTAAAAATTTTTAATTGCTGAGGTACTCAGCCTGATTTTAGCTCAGCAAGATACGAAGTACTTCTCATGCAGGCCCACATCCTCACAGAACAGCATCTCCAACATGGCGACCTGTCTACAGATGCACAAACTGAAGCTCATAGATGTTAATTGACATGGAGCCAGCTACACAGCTGATTAGAGCTACAGCACAGGATGGAATCCAGTGCCTATCAAATGGTGACTCTCGAAGTGTTCTCAGATGTTCTTAACTGAAGGACTACGCTGTTAGAGAAAACTAGAGCAAATGAGCTAGCTACAGGTCAGAGGCAACTCGGAAACGAGTGCTATTTAGATTCTGCTGTCACTCTCCTTGTAATTACTACAGCTCTGTCACTCAGGTCTTCAGAAAACTATCTGATGATTTATTCTGAGCTCCTGGCCCTGCCTCATAAAGGCATCTTTGTGATTCTCATCAGAAACCATGCTCTGGGGTGACACATAACATAAATCATTAAAAATGACATCCATAGCTTTGCAGAGAAGACAATCTTTTAAAGATGACAAGGAAACAAAGGGGATTCTAGAAAACGCTGATGTAATCTTTTTAAAAGCTTTGAAATTTTTCAAGCTTGAAGATGAACTGTCTCTTTTGGATCTGGAGGATGATTCCCAGAGTATAGCATCCCTCAGCCATGTTCATGGTCTGTAGGTGAGGTGTGATACCTTGACTGTCAGCCCCTGATAAAGGACCTCAAAGGAGATAGTGAACTATACTCAGGATGGGAGTGATGGAGGGCAGGCAAAGAGACAGGAAGCATACTGTGTGTTGCAGGAAGAGGAAGTGGGAGGCACAGCCACAGTGGTGACCAAAGTAGACACGATAGATGCAAACTGGAACAGGGGTTCATCTAAGCAATTAAATGAACCACACATTTCAAATCCAGTTTTCCAGAGTCTAAAGTTACCTTAAGCAATGGTCCTTTCTCCATATTTTCTTCATTTATTGTTTCAGGACTGTAAACATGCTGAACTGTCAATATGCCAATCTCAACTCAATAGCTGTTCAATGTATGTGAGAAAAGAAATTAAATGCCCCTTTTTAAAAAAGTAAAGGGAAGTGGCCAGTGGGCAGCTTGTTCTTCATGTGGGCCATCTGGCAATTGGAGGGAGAGGCTGTTTCTAGCTTTTGGATCACTTCCCCCTGGCAGAGCTGACTTGTTGGGCTTCAGGGGATGTGGATATGCTCAGTGCTGAGATGTGCTGGGGAGGGTTGATATGGGGAGTGGGGCTCTCCTCTTCTGGTAGCAAAGGAGAGGAGGAGGGTAAAGAGAGGAATGGGGCACTGGGTGGAGAGAAGGGAAGGGGCACCCTTGGGATGTAAAGTAAATAAGCTCAAATTAAAAAAAAAATAAGAGAGAAAAAAGTACAGGGAAGAACAGGCAAGTGGAACTGGAACTCATGTCCTTTTGTCACTAGGGAGGAGAAGCTAATTAGTCTAAGCAGAAAAGCGGAAGTCAGAACCAGGGGTTGGAATTCGTTTCCTGTGGCACTGCTTGCTGACATGGCATTTAGTTTAAGTACCTCCTGCTTCCAAGATACACTTCCAGAATTATCAAGAGTGATTCTATTTTCAGTGCAGAGCTGACAGGATGTAATTGGACACCACAGAGGCACACTTATCTTCCCTTTTTTAGAGGATCTTTTTGTTATCATCATATAATATTCTGCAACTCATTCAAAGCATCTCCTCAACCTAAATGATAACACTGCTGTTTCTGAAATTCTTTCCGTCTAGAAGTTATGTTGCTTGGAATTTGCAAATGTGGTAAGACAGGGATGACTATGACAGAGCAAAGGTTCTCTTCCACTTGACTGAATGTTAGACAGTTTCTGTTTTTCCTGTCTTTGAACACCCCCCCCGCATTAACAAGTTTCCTTTTGAAAATTATTTTCTTCCTGTTTTAGAGGTGAATTTTCTCTAACACAGCAATATCATCCTCAAGGACAGAAGGCCTAGATCCATTTGCTTCTGAGGCTAGAAATCCCTGACTTCCCCCAGAATGAGCTTTAAATGTTTTAAACAACTTCATCACTTTTTTGGTGGCTGCCCTGTTGGTATTTGCCATGTAGAATATCTCTTCTTTCCTCCTTATTCCACAACGGGCTTGTAAATGGAGTCTAATAAGACATTATATAGTGAGAATAAAAAACAAAACACACACACACACACACAGTTTTTTTGTCCATTTTAGGTGGATTCCAGTTTCTGTTCCCCAGAAACCCTAGGATTTCATTTGCATGATAACTGAGTTTTGTAGTAAGATTCTCTAATTCAGGGTTGGTTTCTAGGCAGTGTATCTGTTTAGGGTTTATTTATTAATTTCCCATTACCTGCTAGTCTGAGAGGGAAATCGAAAACACACCAGTCTCAAAGAAGCCAGTTTCTAACAAGCATTCCTGAAAGCCTGTGTTTGATGAATTCTAAAAGAAATATTGTGAACAATTGTTCTCAAGATACTTTGATGGAACAGATGGGGAAATGCCATAATCCTCAAAAAAATTCCCAATATATAGAAGGTTCAGCAATGTGACAGTGGAAGGAAAAAGATTCTGTCATAGGAAGCCTTCAGATTGAAGCCACTGAAATCCTTTGTTTAGAAAACATTTCCTACTACAGAAAGGAGTATTGCAGTTACACCATAGGTCCTGTTTCCTCAGAATTCTCCATTATACCTTGTAATAATCCTAACTAGAAAAAAAAGATGGTAGAAATGTAGTACAAGACTACGATGCAATTTTTGTCTTCATACAGCTAATGTAATCAGGAATTCAATGTTCGATAATACAGCAGACCGTTAATGTGTCTTTGCCCACGAACTCAGCACCCATCCTGTGAATAGATCACGGCCAGGACTTTGCAGCATTCTGTTTCTCCCTCGCCCAAGTCCTGTTTCTTATCTTTCTGGCCCCAGACACTCTGTCCTGTCTCTTTCCTTTCCAGCAGTCCTGCAATCTCCATTTCTGTGATTCTTCCCTGTCTACTGAAAACAGAGGCAGGTATTGTCAATGAGTTTTTTAAAAAAGAAAGTGCCTAACCAATCAATTTTAATCTAACATTTGAAGAAGAATGTAGTATTAAGATTGTGTGAGGCCTCAGTAATCTGACATGTGTCACATCCTCAGGAGTTTGTTGACTACTTCTGCTTATAAACTGTTGTCACTCCAGTGATTACTCAGATTGCTCTTAATGTTTGTTCTTTAGAGTAGCAAAAGACAAAGAAAAAAGTAACATTGTAATAAATACTAATTCATAAATCATATAATATAATTAACACAGTTCATAAGTGAACATGATTATGGTGTAAAACGTAACTAATATGATTATCTTTGATAACAGAACTTATCTGTATTCAAGAGTAAGAGAAGAGATGGGGAAAGTTTCTGATTAATCATCAATTGAGCTCTGAAATGCATAATAGTTGTACTTCCTTTACTCATTCCCTGTTGTTCCAAAGCTAAATTCCTATAATTTTCATAAGAAAAGAAATGTGCCTCTATGTGAAAACTAGGAGATCCAGTGAATAACCAGGAGAATCTTAAACAGGCTGTTGGAAATTTGTTCTGTATTGATCTAAAAATCTTTTAAAAATATACATAAAGGAAATTTAAGAGAAAAGTTTTTATCTTCAGTAGAATTACGTAAGTGGCTACATCCATCTCCAGTGATTTATAAGGTATGTGAAGGGTGGTTTTAAAGCTCAACGTTAAGAGTATCCTTTGGATTGAAAAGCACAGCTTATGGTTTCAGAAGATCATAATAAATGATGCTTTAATGGAGTCTAAATTCTAGTTCTGCAGCTTGAGTTGATTCTGTGAGTCAGCACAAAGTAGCCTTTTTTTCTCTCAGCCACTTACTACCCTCTACTCCCCTGCCTTGAACATGAGGACAGCATAGAATGACCCCCGTGGCCAGTAGCACATTTAAGTAAATATTTAAATGATTGGGGAAAGTAGTCATTGAAAGAAAAAAAAAAGCAAAAAGCGTGAAATTAAACTGCAACTGTTCCACACTGCAGAGGCAATGGGCATACTTAAGTGCCTAATGAAATACTGCATTACAACCCAAAGGCTCTTAGTTCAAAACATGCTCTTAAGTTTCCAGGAGAAAACAGGGATTTATGGGTTGTGAAAAAGTGAGAATCCTTTTCTGATTAAAACAGTGTCTCAAGAAGTTGCATAATATTTACAAAAAGAAATTTCTTTTTAGGTAAAACTTTACTTCTTCGGAGAGTAAAGATGAGGTTCTTATGGGTACAGATTTGGCCTGACACCCCCTTCTTCGAATAAAAACCTAAACTAAACCAAAAACAGCATCAGCCAGTGATACATCTGTTGGCAGAAAGAAAACGAATATATACTGTAATCAGGGCTATCTTTTAGCTTAAATGGAGTCCAAGTTGAAAACACAGAATTAGCAGACCATCAGGAGTTTCTAAACACAGGCAGTTTGCACAGATACACGGCATGGGAAAGGCCTCACACTGAGCTATAACCACATGGAGGTGCGTGGTCCTTGCCATTCTACACCCATCAGACATTAGCCTGGCACTATCCTACTGGCCCTGTGCTGAGGAAGCAGGCTTGCTCTGCCTACATTGCCCGTTGCTCCAAACTTTTCAAAACCCTAAAAATGGCCAGTCTTCAAGGATTAAAATGATCTACCCACCCTGCACCTCCAAAATGCCCCAACCACATCTCTTTGCTACTCTCCAAAAGGAGGTAGTTTCATATGATTTATTAAATCTTTGTCAAACATGTGCTCTCCAAGGTGTGGAGAGGAAAAAACAGATACATGAGCTACTTGAGGGGGAACTAGCTTGACCCCAGTTAGTTCACTTAGCAAGCTCTGTTGATTTTGTCTGCTCCGAGATGGCGATAAAGGATTGTTGCTTCCTTCATGCTTGTTATAATCGATACAGTTTTGCGCATTCTTCTGTTCTGATGAGTCAGAAAATAAGACAGAAAATCATTAGAAGTTCCGCCATGGCTACTCTTTGCTAAAGCATTTCTATTCTCCTGACTCTGTGGGGAGGGAGACAGAACTTACAGGGAAAGCATAATGATTCTAGGATTACTTCCTACTCTGAGAAAGCAACCAAGTGAGCGTTTTCTTAAAAGTGGTTTTTAAAAAAGACAAACAAACAAGAAACAAATTCCCTTTGCTTTGACAGACTGATTTATATAAAAACAGAATGATAAAAATATAGGCAATTTCTTTGTTAGCTGTAGAAGGCAAGGCTCTTAGATCATGGTGCTATGCAGAATGACTGACCTCCCCAGTTGGGGATTAGCTCTTTATTTATAGTTTGTCTTTGTTTATAGTTTGAAACTCCTAATAAGACCTATTTCCCTGGGAAAGTGAAGGGAGCAAGCTTCAGAATAGAGCCATGTCTCAGAGCCCTGCTACAGGGGTTCTCACGTAGCTTGATGAGAGAGGCATGGTCCTAGAGGACTATTGTATGCAGGTGTCTGTAAAAATATTTCATAAGGTGCCTTCTGTGTCATTCAGTCACAATCTTTAGTATTTTGCCTTCTCTATAGTATACTGAAACTTTTTTTCATAGTTTCCATTAGATAAACAGGAACAAAACTTAAAACCATGTCTCAAAGCCCAGCTGACTATTTGTTCTCAATCAGAGGTCAGCGACTGACTGTAGGCACATCACAGCCCAAATGAGTTCACAGTTCTACTTAGTCTGTTAAATCCTCATGGTGACTCTCAAACCGATACTCAGCAGGATCCTCGGGCATTTCTGCTCAGAAAGTGTAGAGTACATTTCTTCCAGAAAAAAAGGTTTGGTTATATTTCTGCACACATAACATTCCCATCCCCATACAACATACATATATACACATATAGATATAAATACAGATATCTATACCTATCCATATATATACATATAAGTATGTATTGGTCTAAAGAAAAGAGTAAGTTCTTAGAAAGGAAGGTTAGGTTATAGAAACAATGAATTTTAACTTTATTGCAATCAAATAATAATCTTACATATCCTTAAATAAGCAGTTGCCTCCCTTTTTAATACACTGAGATCTCAAAGTGCAGTTTTCCTAATGAATTTAAAGCCTACCGTGTCTCCTCAGGGAGCCATGACATTAATAGCAGCAGTGACACATTGTTGGACAGCTGATGCTTAAGGGCCTTTGGAGGACACTTTACACATGAATGGTTTAGTTAATCTTCTTAGCAATCCTGGAGAAGGAGTCTAGCTTTTCAGTCACATAGGCAAAGTTGCCGAAATACTAAGCCCAGAAATGAGCACTCTAGACAACACCTTTCCCACTCAGTAAGTCTGGCTCACAGATAACTGTTTCAAGGTCTCTGAGTCTGAGACAGTGTGTAGCTAGTTTGAGATAAGGTACAGCTAAGTGGTTGAACAAGATACCATTATTTCCACTTTATAGTCAGGAAACCTGGGCATAGAAAGCACTGAGTCTTGTGCTCACACATCCTGCTCACCCCATGGATTCAGATTCCATCTACAGTGAGGTCGGAGCAGGACTTAATACAGCTTTCAAATCCGGAAACTCCAAAGAGAGATATAAATACTTTTTCTAAAAGCTAAAGAAATCTGGCACTGCAAAATTCAATTTATCCAATTCCCAAAATAGTACCGTAGTAATGAATGTGGTTATTCATAGAACTGGAAATTAACTGGAAGAAAGAGAGCACTCTGCGAGCTGCTGAAGTGTGTGTGTGTGTGTGTGTGTGTGTGTGTGTGTGTGTGTGCACGCGCGCGCACACATTTATGATGCTCCTGCTATATGTGATTGGTTAGGCTGGGGGTGATTGTCCTTCTTCCCTGGCATGGCTGAAGCCTGCCACCTGCTGCTGAGGAAGGCCAGGCTCTGACCCTGCTGTCAGGCTCTGACCCTGCTGCTGGGGAAGATCACTGTAACCCTCAGCCTTCTCTCCTGTTACTCGCCCTCATCTGAAAAAAAAATAGTACAAGAAGAGAAACTGTCTGCGGAGCTGTGGCAAGGAGGGTTAGAGAGCTGCTGGGTTAGCAACTGTGTTGTAAGAACTATATCCCGTTCCAGTTTCAAGAATCCGGCTATTTCATGGGCTAGGGAATGACAGCCCAACCATACCAATCACCATCTTGCATTTATTTAAAATCCTTTTGTCAACTCAAAATAGTGATTAGCATTTAGTGTTCTGCTTTAAAGCGGCCAGTTTAAATCACTGAAACCTTGTCCCAGGTTTTTCTTTATGGTGAGAAACACTCCAAAGTCAACATCACAAGGCCTGAGCTACTGTCCCAGGTTCTCCTCACGCTATCTCTCTGGCTTTGGACAGACCACTTTACTTCCTAGTGCCTCTCCTGTTTGTGAAATTACACTCCCTACTTTCCAGAGCTTTGTTATTTCAATGAGGACTATGAAGAATACAGGCACGCGCACACATAAATGTAAACATTTAAATATGTATGAAACATACATATTCCTGTCTAGATGTAACATACTTCCGTATTGTCATAGTGTTTAGTATATATGTAGGTGTAGGTGTTTTATATGATGTTTATTGTATACTAAAGTATGCATTAAGGTAAAGATTGATGTCATACCTGTCATGTCATGTCAGACAGGACATACATGTCAGACAGGACATCAAAACAACAACAACAGTTGTTTTGATGTCCTGTCTGAGAAGGCACCATGAGCTTTGATGGTTGTTCCCACTACTTTGTTATAGCCATATGCTAAATTAAAAAAAAAAAAATGGATGGAACAGTACATTCTCCTGCTGTTCATTAAGTCTGTAGACACCAGGTTTTATTCCTTTATTAGCTATTTTATTTCTCGTGGGAACCCCTATAAGGCAGAGACATAGGGGTTCCCAAGAGAACCCCTATGACAAAGATAGTTATAAACAGTGCTCCTCCCAGACCTCATAAATGAACTCACAGTGGGATCCTTACACTCTCGGTGTCCAAAGCATAGGTCAGGACTTTTATGTCTAACTAGTACCCAGAAACAGATTTTCTCTGGCACAAAGAAATATTTCTGAAAGTAACAGCAGATTGTTGGGTGGAAAAAGAATCTAGAAGTAAAATAAATTGAAGGTTAAGTATGGAGCTTCTTTAGACATCATGACTTGAGAGGCTTAAACAGCACTTGCTATGGAAGAAGTCTTCTGGAATGTCTGAACGCCCTCTTTTCTTCTCCTTGCCCTTTGTTTTTGTAGCTTTCTCTTTCTCTCTTCGACAGCTCTTCACTTCTTAGGAAAGACTGTTCCTGAGGAGAAACATTTGCGCTTCACCCAGGAAATCTGATTTTATGTGTTCATCGCGCCATCTCCCACTTGGCATCTTCTCCACTGAGAGAAAAAGTCACAGCACAGCTGCTTGAAGCAAGGGTCTGCATCCTTTGAAAATCTACATCTTCCTGTTTCTTATAGAAGGCATGTGTCCAAAGCTTCCTTTCTGTTTGGCTAGCTGAAATACCTAAGACCCAAGCTCATGGTTTTAGACTTTAGGAGAAACTATTTGTCCCGGTTGTGTTTGGTCTATTTACAAGAAGGGTTTAGCCACCGAGTTAACAAATTTTCTCACATTACCAGTGTTTTAGGAACTTTTTTTCCCCATTTATCCGTGAAGAGAACACCAAAAGAAAATCTCCCTGAACTGTTCAGAGAGGGGGTTGGCTTTACATCCTGTCTGGGAGTGTGACTCAAAGATGCCTGCTTAAGTTCCTTTTGACTCTGAGCCATCACATTGGATTCTGATTATCACTCCTACTTGCTCATAAACAGGGTCAGTGGAGGTTAGGAAGGACTTTTATGAGTAGTACTGCATGAGGATGAGCCTGATGAAGCACAAACTTCTAAGCAGGAGGACAGGCAGTACCGGCAACATCTCCAGTGTGACCAGCTTGGATAAAGAATGGTTGATACAAGGATTGAGGTAACTAATGCAAGCTCCTAATATATGATGTGTATGGACTTCTCCACTGATCATCTTAGTTCACATAAAAAAAAATTAAGTTGGTTGTGTAGTGCATGCCTGTAATCCCAGCACTCATGGAAGCAGAGACACGTGTATCTCTGAGTTTGAGGCCAGCCTGGTTTACAAAGTGAGTCCAGGACAGCCAAGCCTACACATAGAAATCCTGTCTCAAAAAACAAACAAACAAACAAAAAGAGGCCTTCTAGGTATTGTCAATCCCTCGGTCACTACTAGATTTTCTCCTGAGGGTTATTTAAGAACAATATGACACACCCCAACAATAAATACTCCCTGTTTCAATATCACAATCCCTGCCACACCACACCAGTCCTTGCAAAAGTCATATTGATTACGCTTGGAACCATATCACCTTCCCTTTCATCTGAAAGAGAAGTGTGTTTCTTTAGTGTGCATTTTGAATATTCCACAAAGGTGCAGTGATGTCACTGGTAGCCAAGTCAAGGAAGTTCACCTATAAAGGCAGCCTCACAAATGCAAATATCCTCAACATGGTTCTTGTTCCGGGAGCTGAACAGAGGCACCACTGGAATACATTACTAGTATTTGGTGACCAGCTCAGTGGCCCCTGTGGCTTTCACTTTGCTTACAATTGCCCCTGGGACCTGTGCAGCTGGGAGACTCACTCAATGCTTGGCTTGCAGCACAGGCGTCTGCTACATGGAATTCTTTTTGACTAGAATCTATCACTGAGTAACATTCCCATTAGTAAGGAAGGACTTGGGGAGCATCTCAGTCCAGGCAGCTTTATTTTTTCTTTTGGTGTTTTGTTGGAGACATTATTCATGTTACAAGTTCAATTAATGATCTGCAGGTACGGCACATATTGTCCAGTAGCAAACAGTGTGTGTTTGCTGTTAAGGACATGCAAACTTTCCTGTTCCACATCTTTGGGCTTCCTCTGATAATGAAGACCTACTGATGATTTGTCATTTACAGGGCTCACTGGAGCTGGTTTATAGAGCTGGGTACTTGTAAACACTCCTATTGCAGGTGGGCCCATAGTTGTCTTACACTTTTACAAGAAATAGAAGAGTGAGGGATTAGAACACTAACACAGGACATGTGCCCTCAACATAACAATATGTGTTAGTTGAGTTATAAGTAACTTTACAGCTTTAAAACAGGATTATAAAGATTACTGGATATGCCTAAAATTATAAGCAATAGAAAGTAGCAGAATAGGAACTTGGACTCAGGGATATAGAACTTACAAATGCCTTGCTCTTTTCCTAGTCATCATGGATGTGAATGAAACTGGATGTTAATTTTTAAGTGTTAGGAGTGTAACTTTGTTGCTGTTTAGCTTCTTGACTTCTTTATATATACTGGCTATTAGCCCTCTGTCAGATAGAGGGTTGGTGAAGATTCTTTCCCAATCTGTAAGCAGTCGTTTTGTTTTGATGACAGTGTCCTTTGCTTTACAGAAACTTTTCAGTTTCATGAAGTCCCATTTATTGATTGTTGATCTTAGAGCCTATGCTGTTGGTGTTCTGTTCAGGAAGTTGTCTCCTGTGCCAATGAGTTCTAGGCTCTTCCCCACTTTTTCCTCTAACAGGTTTAGTGTATCTGATTTTATGTTGAGGTCTTTGATCCACTTGGACTTTAGTTTTGTGCAGGGTGATAAGTATGGATCTACTCCCATTTTTCTACAAATCAAGTAATCCAATTAAAAACGGGGTACAGAGCCAAACAGAGAATTCTCAATAGAGGAATATCGAATGGCAGAGAAACACTTAAAGAAATGTTCAATGTCCTTAGTCATCAGGGAAATGCATATCAAAACGACCCTGAGATTTCACCTTACACCCATCAGAATGGCTAAGATGAATAACTCAAGTGACAAAACATGGTGGAGGGGATGTGGTGAAAGGGGAATCCTCCTCCACTGCTGGTGGGAATGTAAACTTGTGCAACCACTTTGAAAACAATCTGGCACTTTCTCAGACAATTAGGAATAGCGCTTCCTCAAGATCCAGCTATAGCACTGCTAGCTAGGCATATATCCAAAAGATGCTCAAGTACACAACAAGGACATTTGCTCAACCATGTTTGTAGCAGCTTTATTTGTAATAGCCAGAAGCTGGAAACAGCCCAGATGCCCCTCAGTTGAGGAATGGATACAGAAATCGTGGTACATCTACACAATGGAATACTACTCAGCAATTAAAAACAAGGAAATCATGAAATTTGCAGGCAAATGGTGGGAATTGGAAAAGATCATCCTGAGTGAGGTATCCCAGAAGCAGAAAGACACACAGGGTATATACTCACTCATAAGTGGATATTAGACCTTTAATATAGGATAAACATACTAAAATCTGTACACCTAAGGAAGCTTATCAGGAAGGAGGACTCTGGCTAAGATGCTCAGTTCCCATTCAGAAAGGTAAAGAGGATGGACATCAGAGAAGGGAGAAAACAGGGATCAGGACAGGAGCCTACCACAGAGGGCCTCATAAAGGCTCTACCCTGCAAGGTATCAAGGCAGATGCTGAGACTCACAGCCAAAGTTTGGGCAGAATGCAGGAAATCTTAGGAAAAAATTGGGAGATAGTAAGACCTGGAGAGGACAGGAGCTCCACAAGGAGAGTAACAGAACCAAAAAGTCTGGGCACAGGGGTCTTTTCTGAGACTGATACTCCAGCCAAGGACCACTCATGGAGATGACCTGGAAACCCTGCACAGAGGTAGCCTATGGCAGTTCAGTATCTAAGTGGGTTCCATAGTAATGGGAACAGGGGCTGTCTCTGACATGAAGTGATTGGCCTGCTCTTTGATCACCTCCCCCTGAGGGGAGAACAGCCTTACCAGGCCACAAAAGAAGACTCCACCACTCTGCCCAAAGTTTGGCTATGAGTCTCAGTATCTCCTTTAATATCCTGGTGGGTAAAGTCTTTCAGAGGTCCCAAGTGGAAGGCTCCTGTCCTGTTCCTTGTCTTCTCCTACTTCCAATGTCTATCCTGTTTGCCCTTCTGAACGAAGATTAAGCATATTTTCTAGGGTCCTCCTTACTGTTTAGCTTCTTTAGGGAAATAGATTTTAGTATGTTTATCCTACAATATATGGCTAATATCTACTTTTTTCATTTTTATTATATTTATTTATTTATTACAGTTTATTCATTTTGTATCCCAGCTATACCTCCCCCCTCCCTTGTCCCCTCCCAATCCTACCCCCTCTCTCTCATCTCCTCCCATGCCCCTCCCCAAGTCCACTGGTAAGGGAGGAGGTCTCATCAGGACTGATTGTAATGTCTTCTTCTGTGCCCTGGTAAGGCTGTTCCCCCTTCAAGGGGAAGTGATCAAAGAGCTAGCCACTGATTTCATGTCAGAGTCAGTCCCTCATTACTAGGGAACTCACTTGGACACTGAGCTGCCATGGGCTACATCCTTGCACGGGTTCTAGGTTATCTCCATGCATGGTCCTTGGTTGGAGTATCAGTCAGAGAAAAGACCCCTTTGCCCAGATTGTTTGGTTCTGTTGCTCTCCTTGTGGAGCTCCTGTCCCCTCCACTTCTTTTTATTTCCCACTTCTTTCATAAGATTCCCTGCACTCTGCCCAAAATTTGGCTATGACTCTCAGCCTCTGCTTTGATACCTTGCTGGGTAGTCTTTCAGAGGCCCTCTGTAGTAGGCTCCTGTCCTGTTCCTTATTTTCTCCCTCTTCCCATGTCTGCTGGAGAGATGGCTCAGCTGTTAAAGGCTAGTCTCACAAACATAAATACAATATCCACTTATAAGTGAGTATATAGCATATGTGTCTTTCTGCTTCTGGGAGACCTCACTCAGGATGATCTTTTCTAGTTCCCAACATTTGCCTGCAAATTTCATGATTTCCTTTTTTAATTGTTAAGTAGTATTCCATTGAGGAAATGGACCATGAATGGATAGGACCTAGACTCCCTGTTCAAAGGAAGCCCATTGGCTGCTCAGTTTCTAAGTGGGTTTACTAGTAGGGGGTACAGGGGCTGTCTCTGAAGTGAACTCAGTGGCTGGCTCTTTGATCACCTCCACCTGGAGGGTGCAGGATTGCCAGGCCACAGAAGAAGATGATGCAGCCAGCTTTGATGAGACCTGATAAGCTAGAGTCAGATAGAAGAGAAGGTCCTCCCCTATCATGGGACTAGGGAAAAGGCATAGGGGTAGAAGAGGGAGGGTGGATGTTACTGGAAGGAGATGAGGGAGGGAGATGCAGTGGGAATACAAAATGAATAAATTGTAATAGATAAATATAAAAATAAAAAATAACAACCATAAAAAATAAAATATAAAAGAGTGTAACTTCGATGATTTGAGGTGAGTGATCAGGTAAATGACTAAATGTCTTTTGTCCAAGTCAGCAGCTCGGGCAAGTGGAGCATAATTTATCAAAAAAGCTTTATGAGTAATAGTGGGAAGTTGGACTTGGACTGTTTTATCTTGAAGGGAGTCTCCTACTATCTCTTTAGCAGATTATGACTTTGTTGCAAAACACTGCTTAGTCCTTGCTTCCAGCCATGTATGATATGAGGGTAAGAAAAGCATTAATCATGGTTGTGGTGAGGGAAGAAACTTAAAAGCTCAGCCTGGAGCTTTGACCTTAACAACCTGGCACTCGGTAGAGCTCACAGCATCTTATCTTCTTCCCCCTTGTGTTAATCTATTCAGGCTGTTATAATGACATACCATGAGCCTGGTGCCTGTTAAAGAGCATAAATTTAATTCTCAGTGCTATAGAAGCAAGGAAGCTCATGATCAAGGAACTGGCACATTCAGGATTTAACAAGGGTCTTTCACAGGAAATGCCTTCTTGGAGTGTTCTCAGGTAGTGGAAGTTAAAACCAGCTCTCTGGAGCATTGTGTATGAGAATCTACTACTCAGAGGGCCTTGTCCTTATGACTTAATCTGTTCCCAAAATTAATTTTAAAGTTTAAACTTCTTACTAGTGCTTCTATGAGAGTTCAGACTGCAACCTGAACTTGGTAGGGACACAAGTATTCATACCATAGAATACACCTCCCCTTAGCCTGAGAAGAGGTTGCTTGAGGCTAAAGACATATTATAGTTCAAAAAGAAGGACAGTGTATACTCCTCATCTTTTTGTCTGATTTAAGTTCTTGGCAAATAAGAAGAATCCACTTATGTTGATAAAAGTAGATTTTCTTTAGTTACTACACTAAAGAATTTGAATAATAAACTTTGAAAATTATCTTTAAAGATGCAATATAATATTTTAAGATGTATTTATTTTATGTGTATGAGTATTTTAACTGTGGGGTGTGTGTGTGTGTGTGTGTGTGCACGCGTGCTCACACACGTGTACACACAAATACATTTTGTTCCGAAAAATCTCAGAACAGGGCATTTGCATTCCCTGGAGGTATGGATGGTTGTGTAGAACTATGTGGGTTCTGGGAATTAAACCTAGGTTCTCTACAAGAGCAACAACTGCTCTTAACCCATGAACCGTCTCTCAAGCTCCCACAAATAACATGTGAACAGCCATCTGGTCATCCTTAGATCTTTCTGGCTGACATATAAAATTAACCATGTAAATGAGCCATCCCCAGTGAAGATGAACTGACTGTAAGTTAGTTCACAGACAGTAGGCTTTTGAATCTTGCAGTTTTGTTATCTGTTGGCTTTCTTGAGAGGATTCATGCAAAGGTGGGAAAGGAGGGACATATATCAAAGTTTATCACATTCATTGACTAGATACACTGTTAGAAGAAAGGTTCATTTGAATTCAGAGTTGTTGGTGAGACATTTGACTTTGTGTTTGTCTAAATCGATGAATAATGACCAAACAACCAAAGCCTGGTAGGAATTTGAACTACTGGATAATGGAGTAAGATTTATATTGTGGAAGAGTGACTTCAAATGTTCAAGCTTTTCCAAGAGTTATCTATGGCTTTTGTCTTAAGAGACAGGTGAACTATGGTCTCAGGCTCTCAGTATTTACTGTAAAGTTCCTAAGACATTCCTACATGAAGGAGGAAGCTAGTTGTGCTTTTCAGCATTCTCACTCTAAGATAAATTGTACTTATCATCGCTCACATAACAAGCATATTGCTCCCAGGGAGCTGCTCACTCAGGAGAGGCAAAACCATAGATGTGGTCATAGTTTGTGGCCACCAGTCTGATTAACTTCCCATTGTGCACTGTTGGGTCCTCAGGGGCAGGTTTGATCCCCCCGTCTAGATTTCAGCTTCACTAGCTATTGGAGCCCAGTGATCTCACAAAGTTCAGGCTGATTATCAGTCCCAGGAGTGACAGGTGTGCCCCACTGAGAAGGGCAGGATGCTAAAGGGAAAGCACAGCATGTAAAGTCACATTATGTAGTTCAGCCCAAGGTCAGTTCATGATTCTTCCTTCACTTGCTCGGGAGGCCTTTGTGAAAAATCACTTTGAGCTTTATTTCCACAGACAGATTAAGGGCTTCTGGGTTTAAGGACTATTCTTCAGCCTACACTCATTCTGATACCTACAATAGTCTCAAAGTCCTGTTCTAATGCTGAGCTCAGCCTTACGGTGCAGAAGTACAGCATGAATGACCTTTGAGGGTCACTTCTAAATGTGGGTCTTGTTAATTCACTCAGGTGGAAGTTCAAGGTTGTGTTTTCATAGCCAGTGTATACCAACCATAGATTTTGCTAAGAGTTGAAGATACACAACCTCCTAACCTCTCAGTATTTAAATAGACAAATTGTCAACATGATACTTTGTTTATCTATTGATACAGTGTGTAGCCTGTTCTCTAAGAGTGCAAAACATAAGACCAAGGACAATGTCATCATGAATGAACAGTTAACTGGACTTTTGTTGAGATTTTAATGAAATAGAAACAGATCATTTCCCCTTCTTTTCCTAGTCTTCTATCTAGAGGAAATTGATTGATAAAGAACAAGTTTAAATTTAACCAAATATACCAGTATGAACAACAGTTATCGTCCTAAGTAATGATACATGTAAGGCACAGAAAAATGAGGTCTTTTCATGCCTTTCAGAAATGGTATCCAGATCTGTACGTCAAACAGGCGTAGGACTGTGCAGGAGTGGGGAGGGGTAAGGCTGGGCAGGAAAGCAATACCAGCTGTTCTCTGGGCAACTTTCAGCACTATAAAAGCCAGCAAAGATAAAGGAAGCTTTCAGTTCAGTTTCAGTATGCCTTTTCTGTGTTTTGTTAGGTATGTGGTGTATTTGGCAGAAGGGTCTTAAAATCAAGTTCTGGTGGTTAAACAATGGCAGTGACCATCGCCTGTGTAGTTTGGCGTGCCTCAGGACCTTGAACAGTTCTCTGGAGTCCTTTCCAACAGTTCGTGGGAAGGTGGCCCTTATATAGCACTAAGATCATCTCCCTTTAAAAAAACGATTATTTTTGTTTTATGTGCAGTGAAGTCTTGGCTGCATATATCTGTCCGAGTGGGGTAGAAGCCCTGGAAACGGAGTTACAGACATCTGTGAGCTGTCATGTGGCTGTAGGGAATTGAACTCAGGTCCTCTGGAAGAGCTGCCTGTTCTCTTTGCCTCAGAGCTGTCTCTTTAGACCAAGATTACCTTTTAATAACCCATGGCTGCTGGAGTTGGTATCACCTACCCACTCATGATACCACTGTTTAAACTCCATTTTTCAAGGATGGATTCTAATTAGAGTGTAAAGTAATAGTGGTCACTGTGGCCTCTTCATATGTCCTCTTCCCTGTGTTCTCTTTTGTCTCCCATTCCATTTCTATTTAACCTTGTCACTCCCAGTATCTCCTCTCTTGTCTTTCATATCACGTGTGTTCTACTTTCCCCTTTACCATTTCTTCATCCCACTTTCATGGTCCCTTTCTAACTTCCAGGTCTCACAGACATTATAACTGAAACAATCAAATCTAAAAACTCAAAGCTATCATCCATACATGTGGCACTTCAGTTTGGGGCCCTGGGTTATTTTACTTATTATATCTTCAAGCTCCATCTACTTTCCTGAAATTTTTATGATTTTATTTTTCTTTACAGCTGAATAAATTTCCGTTGTGCATATGTGTCACATTTCCATCACCTGGTGAGTATTTAGGTTGATTCCATTTCCTAGCTGTTATGAATAAGGCAACAATAAATATAAGAATAAACATACTATTTTTTAGGAAGGGCATTGTAATGTCAGAATTAGAAATGCCTCTGGATATATTCTAGAACCGGCCAAGAAAAAAATATGACACAATTTCAAAAATAAATTAGATAAAATTTCAAAGTTATAAAGTCAGGTGTGGTAATGCATATGTGAGATACCAACCCTGGAACATGAAGGCAGAAGGATCAGGAGCCTCAGCCCATAGTTTGAAGCCAAATTGGGCTATAAGATACTGTCTTTAGAAATCAAAATTTCTAAGTTACAGAAAAAGTATAGTTTGAAATTTTAGCTCTAAAAATTATATTATTTGTAATTGCTTTATTCATAAGAGATGATCAGTATAGAGTTGCATATTTTAACATTTCAGCAAACAATTATGCTTAAACTCTGTCTTGTTGGTTGGTTGGTTGGTTTGGTTGGTGTTGATTTTTTTTTTTTTTTCCTTTTTTGGACAGGATCTTACACAGCACAGGCTAGCCTCAAAATTACTGCAGAGCTGAGGATGAGCATGCCTTAGATTATTGCTTGTCCTGCCTCTGTCTCCCAAATGCAGTTATAAGAGTCTGCATCACATCTAGTCTGTCGCTGGTTACCTCAAAGCCAGTTCAGTTTACCGTGGTTATGGTAATAGCACCAGAAACACTTCAGGGTCCCTTCTTTCCTCATACAATATTTGAGGCAATCTACAGCTACACTAAAAAGTTCTTCCAAGTGGCTAAAGGAGCCTATCTAGAGAGAGCAGTGGGATAGAAGCTGTCCTCAGGCTGCAAAACAACCATTCAGGGTTTGTCTCGCAACCACAGACACAAGCTTTGTCTGTGGAGAAGAATGTAGACTCCTCTGAGGAGCTGCAGGTCTGTTCTTCCAAATACTGAATCTCTTCCTTTAAATTATCACCCACCTACTACCACTAAGACCACTCACACTTAAAATAAGAGTGCAGAAATTGCTCAGAAATTACATTCCCATCTTGAAGATAAACAACTTGTGTATATAGTGTGATTAAACAATCAAAATAACTGTGAAATGTTATTATTATCATAACCTTAAATCAGAGTAAACTGAGGTGCTACAAAAATAATGATGTCCAAGATTACATTCTAATTTTGAGCCTAAAAATTAAAGGTTTAATCAAGTATATGACTCCTGAGCTACACTTTGCTATTCGTCTGTAAACAGTGTAAGGATTTTACTCCTTAAAATCTGAATGCATGATTTTCTTCCTTTTCTTCCAGGTCAAAGCGTTTAGCTCCTGAGCTTATTATGCTAGGTCCTCTAAGCAGGCCTGTTGGCAGCCAGGCCAGCACTGAGATTCCCTGGCTCCCATGTAATAGTAGCTTAACAGTTACAAGTCAAAGAAGGACGTGCAGAATATATGCTGAGGGTTTTGCTGGGAATCTGGAGTTGAGCTCAGGGCTCGTTTTCCTCTGCACGTGACCAGAGTTTGAAGTTACAGTGTCTAGACTGCCACAGTCTTAGAGAATGCTCATTTTAGCTGAGCACCACAATGTTACAAAGATATGCTAGTTGCCACAACTCTGAGTGGCTTAAAAGCCATCCTTGCAGTTTTAAAATAGAAAGAGTGTTAAAGATCCTGGTGAAGGCCCAGTGTGCCAGGCAGCTGGAGCACTCTACTTAATCCCCAATTTGAAGGCCTATTAAGGAAAGAGCTGTTGTGTGGGCTCCAGTTCACTTCAGAGATGGGCAGGCCTCCCTGAAGCACATTTGGTTCTCTCTTTATCACCAGGGCATTTCCATGTCTTTTTTCTCTGTGGCTATCCTGAGCTATAAGGTGTTCCAGGGAAACTGGAAATGTGAACGCATTCCAAATAAAGAGGCTGATTCAGTTGGTTCACATCTGAAATCTTTCCAGTTTTCAATGGAACAGTGCGTGGAGTTATTAACAATGAAGAAATCCAGTTTGAGGACATTAGAGGGGTTTGGAGTAAAACAGAGTAACACGCTAACAAATAGCTCATTTATGATTTTATACCACTGACTACTTATCTTTTGGATGATGAACTGCACATTGATTTTTTTCCAATGGGGCTCCATTTTAATAGCCATAATTTATAAAGAAAATAAATGTTAGCTTCCACTCACAGGAGTCAGCGATGGCTATTATCAGTGAATTCACAGGCTGGATGTCAAGGTGATTCAAGTGAGGCCACAGCCCCTTTGTAGTCATTTGCCTTCGGTTGACCTCAGCAATTGTCTAAATGTCACAAATTCTCTCTCTATTCCTTTTTCTATTATCTCCCCAATGAACAAAAAAAAATTAAAGAGTGAATAGGAAGCACCATCGGAAAGAATTTAAGCTATGAGTCACTCTCATCCTTCAAACCGATAGCGTGTCACGAAGTCCATGTCACTGAGTCAATGACTTTGAACTTGTGCCTGAGCAACTTGTAATATCTTACAGGCATGAATGTAAGCCTTGACAATGAGTTAAAAATAGAACAAGGCAATTACACATTTTTTTCTGGACTGTGCATGTTATCCTCAGATTGCCCTGACAGCAGGCTGTCCTGGAAAGATTCCAGAGATGTCATTTTTTTTTTCTTTTTCTTTTTTATTTTTTACTCTCTGCCACCAGTATATCCCAGGACAGCTTGATTTAATATCATACTGCTGCTACCATCACATAAAGTTCAGAGTCGGTGGGACGATTAGCTGAAGTGACTGAATCAAACTTATGAAATGTGGTTTGTTCACAAAAAGATAGATCTCGCTAAAATATTTTCTGTCTAGCTTCAATCTCAAATCACTCAGACTCAAGTGAAAATACACTGGAGGTACTTAGACATGTGCTATGGGTGAATAGCTGTGTCAAAGTGATTCAAATATATGTTTCTAATTTTATAAACTGAAAGAAATTCTTAAGCCTCGAGTAGTATGAACTGATGCTTACTCCAATTTCTCAGACCAGAGAGCTGGAGGCCAGAAATAGCTCCATATTCTCCCTGGCTCAGTGAGTTGCTTTAATTTAATAACTGTTCAGTATTAAAAGTATCCAAATGTGTGCTGATCTGAAACAAACCCGATGTGACTGCTTTGGTCTTTGCCTTTTGCTTCTTCTAATATCCTAGAGGCTGTTCTGTGGCTCCTCTCAGAAAATCCTTCACTAATCAAAATCTAAACCACACTGGTTCAACACTAACCAACTTTCCCAGAATCCTCTTCAGTTTCTCACCCTGTAAATTAGAGGACTGGGTTGTCTGAAATTAAATCTCTGAAATGCATTTTGATCTAAAAATAATGTATTTGTAGTCAACCAGCTGATTTTTAAATCACCTTTATTGAGCTCCCTTTACATTCACCCATCTTAGCATGCAACTGTGTTATTTTCAGTAGTTAATCCCTGGTCGCCCTTCCCAGAGTTTCCAAAGGCAGTCATTACTGCAAAAATCTTGTCATTTTTAATTTGAATTGTCTTGGCATGCTTACAGATAATTAGTTGAAAACAATGTGAGTTCTACAACTTTGATCATTTTCAAGGTCATTTTTTTTTTTTTTTTCTGTTTTGGGTCTCTTGCAGCTCATACTAATGTCATAATATTTCCCTTGTAAGAGTTTGTATGGTCTTGGTGTCTCTTCACTGAACACTAAAACAGAAGATAATGCCAGGGAGCAGGGTATAGCTGTGACAGGCCTGAACCTGTTGTTTGGCGCAGAATGTGAACTTTGGGACTTTGTGTTAGGAAAGAACTTTTCCAATTTCTATAGTACAAACGTACTGCTGAAAATTTGCCAAAGAGTGCATTTGACTTGCAGATCATTTTGAAGATTGTTCTTAACACTGTGCTCTAATTCACAGACATTGGGGTTTTTATTTATTTACCCTTTTTGACACTTTGTGATGTTATCTTAGCCTTTGGAAACTTATCCTCCAAAACCTTTTTAGCCAGGAAGTCAGACTCTATATTGTCTTCCATGTTCCTATTAGTATGGGCCATTAAGCCCCACTTAAAGGGTTTAACTTCATTCCTAATCCAAAGTCCCAAAGTTCATATTCTGCACCAAACAACACACTTGGTGTTGGGAAAGTAGCTGAATATTCTACCTCTGGATCTACAAGCATCAAGAAGAGACAATGGCAGTGGGTCTGGCTTGAGCATTTGAAATTTCAGTGCCCACCACCAATGACAAACTTCCTTCAGCAAGGCCATACCTATTCCAACAAGGATGTATCTTGTTGAAATAGCAATTTCATTTTATAGTCTTATGGCAAGACTTTCATGTGGTTTCACCACCATCAATATTATTAGGATGACATCGCTACGCTCTACCTGAAGTAGGGTGCTTATTGTTTAAGAGATAATTTGTTTTGTTTTGTTTTACCTGACATGTCTAAGAGGCATGTCTAAGAGACATGTTCTAAGAGGCAAAAGATATAAATGTAGTATATGGTTTTTTTCCTCTGGGACATAAAAACAAATTACTTCCTATGTACTACTTATTAGTGAAAAGGGAAAAAAGGACACCTACGAAAATCATTATCAAGGAAACTTCAAGGCTTTGTAGAACTTGAGGTCAAAAACAGAACTGCCACCGAGAATCTCCTGTTTCGAAACAAAGCTCTTTGCTCTTAGTTTGTAAGTGAATGCATGTGGGTGAGTGTGTGTGTGTATTATTTGTGTTTGTCTTTTTCTTTCTTTCCAAATCACTTTGTTCTACAGTTTTTTCTAGAAAAGGTCTTAGTTCAAGTAATGAGTCAGGTGAAATTAGGCTTCAGATAGTAAGAAGGCAGTTCAACTGCCTAACTTGGGATCGGTTATCCATTCCTTATGCAGTCAGCTCTGTCTCCAGCGAAGATGTGTGTGGACCTTCTCTTTCGTAGGAGTTGTGAGGATCTGCTGTACATGTTAATTTGGCCTTCATTGCCTCTACTGCCCATCTTCTGAAGCAGGAAGGAAACTTCATATTCAAGCCACTGCTCATGTTTCCAAGAATAGGCTGACAAAAATTATTTGGGGACCAAAGCCAGTAATGTGTAATGATCAGCTGAGCTTTATTGACTATAGAGGAAGAGAGAAGGGATTAAGAATTCTGGTTTACTCAAATGCAGAATAAACACACAGAGTGAAGGTTCTGAGCATGGCTGAGTGACTCTGAAATAGGAAGCATCCACTTTCGCATAGACTAATCATAGGCCACAACTATTAAAACCACTTTATGTAGGCTGGTAAGTAGCCATTGCTGTAAGTCTCCCAGTGGGCCACCTATCCGGCGGCCACCCCACCTTCTTTTAGTGAACCATAGGAACCCTGCTCCACACACCTTTTCAAACACTTCAGAACCATGGGCTGCTGTGTGGCAGATCTGGAGTCTCAGCAGACTGACCAGCTGGTCTATCAATGCCATGCCCTAGTCCTTTGAACTAGTTGATCGGCTCTAGACTAGCACACAACAGTCTTTGCAAGTAGTAGCTATATGACTTTGAGTTCAGCTCTTTTTTTCCTCTATCTAGCCAACAAATATTTTTTTCCCCTTGGTATTTACTCCATATGACACACTCAAAATTTGAGTTTTAACAAAAATTAGGTTAGATTTAATCCAAAAGCCTGTCTGAAGTTTAATATGCATTATTTGCCTTGTAACTCAGGGCACCCTCCCCCAAATGACAGAAGTACTTACGTTGTGTCTTCTTCCAGCTTGCTCCAATTGAGAAAGACAGAGTAATTTCATAGGTCACATTTACAAGTCTAAATATATAGCTAAATCCTTTTTGTGGAGTGTTGGTACAGATATCAAATAAATTAGTCAGAAGAAAGGGGTGATAATATGCATAAAAAATTTCCAAATCAAATTAACACTCAAACATACAGACACACAAACTTTTATTATTTGAATACCCCGTGTCCTGTTTTAAAATGATGCAATATATCCTTACAAGGGAAATTTAGTGATTAGATGGCTCAGCAGTTCAGAGAGCACAAATGTCCCAGTATCCATAACAAGCAGCTCACAAACAACTGTAACTCAGGCTTCAGAAGATCTGGCCATCTGCAGGCCCCAGTGTTCTCATGCCCATACCCATACCCAGGCATTCACAGACACACATGTGAACTTATTGGAGGTCCCTTGTCTCATAATGCTCTGTCAAGACTTTTTTCTTTTAGTTGTATGTGTGTTATAGTTTCTGATTTTGTGTTTTTATGAGAGTTCTCTGTGTACGAATGTGTATGTCTCTGTATGTGTTCCTTGAACCTTTTCTCGGCTTTTTCTTTTCTTTGTCTGTTGTATCTTAGTCTGAATTGTTTTTATTTTATCCATTATTATTATTATTATATTATATGTCTGTTAGTATTTTAATGTATGTTGTGGGTAGGTTTGGGTGGGTGAGAAAGTTTGAAAAAGTTGGGGGAGGGGAAACCATAATCAGAATATGATATGTTAAAAAATATCTGTTTCCGCAGCTGGAGAGATGGCTCACAGGTTCGGAGCCCTGGCTGCTCTTCCACAGGTCCTGAGTTCAATTTTCAGCAACTACATGGTGGCTCCCACCCAGTGGTAATGAGATCTAGTGCCCTCTTCTGACATGTAACCAGAACTTTGTACACAAAATAAATATTTTTTTAAAAAAATATACATATCTGTTTCCAATAAAAAAGAAAATAAAACTTTTGGGGCTTTAAATGTTTTATTGTTAAATCTGCAATCATGTCTTAAAAGGAATTTCTACATATCATGACCCAGAATATAATTCCTATATATTTTGATTATTAAAGGTGACTTTGACTTTTCCCCATAGTATAGAATGGTCCTACATAAATTTCTCCAAATAAAGACCCCAAAAAATGATGGAATGAATTCAGAAAGAATGGGGAAAGTATAGTTATGCTTAAGAATTTGGGGGGTATATCTGAAAATAATAGAAAAATGAGATATGAAAAGGGAAGCTGTCTTCAAGTGTGAAAACACATCAAGTGAAACTAAGTTCATGTGCAAGATTTATTACAGATATATCTTAAAAGCTTCTGCAAAGCAAAGGACACTGCCATCAGAACAAAACGACAGCTTACAGACTGGGAAAGGATCTTCACCAACCCTGTATCTGGCAGAGGGCTAATTTCCAGAATATATAAAGAACTCAAGAAGTTAAAAAGCAACAAATCAAGTAATCCAATTAAAAAATGGGGTACAGAACCAAATAGAGAATTCTCTGTAGAGGAATATAGAATGGCAAAGAAACACTTAAATAAATGCTCAAAGTCCTTAGTTATCAAGGAAATACAAATTAAAACGACCCTGAGATTTCACCTTACACACATCAGAATGGCTAAGATCAAAAACTCAAGTGACAGTGCATGCTGGAGAGGATAAGGAGAAAGGGGAACCCTCCTCTGTTGCTGGTGGGAATGTAAACTTGTGCAAGCACTTTGGAAATCAATCTCAGACAATTAGGAATAGTTCTACCTTAAGATCCAGCTATACCACTCCTAGCCATATAGCCAAAATACATTCAAGTACACAACAAAAACTTTGACTCAACCATGTTCATACCAGCTTTATTCATTACAGCCAGAATCTGGAAACAACCCAGATGTCCCTCAACTGAGGAATGGATACAAAAATTGTGGTACATTTACACAATGGAATACTACTCAGCAACCTTAAACAAGGAAATCATGAAATTTACAAGCAAATGGTAGGATCTAGAAAAGATCATTCTGAGTGAGGTATCCCAGAAGGAGAAAGACACACATGGTATATACTCACTTTTAAGTGGCTATTAGACATACAATATTGGATACAATATAGGATAAACATACTAAAATCTGTACACATAAAGAAGCTAAGCAAGAAGGAGGACCCTGGGCAATATGAACAATTCTCATTCAGAATGACAGAAATCAGAAGAGGGAGAAAACAGGTAATAAGACAAGAGCCCACCACAGAGGGCCTCTGAAAGACTTTACCCAGCAGGGTATCAAAGCACATGCTGAGACTCATAGCCAAAGTTTTGGCAGAGTAAGGGGAATCTTATGAAAGAAAGGGGAGATAGAAAGACCTGGAGGGGACAGAAACTCCACAAGGAGATCAACAGAGCCAAAAAATACGGGCAAAGGGGTCTTTTCTGAGACTGATACTCCAACCAAGGACCATGCATGGAGATAACCTAGAACCCCTGTACAGATGTAGGCCATGGTAGCTCAGTACCCAATTGGGTTCCTTAGGAAGGGGAACACGGACTGTCTTACAGGAACTCAGTGGCTGGCTCTTTGATCACCTTCCCCTGATGGGGGAGCCTTCTTACCAGGCTACAGAGGAAGACAATGCAGACAGTCCTGATGAGAACTGATAGGCTATGGTCTGATGGAAGGGAAGGAGGACCTCCCCTATCAGTGGACTTGTTGAGGGGAATGGGAGGAAATGAGGGAGGGAGGGTGGGTTTGGGAGGAAATGAGGAAGGGGGCTACAGCTGGGATATGAAGTGAATAAACTGTAATTAATATATAAATATTTTATAAAGTGAAAAAGAAAATAAAACTTTAAAGGGAAAAGTTAATTTGTAATTGCAGATGAGTCCAATTCTTATTCTAAAACTGAAGTACTAATAGAACACTCACAATGAATAAGATAAATTCAGTGAATTAATCCTGGCAATTACCATCATTTCACCCATTGAAAAACTACATTTTGTAGGCTTTCCAGTTGGAAATATTGTGTTGGATTTTCTAGCTACATTTGTCTGACTGTTTTATTGGATGAACATTCCCTTGTCCTCTGAGACAGTCCTTCAAATAGATGATCATATCATTCAATGTTCTGTCTCACTATATCACTACTGAAAGTTTCAACTGTACAGCAGTATGGGTTGGACTCTCTTTTAAAGTCTATATACTTTGCCCCTCAGAAACAGGTATTGTCTCAATACCCCACAACCCCAACCTCGTCCGTCTCTGAAAATGATGTGTTCACATGAAAACTCTTCTCCTATGTACCCTGCCACTCTACTGTCTCATCTACACAAGCATCGTTCAGCTTTTCTGGAAGTCTCCCTCTCTCTGCTCTTCACCAGCACTGAGGGTATTGCTGGGACTTTCTGGGAAGTATTTTGAGGCTTTATAAAGTCACACTGATGGATTTTATTCTCCCATTAACCTTCTATTTTTAGAGGTGCAGGATTTGGAGTTAAACTACCTCCTTATAAATCCCTACAACATCCTCTGGGGCAAGTTGCTTCTACTCTTTTAGCTTTAAGGTTTTTTGTTTGGAAAATGGTGATTATTATAGGGGTAAGCAAGATGCTCATTATGGACTTCTTGCAAAATGCCTTGTATTTGCTCATTAAGTATCCTCTAGGACTCTCTACTACTGTTAACCACAATATGCGCTGCTACTTATTCTCTGTTTTCGTGCTCCTGCTAGGGCTGTGCTAAGGCATAATTTTCAAAATGTGGGATTCAGCAGGAAATCAGAATGGCCCTCAGGCCATTGTAAGATGCCTCCTTGAGGTTACCTTTCACTGGATAAAAGAGGACACTGGGACTAGGAGCCTGGATAGACAAGTGTGGTGAAGGTGACGCTGGAGCAGCCACATCTGCAGTGCCAGTGATGTCATGTCAACCATGAACGTTCCATAGCAAAGCCAATATCCTCTCCACTGCACTTTCAAGCTTAATTTTCTAAATTTTAGTTTTCTGAATATTGAGTTAAGAGACTGAATTTTTATGTATTTCAAATCAAAATGTTTTATTTTCCTTTAGCAACTGTTCATATTTTGGTGAATTCTATTCCCTCAATAGTACCATTTATTATACTTTTATTTTCTTTGAGAAAAAAATGACATTTAAATTCAATTTATCAGAGGGCAATACTTTGAGTATTTTTAGACCACAGTTAAAATATTGACTAACTTATGAAATACATTTTTAGGAGAAAGATTCACAAAATTTAACTTTAGAATAGCTGTTTCTGAATGCTTTAATATATTCTGCTGTAAGCCAGCTCTAGGATATACAGTGCTTTCTTTTAACGCTGTTTAACCATAATATCAAAAAATCCTTTTTTTAAGGAACAATCCATTGGCTGGCTGATATCCATGGGAGGCCTGTCCTTTTCTAAAGTGAAAAAAGGATGAGTTGATGGCATATGGGAGGTGAGGGAGAGAAGAGGTCAGCAGAAAGAAACTCAGGGAAGAGGAGGGAGAGAAGAGTATGGTCTGGACACAAAATACATCATACATACATACATTCATACATGTGTTCGTACTTACGTATGTACGAATGTACATACATGCATCAGATGCTTAGAGATTCACAGCAGGAACAATGATACATTTAGAAACCCAACACGTAGGAGGCTGAGGCTGAAGCAGGAAGAGCACAAGTTTGAAGATTCTACTTCCTTATGAATTTAGAAACATAGGAGTGTTTCACATTGCCTCCCCCCCCCCCCCCCGTAAAGGGTAATAATGGCAGCCGTAATGGAGATGTGTTGCAAAAGTTAGTTCTGCTAGTATCTGTCCCACGAACTATTTCTGACATGAACTCAATGACTGGTTCCTTTACCTGTCTCTCTCTCTCTCTCTCTCTCACACACACACACACACACACACACACACACACTCCACGAGGAAGGACCAGCCTTGCTAGGCCACGGTGGAGGACATGGCAGCCAGTCCTGAAGATACCTGATAAGCTAGGGTCAGATGGAAGGGAAGGAGGTCCTTCCCTAGCAGTGGACTTGGAAAGAGACAGGAAGGAGATGAGGGAGGGAGGGTGGGATTGGAAGGGAATGAGGGAAGGGCCTACGGCTGGGATACAAAGTAAATAACCTGTGATTAATATAAAAAATAAAAATTAATATAAAAATATCTGTCCCATGGCCAGGCATGTAACAAATAAGTCTGAATGAAAATGACTAGGGAAAACTACACAACAATGTAATTAAATATCTTGTATAAAAGCAATGACAATGTATTAAGCATCATGAATAATCTAGAGATGATAACATGCCTTTGTGCAAATAGCTCATTTCCTATAACAAACTTGAGAATCTACAAATGTTGATACTGACTATGGGTCCTGGAACAAATTCTCCACTGTTACCAATGGACAACTTGACTCAGGAACTATAGTCTAAACATATTTAAAAAAAAAAAGACATCAATTTATTTCTTTAATCTAACAAATATGTATTGAATAGCCAAATAGCTAAGAACTCTGTCCCAGACACAGAGCGATGGCTCAGCAGGTAAATGTATTGGCTGGACAAGCCTAGTGACCTGAGTTTAGGCCCTAGACAACTACAAGTACAGATGGAAGGAGAAAGGAGATTTGACTTCTGAACCCACAGGTTGTCCTCCGACTTCCACTTAAAATCTTTCGCTACTTGTCCATACACACATCACACAAACACACACACATGTCAATAACTGCACACACACACATACACCCCAGCACCCTTCATCACACACATACACACACTACACTACAGCACATACCAAATCACACACCACACCACACTACACACACAATCACACACTGCATACACAATCACACACATAGACACACCACATCACATACATACACAATACAAACACACTCAAACCACACCACATATCTCCCACACATAGAGACACACATGACCCCTCTCTCTCTCTCACACACACACACACACACATACATATCGTATATCTTAAACATACACACACCACCTCTCTCTAACTAAGTAGATAAAAGATTTCTACCCTATTCTGAAATAAGTGATAACAATGCAACTGTGATGCAGTTTTTCTCTTCATGAATTAATACTTCCATGTCCTCCAATCTCAGATTAGCCTCTGTTTAGCTTCGGTGCACTAATGACCTGACTCATCAAACATGGTTGATTTTGTCGGTTGAACCTAAGTATCCAGGGCGTATAGGGAGTGTTATGTAAAGAAATATCTTTAATGCATTCCAGGTGACCAGAAAGAGTTAATGCAGACTGCACAGAAAAATAAAATTTAAAAAAAAAGCTGTATATTTTCATCCTCATGGAATTCATTAAAATAATTTTAAAATTAACCTCGTGGAGATAAGCTAAAATATCCTTCATTTAAATGCAACATTGTGTAAATTAGCATTTTCTCACTTATTTAACATTTCTGTCCTTCAAAAAATAAGATGTGTGTGTGTGTGTGTGTGTGTGTGTGTGTGTGTGTTTATGGGTTTGAACATTCACTTGCATGAGCGCTTGCATGAATCCATGTGGTTTTAAATTCTGGAACATGTAGAAATCAATGTTTTGTCTTTTTCTGTTGCTTTCCACCTATGTTCTTGAGACAAGGTCTCTCACTGAAGCCAGTTTATCATGTTGACTGGACTTTCCGGTTGACCTTAAAGAATCTGCTTCCATCCTTCTTCACCAGTGTTGAGGTTATAAGTATGCTTAACTTGATGTAGGTGCTGGGGATTTGAACTCATGTCCTTATGCTTATGCAGCAAGAACTTTACCCACTTATCTACTTCTCCAATGCCACTAGTACCTAATTAAACTTGAGCAATGAATGCGGCTAAATTTAAATAACTTACAAAACTTTTTTATCTGTTGCAAAAGAACATGGTACTTACTTGAGACTCTACATCATCAGTTAAAATTCTTTAAATTACACAACTGTAAAATAATTTAACTGTAAAATTAATTGGGGATCTTTATGAGCAAGGTACTGAGCAACCACTGGTGGTAAATGGATGTGAGTTGACAGCAAAAGCTGCATGTGTTGGTGTTGAGGAGAAAATGACCTTGTGCCGCCTTCAACCTTCCCATCTTAGTAGATGAATTTCATTTGCTGCGTCAGTGGTTTGAAGTCAATAACCATTGACAACACTCCGCTTCGGAACCTCCTGGGCTTACAAAGGCAATACTTCCAAATGAGAGCAGTCTGCTGATGGTAACAAGAGCTTGAAGGTCCGCAATTCAAATGAATTATTGCTTCTCTGTTCTTTTAAGTAGCTGTTGGACAGTAATGGTGCATAATTCTAAGGTCTACTCCCTAAGGGAGGAAAGGTTTATCCTGTAAGGATTTTCAATTGTTTGTGTTCTGTAATGCATCCCTCCTGATTTTCATGGAGAGCAGTGACAAATGCTGGTTCTGTTAAGAAACTTGGTGAGACCACTCCTTTAAAATGAACTTAGTTGTTGTATTCATGTAAGTGTGACGGTAACACTCAGCCCAGACATGCCACACATTGCCTTGACTCTGCAGTTCTTCCTCTACTGCTTTCTTACTTACTCTGTTTCAACAAACGATGCATGCCAGCCTTGTGATCACTGAACTCTGTACTTCGTACTCTGCCTTTGAATATTCACTTCCTTACTCTCTTGTCCTTATTTATTTATTTTTTTAAGACATACAGTATTTGGTAAAAGCCACGGGACTTTTGAAAAGCTCCTTAACTTTGGCAGGCAGGTAGGAGGAAGTGAATTTGGTGTCACAGCAGACAAACAGCCCTCTGGCTCTTACAGGCTTCTCGCCTGCGCTTCTGCGTGTTTCCTGAGCCTTAGATACGGATGTTTTCTTGTAGATGTGTTACTCTGAGTGCCCTATAGCCCGTTGTTCTCTATATTTGGACAAGCTGCAAATCGCTGTAATAGTCTATTTTTTGCAAAAAGGAGCTTCTTTGATTAGGAGCGAAACCTATACTTACCTGAAGGTGTAAGTATAACTGTCCAGACCTTTTACTGGTTTAGGAAAGTGAGACAAGTAAATTCTTCTCTTGGGTCTACTGTATCAGAAAAGCTGCTCTATGTATGTCATGAATTGGCTTCCAAAAATTAGTTTGGCTTTCTTTGTGCAAGCATGAAGAAGTAGATTGAATATGCACTCATCTTCAAGACCCATTGCTACGTCTTGCAACTTTTATGAAGGAGAATGTTTCCTTAAGATAGTTCCACCTGTGTTTCTCATTTATCTCCACAAAAACTTCTGCATGTGCATATATACATCTCTATGCACACACACTTATACATATATATGAGTGTGTCTCTGTGTGTCTGTATAAATCAGATATGTTGAGTCTTTTAGGGTTGTTTACATATATGTGTGTTATGTGCTTAGGGCCTGACAAACTGAAATTGAATAACCTGTCAAGAAGCTCATTCTTGGTGAAAAATTACTCTTCCTCGCTCAGGATTCATTCATTGCCTATAGATCTTTTGTTGTGGTGGTGGTTGTTCGTGAGACAGGGTTTGTCTGTGTAGCCTTGACTGTCTTGGACAGGATTCATTAACTGCATACAGTTTTGGTGGTGTTGTTATTCTTTTGGGAATTTTTTCCCTAGACAGGGTTTGTATGTGTAGCCTTAACTGTCCTGGACTCACTTTGTAGACCACTCTGGCCTTGCACTCACAGCAATCCACCTGCCTCTGCCTCCCTGAGTCCACCACCACCCCTAGCTAATAGATCTTCATCTAAGGGTAGCGTCTTTTGAGGTTTTCCTCCTGTGTGCTGGCCTGACAGCTGATAGTGTCATTGTGTTGGTCTTGTTTAGGCAACTATATCACTGAGATTTCATGAGTGCAGCTTCCGTGTTGTATATAGAAGACACCAAGTCACAGCAGACAAACAGCCCTCTGGCTCTTACAGGCTTCTCGCCTCCACTTCTGCGTGTTTCCTGAGCCTTAGATACGGATGTTTTCTTGTAGATGTGTTACTCTGAGTGCCCTATAGCCCGTTGTTCTCTATATTTGGACAAGCTGCAAATCGCTGTAATAGTCTATTTTTTGCAAAAAGGAGCTTCTTTGATTAGGAGCGAAACCTATACTTACCTGAAGGTGTAAGTATAACTGTTCAGACCTTTTACTGGTTTAGGAAAGTGAGACAAGTAAATTCTTCTCTTGGGTCTACTGTCTCACTAGCTACAAGTAGTTGACTAAATTTCCAGAACTAGGAATTAATTCCCTCCTCTCACCTGGGCCTTAAATGCAAATTTACAGCTGCTGTTTACTCCTGAGATATAAGCGCCCTAATAGCACACTTGAGAGTATCTTGCCAGGATGGTCATTGTTGTGACCCACAGGATTTATAGCTGGGTAGATCTACTGATTGCATTTCGCCCTTGGCAGCTTTACTAGCACCTTCAGATACTAGATACTAGATACTTCAGATGTTATGAAAGCTAGTCCTCAGAAAGGAGGCTTCTTGTTTAGTTCCTGATAGATTTGAACAAGAAGGATGAACATTACCTGAAGAGTTGTGACAGCTGCAATATGATTCTGTTGCACTCCATCAAAACTGTTATTATATATTGTATCTATGTGTTTATATATTCTGTTTCTCACCCATATTTTGATATTTTACAACTAAGAATTGTTTGTTTTTCCTTACAATCCCATTTATATCTGCCCCTGTTCAATCTATAATAGATGATAAAGTTGAAATGTGAAATATAAAGGAATGATTATAACAACTTGCACTAAATAATTATAAGAAACATTTTAATGTAGGCTATCATGATTAAATAATCTCCTGAATCAAGTTACAAATCATCAGGGTTAATAATAATGCAACAATAAGGAAACGGAATATATATATGAATATTAAAAGGTATATGCTAAAGCTCACAGAAACAACATGGCACTGAAAAACATGGATCCCTTTTTCACTTTATTATTATTATTATTATTATTATTATTATTATTATTATTTTATTGAAAATAGGTTCTTCTCTCATAAGATACATCCTGACCACAGTTTCCTCTCACATTACTCTTCTGAGCTCTCTTCTTCATCTCCCTTCTCTCTCTCAGTCCATTTACAAAATCTACTCCATTTCTCCTTCCAGGAGACCTGGACTTCCCCCTACATACCTCCTCTTTAACCTTTCTAGGTCTGTGGATTGTAGCTTTAATATCATTTACTTAACAGCTAATGTCCACCCATATGTGACTATATAACACATTTGCAATTCTGGGTCTGGGTTACCTTACTCAGAATGATTTTTTTTCTAGTTCAATCATAATGTTATTTTTTTTAACAACTAAGTCTGTGGAATAAATGTACCACATCTTCTTTATCATTCTTCACTTGAGGGACATCTAAGTTGTTTCCAGTTTCTGGCTATTATAAATACAGATGCGATGAACATGGTTGAGCAAATGTCCTTGTGGTAGGATGGGGCATCCTATGCCCAAGAGTGGTATATCTGGGCCTTGAGTTATATTGCTTTCCAATTTCTGAGACACTGCCATATTGATTTACAAACTGGCTATAGAAGTTTCCACTCCCAGTGGAAACAGTGAAAAAGTGCTCCCCTTGTTCCACATCCTTGCCAGCATAAGCTGTTTTTTTATCTTACCCATTCTGACAGGTGTAATATGGAATCTCATAGTCTTTTTGATTTTCATTTCCCTGATAGCTAAGGATGATGAACATTTAAGTGTTTCTCAGCCATTTGAGATTCCACAGTGGAAAATTATCTGTTTAGATAGATCTGTGCTCCATTTTTAATTGGATTATTTGGTTCATTGATGTCATTGGGTTCTTTAATTTTTTTTGGATCTTAGCCCTCTGTCAGATGTGGGGTAAAGGAAAATAGTTTCTCATTTTGTCAGCTGCTATTTCATCCTATTCACAGTATCCATTGCCTTAAAGAAGCATTTCAGTTTCATGAGGTCTCAATTATTAAATTATTATGTTAGTGCCTGTGCTATTGATGTTCTGTTCAGGACATTGTCCCTTGTGCCAATGTGTTCAAGGCTGTTTCTCCTCTTTCTTCTCTCAGGTTCAATGGATCTGGCTTTATATTGAGGCCTTTGATCCACTTGGATTTGAGTTTTGTGCAGGGTGATAAATATGGATTTATTTGCTTTCTTCTAAATGAGCTCATTTAGTTTAACCAGCATCATTTGTTGAAGATGGCTTGGTTTTTGTTTGTTTGTTTGTTTTTGTTTTTGGTTTCTTTTTTCATTGTATATTTCTGCCTTCTCTCTCAAAGTTCAAGTGTCCACTGGCATGTTGATTTGTATCTGCCTTTATAATTCAGTTCCATTGAACAAAATGCTTATTTTTATTTCAACCTCTATAGCTCTGCAATGCAACTTAAAATCAAGGATTGTGATACCACATCCTTTTTGTTTCTGATTTTGTTAATTGGGATATTATCTCTCAACCTTTTAGTTAGATAGGATGAGGGCTTGTCTATCCTGTTGATTTTCCTAAACAACCAAGGTTTTGTTACATTGATTCTCTATATTGTTCTCTGTGTTTCTCTTTTATTGATTTTAGCCCTCAGTTTTATAATTTTCTGCTGTTTAGTCCTCTTGGTTGTGTCTGTTTCCTTTAGTTTTAGAAATTTCAGGTATTCTATTAAGTTACTAAGGCGATTATTGCTATGAACTTTCCTCATAGCACCACTTTCATTGTGTTCCGTAAGTTTAGATATGATGTACATTCATTTTCATTGAATTCTAGGAATTCTTCTATTTCTTTATTTCTGCCTTGACAAATGAGTCACTCAGTGGAGAATTGCTCAGTTTCCATAAATATGCAGATTTTCTGTTGTTTCTGATGTTGCTAAAATCCAGCTTTAATCTCTGGTAGTCTGATAGGATGCAGGAGGTTGTTTCAATTTTCATGTATTTGTTGAAATTTGCTTTATGACTGAGTAGTTGGTCAATTTTGGAGAATGTTTTTTGAGGTACTGATTAAAAAAAGCTGTATTCTTTTTTGTTTGGGTGAAATATTATGTAAATATCTGTTATGTCAATTTGCTTTATAATGTCTCTTAACTCCACTATTTCTCTGTTTAGTTTTTGTTTGGATGACCTCTGCTTAGTTTTGTTTGGATGACATTGATGAGAGTGGTATAGTGATGTTTCCCACTATCATTGTGTAAAGGTCAATGTTTGATTTAAGTTTTAATAGTGTTTCTTTTACAAACATGGGTGTCTCTGAGTTTTTCATATATATGTTAAGAATTGAACTATTATCTTTGTGGATTTTTCATTTGATGAGTATGAAGTGTCCTTCCCCGTATTTTTTGATTAATTTTTGTTTAAAGCAGATTTTATTAGCTATTAGAATAGTTAGCCAGCTTACTTCCTAGGTCTATTTGTTTGGAAGCTATTGTTACAACCTTTTACTCTGTGGTAATGTTTATCTTTTATGTTGAAGTGTGTTTCTTTTATGAAACAGAAGAACAGATCCTGTTTTTGTATCCATTTTCTTAGTCTGTGTCTTTTTACTGGAGAAATGAGATAATTGCTATTTAGAGATAACCGGTGACCAATAATCATTAATTCCTGTAGTTTTTCTTTGTTTGTGACAGTGTTGGTATATCTACGTTCTTCCCTTCTTTTGATTTTGCATATGTGAGACTATTTTCTGTGTTTTATGGGTGCAGTTAACCTCCTTGGTTTGAAGTTGTCTTTCTAGCATCTTCTGTAAGGCTAGATGTTTAGATAGCTATTGTTTGAATTTGATTTTTCATGAAATATCTTGTTTTCTCCATCACTGGTGATCGAAAGTTTGCTAGGTATTGCAGTCTGAGCTGGCATCTCTGGTCATTTGGACTGCAAAACATGTACCTAGGGCCTTTAGGCTTTTAGAATTTCCACTGAGAAGTCAGGGGTTATGTTAATAGATCTGCCTAAATATGTTCCTTGGTCTTTGCCCCTTGAAGCTTCTAGTAGTCTTGTTTTGTTTTGTTTTGTTTTGTTTTGTTTTGTGTGTTTTCATTTCATGTGGCAAATAAACTTTTTTTCTGGTTGAATCTATTTGGTATTCTTGTGCTTCTAGAACCTTTATAGGCATCCATTTTGTGGAAGAAATATACCCTTGAGGGCTTCTTTGCCACAGCTAGTTCCCAAATAATCAAGACAGGGAAGGTTTTATAAAAGCTTTAAGCCACCATAACTGGGCAGATAGCAACCTTCTAAGCTATTTTGATATTTCCCAGCTATATGCCCCAAGTAACTTGCCATGATTATTCCTGCCTGGAATAATCATCATCATCATCCATCATCATCATCTTCTGTTCCATCAGGCAAGCACTCATGGCCACATGCTCATGGTTTCTATTGCCCCATAGTGACTTCTTTCTCTCCAGCTTCTTCTCATGCTTTTCTTCTCCTACTTACATCTTCTGCTTCCATTCTCCCTTTCTCCCTGAGTGCGGTCCCTCCGAGACCCCAAACCCAGGAACCTAAGCTCCACCTACTTCTCTTCTGCCCAGTTACAGGCTTCACCAAGTTTATTCACCAATCAGCTTTAATTTAGATAGAGCAAGGTTTAGAGAACACCGACTGGTATATGTGAGGATGTACTCCTCTGGGCTGAAACCAGATCCTGGGGACCAATAACCAGCATTAGAATATATAGCACCAGACAAGCCCTCTACAATTTTCCCTTTTTATCTAAATAAAAAGGCTCTTTCTCTTACAATAATAAACTATATAAAATAAAGGCAATTATGAAAGAATCAGGAAAACTGTCACATAAGAGTTATATTCACAATGCTCAGTCCATTTTTATTTGGCTACTTAGGAGAAAGTTTTCTATTATCCATCCTATCTTGTTGAGTTCAGAGTACTGTAATTAAATCATTTTTATCACAGTTTGTATTTAATAAAGTAAAAATTCTATCTAGACCTAAAAATATCTTTTTGAAATATTTTAAAATCCTAAACAATTTAAGCCTAATTGTGAGACTGAAGTATTTAGTCTTCAACCCCATCAGAGACTTGAGAAGGAAATAATATTACATTACTATATAGGAAGTACAAGCAAGCAGCTTCCAAAATAGAGAGTTAACAGACAGCTGGCTGCCTGGACAGTATCCCAAAATTTTTCTATAACAGTGGAGCATCATCTTCAGCCTTCTGGCCCAGAGTATCTCACAGACATTTTTGAAGCAGGAATTATGAACGACTAACTTACCGTCTTGGCAGAGCTTGATAGTTGACTTTGCCTGCTTCCAAGTTTTGCACTTTTTGGAAAGCCTACTGTCTGCAGAGGGAATAGGAACATTTTCATGCCCAGTGACAGCCTACCACTATTGGAGCACACTTTATAAGGAGATTTTTTTTTGATGTTCATCATCAGGAGCTGACATGTCCTAATGTCAAAAGACCATAAATTAATAAAAACATCTTTAAAATGCCATAGTTTGTAGGTCTCTGAAGTTTTTGAAAACTGCCTATGTGTGTTTAAATAGTTTATGATCATTACCTATATATCTAAAGTAAATCTGAATATGCAAATGTTGCTTGTCTCTAACCATTCACTATCTGTTCAACTTAGGATATATATATATATATATATATATATATATATATCTGTGATAAACTAGACTAGTATGTGACATGACCATGAGTTTGATTTTCTGGCTGTTAATTTGCAATTATCCTAAACACTTTGTAAAATACTAACTTTTAAAAGGATTAGAATTTCGAATTGCATTTTAAGTGAGCACTTTATTAACCAATCAACTTTAAATTAGGTAAAGCAAAGTTTACACAACAAGGATCACTGTATGTGAAGATATACTCAATCAGGTCTTGGAAACCAATAATTAGCATTAGATTTTATGGCAGCAGACCAATACCCAACATATCTCCTTCTTTAGGATAATTTTTTTTTCTACGATCTTGTTGAAAATAATTTCTGGGCCTAAGCTGGGAATCTTCTTCTATTACTATCATTTTTAAACTTGGTGTTTTTTTAGTGTCCCCTATTTCCTGTATGATTTGTGCCAGGAATATTTTATATTTAACGATTTCTTTGAATGGCTCCATCTATTTCTTCTATCATGTCTTCAACGCCTGATATTCTGTCTTCCATCTCTTATATTCTGTTGGTGATGATTTGACCTGTGATTCTTGTTTTCTTACATAGATTTTCCATTTCCAGAATTCACTCAGTTTGAGGGTGGTTTTTTTGTTTGTTGTTTGTTTTGTTTTGCTTTGCTTCTATTTCTATTTTCAGGTCTTGAACAGTTTTATGAATTTTCTTTAACTGTTTTTGTTGTTGTTTTCTTGGCTTTCTTTGGGTAATTTATTCATGTATTCTAATTTTGTGGGTTTTTCCTTGATTTTTAAAAGCAATTTATTCATTTTTTTTTTCTTTAAATACCTCTATTGTTTTCATAAAGTTGCTTTTAAGGTCTTTTTCTTGTGCTTCAGCTGTGGTGGAGTTTTTGGAGTTTGATGTATTAGGATAGCTGGGCTCTAGTGGTATTATATTTCCTTGCTTCTTATTAACTGTGGTTCTTATACTTGTGTCTAGACATCTTGGTTTGGGGTTTGCAGTAATTATAGGTCTCAGTACTGATTTCTGAGTTTGTCCTTGCTAGATCAATGTTTTTTGGTTTGTTTTTTGTTTTTTCTCAGTTTCTGGTTCCTTTCTGGTCTTCTACTCTATGTGGTCTGTAGTTCTAGCAGCTGATGTGGCCTCTGATCCATTTGGGTGTATCCACCCATTGGTGACTAAACTTCTGGTGACTAGGGTAGCCTTTGATCAAATCTAGTATGGTTCTTTTATCAATCAATTTTGTCACTTTTGACAGGAGATGAATCTGAAAAAGATTAGACTAGATGGCAAAAGCCAGGTACAATTAGAAAAATACTTCATATCTTAATTTCATGTAAGACTTAATAAAATTGAGCTCAGAGTAAAGTCAAGGATGCCAGACTCTGAGGGATTAGTAATACAAATCTAATAGTAATACAAAGAGAATACAAAGATGTTAATCAAAGGATACAAAGTTGTAGGTGGGAAGAACAGTTTTTGAGATTGGTTGCAGAGGAAAATGGGGAGAGCAAATAAAAATTCACTGTAGATTTCAAAATAACTAAGAAAACAAACTTCGTTTTGTGCAAAGGTAATTGATAAGTAACATGATAGATATTTTAATTATCACAATTAAATCATGCCAGTGTATCTCGTAGGTGCATTGCTATGTGTGAATTTATAGGATTGTGATTGAAAACAAGCTCAATCTTGCCAGTATCCAATGCTACTGACTTCTCTGTTACTTTGCTGCCTAATTTTCAAGCAAATAACATTTGTTGAGATCTTTTAGGAATGGACTCTAAGATTTTTTAATTAAATTTTTAATTTTTATATTAGTTACAATGTATTTACTTTATCAAAACATTATCAAAAAATGTTATTGAATGAAATTATGAGCAAGTCTTGGTGGCAAACACCTTATTTTCAGCACCAGAGAGACAGAGGCTGGCAGACAGATCTCTGAGTTTGAGGCTACCCTGGTCTATGTAGTAAATTAGAGGCTATCTGTTTCAAATAAAAAATTTTTATTAAAATAATATTGGTTTTTATTATAAAAGTTAGAAAAATTCTATAAATGAAAATATAAGGTACCTTAGCATGAGAAAAATATAGGTGTTATTTAAAAAGAAGACATCAAACTTAATAAAATGTTAAAATAATTTTATTTTTTCTAAAATGTGTAGAAGGGTTAATTTTTTCATTAGTAAAGGACTCACAAAACACAAAGTATTAAAATTATGCAAAAACACATAACAAATATATAGGAAAAATGTAGAAACCATCTAAAGGCATATCAATCATTTCATGTAAATATTAGAATACAATACAGAAATTTTACCTTAAAGTGAGATAGATGCTTTGAAGCTAAGTGCCTAAACTAAATTGGCATATTAAAAACAGACAAGCTAAAAATGTTTACTCATATTTATATTAATTATTTAAAAAGTTGGACACACATAGAAACCTCACAAAAAGATGTGCAAACTGCCTTTTATGTGAATTGTCTGAGAGATGATCTTAAAATTATATTTATGAGATCCTGAGACATTACATATTTTAAAGTCTCTTAGCAATTAAAGTATAAATAAGTATTTATGTATATTTAAATAAAATATATCTAAATGAATAGAAAATAATCAAAATAATCTAGCTTTCAGAATAAGTTAAAACAGTAACTCAGTGAAGGATGGGGACCCAACTTCTGCAGAAACAAATGATCTCTAATCTACCCCTTGGATATCCACCTTGAAAACAAGCTCAATCTTGCCAGTATCCAATGCTACTGACTTCTCTGTTACTTTGCTGCCTAATTTTCAAGCAAATAACATTTGTTGAGATCGTTTAGGAATGGACTCTAAGACTTTTTAATTAAATTTTTAATTTTTATATTAGTTACAATGTATTTACTTTGTATCCCAGCTACAGCCTCCTCCATCATCCCCTCTCAATCCTACCCTCCCTCCCTCATGATTGGTTTCTTTATATGGTGTTTTCAAAGATTTGGGATATCTACGTTTTTAACATTTGAAGCAGTTGCCTTCCATAGCAGAAGTATTTCTCTCAGATCCCAAATCAGAGGACAAGGAGAAGCAATTCTATTTCAGGAATGAGTGTTTCAAGTATGACTTCCGTTCAGTCCATCATTACTTTCCTAGAGCCTAGCCCTTCCAGCTGCTGAAGTGAATAAACCTGCTGCATGGTTGGTCTCTGGCATCCAGCCTCTTGCAAGTAGTCTGTTTGTTACAGAGGTGAATGGGAATCTGTAAAAAACTGTCTCTCCACGGTCACCTCATCAATGTCCACTAAGTGCAAAGCTTAGTGACTGCTTTATGATAGCAGTTGGCGATTTCTAAATTTATTAAATATGACTTAAAGTATAAAAAAAGCACAGGAGAAAGATTGTCCTGTGTGAAGTTGCATGCATCCTGCTGATTTTTTATAGAATCTGTTTTTTTAATTAGAATTACTTGAATTTAATATTTCGTCTTGGAAATACATACTTTAAATACATATAACTTTATAGTAGACCCATTTAAAACATGTAAAGGAAATTATTCACTTTACTACTCTAGTGGAATACAGAATGGTTTCTTATGTCATATTCTAACAGTAATTATAAATAAACTTACTTGACATAAGTGGGTTTGTCATAGTCCTTGGTTGCGATTTATGGTTGTTGGGTTATTTTTGTTGTTGTTGTTGTTGTTTTATTTGTTTCATATTTTTCCATGGCAAAATTTGAACAGCTTTTTTTCCAAACTAAGAGTCTTTAAGCAGTTATATCCAGTTTTTTTCTTTGTGTGAAAGGAAAAAATATACCTTATTTCAAGTTTCTGGAGGGAAAATGCCTCATTTGTTAAGGTGCCTATTTTTAAATCTTTGCTTTCAAGTTTTAAAAGAATGTGAATAACCTTCATTCTTTTCTTTTTGCTTTAAAATATTATATTAAAGATATAGTGATTTTAACTATAAACAAAGAAAAAGCTCAATCACACATTTTATTTCGAATAGTTTATTAATTATTGAGAAATGCATACACTGTATTGTGATCATGATCATCACCCTCCTCCATGTCCTCCCAAGTCCAGCTCCCAATTCCAACCACACACTACTTGATGTCCTCTTTATGAAGAGTCCACAGAGTCCCAACAGTGCTACCTTTATCGCCATATTCTCTTCGATGTGTGACCATCCACTGTAGAATGTTTGACCCACCAGGAGCCACACCCTTAGAGGAAGCACATTTCCATCTTCCAGTGACCAAAGCTCTGGAGACAGGAGTGGAATTGTTGTCTCTTCTTCTCTCAAGGCTGGGACTTTGTATGGCTTGGACAGGTCTTGTGCAGCAGCCATTCTGTTAACTAACAAGTAGATTATTAAACACGGCAATATTATTTGACTGTAGCACTTCAGCCAGAAAAACATCCTCCTACCACATAATAATCAAAACACTAAACCCACAGAACAAGAAAGATTAAAAATACAAGAGAAAAAGACCAAGGCAGACCTATGAGAATTATACTCAAACTTTCACCAGAGACTCTAAAATCTAGAAGAATCTAGACAGATGTCTTACAACCTCTAAGAGACCACAGGTGCCAACCTAGGATAACATATCCAACAAAATTCTCAGTCACTAAAGGTGGAAAAACAAGATATTCCAAGACAAAACCAAATTTAAGCAGTACATATCCACAAATCCACCCTTACAGAAAAATACTAGAAGGAAAACTTCAACCCAAGGAGGTTAACTACATCCAAGAAAACACAGGAAATAAATAATTGCACACCAACAAAAAGAAAAGGAAGCATATACAAACAAACACACACACACAAACACGCACACACATACTAACACCTCAACATCAAATAAAAAGAATTAAAAATCATTGATCATTAACATCTCCCCAAAATCAATGGTCTTATTATATCAATTAACAATTATTGGTCATTAATATATCTCAACATCAGTTACCCAATAAGAAGACACAGGCTAAAAGAATGGGTGCAAAAATGTACGAATCATTCTGTTGCATACAAAAAAACACATCTCAGCAACAAAGTTGAACATTTTCTCATAGTAAATGACTGGAAAAGGGTTTTCAAAGCAAATGAACCCCAAAAGCAAGCTAGAGTTTCCATTCTAATACCTAATAGACTTTAAACCAAAATTAATCAAAAGAGATGGGGAAGGACATTTCATACTCATAAAAGAAAAAAAGATCAACCAAGAAAGTGATCTAAATTCTGAAATTTTATGTATTAAACCAAAGGCACCCACATTCATCAAAGAAACATTACTAAAGCTTAAATCACACATCAAATGCCACACATTAATAGTAACAGACTTTAACAACCATCTCTCACCAATCAGCAGGTCATAAAGCCAAAATGTAAACAGAGACATAATGAAATAAACTGATGTTATGAATCAAATAGTCCTAAAAGATATCTACAGAATATTCCAACCAAACACACACACACAAACACACACAAGCTCCTTCTCAGAACCTATAGAAACTTCTCTATATCCTCAGCAGATACAAGAAAATTCTAATAACTCCTTGTATTTTGTCAGACCACCATGGATTAAAGCACCAGGATCAACAGAAAGCCTACAAGCCATAGAAACTGGACAGTTCTCTACTAAATGACCACTGGGTCAGAAAGGAAATAATGAAAGATATTTAAGACTTTCTAGAATTCAATGAAAATGAGGCACAACATACCTAAACTTATGGGACACAATGAATGCTGTGGTAAGAGGAAGGTTCATAGCGCCAAATGCCTTCATAAAGAAATTGGAGAGATCTCATACTAGGAATTTAAAAGCACAACTGAAAGTTCTAGAACAAAAAGAAACAAACACACTCAAGAAGAAAAGTATATGGAGGAAATAATCAAACTTAGGGCTGAAATCAATGAAATAGAAACAAAGGAAAAAATATCAATGAATCGAAGAGCTGGTTCTTTGAGAAAATCAACAAGATAGACAAAACCTAAGCCAAATTAACTAAAAGGCAGAGAGAGAGAGACAGTATCCAAACTGACAAAATAAGAAATGAAAAGTGGGACATAACAACAAACACTGAGGAAATCCAAAGAAACATTATGCTGTAGTTCAAAAACCTATACCCCACAAAATTGAAAAATCTAAAGGAAAGGGACTATTTTCTTGATATATACCATTTGTCAACATTAAATTAGGATCAGGTAAACAATTTAAATAAACCTGTAATCCCTCAATAAATAGAAGCAGTCATTAAAATTCTCCCAACCCTCCCCTCCCCCCCCCCCCAAAAAAAGGCCTGGATCAGATGCTTTTAGAGCAGAATTCTACCATACTGTCATAGATTATCTAATATGAGTACTCCTTAAACTATTCCACAAAATAGAAACAGAAAGAACATTGAAAAACTCATTCTATGAATCCACAGTCATCTTGATATCTAAACCACAAAAAGACCCTACAAAGAAAGAGAACTTTACACCAATCTAACTTATGAACATTGATGAAAAAAAAAAAAAACTCAATAAAATACTAGCAAACTGAATCCAAAAACACATCAAAACATTATCTACCATGATCAAGTAGGAGACATCTCAGGGATTCAAAGGTGGCTCACTATACAAAAATTCATCAATGTAATCCACCATAGAAACAAACTGAATGAAAAAAAAATGACATGATAATCTCATTAGATACCTAAAATTCTTTGACAAAATACAACCCCCCAGTCAAAGGAGATCAAAGTGATACCAGTTGAAGAAGAAGAAGACAAAGTATCTCTATTTGCAGATGATCTGATAGTATACATAAGTGATCCACAAAATAATACCACAGAACTCCCACATCTGATAAACACCTTCAGCAAAGTGACTGGATGCAAAATTAACTCAAAAAACGAATGTCCCTCCTTTATACAAGTTATAAACAGGCTGAGAAAGAAATTAAGGAAACAACACCCTTCACAATAGCCACAAGTAATATAAAACAACTCAGTGTAATTATAACCAAACAAATTATAGAATTATATGACAAGAAGTTCAGGTCATCGAAGAAAGAAATTTAAGAAGATATCAGAGAATAGAAAGATCTCCCATCTCTCATATATCAGTAGGATTAGCATAGTAAAAATGGCCATCTTGTCAAAAGCAATTTGCAGATTCCATGCAATCCCCATCAAAACACCAACAGGGTTCTTTACAGACCTTGAAAGAATAATACTAAACTTTATATGGAAGAACATTAAAGCCAGGATACCAAAAGCAAATCTGTACAAGAAAAGAACTTCTGAAGGTGTCGCCATCCCCATTCCAAGCTATACTACAGAACAATATTAACAAAACCTCATGATACTGTCATAAAAACACACAAGCTGATCAAAGGAACCAATACACCTATGGACTCCTGGGTTGTTTTTTTTTTTTTCTGTTTTGTTTTGTTTTGTATTTGTTTTTGTTTTGTTTTGTTTTGTTTTTACAAAGAAGCCAAAAGTGTGCAATGGAAAAAAGAAAGTCTCTTCAAGAAATGGATGTCCATCAAACTGGATGTCTGTATGTAAAAGAATGCAAATACAGCCATACTTAATTACCATTCACAAAAATCAAGTCCAAATGGATCAACGACTTCAACATAAAACTAGAAACACTGAATCTGATAGAAGAGAGAGTGGGGAATAGCCTTGAACTCATCAAAGTTGTCAAGAGACAACTTTCTGAACAGGACACCAACAGCTCAGGTACTAAGATCAACAATCAATATGGGACTTAATGAGACTGAAAAGCTTCTATAAGGCAAAAAGACCCCATCAATAGAACAGAACTATAGCCTACAGAATGGAAAAAGAGCTTCACAAACCCAACATCCAAAAGAGAGCTAATATCCAAAATGTAATAAGAATTCAAGAAATTAAGCAACAGCTGCTTGTTTTCACCCTGGCCTTCTCCTGGAGACAGGGATAGGCAGGATGTTTTGCCAAGTTAATTTCCTTTTGTTTGTGTGAGGATCACACAGTCAAGTGGTCCAGGTAAACAAGTTTGACTGCTCCATAAACCCCTTCATTGTATGGAGGTGCTTTTCTCTGACTATAAAAAAGAATTGTTTAATAAAACAGTATGACAGTTGCTACTGCTAGCAGCCCTCTTCGAACAGCTCCCATGTGTAGCGTGTTAGTTTTTTTTTTTTTTCTTTCAATCCTCACTCCCCACTCAAAAACTTTTCAGCTCTGCTGGTGGGCTCGAGCAACCAGCAAACCAAGTAACCCAATAAAAAATGGGGTACAGAGATAAACAGAATTCTCAACACAGGAATATCTAATGGATGAGAAGCACTTAAGAAATGTTTAATGTTCTTAGTCATCAGGGAAATGCAAACCAAAACAACTCTTAGTTTCCACTAACACCAATTAGAATGTTTAATCAAGTGCTAGCACGTGCTGGTAGGGTGTGGAGCAAGGGGAACACTTTTCCATTGCTGGTGGTAGTGCAAACTTGTGGAAACCAATGTGGCAGTGTTTCAGAAATTGGGAATCATTCTACCTCAAGACCCAGCTGTACCACTCCGGGGCTTATACCCAAAATATATTCTACCACACCACAAGGACACTTGTTCAACTATGTTCATAGCAGCTTTATTCATAATAACCAGGAAGTGGAAACAGCCTAGATGTCCCTCAATCAAAGAATGGATAAAGAAAATGTAGTACATTTACACAGTGGAATACTACTCAGCTATTAAAAACAAAGATAACATAAAATTTATATGAAAATGGATGGAACTAGAAAATATCATCCTGAAGGTGGTAGTCCAGATCCAGAAAGACACATGTGGAAGGTACTTACGTATAAGTGGATATTAGCCATAAAGTACAGGATAACTATGCTACAATCCACAGACTCAAAGAATCCAAGGAGCGCCCAATGGTGGATGCTTTAACTGCATTCAGAAGAAAGAAAACAGATATCTAAAGTAGATGGGAGGATGGAATTAGGTGGAAGAGGCAGTCAAAAGGGTAAAAAGAGTAGTGATCAAGTGAGGGGAGAGTGGGAAGGGTAGGAGAGAGAGGACCAGGAGAGAGAATAGAAATCCATGGCAGGAGGCATCTCAGAGACAGGAGAGGCTCTCAGGAGTCTTTGGGATTGACCCTAGCTGTAACATCTAGAACTGAGGAATATGGAGCCTAAAGTGAACACTTCCTGTAGCCAGGTAGGACTTCCAGTGGAAGGAGGAGGACACCAACCCACCCACAAAGACTTCAACCCACATTTTGTCTCACTTTAAGAATTATAGGGATAAAGATGGAACAGAGATTGAGGGAATAGCCAAATGACTGGCCCAACTTGAGACCCACCCTATCGAAAAGAGCCAACCTCTGACACTATTAATAAAATTCTGCTATGCTTGCCATCAGGAACCTATCATAACTGTCTTCTTAAAGGCTTTATCTAGCAGCTGATGGAAACAGATACAGAGACCCATGGCCAAACAATAAGCTGTTCTCAGGGAGTTCTGTGGAAGAGTGTAAGGAAGGATTAAAGGAACCAGAGGGGTCAAGAACACCACAAGAGGACCTACACAATCAGCTAACCTGGGCACACAGGAGTTAATGGAGACTGGACCACCAACCAAATAGCACGGACAGGCTGGACCTAGATGCCATACACATATGTAGCAGATATGCAGCTTGGTCATCATGTGGACTCCCTAACATTGGGAGTAGAGACTCTCTGTGGCCTGCCACTGGATCCCTTTCCCCTAGCTGTGCTTCTTTGTCTGGCCTCCATGGGAGAGGGTGCACTTAGGCCTGTGACTTGCAATACCAGCTCCCTGAAGTGCTTCCCAGGGTATGTGATCTCTGTGTGCTCTGTATACTGCTCACCGGCCATTCCAGGCACACTGCTCATCCTGTGCCCCTCTTGACTTAATGGGCTGTTGGGGGACAGCCTCCAGGCAGGAGGAGAACCACAGGTTACACGATAGAAGAAATAGATATGTCAGTCAAAAAATGTTAAGCCTTAAAAACTTCTGCCACAACACATCCAGAAAGTGTGGGACACTATGGAAAGAAAAATCTAAGAATAATACAGATAGAAAAAGAGAAAAAATGCAGGTGTCCCTAGACGCAAAATCTTGGTGAGGGAAATTAGTTTATAACTATCTGAATATTACAAATTGGACAAGGATAATATTAAATGGACGAACCCAAACTGGGTAAGGAAAAGCCCACCAAGCTACAACCCAACCCAAAGAACTACATACAACTAGGGAAAGCCAGAAGTGAGAAAGGTGGTCTTCCCCAAGGAAGAACATACCAACTGGTTGTTCAGTCCCACAAGGTCAACCCAGAAAACAACCATACAGGTAACAACATACAGACTGAAAAAATTATTTTTAGAAATGTATATGTATATGCATATACTTATATGCATACAACAATTAGTGAAAAGGAGGCTATAAGTCTGAAGGAGAGGAGGGAAAGCTATATGAGAGGATTTGATTGGAGGAAAGGGAAGGAAGGAATGTAATTATATAATCTCAAAATATAAGAAAAGTAAACTTGTGCCAATATATAACCTAGCAATTAGTCTTGTGGGCATTTGTCCCCAAGAAATTTTATGTTCCCAATAAACCTGCACTCTGATGTGCATAGTATCTTTTATCCATAATAGCCAAAATATAGAAACAATCCTTGAAAGAGCATGTCACCATGTGACTGCTTAAATAGTTGACCGGCTGGATACCCTCCCATATTAATGCTATCCAGTAACAAACTACCTACTACACAGCCAGTAGAATAGATTTCTAGAAAATGAAACTGAGTTAAACAAAACAAACAAAAGTTAAGAGAAAGACTACATGGAACCAGGTATGATGGTGCATGTTTTCTTAAAACTTCTTTTGCTGCCTCCCCTACATGCCCTGTCCCCCAGAATCACTCCTCTCTCCAATCTCCCCTTCCTATCCCAGAAAAGGGCTGCCCCCCCCCCCCGGTGGATATCAACTGAACACTGCACAATAAGACAGAGAAAGTCCACACACAAACCCTCACACCAAGGCTGGGCAAAGGAAGTCAAAAGAATAAAATAGGGCTCAAGAGCAGGCAAAAGAGTCAGAGACACCCCCACACCTACTGTCAGGAGTACCCCTAAAAACACCAAGCCAACAACCATAACATGTATGCGAAGACCTAGTGCAGGCCCGTGTGGGCTACATGATTTCCACTCCAGTCTCTGGAAGTCCTGAGATCCCTGCTCTGTTGGTTCTACAGGCTGTGCTCTCCTGATGTCTTTGACTCTTCTGGCTCCCACAATTCCTCCGCCCCTTATTCTGAGGAGCTCCCTGAGCTCCAATTGGAGGACTGGACCAGAGGGATATTTCTAAACCCCTAACCCCTGGCTCTCTCACCCTCTCCTTGCCTAATAATGAATGGATAGGATTCCTAGGTATCTACCTATAAACATAGGAGCATATGAGTATAGCAGAACATCATTAGGAATCATTTCATTGATTATTTTTGTTTGTGGTTTTTGTTTTTTGTTTTGTTTTGTTTTGTTTTGCCATTAGTGTTTGATGCATGCTTTTAATCCTAGCACTTGGAAGGCAGAGACAGGCAGATCTCTGTCAGTTTGATAACAACCTGATATACATTAGTGAGTACCAAGACAGTCCCAGCTATGTAGGGAGACCCTGTCTCAAGACAGAGAGAGACAGAGGCAGAGAGATAGAGAGAGACTACACAGGAAAATTGCATAGTTCCTCTTTTTTCAAGGTTGCATTCTCTAGAGTTCATTCAAATTCTAGCAAGATTGAAAAGTGTTTTAGAGGGGCCCTAAGGCAAGCTTATTTAGTCATGGAACCTTTTTATTTCCTAGAATCTTTGCTTAGTAGAACATAATTTAGGTATTGCAGACAAAGCATTTCTTGAGAAATTAAAGAAAAAAATTACCTTAAGAATTTAAGTTTCATCCAGATCTATAAAATCCAAATAAATTTATGATTCAGAAACTGATTCTATAATATCACATTTTGTTGGTATGAACATAGGTCATCTTGTGGATTTGCCAAGAAGCTTCATAACTAGTTGATGTAATTACTCCTTGGAGGTAATTGCATCAGGAACTCTGTGTGTCAAGCTGTTGTCATGTTTTTATTGTAGCAGGGACACCTCTAATCATCAAGGCCTGAGCCTTGTATTTACTGTGGGTTCTGTACTGAATTACAGCTAGAGAGGCAGTTTGGATAGAACAGCTGGTATAGATTCCATGGAATTAGTCCATCTACAAGGTCAATTTTGACTGTGCAAAGAGCAGATAAAAATAGAAGCATTTTCCTAGGAAAAAGCAGCATGGTTTTTGCTCTTGGAAAGCACAGTTTTTGTAAAGCTGTGTTGCAACCAATTTGAATCCCTGAGTACTTTGTCATCAGCACTTCTGCTACAATGTGCATTGTTTGAAATCCCTTCTTAATGTCCAATTTATGGATACTCTTAGAGGGATTTAGCATTCTTTCCTGGCAACCCCTGCCTTTACATATTTCAAGTCAACATAGAAGAACATGAGGCATCTAGGGCGATTGAGTTATTCTATCACTTGGCAGGGTAGTTTCAGTCCTTTTTACTCATCTGCTACATTTTGTGTCCAGATGATAAACTGTCTATAAGTATTTTACTTTTTTCCTAAGATCAATTTCATAGAGCTGTCTTCTGAACTTTTATAGTCTCCAATTCAAAGTATGTCTGCAGAACCTTTTACTTAATCTTTCTCATAAAAAAAAAGAAAAAGAAAAAGAAAGAAAGATACAGGATGTCACTTTGTAATCCAGACTGGCTTCAGACTCATAACAATCCACCTATCCCAGTCTTCCAAGTGCTCAGCTTCTATCAGCCAGCATTCATGGCCAGAAATGTCTTATGAGCATTAAATGAGAGAATGGTTTCTGTTTCTAACATCCTAAACAGTCCTTGATGTAAACAGGAACAAAACTCCCCTTGGGATTGAAAGAAACCGAAAAGAAATACGTGATACAAAGTTCATTTATAGGTTTAGTAAGCGATAATATGTCAGGGATCTCACAACATGAAAGTGTGATGTCTGTAACTGATCTGTGCAGCTCAGTGGTGTTTCATCTCATTGTGGGAAGTCATTTAGTCAGTTAAAATTCCTAAAGACTTCAATGGCTGTAAAGGCCTGAATGATCATGGCTGCATCACACTGTTGTGAGACTCTAATCTTGCATATATACCACAGGCAAACCAAGGAGACCAACACCAGAAGGCCTGCTAACACTCCCATGCCCGCCCATTCCTTCAGATGATTCATGGCTGCAGCAATCCATGTTGATAATCCTGTGGCTAGTCCTGCGTCCACTCTGGTAGAATTTACTGTGACAATGGCCACTCTCAGCTGCTCCATCGTAGTATCGAATTCTCCAGTCCAATTACCTAAAATATAGCTCGACAATTGTTTAGACAGATTTGCAGCACAGGAAAAATTCTCATGTTGTATGCTAGTGACACAAAGTCCAGCATACTTTCATTGACAGCCAGGTTGAGCGATTTGCCATAGGGTATCAATTTGCTCCTGCAAGAGGTCAATCCTCTGATTGAACACCATCAAGCTTCCTTTTAGTTGAGCATTAATTCCTTTATGTACAACTAAGGCATGAGCTACATTGGCTAAATGATTATTCAGGGTCTGAGCAGTCTGCCCAGTATGACTCATGGCTAATGCCCTGGTGGTAGCTCCAACAGCCGTCAATGAGATGGTAGTAACAATGGTGGCTGTAGTTCCAAGATCCCTTTTCTGTCTGAAGAGAGTCATAGCGTGAGGGGCATCAATGGGCACAGGCACCCAGTGAGGCATGCGAGTAACCAGGGCATACCTAAATTTACTAGCATTCCAGCATTGGGCAAAAAAGCAAGTATCATTACCACAATTACTTGGCTCTATCTGGCTAATAATGAATAAAAATGGGGGATATAGACAAACAGTTGCGGGCTTATAGGAAATATTATGAGAAGCCTTAACCCCTCATTGGAACATCCTGCGTCAGTTCTAGAACTAGCAGTGGTGGTGTCCGAGGTCTGAGTAGGTTCAGGAGACCATTGCCCCCAGGGGCGAGACGTGCTCCATGCCAATTGACTAACTCCATGTTTTCCTCCAATTTTGAAAGTCATTTAAGGTTCTTAAATTATTTTTTCCCTTTTTTCTTAAATTTTTCATCAATTACACTTTATTCATTCTGCATCCCCCCATAAGCCCCTCCCTCCTCTCCTCCCAATCCCACCCTCCCTCCTCCCTCTGCTTGCATGCCATTCCCCAAGTCCACTAATAGGGGAGGTTCTCCTCTCCTTTCTGATCTTAGTCTGTCAGTTCACATCAAAAGTGGCTATATTGTCCTCTACTGTGGCCTGGTAAGGCTGCTCCTCCCCCCCCCAGAGGGAGGTGATCAAAGAGCAGGCCAATCAGATTATGTCAGAGGCAGTCCCTCTTCACATTACTATGTAACCCAATTGGACTCTGAACTGCCCTGGGCTACATCTGTGCAGGGGTTCTGGGTTATCTCCATGAATAGTCCTTGGTTGGAGTATGAGTCTCTGGGAAGTTCCCTATGTTCAAATTTTCTTGTTCTGTTGCTCTCCTTGTGGAGACCCGAAGCAGGACATTCTCCCCAAGCATGGTTGGATACCATAAAAAGCTAAAATGATACGCTCAGGATGCGAGGCTAAGCACTGCACTCAGGGTCAGCAGCTTTGGACCCAGAGAAGAGCATGTCTGATTGCATGCGGGTTGATGCCCCAGGTCCCGCCTTTGAGAAAAAGGTATCGGACTGGTCTGATGCTCTTTGGGTGGATGACACCTAAATGAACATCTGTACAAAGTCCCAATTTATTTCTAATATCAGAGATCAGACCTCTACTCTTGCCTGATGCGTCTAAAACAAAAAGGGGGAACTGTAGAGAGCTGTGTAATGCCACGCCTTAAAGATGGAGCTGGTTTCCGCCTTCCACCTTCCTGATGGTGAGTGCTCTCTGTCACGAACAACTCCACATTTGGCTAAGGCCGAGGATCTGGCTTGCTTCCATGTATGTGGACCTATCTGCATTGCCCCCGTGGCACGCCTGGGTTGGCTACCCAGAGGCTATTTAAGCTGTGGGCTGGCTTTCCCCGGGGTCCGAGGATTGTTCAATGTTCCTGAATAAACTGCATTGAAAAAAAAAAAAAAAAGGTAGTTTTACTCCAGTTCTGTCTAACACAGAACTAAATTTCTTGCTTTTCTATTTAATAAGAAAATATAATGTAATCAATTAATTAGAATTAAAACTCAATTTGATGATAATAATAAAAAAAAATTAAAAAAAATTCCTAAAGACACTGAAGTTCAAAGTTGGATGCAAAAACATACTCTATTATGTAGATTTCAAGTGAATTGACTTAAAGAGACTTCAACAGGTTAAGAGACACATAAAGAGTGCTGGAAGGTTGGATCACTGGCCCTGGGATCCTGAGAGAGCGTTACACAATATGGCTCCTCTTTGCTGAGTGTCAGCTCTCAGCTTCTCTCTACATATCCCTAAATAGCTAAAGAACTGGATTGCAGTACTAATATCAGGAGACTGAGGATCCGATGCTCCACTTTGTGTCCAGTTTTCATTAGATTTAGTTTGTTTGTTTGTTTGTTTGTTTGTTTGTAGATGATAAGGTGTACCTAGGGGCTAGAGGCATTGTAGTTAGTGAAATGTTAAGCATCTCTCTGAAATATTGGGCTTGGTGCTGCCTGAAGCTTCTCTGTAGTCTGACACACATGCTTTCTGAGATGTCTCAGACATTTAAGGTTTTAGTTTTTTGAAGCCCAAACCACTTCAGTCATCCAGAGAAACTTCCTCTTTGCTAACATCTGTACTCTTGGTTATTGGACTTGAGGCTGTGTGTGTGTGTGTGTGTGTGTGTGTGTGTGTTCCAGTCATGAAGCTGGGGGGGGGAAGATAGATGTAGAAATTTGAAGTCTATAAGTTTGAAAACTTTTTCCCCCTCTTTGAGAAACCAGGGATCTTAGGTTCAAATCAGAGGTATTTGAGCCATAACAAGTGGCTGAAATTGATTGTCCTTTTTAAACAAATGGTTCTGGTTCGTTGTAGAACATCTGTCTCCCTTAAAGGAACTCCTCATTAATCCTTCTTATTCTTTATAAAAATTTTACTTTTGAACATGTAAATTTTTAATGATTACCTCAACAGAATCTCTTTAATTTTCAGCTTAAGGGTAGCATATTAATCACATGCCATGTTAATACATTTTCTTTAACAGTGATTTTTTTTTTAAATAAAATCATTAAGAATTGGAAATACACAAAACAAGGTTGCTAAAGCTTTTCTGGGAGTGTTTTAATTAGGTTACGGCGCCATGAAAGAATCTCAGTTCAGCCCTGCTCACTTCATTCTCAGATGGTTCAGAGGTTAAGGTCTGGAGGGTAGAGCGACAGGACAAATCTTCAGACTAGGACACTGTGTAGTCAACCCTGGGATGACCCCCATGACATCACACTTTGTGTCATACTGCCCTTGACACCTCTGAACTGCCTTACCTCATCATGAAGAAAAACCATTTTGTTTAAAATACTATAAAATGTCACATGTTTGCCATCAATGCTCGGGACTAAAATCAAAACAGGAGAAAAGTTATACTTGTATAAAAAGCTGTATTAGTCATTGGTAGACTTTTTTTTTAAGCTATTATCACTTATTTGGAGTCTAGAAGACTTTAAAATTAACACAAGACAAAAAAAATTGCAAACCTACAAAATGTAAGTTGCTTTAGAGAAACATCAAGGAAGAGCTCAAAGGGAAGGCACCTGTTCAAGTAAGTCCCTGCTGCTTATTCAGCTCCGATAGGCCCACCTGCTTTCCTAATGAGCTCATTCTTGCCTCTCCCTATCCCTTCTTACCATGACAGCCTTACAAAGCAGAGAGGTTATTGTCCTACTCAGCATGAACAAGGACACACTTTATTTTAATTGTAATATCATACATATTTTACAAACTGTCTTAATTTTTAACCACAGCTGATATTCACTGCTTTTAAATGTATAGATGATTTATATGACTCACAAAAAGAGAGGTTCACCTAGAACATTTTCCCTTCCTGTGCTCTTTTCTTGATACTTTCCCCTGAGCAGCCTTGAGCCTTAAAACTATTTGGGTAAAGATGCTATGCATATAAAGGAAGAGAATAGGGGATGGATGTACAGGACAGTGGTTAAGAGCCATTAGTGCTATGGCAGAGAACGCAGTTGTCCCAGATTTCATATGACAGCTCACAGCTATCAGTAGCTCTGGTTTGTTTTTTGTTATTGTTTTTGAAAAATTTAAATTTCAGACTTTCTAAGCATAAATCTGTATTTACCATTGAAATCCCTAAGAATATTTCCAGATTGAGACTCTTTTACATAGGAAGTTGTACATAGGAAGTTTATTGGCATCCACACTTACGTGGGAATAACGGAAGCAGAATGGATGGAGAGAGGATTTGAATTTCCATGTCCCCCTGCCTCTGCAGAGCCCAAAGGATCCTTAGAAGTCCAATGGCCATCTGAAGTTGACCTCTACATAGAGGCCAGAGAACCAGACTTTCATCCTCACCTTGACCTTTGTATGGATCTGAGCATCCTCCAGAATGGTGAGTGATACTGAGACCTAATGTATTACCATCCAGAAGCCAGTCACACAAGCTGGCTACAATCACATGGCAGGCCGGATTCTTCAGTCTGTTGATTCACTGCCTCTTCTGAAGCAGATTCTCTTTAGTTGGGGTCAACATGAGCTAAAAGGTATTTTCACTGGTGTCTACTCTTCATGGTTCCTCTTTTTATCTGTTTTTCAAACCTCCTTCCAAATTTTGTCTTCAAGGACCTTATCTTACCAATCAAGTCGGTTTCCCATTGTTAACGTATTCAGCCATCAGGGACCTTGAACTAAAGTAGATGGACAGGTTCACTACCCAAACAATTGGCTGCTTCTGGCAATAGCATTTATATTTTCCGGGTATTTTTATATTCTGCGTATTTGAAACTTCATCCAAAACTCTGTGCTACATACAGCTCCATCACATAATATGTTTGAAGTACCTTCTTCATATTACTAAAACAATTTTTTGTTCTAATTTTAGGGTTTTTATCTATGTTATATCATTGAATAAAAACATGAAATAAAATGAGAAGGGCGTGGCCACACCTACAGCATAGGAAAGATTTCTGTTTTAGATGTAAGGACGAGAGCAGGCAGAGGGAAGAGTCCAGGCTGAACCTGGCTTGGCAGATCAATGGCAGACCATGAGCTGAGATAGTAGGAGAGAGAATAAGAGTGGAGTCACCAACCGAGAGAAGCAGCCCAGACAAAAAATCAAGTAACAACAGTCCAAATGGCTGAATTATGTAGGGATCAGGCTGAGGGAAGGAAGCAGAAGCCCAGCTTCTGGGAGGAGAAGGTTTAGGGTAGGGGTGATTGAGAAGTGCTGGGAGAAGCCACAGGTTCTAAGTGATTCAGGGGGAGTTGGCTAATGTCCTCTTTGATGTATTAATAGTACCTCAGTTAGTCATTTGTCCTGGGTTTCTGAGCCCTAACAATCATGTGCAAATATAAATACGATTAACACAAATGTAAATTGCTGATATGTAATATAACATACTTGAAAGACATCCCTTTAATGAACTGTTAATGTTAAGTTGGTTAAATTGACCTTCATCAATGACTCTCCACTTTAGCTTATAGAATTCTAGAAGATAGTTATGAAGGGGGAAGTCACAGCCAGAAAGTTTATTATTTCAGATGTCTGTATTTGTAATTCTCCCACTTACCAGCAATATGATTTTAGACTTGTTAATAAAATTCACTGATCTCTGATTTTTACATCAGTAAGTATATAGCCCAGCCTTGTCTCTTCACAACTTTCTTGTAAAAATCGTACATACTAGTAAATGTGGAATTGATCATTTTGTAGTGATATCATAGCTGGTGGACATAAAATAGATAAATAAATTAATAAATCAAAGAAAAAGCCATTTCTCCTTCTACATTATCTTTTTTAATATAATTTTTATTTATCATAATTTATTCACTTTGTATCCCAGCTGTAGCCCCATCCTTGTTCAATCCCAATTCCAACCTCCTTCCCTCCCCATCTCCTCCCATGCCTCTTCCCCAGTCCACTGATAGTGGAGGACCTCCTCTCCTTCCTTCTGATCCTAGCCTATGAGGTCTCATCAGGGCTGTCTTTCATAGTCTTCCTCTGTGGCTTGGTCAGGCTGCTTCCCACTCAGGAGTTGGTGATTAAAGAGCCAACCACTGAGTTCATGTCAGACACAGCCTCTGTTCCCCTTACTAGGATGCCCATTTGGAGATGGAGCTGCCACGGGCTACCTCTGTGCAGAGGGTCTAGCTTATCTCCGTGAATTGTCCTTGGTTGGGGTATCAGTCTCAGAAAAGATTCCTAGGCCCTGATTCTTTGGTTCTGTTGTTCTCTCCTTGTAGAGCTCCAGAACCTTCCAGGTCTTTCTATCTCCCCCTTCTTTCATAAGATTCCCTGCAATCTTCTAAAAGTTTGAGCAAGAGTCTCAGCATCTGCTTTGATACCCTGCTGGGTAGAGTCTTTCAGAGACCCTCTGTGGTAGACTCCTTTTCCGTTCCTTATTTTCACCTTCTTCTAGGGTGTATCGCATTTGCCTTTCTGAATGAAGATTGAGCATCTTACTCAGGGTCCTCCTTCTTGCCTAGCTTCTTTAGGAATACAGATTTTAGTATGATTATCTATGTTATGTCTAATATCCACTTATAAGTGAGTATATACCATATATGTCTTTCTGCTTCTGGGATAGCTCACTCAGGATGATCTTTTCTAGCTCCTACCACTTGCCTGCAGATTTCATGATTTCCTTGTTTTTAATTGCTGAGTAGTATTCCATTGTATAAATGTACCACAATTTCTGTTTCCATTCCTCACCTTACACCTGTCAGAACAACTAAGATCAAGAACTCAAGTGACAACACATGCTGGAGAGGATGTGGAGAAAGGGGAACTGTCCTCCATTGCTGGTAGGAATGTAAACTTGTATAACCACTTTGGAAATCAATTTGGCACTTTCTCAGACTGTTAAGAATAGCGCTTCCTCAAGATCCAGCTACACCACTCCTAGGCATTTATCCAAAAGATGCTCAAGTACAAAACAAGGACATTTGTTCAACCATGCTCATAGCAGCTTTATTCGTGATAGCCAGAATCTTTTACATTATCTTACAGTTTGCTTAGTTTCAGTATCATGAACATTAAAAAAAAAAATGAGGGACATTCATACTTTAGCTGCAAAACAGATTGTGTGCTTAACAAGCAGCGGCAACACAGAGAACACGCTGCAGCCATCGTCCAGGTGCTGATGTTCACAATGTCAACAGAACATCTGGAGGGTGGCTGCAGCTCCCATTCATCACAGTGAGTTTTTCTTGTGTAACCAAAGTACAAAGAATTATATGATATCCAGTCTAGCAAATTTACATTGCCTATCTTTCTTGATTAGGCATCCCATGTGACAGGAGGGGCATCCATAAAAGCAGGAGGGCTGCATCCAGGCTAAACAGTCTTTCATTCTGTTGCAGATAAGTCAGGGAAGGCTGGGAGCGCAGTACTCTGAACTCTACCTTAGTTCATTTTGAGCTTTTATCTTCCCCTAAGCCATAGCCTTTAAAAAAAAATCACTGTAATTAGTAGTAAGAAATGAAAAAAAAAAAGTTTCTTCTACTTGTATCTGAGAATAGGAATTGAGCCCTTCAGGCTGGGAAGCCAGTGAAATGAAAACCTCAGACCTTAAGCTGAAATTTGAATTAATTCAAGCAGACTCTAGATGAGGGTAAGGCTTGAGAGCATCTATGTGACTCCTTTTTCCACAGCCCCCAAGAACCTATGGACATGGGATTGGGATTTTTGGTATGTTTGTGTTTTAACTAATTTATCCTAATTTAAGGTTAATAACTAACCTATCAGTATTATCAATAATTTTTTTAGGCTTACCATTTCTAGACATGTGCACGCTAAAGTTACATTTTAATTTTAAATTACTGTGCTTATGAGACCTATAAAACAATATTGCCCGTAACCTGAAAATTCTACTTGCCCAAGAGGACTTCCTGGAATGCTGGGGGCTGTTACTTACGTAAGGTTAAAAAGCCAGGAGTTTTTACTTCTGTAAACAATGCTGGTTGTTCCAACTGCACAGGATGTGCTTACTCACACCTAGACAGGGTACATGGCTAAGAAATATGCCAGGATGTATTCTTGCTCCAATTAGACAAGGGCAGGAAGTGCGTAGCCTTGTGTGTTTTGCCTGTGTAAACACCTTGACTAATGTAATTCCCTACCATTGTTTGGGAATCCCCTTTATGGACCTTGCCAGTATCTATGGTCCTGGCCAGTATTTAATAAAGCTTACTTCAAATTTGGCTCAAAAATTGTGGTAGTGATCTTATTCTCTCCCGTTGGGGTGAGCAGTAGATATAATGTATGTAACACTCCTATAACTTCAAACTCGCGATTATTAGTGTACAGGTGCTTCAGCTGGCCTGCCTCAGGGGCCTAGCAATTGGTTACATCATCAGCTGCCACCACCTCCAGCCATGACATGTGTTTATAACCCATAAAAGGACCATCTAGCACCTCCAGCTCTGTCTATAGTGCTCTCTCTCCTCCCTTGTGTCCTCTACTCTCTTCCTTTCTCTCTGCCCTCATGGCTTGCTCACTGCCTCTACCCCTTCTGCAGGCCCTCCTTTTTCTTCCCCCAGCAAACTTCCTTAATACCATATCTCGGAGGAGTTCACCTTGGCATGGGCTTGCCATGGTACCCCCTCGCTGCATTATTATATATCATAACAATAATAACAACTCTTAAGTTTCTCTTACTCAGCCTCTACTTATTTATTGGGTGGGGAACCAAAGGATGTACAAAACATGCAGAAACACATTCTCTGGTACTTATTATTTCCTTATCTCTCATTCATTCCTCAGTCTCCTGAAATACTATTTCTACTACCACAGTTTCACTGCAATTTCTCTTGCTTGGGTCAGTGATAGCCTCTTTGTTGATAAATACAGTAGACAATTATTTCCTGACATCAATCTATAATACTAACTAGCATCTTCCAAAAGTCTCTTCTCATGCCTCTGAGATACAGCATTGTGGCTTCCTGCCACTACCTTCTGCTGCCTTTGTCTTTGGTTTATTTGGTGTTTCTTTCTCACAGGGAGAACCTTCCCAGTTTCATCCCTCAACATACCCTCTTCTTGTTCTTAGCATCATCTAAGAGTATATTTCTCTCAAGTTTTAACAACCTCTAAATCTCTGATATATTCTTCTGCCTCTGTTATTTCCATAGTCCTAATAGAGGTGTGAATTTAGTCTCATTCTCAGACTTAAAGTTATTTTACTCTCTTTCCCATTCTTCTTTCTATAACCAGATAAATGGAAGCATGATTTTGAATCACATATGCTTATTTGTTTATATGGTGCCCCTTTAAAAAAAGAACTTTCAAATAACTGGAAAGAAAGGGAAAAAAAACAAATAACAGAAAATAGAAATCTCAGATGAGTTGCTGGTCCCTGTGAATATAAATGTTATGATCTAAACAATGGATGTAACAAAATCACACCATGTGACAGATATCATCTGGGAGGTTTATTGAGGAGGGGGTATACAGAGGCTGTTTCTGGGAAAGGGTGGGGGGAAAGAGAGTGGAAAGAGAAGGCACTGGCTTCTTATAAAGGGATACTAGTGCATGAACACAAGGAGGATATGGTGACAGTGAGAATGTGTCCCATCTTGGCAGGTAGTGATGCTGTTGCTAGCTCCCTGGATCAGGCTGTGAAGATACTTGGATACTAACATCCCCTCCCTTCTGTTTTTCATAAAAGATGAGTAACTAGAAAGTGGTGATGGCAGAGCAGGGATAAGGATCCTGCCTCATGATCCTTACTCTTCCTTGTGCCAGCTCTTGGTTGATAACTGTATTGGGAGAGAATAGCAATTTGTGGTTTCTAGTTATGGTATTGTCAGGGAGCGTGCATGCAAAAGAGATGCAGGCACTTCTGTTGCAGAGTTTCAGAGAACAGTTGATGAGATTGGAACTGATATTTAATCTTTAGTGTTGGTGTTACAGAAACTTAAATGAGGATTGTTTTAGCATAAGGAATTAAATACCTGTCAAGACATTGTGCAGCTTTAGTGTAGGAAAAGAAAATTCACTCCCAGCAGTTTTCTGGGCTTAGATTCAATAAGTAGTTATTGGTTCCATTATTTAGTGGAAGAATTTCTATAAACAAATTGATGTGTCTATGGTTCCTAATTTGAATGTGTGGGGCTATTTTTTTTTTCCTGTTAGGAAAAGGGATGTTATTTTCTGTTATATGTGAAGATGGGAGTAAAGCAAAGGATGTGTTGAGAGACCAAAGAATTAAAAATTAGGTTTGTTTTGAGGTTATTGGATTAAAGTTTAAAGCACAAGCCTGCACAAAGGCCAGCCAGGTGGAGACATGTCCAGCCACCTGCAGGGAGGAACCAGCCTTACTGCATTCTTTTCCTGCCCACTAGAGATACAGTTGCTAGGAAACCTGCCCAGATCGCCCCTCTACCTTAGGACAGCCAAAGGAAACGAGACCATTAATGGTTTAGGGCCTTCCTACAGCCAATCAGCTTAAAATTCAACATCCCCCTTTGTATTTCAAACAATAGATGCTTGCCAGGCAGGAATTCCCCTGCTTTGGGCATGCTAGGAGGGACTGGGACCTTTAAATCATCCACTTATCCTGAGCTCGGGGCTCTACTCTCAACTGTTGTGTCAGTGATGGTGCGACCCCAAGCTCTAGCTTGGAATAAAAAGATCCTTGTGTTTTGCAACAGACTCGACTCCTGGCAGTCTTTTGGGATCTCGCAAATCGGGCACAACAGTGCAACAGTGGGAACAAGCTGTAGCCGATTGGTGAAGGGCATATTACCAGAAGACATGCGGTAAACTAGCTAGTTCTTTTTTTCACAAAGGTGTTATTATGTCTCTGATTAATATCATATGCTCTCTGCCATGTTCTACTCCACAGTATACATCAGAAACCACATTAGAACTTAAGTAAGCAGGTTTGTGTACTTACTGTTATTTAGGGTACCTAGGGTGGGCCCATGCCAAGGTATGCCCCTGAGTAATTACGCTTATGCAACACATATAGTATGAAGGAGGTTTATTAGGAAAGGGGGAAGGAGTGAAGGCTAGGGGAAGGAGTAGAGTAGACATGCACACAGGCACTCGGTGGGAACAGAGCCCTGAGGACAGAGAGGGGAGTCAGAGTGGGGACACCAAGGACAGAAAGGGGCAGAGAGAGAACATCAGGAACAGAGGCAGAGGCTGAGTGACAGCCATCCTCTTATATGCAGAACACACCTGGTACACCTGGCACACTTAGCATACCTGGCAGTAGATGTTGGTGTCAGGTGATGACATAAGCCATTGCTAGTTTCCTGAGAGGCTATTGGCATCATCTGAACACTAACAGATGATTAAAAATGAGGAACTAGGAAGGGGTGATGGTCAGGCATTGTGTTTTTAGACTACAGACTACTTCCTCCCGACTGGGGGTGACGTACTCTTTGGGGACCCTAAGAAAACTGAGATACTGGCCAAGTCCTCAGAGAGTTGGTTGGCTGTTTCATTCAGCTGCCCAGGCTCCGTGAGACCATCTGTGGCTAGGAAAGTGCAGGCCTAGCTGAAGCAGTCTGAGAAGCTGCTTCAGAACAGCCGGAGCACCAGTGGGTAACTGCTCTGGAGAACATGTGAAATACTGACCCCAATTTGTCTTAGGCAACAATGGGCAACCTACTCTCTCGGGTTCTGTTTGTCCACAGTTCAGGCCGCGCTCTTACAGTGGGGAAGGCAAGGCATTAGAGCAGTCTTTCCCAGTGGTTAACGTATCATAATCCATATGGAGTCCTTTGTTGCTGTGCCCACCATCTTCCTGGAGACTTTGGCAGTGTCACTGTTAGGATCTGGAAGTCTCTGTCTGTAATGATAAATTTAAATGTCTTAAATGCCATATTCAGTTTAAGCCTTGGAAATGCCATGTTCAGCAGTTCTCTGACAGGTTGGAAGGCTAGTACATACCAGGCATATCTGAGTTAAACAATCTTTGTCTGTTTTTAGTGACTTGATTTAAACAGTACCTTGAAAACATAAAACAAAAGGTTAAATCAAGCATAACCTTGTAATTAATTGCATTATTTCTTGCCATGACCACAAATACATTTCTGACCATGTTAAAGGATTTGATAATTTATAAGGTTACTGCCTATCAACTTGCATTTCTTAATTATCCAGTTTACAATGATCTAGTAGCTTTTATAAAACTAGGATTTTACCTTTTATCCCTGTTAAATTTAGATTTCAAATAACGATTTTAAATTGGACCCTTCTCAGCATCAAAACAAAACATTTTAATCTACCAACATAGTCCATAAAGAGAATAGGAACTTAGCTGACCTCTGTATGATGTATCCTTGTAGGACAAAACAGTTTCTCTAACCTTCTAACCCTAACCCTAACCTATAACACTAGCCTTTTAACCATAACCCTAAGCCTAAGCTTAAGCCTAGCCTCTAACCCTAACCTTCTAACCATAACCATAAACCTAATCAGAACCCTAAGCCTAACCCTAACCCTAAGCCTAACCTGCCCTAACCCTAATCCTAACCTTAACTTTCTAACCCTAACCCTAAACTTAACCAGAATCCCAACCCTAACCTAAAACTAACCCTAACCATCTAACACTAATTCTTACCCTAATCTAACCTTAACCTTCTAACCTTAACCTTAAACCTAACCAAAACCCTAACCTTAACCCTAACTCTAGCCCTAAACCTAACCTAATCCTAACCTTCTAATCTTAACCCTAAACCTAACCAGAATCCAAACCTAACCCTAGCCCTAACCCTACCCTAACCCTAACCTAACCCTAACTGTCTATCCGTAAACCTAAGCCTAACCCCTAACCCTAGTCATCTAACCCTAACCCTAACCATCTAACCCTAACCCTTAACCTAACTCTAACCCTAATTGCAACACCAACTCTAACTGTTTAACCATCTAACCCTAATACCCTAACCCTAACTGTCTAACCCTAACCCTAATCCAACTTTAACATTAACCCTAATTACCCTATACCTAACCCAAACTGTAATCCTAACCCTAAATCATATTGAAGGGAGACAAGACAGAAATAGGGCTTGAGTGAGAAAAAGGGAATAAAGGAGAATTTTTTTTCATGTTTTTTGAACACTTGAGCAGTATATTGAATCCAGATCTGATACGTTTAGAATCTAGGTGTAGATGCAGTTTTGTTGGATGAGGTATGGAGCAGTCCTAAGCCTGGGTCCCAGGCATCCCAAGGAACACAGGGGAGACTGAACTGAGAAGATACAAGCTGTATTGATGAATCTTCATCCACTTGGACATGGGCTGGTGCCAAAAACGTGAGCAGACACAGTTTACCAGGATTTTTGAGAGAAGGCAAGGAGAGGATAAACAAAGGGCTGGGAAAAGAAGAAGGAGGAGGAGATGGAGGAAGAGGAGGAGGAGGAGAAGAAGAAGAAGGCTCATCCAGAGAAAGGGTTGGACTCAGAGAAGCATTTAAGCCCAGTTAGAGAGAGAACTCACTAATTGGTGGTGTTGGGTAAAATCCAAGGTGACTGGTAAAGCAGAAAGCAAACCTGTTGCAGGTAGGTGCAGTGGCGGAAAGGATCCCAATGTGATGAGACACCAAGAGAGCCCCCAGAGGTCATGGCACCAAGTGTTTTAAAACATGTTACAAGGGGGAACTTTGGGTGGTCCATGCTGGGTTGTGCCCCTGAGTGATTATTCCGTGCAACAGATATGGTATAAGGAGGTTTATTCAGGAAGGGGAAAGGAGTGAGGGCCCAGGAAACGATAGAGTCAACCTGTAGATAGGCAAGCAAACAGAGGGGGCAGAGCCATGAAGGCAGAGAAAGGGGTCAGAGTCGGAGCACCAAGGACAGAAAGGCAGATAGAACACCAGGAACACAGAGAGAGGATTGGGTTGATGGGCAGTCTGTTTGTAAGCAGCACACACCTGATGGCACCAGGCATACCCGTGGTGGAGGGGTATGAGTATGTTTGACGATAGAAGCCATTGCCAAGTCCTAGAGAAGAAGCTAGTGGATCACCTATACTTTAACATTTACAGTACAATATCTGATAGTACATCCGTTCCTATACCAGCTTTAGAACATAATTTTCATCATTGTTCTTTGTGTTGTGATGGCTCTAAGAAAATAAAAAATCGATGAAATTTAAGGCATCATTTTACAATGGCAGAATGACTTACTTAGATTGTTGTCTTCACAAAATAATTATTTTTTTTAACGGTGCTGACCCCTCTGAGAAAGTAGAAAGCATTGAAATGGGCAAAAAAAATTGAAGAATTTTAGACTTTTTTCTTAATCTTTGTGTCAAAAGGTTGTCATTGATGCTTCATCTTCGATTTCACAGATTTTGAACTTTATTACATAGAATATTACCACCATAGAAAAAAATTAGCAAGGCCTTTTTACTGAATATATGCATGTAACCAAAGTTGCTAAACATTTTCCAAAGGTGAGTGCTAGGGACCTTCACAGGACATTGACAGGTTGGTCCCAGAAGTTATAGAGTCAGTGAGGGGGACTGTATTAGGCTCAGTGGTCAGAGAAATCTTGATGCTATGACTGACTAACAACCAGATTGCTTTATTTATACAGGTTTCACAGACAAAAACAGAGTAATGATTATGAAAGAAGTATAGTTTATATCATTTTGTCTCTGGACATATGTTTGATTTTTCATTACTTGTCTAGGTTACAAGTTCAATCACAGCTAGAAAGTACAAATAGAAAGATTTTAATTTTGTTATTATCCCCATAACTCTAATTCAAAGATTCCAAAGAATGTCTCCACTGAAGCAAACACATTTATTATATGACAGCCTGCTCTTAACATTGGCATTATTTGCAGTTTTTTAAAGCACTCCAGACAAACAAAAACTAGCTGAACTGTCTTTTTATGAATAGTATGTACTAATCCTAACTCCTTTTACTATATCATTTCATCATCTCCACTATAAAGTAGGAAAAAATTATTTCAGTCAATCTGTCTTATTTAATGAGTTTTATTTCTCCAAGGGTGTCCCCTGCACAACCCCTTATCTTTAAAATATAGTCTGAGAGATCTCTAAGCATATTTTGTAAAGAGACCTAAATCTATTACTAATTCTCTTGGCAAGTCAGAGTTAGTCAATTGTCTCTGTTTATCCTGCACCAATTATACTGTCTATTTGCTTAGAGTCAGATACCCCAAGAAGATTCCTGGAGTTATGGCCTCATCACAAACTTCTAGCTCTTGATTATCTGAGCTTATCACCATCTTTAGGGCATCAAGTTATTTTCCTAAAAGTAGAAGGGATACTAAGTTTCAGACATAATTTTCTCAGGAAAAGTCATAAAATGAATCATAAGGCATAAAGTCTCCAAAGAACACAATGCATTGAGACCAAAATCTATAAGTGAGAACTGGAACTGTCAAACAGTTGTGCTAGCTTCATGACTTTTTGCTATTTCCAGTGGATATGACTGTTCCAGCTTTCCATAATTCCATAATTCCATTTCTTAAAACTACTGAACTAACAGGTGCAATGGAGACCAGAGCCAATAAACATACTCATCTAGGCAGTGAGTTGTATCTGATCTATTATCAACCTATATCAGAATGATTAGCAAATAGATAAAGTGAGACTGATTTTTAAATTTTATTTCTTTTCCCTCATCTCCACTTAGAAAAAGGACATTAGCTAGTAATGACTTGACTGCAGCTCAGAAAGAGAAGATAGGTGAGAAGAAAAGCAACTGGTCAGATTCAGTTGAGACAGGATACGTTTTCTTGAGTAACAAGGCATTAGTTCTTTCTTTCTGGAAGAATATGACATTCTGTCTGGAAACGATGAGAATATACATTGCAGGGAATAAACACCATGTGTTGTTTTCATTGCAGTTTACTGTATTTCCTGAGATCCTTATACTCAGGGCTGGATCCTGGAATGCGTGCAGTGGGAAGCATCTGGGCTGTAAGGACACAGCATATGCAAACATCTTCCATGCCTCTACTTCAGACAAGTCTGACAGCTACAGCCATGATCTATTTTCCAGTACACTAACACAAATCTCTAAACAGTCTGCAATTTCCACCACGAACTGTGTTTTGAATCTTATTTCTCTAAAGTACACATTTTAATTAGACAAGATGCTCACTTATGAAATAAAAGATTTTTAATGTCAGCATTTTAAAATGTTTTTATTCATTCTATATAAAAATGTGGATGTATTAACCACATTTTTTTCCTGAACATTTTGACTCCTAAATAAGGTCCTGCCCAAAGTGAGGTCTGCAATATGTCAAAATGCTCTATTAAAGTGCTCAGGATCTTACTGTATTGATTTACTAAGAACAGACTAGATGTTGGGAGTTGTGGCAAATAGCCACAGCTTTCCATGAAATTTGTCTTTTATCTTTCTGAAGAATGTGGGTTGTAGGATAAATGAATGGCATGGCAATGAGGCATAACTCCTCTGTTGGCTTTATGAAATAAAGACAGAAGAAGGTCAGGTAATCGAGAAATACATGTATCCATTAATCTTAGATTCTTTTGCTCTAATTAAAAGTCTCATTCTTTCTGTCACTCACAGATGATGCTAATGCCCAGGAGCATGAATAATTAATGATAGAAGCTGAATAGTGGACAGGTGGGTTCTGAGAGTTTGGACAGTGTGTATATGTGGGGAAATGTACAAGAATAAAGTAAAATTAAATATATATTTCATAACATAATTATCTCCAGCACCAGATCATTGAGCTGTTTACTGCATAATTTTATTGACTTCCTCTAATGACTTTATATGGTACTTTTACTGCCCTGCTTCTTAGAGGAAAGAAATATGAAATAGAAAGGTTTTGGATATGTTCCAAAATAATACCTAGCTGGTATGAGGTACAGATGCATTCATAAATACAAACCCTGCAATTTACACTGTGTAAGTGGCTAGAGGGAAGTCAGGACATCAGAGTGAAATGGTATAGGCCAGTGGTTCTCAGCCTTTCCAATGTTCTCGTGACCCCAATCATAAAATTATTTTATTGCTATTACTTCATTACTGTAATTTTGCTACTGTGATATGCAAATATCTGTTATGCAGAATGTCTAATATGAGATCCCCAAAAGACTGGCAGCCCACAAGTCCAGAACTGCTGCGGTAGTCACTTGCAAGTTGAATCTAAAGTCAACATGTGGAAACAGTACTTATAGAAGACACTGTCTGAAAGAGCTGAGTCTTGGTGGAAAGATTAAAAGAGGCCATGTTCTCTCTCCTTGTACCTACTCCTTAATCAGCCCATCTTCCTTTCTTCCTTTCTTCTCTCCTTTCTTCCTGTCTCCTCTTTCTTTTCCTTCTCCTTTTCTCTGCTCACTTTCTCTCTCACCTTCAAATCATTCATTCCTCCCTCCTACTTCCTTTTTCTATTTCTACCCTTCCATTCCTCTATTCATTACTTAATTTCTTCTCATTTTTATTCTTCTTGAAAAAAAAAAACTTTTTCAGCAATTGTCAGTATAGGTCTAAAGCAATCTTTTTCTAGATAGGACATTTAGGGACAGATATGGACAGGAGTATCTCATATCAGGAGATAACAAAGAAGCTGCCTTCCTCTTTTGTCATCTCAGTACTCTGCTGTCAAGCTCAGTGAGTAGAGAGCATCTGAACATTAGCACAGGAGCTGTATTAACAACTGCACACTTTACTGGTTCAGATCCTGTGTCTGATCTCATGGAAATCTGACTAAAGCAGTGAGGATGGGGATGTGGAGCAGCACTGACTGAACAAAAGGAGGTTTGCATCTGCCAGAGTACACAGCAGGAAGTGTCAACAGCTGGAAACTAATTAGCAAATACTGCCTTCCTCAGAGTGTAAGACTGACATCGTGTTTGAGTAGGAAGTAACAATGTGAGGCGTACACAGTTTGTGTTCACCCTCCTTAGATAATGTTTTAAGTAAAAAATAAAAGTTATTCAAGAAATATTTTAGGAAGAGTAAGTTATTAAGGGATTGAGAATATACATATGACTTTGTATATGAGGTACTTCAACTGTTTATATATAATTCAAATAATATATTTAATTTTATTAATATAATTATATATGATGATAATTATGTATTTTAATATATACTATATTGTTATACAAATATGTAATATGATAATATTATCTAAATAAATACATATCTAAACAATAAAACTTTAGATAGATATTATGAGTTAAGAATATGTATTATTAAGGGGGGAGCAGCCTTACCAGGCCACAGAGGAAGACACTGCAGCCACTCCTGGTGAGACTTAATAGACTAGGGTCAGAAGGAAAGGGAGGAGGACCTCTCCTATCAGTGGGCTTGAGGAGGGGCATGGGTGGAGAGAAGGTCGGATTGGGAGGGGAGGAGGGAGGAGCTACAGGTGGGATACAAAGTGAATAAACTGTAATTAATAAAAAAAAATTAAAAGCCGGGGCCCTTGAGTACCTTTACTCACGGGGCCACAGTTGCTCTTCACACAAATTCCTTCCTAATCTGTCCTGTCACTTTGCTTTGAATGGTTTCACTACTTCATTAAAAGAAAAAGAATATATATTATATAATATGTAATTTGGATATACCGTAGCATCATTTTTTTCTGTGTGTGACAGACTTAGCTTCTTATGAAGTTAAACATATATGCTAGTACATACATACAATGATGTCTCATTAATTTGTCTCAATAGAGAACTCTATTTCGAAACACAAGTTATTTTTTTTTTCTGAAAATGAACTGAATTCTAATATTAAAAATATTTCTTCAGGAGGTAGAAATATTGTAATCTGACAATCTCAAATAACCTAAAACTATTTCTAGATAGCTTATTGATTCTCTATGATTTGTCTCCTGGTGGCTTTATTTTTCTAGTCCTTTATTTCTTCCTTAGTCAGAAACTATGCCCAGCACCTACAATTAAATATATATATAAGATAGAAGCTTTGTTAAAGCTCCAGGACACTGGGTAAGTATCAGTACACTAAGCTTATTTATTGAAAGGCAAAAACCATCTTGCTTTGGACTTTTCTGTTATCTCCCCTGGAGTCCACAGAAATCCTGAGTAGTTTGATGCTCTGTCTTTTGTTTCTCCTGGAGGGTGCATGAATGATGTTTGGTTTTGTGTATAATTTTACTCAATAAACTTTGAAGTCACAATAGAGAAAACATATAATTATAGAAGAAAGAAAAGCAATATCATTCTATGCAAAATACCAAAAACCTCTAACTGTAGCAGTTAGGGCAGCACAGCTAGCAGAGGTCAAATTTGGATAGTGCCATATCCAAGCTGACACTTTCAGATGGCTCACAAGAATAGGAGAATTTCTAAGCCTAAAGGCCTTGAAAAAGATAATCACAGACAACAGCAAGGTCTCCGCAGTGAGCTGGCAAAATTGTCTTTTTGAAAAAGGCTGGCTGATTTTTTCCCATATTTGGTTAGTCATCAGAGAATCAGAGAATAGTTTTCAAAATGTTCTTAATCATTCAATTTTTAATGCATTGTGCAAGCTTATTAATGACTCTCCTTTTGCATATTGTAGGATGAACATGAGACTCATTGTGTGTGTGGGGGGGTGTGTGGGTGTGTTTGTTTTTTTGTTTTTTTTTTTTTTCTTTCAGATTGTCTCAGAGGTACAGGTAATTTAAATAATTTCCTCATTTGTTTAATGTCTTGGAAGGTCTGACTGACACGATTTTAACTGCTGACTTCAAACTCTCTTTTCCTTAGTATACAGAAAATAACATTTTAGTAGTCTCTGAAGTATTTTATCATCTTTTATCACCCTAGCTCTAAACACAATCAATTTTTTTAAAAAAATCTAAGTAACACTTAGTTTCACTCTCATAATATGAGAGACCCTATCTTAAACCCCCCTCATCTTTGATTTACATACTTTTAAAAGAGTCTCTGGAAAGAATATGAAGTCTGCACTTAATGAGAATATACAAAGAATGACAGCACCAATATACATGAGGACGTGCAGAGAAATCTGCTCACTCATGTTGGTTGAGTTTTATAGGAATGGGATGTAATGTTTGGTGAACTTTACGTAATTTATTGAAGGCCACATGCCAGTAAGTGATAGAGCTGGGATTCCAACCCAGGCAGGCTGTCTTTATGACTCACACTGAGTGTGGCTTGGGACAGCTTAGCTGTGTTCGTGTTTCAGTGGATGTGAGTTTCTGTTTGGCTAAATGGAGATAAACATAGAAAACAAGCAACATGAGTCAATAAATGAAAGTAGAAATGATTCTTACCAGCCAATGTGTGTGGAAGAATGGGGGTCCCATAGATTTTTATAGGCTTCTAGAAAAACCTTCTAACTTCATGATCATGATAGAAATATTTAAAAGGACAACTATAGAGCAATTTCACAATTCAGGAATGTCATTTTAAAATAGAATTAATCATGACTCTAGAATTTTGTGACTTTCAGGCATGTTAATCACTGAAGTTCTTCCCCACCTCCTCTGAGGTGCATCTGGGATGACCCCTGCCCAGGTGTGCTTTGGGGAAATATATGAAATAAGCTTCCATTTTGTCAAACTTACCGGCTTGTTGATGGTAGCTGCATTTCTATATAGGCTTTAACCCACTTTCTGATTTTTCCACCCTTTTCCCCTTCCATATTCATGTTTGGTCTTATCATATTTGATGTATTTGTTACCTATCTCTAACAAGAGAGTTAGAAGAATCTGAAAGGCGCACATAACAACTAAGACAATACTGTCATGCCCCAGCCACTCAGGCTCAAAAGCCGTGGGCTCAGGATATATAATATAACTTGTATGTATGTTTTCAGGGCTGACCATGTGGTATTCAGTAACCAATTGGTATATTCTTTCTTATAACTGGGAAGGTTATAATCAGTAATGTATATGTACGTGTATAAGCATATAATTATTAATGTATGTATACATTTACATATATACATGTAACAACAAATAATAAAAAAGGAAGCCATGAATTTGAAAGAAAGCAAGTAAGAATAGGTGGAAGGTTTTGGAGTGAAAAAATAGGGAAGAAATGATGACATTATAATATCAAAATTGAAAGAAAAAAAAAGATGGAGAACAATGAAGAAAAATAAAAAAACAGGCGCCAAATAGTTCTTATATACCACTAGTGCCTAACAAACATGACCTAGTGATGACTGTAGCATTATTTCATATTTGGACAGTAGTGTACACATTGGCCTCTTTTAATGAACTGACCACTGTTATGATTTCTTACAGATCTCCATGTATGCCACTGCGGTTTCTATTATAATGTTTTGAAGAGATTTCATGGTGGTTTGTCTATCAAGCTCCTGAACATCTAGTTGTATTTAGGTGTCTTAACCCCTTTTGATTACTGTACTAATAATATCATAAACTGGTGGATTGTAGACTTCAATAATATATTTTACATCATTCTGGAGTCTGGGAGACCCAAGATCAAGATCCTAGCAAGTTCTAAGTTAGCGGGGAACCTTTTCCTGGTTCTTAGAATGGCAGTATCTTACTGTGTCTTCAAACAGTGAAAGGGACAAGTCAGATCTGTGGCGCTCCTTTCACTAATATACTACTCACATTCATGGCTGTATACTATGACACAACCACTTCCTGCCTTGGCTCTCTATACCTAAATATATTTATAGAAAGTAAGTTTACAAGGAAAACTTTATTGCTTTTTCTGGCTTACAGAAAGCTGTTTCAGCCCTTGGTCAGTTGTTATCATTGCCTTTAGAGCCGTGGTGATACCGAACTTCATGGCAGGGAACACATGGTAAAGCTAGGCCATTCATCTCACATCGCTAATCAGAGACAACGGCAGAGTCTAAAATCCCCTTCATTGCCATAGCTTCAGTGAACAAGTTTCCTACTAGTGGAACTTGTCTCTTAAAGTTCTCACTGCCTCCCAGTAGCACCATGGGCTGCTGACACGTTAGCTTTGCGGGAAAAGTCAAAATTAAATTATATGTAATCTCAAAAGCTTACCCTCCATCATAACCAGACTGAAAACTAGATTTTTGATATAGGATCTTGAGTCAATGTAGATATCTACATCATAACCAGGGTCCTTTTCTCTGCAACATGTTTTTGCCATTGTAAATAGCACATTAATCCTCTGTTAGTTATTTAGGTCAGAAAAGTAGATATTTTTAGATGTCTGTTTGTTTGGAAATTCTGGGACTCAACCTCTGGGATATGAAAATGAGTCAAAACAAACACTACAACAATAAATTTGGAATTTTATGCATTAAATCAGAAATCTATATAATTTTTTTCAGCATATATTTCACCAAGCCCCTACTAAAAATTCTGGGATAAATCAATAAATATCTACCAGTACAGTCAGTTATTTTCTTTTAACTCTTTTTTTCTTTCTTTCATTGAAAATAGACTCTTCGCTTAAACAAAACAGTTTTCCTCCCTCTGCTCCTAACAGTTTCCCACACACACACCTCTCCTCTTCTCCAGGTCTATTCCCCTTCTGTCTCCCTTCACAAAAGAGCAGGCCTCCAAGATACAGCAACCAAACACAAGAAAACAAAACACAATAAAGGAAAAGCCCTTATGCTGAGGCTGGAGAAGGCAACCAAACAGAAAGAGTCTTAAGAAAAGTCAAATAAGTCAAAGACAGATCTGTTTCCACAGTTGAGTCTCTCTCCCTCACCCCTTGACCCCCTACCCCTTTTCCACTGCCCCCACTTCCCATTCTCCCACCCTTCCATACTTCTTTCTTTCCAATTTGTATTTCCTTGGTCTACTTCAGTTGTCTTATTGCCCTAACTAAAACTTCAAGTACTATATTGAATAGCTATGGAGACAGTAGACATCCTTGTCTTTTTCCTAAGTTTATTGGAATTGCTTTTGTTTTTCTCCATTTAATTTAATGTTGGCAATAAGCTTACTGTAATTTGCCTTTATTGTGATTAGGTATGTCCCTTATAGTATTTTTTTCTTTTATTTTTTTAAAATTTTTTATTTAACTTTTATTAATTACACTTTATTCCTTTTGTATCCCCCCATAAGCCCCTCCCTCCTCCCGGTCCCACCCTTTCCCCCTTTCTGCATGCATGCCTCTCCCCAAGTCCACTGATAGGGGAGGTCTTCCTCTCCTTCTTTCTGATTTTTTTTTTTTTTTTTTTTTTGTTGTTGTTCTTCTCAATGCACCCGGTCCGCCTCTGAGAAAAAGGTATCAGACGGGTTTGATGCTCTTTGGGTGGATGACACCTAAATGAACATTGGTACAAAGTCCCAATTTATTTCTAATATCAGAGATCAGACCTCTACTCTTGCCTGATGCATCTAAAACAAAAAGGGGGAACTGTAGAGAGCTTCGTAATGCCGCGCCTTAAAGATGGAGCTGGTTTCTGCCTTCTACCTTCCCGATGGTGAGTGCTCTCTGTCACAAACAACTCCATATTTGGCTAAGGCTGAGGATCTGGCTTGCTCCTTTGTAGTATTTTATTGAATATTTTTTCACCAATGTTCATGAGAGAAATTGGTGTGTAATTATCTTTCTTTCATGAGTCTTTATGTGGTTTTGGTATCATGGTTACTGTGGACTCATAAAATGAATTGGACAATGTTTCTTCTGTTTCTGTTTTGTGGAATATTTTGAGGAGTATTGGTGTTAAATCTTCTTTGAAGTCTGGTAAAATTCTGTGCTAAAACGATCTGACCTTAGGCTTTTTGTTGTTGATTGGGAGATTTTAATGACTGATTCTATTTTGCCAGGGCTTATAGTTCTTTTATATCATTTATCTGATCTTGATTTAACTCTGGTAAGTAATACCTACTGAGAAAATTATCTATTTTTTAAAAAAATATTTGGCAATTTGGTGGAGCACAGGTTTTCAAAGTACATTCATATGATTCTCTGAATCTTGTCAGTTTGTCTTGCTATATTTCCCTTTCATTTTTTATTTTGCGAATTTAGATATTTTCTCTGTCTTTTAGGTAGTTTGGATAAGAGTTTGTTTATCTTGTTGACTTTCTCAAAGCACCAGCTCTTTGATTCATTGATCCTTTGTAGTGTTCCCTTTCATTTCTATTGTATTGATTTCAGCCCTCAGTTTGATTATTTCCTGTCATCTCCTCTTGGGTTTGTTTGCTTCCTTTTGTTTTGGAACTTTCAGGTGTGCTTTTAAGTTATTAGGTGAGATTTCTTCCTACTTTTTATGTAGGCACTTAGTGTTCTGAACATTCCTCTTAACACTGCTTTCATTGTGTCCCATTAGTCTGGGTATGCTGTGTTTTCATTTTCATTAAATTCTAGAAAGTTTTAATCTCTTTATCTTTGTCTTGACTGATTTTTCATTCAGTAGAAAGTTGTTCATTTTCCATGAGTTTGTAAGCTTTCTGTTGTTTTAATCTGTTGATAGGACTCACGGAGTTATTCTAATTTTCTTATATCTGTTAAGACTTGCTTTGTGTCTTAATATATGGTCAGTTTTGGAGAAAGTTCCACGAGGTGCCATAAAGAAGGCATATTCTTCTGTGATTCAGAGAAAAGCTCTATAAGTATCTGTGGGATACATTTGATTTATAACATCTTACATCCAGTATTCCTCTGTTTTCGTCTGGATGACATGTCCACTGGTCAGAGTCAGGTGGTAAAATCTCTGATTATCAACATGTGATGGTCAATATGTGATTTAAGCTCTAGTGGTGTTTCATTTACAAAAGTGGGTGCCCGGTATTTGGCACATAGATGTTAAGAATTGAAACACCATCTTGGTGAATATTAAGTGTCTTTTCCCATTCCTTTTGATTAGTTTTGGCTTGAAGTCTATTTTGTTAGATATTAAAATGGCTACACCAGCTTGCTTCTTAGGTCTATTTGCCTGAAATGACTTTTCCATCCTTTAGACTGAAGTGATCTCTATTCTCGGCGTTATGGTGTGGTCCTACAGCAGACTGTATGCCCCAGGCTCGTCCTTAGTGCTGTAACAGAACACCATCTCCAGCCTCCCTTCCTCCTCTCCGCTTCTCCTGTGGACGTTACACATCATTCCCTCCAGCCTCCCTCCCAACAACTTGGGTAGACACCTCCTTCTCAGCTGCAGGCCATGCCTGCCAGAAGACCAGGTAGCCTTCTTGCAGACCTTCTCTGCTCCCTCTGTTCTCCCAATAGTCCCAGTCCCTCAGGTTGGGCGAGCTGCAGAATCCCTTTCTCCCTGTCCATGCCTCCTATGGATCCCACAGACCATCCCCTTCTGATCTCCAGAAGTCAGCACCTAGACATATAATCCCCTAAAGCATAGATGCCAGCATCAAAACAAAATCAATAACAGCTAGAAAAAAAATGTCTTTAGAGCCCATCTATTCTACCACAGCAGGCCTTGACTAGTCCAATATAGCTGAAGCATAAGAAAAGCTCTTAAAACCACCTATATGGAGATGAAAGAGGTATTTAGCCTGAAAAAAAAATGAAGCTAATCAGATACTTCACTTCTGTCAGTTTTGAAGACATACTCATTCTTTACAGAATACATTAATAGCTACAGGCATAAAAAGGGAAATGAATAAATCCCTTAAAGAAAGCCAGAAAAACACAAACAAAAAAGTGGAGGAAATGAATAAATCCCGTAAAAAAGCCAAAACAAATAAAATGTGCATGTTCAAAACCTGAAAACGAAAGCAAAAGCAAAAACAAACCCACAAACTGAAAAAATATATATATATGGAAATAAAAGTCTTTGGAACTACAGATGCAAGCTTCACCAACAGAAACCAAGAGGTGGAAGAAGGAATCTCAGGCACCGAAGATACAATAGAAGAAATGGATACATTGGTCAAAGAAATTGTTAAACCTAAAAAAATCCAAGATACAAGATATCCCGAAAATCTGGGATTCTATGAAAAGACCAAACCTGTAACAGAAGTAGAGAGTGGAGAAGAATCACAGCTCAAAGGCCCAGAAAATTGTTTCAACAAAACCATAGGGTTTTTGTTGTTGTTTGTTTGTTTGTTTTTCTTTTCTAAAGTATCCCTTGTTTCTGTCCCTCTTGAAGAGTTTTACTTAAAGAGCAAGCACTTTTTTTTCTTTTTTTTTTTTCTTTTTTTATATTAATCACTGGTTATTTACTTTGTATCCCAGCCATAGCATCCTTCCTCATTCCCTTCCAATCCCACCCTCTCTCCCTCATTTCCTCCCTGCCTCTCTCTAAGTCCACGGACATGGGAGGTCCTCCTCCCCTTCCATCTGACCCTAGTTTATCAGGTCTCATCAGGACTGGCTGCAATGTCCTCCTCTGTGGCCTAGCAAGGCTGCTTCTCTCTCAGGAGGTGGGGGGGGGAGGTCAAAGAGCCAGCCATTGAGTTTATGTCAGAAATATTCCCTATTCCACTTACTATGGGAAACCAATTGGATACTGAGCTACCATGGGCTACATCCAAGCAGAGGTTCTAGGTTATATCCATACATGGTCCTTAGATGAAGAAAAAGTCTCATAAAAGAACCCTGTGCCCTGATATATTTGGTCCTTGTGGAGCTCCTGTCCTCTCCAGGTCATACTAACTCCCCCTTCTTTCATATGATTCCCTGTACTCTGCTGAAGGTTTGGTTATGAGTCTCAGCATCTCCTTTGATACTCTGCTAGGTAGAGTCTTTCAGAGGCCCTCTGGAGTAGGCTCCTGTCAATTAAAAACAAGAAGATCATGGAATTTGAAGGCAAATGGTGGGATCTAGAAAAGATCATCCTGAGTGAGGTATCCCAGGAGCAGAAAGACACACATGGTATATACTCATTTATAAGTGGGTACTAGACCTATAATATAGGATAAATATACTAAAATATGTACACCTAAAGGGGAACCTTCTCCATTGCTGGTGGGCATGTAAACTTGTACAACCACTTTGGAAACCAATCTGGTGCTTTCTCAGATGATCAGGAATACTGATTCCTCACGATTGAGCTATACTACTCCTAGGCATATATCCAAAAGGTGTTCAAGTACACAACAAGGACATTTGCACAACCATGTTTGTAGCAGCTTTATTTGTAATAACCAGAACCTGGAAACAACCCAGATGTCTATCAACGGGGGAATGGATACAGAAATTGTGGTACTTTTACACAATGGAATACTGCTCAGCAATTAAAAACAAGGAAATCATGAAATTTGCAGGCAAATGGTGGGATCTAGAAAAGATCATCCTGAGTGAGGTATCCCAGAAGCAGAAAGACACACAGGGTATATACTTACTTATAAATGGGTACTAGACCTATAAGATAGGATAAACATACTAAAATCTATACACCTAAAAAAGATAAACAAGAAAGAGGACCAATCCTCACTTAGAAAGACCAATGCGATGGAGTTTGGAAGTAGGAGAAAACAAGTAACAGGACAGGAGCAAGCACTTATTGATGTAGTGCCAAGTGCCTGCTAGTTCTCTAGTGGCCTTGTAATTTCCTCACAATTTATAATTTGTTTACTGTGGGTTGTGTGCACACAGTCAGATGTGACCTGAAGCCAGCTTGACTTCTTTCTCCTTGTGGGTAATGATTTCACAGTCATATTTAAGCATGGAGTTCTTTGGCATTGATTGTGAAAATTTTATGTTGGTTAGGAGGTAATAGATTTAAGAAGATTCGTAAGCTTCATAACAATCCCAGATAATCAAACACTGAATTGAAAACCTTCGGGAGTATAGGTAGCTTGCCTTCACTCCCATTTATCAGTAGGAAAATTGAAACCACAGAGATTTATACTTGCCAAAGGTCCCACACCACATATATGTCAAAACTCATTCCAGACCTGACTTTTATGATTGAGTTTGGTGACTTTTACTCTATACTCTTGAAAAGGAAAATAATATAACGTAGAACCAGAAGAAAACTAAAAGGCCAGAAGTTATACCTAATGGAGAATTTATAAGTATTTGGCCTGACAAAAGGAAGGCAATGGGATACTGCACTTCTCTCTGTTTTGAAGGTATACCATTCTTTACAGAACACACTGCAACTACAGGCATGAAAGGAGCAAATACATTAAAGTACTCTGAAGAACTGAGGCGAGTGTTAAAAGTTCACCATCTGGAAGGTGAGTTATTTCTAGGAGAAAAATTATAGGAATCTTTCTTGGAAAGTTTTTTGTTTGTTTGTTTTGTTTGTTTGTTTTTAAATAATAGAGAACTAGATGTGTTCTATTTATCCTGCATGTATCCATGTGTGTTATTGCGAGCCACCTGTTCAAATGGTGAAAAGCTCAGGTGAAAGCAGTACCAAGTGTGGACAGAATCCTAACTGCCAATCTTAGGCACAGCCCAAGTGACAGACACAGACAGCGTATGTCCACACAGAACAGTTTACCTCAGGGAAGAGAGTGATCTCATAAGAGTACATCATTTCTGGCATTCCAGGAAATGCTTTCTACTAAAGTATTAAGAAATGCTTTGAAAAGATACATGATAGTCAATTGCTGTTGACTTGTGTTGTTTTTTTATTTTAATTAAATAAAACAATGATTATTAGACATCAGACTTTGCACAAAGTGGATTCCTTGACAAATAATCTGGTCAGCAATTTCTCTGTAGTGCAGTATTACCTCCAGTTGTTTTAAGCTGGTGTAGAGACATGACAAGTCAGGAGCACAGAGTTAATTCTGGCCGCCTATCCTCTCCAGACACTATATTGGATCTCACTCCGTGGGAATGCTGCCAAAGAAGCACTTTGCCATGTTGTGCTTGTGGTCTGGGAAAGAGCTGGTGCAGCTGTGGGAGCAGAGACATGAGACTTAGACACGGGCCAATTCAGTCAATACTGTTCTACTCAGCACTTCGGAAATCTTTCCTGTATTAGACTCTTGGACAGGAACAGAGAAAAAAATGTAGCTTGAGAGAATATCATATAAATATGAGACAAATACTCAAGTGTCCTCTAGGTTGAAGCCATTTTACAAACAGAATTGTCAAACATTCTCTTTCCTTGCTCTGGCTTGTTTGGCTGTTGGGAAGTGCCTTGCAGTTTTAATATGACCAAGTCAAATGTACCATTCAAAGCCATTGAATGCGTGGCTTTGGGGAGCAATAAAGCAATTCCCTGGGTCCATTGTCTTGGGGGGGGGGGCTGATAGATAATTTTAGAGCTAGCATATAAAGGAACACGATATCATTATAAAAATGATATTTTGTCCATGCCCTATGAAGTGCATTTTTACATTTCTTTCCTGGGCTTTTTTTTTTTCTGTTGATTTTATTTATCACAAAAATATTCTGAACACAAACTAGGACAAAGTATAAAGAAAGAAATTCTCCAATTTAGCTACATAGTAAATATCTTAATGATTTCTTAGAGATTTTGTACATGCAAATAATGTTAATTAAAATACAGACAGAATTGTGTCTTAAGATTCATTTTTAAATAATGGCACAAATTCATGATTATGAGTCTTTTTTATGTATTTTATAAACTATTATGTTGGTGGCTTTTTTGTTCAGGTGGTAAATTTATTGCTTCGTTCACATTCTCTGTTGTTTAATCTTAGAGTTTCCGGCTTTTCCAGTTATTACAGTCACCATAATCAGTGATCTCAAAAGGTAGCTGTTTGCTTCTTCGAATCACAGGAATCACAGTGTAACACAGAGATAATTCTTGCCTAACGAAACCTACCTTTTAGTAAGGATAGATAAGAAATGAGGCAGGTGGGTGGCAGTTGCTATAGCAGCTGTACACTGCAACAATGAGGATGGTGAATTCCTCATGGGGCCTGATGTTTTGTATTATGTGTTTTGTGTGCATATGTACAAAATGATGCATTTATACATCCACACACATATTATACTCACGTATTTCAGTAACTCCCAGTATTGTGTATAACTGCCACTCAGTGTGAAACAGGGTCAGGTAGAGGGCTAAAATTGGGAAACGGAAAACGGAAAGCTCATGTTCCATTTTAAAAGCTGAGTTTTGATTATGATGACGCTGGACATATTGAAAGACTTTAAGCAGAGGGAAGAGGTACCACAATTTTGACTATTCTTTTTCTGCCAATCTTGAGAAAGAGTTTCTAAGTTACCAATTCTTGTTAGAGAGGCCTGCAATAATGATGATAAACCAGAGACGTAAAAGGGGCTTTGACAACATTGTTTTACATGCTTGTATGCTTGTCTGAGAACATCTTATTATAAATTTGCTCTCATGCATGACACTTGTAAATATTTGAATGGATGATGCCATTAAGAGAGATTATATAGAATGAGTCACAGTCAGTAACACAGGGTTGGGAAATGAGAAATGTCAAAGCAATGGCAAAAGGTCTAAAATGATAAAAGCAGGTCTATACCATTTGATTGATCAAAATTACTACTAAATATGTGAACTTAGAAAAAAATATTCTTGAGAGTTGTCCATGGTGTTCTTTGTGGGTTAAGATCATTCTTAATAAGTCATATGATTTTTCTATAAAATGGACCTATTAGTTTGCTGTAAAATCCGTGCATATTTTATTCTTTTTTGTCTGTTTTCATGTTTTAAAGTGTTCAATTTTATCTATCATGAGTCTACTAAGTTGTATGTATTTCCATCAGTGAAAATGATACATTTGAACAAAAAGTAGAAGATGAAGTCATTGTTCAAATAACACTCATCTATGGACTCATTTCAGACTGAGGACATAGTGATAACTAAAGTACTAATGATAACCCTCACAGAATGTTCAAATAGACAACAAAATCCAGGTGAGCTAGAGCACAGGAAGTTGGCTTATAGAAGGTTAGAGGCTATGCAAGGATTGAACGCTATGTAAAACTTTTTGACTTTTACTTTGAAGCACTACACTGGTGATGGACCAAAAAAAAAAAAAAAAAATTGGTACGATCTCACCTTTTTTAACAAAATGACTTTGGAATAATGAGGTAAACAGTAGGGGAGAGGGAATTACTAAAAACTGACTGGACGTGATCTCAGCAATCTTGGGGTCTGACAGTGATTCTGATTCCAGTGATATCACAAAAGATGGTGCGACGTGATCAGAGCACAGGTGTGCCTCAGTGGATGATACAAATGAAAACGCAGAGAATTACTTCAATGCTAGCACATTAGATGAGCGGTAAGATTCATTTGTATCACTGTAGAGGGGGATGCAGAGAGGAGTCGGCGTTAGGGATGCAAGACGGAGAGGTCTCCTCCATGCCACCAGCGATCTGGAGTTCCAACCTGAGAGGGCTTTATGGGCTGCACTGCACCTGCGCAGCTGAAGCCCTCAGGAGTTGCATGTGATTCAGTGTTTCTGCACTGATTGGTGCAAGGCGAGACGTGTCTGTCACAGAGGCCAGTTCTGACGGACAGCACTAATCCAGGTGATACTTTCATTATCTCCTTTGAATTCACCAAAGGAGAAATTAATGAAAGAGCAAGAGAACAGACTGACCCAGGGCTCACTAATATTAAGTGATGAGAGGAATGGAAAAATATTAGACAAAAACATGGATAATAATTGGAAACCAAGACTGTCTGGGAAAGTTAAGGATTCTGTCCCATAATGAAACGGAGAGGCTTAAACCATTCTCAACCTCATCTAAATGAAGAAACTAGGACCAAGAGGATGAAATTCACGTTTTGTATCACAGAGTTGATACTGAAACAAAAATAAAAGTACCTTCCTTTAGGATGGATGTAGTTGGTTATGAATGTCCTAATACTGACTCACTAATCCTTGAAAATTCCTCTGATGTGTTCTACCAAAACATTTTGGTGAATTTACGGTGAAAACTTGTATTTAATGGAGGATGGAAATGGCTACTTAGAACAAGTTTCTTCTCAGTCCTGTTTGCCCTTTCTGGGAGATAGTGTTTGCTTTTGAACAGTAATTCTTACCCCAAATTGCCATATAATAAGTAGAAGTCTAGTTCTTAATTGACTCACCAAATTGTAAGAATGCTAAATTAAAAACACACCTGTGCCAGTTGTGGTGGCACACCCCGGTAGGATATGCTGAAGGAGGCAGAGGAGGATCAGGAGTTCAGCTCGAGGCCAGCCTGGGCTACACAGTTCTATGGAGGAATGGATACAGAAATTGTGGTACATCTACAAAATGGAATATTACTCAGCAATAAAAAACAAAGAAATCATGAAATTTGCAGGCAAATGGTGGGATCTGGAAAAGATCATCCTGAGTGAGCTAGCCCAGAAGCCGAAAAACGCACATGGTATATACTCACTCATATAGACATATAATATAGGATAAACCTACTAAAATCTGTACACCTAAAGAAACTAATCAAGAGGGAGGACTCTTGCTAAAATTCTCAATTCCTATCCAGAAAGGCAAAGAGGCTGGACATCAGAAGAAGGAGAAAAGAGGGAACAAGATAGGCGCCTGACACAGAGGACCTTTAAAAGGCTCTGCCCTGCATACTATCAATGTAGATGCTGAGACTTATGGGCAACCTTTGGGCAGAGTGCAGGGAATCTTAGGAAAGAAGCGGGAAACAGTAAGATCTGGAGAGGACAGGAATTCCACAAGGACAGTAACAGAACCAAAAAATCTGAGCACAGGGGTCTTTCCTGAAACTGATACTCCAACCAAGGACGATGCATGGAGATAACCTAAGACCCCTGCACAGATGTAGCCCATGGCAGTTCAGTATCCAAGTGGGTTCCATTGTAATAAGAACAGGGACTGTCTCTGACATGAACTGATTGGCCTGCTCTTTGATCACCTCCCCCTGAGGGGGAAGCAGCATTACCAGGCCACAGAAGAAGACAAGGCAGCCACTCCTTATGAGACCTAATTGACTCAGATCAGAAGGAAGGAAAAGAAGACCTCCCCTATCAGTGGACTTGGAGAGGGGCATGCATGCAGAGGGTGGAGGAAGGGAAGGATTGGGACGGGAGGAGGGAGGGAACAACAGGGGGGATACAAAGTGGATAAAGTGTAATTAATACAGAATTTAAAAAAAAACACACCTGCATTTCTGTTTTGATGTTTATCAATGCAACCCTCAAAGTGTATCATCATTCATGTAGTACTTGGAATTGCATTGTAGATACAGCATGAAATAAAGATGTGAGTCTAGGTCTGAAGGAAGATTCTCAGTAGCAGAACTGAGAAAATGAGGAAAAGGAAGCAAAGAAAGGGAGAGTTGTGAGTTGGGGGTTGGTGTCTTTCATGAGGAAGTTGTGGTTTGATTTTCTCAGGGTGCTAGTTGACCTATGCAAGCTCATCATGCTTGATTGTTAATTGCTCTTAGGAAATTGATTTCATTCAGTTCTGACCTATGATTGTGCATTATTTGTATTCTTGGCTTTTTTTTTTCTATGGGAGGGAAAAGAAATTGCAGAAATGCCACATAGTGAGATGGAGCCAAGAGATTGTGCCAGGAATGTGCACTAAAGCCTTACTGAGGTGCTGAGGCCTGAACATCTCTGCTTGTGATATTCTCGCAAGAGGCATGGCCTGGTATCTAGAGTTTCAGTGAAAAGTGCACTAAGTTCTTCTTATTTAAGATATTTCGATTTTTCAAACTATAGAGGATGATGATATTATTTACTCATCTCCAAAGACAAAGTAATTATAAAGATAAAATAAAAAGAAACTCATTGGAATTAGACTAAAACACGCCCTACAACTAAGTAATATCGATTGATGCCCTTAATCTCCAATGTTGCTCTCACTCATTTTGTTTATTATAACTTTGAAATCAGAAAAGCCAGGTTGTAATCTATATAATCTGCTGTTTAAATTTGTGAACGTCAATGAAAAATTCTGTCCATCATTATTATAATCTTCACAATGTAAATATCTCAGTCAGTATTCTACTGTCATAAAGAGACACCATGACTATGCCAGCTCTTATAGAGGAAAGCATTTAATCGCGTTTTTTGTTTGTGTGTGTTTTGTTTTGTTTTGTTTTGTTTACAGTTTCAGAGGTTTAGTTATTACCAACATTATGGGAAGCATGGTGGCATGGTGCCAGAGAAGCAGCTGACGAAGCAGGAAGGGAAAGAGACCCTGGATTTGGAATGGACCTATTGAAACATCAAAGCCCATGAGTGACACACTTCCTCCAATGAGGCCATACTTCTTAATCCATTCAACCAATGCTGCTCTCTGGTGACCAAGTATTCAAATATATGAGCATGTGGGAACCATTCTCATCAAACCACCCCAGAAATGAAACATAACAACCCTGGGATTTGTTTAAAGTTAATTAATTTATTCACTTTACATCCTGATCGTAGCTGCCTCTCTCCTCCCCTCCTGATTCCACCCTCTGTCTTCCCTCATCCCCCTCTCCTATTCCTCAGGTAAGAGGAGCCCCACCCCCTACCACAGCTCATTAATTCACTTCATGATTGAGCACAGTCCTCTTCTCCCTGCTCCCCTTACTAGGCGACCCACATAAAGCTTGAGCAGCCCATCTGCTACATTCTCTGATATTTTTTAAAGAATTATAAAGCATACATACATACATTACACATGAAGTATGTATCTAATAATTGTCATTTTCCCCTTTAAAAAGCTCAATTTTCAGCTCTTTCTCTTGACTAATTTCTTCTTACTTGAAGGATAGTAGAGGCATGACTTCTCTAAATTTAAAAACATAGAATAGACTGATGTAACACTCCATTAACTTAAATAAAAAAATGCTGGCTTTGATTAGAATTTTGTTACTTAGTTCATAGAAAAATGAACTAAGAGAAACATCAGCTTGATCATACTCTGCACTCATATGCCATATATGATAGCTTCATTTTCCTCCATAAAGATTTGAAAAGATGTAAAATAACATTCTACTGTTTTGATTTCAGTTCACTGTCATGGGCATATTGTTTCTTATAAATTTTCTACTAACTGCTTTCTTATTTGCCTTTCTTTATTACATGCAAATTCCCATTTATTCCATGTGGCTTTTTCCTTGCAGCCTTATTATCTGGGGATGATGGGAGAGAAAGCATGCCAAGAAGTCTAGACATTGAAAGCTCAGGGTATTCACAAAGAGAGACAGTTTGGCTTTTCAGAGTACATTAGCCTTCACGAGTCTTATGTTTTTTCCAGTTCCAGGTATCAAATTAATGCACTATTTTCTCTGCTGAAGGTGACTTTTGATAAACAAACATATGAGGGATTCATAAATGAGTGTGGTTGATTCAGAACAAACAGCATTTACAGCTCACAAGCAGTGACAATAAACTGAAGATCCTTGGTTTCATTGGCTGTGTTTGTAACAGATCGCATAATAAAATCATCAACATAAATTCTGGATTGGTTCATTTCCTGGATGATGTGTTTCACAGGGAGAGGTGAATCTCTTCACATTGCTGTGACAATACTGTGCTGTCATTTGACATAAACTTGAGGTTAGCCATGCATACTTTAACAGACATAGGGAAAAAAAGGGTGATGGGTCCAGTACAAATAAAACTTCAGCTGCCAGTGAAAGTTTTCTTTAATAGATTTGGTGTTGTGTGTTGTCTGCCCTGTGAATGTGTGTGTGTTTTTGTTTGTGTGTGTATGTGTGTGTGTGTGAGAGAGAGAGAGAGAGAGAGAGTGTGTTTTATTTTATTCCAGTTCCTTTTATGCTGCTCAAGTTGGAAAATACAGATTGGTATCTAGGCTCTGATAGTCAGATCGGTCTAAATCAAGAATATCAACTAAAACCAAATATCTATATAAAAAAATTAAATGTACAAGAAAATCAAAGTCAACTGATCTGGAGAAATTATTTTTAGAAGTCTGATATCATGACACATGATCACTTATTAAGACTAGAAGAAAAATAGTAAAAATGTGGAAGATATTAACAGATAATTCTTAATAAGGATTAGAGCCTGAACATCAAGGAGCACATATCTACAAACAATTAGAAAAACTAAAATTACACTGAGAAATTAATTATGGTATTTCCTGACTGGCAGAAAGGAAAACTTCTAAATCTGTTGAATTGCCCAGAGTATGAGGAAAACAGTGCCTTTATAAATTGTAGCTAGGAACAAAATGAACTCAGTTTTATTCAAAGGTAAATTTGAAACTATCTAACAAAACTATAAATTTACCAACTTTATTTAATAACCCTACTTGTAGGAACTGGTGCTCAGCAAAAGCTACATATGTACCAGCTGACTACAAACAACAGTGTGTGGGTTTATAAAACACTAGAAACAAGGTAATCATACAGGGTGTGTAAAATGACACAATAGAGCATATATATATGTATACATATATACATACATACACACTATATATATATAATTTATATATACTTACACACACACACACACACACACACACACATGTACACACACATATGTATATGCCAGCAAGATGGCTCAGCAGATGAGAGAGCTCACTGTGTAAACCTAAATTTGACGCTGATCCTAGGAACTCATTGTGAAAGGCGAGAACTGATGACTAAAATCTGTTTTCTGATTGCTACATACATGTTATGGCATTGTGGGCACACATACATGCATACACCATACAAAAAGACAATATAATATTGTTTTTAGTTTTAAGATGTGCAGTGAATTTAAATGTATATTATTATTTTAATGTAAAATTCAGCACAAATTAATTTGCTGTCTTGTGTGAAATAGAGACAAAGAAATAAAAACATGTATTTATGTTCACTTACATAAGAAACAAAAGTGCTAAAATGGAAACTAATAATCTAGGCCTCCATCATGGGACATAAGATGGGACAGGAAAGGACAATCACAATACAGAAATGAACAATTCTCTGATTATAATTTTTTGTTCAGCTTTAATATTCAGTATATCAATGTTTCATATGCTATTAAAAATTAAATTATTTAAATAATATAAATACAAGGAATTCAACGTGGGAGGCAAATAAAGACAGATGAATCTGAATTTATTATGGGCCAATCCAAAAGAGATTTCTGTGGATAAATTGGAAGACAATAACACAATAAAAGTTTTGGCTAATATGTCAAGAAAAGACAATATGGACTCAGTTTTTGAAAATGAATAAAGGAGGCATGATAAAGAAAGATAATAAAGGAGAAAACAAATTCCAAAAGGTTGAAAAACATTAAGTAAAATTCCAAGAATGTTATGCTACATGAAAAGCAGGATGTGCAGTGGCTCATGCCTGTAATCCCAGCACTCAGGGAGGCAAGGGCAGGAGGTTCTCTGTGAGTTTTAGTCCAGCCTGGTCTACAAGACAAGCCCACAACAAAGAATAAGCAACAACAACAAAAACTCCAGGACTGTTACAATACATGGCAAGCAAGACCAAAATCTAAACCTTTTTTTTTTTTAATTCTGATTTTGAACTGATATGCTTCTAGCCATCCTGGTGACATGAGAGGAAAGACAGTTTTATCGGTTTGAGGAATGAGGAAGGTGGGCCAGTCATAGGCAAGTTCTGCTGGTCTTGAATAAGCAATAATAGAACATAATATGTAATTCCGGATTGACAAATTTGAAAGGCTGGTTAAAATAAACATTCCATGGCAGATATCTAGTATCAGCATGTCCTGGAGGAAAGCTAGAATTTATGAATTTCCACTAATTTATTTCTTCTTATCACACAATACAAATTTAACTCCTCACAGTTTTAGACACTAGCACTCTAAGAACATTGTGTTGGCAGATGGAGATTCTCTGATGCCTCGTACATCAGTGTCCTCTTTCGGTCCTCAAGTAGTCAGCATCCACTTGTTTGTTACACAAATGAATTTATATAATTATCTTCTTTCATCAGATATGGGAAATTGATTCTGACATTTGAGTTTATTTTAGATAAAACAGATGAACAGAATTCAGGTGGTATTTCTTTTCTGGCACTATTCATTTTGTACTATATGATAAACAAATAAGCGATAATATTAATTTTGTGAGGAGATACAGGCCTAAATTGACAGAGTCAAGCATAGTTTTGACTCTCACTTGAAAGCGTCAGTGAGAATATTTGTTGTTGTTTTTTATTCCCATCTCATTTTACTGATAAAACAAGGGGGAAAGATTAACAAAAGCACAACAGGAATCCTTAATGGTCAAAGCTTTCTCTCTAAATGTTCTTCTTGAATGATACTGAGAATTCTTATGTAAATGCCTGCTGTGAGGTCTGAGGCAGGTGACTTTCAAAACGACCCTGACAGAATCATTCCTAAAGAAGAAACTGATCAAACTATCAAAGATTCCTATAAACAAAACTCAGAATTCGTATATAATTTAATTATTCTATTATACAAATTTGGGATAATTTCAAAATACTAACTGTGATGAGTGAAATTTATTCTACATTTCTCTGTAACAGAGGAAGATAAGTTTCTTTTTATAAATGCATTTAGATAACAAAAAAAAGACAAATTATGGACTATTAAAATTTTACAACATAATGAGACAGGATCTGAGAAGCAGGCAATGAAAGATACTCTGCCACAACAAATGCAGCAACTAACTGACTGCTTCTGGCAGAAGTATGCATTACTATGTACTGTTAGCTCCTATGAAGGAAGTGTGTGGGTCAGCAAGAGACACTGTAACAGACCACTCAAAAAAGGACTGATTTAAATGACAGTAATTTACTTTTTACTTATTCTAGAAATTAGAAGCCAAAATTCAGTACTGTGGGTGCCATTATTTCTGATGACGACTGTTTTCCCAGTTTTTAGAAAGTTGTCGTTCCCCTTGGGACTCACCTGCTTTTTCCTATGGTTAGACAGAAATGTGGGGAGTGGGAAAAAATGAGAAAGACTAGTCCAAGTTCTTTTCCTGCAGCAACATTAATCCAATTTATCAGGGTCCTATTCTTAAGTCTTCATTTAGCCTTAATCACTTACTGAGAGAGCCTACTTCCAAATAAGGCTGCAGCAGAAGACAGAGCTTTAACACTTCAAGCCGTAGGCACAGACATTGTTTCTATGGTAGGTCTCCATTTTAACTAACGAAACTTAATTCTCTAGACTACCTACCAATCTAATGATAATACAAAGGACACACAAATATGTTAAATGATATTAATAAGCTATTCAAAGAAATTTTATAAAATTCAGTAGGAATAATGAACCTTCAACAAAACATTGCAAAAGACAAACAGGAATAAAACTAGGTATGTATTTTACTTAGATGGCACTTCTTTCAGATTTACAGATAGATGACAGCTAAACAGATGATTAGATCGGTGATAGCTAGATGGATGGTCAATAGAAAGATAAGTGATAAGGTAAGTAAATAGGTAGAAAACTAGTTAAATGACAATACATGGATAAATGATTGATTGATAAATAGGTAAATAATAGACAAGTTGATAGATATCTAGATAACCATCACTTTTCAAGACCATAAACATAAGTTCCAGATTATAAGCACCAATTTATCTTCTGCTATCACCTCTACTCTCTTCCCATTTAATGACAAATTCATATTCTTACATCTTTAAACTTTCAAATTATATATATATTTTGAAATCGCACATAGAACTTTAATTCCACTGATTTTTCCATTATTGCCATTGGTTGAGGACTTCCTTCTGTTTTCTTTTTTTAATTTTTTTAAATGTGTTCACATTATAGCCCAGTCATAGCCCTCTCTCTCATCTTATCCTGGTCCTGCCCTCCCTACTTCTTTCCCCACTCTACTTTTCCTCTGTCCTCAGAAAGGGGGGAGCTCCTCCTTTACCAAATGACACTAGCCTATCAAGTCTCATCAGGACTGGTTGTATCCTCCTCCACTGTGATCTGGCAAGGCCACTGCACCAGGGGGAAGTGATCCAGAAGCAGGCAACAAAGTCCATGTCAGAGACAGCCCTTGCTCCCTGTACTAGGGAGACTGATTTGCCTATGGGCTACATCTGAGCAGGAGGCCAAGGTCCTCTCCTTGCATGGTCCTTGGTTGGCACATCAGCTTTCACAGGTCCTCCTGGATTTGTTGGCTCTGTTGGTCTTCTTGTGGAGCTCCTGTCCCCTTTTGGCTATGAGTCTCAGCATCTGCTTCAGTCCCCTGGCAGGTGGAATCTTTCAGAGGATATCTGTAGTAGGCTCCCATCCTGTTCCCTCTCTTCAACCACTTCTGGTGTCTAGTCTATTTGTCCTTCTGAATGAGAATTATTCATCCTCCCTAAGATGCTCCTTATTACTCAGCTTCTTTAGGTCAGTGGATTATGCTATGATTATCCTGTATTATATTGCAAATATCTGATAATAAGTGAGTGTTCCTATTTCTCCACAACCTTACCAGCATGAACTATCACTTAAGTTTTTGATCTTAGCCATTCTGATAAGTATAAGACGGAATCTCAGGGTCATTTTGTTTTGCATTTCCCAGGTGACTAATGACATTGAGACTTTCTTTAAGTGCTTGTTCACTATTCAATATTCCTCTGTTGGAAATTCTCTGTTTAGTTCTGTACCCCATTTCTTAATTGGAGTATTTCATTTGTTGGTGTTTAATTTCTTGAGTTTTTTCATTGAACCCCACACATTAATATTGGGTGACTTTGACACCCCATTCTCATCAATGGGCAGATAACTGAGTCAGAAACTAAACAGGAATAATGAAACTAACAGACATCATGAATCAAATGGACCTATCAGAATATTTCACCCAAACACAAAAGAATTCTTCTCACCACCTCATGAGACCTTCTCCAAAATTGACCATATGATCAGTCACCAGGCAAGTCTCAACAGATACAAGAATATTGAAATAATACCTTGTATGTTATCAGGCACCATGGATCAAAGCTGCAACTCAGCCACAACAGAAAGCCTATTCACACATGGAAACTGAACAACTCCCTATTCAATGACCACCAGGTCAGGGAAGAAATACAGATGTGTAAAACTTTCTAGAAGTCAAAGAAAATGAAGGCACAACATACTCAGACTTATGGAACATGAATGAAAGCAGTCCTGAGGGAGAAGCTCATAACCCTATGTGTCTTCATAAAGAAATTGGAGAGTTCTCATGCTGGCGATTTAAAAGCTCACCTAAAGCTTTAGAACGAAAGGAAGCAAACACACTCAAGAGAAGTAGGTGGCAGGAAATAATCGAACTCAGGGCTGAAATCAATAAACTAAGATCAAAGAGAACAATACAAAGAATCAAAGAAACCAAGAGCTGGTTCTTTGAGAAACTCGACAAGATAAAAAAAAAAAAAAAAAAAAAAAAAAAACAACAAACCACTAGCCCAACTAACTAAAAGAGAGATAGATACTATGCAAATCAACAAATTCAGAAATGAAAACAGGGACATAACAAGAGACACCGAGGAAATCCAAAGAATCATTAGGCCTTACTTCAAAAGTGTGTATTCCACAAAATTGGAACCCCCCCCCAAAAAAAATGGACACTTTTCTTGATATATTTCACTTACCAAAGCTAAATCAAGATGAGGTAAACAATTTAAATAGTCCTACATCCCCTAAGGAAATAGAAGCAGTCTCCCATCCTAAAAAATGCCCAGAACTTTTAGCTCAGAATTCTACCAGACTTTCAAGAGCTAATACAAATACTCCTCAAACTATTCCCTAAAATAGAAACAGAAGGGAAGTTGCCTAACTCATTCTATGAAGCCAGGGTCATCCTGATACATAAATCACACAAAGGCTTACCAAAGAAAGAGAATTTCAGACCAATTGCCCTCATGAACATTGATGCAAAAATACTCAATAAAATACTCACAAACCGAATCCAAGAACACATCAAACATATTATCCATTATGATTAAGTAGGCTTCATCCCAGGCATGCAGGGGTGGTTCAATATATAAAAATCCATCAATGTAATCTACCATATAAACAAACTGAATGAAAAAGATCACATGATCATCTCATTAGATGCAGAAATCTTAGATTTTTGCCTTTGACAAAATCTAAAACCCCTATATCTGACAGAGGGCTAATAGTGAAGTATATATTGTTTCATTATTTTCTTTCAGTCTTTCAGATCTTAATACATGAGTTTTGATTCTATCCATTTCCTACAACTCTTCCCTAATTACTCATCGTCCTTCAAGGTGAACCAGCTTTCCTTGGTGTGATTCCTTGGTAAAATGACTGACAAACCCAAACTGAAATCTTGAAGGAGAGACAATGAAGACATATCCATTTTTCTGACCAATAAGAAATGAGAAAATAACTTTCCCTTAATGCATCTCCAATGCTTCTATAGCAGTGACTTCTCTGGACAACACAAATCAGTGTTGATCAGTACAAAGAAAAGAAACAAAACAAACACCAGTGTGCTCTGACTAAGTAAGTGGCTGGGTGCCTTCTCTTCCTTGCTAACTGGAGAATGTTCCTGTGTCTTTCACAATCCACCTCATGAAGCCCTGCTGGGTTTTCTGTTTTCTCTATACTTTTTCCCAATGTAAGCAGCTTTAGTTCTTTTTTCTTTGACTTTTTTATTATAAAACAGAGCAAATTGTATAATTATCATGCCACATCTTCTCTAGTTTACACTGAGTACAATTACTGATGCTCAGTAAATGTTAAGTTCAAATGGGAGATGGCAGGATAATAAAAAGACTGTTTTGATAAGGAGAAAATTGTTTTTTGCTCTTTGTAAACATATGTCATCTCAAAAAGCCTGTTTTATGATGAGTGAAGATAACCATTCTCTTCAAATCAGTAACATGACTTTTATGCTATAAATAAGTTTAAATCCAAGTTTAGTCTTGTACTCATTTTCCAGAGATACCTTGAGTCAAGAAAATAAATTCTAAGTAACAAAATCCCAAGGTAACCTCATTTAGTCCTCAGTAGTAAAATAAAAAAGCTACAGAAATAGGATTTATTTAATTATTAACTTAAAACAGATGACAAGAACAAGAAAATACCTGCTGGGTTTAGGTAATTTAATAAACAGTTTAGTTTATATAGTCAATTATGTCAAATTTAATACTATACATGACAATAATGTTCACTTTTTAAATTTTTACTTTAAATATCAGTTATGCACCTGAGAGTCATTGTTAAGCTTTCCAGATAAAAATCAACAATGATTAATAAATTGTGTTGAGTGATTTTTTTATACATAGAAACTAAATATATATATATTATAGATAAACTATATATATGTGTGTGTGTTTATGTGTATGTATGTATTTCTTAGTTGCCTATAGTTCTCAGTCTAGGCTTGTGGCCTCCTGAGGTTTCCCCCATCCATGATAGCATGTCTATTGGTGCCATGCTTATTCAGATCACGCTTAGGCAGACATCTTTGTTAGACTTCATGGGTGTAGCTTCTCTGACATTTCTATAAAACACAATCTCACAGCAACTTCTTGTTTCTCTGACTCTTACAATCTTCCCCCTCTTCATTTCCCATAAACATTCACAATTATAATATATCAAAAAAATTAACCTGTATTTGTGGACAAAGTAATTTATGATGGATTTTACTCCACTTTAAGCACAGGAAGATCAATGTCTTCACTCACAATTCCATGAAATTCCATTCACAACAACTTCATGAAAATTCGAGGCTTCACAGGGACAGAGGAAGTTAGGTAAAGTTTGTAGAGACTTATGAAAATTATATTAAAATTGCTTTGATACCTTTTAATTGTAAATGTTGATGGGGTACAATGTGATGTTGGAACTATGTAGACTTTGGATAACACTTAATTAGAGAAACATACATATCTCCTCCAACACATATCTGTGTGTGGTGGCAATTCTAAGACCCAACAGAGGAAAAGGCAGAGAACAATGCATTCACTGAAATATGTCAAGTTTACAGCACTTAAGGTTGTGTGAATGTGATCACCTTTCGGTTTCCCCACAGAGAAGTGCTTTGTTGGCATAGTGTCAAGCTAGGAAACGAGGCCGTCTCTTTATACGAACAGATAGTTTCCACATACGAAAAAATAACTCAATGTAGTCTGATCAATTGTTGCTGATTTTATCTAATAGTGATGCTCATGGGAAGGAATTGGAGGAAACACAGGAAAGGAGGAAATGATTATAATTATATTACAATCTCAAAAATAGTGATAGATTAAAGGGAAAGCACCCCTGACTCTAAAACTATTTATAAAGGACTTGCTCTGAGCTAAAACTGTCTTTATAAATGTATAAACAGAAAAATCCATCATCAATGTCCACCAGGTTTATAGAAGTGCAGCTATGTGATATTTCCATGTGGTTTTTATCTACATTCTCATCGTGACTTATGTATACAATATAATAGTTGTTTCAAATACATCTATGTGTGTGTGAATACCATGTAGTTGAAATAATGCAGACACTTGTGTATGTTATCTCTTTTTAACTCTAAGGTCAAGCCCTGGATTTGAACCTTCAATTTGTGATAAAGAAGAGTGTCGTGATATTGGAAGATTCTGGATCCAGGTGTAGAGAGAAAAATAGGTAAACTGTAAGGACTGACCCAAATATTGTGGTATTTAATTTCATCTGGTAATAGAATATTGAAGATGAAAGTACCCATGCCTACCCTTTTATACCTCTGAATATAATTTTATCCGAGCATTACACCAAATTAACCATGTAAGGAATATCCAGTTAAGCCAACATAAGATAATAAATGTCTTCTTTGTCATAACCTCTTAGGAAAAAGGCTACTGAATTCTTTAGTGTAGAGCAAAGGTTGACATATAGAGGACAGAAATCACCCTCAGCTAGAATCTGTAACATATGTCAATTCAGTGACAAGCTGTGGTACAAGTTTATATTTTTCAAGTTTTCTTCACATTTTGTACAATTCAATTAAGAAAGGAGCTGTTAGAACACTCTCTCAGACGAGGCAAAAAACTCCTCCAGAATTTGAAAGTTCAATTGGCCAAGAAGTTATCCCAGCTTTCCTTGCTATTACACACATTTCAACAACACATCCAATATTTGGAAGTTTCATTGATTTGCACAAATACAAGACCAGGTCCAACAATTCTCTTTCCCATTCTAATTGAATCTGCATATTTCTCGGACTCTCTTTGTCTTTTGCATGAGTGACCTCACAGGGTGGTGTTCACAAACATTTTTCCCCCGAAGGGAGAGGGTGTTCTTCCCTACTCTGGTATTTGAAGGAATGCTGTTTTCTTCCTGAGAGTCAAAAACATATTCTTTCTTGTTTGATGGGAAGAAACGCCTCCACCTGGCCCCTAGTGCATAACCAATTTAACAGCTGAAGACAGCTTTATTCTATAAGGATAAAAGTAAGGATAGAAGTGTATGCCTGTAGAATAGGTGACCTTTTAATTTAAATTTATACTAAGATATAAGTGACTAATCAGTGAGCTTTCCTAAGAGAATTCTGTATAGAAATGGAAGAAAAGAGAGAACAACAACAAAAATGTGACATAAAATTTGGAGACAGAAATAAGTTAGGAGGCTGGAGGAACAATGTCAGCTTTAGTAGCTGTTTTAAATTTTTATAATTTGGCCTTTCAACCCTGATTACATCTGAAACTATCATCACCTTTGTGGCTGTAGCTGGCTGCTATTTTTATATTAGTAACTCAGGTAGAATGGAGTGTGAGCTAAAACTGTTCTAGACTGGACTGGTTGTAATTACATTAACACTTTTTTTTCCTTCTTCAACATAAAACTAGTTTTTCAGTTTTGTAAGCCATAAATCATGCCTGAGGACATTATGGCAGTTCTCTTTTTTTCAGCTTGAATTTGTTCCCCATAATGCCTGGAGAATTCCTAGTTCAACTGATATGACAATTGACTAATGATACATAATGACAGAGACTATGCCTCACCTTGTCTTCTGAAAGTGGATTTGACAGAAAAGAAAATGGGAAGCCATTAACTTTGGGAGAAGCCCTGGGACAAAGGCCCATTTGCTGAGTGCAACGGAAACTTCAACAGGACTGGTGTAAATGTCTTCCCAGAGCAGTGTCATTTAGAGTAAAGGGTTACCTTATTGAATTCTAATTTCCTTCTCCTCCACCACAAATTCCCCAAGTGAGCAGTCCATTTGCTCTTCCTTTTGGAAAACTCAGAACCTGGACCTGAAACCTAAGCTGAAACTTATCTGCTTCCTTTGAGGCCAATAGTGACTGCATTCTTGTCTATTCTCCTCATTGGGGAGACTGTCTTTACCCATCAACTCTCACTGAATTGATGGACATTTTAAAGTTCATAGGGATCATTCATTAACCAGTTTTTCTCCCCTTTTTCTATTTCCTTAGTCTGCTGATGAGATTCTCATAGTAAAATGGGGGCAAGTCAGCAGTCTGTTAATTTTTTCTTTTTTTTAAATTATTTTTATTTTTGTTAATTACAGTTTATTCACTTTGTATCATCACTGCACCTCCCTCTCTCCTCCCCTCTCAATTCCACCCTCCCTCTTACTGACCCATGTCCCTCTCCCAGTCCACTGATAGGGAAGGTCCTCCTCCCCTTCCCTCTAATCCTAGTCAATCAGGTCTCATCAGGAGTGGCTGCATTGTCTTCTTCTGTGGCCTGGTAAGGCTGCCCCTCCCCCTCAGGGGAAGGTGATCAAAGAGCAGGCCAATCAGTTCAGGTCAGAGACAGTCCCTGTCCCAATTACTATGGAACCCACTTGGACATTGAACTGCCATAGGCTACCTCCATGCAGGGATTCCAGGCCATCTCTATGAGTGGTTCTTGGCTGGAGTATCAGTTTCAGAAAAGACCCCTGTGCCCAGACATTTTGAATCTGTTGATGTCCTTGTGGAGCTCCAGTCCTCTATAGGTCTTACTATCTCCCACTTCTTTCATAAGATTCCCTGTATTCTGCCCAAAGTTTTGCTATGAGTCTCAGCATCTGCCTTAATACCCTGCAGGATAGAGCCTTTCAGAGGCCCTCTGTGGTAGGCTCCTGTCTTGTTCCCTGTTTTCTCCTTCCTCTGATGTCTGTCCTCTTTGCCTTTCTGAATGGGTATTGAACATCTTAGCCAGAGTCCTCCTTCCTGATTAGCTTCCTTACGTTTACAGATTTTAGTATATTTTTCCTATATTATATGTCTAATATCTACTTATGAGTGAGTATATGCCCTGTGTATCTTTCTGCTTCTGGGATACCTCACTCGGGATGATCTTTTCCAGTTCCCAACATTTACCTGAAAATTTCATGATTTACTTGTTTTTTATTGCTGAGTAATATCCCATTGTGTAGATGTACAACAATTTCTGTATCCATTCCTCAAGTGAGGGGCATCTGGGCTGTTTCCAGCTTCTGGCTATTACAAATAAAGCTGCTACAAACATGATTGAGTAGATGTCCTTGTTGTATACTTGAGCATCTATTGGATATATGCCTAGGTGTGGTATAGCTGGATCTTGAGGAAGCTCTATCCCTAACAAGAAACCCAGAATTCTAAAACAATCCTCCACAATAAAAGATCTTCTAGAGGTATCTCCATCCCTGATCTCAAGCTGTCCTATAGAGCAACATTAATAAAAACTGTGTGGTACTGGCATAGAAACAGAATGGTGAATCAATGGAAAAGAGTAGAAGACCCAGAAATAAACCCACACTCCTATGGACACCTGATTTTTGACAAAGATGCCAAAACCATATAATGGAAAAAAGATAGCATCTTCAACAAATGGTGCTGGTCTAACTGGATGTCCACTTGTAGAAAAATGCAAATAGATCCATATTTATCACCCTGCACAAGACTAAAGTCCAAGTGGATCAAAGACCTCAACATAAAACCAGACACAGTACACCTGTTAGAAGAAAAAGTGGGGAAGAACCTTGAACTCATTGGCACAGGAGACAACTTCCTGAACAGAACATCAACAACAGAACAACAACAACATCAACAAGACCCTAAGAGCACAATCAATAAATGGGACCTCATGAAACTGAAAAGCTTCTGTAAAGCAAAGGACACTGTCATCAAAACAAAACGACTACTTACAGATTGGTAAAGGATCTTCACCAACCCTCTATCTGACAGAGGGCTGATATCCAGTACATATAAAGAACTCAAGAAGTTAAACAGCAGCAAATCAAGTAATACAATTAAAAAAGGGGTACAGAGCTAAACAGAGAATTCTCAATAGAAGGATATAGAATGGCAGAGAAACCCTTAAAGAAATGTTCAATGTCCTTAGTCATTAGGGAAAAGCAAATCAAAACAACCCTGAGATTTCACCTTACATCCATCAGAATGGCTAAGATCAAAAACTCAAGTGAGAACACATGCTGGAGAGGATGTGAAGAAAGGAGAACCCTCCTCCTCTGCTGGTGGGAATGTAAACTTGTACAACCACTTTGGAAATCAATCTGGCGCTTTCTCAGACAATTAGGAATATTTTTTATTTTGTACTACTTTTAAACCACTATTACATGTGCTCAAAAATAGAAGATTTTCATATTCAGAAACAAGAAAGTCCAGTTAAAATATTCGTAAAGAATTTAGACACCACTAACAGGTGGACTTTTATTGCAAACCTCGCATGTAATCCCCGCATCATGCAAAGAGTTATGAGTGATGACAAGGTGAACGGAGTCCTGAATTCACTGGGAGGCTGGAGTAACACAGAGACACATACACTGTGGCTGGTGAAGCCGAGATAAGTAAGGAGAGCAGTGAGGGACACGGCCAGCCGGATGGAGTCTAGCCCTTTAACACATGTTCAGAGATTACAGAGAGGAAGCAGAAACCACACAGTGGCTTTCCTTCGTGATATAAGAACATGGCCTGCTCTCAGGAAGAATAGGAAGGGAGGAGACTCTTCACAGAAGACAGCAGTAGGGTCACAGGTGAGCTGTTGGTGTGAGTAGATATGAAGCTTGGAGCAGGGACAACTGTGTAGGTCAACAAGGAAAATAGTTGCAGAGAAATCGATTGTTCAGTCAAAATTAAATATGCAGAGTTGACATAGTCTAGGATAGCTTATTAGATGTGTCAGAATAGCTAGAAAGATTAACATTTCAAGTACATAGTCATGGTAAATGTTTGAAAAGATGGAAATGCTAATTATTACAATATTATTATTTCTTATTATATAAACATACTGAATTTTCACAATGTGCTTCACAAAAATGAGCAAGTATGAGTCAATGAAAATGAATATGAATGGACTATAGACCTTGTAAAACTCGCCTTTCTATCCTGCAGTGGGAGATAAGGCAGATCATATATCCAGACTGCAGTAGCATTAAATTTAGGCATGGCAATTTGATTTTCATTTTACTGGAAACTTGAAGAGTTTTTGCTATGAATCTTAGTAATTGATTAATGTTGGGATAAAGAATCCTGAATGACAAGAACTCAATTTTCTGAACTAATAATCATATAAATATCCCAAATACTGACAAAGAATTGTTTTCACTTTGATGTTCTGACATTCTGATGGAGATGAAATAATATGCCAGCTCCAATTAACTGAGGGGACTAATGTTTACAAAGGGAATTTTTTTCTAAGACAAAACTTGCTGAATTTCTTGTATAGAATGCCTATTTCTAGAGTTTTAAATTAATCCTATAAATATAGGTGAATAGAAAATAAAAGAAGATAGATGATAGAGTTTTACCTCTAAAATAATAACAGAAAATTGAGGGCAAATGTCATGTACCTGGAAATACATTATAACTCATGGAGGAATTATTAGGTTTTGGTATGGAAAGTTAATCTTTGTAGCTCTTTGGATTGACACTGGAAATCATCAGGAAATAAACTAATGGGTTTCATTGCAGAGGAAATAAAAAATGGAAACGTAGGACAATGTCACATTGGGTTACATATGTTTAAAAATAAATGCAATTGATTCCAGTGAGACATTGAAAATGACTGGTCATTTCTTATTTTGCTCCACTGTAGTTTATTAATACAAGTTTTAATTAACTCTGTTGACAGTATTATTTGTCTCTTGCAGCAGCTGGCTAAAAATCTAGGGCAATTTCTAGCAATAATTGTGCTGAATCTCTTCAGGGAAAAAGTGAGAGCTATAAAACTTATTAAACTTTCCCCTGGTTTGTGTTAATTTTTTTTTCTAAGACTGGATATTTTCACCTTTTAGTCTCAGTTGAAAACAGGTATAGTTTAACTGTTGGAGCTACAGGAAATTTTTTACTTTTCACAGTTAGAACTTGAGAAATCATTTCGAACAAAATTAAATTTTGTTTTGTTTTCAAAATTAAATTCTTATGGACTCCTTTGCCTAAGCTTTCTTAGTAGCTCAATGGTGGATGACAAGGCATATCTTCTGTGTCACAAACCCTGAGACTTCCTTTCCGTGCAGTGAGGCAATTTATGCATTTCCAGTCTCCTATATGCTCTGAAAAAAATCTAGGTCACAGCCATATTTAAGAGAGAAGGTGGGTTTAAGTCAGGGTTTTATTTTCTAGCCCAGACTGGTCTCAGACTTCTGATCATCCTTCTCCATCTCGTGAATGCTGAGATTATGGGTATATGTCACTACACCTTGCTATGTTTGTTTTCTGTTTAATTAGAGTGAGCTTCAGACTTTTGCAGCGAAGGAACCTATAATCGAGGATTTAAAAAATTAAAATAAAGGTAAGCTTACCTAAAGGACCTTCTATTTAAACTAGTCTTTAAAATCTTTTGGGAGCATGTTCTTACTTTTTTTTCCCCAAAATTTATTATTAAAGTTAGTTATTAAAACATATTACTAAAACTAGGCAAATGCTGTTTCTGTCTCCAAATCATAAGGTATAGCATAGATAAAGTAAATAAAATTCAAGAAACTGGTTTGTCTAGGTCAATATCACTTTGTCCCCTATGTATTCATGTGGCAGTAATAGTCTTAACAAACCTAAAACAATGTCTTTGCCGATTTTAACTGAGAAAATATTTTTAGTAAACCTTACTCAATTACTTAAGGAGAGGAAAAACTGTCAGTGACCAGGAAGAATTTCACAACCTATGTCATCTCTAAGCTAAGTCCTAGGAATATAGGGAACAAGTCAGTGTCAGGAAGAGAATACTTTAGGCAGAAGGAACAGCAAGCATGAAGACCCTAAGGAGGATTTGTAGCAAAAGAATAAGAGTTCAGAGTTTGGTTAGAGGATGAACACGAGAAAAGCTGGAGAAATCCCATGTAAAGAATTATGGAATCCTGATTCTGTACAAGGCAAAGCTGTCCAAAAGTGCCCTCTGTACTTCTCAGTGCAGATAAAAGAGCAGGTAGGTTGTGCTTCTAAATGATCACTGCAAGTGGCCTGGGGAGTACAAGGTGGAGAGTAGAGATGATGGTGATCATCTAGATTAGCCTAGTCTGGGTGAATATTACTAACTCTGTACTCAGAACATGTTTCCTATAAATGCTTAAAAGTAAACAAATCGTTGTGGTCAAATTGGTTTGGGGATACATTTCTTTTTTTTTAATTTTTATTTTTATGTTTTTTTTTCACAATTTATTCATTATATATCCTGACTGAAGCCCCCTCCCTCAACTCCCTCTTATTCCACTTTACCTCCTTCTTCCCCCCTCTTCCCTAGTCCACTGGAAGGAGGAGTTCTCCACTATTGTCATCTGCCCATAGCTTGTTAATCCTCATCAGGACTGCCTGGATCCTCTTCCTCTGCAGCCTGGCAACGCTGCACCATCAGGAGTAAGTGATCAAAGATGAGTCAACTGGGTCCATGATAGAGGCAGCCCCTGACCCCTCACTGGGCGATCCATATGGAGAATGAGCTGCCAATTGGCCACATCTGAGCAGGGGGTCTAGGTCCTCTCCATACATGGTCCTCCATTGGTGCATCAGTCTTGGCACAACTGTTAATGTTTTTTAGATCTTTTGGTTTTGTTGGACTCTTTGTGGGGATCCTGTCCCCTCCATGTCCCTCCTATCCCACCTCTCTCTTCCTCCATAAGACTCCCTGCACTCTGCCCAAAGATTGGCCCTGAGTCTCAGCATCTGCTTCGATCCCCTGTTGGGTGAGGACCCTCTATTGTAGGCTTCCATCTGGTTTCCTCTCTTCTACCACTGGTGTCTATCCTGTTTGCCATTCTGAATGAGATTTAAGACTCCTCCCTCGGGTCCTCCTTGTTGGTTAGCTTCTTTAGGTCTGTAGATGGCTATATGAATATATATGGCTATCCTATATAATATGGCTAATATCTGCTTATAAGTGAGTATACACCATGCCTGTCTCTCTGTTTCTTGGTATCTCACTCAGGTTGATCTCTTCTAGTTTCATCCATTTGCTTGTAAATCTCATGATTTCCTTATTTTTAATAGCTGAGTAGTATTCCATTGTGTAGATGTACCACAATTTCTGGGGAATATTTTTTTTTAACAGTAACTTTTATGCTCCAAAGTTCACACTTTACAGAATAGTAAAATTTTCACTCTGCTATAATAGAAGGATTTGTAACTTCTACAATTTAAATTTTAAAATAATAAATATCTTTCTAATAATATCATGTTTCCTATATTCTCTATGGAACGCAATCACATTGCTTTCTCTAATACTGTAGGATCACTTCTCATAATACAATAAAATGACCCCAAAGTTAGATTGAGATTTTAGCTGCTTTACATGAGTTAGCTCTCTCTGTGGAATTAATGTCAATATCTTTTATAGTAAATTGTAGAGAAATTTAATCCAGCAACATGGCTGCTCTGGCAAAGCATGGCATCTCAAGACCTCTTATGTCTATGTGATCTAGCTAGACTGCAGACCTTGGATTATAGTATCATCTTGCACACCCTTAATCCCAAACAATGTAGGTAAGGTTAGTTGGTAGAAGGAAGTATCCAAGTTTGAAAATGATGTCTAATTGAGGGGCAGACAAAGTGACAAATCAGAGAAAGACTTGACAGAATGAGTCAGAGATAGGATACACTCAACTCTCACGAGAACAGCATAGGAAAGAGAGTCTACTTATGAGCAGCCCAGGGAGGGAAGGAAGACTAGTAGTGGTAGGCATAGTGAGGGTGGCAGTTTCCCTGTGACAGTTTTACAGAGATAGGTTGTAGAGAGAACAAGCCAGAGAAGAAGGAGGAACCAGAAGACTAGAACATATTACCAAATTAGTTTGAAGCAAAGTGGAATAATTCAGTCAGAGGCTGAGAGAAGCCAGTTTGAATCAATGAGCTTGGAGAGAAGTTTGGGCCAGAATAGCTGAGTTGAACAAGCCAGTTGAAAGTTCAGAAAGAGCTAGAAAGGGTGAGTTTTTATTCAGCAGTAAGTCTCGAGGGCTGAAACAATCCTATGTTAGCAGATAGAGGTTGGATGATGAAGCCCTCAAGGTTCAGGTTAATGAAAATTAGATTGTATGGAGGCTAGAAACTTCTACATCTAGCCCTAGGAATAGCTAAAACAGAGAAAAGAAAAGCTCTGGGCTCAGCCCAAGCTGTGTATTTGCATTTTGATTATGGCTCTCTTCTCATCCCTTCATCTTAGGAAATAAAAACAGCAGTTCCATATTACAGTAAAGAATATTACAAAATTGGGAGGGTTAAAATCATCAACTAGTATGAAGTTAGCTGATCTTTCTTTTTAAATTGTTTTTATTGATTATTTGGGGGTCTTATATCATGAACTCTGAATTGCATTCAACGCCGAGACCCCCCATGTTCACCACCCCTCTCTGACTTCCCTCCAATGAAGAAGAGGAAAAGAAGGAGGAGGAGAGAAGGGGAGAGGAGGAAGAAGAGGAGGAAGAGTAGAGGGAGGTAGAAGAGATGGAGAAAAAATAATGGGCGAATAAAAAAGCAAATCCATTTTGTGTTGTTCAAATATTCACTGAATCATGATCAGATTCCTAGTGGCCAGCTTCCTGACCAAGGGAGGATGAATCTTTCTCTTCCTTCACCCATACAAAAAGCCATCAACTGAGGACAGTATGGACCAGCAAGTAGCGTGGCTAGCTCTCCAAGGCTCACAGACATTAACATGGCTTCAGGCAGCAGCCCAGACTAAAGACATTCTTTGGGTTTCAGTGGTAACATGGATCACAGACATCAACACAGTCGTGCTAAGCTGTAGCACGACCACTGACCCACTCATGGTCATCAGCTGCTACACAGACCACAAGACCTCAATGTGGCCTCATGTGGCTACACATGCCACTCATATCAGAATGGTCTTTGGAGGTAGCAAGGTTTGAGGACATCACCAAGGCATCAGGCAACTGCATAGACTGTTTAAGTTCACATGGATCTCAGGCTTTATCACAGCCTGAGGCAGCAGCTTGAACCATAGTGTCCTTCAAGAGTTCAGTCAAAAAGATAAACCTTTCCTTATCTTAGACCTCCACAGTTTTCCAGAGCCAGGTGGGTCCCATGTCTGGTCAGCAGGTTTGTGGGCTGAGTCATAAGGTCCAGGCTGCTGCATACCATCACACAGACCATCCTGGGCAATGACAGCATGTTGACCTCAGCCCCCTTTCTCACCTCTCGCCACCATGCAGTGCTCCATTTTTCTATCTTCCTACTTCTGCATCACGTATTTGTTCACTGTACTGGCTCCCACTGCCCAGGGCCTGTGAGGCCAGAGTGGTGCTGGGGTGTCTTCTACTGCCAAGTTATCTATTCTTAATGGAGCATAAATTATAAATTGCTTTGATGAAATTGTTATTAGTCACTGACTTTTAAGCATCTGTAATATCAATATAGGAAATAAAGTTCTTTACATTCCATAAGTGAGTTTCACAAATGAGAAAACCATCATGTACCACTCCATAAAAATAAATAGGCATCTAAGGTGGAAGAAAATCTGGCAGAATAAAGGTCATAACATAATTCTGTCAACAGAAACGCAGTTGACTATGATGATAATTATAAGGAATCTAAGTAACTACCAGGAAATGTTCACCACACTGAAAACTCAGACATCTATAAGCTACAGCTACAAAGGGGATATACAATACTTTAGATAATGGATAAATGTTTTTTAAATATGTTTTTTTCATTTATGTGTGTAAGAGACAGACAGACAGACAGAGATGGATCCAGGTACCTCTGGAGGCCAGAAGAGGTCTTCAGATCTCCTGTTGCTGGAGTTACAGATAACTGTGAGCTTGGGTAAACTCTGGTCCTCTGCAAGAGCAATAAGGGCTCTTGACTACTGAGCCATCTCTCTGAGCCATCTCTCTAGCCATGGATGTTGCTTAAAGCACTTTGTGTCTTGTTTATGAAACAAACTGAGAAAGTTTGAAATTTGAATTGAATAATACATACTTTTCATTAGGAAAATTAAATTAGAAAGGAACCTAATGTGTGTGTGTGTGTGTGTGTGTGTGTGTGTGTGTGTCGGTAGGATGGGGGTGTGCTGGTGCTTTCATGATGCTTGCATTGGCTGCTCAATAGGCATTGGAAGCTAGTTAGAAAGAGCTCAGTAATTGGTGTGTGAGTGTGTCTAAAACCTGCGGTTATAAAGGCTTCTGTGGTTTCAATCAGCGACCTATAATTAATTAGCTGAATGGGTCTTAAAGACTGCTATGGACTAAATGTTTGATTCTCACCAAAATTATACATGAAAACTCTAACCTTTAGAATGACTACATTTGGAATTGGGGGCTACTAAGGAAATAAGAAAGGTTAAATCAGGTTAGGAGAATGGCGCTCTGGTTGAACCTGCTTAGACAGCTTGCTAGTGACTTTTCCCTCCCCACACATCACCACTTCAGTCTGTAAAACCAAGCAATTATTAAGCTGTGTACAAGCTAGAGTGACACATTTTACTACAAACAGAACCTTTGAAAATTTCATCTTTAACTTTTTGCCTCTAGATTGTTTAAAACATACATATCTTTTATTTAAGTCAACACATCCAGGCTGTGGCATTTTGGTGAAGCAGCCACAGCAGACTAACTCAGAGTTGTTTAATGTCTTTTTTTTTTGTTAAGTTCCCTTGCTGTAGGAGTGTTTATGAAATGTCTTAAGTATAATCTCAACTAATGTTACTCATATTATAGTTATCTAAGTGCAATTTGCTCTTTTCTTTAAAATTTAGGATACAATGAGAGTTATTTAATTAGTTATTTTTTAAATGAAGTAAACCTTAAAAGCTCCTCTGAAAAACTCTACTGATTAAGGTATTGAAGAGAGGCTGAGACTCATAGCCAAACTTTGGGCAGAGGGCATAGAATTTTATGAAAGCGGGGTGTTTGTATAGTATTCTTCTGGAATGTATGCAATTTTCCCTTGTTCATTCAAATGTTGATTTCTCTACCCCACTATCTGGCTTTAATCTGGAAATTGCACTGTGCTGTTTATTCTAAGCATCACCTCTCTCAAGTTTCCCATTAGTTCTCTGTAATTTCAATAAAACAACTAGCCATTGATGAGCAATTGAGAGAATAGGATGGGACATCCTGGTCTGGAGGAGAGGAGAAGGAAGTAAGTGGGAAGAGTAGGAGAACAGAGATTGGCAGGGGTACTGGGAACCACTGAGGAGAGATGAACCAGACCTAATATACAACCAAAAGTGGGAAATCTGAATGGGAGGAAACTATGCGGGCTTGGAGGTTTAGGATGGAGTAACTATTGCCTAACATTGTTTTCTAGGTTACTTAAATAAATCCAAGTCTCTGTGTGGTGATTTGGGTATACAGCTGGAATAGGAATAATTGCTTTTTAACTAAAAGATACACTAATATTAAATATTAATATTCTACAACAAAGGGAGAGATATAAAGACTTGGAGGAACAGGAGTTCCACAAGGAGACAAACAGAGCCAAAAATCTGAGCCCAAGGAGCCTTGCAGATACTGATACCCCAACCAAAGACAATGCATGGAGAGGACCTAAAACCCCAGCTCAGATGTAACCCATAGTCTCAGTATTCAAGTGGGTCCCTGGTAAGGGGAGCAGGAACTTTCTCTGGCATGAACTCAGTGGCAGGCTCTCTGATCACCTTCCCTGGGGAGTGCAGCCTTGCCAGGCCGCAGAGGAAGACAATGCAATCAGTCCTGATGAGACCTGATAGGGTAGGATCAAATAGAAGGGGAGGAAGACCTTTCGTATCAGTGGACTAGGGGAGAGGCATAGGGGGAGAAGATAGAGGGGGGATGGGACTGGGAGAAGATGAGGGAGGGGGCCACATTTGGAATACAAATGGAATACATTATAATAAACGATAATAATAAAAGAAGAAAAGCTATGTTTATATTGATAATGTATGTAAAAGAATGTACATGTGGCTGACAGATATAAATCTATGACAAATAATGCTAAATGCAGATATGTGCATTTAGTAAAACAAATAAAATACCTCAAATATGAACTTCAGCTGTTTTTGAAAATCAGGCTAAAGTGCAGCCAAACATACGTGGACAGGTATTTAGATACTCACCATGCACCCAGAACAGACTCCAATGATGACTGCAAACTCTTAGCATGGGGTGACACCTTACAGTCACCCCAGCAAAGGGAACAATTCCTTCTGAGGCATCAGCCTTAACCTCCAAGAGGAAGTTTTGTCGGCATATCAACTTCCATTTTTTTCTCCTGAGTTGATATTTCAACATTATGGAAGCACAAACTCAGTCAGTACAGGAGCAAATGTCAGATCAATTATTTGTAGTCATAGAAAATAAAGTAATTGATTTAATAACTTAACTGGTGACCTCAGTAAGTAGTAGACACAACCTCACTGAGATCAGCTTGTTAACCTTCTGTCTAGTTAACACTTCAGAATACTGTACTTCATTGAACAAAAAACAAAACAAAAACAAGAACACTTGACGCATGAGGAGCCGTCGACGTATGACTGTGAGTTACAGAAGTCCCTGCTACTTCTAAAAAGAAATCCTGGAGTATCACTGCTGATGTCTTTAAGGACACAATGCAGTTCTTACAAGAAAATAGAAAAGTTGAGGGTCCAGAAAGAACACTGATTATAAATCTCAGGCAAGACTAGGGGTACAGTAGTCTTTAAAATATCTGCTTTCTAATCATTGATTTCTCTTTTAATTACCAACTCTAGATAGTCAGAATTGAATAAGATATAGGAGAGAGAGAGGTAATCCAGAGTTTCAGTGCCATCAGTAAGTTCTGTGTGTTTGCATATTTAATCACGATCCTATAAAGTAAATAGACCCCTATTTCAATGGTAGAAAATGTATTCTTAAGATGCATATAATAGAAAAATAAGACATCTTAATAAGCACCAGAAAAACGCGAATATAAATCCTAGTAATAAAAAACTAGGCTGAAGAAAGTAAGCTCTTTATAGTATCATAATGTGTTTAATATCTTAATTAAATTAGCTGAAACCAGTATTATTTCAGCATATAACTAGACAACTCATTTGCCTAAGAAAAAGAGAAATCATAAAGTTATTTTCATTAACATTATTAAGAATCATAAAATATTAATGTTTTTTATATATACATCGTATTCACTAGTGCTTTCACAGAGTTAAAAAAAGCTTTTAAAGTTCTTGTGAATAAAAAGTTGTACAAAAATTGCTTTGACTTCATTCAAAATCTACAGAAAATACTAAATATTGCAAACACTCACAATTAAAACAAACTTGCAAGATTATATTTGAGAAAACATGTTTATAACAGCATTATTAAATTGATCTTTAAATTATTGATAATTAATATATTTTTATTAATAAATATTCAAAATTTTAATGGTAAATACTAGGAAATTTATATTACAAACCTTAGACCAATGGTTCTCAACCTTCCTAATCCTGTAACCCTTTAATAAAGTTTCTTACATTGTGGTGACCCCAAACCATAAAATTATTTTATTTTCATTTCTTAAATGTAATTTTGTTACTGTTATAAATCAGAATGTAAATATCTGATATGTGAAACCCAAAGAGGTCACATTCCACAGGTTTAGAACCACTGTCTTAGATAATTTTTTTTACTAGAAGTAAAATAATATTGTAATATTTTATGGTTTTGATTAATTAAAACAAACTATGTTCAAATATAATAATTTCTTTATTTTATAATTTGCCCAAACTTTGCCATATCAGGAATAGAATGTTCAGTGGTGCATGCATTGGTTAAAAGCAATTATTTTCCATACTCTACTTAATTTATTTACATAAAAGGATATTTTATATGTAATTTTTGTCAGAGTGGAAGGTTATCTAAGAATCCATTATCTGCTTCTAATGTAAGTAATTTGAATATCTAGACATTACTGTATTTGTGTTCCCGTGTGTGTGTACACTTGCTAACTCAGTGTTCCTCAGGTTTTAGCTGTGAGTCTAATGTGAACATATTTGTTAACTTGCTCCAAGTACACAGCTTCTTGAGAAGGACTCAGACCAACAACATGCTTAAAAGTACACTGTGATGAAGAGTGCCAAGCCACAGTTCTCATAAAAGTACCTTCTGTAATTTTCATTATTTCGTCATTTTTACTTGCTGAGTAGTATTCCATTGCATAGATGTACCATTTCTGTATCCATTCCTCAGTTGAGGCACATCTAGGTTGTTTCCAGATTCTGGCTATTAAAAATAAAGCTGCTATGAGCATAGTTGAGTAAATGTCCTTATTGAATGGTGGGGCATCTTCTGAGTATATGACCAGGAGTGATAGAGCTGAATCCAATATTCTGAGAAAGTGCCAGATTGATTTCCAAAGTGGTGGTTCAAGTTTGGTTCCCCTTTCTCCTCTTTAGCATGTGTTGTCACTTGAATTTTTTATCCTAGCCATTGTGATTGGTATAACATGGACTATCAGAGCTGTTTTGTTTTCATTTCCCTGATGACTAAGAATGTTGAGCTTTTGTTTAAGTGTTTCTCTGCCATTCCATATTTCTCTGTTGAGAATTCTCTGCTTAGATCTGTACCCCATTTTTGGATTGGAAAATTGATTTGTTGGCATCTAATTTCTTGAGTTCTTTATATATTCTGGATATTAACCTTCTGTCTGATGTAGGGTTGGTGAAGATCTTTTTCCAGTCCCTACACTGTCATTTTGTTTTGTTGACAGTGTGAGGTCCCATTTATTGATTGTTGATCTTAAAGCCTGAACTGTTGGTGTTCTGTTCAAGAAGTTGTCTCCTGTGCCAATGAGTTTAAGGCTCTTTCCCATTTTTACTTCCAACAGATTTAGTGTGTCTGGTTTTAGGTTAAGGTCTTTGATCCACTTAGACTTTAATTCTGTGCAGGGTGATGGATACGGGTCTATTTGCATTTTTTTTACATGTAGACATCCAGGTAGACCAGCACCATTTGTTAAGATGCTTTTTTCTTATGTTTGGTTTTAGCATCTTTGTCAAAAATCAGGTGTCCATAAGTGTGTGGATTTACTAGAACTCCTGCACAGATGTTGCCCATGGCAGTTCAGTGTCCAAGTAGGTTCCATAGTAATGGGAACAGGGACCGTCTCTGACATGAACTGATTGGCCTGCTCTTTGATCACCTCCCCATGATGGGGAGCAGCCTTACCAGGCCACAGAAGAAGACAGTGCAGCTACTCCCGATGAGACCCGCTAGACTAGAATCAGAAGGAAGGATTGAAGACCTCCCCTATCAGTGGACTTGGGGAGGAGGTCCTCCCCAATCAGTGGACTTGGAGAGGGGCAGGGAGGAGATGAGGGAGGGAGGGTGGGATTGGGAGGGAATGAGGGAACAGGATACAGCTGGGATACAGAGTTAATAAACTGTAACTAATAATAAAAATTAAAATTAAAAAATTGGAGATATCTTCATTGATTTTAGTTGTCCAACTGTAATTTCTTTCTTGTTTTTTTCTACTAATAAAAATGTTTTACATTATAGTTATCTCACAATATTAGTGATAAAGCTTTAATATTTCCTTCTACCATCACTGTGCTCTCTTTCTGTTCATGTCTATTTTTCATTAGGAATGTTCCTCGTGTATCTCATGATGTTTCAATTGTATTTATAAGCTCCATTTGCATGATGTTAATCACCTTCCCATAAACTATTACTGTTCAGTAAATATTTGGCCTTTTCACTATCAGGTCATAGTCAATATAACAGAACTACTTCCTGGTTCTGGATTAAATTCTCTTCTTGATGATTCTAATCCTCTACCCCACAACAAATACAGAATTGACTAAAGAAAGGAATTCTGCAAGAACACAGTCAATTTTTCATTTTCAAACATAGGAAATGGATTTAATAAATCATCATCATTCTGATTTTCTTATATTTATCATTTCATAAAGCTCTTATATTTTTAAAATAAAAAATAAAATCAAACTATACACATTTTTCCCCAAAATGAGTTCTATGAACAGAAGTTAGTGGAAAGTTTTATTCAGAGAAGTAGTTAAAGCTGTGTTATTTTCCAAGTAGCTGAATATCCCTTTTCAAGTCTGTGTAGCTGCTTTCTCCAAGGTAGCCAGGTTCAAATGGTATTCCTGATTTATGTCGCATAGAGGACAGACATGGAAGTCTGAATTCTCCTTACAAAGTTTTTTGACAAATCCTTCTTTCTCAGACCTGTATCCACCTTCTGCCTATGTTATCTGCCCACACAGTCACCAGCCAAGTCCAATTAGGGAGTCTTTGGGCATTCTATGGGCAAAAGTAACTTCTTGGGTTTTCTTCTCTTACGTGTGGAATTTTAAGTTTCAGAGACGTCTTTCTACTAGGACAGTGGCCACGAATCATCTCCTGCCACTTGGGCAGTGGTCATTCACGGGTCTCCCTCAACTATGACAGTGGCCACTCTTGTGTTTTATTTTCATCTTGTTTGTTTTTGTAGACACATTTTCTAACATTCTTTTGGTAGTATTTTCATTTGCTTTGTTCTTGTATCATATCCATTTTAATTGATTTTTCCTTTTAATGGAAGACAGCCTTAGAACCTAAAAATCAGGACCTAAAAATATGAAGAATCTGCCATGTTTATAAAGGCTTCCACTAATTTGTTATAAATTCTCAAGATATTATTTGAATAATTTCAAATATATAAATAAAAAGGATATTTTTATATATGGCAGCCAAAAAACAATTGATTATCACTCCACTTTGACTTCAAAAGCTGGTCCAGCTGAAATGATCATGACAGTTGGTACTTGGACTTGTTTAACAACAAATGGGTTTTTTATCTGTTCCCTCTTGTCATAGGTCGAATAACTGGGGCCATTATCAGGGTGGTCAAGTCAAACATGCCAAGATATAAAAGATTTCTCTCTGATGATTTGATAAAAATGTGATTTGGGGCTAATGTACTTATGAATTTCACATTTTATGCACTAGTATATATTTTTTTAATGTAAAAAGGCTTTTACATTTTCCTTCTAACTTCATTTCATAAAAACCATCATTAAGAATGAATATTTGAGCCATTCTTCTCCTTAGTAATCTTGAATTAAAATTCAATACAAACAATTCTCTGGTGGTAGTGGTTTTACATATATTTTTAAGGTCTACAAGTCAGGCAGTTGCTGGTGCATGCCCTTTAAGCACTTGGGAGTCAGAGATGGACAGATCTCTGTGAGTTCTAGTCCAGCCTGGTTTGTAGAGCAACTTTAAGGAAAGCCAGGACTACACACAGAGAAACCCTGTCCAAAAAAAAAAAAAAACAGAGGTAAAAATATGTAATTTTGTTTTATGTCGATGAGTATGTGTTTGTGTAACGTGTGCGTGCCTGATGCCTATTGGGGCCAAAGCGGGCATCCAGTTGTAGCCATCCCTTAGCTGTGTGTTACCATGTCAGTGCTGGAAACAGAGTATTCTGTGAGGACAGGAAGAACCCTTAGTGGTCACACTATCTCTCCACACATGGGGTGTTCTAAACAGTTCTTATAAGTGAAGACTCTCAGACTGAATAGGTTGCAGCCCATTATTGCAGCATCCTGTGGTTAGGAAGAAGCAGGAGGATCAAGAAGGCGCATACCTAAAGTGACCAGTGTATACTCTAATTTTCAGATGTATGGCTAATGGGGAGCATCACCCATAGAGTTATTTTGCCTCGTTATATTGCCTAACCTGCCACTCACCATGCAACAAGGCTTCAGTAACGCACTTACTGAAATGGCTTTGACTTACTCTGAATCTATAGAACATTTTTTTTTGTCTCATCTTTGTTCCATACCTGGCCCATTATTCACAAGTCAATTTGCAGATTGCATAGCATGCAAAAAGTCGTTGTGAAATAACAGTACAATTTGAGGCTTTTTTTTTTAATGTTCCTTGTAACAGGTCCCTGGAAATTGTTGTTAAGTCTTAGTCCATAAGAAAATTATTTCCTTTATCTAATATATCTTGTGTTTTATGGAACTGCTAACTCAGATTAGTAAGACATTCATTGTGTTGTATATTAAATCAATTGCATTTTCTGGGGTAAGCAAAAAAGCAAGCTAACAAAAAAGTTTTTGGTTTTAGGTTTTCAGATGTTAATAAATGAAATTAGAAATAAAATAATTTTAACTTCCTATTTATTAATAATAGACAGATGGGAGGGCATTTTTTTTCTTAAGGGGAAGAAAAATTTGTTTCTTAGATCTTCTTCTATACAGAGAAAATCTGTTGGGGAGGCATCGTCCAACATAGATAAACACTATCAAACTAATGACTCCCGTATTGAACTTCAATTGAGGCAAAGAACATTATGTGAAGTTCTTCACAGTGAAAGCAATTCTTTGGAGAACTGAGATAATGTGATAAATGTGCTTTGCTGGCTGATGGTTTAATATAGGCATAATGGCTCTTGAGAAAATCAACAAATGGATGACATTAGGTTCTTTCCAGTATGGTGAGTAAAAGAAGCTTACTGTTCAGTTCTTCCTGGGACATTTGAAAGTATACACTGAAGTGATTGTGAATTCTTTATTCACAATATTCTTTAATATATTTGTAATGTGGTTTAGTTTAAGATCCATGTCCTTCAGAGGCCCTCTGTGGTAGGCTCCAGTCCTGATTCCTGCTTTCTCCCTCTTCCGATTTCTGTCCTGTTTGCCTTTATGAATGAGAATTGTTCACATTGCTTAGCTTCTTTAGGTGTACAGATTTTAGTATGTTTGTCCTATATTGTATGTGTAATAGCCACTTATAAGTGAGTATATACCATATGTGTCTTTCTGCTTCTGGGATACCTCACTCAGGATGATCTTTTCTAGATCCCACCATTTGCCTGCAAATTTCATGATTTCCTGGTTTTTAATTGTTGAGCAGTATTCCATTGTATAAATGTACCACAATCTCTGTATTCATTCCTCAGTTGAAGGGCATCTAGGTTGTTTCCAGATTCTTGCCATTATGAATAAAGCTGCTATGAACATGGCTGAGCAAATGTCCTTGTTGAGTACTTGAGAATCTTTTGGATATATGCTTAGGAGTGGTATAGCTGGATCTTGAGAAAGTGCTATTCCTAATTGTCTGAGAAAGTGACAGATTGATTTCCAAAGTGATTGTACAAGTTTACCTTCCCACCAACAACGGAGAAGGGTTCCCCTTTCTCCACATCCTCTCTAGCATGTGTTGTCACTTGAGTTTTTGGCCTTAGCCATTCTGATGGGTGTAAGGTGAAATCTCAGGGTCGTTTTGATTTGCATTTCCCTGATTACTAAGGATGTTGAACAGTTCTTTAAGTGTTTCTCTGCCATATGATATCTACAGATACTTCTCTGTTTAGCTTTGTACTCCATTTTTTAATTGGATGACTTGACTAGTAATTGGATTAGCTGCTTTTTAACTTCTTGAGTTCTTTATATTATCTGGCTATTAGCCCTCTGTCAGGTATAGGGTTGGAGAAAATACTTTCCAATCTGTAGGCCGTCGTTTTGTTCTGATGAAAGTGTCCTTTGCTTTACAGAAGAAGCTTTCAGTTTTATAAGATCCTATTTATTGATTGTTGATCTTAGAGCCTGTGCTGTTGGTGCTCTGTTCAGGAAGTTATCTTCTGTACCATGTCCTTGGCATGGATAAAGATAAATGCTATTGATTTGTGGCTCGTATAGAAAATGTTCTTTGTGATGTCCACAAAAAGCTGGATATTTAGAAACCAGGTATATAGAAAGAAAACATTCTTGAATATCTTAAATATTTTCCCAATGAAAATATGAGGCTAAAATGTCCATAGTTCATAAGCTTTTAGCGTAATTGTTATTTAATACAAACTTTAATCCTAAGAAATGAAAGATTATTTGGTTTTCTGTGCTAGGGGCATGTAGATGAATTCTCTAGGTAGTCTGAAGCCAGCAATTGCAAACTGCTAAGTGGTCAGTGTCAGTCTGATTGAAGGTGTCCGGGCTCATTCCGGAGGATTTGTATTCTGCCTTTTTTTGTTTTATTTTGTTTTGTTTTTTGAAAAGAAATGATCAGTAGAATGAGTTTTGAAGAGCCATAGTTTCCTAGTTCAGTGGATCATTGAAGGATATTCAAGTCAAAACAATTACTAGAGACAGCAAAGGATCACAAAAGCGTGGAGCAAAACTGTAAGGTACTCTTCGCATTTCAACGACACTGCATACAGTTTTATCCTAGAATAACCTGAAACTTACAATCCATGTTATACTGTCTTGCTACTTCATATCTTACCTTTCTTTTTTTACTACATTATTTTTTAACAATCAGCGGTTATTATTCACACTTTAAATTTAAGTACATTAAATCCGAGTTGGTGGTGTTGAATGTTTTTAAGGCTATAATATAATTACATCATATCCTCTCTTCTCCCTCCAAATCCTCAATCCTCCTCCCATGTTTTTACCTCCTTTTTTTTTTTTTTTTCAGATTTATGGCCTCTTTTCTTTAATTGTTGCTGTGTGTGTGTGTGTGTGTGTGTGTGTGTGTGTGTGTGTGTTGATATACATACAGACATACTGACTTGGAAACTTAGTTCCCACCATCTCCCCAGCCCATATGTGTTAAAATGATTACCTAGAACAACATCATTTAGAAAAGAAATTGAACATGCTTGGCTCAATACACAGTTCAGAAATGATTCGCAGTCTCTGGGCAAAGGTCTATATGTGAGGTCTAATGTTGGAAAATTGTTATTTATATACACATTTATCTCACTTAATTGACATAAAATTTATGGTAAGGGAGTTACATTTCCCTCACCCATCAAAATAAGGTATGATGTGTCAAAGTTTCAGGCTGTTCAGCAACTTATTAAGTACACAACTAGTTGCTAATACTGTAAAAAACAAACACAAAAAATAGCATTTAGTTTGTTATCAAATAGAAAATTCTACCTTATTGAATATACTGTATTCTCGTGTGGTTTTCATTGCTGCTGCCAAGATATCAGCATCATTCTTGTTTATTGGTATATTTTCAGCAAAGCTGAGTATGTGTGCTCAGTTTTGGTCTAGGAATCTGCTTGACTTGAGGATTGTAAATATGTACCTAACCATTTTAACTGTCAGGAAATCTATGCCATTGATTTTCTCGTTAGCCAGCATAGTAAGAAGGGATGGGATTTACATAAGTTATTTGCAGCCTTACTATTTTTTTAAGGCAAGCACATTCATTTTATATGTATCAAAGATGCAAGCTAGATTACTTGATATCAGCTTGGAGAGACATCAAACAACAGAGATTTATTAATATTTTCTCATTAAATCACAAGCAACTTGATTGTGCATTAATATCTGTGTCAGGTCAGACATAGCTGAATGAAGCAGTCATTGCCTGCAAACATTAATAATATAGCTCCCAAGAGTAGAATCGTAGTTATCTCTGTGTTCACCTGTGAACAGGCATGCAGCTAGGGCATAGAAGGCAAGAAAAGCTGCAGTGATGCCCAAAGGACAACCCCAAAATCATTTCAAAGGAGACAAAAGAAAAATATAGATTTTGAGGTATTTTTATATGTTATTACTTACTTGGTCAAATCCAAACTTTCCTGGAAAATGGATAATTCACATACTGAAAAGTAAAATTAATTCACCATTCCTTCTCATTTGTATCCAAATATATATTTTTTCTCTTTAAAGATGTATGATTGGCAAAGTGAAGAAAATGCTTCAAAATAATTTTGTTTACAATCTTGTGGTAATCAGCAAATAAACAAATAAATAAATGTCTACCTTTTAGTTTTCAGGTTATAGAAAGCATGAGAATGAAATTGCCGATTATTCCAGAGTTTTAATTTTAATGCATCATGGATGATATATAGTAACCAAATCTTTGCTCTTTCTAAATCAAATTTTATAAGAATTTGGGAAAACACAGGGAAGTCTGGGGCCTTTGGGCACAGTCCTCAAAAATACTTTTCTTTTATTTAATTACATGCCTGCCTTCATTGCAGAAAATGACGTGACGGCAGCAAGAAACTAGAAGTTTTGCAATACGCATGCTTCCTCCACCTTCTGCCCCCATGCCCAGTAACATATGCCCTTCTTCACAGCCCCGTTACAGAGGAAGATGTGTCAAAGCTATGGATTGCCTAATATTCTTTAACTCATTCCATTCTACCTTAAATTTTTTCTTTTAATCCGTCTATGGTATTTGATCATTATTTCTTTATTATTAATTACTCTCTCATCTTTAAATGATGCTCCCATTTAAAGAGTTGCAAATAGCTATTATAAAAAGCTATTGAGAGCTTATTCATTAAATATAGAATATTCAATAGAATGTCAAAAATGTACACTGGGTGGGGAAGAGAAACGAAAATTGAACAGTATGTAAGAAACACATTTAGAATGCAATAATAATGGGTGAGTAATTTTACACTTAATATACTTAAATGTGTTCTTTATTTTTAATTTAAAATAAGTTTATTGTATGCATTCATCATGCATGGTACTGTCATTTAGCAAGTTTTCATACAAGTATGTAATGAGCATTGAGCGTATTGCCCCATACCTGGTTTTACAGTCCCTTCCCTGCTTCTGTATCCCACCATTATCCTTTTGCGTAATTTTTCTTCTACTTCCATGTCACATATGCACTCATAATTTCATGTGTTTAGATGAATTCATGGAACCACAAATGAGAGAAAATATACAATATTTACTTCTGAGACTGATTTTAATTTAATATAATAATTTCTACTTGCATCTATTTTTCTTCAAAAATATTTGTTCTTGATGGCTGAAAAAAAAAAAAAGACCATATATGTCACACTGTCTTCCTATTCCTGTACTGTTGGACTCCTGGGTTAGTTGAGTAAATTCACTATCGTGAATAGTGCTTCAGTGAACATCAGTGTAAGTATCTCTGTCCTTTGGGAAGTGCCTAGCTGAGTAACATGTGTGATTGATTAAGGTTCAGTTTTCTGAAGACTCTCCTGCGGATATCTGTCCTGCAAAGATTAGTTTCCATTCCCATCACAGTGTATCGGGAAGGGCTCTTATGACGGTTACTCTGATTGTCACCTGACAAGACCTAGAGCCAGGCTGTCATGTGACACACCTTAGGGGATCCTGGGAAGGCTTGGGAAACCTCATTACCCACTTAGGGATTAGACTGTTTAATTTTTCCATGTTCTTTTTTTAAGCTTTTGTTTAATGTTTTTGATATTATTCCTTTGTCAGATGTTTAGCTAACAAAGATTTCCTCCCATTCTAGGCTATCCTTCGTGTGGATTAATGGCTTTCTTTGCTGTGCAGAAGAGAATAATTTCATAAGGCTCCATTTTCTGTTGTTATCACTATCTCCTGAGCAGGTGAGATCTTCGTCAAAAGTCCTTCCTCGCATCTATATCTTAAACATTTTCTCTACTCTTTCCCTCTAACATTGTCAGGTTTATAAGTCTTGTGTCAAGTCTTGATCCATTTAGGAATTGCATGGAAGTTACCCACAAGAAGTCATACTCATTCACACACACACACACAGTTTTTTGTTTTTGTTTTTGTTTTGTTTTGTTTTGTTTTGTTTTGTTTTTGTTTTTTTTTTTTTTTTTTTTGGTCTGGCACCGTTTGTCAAAAAAGATTTCCTCTATAGGTAGAGAGATGACTCAGGGGCAAAGGAACTTGCTGCCCCTGCTGACGACCTGGTTTTTGTTTGCTTTGTTTACTTTTTCCAATATTATTTAGTTTTTGTGTTGTAACAAATGCTCATGAAGATTGGGGTAAAGGGAAGAACAGTTTAAAAAAATCATCTGAAAATGCACAACAGAGATGAATAAAGCTAGGCCATAAACGTGGTGGTGAGATTGATAAGAAATGATTTTTACAAGGTGATAATTTAGAATTATATTTTACATTTAAATCTTGCTCTGTTCATTCTTTGAAAACTTCATGCAATGGGTTGTAATCCTGTCCATCCCCTCTCCCAGCTCTACTCACATTCTCTTCCACCTCGCTACCCACCCAGCTTCATTATCTCACTCCTCGTGCTCTAATTATAAAATAAATAAATTCTCAAAAGCCTTTGAGTGTAGTTTATGTTGATTAACTACTCCTGGCCATGGGGCCTGACTTAGATCATTGCTTATATACCAAGGACAATTCCACTGAAGAAAGCTAACTTTTCTTCTTCCAGTAGCTATCAGCTGCTAATAGCTCCTTAGCTATACAAGGGACTTTGCCCCATTTCTCCCCCTCCATGTTGGGATCTTGCCTGCCTTGAGGTTTCTAGATCTCATGCGAACTATCACAAACACTATGTGTTCCTATATTTATCTGCCTGTTGGGCCCGAAAAACACTGTTTCCTTAAAATCATCCACTTCCTGTAGCTCTTACAGGTTTTTGCCCCCTCTTCTGTTCTGATACATGAGATTCAGAGGGAGGGCCGTGCTTCAGATGTACCACTTAGGACTGCACATTGTCATGTCTCTTATTCTCTACACACTGACCAGTTATTGGTCTCTGTGTTAAATGTCATCTACTTAAAGAAGCACCTTCTCTGGTGATGACTGGGAGATGCACTGATCTGTGGATATGGCAATATGTCATTACAAATTATTTTATTCCTATATGCTTTAAGAAGAATAGTAGTAGCCCCCCACACACACACCAGGATCCACAATTTATCTAGCCACAGTATCTTGCTCTACTTGACAGTGCCAGGTAGGGGTTCTGCCTCAGGAAGCAAATCTTCGATCCAATCAAAAAGTGATTGATTGCTCCCACGGCTTTAATGCCACTATTGCACTATTAGATGGGTCTTTATTGTAAAAGTGGGTACATAGTTGATTGAGATTCATAATTTCTTCTCTCCTTCTATACTGTGCACAACTCCCTGCAATAGTAAGAATAGTAGCCAGTAGAGGTGAAGATTACAGTTGAGAACCAGATAGATTTCTCCATGTTCTATGTGTTTATTCATACTTAAAAGCAGTATGATTATACTGTATACATGTATGTACACATACATGTATGTACACGTTTATTTCCATGTATGTCTTTGTGGTACTACAAATAACTTTTGGACATTTTCTTAACTGCCACAAAATGCAAACTTTAGGCCACAAATTTCAGCGTCTGTCTTGTGCATTGCAAGCTGTTTTGTTTTATGTCTGATTCTACTCTGATATCATAGTAGTCTCCCCAAAATCTATTATGATCAGACAATCTCCAATCTTTTTTTATAGAATCTAGTAAGTTTTAATCTATTTTTTCATTAATTATTATTGTTTATTACAATTTATTCAATTTGTATCCCATCTGTGGCCACCTCTGTTGTCTCCTTCCAATCCCACCTCCCTCTTCTCTTCTGGTACCCCTCCCCTAGTCCACTGATAGGGGAGGTCCTCCTCTCCTTCTGTCTGACCCTAGAAGATCAGATCTCATTAGGACTGGCTTCACTGTCTTCCTCTGTGGCCTGGCAAGGCTGCTGAGACTCATAGCCAAACTTTGGGCAGAATGCATGGAATGTTGTGAAAGAAGGGGGAGATAGAAAGACCTGGAGGGGAACTGGAGCTCCAAAAGGAAACCAACAGAGAAAAAAACTGGGCCCTGCAGAGACTGATACCCCAACGAAGGACCATGCAAGGAGAGCACCTAATACCACTGCTCAGATGTAGCCCATAGACCCAGTCTCCAAGTGGCTTCCCTGGTAAGGGAAGTAGGGGTTGTCTGTGGCATGAACTCGGTGGCTGACTCTCTGGACAATCTCCAGTTTTAACATATGTGCATTGTAGAGGGTAATCACTCCTAGCTAAAATTCAGTATGTGGTATGGCATGGTTCTCCCTGACTCAAACAGTTTTGTCAGTTTGCCCTGCTGTATAATGTTCCTCTCTTAATCAGTGCAATGATAGTGCATATGCACCAACTGTCAGTTTTATGGGTTAAATTTCTCTAAAACCTACTTTCTGTGTCCTTCAAAAACATCCATTTAGCACTGCCCACCCACAATAATCTATAACATGTCTCTTTCAAAAGAACCTTCCCTACCTCCTGAGAATATGTCTAATGTATTATTTCAGTCCTTGGATCTAAAGCAGTCTTGCAGAGAGAGAAATAAGCTAGTCAAGGAGAGCATCTGATCATTATGTGAAATTATATCTTCAGTATTGATTCCATTCTCCTTCAGCCCTTACACATTGCCTCATTTCCCAGGCTTTAAAAGGGTAGCTTCAGCTGGATAGAATAAAATTAGATAGAAAAAAGTCTATACCTAGCCTGTGCCTAGGTGTTCTGGGTCAAAATATGGAATGCATCTGAGTATTATTTGACAAGGGCAGGGTAAATATGAGGAATGGGCCATAAGAAAATGTCTACAAAAGAAATAGTTCCAGATGAAGCATTCCTATATGGAGATAAGTCAAGGGGGAAACTATTATATTGCTTGTGCCTATTGAGAAATAATTCTTGCCAGAATTGTGAAATGATCATAACTGAGCTTTTTATGACAACAACTCTGCTTATCTTGCTTGGGAAATTAAAAAAAAAAAAAACTGATGGCCTAATCCTTTTGGAAAGACTGAGAGGTGGACTGGGCCCAGACTCAACAGAAACACAAGATTTCTTTCTTCTTCTGTTTCGTGGGCTCCGTGTAGTTTTATCCTTGGACATATGTTCTCATGGTAGTGAGAATCTGCCATCATTCATATATAGTTTTATTGTCAACATCAATCTCCAGGAAGAACCCTGACGGACTTTATTAGCTGTGTCCGTAGCTATGGATTCATCATGTTGTCACAAATGTCGACTAAGGAAAGTTACACACAAGACCTTACTCTGAATGCTAGGAAAAGAATACGGCTTCTAGGGAAAAATTCAACTGGTTGACGAGATGTACTTACAGTCTTGGGCTTTCACTGTACTGTCATTCTCCACCCTATTCCTCCCAGTCATTTATTATCTTCTTTCTGACTTTCCACTGTAAAATACTCACTTCCCCTCTCCTCAGAGGCCTAACTTTTCTATTTTCCTCTCTCTCCATCTTTAACTATATGCTTGAAAGCCTGGCCAACATTACAACTGGAATGTAAAAGGTGGGAGGCTATGATAGAAATAATAGGGGCTTCCTTGGGTGAAACAGAAGAATCATCAGAATACAGTGTGTGGAGCAGAATGTGGTAACACACCAAATATACCAGCATTCATGAGACAGAGGGGAGGATGCATGAGCACAGTTATATCCTGTCTCAAAACAAGGATGGCAACTCAGAATACTCAGAGAAGGTCTGACATCAGTTCCTCTAATTCATGTCGGTTTCAAGTACAGAGCCTTTCTGAGATGAGCAGTACTGAAGCACAATGACAATGTGGAGCTGTTGGAGGTTGGTCTAATGCTAATTACCGGCACTCGAGATCTGGTTACTGCCCTTTGGATACACCCATCCTTGTTTGTATAAACCTGTGCCTAAAATATTATATCTGATAGGTTCATTAAATGGTCTGTCTATACCTAGGCAGGGCAGAATGGGGAGGCATAGCTGAGGTTCCAGGGCTTCAGAAAGGATTACAGGAAACAGACAGAGAGGAAGAGGGAAGGACACAACAATGGGTTAGCCTGGAAAAGAAACCATGTGGGGCTGGGAGAAAAGACTCCAATAATGGCATAAAAGAGCCAGATGAAGAATATAAGCTAGGACCAATGGATGGAAGATAGTTTAGATGAGGATGGTTGAAGGGGATGGCATTGGATGAGGGCTGGAAGGTGGAAGGTGAGGATACTGAGACAGTGTAAATGAAACATCTATTTGGCCCAACGTAAATAAGGCAATTACAAACCTAACAGGCATCTGCGTCTTATAACTTTTGATAGCGGGTTAAATAATACTGCCTCAATACTCTTAGGGATAATTATAAACATTATATAGGCCAAAAGACATTTTTTTTTAAATTTACAACAACATTGTGCAGAGATTCTGAGAAAGTCTAGCCTTTCTCTAACTATCTGGGCAATAGATAGTAATAGCATCAGGTTAGGAGAGACAGGGACTTAGAACTGCTTCTCCCAAGGCTAAGGCTGTTAGAGCAAACTCAGGCCTTCATTTAGGACAAAACCTCTCATCATCTAATCAACATTACTGAGTCTGTTCTGTACTCAGAAAAGTTATCAAGGGACAAGCAACCAAGTACAAACTTATAATGAAGTCTCGAGAGACCCAAATCCATATTGGCTTACCTCAGGAAAAAAATGCCACCTTCCTTAAATATCACTCCCAGTTCTAATAGGTCACGTAATGCTCTGTTCATGTTTTTCCAAACAGAAATTGCATCGGAAAGACACAAAGTAAAGATCAAAGGATTCAAGGTGGCATCTTGAGCTTACCAGGTTAAACTATATTTTCCAATATAAGTTTTGGATGACCTTGGCTAATGACAGATGACTACCACAGTAGTGATGAGCAGAGGCCTTCTCCTGTGTCTTGGTGAGTCTACATTAGATGCATTGACAGTATCTATGGAATGCAAAGCTGCATGATTCAGCTAATATTTTCTTTTCACATTTTTCACAAAAATATCAGTCACCCTCAAGTACCAGTACACCAAATCCACCTGAGGAATTTCAAAACATATCCTTACCACACTTCTTTCTCAGATATTCAGTTATAATTTTTTGACAGGAAGAAAAGACAATTTAATTGACTGAAATGACTCCAGAAATTCTTCTGTACAATCCATGTCGAGGAGCTCTGGCATATACTAAAACTGGTATTTAATCTTAATATAGATCTTATGTGTCAAGCATTGCATTTACAAGTATCTCATTCATTCTTCATAACTGTTAGTGTTTTAACCCATTTTAGAGGTTAACTGAACTCAGGTGAGTTAAGCGTCCATGAATAAAAAACAACCAGCTTGTTTTAGAAGTAGAAATTTTTATCTGAACTGTATATTCAAAAACTTTATGTTTAACATCCATGATATTCTATATATCAGCATTTTATGCCATTTCTAAATAAATCGGATTGTGAACACCAATTCTAGAACAGCAGCCATCAACTGCCAATAACTTCTCAACTATGGCTGGGTTCCCTTAAGCTTCTTCCTCCTCCACGCAGGAATAGTGACAGTCTTGATCTTGTGCGGCTCTTGTGCAGACAACCACAGCTGCTGTGGGTTTGCGAACTGATGGAGTACTCTGTCCTTGCAGAAGAAATTTCACAGCAGTCCTCCTTGACTTTGGTTCGCTCATCTGTGATGTTCCCTGGTTCTTGGTATTTGGTATGTCTTTAATTTGCATCTCACTTATTATTAGTGACACTGCGGATTTGTCATGTGTGTATTGACCATCATATACCATGTTTTGGGAAAATGTCTATTTTATTCTCTATGCAAATTATTTATAGACCTCACATTAAATTTATATTCAATAAAGATTTTTCTTCCATACTATCTCTGTCTCTATACTGTTTTGTTTTTTGGTTTTTTGTTGTTTTTGAGATTAATGTAATTATATCATTTTCCATTTCCTTCCTTTTCTCCTGTTTTATTTCCTTTGCTGTGCAGAAACTGCAACATTCTATTTCTGTATATTTTATTTCCCAGTGTTTTCTTGGACTATTTTCATAGGGGTAAAGTCTTATATTTAAGCCCTTAATCCATTTTGAGTTGATTGTTGGACACAATATGAGAAAGGGTCTAATTCCTATAAATGGATAGCCTGCTTTCCTAGAGTCTTTTATCTCTAATACCACTTTTTCCCAATTTACTTTTTTGGCAACTTTGTCTGGAACAAGCTAATTATATGCATGTAGATTTATGTCTGGTTCATGTTTTCTACTGTACCACTCCATGGATCTTCTTTTATTTTAATTCTCTTAATTATTTTTTCATATATTGCATCTGACACAGTTTCCCCTCTCATATCCCCTGCCAGTCCCACCTTCTACTTCTCCCCCTGCCCATTTCCATCCACTCCTCTTCTGTTTCTCTTCAGAAAAGAACAGGTCTCCTGTGGCTATCAACCAAACATGGCATATCTAGTTCACTAAAAATTTGAGCAGGAATAAAGATGGAGCAGAGATTGATGGAATGACCAACCAGTGACTGGCCGTACTTGAGACCCAACCCATGACGCTATTAATGATACCATGAGAGAACCAACCCCTAACACTATTAATGATACTCTACTATGGTTCCAGAAAGGAGCTTATCATAACTGTCTTCTGAGAGGTTTTATCCGGCAACTGGTGGAAGCAAATGAAGAAACTTCCAGCCAAACAAAAGACCAAAGCTAGGGGAGTCTCCTGGAAGAGTAGGAGAAAGAATTGAGACAGCTGTAGGGGTCAAGGACACCACAAGAACTACAGACTAAAATAATATGGACCTGTGAGGGCACACAGAGAATGAAGCACCAATCAAAGAGTACACACAGGCCGGACCTTGGGCCCCTACACATATGTAGTAGATGTTGCAGCTTGGTCGTCAAGTGAGTCCCCTAACAACTGTAGTGGGGTGGGGGCTGTCTCTAAGTTTGTTGCCTGCCTTTGGATCTCTTTCCTCTAGCTGGGCTGCTTTGTCTGACCTCGGTGGGAGAGGATGCTTTTAATCCTGCTGTGATTTCATGTACTAGGGTGGTTTGGAACACACGCAGGCCTCCCATTCTCTGAGGAGGAGAGAAGGAAATGTGGGAAGGGAACGAGAGGAGGGTGGGAGGCTATGATCAGGATGTAAAGTGGATAAATAGATAAATAAATGGGGGGGGAGAATATATACCTCACTGTAGGCTTGGATTTTTCAACAAACCTACTTTATTTAGGATTCTTCAATGCTTCTACCTCCCTTTCACCCACTAAGCAGAAGTATGAGAGAAAAGAAGGTTATTAGGAGAAAGGCGTTGTATACCTCTTTAGAATTAATTCCTTGGGGTGAGTCTACTCTTTCTTTTCCAGATACCAGCACTCCAAATCAAATCCCAACACAAAACAGCAACGTGAATCAGCATGATTCAGCAGATTGGGACAAGACAGTGAAAGCCACAAGACTCAGTTGGAGTGCCCTGAGAAGTTCTTTGGAAGGTTTCTGTCTGTGAAGTCGAATGTCCAAGCACAAGACCAGTGCAATGATGTCGATCTGAAGAGCATTGTCCATGAACTTTCATATATCTCCTCTTCTCACAGTCCACCCACAGATGTCTTCAGCTGGCCAGTCACACCTCTTGCATGTGACAGTTCACAGCAAACATCACATGGTCTCTCACAAGACAGCACCCAGCAAGTCATCAAGTACCCTCTCATAAGCTCGCTTCTAGCAAAACATCACATGACACATCTTCCACCAAGACATTGTATAGATGAGGAGCTCTAACTCTGTGCAAGGTACTGTTTAGGAAGAAAGAATATCAGGGGAATCAATGTGTTTGCCTGTTTAATGGAAGAATACCCTTGAGTCTGGAAAAATATGATAGCTAAGGTGAAAAACAAACTTACTCTAGAAACTTGTGTTCTGTCTTTCCTCATCTGGTAGTAATCTGGGATGTGGTTTCCTGACAAAGAACAGAGCAACCCCAAGATCTGAGGTTCTGTTTCTATCAGGAACGGCTAGAGAGCTTCAGAGAGCCACGCACTAGGCAAGGTTCCCAGTCTCACCTGGGGAGGTGGAAATGAGTTTTCCGCTGGGCGTTACAGCTAGTTCATTAAACTGAGATTGCTAGTATCAGACGTCAGTGGAGACTCAGGAGTTCCAAACACCTATGATGATACTGAAGTGTTACAGCTCCTTGGTTAAGCTGCTGTGCTGAGCAGGGCAGAGGATTCCCACCGACAACAGAAGGCAGATCCGGTAAGATGTAGGCCCTGTGGGCAGGAAGGTGGGTCCAGGCTTGGCTGGTGCTCATAGTGGCAGTCAATGCTGAGCTCCTGGCAGTAGGATAGATTTTAGCCAGCCTGGATGGCGGCCCAGTCCTGGTAGTTCAGAGGTCACTCTTCCAGAATAAATGAAGAATCTCAGGGGGCCATGGTGGAATGCTGAAGGTATCTCTCAGTACAGAGCAGCTTTGTTTCTGGTGAAACCAGGGATTTACATAAAAAGGTAAATGGGCAGTGGGAGGGGTTCCGAGGGTGAGAGTGTTTGATTTGCCTGGGAATACAGGTGCCAGGGATACTTGATTTACATGCAGTGGTACATGCAGAAGTATGGACCTATCACAATAAGGAAACCTAGTACTTAGTTATCTTATGGGTAGGGGAGAATCTCCAGGTACAATTGAAGGCCGCTGGTGGAAAGCCAAGACCTTGCTACCAGGTACTTGCTAAATAGGTTTTCTCTTTTTTATTATTAATTTTTTTATTTTTATATTAATAACAGTTTATTTACTTTGTATCTCAGCTGTAGCCTCCTCCCTCATTCCCTCCCAATCCTACCCTTCCTCCTTTATCTCCTTCCTGACCCTCTCTTACGTCCACTGATGGGGAGGTCCTCCTCTTCCATCTGACTTTAGCTCCAGCCTGTAAACTTCTCTGAGGGCTATGTAACACTCCTTAGACGTTTTTAGGGTTCAGAGAGAGCACCACACCACTGAGAAAGGGGGTACATGGAGTCCGGTTGTAATATACTGAGCTCAGTTGTCTATCCGGAAACACCAGACTTCAACTTCACCAGCAGAACCCCACAGTCTTCAGTTTGTCAGAGCCTTGTTTCTGACTGACCTTGTTTACAAAAAGCAAAGCTACACGTTTCCATAAAAACTTCCTGACATGCTATATAAAGCTCATTATATTAAGTTTGGCTTATGTCCAATAATGGGACAAAGAAAAAAAAGAACCATAGAAATAATGAAGCTTCATGCTGCCACATAATGCTGCATTCCAGATTACCATATGAGTCTGTTGCCATGGAAATCATGGCGGTCTATGTTGTATGCTATCACCTTAGAGCAGAATCTAAGTAGTTAAAGGCTCACTTGTACAACCACTTTGGAGAGCAATCTGGCTCCATCCACAGCAGCAGCTTGTTGCACAGCTTCGTATGGCTTGTTTCATAACCAAAGGTGAAGAAATGGGGATAAAATGGGAAGCAGGACAAGGCTGTGAACCTCTAGGTCTGGCCTCTCCCAAAGACTCAGTTGGTCCAGTTAGTGCCCACCTATTAAAGGTCCTATAACTCCCCAAAACATTGTAACCAGGTAAGGACGAAATATTGAAACATGTGAGGCTATCGGGGGCTATGCTCATTTACCTTTCTACCAGCACTAAACAAGAACGCGTGCTTTCTCGCTGAGCCATTGCAAACAGTTTTTGAGTTAAGTTTTGGCCGAGTGAGGTGGTACCTCCTTGTATTCTGATACGCATTTCTCTTATGATAAAAATATTGGACATTTTCAATATATTGTTGGTCATTGATATTTCTTCTGGAGAATCTTTTCTTAAACTCATTTGCATCTTTATTAATTTATTGGATGAACTCCCCACATTTATTGCATTTTTGTGTTTGTTAAATATTCTGGATACTCATTCTGGGTTGTCTGAATATTTTCTCCCACTCTGTAGGTTGTATATTCATTCTTTCATAGTGGCCTTTTCTAAAAGCTTCTTAGTTTGAAATACCCACATGTACAATTTTGCCTTTTATAACCTATGCTTCTGTAGTCTTATCCAAGTAAGTGTTGAAATCTCCCATGAGTATTGTATTACAGCCCAATGTATCTGTAAAAGCTTAGCAGAGTCCATTTGACAAAAATCAGTGAGCTGACATTTAGTGACATAGACTTATAAGCACTATGCCTTCATTTCAATTCCTCAATCATTATGGAGTGTCTTTCCCTACCATTTGTTTCAAAATCTCACTCATCAAATATATCTCCGGTCTACCAGATTTTCATTTTCACTTGTTTATAATATATCATTCCTTCTTTCCACTTTGAACTGTACATGTTTTTACTCATAAGGTGTTTATTGAATTTAACATTTGTTTTCCAACACTTTTAACCAGTTAATGTCTTTTAATGGAGAATTTTGTTCACTTATTGTAGTGGATTGTAGATTGTAGTGGACAAGGATTTACTAATAACATGTCAGAGAAAAATGTTATTTCTACTTCACTTGGAAACTGTCTTTTCTTCCCTGTATCTAATCTTTATGGTTTTCTTTTCTTAAATCTTTTTATTTATTCATTTTACATCCTAGTCACAGTCTGCTCCCTCCTTTCCTTCTGGTTCTACTTTCCGTCATTCTTTCTCCTATCTTCCCTCCCCTTCTTCTCAGAGAAGACAAGCCCCCACCTACCCACCCATCCCAGCATATCAAGTCACATCAGGACTGAGTATATCCTCTGCCCCTGTGGCCTGGCAAGTTAGCCCTGCCAGGGGAAAGGGATCAAAAAGCATACAATAGAGTTCATGTTAGAATCTGCCCCCATTCCTCTTACTAGAAGACACATATGAGGTCCAAGCTGCCTGTCAGCTACATCTGTGTAGGGGACCTGGGTCCAGTCCATGCATGGTCCTTGGTTGATGCTTCAGTCTCCACAGTCCCCTGGGCCCTGGGTAGTTGGCTCTGTTGTTATTCTTGTGGAGTTCCTGTCCCCTCTGGGTCCTTCTCTCCTGCCCCACTCTTCCACAAGCCTCCCTGTGCTCCACTCAGTGTTTGGCTATGGGTCTCTGCATCAGTTTCCATCAGCTGCTGGGTAGAACCACTTAGAGAAAAGTTATGCTAGGCTCCCGTTTGCAAGCATAGCAGAGTATCATTAATAGTGTCAAGGGTTGGCTATCTCCCATGGGGTGGTCTTTGGTTGGGCCAAACATTGGTTGGATATTCTCTCACTCTTTGCTCTGTCTTTATATATGCACATCGTGTAGGCAGGGTAAATTTTGGATTCAAGATTTTAGGGGTGGGTTGGTGTTCCCCTCCCTCCACTAGGAGTCATGTCTAGTTAGAGGCTGGTCTCTTCAGTCCTCATGACTCCTGCTACTAGGACTCTCAGCTAGAATAATCTTCATATCCTCTCAGGAGCCTACCCTGTCATAGATCTCCAGCTAGTCACAGAGATGGTCCTGTCCAAGGTTTCTCATCTTTGTGGATTTCTATACTAATGGTTTTCTTTTTACTTCTTTTCCATGAATGTTTTTCCTTCTAGTGAGATCTATACACTTCATGCCTTCACAATGACAGATTTTTTAAAATTAGCCTTTTATTGTTTTTATTTATTTATTTAATTGAAGGTCCCTTACTGGTCCTTCTTCCTTGGTGGACAAGATCAAGAAAAAGGGGAGTACACCCAGATAGTACAGGAAGGATCATTTCCACACTTCCTTTATACACAGAACTAAACAGACAAGCACAGAGTCACTATTGTGGTTAGGATTCAGCAGCAAGGATGGGGAGGGATGAGGAGTAGGGGCATCATTAAAACATACAGTGCCCATCCTGATGATGCAGCCTTGCCAGGCCATGGAGGAAAAAGAATCCAAGTAGTCCTAATGAGACTTAACAAGCTATGGGCAGATGGCAATAGTGGAGAACTCCCCCTTTCAGTGAACTAGAGGAAAGGGATGAGGGGGAATGGGAGGGAGGGTAGGACTGGCAGAGTAAAGAGATGAAGCTTCAATTGGGAAGTATGATGAATAAAGTGTGAAAAACAAATTAAAATTAAAAAAACATACAGTACCATTGTGGTATGGTGGAGCATCTTTTAGGTATATTCCCAGGAGTGGTACTAGAGACAGAATTATTCCCAATTCTGTCTCCCAATAGACAGAACTATTCCCCAACTGGAAACAACCTAGATGTCCATCAACCAAAGAATAAAGAAAATGTTGTACATTTACACAGTGGAATACTTGTTTTATATAGAAAAAAAATCCCAAATGTTTGATTTTAGCAATAAAGACTCAGGGACCATATGCTGGGGTAAAAGCCTACTAGCTCAGAGAAGCAGAGAAATCACCCAGTGGACCTTGCTACTCAGCTCCCATCCCAGAAGAAAAAGCTTCTCTTACTCACATGGTGTCACAGATGAAAAAAAAAAGCTACCCTATTTTCCTATTATTCTTATGTTATTTCTATATCCCCCTTTTTGTCTAACTATAAAGGAACACAGTGTCCAGCTTGGTTGTATTTGGCAGTCTTAGGATTTAGTATTTTTAAGATCAAAGTTCAGTAAAATGTTCCTGTTAGTCTCATCTGGACTCAGCAAATTGAATGTCCTGAGTTAGTCTTTGGGTGGCGTTTGTCAGCTTAGTGACAGTCCTGACTATGTAGAACATAGCAGTCAACTCAAAGATGTCCATTCTTTATGCAGAACAGGCAGCAGAAGGAGCATAGAGCATAACCGGGTGTTACACAGTCCACGTGGATTCATTGCCGAGGGTCTCATCATCCTCTCGGAAACCTAAAAGGTTTGGAGTGGCAGAAAACCTAAACATTTTAAAGGCCTTGTTCAGCAGCTCTCAGAAAGGTTTGGGGACCATAATCTATTACGCACACTCGAGGTACACAAACTTTGGTCCTAGTTACTTGCTACAGGAAGTTAGATGAAGCTTATTTCTAAAATTAGCTTAATTCTAAAATTACCTTGTATAACTAATATAATTATGACACAAAGTATATGCATAATAATCTTATAGATTTTGAGATAATGTTTATACCTTGAAAACTGAGAATGAAATGAAAACCAAAAGATTATGAGATCGGTGGCAATAGAAAAGTCCCTTATTTTCTGTTTCCCAAAACCAGGTGGCTCTCCTGATATAGACAAGAATTTTCTATTTTCTTTTAACATGCATGCATGGGTTTAGATAAGGAGAAAGCCACACTCCAACCCCAAAGCCAGCTTTAATTTTCAATTGACTTGAGAACACATAAAGACAGTGCATTTGCCACATATGTCTGTAGAGGGCAGAAGAGACAAGATGGAGGTGGGAGATACCACTTGACAAATTTACTTCTTCTGTGACATTTTCTCTTGATAATGTGTCCTTTTTCTTCAGATGTTTCATTTGTCCAGTGGTCTCTGGATTCCTTTGTTACATGTTTTTATTCTCCTGGAAAGTTAAAAACTAAACCTTACCGTACCACTTACTCTTAATAGGGCAAATGTTTTGAAAATAGAATAATAGAATAATAATAATAGAACAATAGAATAATATAAAAAGTATTATCTCTCAATTGAAATTTAAAGAAAAAAGCTTTTTTGAAATTGTAAAACTAAATAAACTTTAAATGTATTTACTTTTACAGCAAAAGGGACATTTTTAAATTCAGCCTGCCTTTGCAAGTGGCTTTTAAGTTTAATCATTAATCATTAATCTGATATGCCCACTTCTACCTCTCAGGTGTTGGGATCAAAGGTGTGTGCTTCATAAGTGCTGGTATTAAACCATCACACCTGGGCCTAAGTTTTTCTCTACTTGGTTTTGCTCTGTATCAGGCTAACATTGACCTCAGAGATCTGCATGTTTCTGTCTCCCAAGTGCTGTGATTAAAGGCATGGGTTAACACTACCCTGCTCTTTTTTTTTCTTTTTTTATGTTAGTTCCAAATTACTTAAATTTTTAGAGATTTCGAAAACAAGTTTGAAATGTAGCAACCTTTTGAAGTTACTTAAAACATTTTAAATCTCTTAACTGTTTTTAATATCAAACAAGAAAACTCTCCTTTTTATTTAATAAGAAAATACATTAGTTTGAACTGATTGACCAACCTGTCTGATAACACCTCTCTTTATTCAGGAGCTCTCTCCTGTTCTAATCTAATCTTTATCAATTCTGATGGTATCCACAGATTTCACCTTTTCTGTGGAAACTATGACAAAACCTCTTCCCCAATGTAATACATATTCTGGTTTCCATTCTGAGGTCAACACATCTTTAAAATATACAGGTTGATTTGATTCAGCAGTTTTTCTATACTATCCAATGTCTCTCTGCAGCTGTTGTTCCTTTCCCGTTAGCATTTAAAATTATTAAAGTTAATAAATCACTGGGCCATTTATCTCTGGATGTCTTTTTACGTCTTTCTGTTTATTAAGATGTTTATGTATTTATTTATATATATTTTAAAGTGCAATTAGATCTTTCTATAACTGCTTCTCTGGTAATATTGTGTGATATACCTGTAAAGTGCTTTATGTTGTAATCTGCAAAATGAAAAAAGAAATGTGATTCATTTTACTAGAGACATATGCTTTTGTACAAGTATCCTTATAATAGCCATAATGTCTAAAAAATGTATAATTACAGAACCAGTCTTTTTAGAACTTAAAGCCCATTTAAATCCTGAATACGTATCTATTGTACGGTACACATACTTTAATTTTATAAACTCTGCAAAATGAAACACAACTATGTGTCAAATATTATTTCTTCAGATACCTTATGGGTTACTTCCTGCAGGTAATGAAGTTTGGTTATACAAAGAACATTGCCTTATAATTTTCTTAGTTTGTTGCCAAGTAATAGAAAATCATTCTTTAAAACTTTGCTGTTTCCGTTCCTCAACTGAGGAGCATCTGAGCTGTTTTCAGCTTCTGGCTATTACAAATGAAGCTGCTACAAACATGGCAATAAGCAAATGTCCTTATTGTATACTTGAACATCTTTTGGATCTATGCTGAGGAGTGGTGTAGCTGGATCTTGAGGAAGCACTATTCCTAATTGTTTGAGAAAGCACCAGATTGATTTCCAAAGTGGTTGTACAAGTTTACATTCCCACCAGCAATGGAGGAGGGTTTCCCTTTCTTCACAACCTCTCCAGCATGTGTTGCCACTTGAGTTTTTGATCTTAGCCATTCTGATGGGTATAAGGTGAAATCTCAGGGTCGTTTTGATTTATATTTCCCTGATGACTAAGGATGTTGAGCATTTCTTTAAGTGTCCCTCTGGCATTCGATTCCTCTATTGAGAATTCTCTGTTTAGCTCTGTATCCCAATTTTTAACTCTGCCCAGCAGGGTGCCAAAGCAGATGCTGAGACTCATAGCCAAACTTTGGGCAGAATGCAGGGAATCATATGAAAGAAGGGAGAGATAGAAAGACCTGGAGGGGACAGGAGCACTACAAGGAGAGCAACAGAACCAAAAAGTCTGAGCACAGGGTTTTTTGGATTTTGTTTGTTTGTTTATTTGTTTTCTGAGAATGATACTCCAAACAAGGACCATGCATGGAGATAACCTAGAACCCCTGCACAGATGTAGCCCATGGCAGCACAGTGTCCCAAGAGGGTTCCCTAGTAATGGGAACAGAGACTGCCTCTGACATGAACTCACTGGCTGGCTCTTTGATCACCTCCCCCTGAGGTGGGAACAGCTTTACCAGGCCACAGAGGAAGACAATGCAGCCACTCCTGATGAGACCTGATCGACTAGGATCAGATAGAAGGGGAGGTGGACCTCCCCTATCAGTGGACTGAGGACATAGGGAAAGAAGGAGGAGGGAGGGTGGGTTTGGGAGGGGATGAGGGAAGAGGGTACAGCTGGGATACAAAGTGAATAAATTGTAATTAATAAAAAAGTAAATTTTGAAAAAAAAATAGCAAGAGAAGAGAAAAAAAAAAAAACCCTTTGCTGTTAACATGGTGTTTCTTAGAAATTCTGAGGCTTCTCACACATTTCCTAGTAACAGCTGGGCAATTTCATGATTACCTTTGCTAGAGGGCCTGGTAGACTGATATGTGTTATATCCACAAGATGATGATTGCTATTTCTGATTTCTTGTTGTAGTTGACTAAACAGTGAAGTTCATTCTGGATCACCTGGAATAAGCTCAGCCCTTTCAACCTTTCAACGTGGAAAACACCTCTTTCTGCAGATTGTGAGTCAGTAACTACATTTAGAGAGTCATGAAAAATCACATTAATACTGTAGGAATGGCATACAACTCTGATTTTTGAACTGAATCATAAGGCTCTGGTCCACTTTACTTATTTTTCCTGACTTATAATCTGCCCTTGCATCAGTATAGAAGGTGGGTTCTCCAGAAATTGGTGTGTCTTTTACTATTAAGAGGGAGAATCCAGTTAGTTCCCTTTATAAATTGAAGTCTCTTGTTTTGGGGATACTTGTTACTCTCCTCCAAAAAAAAAAAAAAAAAAAAAACTACTACAAGCTCTTTGCCAATGTTCATTTTTCTGCCCACCATGAGGCAATTTCAGCATTAGTAAAGGTACCACAATTTCTGCTCTGTCTATTCCTGCTAATTGACAAAGTCTCATTTTTCCCTCTCAGAATCAATTCAGAATTTTTTTCTACATAGATATTTAAAGTTTTTAATTTGTTTACATGCATATTTTGTTTACAAAATATCCACTCTAGGATACTATCTTCTCTTTGCACAAGAATTACTATGGGAGAATGAGTAGAAGGCAAAATAACTACAATCTAGCTTTGGGTCCAAAAGATCCACATGTGCATCCTGTAATTTCTTTTCTAGCAGAGCCAAATCTCTCTCAGCCTCAGCTGATAATTTTCTTGAACCATTGAAGTCAGTAGCATCTTGTAAGGTTTGAAATAAATTACTTAGCTCTTGAATAATTAATCCAATTGTGGGCTCTAGCCAATTAATATTTCCCAGCAACTTTTGAAAATGATTAAGAGTTTGTAATTGATCTAACGTGATTCGTACGTTTTGTGATTGAATTTCCTGTAAACTGATCTGATATCCTAGATAACTGACACAATCTTCTGTTTGTATTTTTTCAGGAGCAATTTGTGATCCCCAGCAAGGTAAAAATTCTTTTTACCTTATAAAACATTTTTCCCCCTAAGGCATTTGCACCTGAATCAACCAGTCAGATATCAGCCATATAATGATAAATTTTAAATTGAGAAAACTATTTATAAATTATTTCTAATGGATGTTGTACAAAATATTGGCACAAGGTGGGACTGTTTAACATTTTTTCTGGCAAGAATTTCCAATGATATCTCTTTATTGGACCACTATTATTAGAAGTTGGTACTAAGAAAGCAAAACTTTCCTTATCATGCTCATGCAAAGGGATTGTGAAAAAAACAATCTTTTAAATCAATTACTATATAAGGCCATGACTTAGGTAATAATAAAGGCAATGGGATTCCAGGCTGTAAACAGCCCATTGGCTGAATCATCTTATTTATGGCTCTTAAATCTGTTAACATCCTCCATTTTCCTAATTTCTTTTTTTTTTTTTAAATAAGAAATGAAGGGGAATTCCATGGGCTGGTAGATTCCCAAATGTGTTGAGCATTTAGCTGCTACTGTACCCGCTGCTCTAGTACCTGTAAAAAAAATGTTGTTGTTTTTTTTTTTTTTTTTTTTTTTTTTTTGTCATAGGACATTGATGCAACCAAATAGGCTTGTTAGTCAGCCATTTTAAAGGTAGGGTGGTTTGTAACTTTGAAAGATCAGCATCTGTCCCGCCCTGCTTAAGGACAACCCAGACAATATATGACTGTTCTTGGTAATACCGCTTAGACAAATCCTTTATTTCATAGTTTGTTTCTGAGATTGGAGGAATGTGAATATGTGTTTTCCACTGCTGTAAGAAATCAAGTCTCCATAAATTCATTGCCATATTAGCCGGTATTTTAATTTTCCTATTTGTCCTATATACATACCCATCATGCTTTTTATTTTGCTTGAGATAAAGTTCCAGTCCCTAGAAGCTGAATACTTACTTCCTGAAGAGGCCATCCTGGATGCCAAGGTTTTGGTGAAATTATGTTACATTTGCTCCTGTGTCTACTAAACCTTCAATTCCAATGACATTTATTTTTAGCTTAGGTCTCTGATCATTTATAGAAGTTTGCCAAAATATTTGTCTTGTGGTCTTTCTCAAATTCTTTTTGTTTTATCTATTGAAGCTGTTCTGTTGGGAGCAGGGTAGTTTTGAACAACAGGCCTTAGGTGATTTAATTGCTCTGTGGGTGAGTTTCTCCTATACTGACAGGGAACGATTGAATCAAATTTGATGTTGGGGCTTGCAGAAGGCTCTCTTGTGCATTTCCCTACAGCCAAGGGGTTCTTTGCCTATCCCTTGTTCATCTGCACTCGATCTTCCAGTGCTGTCCTTTGTCACACCTTCTGCATACCCCAGAAGGCTGGGATGTTCTTTTTGAATTAAATCTAGACAAACCATTGTTTCTAGGAATGCCTGGCCTACAATCACTTTTCAAATGGCCATGCTTACTACAATTAAGACATCTGCCATTTTTATTTTTTTAAGACTTAGCAATTATTTCTATCAGATTAGTATAATAAACATGAGATCCAATATCAGCCATATCTCTAATCCAATCCTCTAGTGGTGCTGATCTTGCCTTTAAATGTCTAGTTACTGTTTTGCATTCTGAATTTGCATTTTCAAAAGCCAAAGATTCAATTAACATTTTCTGATTTTTGTATCTGATACTATTCTATTTACAGATGAACTTAATCTTTACAGAAAAAAAAAATCACGAGAACCACACAAGGAGAGCAACAGAACCAGAAAATTTGAACAAAGGGAACTTCCCAGAGACTCATACTCCAACCAAGGACTATTCATGGAGATAACCTAGAACCCCTGCACAGATGTAGCCCATGGCAGTTTAGTGTCCAAGTGGGTTACATAGTAATGGAAAGAGCGACTGTCTCTGACATAAACTGATTGGCCTGCTCTTTGATCACCTCCCCTTGAAGGGGGAACAGCCTTACCAGGCCACAGAAGATGACAATGCAGCCACTCCTGAGGTGATCTGATAGACTAAGATCAGAAGGAAGGAGAAGAGGACCTCCCCTATCAGTGGACTTGGGGAGGGGCATGCATGAGGAAGGGGGAGGGAGGGTGGGATCCGGAGAGGAGGAGGGAGGGGCTTATGGGGGAATACAAAATGAATAAAGTGTAATTAATAGTAAAAATAAATAAATTAATTACAAAAAATTAGTGATGGCTTCTTTTGAGCCTTGCATAATTTTTAGTAAATAACTCGGACCTCTTACCTGATTCTTCAACCTTATTCCAAGCATTTAAAGCCACCAGATGACATAGAACCAAGGTGTGATCATCAAATTCAGACTTTGTAAATCTGCATGTTGACCTTCACCTAGCAAGCGATCCTAGGAAATATCAATAGCTCTGGCCTGATATCATTGTTCTATGACCTTTGCTTCCTCTTTCCAACATAATTGCCATTGTAACTGAGGACCAGCTTCCGGTATTTCTGTACCTAAATATTTCCAGTCTTGGAGGATAGTCCTGTTCTGAGTTGCCCATGAATTTAGAATCTGCTTCACATTGGATCAATGCATACCATAGGAGACAACCACTTCCTTAAAGCTCCTCAAATCTGATATGTCTGTAGGATGCCATTTAATTTTATTGTAACCTTGAGGGTGCCTATCATCTCCTGGTACTGTGTGACTTATATAGTAACTGAATAAGCTAGGGTTGATTTTCTAACAGTATTGGGCCTGGGCCACCCCCTTTCAGTTTCATTATGAAGTGTCATGGTAGGCTCTTGTTTAAAATCTTCTGTGGCTGAGAATATTCCTTATTTTCATGTATAGATCTTTCTAAGACTTGCCTAAATTACTCTTTCTGTGTCTAAATATTTTTATTTTCATTTATAGATCTTTCTAAGGCTTGTCTTTTATCAATCCACTTTTTTTAAATCAAGTACAGAGGCATTATGGTTATTAAGAATAAAGTATAATGCCAAAATGATAATAATTATAATTGACATAGGGACAATTTCTGCATAATCACCTGTTTACAATAAACAAAAAGTTCTTGGATTAAAAGTTTGTATTAGGGATGAACCGCACCAAACAAGAAACAGGCTTTTACAGTTCACAGTATCAGGGTTCACAATGGAATCAAATATCTTACAACGGACTACTACTCAGCTATTAAAAACAAGGACATCATGAACGCTGCAGGCAAATGGACAGAATGAAAAAAGATCATCCTGAGTGAGGTAATCCAGGCCCAGAAAGACAAATAAGATATGCACTAACTTATAAGTGGATATTAACTTTAAAGTACAGGATAACCAGGCTACAATCCACAGAACCAAAGAAGCCAAGTAACAAGGAGGGCTCAAGGAAGGATGCTTGAATTCCACTCAGAAGGGGAAATAAAATAGAGATCTGAAATAGATGGAGGTAGTGAACTGGGGGGGGGAGAGGGACAGGAATGGGAATAGGGGTTGGGATCAAGAGTGGGGAGGTAGAAGGCTGGGAAAGAGAACAGAAACCAGTAGGGGGATCATCTGAAATGGGAGAGACCTCCAGGAGTCTATGGGGTAACCCTAGATGAGACTTCTAGCACTGGGAAATAAGGAGCTTAAACAGGCCATTTCCTATAGACAGGCAGGACTTCCTATGGAGAGAGGGGAACACCACCATCCGCAAAACCTTTTGTGCAAAATTTGTTCTGCTTACCAGTAGCAGGGATAAATATGGAGTAGAAATCGAGGGAATGGCCAACCAATGACTGCCCCAACTTGAGACCCATCCTATGGAAGAGAGCCAACCATGACAGTATTGATACTCTGCTATGTTTGCAGACAAGAGCCTAGCATAACTGTCCTCTGAGAGGCTCCATCCAGCAGCTGTAAACAAATGCAGAGACCCACAGCCAAACAATAGGCAGAGATTGGGGAGTCTGAGAGAGCCAAGAAGCAAGGACACCCACAAGAAGACCTACAGAGGAAATTAACATGGGCCCATGGGACCTCACAGAGACTGAACCACCAACCAAAGAGCATGCTTGCACTGGATCTAGGCTTTCTACACATATGTAGTAGTACACCTTGGTCATCATGTGGGTCCCCTAATAAAGGAATTAGGGGCTGTTTTTTATTCTGTTGCCTACCTTTGGATCCACTTCTGCTAGCAGGGCTGCCTTTTCTAGCCTCAGTGGAAGAGGGTGATCTTGGTCCCTCTGTGACTTAATGCACCAGGGTGGATTCGTACCCATGGGAAGCCTTCCCTTCTATGAGAAGAAAGGGAGCAGGAAATAGGAGAAGTTGGCCTTAAAGGTGGAACTGGGAGAAGGAGAGGGCTGTGATCAGGCTGTAAAGTGATTAAACAGATAAATTAAAGGAGAAAAAAAGTACAGGCTCCTTCCAAACTGGGTGCCTGGATTGAGCTTGGTCTGCTTCAACACAAGAGGAATTGTAAGAAGAAAAGCAGTTTGGGACACCTGAACTGTCAGAGATGGAAGGAAGTGGATGGCCCAAGGTGTGGGAGGGATGTTTGGCAACTGGGTTGAAGAGATTGCCTTCTCCCTGCTGGTATACCACAAGTCCCTCTATTCTGGTAAGAAAGGGCCAGCCTGAAAGAGCCAGTCTGGGGCTGCCCGATGTTCCAGGCATGGGCTGAAGGCGGCTCACAAAGGCTTGCCCTCCAGGGAGATGATGGTGCTGCTACCTACCTTTTCTGCCAAGCTGCAGTGGTCCGCGATCTCCTCGGAGCAGTTCACTTGTAATTCATGCTTGGTTCCTGTCAGCTTCATGATGGAATCCTTGGAGGGGGCACAGATCATTTTGCTCTTAAGGGGCCCAGAAGATGAACACCAGGTCCTCATCCTTGCTCTCCTTGGTCTGGCAGGTTGCGTCATTGGAAGCATAGCAGCAGTCCTTACCTGGAAATATTTTGACTAAAGGAATGAAGGAATAGTGCGAAGTCTGCAGCACATCTGGTACCAGGGTCTCCTTGCCTCCCTCTCTCTCATTGTCCTCACTCAGGCAGAATAGCCCTTTTTCTGACCCTGAGACTTTCACACTTTCATGTCATTGAATACATTGATGATAACATCTGAGACAGCCACACCAGAGGCCATGTTTCCTCAATTGAAAAGAGGTAGAGAAGAAATAAATTGGGACTTTGTACAGATGTTCATTTAGGTGTCATCCACCCAAAGAGCATCAGACCCGTCCGATACCTTTTTCTCAGAGGCGGGACCTGGGGTATCAACCCGCATGCAATCAGACATGCTCTTCTCTGGGTATTTATTTCTAATATCAGAGATCAGACCTCTACTCTTGCCTGATGCGTCTAAAACAAAAAGGGGGAACTGTAGAGAGCTGCGGAATGCTATGCCTTAAAGATGGAGCTGGTTTCCGCCTTCCACCTTCCCGATGGTGAGTGCTCTCTGTCACGAACAACTCCACATTTGGCTAAGGCTGAGGATCTGGCTTGCTTCCATGTATGTGGACCTATCTGCATTGCCCCCGTGGCACGCCTGGGTTGGCTACCCAGAGGCTATTTAAGCTGTGGGCTGGCTTTCCCCGGGGTCCGAGGATTGTTCAATGTTCCTGAATAAACTGCATTGAAAAAAAAAAAAAAAAAAAAAAAAAAAAGAGGTAGAGAAGAGTTGAGCCTGCAGCTGAAGGGATCTGACTGAAGGCAGACTTTTTTCTTTAGTTCTAAGCATATTTCACTTTTTAGCATGTTGGACTAGAAGGTCTGGTGATCATGAATCCTTCAGGTTTTACTAGTCTTGAAAAGTATCTTAAGGACGGCCTTGCTGAATACAGTAATCTTGGCTGGCAGTTATTTTCTTTTAGGATCTGAAATCATTGCATTCTCTCCCATCTTATAAAGTGGAAGAAAAAAAAAACTGGACTTAATCTAAGGGATACCCTTAAATGTGACTATTGAATAGATTTTCTGCTCTCACCTATTATTTCCACTGTACACTTTCCAAAAACACAGATGGCTAATAACATGGTACCCCACAAGAAATGAATTTGAATCTGTATTGTATTGTTCTTGTTGGTGATCCACTTTGAGAAGCTAGTTTGAGAGTAGTTTTATAGGAATAAGTGCCAAAATTAGCTAGTTTGTGTTTTTTGTTTGTTTGTTTGTTTGTTTGTAAGTGAAGGGAGCATGTAGCAGCAAGAAGTTTACTTCAGCATGCAGAATATGAGAATTAATGGACGGCGTTAGGGAGATGTTTCATATCCCGTGAAAGGATGTCTGAGACAATCCCGTCTTAGCTGTCAAGGATAAAGGAAGCTCCTGCAGACACCTGGGATATTATTCATCCCCGCATCTCTTGAGAACCCTAAAAACCAGGGGCTACGAGCCAAAACTGTATGGCAATGGTAGACATCGCTAAATGTCCATGGAAGTAAGGGGCAATTATACCAATTAAATTCTTGGAATGTCACATCAAATGTCATCTAACGGCAACTCAAATTTCGCCAGGATGTGTAAATTAGCCTTTGCTGCAGGAATGATTAGAGAGTAAATTTATAAAACTGATCCCATAGAATGGTGCTACTGTTATTTAAAATGGCATAAGTCCGTACTACTATACATTTTTCCTCAAATATGTAAAATAACTAATTATTTTAAAAGTTATTCTAGTATTTCCCTTCCAAGTAAAAGTTTGAAGAGTAAGAATTTTACTACAAATTTTCAACTGTCACTAAACCATTATCATAGACACTGTAATGGACAGTTGTATAAATTAAGATGTCTCTGACTATCAAGTCCCTTTTAGCATATTTTAAATAAACATTTGTGTATTTCTTCTGTACTTAGTCATATATACTACTATTGTATCATACCTACATAAAGCATAATGATATTCAGGGACTATTAGAAATCTACTCCATTTAGGAAGAACACTTCAAAACAACAGAAATACTGTGAGATTAAATAATTTATTACTGTTGCTAAGATGATCACATATACTTAATACTCAATTTAATGTGGAACATTAAAAAAATAGTTTTAATACAGTATCAAAATTTACACAAGTATTTTGTCAAAAGACCAATGTCCTTTGTATTCGCTACTGCAGGTTCTGCCGCAAACACAGAAACTTGTTTAAATGTCTTTAGACTTTTAAAATTCCTACAGACTTTAGACTGTAGGAATACAACAATTGAAGGATGTTTCTATGCAGGAAGGTATACTCATACATAGGAAACAATTTTTTCATAAGACACTAAAAAATATAGCATTTTAAAGGAAGATTCTTAAATTATAACCCAGCTATGGTAATTGGAAAGATTCTTCTATATTAGATGAACTCATAAGTATTTTCAGAAAATAGAGGACAGTTTTTAAAAATCACAATTACACTCTTTTACTATAACAAAATTTCTTTTCATTCCCCTGCCAATACCATTAATATGCTATACAATTATACAATAAGTCCATTTATAAACAACAAAGAATATTAACTGTGAATCAAATCATAAATTTAGAAAATACCCAGGAATTGTTGCATCCCTACCTTTATAATCTTAAACTACAGTAAAAACAGCATTCTGTCACAGGCCTCTTGCACATTCATACAAGAAACTATCATTGGTATTACATAAGCACAAAATATCTATCATAGCATTTCCAGTACACACATCCTAATATTATACATCTATACCAAAAGTTAGAAAACTAGCAAAGCTAGCACACATCTCAAGCAATCTGAACAAGAGCTTTTAGCCTCAATAATGGACATGCGTTAGCTTCATGAGACATCAGATAGCTGCAGTAAATAGGCAAAGAAAAGCTCCTGTTTCATAGTGCAGTGCAAGATTTAAATTTCACATAAAGTTTATTCAATATACAGCATGTCTAGAAACTAAATTGTAGAAACAGACAATCTCACAGCTCAAAACACTTAGAAAAATTATGTTGGTTTCCTTGTTAGCTGACACTGATATGCTCAATATATATGGAGCGTTGTGTGACCCCAAGACATGCTGTTATAAACAACTCATCAAAATTAAATTATTTATTTTGACCAACTGAAAAAAAATTACTCTCTGCTAAGCACTCTAAAAATCCTTCCTACCTCTCTAGCTGGTAAAAGAATTTGTGATTTTTTTTTTAGCACCTCAGAATTCAAAAGAGAAACCAAATATGATCTTGCATCCAACTAATTATGTATCAGGAAGCAATCTCTCCTCAACTGAAATATAGGAGCTTCCCAACCCAGGCTTCTGTGCTTGGAAATGCTTCTTCACGTCTTCCACGCAGTAGAAAGTTCCTACTATTAGATACAATGAACCACCTCTACTGAAGCCACAGAGGCTCTACTGGACTCATCCAACCATGCAGATTACCAATGTATCAATCATAGATGTGGAGAGTCGAAAACATCTCAGCTGACATGAAAATATTTGTACTAAAATGATTTTCCAAAGCTACCTTGAGACTGCTGTGAGCACTAAGGTGAGATGGATAGCGCGTGTTAGCGTTTGGGGGAAGGTGCACTGAAGGATTTAGAGGGAAGGTATGTGCAATGTACAATCACTCCATGTGATGCCATGAGTCCCAGTTTGTAGAAATCAACTTTCATCTTTTTCTTCCTTTCTTTCTCTAGTAGTGGTGATCTCGTGTTTGAAGGGGGTGCTTCTCACATAGGTCCTTTGTACTGGTTTCCTGACAAATGCTGCCTAATTCCAGGACATGAGCCTGCAGCATCTCCAAGTTTCCTCCACACAACCTTAAAAGAAGAAGAAGAAGAAGTAAGCATCTTAGTCGTTGTCTTCCAGACACAGCTGTGCGAGTTTCAGAAGGGACATTAGAGGTGAATGCAAAGACGAGACAAGTTCTCCACATGATGGGTTCAGACACAAAGTAAAGCATGATGAGACAACTTCTGGAACACAATAACTTATCTGCAGGTAGGGGGCTACACCTTACTCCAGCAACGGGGGCTGATTTTAAAGAAGGCTGTAACTTCTCACCCTGGCTATCTGAGTGGTCCCCAACTCTGATTTAACAGTAATTCCCACCTGAATAAATTCGGAGGATGCGGACAGAGAGGAAACACTGATATCTGTATTTTTATTTAAAGTTCCCGAAGTGATTTCAATGTGCATGTAGCACTAACAGCCCTTGGTTAAGAGAGCATACTGGCTTCTATAGCATACATCTATAACGGAAGATATGAACTGTCTACTTCATTCAGAAAAGTAAATTTCCATTCTTAAGCTACATAAGCCCTAATCTTTGTAAAGTGGGAGATGTGGCTTTCATAAACCTCAGCTAACAAGGTACTAGGGAATTCTCTCATGTTTCCAGAACAAAAAACAAGTAAACATGAGGTTAAGAAAATCCAGAAATGATTGAAAGAAATACAATTACAACCCATTAAAAAGTGGGCCATTTGGGGTGGATATTTCCAAAAAGATAAGATCAGGAATAATATGGGTATAAAACTATTGAAGCCACCAAAAATGTCAATCTACAAGCACTAGCTGGAATAAACACATGCTGTCTCTACACAGCAGATACACCATAACCACCTAGAAAATTCACTATGAGGATTGTGACAGACTGATGGATTTCACCAAAAGTGCTCTGTCGTGAACACAAAAAAACAGTTTGCTCATTAGTAATTGAGAGACTATTTCTTTTTCTTTTACTTTTAATTAGAAGTAAATTCACCAGAGACATGCACTGCTAGTTACAGTGATGCACCATCAGCCCTGCTTTTCTCCATTTCCAAGACAGTGAGATTACAACAGTCACCACTGCATGGGGAAACAACCTATTATGGTCAAGGAAAGTTTTAGTTATGGCCTTTAAATACTAGGAGTAGCAAAGGACAGCTTCAGCTACTTCAGCTTCAGCTACAGGGAATCAAGAAAGTCTCAAAAGATACCATGCATTCCTGCTTGCTAGCCCATAGATAATTTCTACCAAAGGCATTTTGCATGTCTGGTTTGGAAGCAAAGGTTATATCCGAAGACCACAGAATAACTACAGATGTGAAAACACTGGGTATTGAAATTAAAAAGTGGAACTGCTCTTCAGTTACTGAATTGTGGAACACAATGGGCCGTGCCCCAGTATTACAGTGAGGTAAAAGGAAACTCCTCCTGAAATAAAGCAATGACACTACGGAGCTACTACACAGATAAAAAGCAGAATAGGGCTATGCACAGGACTGTGACTGAGCTCAGAAAATATCTCAATTATCATTGGGAGAGTTCAGACAAACCTAAAATGAGAAGGTTACTAAAAATGATGTTTATGATTCTCAGTTCTCTTAGAAGAAAACCATCAAACTGTTCCTCAAACAATGTGATGGTCTACAGATAATTGCATTTTTGATGTCACCCACTTATATCCTGGAGGAATATCAAAGACTGACAAGATTTCCATTACCTTGAGTTCTTACAGAGCATTATGAAGCTTACAGTATCATACATAATTCTGTGGCATTCTAAAAGTTTATAGTTCCTCAAATCGGGAATATTTGTGATCTTTGTTACCTTCCAGCGAAATTATTTATTTAACTGCCTTGTAATCTTATTTCATTATCACCCACCCTGTAACGTCCACTTGTATTTATTCTCTAATATTTACTGTATACAAAATTTTTATGGGTGCTAGAGGTACTATTTTAATTTGTTTCCAAATGAGTGTTAAAACTAAGAGCTGAGATTTGGTTTGCATTTTCCCTTTACATTACAGGGATCAAAGACACACATAGACAATTAGAAGAAGATACTCTAGAAGAACTTTAAAAATAAGAAGCATGAGCTTAGGGTTGCTTTTAAAATAAAAGTCGAATTAAAAGACCCCAAGAATATAGTATCCTTTTAAAGCAAACAAAAATTAATAAAAACTAATCATGATCTCAAGACATGTTCAGAAAGTTTTCATAAGGAAGGAAAGGAATGAAAGGGGATGAAGGCAAAAGCCAATCTTGTATTAGGTAAAACTGACAATCTATTTTCTATAAGATAGAGTTTTCATTGTTTATGAGGACAGGTAGAAAGAGCTGATCCTCAATAAAAGACCTGGCTAATACACTGACTTCACTAATCAGTTTGAGCAAGTAAGTTCATTCTAGGTTTTAGTTCCTTCAAACATACACTGTGATTGCTGGGGCACTTGGCCAATTACACCAGTTATAACTGATGCTAAAGTCAGAAATCCAAAAAAGGAGATACACAAATTCCTAGGAGGCCATGAGAGGAAGGCTTTGTATTTCTCTCTTGGTACTATAATTCCCATCAACTGAATTTTATTTGTTTTGATAGTCAATAGATAATAAACAAAAGGATGTCTAGGCTTATTAGTCAAAGCTATAAATTTATCTAAATAAATATTCAAACAGAAAGATCTTAAGCACAAGTTGAAAAGCTACAGTGGGTAAACAGTAGTGTATGTAAGAAATGATAGAACCATGACCATTTAAAATTAAATGACAGATGTGCAGCAATGAAAGGTGCTTGGAAAACTTTGCAAAATAAAAGCAGCCACAACACAGGCAAGCAAGATGTTTGGATATTATCACCCCAGCACATATAAAATGCCCATGGGATTTAAAGATCATTTACTGGATTCCAGAAACATCTTGAGGTGGTGAATCAGGTCTGAGAATATATGGGCTCAATAAATGTAAAGCTAAAAGGTTTTTCTAATCAAGTTTTGCTGTTCTATGATATGAGCATAAAACAAGATAAAAACACAATACAATAGTACAAAGCCAATTAAAACTAGGGTCTAACCACGACTTCTCGCATCTAACAAATGCATTGCTCTAATAATCCATTTAGCTCTTTAAAGCTGCATGGCTGTGTTCTTGATTAAATAATACGTAAACCAACAACCACATTGACATATTTTACCTGAGTTCTCCGACTTTCAGGATAGATTTCTATTCATCTATCCCATTGGTGCATCTGTCTTGCCTTACGAATGTCTAAGTTTGGCTAATGAAAAGTAAAGACAATACTTAGTTTGATATGAGGGGTGCATCTGTGTACCAAGTAAATATTAGGAAGCAAAGGAATTGATTTTGTGAGGTTGTTCATCCTAAGTTCTTATTATTTTTTATATTCATTAAATTCAATATTGAAAATCTTGGTAGGTCATTCTGGAATGCAGAACTGACTGATCATTTCTGATCACACCCAGGGCTTTTCATGTTATAGGCAAGCACTGTGTCACCAAACCCACTGATATTGGTGGGTTTTAGCATGATTATGTGAATATCTCTGTAATAAAACAATCTGAAAATAAACACAAGGGCAATTGTTTTATTTTCATGAAAAAAATGTAAAGACATTTGGTCATCAATTTTCAAAACAGATATTCTTAGAGGAATAACTAAGCTGTGATGAGGCTTTCAACACAGAATACACAATAAAGCACATCAAACTTACATTGCACATTTCTCTGACTATAGCTTTTTCTGTCTCACTAAGGTCATGGTCATACTCTTTACCCTGTTGGCGATCTATAGTTTCCTGAACATCCAAGACCTGGATTTGTTGAAAAAGAAAAGCAAATTTCACATGGGAAAAAAGTCTGTTAGTTTATGATAATAACATCAAGGACCTCACTTTGTCAAATCTTAGAATTTTTTCATGTCTTCTTATCAAAATGGATTCATATACAGCAAAATATTTTTAAATAGTTGTCTTGAAACCTAGAATAATTTTTTGTTGATTGTCTACCAAGTGGTCATTAAAAGCAATCTATTATATCACTAACAGTCAACTGAATTCATTAATATCGAAAATAATTAGATGCAGCTAACTTGTTCATTAAAGTATCTAATAGTATGAACCACATTGGATACAGTCAATAACTCTTGGTCCAAAGCAACAATGAAAACGATTAGTTATATGCCAAATGGTCTGAGTGATATATAGCCAAGACCTATAGAAAAGATGGCTAAAAAGGATATGCACGTGAGGTATGCAGATGAGGACTACTGAGTTCACAGTTCCTGCCTGGACTAGGGTCTAGGAAAGTAAGGTGAATCTTGAAGAGAAATACTGACTGCTTGCAGTGAAAGTGTTCAAACATTTTTTTTTTCATTTGAGCAAATTATTTTGTTTCAAATATTTTTCATTTGAACAAAGTGTGTTTTAATGGCCCTTTTAAAAAACACATTTATCGGCCTATGTTTTTACTTCTCTAAATTGTCCCTAAATAAGTTAAATATATTACTTTGAAATGCAGCAAGGGTCTATGGTACAGAAGTATGCTGTTTATCGCTGTTGTAGTGGTTTGTAAGCCAAAGCACTGATGCAGCAGACAAACTAATTTTTATTCTAGAGCATCTACATGTGACTTACTGAATGGCTTGTTCTATTCTCACCATGGTCAGAGAGGCCACCTCTAAGGGTGTGTCCCAATAAAGAGCACCAATAAATAACTAGGGTTTACATTTCAAGTCCATAAACACTAGAACTAAGTTTAATTTTTAATAGTATTATCCAAAAACTCATCCTCATCCTTATCCTTATCACCATATTGACACCAACCTTTTCTTTAAAAGTCTTGATACTAGCCCCATAATCATTCTTTCATACTGAAAAGAAATTGCTGACTCTTCAGACATTGAAAATTAAATATCCTCTTGAACATCTCCCTACAAATGTGATTTGTAAAACAACTCAGAACAGTATGTACTTCAAATAAGTTAATATCTAAAAACTAAGTTCCAATTAATAGCAACTATGAACTTTGGAGCCAGGGAAATATGGAGTTATTAATGCAAACCTCTCCCGCTAATTACAACATTTAATGAATGTGGGCCCAGCATTCATCAAAGCCTTGACTTTTCTTTCAAGTGCACCAAATGGGAGAAATTGAGCCATTTTTTCTATGGCCATATCATTTAGCACACTGATCTTATGAGGTGTTTTCCTAGTTGTATGTCTGCATATGCTTGTCCTGACATGGGAAATCCCAGCAGCAAACACATTTGATTTTCAAGATCTTCTAAAGATCTCTGCTTGCCAAAGTCTCACCACCTGGCCACCAATGAAACCAATGTGTTCTCTCTCTTTTGAGACAACATTTTATATGGATATTTAGAAAATAATTTCATAGAAAATCAAGGGTCACTTTCTTGCCTTTACTGTCCATTGAGGCCACACTCACAGTTGCTCTGAGAAGTTAGAAGATTTCAGTGTGGCCCACTATGAGCACTGGATTCAAACATCACATCTGCACTCAACAAGGCAGTAGGCTGAAATGGTTTTCAAACAGTTTGAGCAGCAGGGTGAAGTGTTGCTTTGGGGTTTTGTGCAAAAACTAAACTGCTACAAAAGTGAAGCTGATCTGCAGGTTCTTTATCAATTCTAAAATGCTTTCAGAGGCTCAGTGCCTAGTCCATGCTAAAGCGAATGCTACTTCAGAGAGGAGAAGTCAATAAGCTGACACCTGCCAAAAACAGGACAGGGCTCTAAGTGCTTGCTGTATCTTTACAGTTCCTCTCAGTTGCTGGTTATATCTTCTCCTAAGGTGCAAGGGCCAAGAGCACTGTCAGTGGCCACCAAAAGGCTCTCTTACAGGCTCTCACCTGTGTGAGAGGGCATGTTTGAGGAATGCAAGCTCATTTTGCATTACCCAAAACAAAATATCCTAAGAGGCAAATCTCCTGTTTAAATTACATCCCCCAAATCAAAGTGTTTCTTTGAGGTTCTTATCAATATATCTGCATACCATGCATACGACAAAAGATAAGGCAAACTCCAAAAAAGGACAACTTGAGTCTCATGGTGTCAGAAAGTGGAGTAATTTTAAGTTATAAAGCTTATATGACAATGTTGACCCTAAGTCCTTTACCTGCATATAGCTCAGAAAGGGTTGATAAAAAAATGTTCCAAGTCATAAACCTATCTGAAGGACAGTATTTCATACTTAGAAATTACCTCAGTTTTCAAGGTTATTTTTATTGCCTGCATAAGTTATCAGTTTCTACTTTTAAAGATCTCTAAATTATTTATTACAATTTTAGTTATAATACTTATTAATTTTATTTACTGGAAATTATCATTAGTTAATGAAATAAATGATTAATTTTGCCCAAATTAGGTCACCGTATCAAACCTGAAGTAAAATCCAAAACTGAAGACGATCTATTTTATCTAATATGCCTATAAAGAAACACTACCTGTGATTTGAAGACAATTTTGACTTAATAGGACAAAAAATAGGTTGAAGTTTATTTCAATATTCACTGAATAATAATCATGCAATAACTTCAACTGCCTTCCTCACTTTGATAACCTTACTAATGCCACACACTTGGTAACATTGCACACTAACATTGCACATATAAAACCTGTCACAATACCTTTCATACAGATACACATGCACAGCAGACTTCAACTTCAATGCAGATAGAAATGAATCACATTACTCAAACAAAATAACAAAAGTAGAGATTTGACCTTAAACACTCAAGCCCGTTGTCAGTTTGCAAATTAAAGTCACGGAGATTTAGAAAGTTATACCAACAAAGGTGTTAAAAATAAAGGGGTTAAAAATAAAATATGTATGGTGACAGCAAGACTGATGACTGCCAGACTACAGCAAACAAACCAGGACACAACTGATGTTCTGGGGAAATGGTTACCTTAAGAGAATGTACCACGGGTTCAGGCTGCTGAGAAGGTGTGGTATGTCCACTGAAGCTAGCTGGAGAGTTGGGTGAACTGTTATTCCCATCAGCCCCTGATGACAACCTAAAAGAACCCTTAGTAGAAAATCAACAACTTTGTTATTAAAACAAAAGTCGTTTATAACTATATAGATGTCATTAAATATTCAGTCTCACCATCAAATAAGCAATATGCATTTTGTCATTTTTTTTCATTCCCCCCTCAATTTTCTTAGCCTCCCATAAGACATGCTCAATTCAGTGGAATACACTTCCTATTTAAGCAATAAGAACACAAGAGCCATCCCCATAAATGTCTGGATGCCATCTCCAATTTCTCAAAGACTACAATGCCCACAAGGAATGGTCATTAAGAACATTTGAAGAACGGTTTTTGAAACCTAAAGACTTGAAGAGCAAGGAATTGATGAGTCACTCCAAAGCTGAGTTGAACACGCTTACCCAGCAGAACAAATGCCACATTCCAAACGACTCAGAAAAATGCTAACACATTACACTGTTGCACTGGAGGAACTATGGCTTATAAAACCCTTGCTGTGTTTAATACCTATAATAATGGAACATTTTTTAAAGGAGATTTAAATAAAACTAAGACTTCCTTGAGCAAGTATTTATTTACTAACCTCCTTTAAAATGAAAACAAAAACAACTAAAATTTGCATATTTGTTAATCAATGATTCTTTAGCTCAGTCGGTGAAAAGTGATTAACTAGACCTATGTGAGCCACGGTCATCTGGGAACTAATCTCAGGGATCTACACTTTTTCCCAATATTGACTGAGGAAAGACTAATGGATCAAAAAAGAAAAAAGACAGCAGCGATTATCTTCGCTTAGAAGAGTATCAAGGGGAATTTTCCAAACCTGGTTTTTTAGAGCATTTTATTCTTAAGGAACCTGAGGGATTTTGATTTTTGCCCATCTACAAGACTACAAATGTGGCCCCAACTAATAGATTCATCAGTGATCCACTTGGTCCTATCAGTATAATCTCCTGAATAATAGGGACCACTGAAGATTATTGTAAATTCTTAAAGGGGAAGAAAGAAAAAGGTATTTTGGGACATTTCATTGCAAAAGCCACAGGAGATTGTCCATAGTGGACATTTATAGACTGTATACACCCAACGCCGCTATTCACATAGAATTTAACGCCTGCTAAAATTGAGAATATTATGTCCCTTCTTTTGTTGCTGTCATTTCTTTCTATAGCCTTCAAGGCTCTGCCTTCTTCCTGGCAAGCCTATGAAGGAAAGATGTGTTCTTTTCTATGCTACAAGAACTGTGCAATCTAATAGGTCTGCCTCCCACACCAACTAACCACCAGGAAGCAGTCCAATGAGACAGTCTCATAACTCTTTTAGCTTCTCCCCTTGACTGTTACAAAGTCTTGCATTAAAAGCAGGACATGAATTAAGTCTGCCAATTGTAAACCCTGACCCCCAAACCTTATTGAAATCAAATCGTTAAGTTTGTTTTTCCTGAGTTTGTAACTTAAATCAGGCATAATAACACTGATATAGATAATAACAAGGGAATTATCTGAGATTTAAAGATAGTTGGAAAACAGACATTTCCAGCCCCTAACCTTTATACAGTTACTCTCTTTAGATTAAGCGATTCTAAAATAGATGAGTGACATCAGGAAACTGTTCTTCCCTGAGTGGCATTGCTCTTCTGCAGTTTTCCCCTGTTGGCACCATCCTAGGAACTTTCAGGAGAGCTTCCTGAAGGTGTATGCACTCAGCTTGGCTCCCACTTGGGCAGTGCATTATTATGCTCTTTTTCTTCTGCTTGATGATCTGATTCACAAGACAGTAAATATTCCCACCGTGAGTGACCGTCCTTCCATTTCCTTCCTTAAATCCTCTTTTTCACACAGTTTATCTCTAAAGCTTCTCTTCCCATGTTTAGCCAAAAGACAGACACATCATAATAGCATGATCTGCTTGGGCACAGGACCTCTGTTTTTAAAAACAATAACAAAGATTTGAAAAACAATATTAATATTATCTTTAGACTTAATCATCTGGGCCAATTCGCATTGTTTGAACTTAAGGAGAGTCCTGTACTGATCATAGCAATTAAGAAACAAACATGTAAATGCTTTTATTGGCTTCCTTTAAAAAATGACTGTAATAAGCTCTCACTTGGAATAATTATTAGGAAAAAATGTGTCTTTCAAACCTTTAACTTTAAATTAGCTCGGAGAGCCATGGACTAGTAATCTATCAGAAATATCAAGGTGTATTCTTTCTACTCTCTATCTCTCTTCTCTCTATCTCTCTTTCCTCTCTCTCCTCTCTTCTCTCCCAAATAATACATATAGAATTATATATATATAATATTTGGGAGGCCCAAAATGCATGGTAAAACTTAACACCGAAGGTACTGCGTGGCTTTCTAGATTGTAACAATAGAACTCAGCATCTCATTCTGTCTCATCTAACAGAGCAGAAGTTCATCTCTCCAAATGCTTATGAGGATATCTTGAGAATCACCCAGGTTCACTCAGTATGCACTCTCAGTTGACTTACCCATTTTGACTAAACTGGTTTTTAATGTGCTACTGAGTAGAATGCAGAAAAGCAAATAATGTTAAACAGTCTCTCAGAGATTATTTCAATAAGATTAAGGCTTCTTCTTTAAATTATAGTGGGCTGGCTCAGAAGACAAGGAATTTAAAAGTAGAGAACCTTAATAAAATTGAAACTATAGTTCCCATCTTGAGTTGTGTTCAAGCCACACATGAAGACCTGCTGCAAACACATATAGTGCATCAGTCAATAAGCAAGGAATACTTTTCCAGGCTACACTGATGCATCTGGACCTTCCTTCCTGAGGGTTTGTTCCTTTCATGTAGCTGGGCTTTCTCAGCCTTGACCCTTGGTCAGAATAAGCTAAGACGACAAGTAAGAGTTAAAAGATTGTACTCCACACCTGCCTCCCCACCCCCTCCCCACACAACCACCTTTCTCCATGTGCAGACTTGTCATCTTTGTCCCCCAGTGATAATGTTTCCTCTAGAAACAGAGGCCATCTAGTTATACACAAGCAAATGCGCACAGCTGGCTCATCTTCACTCACCGGGAAAGAGGGCAGGCATCGTCCTATTCCTCGGCACCCTTGCCACCACTGCAAGACCCGCCGGGCTCTGGGCCCCCAGCCTTTCTCCATATTTGAGCTGTTTCTAGTTGGAGGTTGACTTCTATTCTGGGTGGCCTTATATTTGGAACAATATGGTACAATCACTCAGAAAAATGCTGTTTCCCAAGACTCAAGAAAGCAGACAGAATAAGAAGCTTAATGAGATGAACCACAATGACCACAATGGATTGCTATCACATGCACCTGTAAGTAGGGGCAAACCCAAAGTAACAGTCAGGAGTCCACAGCTGGACTAACAGTGATGTCTCCTAAGCAATGATAGCTGCACCCTCAAGCTATCAAAGAACAATGATAAAGGTGAAATTAAAGAAAAGAACTTAAAGAACTCAAATCATTTCATGGATTTCACCTATTAGGAACAAAATTATCACAAATTCTCCAGGTATATAAACTGTGGCACTTCTAAACTTAAACAGAAATAATTAGTAATGTAATTTGAAGCAATATGAACTTTTGGTAAAGAATACAAATTGAAGATTTAACTAATAATATGTCAAATTCTCAACAAAAATTGCTGTAGAGTGAAAATTATAAAGTCCAAAGAGATTATCATTGCATTAAATAACTTTTATACTCTAAATTTTATTATTTAGTCAATGTTTAAATTTTTATATTCATTGATAGTAAGAATAATATAAATGAATAAAAAGTTCTAAAAATAAATTTTCTGAAATTTCAACTTTTCCTCATGACCAACCTGTGTAAGTCTATTAAAATGATCAGAAGCAACAGGAACTTATCTGAATAATGTGTCTTATAATTCCTAAAGCTACTATGTCCAAAAGAAAAACAAACAACCAAATATCACACCCTCCCAAATAATGGCCAATCATCCCAGTGTGGAAATGTCGAGGTTAGTTCTGAGAGGCTGAAACTGAGAATTAACTATCTTAGTTGCCTTTTTCAGGACTGAAGTCTCAGTCTGTCCCCATCAGCTGTGGCCTGTTAATGAGAGCACCAACTGGTTATCTCATACAAAAGGATCAGACCTGAAACATATATACGAGTGCATATATATGAAGCATATATATGAGAATATATATATATATATTCTGACTGAGCATGTTAGATTTAGGAACATATATGTAGATAGATAGATAGATAGATAGATAGATAGATTTATATAACAATAACTAATAAAAAAAAGAGGCGATGCATTTGAAAGAAAAAGTAGAGTTTTATGTGAGAGGGTTCGAACACAAAAGGGGAAGGGAATTATAATTATATAATTATATCATAATCTCAAAAATAAAGGAAATTAAAAAATTTATTCTCATAATTATGTGTCCTGGAAGTTGGTGCTTTGGTGCCATTTTCATTTTAACCTTAAGGGGTGAAACAATAGAAAAAATACACCATGTCTTAAGTCAAAGGTCTCAGTTATTTACAGCAGTTGACTGGGCTTACTGTGAAGACAGCGTAGCGATGATTATCACTTCACACATATTCTGTTCCTCATATGTATCAGAAAATTATATATTTGTGCCAGAGTCAATGATTACTTCAGCATGCAATACTGATAGGAAAATTATTCCTTCATTTGTTATTTCAAATGGAAATATCTAACCTATTGGATCATCAAAGTAATTATATTCAACAACTAATCAGCTATATTTCAGAGGGGATCATTAATTGGAAATACAATTTTTATAGTTACTTTTACAAGTCATCTGGCTTTTGTGATTTCCATGACTTAGGCATCTAACAGATCTTAAAATTTTTCAGATCCAGTAAGGTAAATAAATTATACAGAGCTCAGACCTATTTTCATTCTCCATTCCTGTATAGTGAGGTCAAATCCCAATGCCTGTCTTTCATAGTTAAAGTTACTGCCTCACCCAGGAAATCTACAATAGAATCTACAACTGAGAAGTTTGCAAGAAAGAAGAGCCATTCAGAGAGTTAAAAAGGGATGCACAATATTTTTCCACTGTGGGGATGCCCATACAATATTAAAGCAGCTGCATGCTTAAGTCTCGGTGCCTCAGATATGTTTGAACAGTATCACTAAGCCCATAACTGGAGCGATATACAAGAACCACATGTTTGTGCAGTAAACTACTTGACAATATAACTATTTCACAGAATAAGAAGGTGCCTGGGGAAGATCAGGATTCTTGATTTGCTAACATGTGTCAACATTTGTTTTAGAATTTAATTACACAGAAAAATGAGATAGCTACTGTCTCTTGACCTTCATTCACATCAACAATGAATCTCAGCTTTTGCCAGCTCCTTAGCTGTCTACAATGAGATTTTCTTGAGACAGCTTCATAAAGTAAAGGAAATCTTCAGTATCTCCACTTTTGGAATTATTTCGGGCAACATGGGAAACCGAATCCTAATCATCAACTGCCCATAGTCTAATAATCATATTCCAATAACCTGGCTGCCATTACATTGAAATGATTTTTAAAATTTACAAATGTATTCATTTATTGCATATTCTTTAATATAATTCCTATGTATAGATTGGGAATATGAACCAATAAGAAAAATGTATATACTTAAAGGTAGGAATGTATATACTTAATGTATATACTTTGTATATACTTAAAGGTAGGAAAGAAAATGGGTAAAAGTCAAATTATGACTCACTATTTTAAGTTTCAATAGAAGCATACAATAGTGACTTGTTTTAATTTTCTCAAATTCTAGAAATTTTTGAAAGGGGCATGATGTGAAGCTGCTTTAAAAATTAGTGAGAAAAAAAGAGAAAAAAAAGTTAGTGAGGAAAAAGGTGAAAATTAATCGCTGAGAGGAAGGCAAAAGGGACCGACTGACTGTTCAGGGTATGCTTTTGTGACAACAGCTATCTCAGCAAACCACAAACAAAATAAAGCTCCCCCTTACAAGACTAACAGACGAACCTACTATTAAAGACTCAGTGAAAATCTCAAGAATAAAGAATTGGAAAACAAAGCAGCTCATATTTCAGCTAAGAGTGTCTGAACCCTATAATTCAGTATGATTGGAGATGTCTACCTCACTGACTTACAAAGGAAAAAGAACTGGGAACCATTCTCAAATCCATAACATAAGGGCTTGACTGCTTTTACTTCAGTGTCTAATCTGACGGATCAGAGTTCTGGTGGCTCTTCAAATTCCTCTGCACTTAAACACAATTTCAACTTTGAATCAACATATCATGGCAGTTAACTTCCAACCAGGATCATTCTTCTTATCTGAACACATCCAAGGTTCTCTAAGATATAACAGTCTCTGTTTTCTTAGTTTTTCTTAATGTGTTACATTTGTAAATTAAGAAAACAAAAGACAATTTTGCAAAACAATTTAACTTTTTAATACAACCATGATTTTCTCATTTGAGTCAATCCATAATGTTAATTACTCTTTACAGAAATCACAAAATCATTTACATTCTCTATTATTCTCTTAGAAAAAAAACCTAAAGTACAAAAGATGATTATTCAGAATTAGAATTGTTGTCTCTACAATACAGAAATGTTGCCCCCAAAAATAAAGTTTCCATAAAAATCCTCCCCAATGATTCATTGCAATTAAGAAAAATGCAGTGTTAAAATGTTTCCTAGCTTTTATAGTAGACCATGAAATTCTACAATATGGACAAAACAGATTTATTATTGGATATATGTATGTTTATGTGTGTCTGTGTGTGTTCTATGTGGGGCATGTATATTTTTCACACATGGAAGACAGAGCACATACAAATACACACACACACATATTTATTTCTGAATGAAATCATGTTGCAGCGTCCTATATTCACGTATGTTCCACTTGTTAGAGGTGATGCATGTACAATAAACTTGGCCACAGCCTTCTTATGAGCATAAAAAGGCAAGTGTGGATGCCTGAAGATTGATCACCTAATGTAGTTTCCCGTTAACAATTCTTACTTATTTATAAATTCTAAAGCTTGGTAAAACTATCATGTGGTGCCTCATACCTCATCAGAACACAAGCCTCGTTTATGGTGAAGACTGTAATAGGTCTTTCCTTATTATAGGGTAAGAAATTGATGCTTTGCTTAACCTCACTTGAAATGAAACGCCTTGCTTCATTGTTTAATCTCTAGTCTTAAATACTGTGAGACTTCAGCTGTACACAGAGCAGGGCAGATTAGACAAGAGACTCGCCTTGGCAGACTGTCCAGAAGATTTCTTTGTATGGATAGGCTGAACAATGCCAGTACCCTCTGCTTTGCATTTAACACAATATATAATTGTCTCTATTCAAAGAAAATCTAAAATTACCTTTAAAATCTACTATAAACTTATTTAAAAATGTTATATACTTTGCTTCAAGTTGTTGATCACTGGTTTCCTAGGGACCCCTCAAAACAATAGACTATTGCCACTGTTTGTAGCTGCTCACCAGAACTTGACAGTAAGACAGCATTGTTGACAGTTGATAATAAGACACTTCAGTGACAGAACATGGAAAAGCCAGGCTGGAAGAGTGGAAGTTCGAAGCTTCTTGACTGATAGCTAGCTCCTAGAGTACCAGAAGGTGCTACACAGCCTGCTCAGGGAGAATGGCCACCAAGAGTTTTACTGAGATATGAACACTACAATAATGACCAGCCTGGCAAGTTACGTACTTGGGTTCAACACTGGTAGGAATGTTATGGGGTAACCAACCATATTCTAATTGGATTTAGGGCCCATTCCACAGGGGAAAAACCGCATGCCCAGTACTATAAATATGGCCAAGAACCCATCGTTAGAGAGCCAATAGGCCCCAGGGATGAACCTGCTTCAATTGTCTTTACAAATGGATGTAGCATCAAATTGCCCTATAAATATGTATCTTCATACTTATAGATTAGTGCAGCCCTTAGTTCTTATCAAAGAAGCTTCTTCGTGAAGTGGAAGGCATTAACATAGAAATTCATAACTCATCGAACTACAGAGAATAAGTATCTGGGAAATGTTTAGTTATACACTGAACATCTCTAACACATCTCTTTCCTCCCAGACTATTAGATCTGGAAGTGAGGAGGACCAGGGTGAAACAGTGTCTTCTGGGCATGATGTGAACATGCATTCATGAACTCATTACAGCTATGGTTGCCTGTAAAGGACTTGCATGAGATCAAGCCAATCACCATTCCAGCACAGAGGAAGGAGAGTCTCAGGAGCCTCTGCCCTTGACCATTGACAGCTGATGGCTATTAGAATAGAGGTAACCAGTTTTCTTTAGGAGTGTGCTACCTCGTAGACTGACCATTCTCCAGCGGACTGCCCCACACCAGTGTGTATATGGGCAGCATTAATTAAACTCAAGGGGTTATTAACAAAAATAACAACAACATCCAAGAGGAACTTGGCAGGGAGTGTAATGGGGGATCTGGGAGGAGTTAAAAGGAGGAATAGGAAAGGAATATGATGAAATTAAGTTGTATATGTATACATATAAAATTCTCAAAGAATTAATACTATATTAAAAGTAAATCTATACTTATAGAGATTATTCATTTAAACATTTTAGGTAATTATCAGGTTATATAATAAGCATAATGTAATTGTATGTTTCAATAAATTTTTATTGACAACACAGTAGGTTCAATTTGTGAACTCTATATGGCAGTTGGGAGCTGCATGCCTTTAAGGAAAGCATGTGATCTCTCTGTGACTCAGTTTCTTCATCTATGGATTGCATGTATTAATGATAAGATGGCGTATTTCACTCTGTGGATTTGAGAGCTGACATGAAACAATCTCTCAGAACACTGCCTATCCCATACAGCTGTCCTGACTTCCTCTCGTTCTTACGAATGTTTTTGCTTTGCTTGTCAACACATTTTATAACGTGTCATTTTACTTTCACATGTTTTTATATGGAGAAATATCTCCCAAGCAAGGGCAATTTTCATTCCGAGGGAGGTACCTTTGAGAGAAAAAACCTCTATAGGCATTTTACTGTCTGAACTAGGCAGTTAAACTAGGCAGTTTCTATGATCAAGTAGTTGATAGATGCCTAGAATATTGCTAGACATCTTACAAATCAGGGTTCTATCCCCATCAGAACAAAGAAGAGAAGGATGTTGCCCAAATTGTTAGGAACCCTGTTTTAGAGAAATAGACCATATAGGAAAACTTCAAAGCAACATTGATTTGATCATTCTGGAGATGAGGTGCCTGTGGCTTTCTGGGGCAAGGACATCACAAGGTCTGGGTCCTTCTCTCTGTGTGATAAGATGTGCTCTCTCTTGCTCAAGCTTCCTGCTGCCATGCCTTCCATAAAATGCTGGATTCTCTCTCTGCAACCAAAACCTCTCTAAACTGCTTTGATTGTGGTAGTTTAGCATTGCAAGTCTAAGTAACTAATACAAACTCCACAGCAGATGCTGCACATAAAGCAATATTTAGAGTTTGAAATTATTTTAAAAATAATAAGTCTTCAGTCTTCAAGCAGTCTAAGTAAAATATATCCATAAACAGGAAATTACTTTAAGAAATGAATTCAAATTAAAAGTGGCCTGAACATCTTATGGTAACAATACTACACAAAAATACATACTAAGTGGGCAGACAAATGCAATGGTCTAAAGAACAGAGTCCCAAAAAGACATAGCAAGCTGTAGTACCTTAAAAACAGATGTATCAAATGAAATTGGTAGTGTTTTTCATTAATTATGAAACAAAACAGAGCCTTCTTCATTCACAAAGCAAACATTCTACACTTTATTTTAAGCACGTTCATCGGGAAAGAAAAATACTGTCAACAAAAAAGTAAAGATTCTGACATGTAAAACAGCATACTGTTCCTGACCAAAGCATTTTACCACATGCAGAGAGAAGTTAGAGAGAAATCTGGACATAGCAGAGATAAATATCTCATTTGTACACAGCCAGGCACTCAGTCTGTTTACACACATGTCTCCTCGGTTAATAGAAGTCACATGGAAGGCTTGTTCATAACTTTTCTCAGTCACTGGGGTTTTACTGTATTTTAGGACTACCAAAATGCTATCAGCCAAATATTAAAATTGGCTAATACAAACTACAATTATATGTAAACACCTCATTTCGTTAGACAATGTCGAATATATGTAAGGGATTCAAGCATAAAACCAAGTAACTCAGTTAGAAGGGAGACCAGGAGCCGGTGTACACGCTTTTGTTTGAGATAGAGTCACTCTTTCCTCTCTGCAGCCCAGGCTGGCTTGGGATTTGCTAATTATCCTACTACCTCAGGGTCTAGAGCTAGGATTACAGGTAAAAGCCACTGTATGAAATCTGATCAGACATTTCTCAAAAAGAAGACAAAGAATAAATGAAACAACAGGCAAATGCAAAAATTGTTACTATCCCTAATGACCATGGAAATGTAATGAAAAATAGTCAAACCCAGTTATAAAAGAAATTATTAAAAGTACAACAGATAAAAAGTGCTGGAGAAAGGGTACAGAAGAAATAGAATTTATAGAGTTCTGGTGAGAAGGTAAACCAGTACAACTATTATGGAAAACAACATGGAGCCTCCTCAGACACCTAAAACTAGAAATATTGTGTAATCCAGTAGTGCGTCCTTCCAAAAAAAAAAAAAAAAAAAAAAAAAAACTAGACTGAAGAAATGTCTGTCTTTGAGTTTTCATTACAATGCTATTGTAAACAGCTAAGATAGTTAAACAACCTAACAACACGGACATTCACACACACATACACATGTATAAATAGAATACTATTCAACCATGCTGAGGATAAAAGCCTATCATTTCTTGACAGTGTGGAGATGCCTGAATTATACTGTATTAAATGAGATAAGCCAGTCAAAGAATGACAAAAATGGTGGGATCTTATATCTATGTGAAATCTAAAAACGTTGATCATGTAGTTGAATAAAGCAAATGGGGTAGCTACCAGAGCTGAGTAGAGAGGGAAGTGCTAAGAAGATGTTGGCCAAAGAGTACAGTGTATCAATTACTCAAGATACCTACTCTACAATGTGTTGTCAATAATTCATAAAATATACTTTAAAATGCTGACAATGAACATATAGAGACAAAAATAACTATGTGAGAGAATACATGTTTATTACCTAGATTTAACCATTTCACTGTGTAAGTATTTCTAACCATCTTTGGAGACATAGAGTTATGTATGCTATGTAAAAATGTGTTTTCTTTTTTAAATGTTTAATTTATTATTATTGTATGCATGTGTGTATGTGAATGTTGGTATGTACGCAACATAGCACACATGCAGAAAATAGAGGAAAACTCTGCAGAGTCGCTCTCTGCTCCTGTCCCAGGTATCAGGATCAAGCAGGTCTTCAGGTTTGCACAAGCATTTTACATGATGATCTAACACACCGGCCCAAAACTTTTATTTTAATATAGATTACCTGGGTAGCTGCTGTTGTTCTCAATAATTTATACTTAATCATCTTTTGTTAGCTGGACTCTTTACGGGGCTCTCTGTGTTTGTCTACTAATGTCTCTTGAACTACAGAGAGATTCAGGGGATCCTAAGGAAGATCAGGCTGCTTGAAATGTGTCTGGGCCTGGGGTGCCAGATTCAGAGTACGTTATTATGGACAGGTAAGGATGAGCTGGCACACGTCTGCACTCGTAGGATTCACTCTACTCCTAAGTACACATCTACAATGACAGCAGTTTCACAAAACAGTACTAACACTAGCCCTTTTGACACTTGGTATTCCATGTAGTCACCTAAAGGATTTGTAGAGAATCACTCAGTATTCATTTTGCAATAAATACTGTGCCAGTCAGTCTACAAATGAAGAAGAAATTAGGGGTCCTACCAAATTAGTGATCTTACCAGGGGAGTAGTATACCTCCTGTTGAAAATTACTCTGTTTGTATTTGTGTTCTGCTGACACAGGCCTCATGTTAACTGCCTGTAGCTTACAGTGAGTAACTAGATAAAAAGATGTAAAGTCATGTAAGGTCTGAAGATATGAAAGTTTTAGTTATAAGGATCTAAGAAAATTGTTTGAGGGTCTAGAAGGATGTTTCAAGGTTGGTAAATAAAAGTTATGAAGGAAAGCCTCTCTAAGAAGATGTTTCAAAGTTAGTAAAGGCAAGGAAGTTTGGAGGGTCTAAGAAGTTATTTTAAGGTAGGTAAATGCAAGTTATAAAATGTTTATTGGCCTAAGGTGTTCTAAGGCATGCAATTTGTAATGATATAAAAAATAATTTAAGGCATATTAAAAGTGGGAGATATTTCAGCTTTCTCTTCCCCTCTATGCTATTGTTGTGCTTATGTTGTTATAAAATTTCCAAGTTTTAGAGATTTGACATTGATCAGTAGAGTTCTGGTAAGCTCGTGGAGCCCTGACTGCTTACTGTTCAGTCACAAGCTCAAGATTTTAATTTTCTTTTGGTTGTCCTCTGGAGATAGACTTAAAGGTGTTTTTCATCATGCTAAAACATCTCTGTCTAATGTGTATATCTCTGACCCAAAAGCCATAGCTTTTACTAGGTCTTAATGGCATGAGTCTACTCCTACCATCTTGCAGACACATGTTACCTGCTTTTCTAAAGTATGGATCTCAAGACAATGGTGATACTAATATACTTCCCATTATTAAATAAAAATCATATGGGTTTCAGGAAATCAAAAAGTCATAAGACCTGGATTTGCCATAGCTCAATGAGCTTTTCCCTTGGTCTTGGGTTCCTCACTGCCCCCATTTACTAAACAAATTTTAACTTCTGTCTCTAATCTAAATTTTTCTGAGCAGATTTTCACCTAGCTGACAGACTCTATTCAGGGATCAGCTATGGATTGCAAGCTGAGATCTGGAGTTACTGAAAGCTGATGTAAACAAGTCCAACCAATGTGGTGGCTCCCTGTCTCTTCAACTGGATCCCAAATTAGATGGCTTTGATAAGTGCCCCATTGCCTAGCTTTTGACTAGCCTTTCAGCCTTCCTGGGTCCCCAATATTTTTGTCCTAATGTCAGCCTTAAGAGGCTACAGAAAAAGAGCCTTTATCCTACCTAGCAGGCTAAAATGTTAAGTCAAAAGAGGTTCCCTGGCATAAGGAATGGGTTCTTATAATGTCAATTGACAAACCAGAAAATTGGCCCTTAGTTCTGCTTCTTCTAGTCATGCTTTGTGCCCCTTACACAATTATGCCTATCATTAGAAAAAGTCTCAGTACCAGCCCTTGGACACATCTCAAAGATTTGAAATTGTATCCTATTCAAGGGAGGAATGAGAGGACCAGGCCATCACACCCCCAACCTCTTCTCCACCCCGCCAACAAAGCCATCAGTCCCAGAAACTAGGCCATAGGAAACCAATCCTAGGAATAAATAAAATAACATAAAATAACACAACATAACATAACATAACATAACATAACATAACATAACATAACATAACATAACATAACATAACATAACATAACATTCCCTACACAAGGAATAACCTGTAGGTAACCACAAGAATGGAAAGGTTTCTATCTCTGGGTGGAGCACCTGTGCTGGACAGCCCACCGACTTAACATTTCTTAAGTCTATAGATAGCTTCCTCAACGATAGTTATTTTAGTTAGCCAATCACTTTGCAACAAGCTTACCTTTGCTGAATGTCACCCAATTGTACTCAACTGTGTAATTGCTAAGCTGGAAATCCCAGTAAAAACCCTGCCATGCAGCTGCTGGGACTCCTCTCTTTTCTGCTGCATTGGCGATGATAGAGACACAGAGCTTAAGTTGGAATAAAGCTCTTTGCAATTTGCTCTTTGGTCTGGCTCCTAGGGGTCTTTGGGAGCCCTAAGAACTGGGCATAACAATACTTTTCTGGGTTCATGCCTCTTCTTGTCACATTTCAGTCTAAGAATGTCACATTTTTAGTTTAATTCCTAATTTGTCATCTCTCTCTCCCACTTTCTCTTTTTTCTCCCTGGACCTGGAGTGGGTATCCGAAAAAAAAATGGTCCAGACTTTGCAAATTTTCTCTCTCTGAATGAAGTCTAAAGTGACAAATATTTTTTCTTTTCAAACAAATTATTTTAACAGTTAATATTTAAGTAAATAATAAAGATAATTCAAGATTTTTGTGGTAAGTTTATCAATTTTAATAGAGTAATGCTCAAATAAGTTAACTAGAAATGATTGACTTTGCAGAACAAAAATTAAGATTTCATCTATGGAGTACCAAATCAAAATGTGGGTTCCTAAAAAAATCACAATGTGTGTGTGTGTGTGTGTGTGTGAGTAAATTATGAGACTAAAAATCAGCAGTAGTGATATTTTTAACTTCATTAAGTGGAGAACATTCCAAGTACAGGTAAGAGGGACATCTGTGGAGTGTCTTACTGGAGAGGTGGTCAGGGGCTTCTGTTTACAGTGAAGAGTGACTTGAACTGGTGACACCACTGATCTGGGTGACACGCCCAGAGAAATTTAAGCAATGTAGAAACATGAGATCAGCATTAGATGTGAGACACAGAGCCACAGACACTGAGGCAGTGTGACACATAGCTAGATTAATCCCTCAAGTCACAGGATAAATAGAATTTGCTGCAGATGGAACCCTGGCCCATATTGGGAACTAACTGTATTTTACAGACATATCTAATAATAACATGAAGAATAATTTCAGTGGGGCAAATCTATTTGGGATGAAGTCCTAGTACAGTGACTAACAAAAAGGGCTCTCTCTGGCGTGAACTCAGTGGCAGGCTCTCTGATCACCTCCCTCTAGGAGGTACAGCCTTGCCAGGCCACAGAGGAAGACAATACAGCCAGTCCTGAAGAGACTTGATAGACTAAGGTCAGATAGAAGGGGAAGAAGACCTCTCCTATAAGTGTACTAAGGGAGGGGCATAGAAGGAAAAGAGGGAGGGAAGGTAGGATTGGGAGATGAGGGAGGGGGCCACAGCCAGGATTCAAAGTGAATACATTGTAATAATAAATAAATAAATAAATAAATAAGGAAACAAACAAATAAATAAGTCAGAAAAAAAAAGGGCTCAAATGAAGATTTATTATTGTTGCCTACCCTGGATAATAGCACAGAACTAAAAAAGATGATGATAATGATTTAAAAGGCAAGACTGTATGAATCTTGATGTGGATTTGGATGTAAAGAGTTTGAAAAGAATCTGCAATGACTCTCAGCTTTCTGGCTGAGTACCAAATAAGTGGTCATGTCACTAACAAGGACAGGAAATACCAACTCCTTTCTCAGATTTTATATCGAAGATCAAAGAGGCGATTAACAATAGGAAAGCCCAGAAGCATTCTTCCTCACTGACAACCTCCAAATCATTTTTCTCCTCATGTGCCAGATTTAAAAAACAAAGGAGGTTGCAAAGAATTTAAATGACAACTGCATTATTAGGGATGATATCAGATTAAACTCTGCAAAGTTTGGGGGGAAAATAGAAATATCTTTTACATGTAAATGTAATAGTTAGATATAAAGTAATTCCCAAGAAAATAAATAAATAATAAATGCAAGTCATTACAAGGGATACCTTTTGAAAATAAGACCGACAGAGGTCAAACTCCAGGAAGAGAGGCATCGGTATTTTGAAAAGGGTGAAACACAAACACCCTCTATCCCCCCCCCAGGGGAGGCAGAGTAACAACAGACAAAGCATGACAAGGAAGATCTCCTTAAAAGCAGCTGCTAAGCCATAGGTAGGAAATGTGGACCCCTGCATTCCTGCACATTCTGCTTCTGGGGAATGAATTCACGTACTTAATTTCAGGCTTTTATTAACTATACAACTCCCAATGATGAACTGATTTTGTTTTTGAAGGGTGATATATGAAACTTGCCTTCTGACTGGTTGATAGTGAAAAGAAAAATCTTCCGGTATTGCTTCCTAGAGGCGTATGTCCGTGTATCTCTAGGTGTTGGGTTTACACAGGGAAGGGTAGGTGCGGTAGAGATGAGTATCGCACATGAAAGATCAAAGAACTGAACTGGCCATGTGGAAACTATAGCCAAAGGAGTACTGCTCGTTAACATTGCATTTGGTTGCAGAGCACTACAGCGTGGCCCTCAGCAGGCCATTAGAGCCCAGCAGAACACATGTGCAGGGCGTGAGCCCCGTGACCAAAGCTATTTATGACAAATACTTGCCTTTGACTAGGTATTATTACCCTGTAAGGAGCTCTTTACCTTTCTGGCTTTGTAACAAAGGAAAGGCTGTAAGTTTCTTCAATGTGTTTTCTGACACATGAAATCTACAAAATGGGAGGCCAACATAAAGTTAGAGGATTGGCAGGAGTCAACTGGTTTTCACCAAGTCAGAACAGTCACCAGACAGGCTACTGTTCTAGCTGGGCCACCTATTCAGGGTCATAGAACCTCAATATTCATCTCACACTGAGAGGTTTACACAGGCTGGCAGAGGCAAGGAGATCACTGTGAGTTTGAGGCCAGCCTGGCTACAAAGGGAGTCCAGGATAGCCAGGGCTACACAGAGAAACCCTCTCTAAATAAATAAATAATGAATAAATGAATGAGTTTTAAAAATTAAAAAAAATAATTCAAAATAGTAAAAATTAAATTAAAAACAAATGAACAAAAAGCAAGAGAAGTCAAAATGATTTAGACAGTATGGCCTCTGCCTACACGGTTACCAAGTGTGTCAATGGTTGATGAGAAGAATCCCAAACTCACAGTCACACAGTGATTGCTAGAAAGAAAATCGAGACACCGAACATGTTCACCTGTGTTGTGCTTCCTAACAACAACAACGAAAAAAACACAAAAAAAACAGCTTATAGTAAAAAAGGTGTTTTCGTTCACACTACTGAGCTGCTTTAAGTCAATGACAACCAAAAGTAACTTTAGGATATGCAAAAGTATTCATATAAAATGAAACAACTCTGCAGCATCAGACCATGAAGTAAGGCCCCAGGACTCAGGATCTGGGAGACTAAAAAGGCTAAGCCAGCTCATTCTGTTGGTCTACACTCCATGCTTCTCTCAAGCCTCTGCTTCTCTCACCACTGACAAGAAGTGTCCACTCAGGCCCATGACTTTACAACGGGTAGTTACACGCACATGTATTTTACTGTTTCAATTTTTTACATCACAGAGCTCCAGAGAAGGATGTTCAACTCCTATATGTTCAATCTCCTCAGTGGTGTCTGACTCTTCAAACAGGACCTGATTTCAACAGAAACTTCTTGCCTATCCGCTCCACTCTTCCTCATCTCAACAAACAGTGGTGCCAATTCCATAGGTTTAAATGAAACTTCAAGGCCATGTTTGAGTCTTCCAAGGCCCCCTGGTTGAGAAGGGCTACTGTGCCTCCTTGGTTCCACTGTCACCACATAGGCTCTGTTCACGGTTCACCCTGGAGTCAATGGCTGGCTTACAAAGCCATGTGCAGTCTCTTCTCCTTCTATGCCACCTCCAGCCTTTTCCTAAGTACCATTTCAGAACATACCGTGATGCAAATATATAGAATATATTTTAAAATATGCAGTGATAGCACAGTCTACTTGCTGCTCATGCTGAGAGCCCAAATTCAGTTTCCAACATCTATTTCACACAGCTTCCTACCAACTGTATCTCCAGTTTCAGAGTATTCAACACCCCCTTCTGACCTCTGCAGGAATGAGGTGTCTGAACATGTGCATATACATATCTGCACATAGATATAAAATAAATATTTAAATAATTAAAGTACACTGAGAATCCTACTCCAACTAAATTGAAAACACCGTTAGGCTCTGTCAGACTACCACACAGTTCATTCAAGAATACCTCATGTTCTCTCTCCACTTGTAACTTTTACAGTCTGGTTGCCTCCAAATATTGAAAATGTGAATAACAGTAGTCTGACCCAAGCTCAATTCTTCGGATTCAGATCTTAAACCTTGACCTTAACTAACAAGAGTCACAGATGAACTTGTCTCTGGCCCATCTCCTGCTGCTCTCTGTTGATGGTTCATTCATACACTCCATGCCATCATTCCGGTCTTTTCACTCCTGTTCCCTTAGTTAGGACTTTCTTTTTTTTAAGCCTTGGGTTCTTGCTTTCCAGACTCTCCACTTCCATGCCGTGCTCATCCACTTTGCCAGGGTCACTTCAGTGTCACTTCTAACTTTCTACTTAAAGTAGAAAGAGGACTCCATGTATTCCCATCACTCTCCAATTCCACACACTAGTTTTGTTTACATCGGTGATTATTACACATTTACAATTTTAAAAAATAAACCCACCTATTAAACTGTAGACTGCATAAGGTCAGAGACCCTAAATTTCTTTTCCAATATTAAATCCCCATTGCCTGAAGAATGTTCTGTGTAATGGATGCACAAACACATTCAAGAGGTAAAAGGGAAACAGGTGTGGTGGCACACGCCTTTAATCCCAGCACTCTGGAGGCAGAGGCAGGTAAATCTTGGTGAGATTGAGGCCATCCTGGCCTACAAAGCAAATTCCAGGACAGCCAGGCCTGTTACACAGAGAAACTCTGTCCAAAAAAACAAGAACAAATATAAAAAATAAAAATAAAAAAGAATGAAAGAGCAAAAGAAGAAAGAGAAAGAGAGAGAGAGAAAGAAAGAAAGAAATGAAAGAAAAGAAAAAATGAAAGAAGAGAAAAAATGAAAAGGAGATAAAAGATGGAATGGACACCCTTTTGTGACTTATTGACATTGTATCCCCTGATTATTAAGGTTTTTTTGGCAATACTCATAAAAGTAAATTGAATCTACCAATTTTCTCTCTCTGAGCTAATCCAATGCTCACATTTCTCATTCCAAACAATAAGGTCTACATGAGATTTTATGAATAAAGTGCAGCATTAGCAATTGAAATAAAAAATTACTTTTCCCCACCCCTCCTTGCAAGTCTTGATCACAGGCAAAGATACAAACTGCTGCTCTCTAGTTAAAAAAAATCATGTGTTTTTCTGACATTTCTGGATGAATTGATAGGAATCAAATGGCTAACTAGATGTAACTTTTAGCATACAAACTAAGATACCGGAAAAGTTGATTTAAAAACTTCCAGAAATGGCTAAAATGAGGTTTAAGAAATTCAACTTTCAGACTTGTTTTAAATTTAAAATTTTGTAGTAGCATTATCCTAGAAGACAGATTAACCAGTAGAAACAGGTTTTCTACGGTTACACAAAGGTGTCTTCTTTTAAAAAGTAGAAAGTACTATTTTAGTCCAAGATAGAAATGATGGGAGACTAATGAGCTTCAGAAGACACTGGGCTCCTGACTCTCAGCAAGTCACTTGTTCTCAACAGGAGAATGGAGAGCCCTGTCAATTAGTCTCATGTGGTAGCTGTGAAGGGTGACTAATAAATGTGATTGTGAAGCACTTTGAAAATGCTAAGTGCCATAGAGAGGCCTCATAATTGCCAGGTTGTCACCGGGTCGCCACCCAGGCTTTGTAAATGCGCTCATCTCATCTTTTTTTAAGCTTTCTTTTCTTTCAATTGATGAGTGGTGGTTGTACGCATTGCAGGCACAACATGAACACCTCGCTGAGTAGCTGAGTAACCTTCTAAAGCCCCTTTTAACCCCAGCCCTTCCGAGGTGCATTCATCTGAATATCAACAAGTAGGGAGGACTGTCCTCACATGCCCACAAAGCATAAAAGGTGTCGCAGATGGCAAACTAGCCTCTGATCTCCCCCCAAAAAGGATATCGATACAGAGGATTTGAAAAATAAAGAACTCATTTGATTTCTACCACAGTCCTCAAGTTTCTCATTCTTCAATAAAATGCCCTCACTTAAGGAAACATGGGAGATTGATTTCAAACATCCCCCTCCGTAGCCACGAATAGTTTCATCATTTATTGATAAACATGGAACTAGAATTTCACTTGTTTTTGTAGGACTGTACAGAAACTCATTTTTTTTTTCAAAGCTGCCACTCATGTGATACCTATTTCAAATATAAACCTCCCCCATGTTATTATTTTTTTTAAAGTGGTCTCTCAAAGGCATGCAAGAATAGCCAGGACACAAAATTATTATACTCAATCACTCACTAAAATGCAGTAAAATTGCTGCAATGTAAGGTAACTGTAACCAATGTAAGATAACTGTGAGTATAATGAAATGTCACAGCAAATATCAAAGTTGATGGACCAGAAACTAGGTCCAGATTAGCTAGGTCTCCTGGCTAGCTCCAAGCTCCCCAATGGCAGCACCTTGCTTCAGATGGGGCTAGTAGTGCTGTTTTCATAGATACCTTGCTTCCAGAGAAACAAGACATGTTTCATACAAAACAAAAGTGTGAGCAAGTGGAAAGATATTAGACTGGTGCTAACAAAAATTCTGGGAGCCTAACTTGCTTCTTCCTATTAGTAGACTCTCTCCCCCACAAAATGGACATAATTTTGAAAGCTAAGGTCAGAACTGAGATTATCAAGATGGACTCTAGAGTGGGACTGCTGATGATAGAGTGCAGTGGTCAGTGCTTGAGATAGAATCCCTCAGAACAGAATTCGTGTCTCTACTCTTCATCCTTTACACCAGCTCCAAGCAAAGGCAGATTTAGCTTAAGTGATTGCAGATTCTTAATATATATAATACATTATGTATGATATACAAAACCCTGGTCCTCTAATGTATCACATGTTGAAAAAGTAAAGGAATTGGGTATTATCCTTTAAATGACCTAGAATATCTCTGCTGACCCTAAAATGTATGTTTTTGAACACAGACTTAATACCCACTAGAACTGGTGCCTCAAAAATGCAAAACAAAACTAGATCTAAAAGAAAAAAATTTCCAGGCATTGTAATAAGGTACTACACTAATATAATAATATAGAACTTTCCAAAATAATTAAATTCTTTGAGTTTAGAAGGATAGAAAAGAAACATTTATAGCCATAAATATCCAACCTGAACTAACTTAGCTAAATGGAAAACTATCTTACAATATTCCCATGCCTGGGTCTGATGAACTTTGTCAGGATCATAATTATGAGCAGGATCCATGTTTTAGTAGTAATGCTTGAACGCAGCTGTCTTTCCATGTGTTCCTTATCTAACATCGCCACGTTCAAGGCTCTGATAGCTAAGCAGACCTCATTTCCCTAATCAACAGAATTCTTTGCAAGGAAAACTTATTCCTGTGAGGTCACTTGGGCCACATTCCTCACCAGCGGCCACTGGAGACCAACCCCAAACAGACATCTCTAAAGACCTCTTCAGCTGGCTAAGAACTTGGGCTGACACTTACTAACAAAAGTACATGGGTTTTGTAGGCATTAAAATAGGATTGGGTAGGAAAAAGAGGGAGTAGATAGTGAATGGGACTACCAAAGAAAATTAACGCACTTTAAGGACAAAGTTTCCAAATACCTCTTTGTTTAAAACCCTTTGTACAAAGGCACCATTGAAATCCTAACTAGAGCTTCTGTCTGCTTTTGGTACTTGGTACTGGTGAAGCATCCCAAATGAGAAGAACTCAGAACTCACCCCAACTCCACCCCCGGCACACACATTAACTTTGAACAAAGTTACTAGATTATTGCATGATTATTTCTGTTTTGAACTTTGGCTATTTCTCTAGTTATGAATATTAAATTTCTTTGCTTAATAAATAAATGTTAAATGAGAATAATTTTTTTCTCTTCATCATGGAGACACACCTAGAGTGGGAGCAGAAACAGCTGATATGCCTTGGCTATTGCAAAGTCTCTTTTGTCAGAGCCAGCAAAGATGCCAGTCCAAAATGTCTCCCATCTGGTTTTAAATTTATTAGTTATTTGTTATCTGTCAAAAACTAGAACTCTTGTTTTGAACATTATGTGTGGCAAGTAAGAGGCAACAAGGGTAATAAAAAGGTCAAATCAAATTCCTTTATTTGCTTCATTACATTTAAGCCAGATATACATTTTTTTCTGTAAACTGTATATTTTCCTTCAAATATTTCTTCTGCAAATAATAACCCCATAAATAGAACTAACAAAAATCATTAGGCAATGGTTTTTAGCAGACTATGTTAATGTTAGCTATTTTCTTTTTTTATTTTATTTCTCCCTTTTAAAAATTAAAAATGTAAAGTTGTACTTATGCCACCAATTCTATGATAGAAGGGTGTTTTGGTTTGGTTTGGTTTTTGTTTTGTTTGTTTTTATACATGGATATGGCCTTATTCACAAGGCTTCAGTGAACAGTTCTCACTGGAAGGCAATAGCAATGAAATTTCCACAATTGCTACCTACTCTTTTGAGTTGATAACTTAAATGTCAAATACACAGAAATTCTCAGAGAGTGTTTCAGCTCTCTTGTTATGACAAACAACTGAGATGAGTCAATTTTCATGATAGTCTGTGCAGTTAGGAGGAATTAAGTTCTCACAGAAGAATCAAGCTAGGTAGACAAGGAATGTGTTCCAAGTTAGCATGGTGCTCTTGGCTGCTAATTATTCCCTCCCACCTATGTTGCCTAGAACCTGAGGTGCAGAGTGAACTTATAGATCCTAAATCAGAACCCAGGTAAGACTAAAGGGCTTTCCTCAGCTCAAAGGATGCTGCAGCATTTGAAAGTACCATGGAAATGAATCCTTATCGCAAGTAGGAGAAAGCACAGTCAGGTTCTGGGCTGGTTGGGACAAAGTCTACAGACCCACACAACTAGACTTAAGACAACTAGTGGACACCTGTACACTTGGGGAAACAGCCTGCAGGTAGGCTCACAGACAGTCATGGCCGAGCACTGCTTCCATCTGGGAACCCTATTTGCTTAGCTAAGTAGTAAAGCAGTTCCACCATGCTGCCATTCACCTAATGTGCTCACTCCATCCTAATTCTTGAAGCACATTTATTCAATGGAATATGCCAACATGGGCTCAGTGATGGTCGACAAAAAAAGCCCAAGTACACATTAACTCTTTAGTTTGTGAAAACTACACTGATTGGTGTCCCACAGTGCACGTCCTACAGGTTTGCTCATCCTCCCTACGTGGCTCACACAGTCCACAGAAAGACCCCAGACACTGCTGCTAGCTACTGTTTCCAATGCGTTGGTCGATGACACAAATCCACTAAATCAGATCTCTTTTGAAAATGTTGCTGTCCTCTGTACTCCCTTCCTTATAAATGTCACAGTGCAGATGACTTTGATTTATATGCAGTTTCTCTTCTGTTTTTCTCCTCAATCTGCCAATACCATAGAAAATAAAACAAAGCTAATGTATGATATCCTGTGTCTTTGACATCTCTTTTTTTTTATACTAATTTGTCTTATCTGACAACGGAATGCTAACAATTCATAGTACATTTAAAAATACATACTACCTATAAAGTAAGGATAGATAAAGCTTATCCCTTATCGTTTTTCTGTTTGCATTCTATCTCATCATAATTTGTAAAATTCCCTTTATCAAATGTCACATCTCCTTTTACAACATGCAATATTGCAAGTATTTTTATACATACAGAGGAAAGGCCTGAAATTGAGGTGATATATTTATCACTTTGGACTGTTTTTATTTTTGTAATGTTTATTTTTATTTCTGTGTGTGTGTGTGTGTGTGTGTGTGTGTGCACGCATGTGTATATTCTGTGTATGTATGCTAGTGTGTGTGCAGGTGTTCACAGAAGCTAGAAGGTATCATACCCTCTGAAGATAGAATTATAGGTGGTTGTAAGCCATCTAAGGTGGGCACTGGAATTTTTACTGGGTGAGCGTCAAGTATTCTTAACCACTGAGGCATCGCTCCAGCCCCTGTGTTTCTAGTAAAGGGATTTCTTATCAAACAACAATACCTAATAAATTGCAGTACATTCGAAATATGAGTCTGCTGATATATTTGGACTCTGCTTGAAATGTCATACTCTAAAAACTAGCTCAGTGTCTCTTGTGGGACATACTGGTTACCGTGATAGTTACAGAGCCCACACCATTGCTGGTCAGGGCCTACAATAGATGCTACCCTGTCATCCCACCTGTTCTCACTGAAGGATGTTCCTTACCAGTGCACAGAACCAACTCATTTTCAATGCTATCTTTAATCTCTACTTTCAAATATATATATGTGTGTGTTTTTTTTAAATAGAGAACACTTATAACTTTTTAATTGTGATTATTAAACTTGTTTCAATGGTACACATAGTGCCAGGCTTTTATGTACACAGGCTCAGGGAACAAAGAACTCGAAGTAACCATACTTAGAAATGAAGAAAGACATTTGTGAGTCCCCAGAGACTCTGCAACCATTCATTATAATAGTTTTATTTTTAAATATGTATATTATTAAGGAAAACTAGAGTCTTTATGTTCACTATGTAAAATTTCATGCAAAAATGAAAAGCTAAGGAGCTTATATTTCATCCCTCAAAATACACATAAAGAAACATGGCCCAGTACATAAACCACTACAATGGCTATTTAATAGACATGTACCTCAAACAAATATCCCTATGCTGATGTTATTTAAATAGTTTTAATAGATACCTGGTAAAATTTCATTAGCATTAGATCCAATTAAGTTACATAACCCACAGTGATAGAAATAAACATGTTTATAAAGTAAAAGCTCAAAACAATAGTTATTAACATTTTAAAAAATTTTAGTATAGCAAAGTATAAGTGGCACAACATACCTGTTTTTTGCGTATATTGTATTTAATATACTTCTGATAAAGTCGTAAAATTACAGAGCTTAGTCAAACCTTCTGTGTTTCTTGTGACTGTCCTCTCATATAGATAAGGCATATAAGGCTTGGGGAGTTTAGGAGTGTCTCCAGGTCTATGAGCCAGGTAAGGTAGACATAATCTCAGATCGAGCTCTCACAGATCCCTATCCGTGTCTAGCGTGTCACAAAGCCCTTTAATCATTTTATTACTCCAAGTCCAAAGTCATCAATTAAAGCTTTTTAAATATGACTCAATTATGCTTTTATTTTTTTCCTCCAGGCAATAGCAGTGTTTAAGTACAACTTAAGAAATTCTCAAATCACTTAAACAGTCATATACATTAACAATCTTATGTTGTTAAAGATCATAATTTGACTATATTACATTTCTTGAGCATGATATGGTTAAATTCAGATAATACAGATGTCGCCTATTTGCATTCATGTTTCTCTGTCTTGCATGGAAAGGACAGAAAGATGATTACCAATTATTAAGTGGCAACAATCTTGATTTTCAATGTTACATTTCATGAGCTATATTTACTTTGCTTAAGCAAGGAGTTATATGGAAACACAAGACTTCATGAAAAAAGCTTGAATAATTATAGGAAACATCAGAACCAGAAGGAGAAAGACACCTCTATCTCTGTTACAGAGGAAGTAACCTATATCTGGAAATGGAGATCCGATGAGACTGAGCTTAATCCAGAGACACACAGCCCATTAGAGAGTCTCCAGAAAGCCAGTGTATCTTAAAGCGTTGCTGTTTTGATATTCACATCCCAATCCTATTCATACTGAATTAACAGAATTCCAAAATCCAACTATGACATGCACTTTCAAGAGCTAACTACGTCTTGGCATGCATCAGCTTTCTAAGATTGTCTCTTAAGAACGAGACAATCTCATTAGAGCACAATCTGCCTTAGCATTTTGAGAACTCTTTGTGTTGTCTTGAACTTCTTCCCCTATAAATTTCACTCATTGACATTTCCCCTGGTAAGCATTAGTTTAAGTCTCCGTTCATTTAGGTTTCTTATCATGACATCCGCCACCCCAACAATTTGCTTCCTGTATTAACATAAGCCTCCATTCCAATGTTCCCACACTGCTGTAGTTCCCATTTTTCCTTTGAGGTCCTACTGAACGATGCATAGATTTTTCTTCTTGTTAATCATAGGAATTATGCACTCTCCCCCCACACACACTATGATTCCAAAAGTAGTCAGCCTTTAACGGAGCAACGAATTTCCCTATCCATTATATCCAGCCTCTTCCCGTGTGTGTTACATATTGGAACCAATATTCATAAAAAAGAAAGAATTTGATACTAATTACTCTATGTGGTACCAGCACAGAAACTTCCAAACAGCAGCTAAAGAACATTATTACTTGCTGTAAGTACCTCAGAAACTTTACACTGTAACTCTCTCTCTCTCTCTCTCTCTCTCTCTCTCTCTCTCTGTGTGTGTGTGTGTGTGTGTGTGTGTGTGTAAAAGTTACTGACAACCCCCTCAGACTGGTTTCTACCTTAAAGGAGCCTGTACGTACAGCCCTCCCTACAAGATGCCAAAAATATTGGAGAATCATAGTCAGAAAATGTGACAAGGAAAAAGAGACAAAAACAACATATAATAATTTCTACTACAGAAAAGGGAAAGGGCCTAGGGTCTGCATTTGTCAGAGAATCCTGCCATCTCTGCCTGTGAACTGGGATGCTGATGTTTGCACATATCAGGAGCAGTTCTGAGATGTGAAGCTGGACTGATACTGTGTTGCCATGGAAGTGAGGCACAATTTCCTTAGCTCCTGTGTACCCTTCTTAGCACTTCTAGCAATAGTGACAGGTTCTTTTCTTTGGTACAGAAACTGATTTGTAAACAACCCTTATTCCTTTTCAAGGCTCTAAAAGAGCATTGTGAAGCCACATTGTGACCAAATTACATGAGGGGGCAAGTTTTCATTCCCAGCTCTAAAATAAGATACTTCTGTGTTCACAAAGACGACAAAAATAGCCCTGCTCACTGAGAAGGGCCCACGTGGTGGAGCTCCCAGAGCCAGTTTGTCAAGAAGGTCTGCTGAAGCCCAGCACAGAGGTGGCCAAGAATATCAGGCAGTTCTGGGTGCTTGTGTTGGTGCTGGAACCCGTTTCTGAGAGGTGGAAGAGCTGGTGAGACACAGAGCACACAGTGTGTTTGCCAAGCAGATACTGGTGCCAGAGATTTCGTCAAAGGGAACAGATTTTTCAGTGGGACTTGTAACAAATGCACTTGACTGGCTTTGGACTTACAGCAAACTGTTTGCCTCAGTTTTAGCACTCACTGCGATGCAAAATTCAGTAAACACAGACTACGTAGGGATGCTTATTTAAAAAATGATAGTTTACCTCAGAGTTATATATGAATAGCAACTGAAATCCTCAAAGGGCAGCACCCACTCTACAGTGAGTACATCATCAGCTAAGTACATCAGCCATTTAGTTGACTAGAATTCTTCACTGCAGAGCAACAAATAAGCAGGGATAATGGCATTAACAAACCCCGTGATCATCAAGCAAACAGCGATGAAATGAGCAGAGCATTTGAAAAGAGGCTTGGATTTTGGCCTAAACAATTATATTTCAAATTTCAATTTAAGCAGCAGTACTGTGGCCCTCTGCTCACCCAGCCTCGTGACCAGAAAGCCTCTCTGGCCACAGTTTTAGGAATGAATTTTCTATACAGATTTGAGATTGCATAAAACAACTTTATGATTCTCAAGTAGTCTGAAGATGTTTCAGGGAGGAAAAAAAATGCCATAAAATGCAGGATTTCTTTTATTTGTGATGGGTACTATTGCATTCAACAACAGTGAACATTTTTCTTAAAACAAGAATGGATGAGACATTAAGAATAAAGAAAAAATTGATTTAAAAACATTATTACACTGATTTATATTAAATGTATGAGCTAATTATTAGGTCAACCTACATCTTTCTTGACCTGAGACCCTTTAAAAACTAGCTGTCTGTCCAAGACAATATCCCTAATCTCTATTAACTTGATATTCTTTCACTTATGAGTTGTCTCAAAGGATGTGTAAGTTTCTATTCAGTTCTGAAAATCTATGGCTCTATATCCAGAAAAGAAACCTGTATTTATATGTGAGTTTATATTAAAACAGATGTAACACTTTTCATTTTGATACAAAATTCCTTAAACAACAATAACTTGATACCATGCTGGATCTACTGTTTAGATCATTTATGTTAGTTACTGTGGATGATCCTACTTTTTTGGTTAGCTAACAAAATTATGGGGATATCAGCTGCATTCATTTAAAGACCATGCGATCTTCACCGGTGGTTTATATCACCTCAGACATGCATGCAGTGAATTGGGAGGGGAGTCTGAACAGTTTTAGCATTACAGGCATTGCTACAGATGATACAGAATCTTTCGGGGTATTTCTTAAATGCGCTCTTAATAAAACTGCTCACATTAACGTTCATTTTAGTTCGTAAGTTCAAGTAGTTTTTGCTGTTATGTGCCAGCCTTTTCAAAAGACAACTTTTAGCAATAATAATAATAGCATTTTCTTAGTATAGTAAAGTCATTGTTCCTTTGGATATCATTGAAAACATGATATAAACCCACAAACATGATTTAAAGGGTTGCTCCATAAATCTGGCAAGGCTCTCTTGTGACCATTGTGGTTCCTGCCTTCGCTGGACATAAGTCCAGTGCACAGCAGATGTGGTGTTTCCATCCCCACTTCCTATAGAAAACTCTCCATCACCAGGTAGAAGTGATTGCATTATGTCCAGCTTCTTGCAACTGTTCTATTTAGTCAGCTCTTTATTTGTAAGTGTTGTAGCTCAGATTAAAAACTATCCAGCCAGTTTGGAGTCAAGAAATACCCCAAAGAAACATAAAAAATATTTGCTGGGAGGGAAGGACCCAGAAGGGTGGCTGCCTCTGCCAGGGCGAGGAGCACTGAGGAGGTGAGGAGAACTGAGTAGAAGATGGAGTTTTTACAGAGTTCTTTGGGGGAAGAGTTTTTCAGGGTAGAGATTTCCAGTTTGGGGACTGGTGAAATTTCAAGTCCTGTGCTTGGACGTTTTACTCTGTAGGTAGCACCATAGCAGCCAGTGATTCTATTTGGCCCTGGAGAATAAGGATGGTCTGAGTCATCTGAGGGAGAATGTGGATGAAAACTTAAGGTAAATAGCTATAGGAAAGTAGTGAGTCCCACAGCTCCAGTGGCAATGCCAGCAGTTAGTAGTCGAGGGATCCAGGGTGCCCATACAGCGTGTCCCCGAGGAGTTCAAACATGCTGCTCTATTGCAGAGAGAGCTAGGAAAGAGATAAGGGGTGGTAGTGGTATTTCGTTCAGAGCAGCTAATGAGAAGTAGGGAGGGATAGACTAGTGTTCTAATGGGTGAGGCTACAAATGATGGTCATGAGTGCTGTGGGGACACACACACACACACACACACACACACACACACACACACAGAGCTCTCTCCAAAGCAGCCAGGCAGAATGTTATTCAGCAGCTAATATGTAATTAGGATAACCCATATTTGTCCCATGGTATTTGAAGGACTAATGTTGGTAACCTTTTAAGTTTCTGGTCACTTTTTATAGTAATCTTCATTTTGGTGATAGAGAGAATAGGCATGGGTGAAGGGAGTTGTGGGGGACTGAATCAGCCTTTGACAGACTCTTGTAGAGCAATTTCCTGACCTTATTAGGACAAGGAGTTGGTTAGAGGAGGAGGTCTCTTGGACTTTCAACACCAATATGTAAGAGGTACCATAAGAAATAGAAGAGGAAAGAGCAAGCTTAGATATCAAATCAGTAACTTGAGTCAGTTTGCAATGTTGAGATGTGGACATGGATGAAAGGGAAGTATGGCATCCTCTACCAATGTTACCTGAAGAGAGAGCTTGGGAAGGGGTAGTGTCTGGAGAGCCTTATATGTTAGGAGATGGGACAAGAAGTGAGGAGAAAAGTCAGTAATGTGTGACCTGAAGATTAACTTCTTTGATTCACGTATAAGAAGTTCTCATGTGGTCAGAGGTACATTCTTGTATATAAATGCATGGGGGCACAGTTTTACTATCCTATCAAACAAGCATTAATTTTAAATCCTATTTTTCATAAACTGAATCTAGTGACTAAGAAGCCCAGAGATAAATTCTGAGCTCTGGCAATCAAAGTGGTGGCAATGAAAGCAAAAAACAGAACCAATAAACACAGAACACAGAAAGCCCACACACTCAAAGACTAGTCAGAAACAAAACACGCCCTTGTAGCCATCACACGTATACCAACTGAACCTGACCCATTTCAACCTTGGCTCCTAAGTGTGACAGTAGCCAAACCAGAAAACACAGATCCATCTGCACACAGACAAACAGAACTTTCCAAACAACCAGGATCAAGTGAGTGGGCAACATCTTGCTTTTGCCCAGGATGGGACTGAAAGGATTTCATAGTTGGATGATGAGAAATTGATTATATCTGGCTACAGAAAGGTTTGGGTATCCTATACTATGGGATGTACCTGCAAGGCTAGAAAGGGGGCAGGTATGTCAGACTGTGCCATTTGGAAGAGGAAGAGAAGAAAGAGGAGGAGGGGGAGGGGAAGAGAGAGGGTGAAGAGGAGGAAGAGTGTCATGGTCAGCAATCTGGGGCCAAGCAAATGGGGAAATAAAATAAATAGAAGCTTCAACTTTGGCTATGAGGTCCCTTCCCAGCAAGGGGATGGGTCAGGCTGATAACACTAGGAAGGAATAGGTAAGGACATCCCTAAATACACAGTTAAGTGGTAGGGTTTTGTGAGACTGGTAAAGCTGTTCCCCAGCCCAGCAATAGACAAACAGGAAGGCGAGATGGGCCCCTAAAACTATGTCAGGACTGAGTAGGAGTCTCCAGTATACAGAAGGAAAGAGATAGATTGCCCTGCTACTGTCATGTCTACAGGTGGTTTCCTGTTGGAGATGGTGGTAATTGGGCAAAGGGAGCCTTGGTTGGTCCCCTCAGTTACCCATGGCCAGTAGGAAGTTGACAGCAGTCTGGGCTTGATTTCTTCATGCCACAAGGGACACGGGGGCAATCAACACCCCAATGCCCTTCTTGATGGCACCTGGCACATGGTCTGGGTGGTTTAAGAGGGTTCAGACAGGACAGGGCCCAGTAACTCTCTTGACTGCTTTTAAAACAAAATCCAGAGGTTCTCAGGTTTCAGGAGCCTGGGTAGTTGTTATGGACAATCAAAAGGTCTTCATTAGCATCCAGTGTTTTTGTTTTCTGCTTTTTTATTTCTCCCCTGATACACCTTAAAGGTCACTGCTAAGATTTCTGCCTATTGAGTCAGGGGTCCTTTCTCTAGAAGTTTAAGTTTTGTCCTAATATCAGGAAAATTCTGGAAAATGTGGGTCATAAGGAGTTATTTTCCATCTGGAGACTTGGGATCCAGACTGGTATATTGTAAGAGGGCCCTTGTACAGCAGTCTAGGAATTGAGACAGGTTTTTTAATTTCTCCTTGGTAATCTCTTAATTTTTTTCATAATGTACCCCTTTAAAGGTGGCCTTGAAGATAGCCAGAAGGCAAGTTATGAACTGATCCCTAGCAAGGATGATCCCTGAGGTACTGTAATTCCATTCAGGGTCCTGGTCAGGGACTGCTTCAGCTCTGGCTGGGTGGGTGGCATTAGCTTGTTAGATTTCATCTGCATGTGCCTTAGCTAAGTCCCAGAATTACCTGTACAGCTCAGGGAGAAGATTGCTGTGGAGAATCACATAACTGTCATGGCAGGTGAGGTTGTAAGATTGGTTAAATGCACTGGGATTCTTAAATAAAGGTGGAAGAATTAACAGTGTAGGATCCAAGTTGTATTTTCAGAGTTTGCTTGATGAAAAAAAAGGGACTATACTAAACTGTACATCCTGACAACCTCCAGCAAAGGGAGAATCACAACCAGCTTTGGTAAGGGAAGGGAAAGGGAGTCCCATAGAGGAGCGGGAGTAAGTGGCGGAGGCCTAGAGGTCTGGAAGTGAACACCTGAAAGGGTTGATTTGGGCAGCCTATCACTGAGGAGGGAAAAGGAGAGACCTAAGAGGCTGGAGAGAGAGAGAGAGAGAGAGAGAGAGAGAGAGAGAGAGAGAGAGAGAAGGGGCTGTTGATTGAGGCTGATAAGGGCAAGATCCTTTGCATGATTGAAAACATCTATTTTGGGCTTCACAGCTAGGAGAAGTTGTTTTTTTCATAGTTGGCTTATACCGTGTGGTTACTTTCAATCAAGATGGGAGTGAATTCACATGGCAAATCCATATTTCCAACCCTCGCAAATATGGCTGTCAGCCACGTGGCTGCCTCCATCCTTGTGGGAAGACAGCAGCTAAGAGGGCAGCAACCCACCTGTTTCCTTTAGCTAAATAACGGTTTTTACCTATCAACCACATTGTTATGACTTTAAGCTAATCCTTACGTTACAGGCTTTACAGGTTTTAATCATACACAATGTGTGTACAAATCTTGAGGTAAGATTTATTCCCTAACAAAAGTTTTAAAGAGTTAAACCAAAACCAAAAGACTATGAGATGAGTAGCAACAGTCCCCACCATGAATATTCTATTTTGTTTTTTCTCTTCTTTCTTTGTCACAAAGTCAGGTGGCTCACCTGATACGGGACAGAGATTTGGAGGAAACCTTTAAACAAATATAGTTGGGTCTGACAGGAAGGCAGCCATACTCCAACTCCACAGCCAGCTTTTAATTGAAGTGCAACAGCATCAAACAACAGTCTAATGCTGCTCATAACTGGAAGACACCTGAATCCCTGTAAAACTGAACCCAGTAAGCTGAGAATAAAGAAGGTTTAGAGATACAAAGTTTCTGAGCTCTGGCTATAGACAGAGGACTCTGCAGGAGGGAATTGATCATGCACCAGCCAACAAAGAGTGTGTGGATACCCTGCTGGGACTTAAGGAAACTGCAGGATTGAACCTCCAAGGGTGGGGCCATGTGGTCAGGTGAACAGGTCCAGCCAGAGCCTTAAAGACTATATCTGGGGGTACCTCCACCTCTCAGAGTATCAGAGTTGTGCTAGATGCTCAAAAGTCACTTCTTGAGTCCCAGGGAAAGGTTTACAGAGGAAACGTAAGTAACCACCAAAGGTGAGTTTATTGTGGACTGGAGATGAGGCATAGGGCCTAGTGCAGCATAGACCCTGCGGGGAAGCACAGCACCAGAAGAGCCTATCTGAGTTACACAAACAATATATGTGTTACAACTCAGATGGAAAGGTATCCTGGAAGCCAAGGAAAACCACAAAGTCACACTGCACAAAAAGCCTCACACCAGGGATTTCTTGGGAGAAAGAACCCAGAATGGTGGGTGTCTCTACTTGGATGGGAAGCAGCAGAGAACTGAACATAAGATGGAATTTATATAGGGTTCCACTGGGGGCAGAGCTTTCCAGAGTCGAGATTTCCAGGATGGAGATTGGTGGGATTTCAAGTCTTGAGTTTGGCCTTTTAACTCTGTAGGGTGGGTACTGTAGGTTGGCCTTTAGGGCAAGTAGAGTGTTCTTTGAGTGGAACCTGTGGATTGGAGGGTCTCATGGGAGAGTCCAGCCACTCATGTGCCTCAAGAGGCTTATATTATTGTGAGACATGATAACTTTGCACAACTATATGAAATGGACTCACCCCCAAAATTGTAACAGGCAAAACTTTGTTGCTAACAAATAAATAGATCAACTTATACAGTTGGGACTGTGCTTCTTATAAACTGTTTTATATAGAAAACAAGTGTAGATGTTTTAAAGGGGGATTTTGTCTTCACTAACTGCCATACATAATAAGGCTAAACTCTGAATGATCAGAAATGCATCTGACTATAGCCTCAAAGGAACCCGACACACTTAAGATTCCAATTAGCAGCTACATTCTTGTTTCCATTTATCCAAAGACAAATGGGCACTTAAATAAATTTAGGAATACAAGCTACCTTCTAATCAAGGCACAGTAAGAAATCTCTTATGTTTGAAAAGCAAATTTGCGAATCGTGAAGCTAATTTATGCAGGATTGTCCACATGTAGCCCTAGACTGACTTGCACACCAGCTAACATAGAGCAAGCACAAAGCATTTCTGCAGGGCAAGGTCACCAGGCATTATTTGTAATAGTACCCAGACATCTAAAAACAAGCCACACATGCCTTTGTGCCTTGCCATGCAGTGCATGACTCAACCTTTTCAGAGAACACCTTTGCAGAACTCACAGTACTCTGAGATCAATTTATAGTGTTCCATGTTAAGGACTCATCTGTGTGTGTGCGCGTGTGTGTGTGTTTGTGCTTACAGGGACTGCTGCAACCAGCAGTTCTGTCACGTAACTGCCATAGCTATAAGTGTAGGTGATACTCAAAAGTTAAAAACTTAAAGTGTTGTTTATAAACTGAGATCCATCATGTTTTTGGCATACATTTTAAATAATGTATTTTGTGTTAAAGTGATATGTAAATATGTTTAATTAAATCTAAAAGATTGTTTATCTTTTAGAATTTGATGAGATATAAATGACTTTTTTGTTTATAATGGTACATATAATAAATACATTGCTCATATCAACATCTTGGGTCAAATGAAACATAATCTTCCCTATGTATTTTTAGGGAAAAAAAAACTAAACAAAGACTTTTATTGATAGCAAAATCTCAATGTATTTAAAGCATATAACTGGGCACTTTGTTCAATGCTTTAACATGAGGGATTATGTAATATCTCCTTACTTTAATATGCAACCCTATGTATTTAAGGATTTACACACTCTAGATATACTCAAGGATGCTTCTGTTTTCCCCCAAGAGTTATAACTTTATTTTTACAGTAGTAAAAACATTTTATTGCATTATTTATTTATTTGTTTATTTATTGTGTGCATGTCTGAGCATGTGGGTGCCTGCCACCGTATGTGTAGGGTCATAGGACAAGAAGAAGTAGGTTTTCTCCTCTCACCTTTGAGAGCTCAAGAATCAAAAGGGGGCCCTTTCGCCCGGCACCGTGTGCCATTACCTACAGTCCTACCTCTCCAGACCCACATTAAAATCATATGCCACCACCACCAACAACAAAACAATCATCGTTTTCTCCTCAGTAGTACTTCATTTCTAACAAGACTGCACACACTGTACACACTAGCATTTCAGTGTCTGAGATGAAGCCCAGTTCCTAATGAAAGGGAAACACAAGTATATTATTGTTTTACATTTTTTTCCTTACTTTTTTCAAATTTACAGTGCTTGAGATATGGCAAGCATAAGAGCCATGCTTTCAAATTTTCTTTATGAAATGGTAGAAGTCCATTCTTTTCAATCAAGGATTCTCATACAGTCATAGTAAAAATTCAATGTAAAAGGAAATAGATTTGAAAAGGGGGGCGGGGTAAAGAAGAAGATAAAAGAAAATACATCAGTGTCTTTTTTACACCATGAACAGTCTTTTTTGATACCGTGAATTTGAACATACGTGGAGTTTGAGAATAAGGAGAAGTTCCACTTCATTAATCCCATGATTTCTAGAAATAAGTTGGCCAATGAAGAAGGCAGAAAAGCCTTCTCATATGTAGGCACTAGGGCCCAAACCATTACATTTGAGCAAAAATGGCTTAAAAGCAAAACCAGATGACTAGACTCAAATGTTTTTCCAAAGTTTCTGCTTCGGTTTTAAACATCTTGTCTTTGTATGGAATGTTTGTCACTTTTATTTAAAACATTGCTTACTCATTACCTGAAGCATGATTTTCCCTTAGTCACTTACAAAATGAAAATGGCTGCAGCACGTGGAAGGAATTCATGGATGCATTGCTTAGAAATCTCTTATTAGATGTTAAAACCACCACTGCCTTCTTCTCAGACAGGAAACTACTCTAGAACCCGTGGATTTGCTGAATTTCTTAACAAAATCTTTTCTGGAAACCACCACCTCACAAAATCAGCCCCATTCTTACCAACTTGACAGCTTGTTTATGAGTGAAGCATATGGCAAGTCGTTTAATATCCCAGAAAAGAATACAACCTTACCCTCACCAGGGGTAGGTAATGGAGTCCCAGGTATAACCTGCTAATCACCGCCATCACTTTGTTGCACTAGGAGAGTTCAACTGTATCAGAGAATTTCAGAAAGCACTAGTTAACTAAAGTATGAACTTCTAAACTATGGCTTTACTTAGCTCATAAATTAGTAAAGTTTCAACTTAAAGGATTCCCTTCCCTTTACCCACACGCACGATGCAATGAGTGTTTTCTCTTCCTCGTTTTAAATTATGTCACATTCTTATTGATATTCATATCCTTCAGTGCTTCACTCAGAAATCAGGATGATGGCCACATGGAACAGCGCTGCAGTCTATGTGATGAATGGCTATTTACAACATGAGTTCTATCATTTAAAGGAGAACATGTAACTGAGACTTTAAATTTCAAACAAAAGGCTACAACTCAGATGGCACTGGCTAGCTATGAGCTTCTGGAAGTCACCCACCTGGGGCAGCATGCGATTTTCTTCCTCCAGCTGTCTGACTCTGGCCTCCAGCTGCCTAACATAGGACAAGGTTGATTCTAAAATTAAAAAGAAAGAGCTTATATTATCCACAAGGTCTTGATTTGTTTACTGTCAAGGATATCGTTGACTTGGTTTATTAAACAGGAATAAGTGACTACTTAGTGTGTTCTTTAAAAAGATTTCTTTAAAAACATATTTCCAGAGAAACCATCCACACTATGCAGTTTTGAGCATTGTACAATTTTAATATTATTAAAGAATTTGTAAATGCAGAGCTGAGGCTTTCTCACACAAGTTGGACCTTAGAATTTTATGAATTTCTTTTCACATTTTTTTAACTTGTTCCATATACCAGACATTTTGTGATGTGATCTGTAAACAAAATCAAATACAAGGTCTTATTAACTTTTTTAACTGAATGAATATAAAATACAGAGTTCTTTGCACTTTCCCAACAAACATTTGAAGTTTTAGAAGCAACATTTATTCTTCGCACTAATCTACAGAAATTAACTGTGATTTAGAGAATGACCTTATAAGGTCTAAATATTATACTAGGACTGGACTTTTCCTTAGATTTTGGCTGAGTCTAAGGGCCCAAGATTTGTTTGTTTGTCTGTTTTGTGTCTTTTCCCTCCAATCTCTAAGGAACTAAAAGCAGCAGAACTGTGACCAATACTTGTTTTAACTTTTCAGAAGCTCAGACAATGAGCACTCGGAAGTGTTACACTCCACTTCTGTGCATACACAAACTCTGCATTTTACAATAGAGTTTTGCTCTAGGAAGAGAGTGAATGACGGCGACTCTTCGGTGTCCCAGACAGCAGTGCAGTGGCATGTCCAGCGTTACCCAAGAACAGCCCCATCCTGGTGGAGTGAAGGCACATGGCAGCAAGTCCTTCCAGCACATTCCCCATATCCAGTTAGCACTAACCCAGAAGACAGTCCTTGGGGCTTCTGGATCTGGGGTCAAAGGAATACATAAAAAGAGCAAAGGACGAAATTGAAGCATATTTAACAGCAAGTGCTGGAGCCCCAGGTGTCCAGCGTTAGCTACTTAGGCATTAATGTGGTGATCTAAACTCTGCCACGGAAAGATGTTACTGGATTTATATGGGAATCGCTTAAATGAACGCATTTCTTTCTTTCTTTTTTTTCTTCAAAAGCAAGAAGCTGATATTTTACATGATATACCAGTCTTTAATTCATAAATAAAACAAGATCATCTTGTTTTAAACATAGCATGTCCAGGCTCACAAAGATCTATTGGAGAGACGACTTTCAATTACACTAACATACACACAAACCGACCTCATACTTTTCGCACAAGCCGACGAAACACAGGGGAAACTGAAGCTGCTTGCTAGAAAAATGCTTTCATCAAAACTTAATGGAACGTCAAAGCTATGCTTTGTGGACTCTTCCCAAGAAGGAAGGAGAGTACACTGCATAATGTAATGGCGGGGTTACAGATCTTATGAGTTGGCCTTACTCTGTGGGTCAAGGTGCAGGGAGGAGTGTCTGAATCACACAGTCCTGAAAAACCAGCTTTCCTCTCTAGAAAGAGCAGCCTCCTGCGAAGGACCTTCAAAGCCAAGAGCTGATCAGTCACATTGCGCTTAAGCCATAGAAAACTAGATTACCTTCTCCATTTTCACGATACACAGCTTAGTCTTTCTTGCTCTTGTACTGCATTATCTTTGAGGCTATGGAACTTATAATAGTGGAGAAGAGTCCATGGATTCTAGTGAGACTGGAAAATGCCCCTGGAAGGAATCTGTTTTAAACCAATGACTATCTCTAGTCACTCTAGTCTATTTATCCTTTGTTGTTGTTTTGTTTTTTGAAAACATTTTTTTAGTATAATATATTCTGATCATAGTTTCTTCCCCCGCCAACGCCCCCAGATCCTTACTATGTTCCAATCTACCCTCCTCCACACCTTTTCTTTCCTTCTCTCTTGAGAAAAGAAACAAGGTTTCACCAAGTCTCCACTTCAACATGGATAGCATCCTATATATTTATATATGATTGTTTGTTTAAAAGTTGTGGAGAATTAAAAAACCGAGTCTGAAAACCAACTTTTAATTCCTATTTGGTGAGTTATGATAGAGCTAGTCTGAATCTGTTCTAAAGTACACATTGCAAATGCAGGCTCGGGTATGAAGAGAAGAAAGTACTTTTTTTCATATACTACTTATGTTTGTTTTAAATACTTTAGAGTTATATGTATACTTTACCTGGAATTGAATGCAAAATGTCAGAGATAAATGAATTTTTTTTCTTTCTTTAAATTTTTTTATTCACTTTACACCCTGATTGCAGCCCCTTCCTCTTCTCCCAGTGCCCCCTTTAACACCCTTCCCCCATTTTCTCCTCTCCTCTTCAGAGAAAGGGGAGGGCTCCCATGGGTACCTGGCACATTAAGTTGCTGCAGAATTAGGCATATCCTCTCTCACTGAGGCAAGACAAGGCAGCCCAGTTGGGGAATGAGATCCAAAAGGAGGGCTCAGAGTCAGAGAGGGCCTCCACTTCAGTTGTTGGGCGATTCACATGAAAATAAGAATACTAACTCACCCACAAAAGCTTTAATCCAAAATTTGTCCTGTGGACAAGATGTGTAGGGACAAGTACAGAGCAAAGATTGAGGGAATGGCTAGCCAAAGACTGGCCCCACTTGAGAGCAATCCCATGGGAGAGAACCAATGCCTGACACTATTAATGTTATTCTGGTATGTTTATAGACAGGAGCCTAGCATAACTCCACTGGAAGGCTTCACCCATCAGCTGATGGAAGTAGATGGAGAGACCGAGAGCCAAACATTAGACAGAGCTTGGGGAGTCCTATGGCAAAGTTGGGGAATGATTAAGGGAGCTGGAGGAGTCAAGGACTCTACAAGAAGACCTACAGAGTCAACTAACTTGGCCCATGGAGGCTCACAGAGACTGAACCAACAACCAACAAGCATGCATTGAATGATCCTAGACCCTCTCTCTGCACATATGTAGCAGATGAAAAAAAGTCCTTTTAAACAGATAAAATACGTTTCATAAATTGTGTTACAATGAAGGCAAAGAGAAGTTTTAAGTTCATCTCTTCAATAAGAAATTTTCACGTGAATGCTTTGTGTTGGTCACTGATCTAGGAAGGAGTCTAAGTCATTAGAAGCTCTTCAGAATACAAGCTTTCTTTTATATTACAAGCTGCTGTAACTTCTTAGTCCAAGAAGTCTTGTTAACTGTGCAAAGCACTTAACCTCCTCATATAATTCTCCTTAACAACTAATAGCCGTCTCACATGGAAAAAAAAATCTAGTGTTGTTGAAAATATAATGATATTGGAATAAATGATGTTTATTATTCACCCTATAATTATTAGAGTGCTATTATTTAACCAGCTATCAGAATTAATAAGACACAGACACCTGTTAAATTTTATAATTACCTTATAAATCTTGGGCTGGGCAGATATTTCCATCAATACTATCTCAATAATCTCGCCATCCACCTCCCAGCCTGAATCCTATACCATCTACCTTCACCATTCCTATCTGGGCTATCTTCCATCTACAATCTTATAAACCTTGCTTACATTTTTCATCTTGGTGTTTCTTTTCATGCCATTGTTAGAGTCCTTCCTCCTGGCCCTTGTGGCTTCTTCTCCATTCTAACCCATCATGGAATCCTCTTCTCTCATTTCTTTCTGTCTGTCTGTCCTTTCTACTGTCCACAAAGTCTGGGAACCTTAGCCACGCCTACCACATTCTGCTGTGCCCAGGTTTTAGGCCTTTTAATCAACCAGTCAGGAATAATGTCTTAGGCAGGTTTACACAACAAGGATAGGTAGGTCCAGGAAGTAACCAGATCTTGAGGGCCAGTAATTAACATCAAAATACAAGCATCAGACCAATCCCCCAAATTTCTAGGAAAAACAGGGACCATATCTAATCTTATGTAACAATAGAGTACTCATGCTGTCAGTGCTGTCCTGTTAAATGAAAGAACTGATTACATCAGTCCATAGTAGAAAGTGAATAAGCATCGTTATCTGGATTATTTATCATATCAACATTATTGGTTGGTTTCTATAAGAAGAAGCCATTGAAAATAAGTATATAAGCTCCAACTATGACATCAAATAAAGAAAATCAGTATGTGTCTTGTAAATTCCTTAAAATTCCAAGGCTTATTTGTTTCTGAATTATACACCATCCAAGCTTGACTAGTGGTAAGCAACCAATATGGAAAAAAAATATATGAACTATTTTTTAAAAATAAAAACAATAAGATAAAAAACTAAGGAAATCCATGGCTTTAAAAATCCTACTATAAGCTACATCCTGGTCTCAAATGACTATAAATTAACTGACAGAATCATTTGTAGGGTAAGAAAAAAATGAAGTCCATCCACTGTCAGAATTTGCTCTCTTTGTCTACTCTGACTCTTCACCCTGCCACCTTTTCCTTCGCCCCATCTTTAATGCTAACAATTATAAAATAAGTTGGTCTCACTCTTCACAAGGAACATGAAAAACCTAAGAGAACTAGTTAACAAACATGAACATTTTTTTCTATCAGAAAGTGGTCACTACAAAATAGCATTACGACTCAAACTGCTTGTTACTTTATTCCTGTGACTGAAAGTCTCACAAGACTGGGATATTAAAGTTTGTTTGGTTGGTTGTTTTATGAAACTGTTTGTTTCTCAGTTTCTCTCTTAACCCGACTATCACATAAATAATTGAGACAAGTTTCACAGCACAAGAACCAAGCAGTTTTAACTCTATTCTTAATCCTCTAAGCTAATTTCTTTCCAGCATGCATCCCAAAGATACTTGAACTTTGTAGCTTTCCTTGCTGAGCTCTCCCTACTGGTCCCTCCTGGACATCTGCCTATGGCTGAATCTCCTTCTTCTTCCCCAATTCCTCCTCCCCTGGCTGATAGGTAGTCCAGCCCTATTCTCTCCCCTGCTCAGTGATTGGCAGTAAGCTGCTTTATTAGCATATCAGGGGACAATTGAGGAGCAGTGTTCACAAAACATTGAGATAGATTTTCAGAAAAAAAAGAGTACAACCAGATATGGGGGTACAGAAATGAATATTTGAGCTACACAATAACTGTATGCCTACCCTGAGATTCCAGTATGTTATTTTAGCATTTACAATGAAGTTCCAAAAGATCAAAAGACACAAATTACTATAGTGTGTGTGTTTGAGAGAGAGAGAAAGACAGAGAGAGGGGAGAATGGAGAGAGAGGGAGAGGATGCATATGTGTGTTATAAATAAGGAAGGACCCTATCTCTGAGAAATCTCCAACTATCCAGGAAGAAAAACAAGTCCAAACTAAGTGAAAAAAAAAAAAAAAAAACTCAGTACAAAGACACCAGAATATAGCAATCATGTTGGCTTCATTCTTCAAAAAGAGAGGCTAGACCTTAAGAATGGATGAATAGAATTATGATAGGCCGAAGCACATGTGGAGCCACAGCAAGATAGGTGGCCAAGTAAGACCATGTGATCATATTATAGACAGAAGGACAGCACAGAAGGGGACCAACTGGTAATCGGAAGAATGTCTACAGTTTCAAGCCCAGAGAAACAGCTTCAACCACACAACACACAACAATTTCCTGTTAACTGTCCTGAAGATTCCTATTTTTCTTTTCATTCTGAGATGTTTATGGTCAGTTGGACACTTGAAGAGCTAGGCAAAGCAAACAAAACTGATTTCATACTCTAAGGACAAGCTAACGAAGCCAGTTCTCTCCAAGTACCTCACTTCTTTTTGAGTTTTCATATAAGAGTTCATAGCACTTATCTTGAGTGTCAGAAACATATGCAAACTGAGTGTGTTGTCCCACACCTGGAATCACAGCTCTCCAGAGAGTGCTGCAATTTCTAGGTCACCCTGAGCTGTAGCTGTAGCAAGTATCAAGCCATCAGAGAAACGGAAGACTCTCACTCTCAAAAACAACCACCACCAGAATCAAACAACTGAAAACACAGAAAGAAACATACGTAATAATCCACTGAATATATGTATATATATATAAGTACATATATATGTGTGTGTATATGTATATGTATATTTATTCATTTTGTTAAGATTTTTTAAGTTATGCGTGCAAGTGTTTTGCCTGCATGTATACCTGTGCACCAAATGTGCACAGTGCCTATGAAGGCAAAAAGAGGGCATCAGATTTCCTGGAACTGGAGTTACAGATGGTTGTGAGCAGCTATGTGGGTTCTGGAAATTGAATCTGGGTCTTCTGCAAGAGTAGCCAGTGCTCTTAATCACAGAGCTATCTCTTCAGCCCTAGGTTATGTTTATTCTAAGTGCTTCCAATGTATAAGTGGGATGAATACTGCTTTTTCTAATCCATGCTCTCCCGCAGCTTCCAGGACAATTTTCAGATGAAAGACCTACACTGCAGAACTTGTGCAACACTGTACAATTAGTACATTTTTTTGTTTGTTTCATTATACAAAGTAACCCCACCTCGGACCTTATCATCATGCACTTTTGTCAGTCTTTTACAGGGATAACTAAATACTACTCCCCCCTTTTTACCTTGATTAAAAATATCGCTGAAGTACCTACTTTATAAGAATCTGTATCCTTGACATAATTTTTACCTTCCTGAAACATATTCAATCATATAAAGAATTGTCATGTTCCTCTGAAGTTTGAAAACACTCTGAAGAAAACTCAAAACCATATCTACATCCCTGGTTTCTGAAGCAGTTGTTTTTGCCCCTAAGAAAACACATCCCTGAAATCACATCAGAATTATTCTGTTGCAGATACTTTGTCATTGAAATGAAAACTGTGATCTGCCCAACTTCTGAGTGACTTGATCACACAAAATACTGTCACATTTTCAAATAAAATCTGACTGGAGTTCAAGCATAGCCCAGAGCATTTGAGAGATGAAAAGAAGGTAGAAGCAACATGGAAGCAAATCTGGGCTGGCCACAGATTTATATACTGTATTGCTTCTCAGGAAGGGAGAAAGAAATGAAGGGAAAGACCCTCTGGTCAAATGCTTATTTTCTCCAAACCTCAGGCTCAAATTTACTTGTTACTTGAAAGGTGATGCTTTGGTCTTGAAGAGCTTATGGGGCCCCTAAAGAATCCCCCTTGTGGATGGGTTCTGTGCCCCTGTAACAAGGAGATGTGTCTGTGAAGCCTACTTACACGGCTCTCTTGTCCATTAGCCAGGGACCAGCAGCAAGTAGGCCCTAACCAGGTCCCTTCACCTTGCTCTCTAGAACTGTAAACCAGTAAATTAGATCTACTCATCATAAACTAGGCAGTCTTTGGTGCTCTGTTAGAGCAGCAGGAACCAAACTACTAAGTGTCTCAGCAAGAGTCTAGCAGCCACATGACTTCCAGTCAGTAGAGCGAACCCTGAGACCCTAAAACACAGTTTGTCTGAGTTCCATGTTAATGCCACTAATGACAGGCTTTTACATACACCTAAAGAAATTACTTCAGAATGGACAAAAGGTGTTTCTTTCCTCCTTGGGAAGCAAAGGTTAGGCTTCTATTTAGATTTTATATTAGCTAGAGAAGTATATGTGATTAAAATTTTCACTATAATTTTAATGAGTTTCTCATTTTTAAAAATTCTTGTAAGAATTGGCCTTTTTAGTCTTTCCTGGATAGATTGCTCAGACAATTCTACTGAAAGATAGTCTTGAGGATAGTAAAGCAAATACCCGCCCCCAAATGGAACTTTAGTTCCTCTAAATAAGTGGAAAGTAGAATTGGATTTTCCCATTTCTCATATCAAGCTAATTCTACTCAGAGCCCTGCCAGCTGGACAGAGAGCCCAGGGACTTATTTTCTGAGCAAACCAGTTTAGTCAGTCATTGGCCTAGAGTTCTGCTAACTGTTAAATCTACTCTAGCTGGAAGTGCTCTCCTCGTTCTACTGTCTAGTCAAATGTCTACCAGAGATTAGAATAACCTTTGAACGTGTGTAGAGCACCTTGTCTTGGGCATTCAGCGGCAGCTCCAGGAGATGAGCAAACACTCCATGAGTGGTCCAGGGATGGATCCTTTGATTCTGCAGGTCAGTATTTCTAGTTTATACTTGCCCCGTTCTTTTAGCTTTCTCCTCACTTGCCAAACAATTATGCCCTGGATGCCTTGTGATGTGTTCACTTGTTTACTCACAGTGTTGCTTTCAATATTTGACCAAGGACTCCCCAGTCCCCAGGCACTGACATGCGGCTCCCTGAAGGGGATAACACACCTGTACGCTATGGCTCGCTTCAACAGTAACAGATGTCTTTATCCAGTAGTTTCTGTCTGCTGTATGTGAAATGTTCTCCTGGGTACCAGAGATTTAACGGCAAGCAGAAATGTTAAAATCTGACTGCTCATGGAATAAACAATCGGATGGGAAGACAGATAATAAAATCCAAACACATGAGGTAGTCTATGAAGGTGGAACGTGAAAATAAAATTAAAAAAAAAAACGAAACAACAAAAAAGCTGAGTAGGCAAAGGTCTCTTGCAGTGCGTTCTGGGCAGAAGGGAAGGCAGCCTGCAGGGCCTGGCTTAGTCATGAGACAGGAAGAGAAAGCAGCTCGAGACAGGGCTGTTTATTCTGTCACCTTCCCACAGTGCTCAAGCTCTTAAAACCTTGTGGAAACCACCTAAACTATTTTCCTTTTGACAAAAGCCTTAACATTATTCATGGTTCTCCTCTCACATACTCTATTTGTCTTCCATGGAAACTGTTGACTCTACCTTCAAAATATGTATTCTTTCAGACTCTCTTCACAGGTTTGCTTCCCTATTTCCATTCTTGCCCTTCCTGCTCCAGGTCAACACTTAATCTCAATCTGTTTGGAACCCAGAGGATTTTCTAAAGTGTTCATTCTGATCACATTCTTCTAACACTATAGTCCTAAACTGCAATCCTAACCACAGCTGTAACCCTATAGTCTTAACAATATAGTCCTAATCCTATAATCCTAACCTGTAGTCCTAACCCTATAGCCCGAAACCTATAGTCCTAACCCTATAATATTAATCTTATAGTTTGAACCATATAGTCTTAACCCTATATTTATTTCCTATAGTCCTAACCCTATAGTCTTAACCCTGTTTTATGTCTGTTTGTTAAAATCCTGCATCATCTCCTATCATGTAAAGTGATTTGTTCATAGGCTTACTTCATAAGACCTATCTTTCACAGCAAAAAAAAAAAAAAGAAAAAAGAAAAAACAAAAATAAAAATAAAAAGCACACAACAAAACAAACAACAAAACACCTCTATATGGAAGACTATTTCCTGCTATGTTGAGTGCATTGTACAAATATCTAGAATAGTGTCTGGAACAATGAAATTCTATAGACGAGGCAAATCAACCATGTGCACCCTGGAAATAATTCAGTCATACAGGGCTACAATCTTGACTATTTCATGTAATTCAGGATTTGTACTTAAATGTACCCCAGTATCAAGTCTGTTTTTCTGCTTAAGAGTTACTCTTTAGAAATATAAAGACATATTATTAAAACACAAAATACCACTGAGAAAACAAAATACAACACCAACAACCAACAATATGATGACCACAAGCAACTAACACAGACATTTCAAAAGTAACTTTAAATCTCAGTGACCTCAATTCTTCAATCAAAAGACACAGGTTAACTGATCTGAATAGACCAAGAAACAAACCCATTTGTCTAATGTCTACAAGAAACACACTTCAGTTTAACTATAAGGTACCACCTTAGAGTAAAAGGATGGACAAAAGTGATCCAGCCAATGGGACTAGAATATTAAACTTCAGATGGAAATGTATGGCAGTTTCTTAAAAGATTGGTCACATCCAACTATTTGTAAATAATTTTATTAAGAAATTTTGCAGTGTCTTCTCATTGTGTTAAAAAGATGCTTGTATGTATATATAAGAAAACGTGCTACGGTCTAAATGATTATGTCTTCACACATATTTTTTTTAAAGATATGAATCTTTTTATTTTGCTATAAATGTTTTCTTCCAGTCATGTGATTTTATAAGCCTTCAATTTAATTTTAAACTCAATTAACCAGCTATGTGGAGCTTCTTTGAATAGATCTATTACCATCTCTAAAGCCATAGAACTTTTTTTGGTACTTTCAAAAATTTAAATTTGTTTTTATTCCCAAAATTTATTCATTATATTTCCCAAGTGAGGCCCCCTCCCTCAGCTTCTCCCAGTCCCATCCTTCCTCCCTCTTTCCCCAATCCCCTTCCTCTAGTCCACTGAAAGGGGGAGTTTTCTTCCTCTGCCATCTGCCCATAGCTTATCAAGTCTCATCAGGACTGCCTGGATCCTTTTCCTCTGTGATCTGGCAAGATCGCATCACCAGGGGCAAGTGATCAAAGAACAGGCAATCAAGTTCATGACAGAGGCAGCCCCTCGTGCCTTTATTTGGGAAACCACATGGAGAATGAGCTGCCAATTGGCTACATTTGAGCAGGGGGTCTAGGTCCTCTCCATGCCTGGTCCTTGGTTGGTGCATCAGTCTCTGAAGGAACCTGGGACCCTCAATGGAGGAATGGGTGCAGCAATTGTGGCACATTCACACAATGGAATACTACTCGCTATTTTTTTTTAAAAAAAAGGCAATAATGAAATTTGCAGGCAAATGGATGGAACTAGAAAAGATCATCCTGAGTATGGTAACCCAGATACAGAAAGACACTCACGGTATATACTCACATATAAGTGGACATTAAACATATAATACAGGATAGCCATACTAAAATCTATGGACCTAAAGAAGATAAACACTAAGGAGGACCCTAGGGAGGATGCTTAAATCTCACTCAGAATGGCAAATAGGATAAACATCGGAATTGGTGGATGAGAGGGAACAGGATGGGAGCCTACTATAGAGGATCCTCTGAAAGACTCCACCCAACAGGGGATAGAAGCATATGCTGAAACTCACAGCCAAACTTTGGGTAGAGCGCAGGGAATCTTACAGAAGAGGAGGCTGGGACATGGAGTGAACAGGAGCCCCACAAGGAAGCCAACAACTCTAAAACTGCTGAGTCCTCACACACTTCCATATATTGAAATTTACCCCTCCACGGTGATTTTAAAAGATGGGAGTTTGTAAGAGGTAACCGGGTCATGAGGAATAACATCATAACTCTTGCAAAGGCCAGAGAGAACCTGCCTCTCCACAACAGGTGTCACTGATGAAAAATGGGGCCTTATTAAACTCAGAGTCTGTTGGTGCATCTGGGAATGTTTATATATTAGCCAGTCAAGGGTATTTTATTAAAGCATCTATAATAAACAAACAAACAAATAAGTAGACAAACTTAAGATGGGAACAAGACATGTGGGGAGATAGAAACAGAGAATCATTTTCAGAGAAAATACAACACGTAGAGTTTTGTGCCTCTGAAATCTTGGAATATAATTCAAACCACCTCTGCTGCAAATGTACTTTGGTTAGGAAGGCTTTCAGCCACTCATGATCACTGACGACAGTTAACGTCATCCAGACCTTGTCCTGTTGCTCCTGACCAGGGATGTACCCTGAGAACAGAAGCAAGCCCACTAGTCAGACACTGAATAGGGCAGGGACTAGCTGTGTATTAAGAGGGGTTGTGTGAGCTGAGCAGGGCTGTGGGCAGAGGGCCTTATGAGATAAAGTGTGTCTCTTTGAGATCAGAAAAACCCATCACTTCCAAGGGAAAGAGCAGCAGGAGCAGGTGCTGTCTTGTTTATTGTGTTTGAAACAAAGGCTGGAGATCCTGAACTGTTTATCTATAATGGCTTGACAGAAAATTCATGCTTGCTGTTCTGTAGTGCTGTGAGCTGCCTGCTGGAACATTTGCTAGCTTGTTATATTACTATTTTGTATCAAAGAATAAATAGCTAAATAAACATCTAAAATAACAACTTATATCTAAAGTATTTTAAAAACCAAAAGGAAATCAGTCTTTATCCTAATTTTATGCCAGAAAAACCAACTACCAAAATTTTGTTCATTACTTATTAAAATAAAATGGTGTTTTGTTGCATTTTTGCAGTTCAGCTACTCAGTGCAGACTGAATGTGCCCCTCAAATTTCATGTGTTGGAAAGATAATCCCCAAAGGCACACAATATTAGTAGTTGAGAGGCTGGGCTTTTGGGAGGTGATGGACAGAGTTCTCCAGAATAACAGGTCATCAAGGGACTGGCTTTCCTGTTATAGGGAGTTTTCTCTGATATGTGTGCCCCATCTCTCTATGCCACACCCTTCATCACACAGAAGTTGAGCAGTTGTCAGCATCAAGCTTTTCAGAACTTTCCTCTATGAAACAGCTAGTCTAAAATAATCTCTTATAGCAACAGAAAAGGGACTAAAACCCTGGAGGTTAGAAGCTCTTTTTGACAGCTTTTCTTTCTGTCTCATTATATATGAATTGGAAGTTCCATTTAGTAAGGCCTCGTTCTTTCCTATCATGACCGTAATGCTTTTGAATGATGCTGTTCAGTAGCTTATTATTGCGTTTGCTTTGTTGCAAAATGCCCTACAGCCTTACACCAACTTTTGTGTTTCCTGCACTATTTGAAGCAGTACACTCAAAATACAGCGCATGTTCCCCTAATAAAACAAGCAATCTACCTGAAAGCTGGCTTGCTCTGCTCTGATATTGTTTCACCTCCACTGAATCCTTTGAAAACATCAAACCCACAAAGAAAAGGCAGGTAAGTACCAATCAATTGAGCTGAAAAGCTGGGAGTATACTTAAATGTAAAGAAATTTCAAATTCCAAAGAGCGACTTGGCACAGGCATGATTCTAACAGCTTTTCAGGGCTGAGATGTGTCTTACTTCCCACAGCTCTGTTCTCTGTTGCTGCTGTAACTGTTGTCACTTTTCAGAGACAGTAAGTGCATCTCCTAATGTGGGAGGATAAAAGGGATGCAATTTATTACCTGTAACAATTTTCTTTAATGTATATGACCTCCTTGTAAATGCATCTCAACAGTATTGTCAATGAAGGCACAAGAAAAAAATCTGTAAAATCAATAATAATAAATTCTAAGAGAAAATAATCCTATAAAAATTTTATTTTTCTCTGAGAATAATGAATATGCTTTATACATGTTTAGATACTTAAAAAGCCTAAAGTTGCTTTTTATCGCTATTATACTTCTCAGGAAAATAAAAAAAATATCAAATTATGTAGAAGAGCCATTAGCTTAAACTTCATCTATTGAGAATTCATAAAGATTTTGCAGAATTCAGTCTAATTAGATGCTTTGTTCTAGCTATGAAACAACAGCAAAACAAGGTCATTTCTGCAACACCTTATGTGTTTAAAGTGACCACTACAAATTAATTTGCTTAAAGAACAAACTATATACATGGAAATATATTTTATACAGGTTAATGTATTTATCAGGTACTTTTTAATGATTGTGAATTAGTCTATTTATTGAACATTTACTATGCTCTAAATATTTTTTCATGCATTAGACACAATTGATAGTCAACTCTTCTTCAAACAATATTGTAGTTTGAAAAATAGATCCCCCGTGGCACGCCTGGGTAGGCTACCCAGAGGCTATTTAAGCTGTGGGCTGGCTTTCCCCAGGGTCCGAGGATTGTTCAATGTTCCTGAATAAACTGCATTGAAAAAAAAAAAGAAAAAACCAAAAACCAAAAAAAAAAAAATTGAAACACACATAGATGTGTATATATATATACACACACATATATGTATATAAATATACACATATACATATGTATATACTACTGTCCTATATATACTCCATGCTTTAATTTACATGTAGATCACAAGAAAAGACCTGGGTGTCCAAATCCATATGTAAATACAAACACCTTAGAAGGATATTTCAAATTTTTCAACAACAAGATGTGTAATGTTTCCAAAACAGGGATGAGCTAAAGGCATTCAAAGACCTGGGAGAAAACCAGAGTACATAAGGCTGAGATTCTGAAAGTCTAGGGGAGAGAACAATGGAAAGGAGCTGGATTTGCCTTTTGGAAAGAGAAATAAACCACTTTAAAGAGTTTGAACTGTTGGCAGCCGAGAGCCATTGGAAGAGGGAAGAGATGAGACACAAAGCAAAACCTTACTCATACCTCAAAATGGTTGTTCTGGCTTTTGTAGATGATGGAGAGAAGAGCAACGGTGAGAAATGTCCACTGAAAATGGCACTGTCGGAGATGGACTGAGAGAAGACTAAGGGTTGTGTAGTAGCCCTATCAGCGGTGGAAAAGAAAATCACGTGGATTTAGTATGTTTCTGGGGACTAATTCAGCAAAGCATAAGCATAGAGTAGAAGTGAGGAAGTAAGAAAAATTAATGATACATGCTATATTTTGGCATAAGTGATCCAGGGACAGTGGTGGTAATTGTGTGATAGCCTAAAAGATAAAAGCAGGACTAGAATCTGAAATTGAGTTGCATTTTGTTCTTCTTCATCTCAGTATTTTCTTAAGGGATAACCAAGGTAAGATATTGAGCAAGCAGTCAAAATCAACATCTAGAGATCAAAGAAGAAGGAGGAGTTTGTGGAAGCCAAAAGCAAATAGCTGTGTTGAAAATGGGAACAGAAATAGAACTATAGTGAACAGAGCTACATGGTGACATCTACTGCTGTTACCCTTGGAGTAACAAATCTCAGATGTTGAAGTTAACTGCCTGGTACTGACGACCCCACACACCTCAGACACAGAACTCAGAAGATTGGACCTGCATCTAACATGAAGTTCTCCTTGCTACACTCTAATTTTCACAGCATCAGAAAGTACTGCATAAGCTGCCACGGAGGGAAGCAATCAACAGCTGTATTCAGTCTTGATGCCTATGAACTAAAACAATGGCCAATATGGCAAAGATATTCATACAAGTGCAATAGGCAATAACCAACAGCTTCCATATGTTTATAGACAGAGAGATAGATATATAGATGGCATATACACATATAAAGATGTAGATATAGACCATAATAATCAAAGAAAATGAGACTACCAACTTGAGAGGGAGTTTGGGGAACACTCAGGAAAGGGTAGAGAAAAGAAAGGAAAATGGGAAATGATATAATTATACTTAACTTTTTAAAAAATTAATAAAAATTATAAAAGTGATCAGAAATAAATCAAACATTTATTTGATTACTGGTATTTTCTAACCTAATTGAAAATTTGGAAATATTTTGAGGGGAAAAGGAGGTCAACAAATGGAGGTAAAAAGGATGACAAAGGGCAGAGGGAGGGAGAAGAGAAACAATAAAGTCTAGTTAACACATATGTGAGAATGTTGCAAAGAAATCCACTGTTTTGTTTCTAACTTTAAAAACTAATACAAACAAAATAAATTTCACCTGTATGGAATGTTAAATTTTAGGTTTTTCATGATAGACATCGGAAGCAGAAGACAGGGAACAGGACAGGAGCCTACCACAGATGGCCTCTGAAAGACTCTACTGATTGAGGTGTCTAAGCAGATGCTGAGACTCATAGCCAAACTTTGGGCAGAGTACAGGGAATGTTAAGAAAGAAGGGGAGAATAGAAAGACCTAGAGGGGGTAGGAGTTCCAAAAGGAGACCAACAGGGGTATAAAAACTGAGCCCTGGGGGCCATGAAGAGAATGATACCCCAACCAAGGACCATGCATGGAAAGGACCTAGAACCCCTGCTCAGATGTAGCCCATAGACTCAGTCTCCAAGTGGGGTCCCTAGTAAGGGGAGCAGGGACTTTCTCTGGCATGAACTCAGTGGCAGGCTCTCTGATCACCTCCCCCTGAGGGGTGCAGCCTTGCCAAGCAACAGAGGAAGACAATGCAACCAGTCCTGACGAGGCTTGATAGGCTAGGGTCAGATAGAAGGGAGGCAGGACTCCCCTATCAGAGGACGAGGAGAGGGGCATAAGGGGAGAAGAGGGAGGGAGGGTGGGATTGGGAGGAGATGGGGGAGGGGGCCACAGCCAGGATAAAAATTGAATAAATTGTAATAAATTATAAGAATATTTTATTCTTATAAAATCCTAAAAGATTTTAGGTTTTTGCCAGCTTTAATGTATCTAAAAATTCCTGTGGAGAATAAACACCAGTTAAGCAGGATGCATCCAAGCTGTTCTCTGCACCTTCGGTTACAGAGACACTTAGGTGGCGATAGAAAGATCTGGTCGAAGATGTTTCACCATACAACAAGGAAATTTGTTCAACAATGTTCATAGTGGCTTTATTCGTAATAGCCAGAAACTAGAAACAATCCAGATGTCTCTCAACCAAAGAATGGATAAAGGAACTGGTACACCTGCACAATGGAACACTATTCAGCTATTAAAAACAAGAACATCATGAAATTTTCAGGCAAATGGATGGATCTGGGAAAGATCATCCTTAGTGAGGTAACCCAGACCCAGAAAGACAAATATGGTATATGCTCATTTATAAGTGGATATTAGCCATACAATACAGGATAACCATATTACACCCAAAGACCCAAAGAAGATAAGTAACAAGGATGCTTAGTGCTCATTCAGAAGGGCAAATAGAATAGATAGACACTGAACATGGTTGAGCAGAGAAAACAGGATGAGAGCCCTATAGATGTCTCCTGAAAGACTCCACCTAGCAGCGCATTGAAGCAGATGCTGAGACTCATAGCCAAACTTTGAGCAGAGTGCAGGGAATCTTATGGAAGAGTAGGGGGATAGAAGGACCCAGAGAGGACAGGAGGGCCTCAAGAAAACCAACAGAGTCAACAAAGTTGGATCTATTGAGACCTGTGGAGACTGATATACCAACCAAGGACCACGCATGGAGGGGACCAAGGCCCCCTACTCAGATGTAGCTGATAGGCAGCTTAGTCTCTATGTAAGTTACCTAGTAAGGGGACCAGGAGCTGTCTCTGCTATGAACTCTGTTGCCTGCTCTTTAATTGCTTTCCCCGCACAAGGTGGTCTTGCCAGGCCACAGAGGAAGAGGATGCAGGCAGTGTTTGATAGTCTGAGGTCAGTTGCTAAGGAATGAGGGCTCCTCCTTTCAGAGGACTAAGGAACAGGGAAAGGGGGGCAGAGAAAAGGAGGTGGGACCAGGAGGAGATGAGGGAGGGGGCTATGATCAAAATATAAAATAAATTATTTTAAAAAGATGAAAGAAAGAAAGAAAGAAAGAAAGAAAGAAAGAAAGAAAGAAAGAAAGGAAGAAAGAAGAAAGAAAGGAAGAAAGAAAGGAAGGAAGAAAGGAAGGAAGGAAGGAAGGAAGGAAGGAAGGAAGGAAGGAAGGAAGGAAGGAAGGAAGGAAGGAAGAAGAAAAGAAAAAGAGAAGGAACTAGTCAGGACATTTTCTGCTGACTTTCTAGTTCATTTGGGTTTCCCCAGTTTTGCAAGGATGCAATTATTTTGTCTTTACTAAACAGTTACTAGAAAATAGAGGATAATAACTATTTGATTTTCCATGTTAAAGACTTTAAAAAGCAGAACACTTAGGTATGTCTAACTATAATTAATATATATGGCTAAACATGATGAAAGTGTGATCCTCATCTTAAGTGATAGATGGCAAAAATTAGAGGTAGTAAGAAAGCCACAGAACTAACAGGCTACAGATAAACCTGAAACCCAACCCGAGGCCTGAATCCACCCATGTCCGTGCCTGCTGTGCTACAGTCTTCACTGCAGAAGAAGTCCCAACAGGGCAACCCCAAAGGCCTCCATAAAGCACAGTGTGAGAGCAGCACTGTACAGTCTGCTCCCTATCTGAGCCCTTGAATACTAACTGCTGCTCAGTTGATAACAGTTGTAGAAGGAAAACTAGTTTCCCAATGGCACAGTAAGTTGTTCAACTTTTTGATGGTTCCTTTGGGTAGAGAAGAGTGAGCCAAAGAATAAGCAAGCCACACAGCCAAGAGCTGTGTGTTAGTGGGCTGATTGACAAAGATGCTAGTGGGAGAGCTGTGGAATCTCCCCAAGCTACCCCAAGACAACCCTAGTCTCAGAAGTCTGTATGAGGAAATGATGGACACAGGCAAGTGGGAGAATCCACTGATTTCTTATTTAGTTGAAAAGAAGCTGCTTTCTTACCTACCTTTTAGAAACTAAGAAAGGCAGGGAATAGTCTTTCTACTTAAAGTCATGACTACTGATTCCACTGACATTGATCCTGAGAATTAACAAATAGAATCTCATATGCATCACCTAGAGGAAGTAATCATAGACATCTGAGAAGAAGTTGTCTTATTCCCCTCCCAAACTCAGACACCTCCAGCTACTATTTTAGAAGTTATTGGGGCTAGGTGGTGGCTCAGTTGCTAAAGCACTTGCTAAGAAAGCAAGAGGGTGGCTAAAGTTCAATGCCTAGCACCCGTTTAAAAAAATAAAATCATGAGCAGCTAAAGAGTGTATTTGTAATCTTTGCCCCAAGAGGGTAGAGACAGAGGACCCAAGGGGTTTCTGGCCAGCCTGTCCATCTGAATCTGTGCTCCTGGTTTACAGAGAGACCCTGACTGAAAGGAAAAAGTGGAGAATGTTGTTAACAGCTACCATTATACAGACATGCATACATACCTCTACCTATGAGAGAGAAAGTCATAATTTTTGACACAAAATTCTATGAACTCTCAATACATAGCAATGTTTACAGTATGTGGAAAATTAGTGTAAATACCATTTTTCATACCTAAAATAACTATGCTTTTCAAATAATATTTATTGCACTAGATACAATTCTATACAAAAAGATATTTTAAATTCATTTTGACCAGACAATGGAATCTTAAATTTTATGTAGCTTGCACTACTTTCAGATTGATTTTATATCACTCTAAAGGTATTGCATGTTGTATTACAAAATGGCTTTCTTAAATCAATAGCTGTTTTTTTTTAACCTCCACAATAGACAAGTATTGCTTTTCCTTCCAAAGCAGATGATGTTGAAAAATGTTTCAATTTTCACTTGAGTTACCTATTTTCATTGTATAGTCATTGTGTTTAAGGAGAACCTTAAATCATAAACAAAAAGTTATAAATCAGAAGTTTAAAGGCTGCTATAAAAATTTCAAGTAGGTTTTGAACTTAATGTCTGTGAGGAAAGGACTCAAGTTAGAAGGTAGTCTTAAATCCCAAGCAGGAAGTGACTAAGGCACATGACTTTCAACACGAAAATTCCCTTAGGAGTTCAAAATACTCCCATCAAGTTCAAGATTGAAAGAGCTAAAATAAAGTACAAGCAGTTGACTTGTAAAATAAATAACACTGTGTATACCAAATCAACCCACAGGGGATCACAAGTAAAATGCCTCCTTGAGGCTGCATTAAGATTAGGAAAAGAGAAGGGCCGTGAGTTCCCGGGTGGTGTCAGTAAGGCATTCTAATTAAAAATAATAATTAAATAATACTTATACACTTGGGAAAATATCATTTTAATAAAATATCCTGGGGAAAAAAGCCTGGCCAAAGGAGTTTGTTTGCCCATTTCTTTATTTATTAATGTTATTCTCTCGTGGCTCTTCTGGGGGTACACAGCCACAGTACACAAAGAATGGTAAGTCTGTTTTGCCTGAGTGAATAAGCAAAGTTACACAAGATTTATTTTTTGTTAATTTTTATTTTTTATATTAATCACAGGTTATTTACTTTGTATCCCAGCTGTAGCCCCCTCCCTAATTCCCTCCCAATCCCATCCTCCCTCCCTCATCTCCTCCCTGCCCCTTTCGAAGTCCACTGCTAGAGGAGGTCCTCCTCCCCTTCCATCTGATCCTAGCTTATCAGGTATCTTCAGGACTGGCTGCCATGTCCTCCTCTGTGGCCTAGCAAGACTGTTTCTCCCTCAGGGGTGTAGGGGAAAGTAAAGGAGCCAGTCATTGAGTTCATGTCAGAAATAGCTCCTGTTCCCCTCACTAGAGAAAACACACTTGGTTACTGAGCTACCATGGGCAACATCAGAGGAAGGGTTCTACCTTATATCCATACATGGTCCTTGGTTGGAGAAAGTCTCATAGAGGGCCCCCGTGCGCTGATATATTTTGTCCTTGTGGAGCTCCTGTCCTCTCCCAGTCTTATTAACTCCCCTTTTTATCGTATGATGCCCTGCACTCTGCCAAAGGTTTGGTTATGAGTCTCCGCATCTGCTTTAATACACTGCTAGATAGAATCTTTCAGAGGCCCTCTGTGGTAGGCTCCTGTCCTGTTACTTATTTTCTCCTACTTCCCTGAGATTTCACCTTACACCCATCATAACGCAAAGGTTAATAACTCAAGTGACAACGCATGCTGGAGAGGTTGTGGAGAAAGGGGAACCCTCCTCGACTGCTGGTAGGAATGTAAACTTGTACAACCACTTTGGAAATCAATCTGGCGCTTTCTCAGACAATTAGGAATAGTGCTACCTCAAGATCAGCCATACCACTCCTAGGCATATATCCAAAAGATGCTCAAGTATACAACAAGGACATTTGCTCAACCATGTTTGTAGCAGCTTTATTTGTAATAGCCAGAGCCTGGAAACAACCCAGATGTCCACTAACGGAGGAATGGATACAGAAATTGTGGTTCATTTACACAATGGAATACTACTCAGCAATTAAAAACAAGGAAATCATGAAATTTGCAGGCAAATTGTGGGACCTAGAAAAAAATCATCCTGAGTGAGGTATCCCAAAAGCATAAAGACACACATGGTACGTACTCACTTATATAGACCTATAAGATAGGATAAACGTACTAAAATATGAACACCTAAAGAAGAAAAACAAGAAAGAGGACCAAGAGTAAGATGATCAATCCTCACTTAGAGAGACAAATGGGATGGACATGGGAAGTAGGAGAAAACAAGTTACACAAGATTTAAAGGCAATGCAAGCAAGTAAAAGGTCAGCTAATAGAATCATCATGAATGAGATTTGCCCTCATCTCCCAGAAGCTCAGCTTGCTGTCAAAACCAACAAGGCCAAATGAGATGTGGCCATCGCAGAATGACTCAGGAAGGATCCTTGCATCTTGGAGAAGAAAAAAAGGCACATGATGAATTGATTTTAATTTGTAGTCTGTCCTTAGAAAGCGCCAAAAATATTATGATGGAATAAAACAATAGACCCACAGGCTGTGTAAATTCACAGTGAAGACAAATGTTGGCTACTACTTACATTTACAAAGGTATGTATTTTTCAAAAAGATCATTTTAATGAACTGATCTATAGAAAGATTAATCTTCTTAGTCTACAAAACAGTTCCTTTAAAATTTATCGTCCTAGATGCAGTCTATGTGGGGGAGCCCAAGGAGTCAATTTGTAATTAAGATAAATCAACCTCCCACGTCTATTCACTGTGATCAAGTTAGAAATAACACACATCGAAAAATTAACTACTTAGAAGCACTACACATCATAATTTTTGAAGCAAGAGCTTTTCATTTCTAGGCTAATAAGATTCAGTCAGCCTTTAGTTCTGAGGTGTAAAAAAAAAAAAAAAGAAAATAATCTTTTGTGATTATCATCATGATAGCCTAGTAAATAAATTTAGAGGAAAGATAGATCAGTTTACAAGCTCAGTTCAACATTTCACATAAGCTTGGAAAAGGTTCTGCCCCAGGAAGAAATATCAAAGGGGTGGGATGGGGGGCATTTGTTTACGTCATGCTGAGTCAACCAGGTTGGTGAAACTTCACTGCTTATAAAGCAGTCGAGTGCGGGTACACAAGAGGGTTGGAGGGCATAACAGGGAGAAGAAAATGATATAATTATATCATAACCTCACATTTTAAAACCATAATAAAAGGGCACATTTAGAATTTTCTGTAGTTCACAGTACCAGAGCATTCACTAACCACCTTCTACTCAGTTGGGCCTCATGGCAAGAAAGTTATCTTCAATGCAGGCTCGCCCCAGAGCTCAAGTCTTGACCATCATTATGGTTGGATGATTCCCTTGTCCCTAAACTTTCAGGAACTAAACTCTGTCCTGTTGTTAATGTCTCAGCACACGAGGTCGGAGTTCATGGTCAGTCATTTTGTGTATGACTGCCAAAGAACTGTCTATTCAACTTCTGAAACATTGGCAGTGTCCTGCTCTGTATAGTCTGTCTTCTACCTGACTTCAGATGTCCTTAGATCAGATCTGTAAGCTCCAGAGGACCCACCGAATGATAGCTATTACCACCATAAAATAGTTCGCTACAGTTCTTTACATGTTCAGCATCATAACAATGTCAGGTGTATCCATTGCTCAGTTTACTGTCTTTCCATGTCCCTGGGTCCAATGTTCACAGGAGTGGAAAAGGCACAGAATGTTTATAGAGAACATCCTTTCCAGGATTTAATGTGATTTATATAAAAGTTGTCTGGGTACTTAACATTATTCTTCTAAAATGTCCCCCTTTGTGCTATTTTAACTATTACCTCCCTGGAGACACATTTTTGAAATTCATTTGAGACTCATAGATGAAAACATATGCTCTGGATCTGGACTGCAAAGGTCCGAATCCTGCCTCTACATGGCTTTTAGTAACACATTAAACACTTACACCTCTGTCTATTATAAATACATTATTATAAAAATAAAAGTATCTATTCCATAGAGTTGTTCTGGGGATTGAATGAAGGTGTCTAAGTCATTATTTACCACAGAGCAAGTCTTTTCGTTACCTGCATTTCCTCCTGGTGCTAACTGTGTCTTAGATATCACTCCTCCCACCCCTACTGTCTCTGCCTTCTCCAATAGATTGCTTGCTTCTATTCCACCCCAGTGCTGTGACAGAAAATAAGATTATGCTCAACATTTGCATACAACCGTTTGCCCACACAATCTTCTTCAGCTTAGATTTCTGTCCCAGACATTCAGAGCTGTGTGTCACTCAGCCAGTCAGGCTTCACAACAGCAAGAGACAGAAGCTCCCAGCGAGTACACCTGCACTGCTGTAGGAGCAGGGGAAATCTGTGACACAGGTGTGCAAATTCGACTACAAATAAATAAAAAGATTAAAAGGCACTTGGAGGAACTCACATGACTTATGTCTTGGAGCAAAACTGATTAAATGATTATACACAAAATTTCCCCAACTACTGTTATTAAACTACTTAATTATACCTTGGTTCTTAATGTTTAAATTTAGGTCAGAGGAAGAATCATACATCAAACAGTGTATTTCTTTGTTCAGCAAACTAATGTTGCAAATATGAGTAGAGGATGGAGAATAGAGAGGTAAGAAAGAAGTAAGTAAGCAAAATTACTTTTTATTTTTCATGTGTATGAGTGTTTGCCTACAATTATGTATGTGCACATGTATGCTTTGTGCCTGCAAAGGTCAAAAGAGGGCATTGGACCCCCTGGAACAGGAGTTACAGACAGTTGTGAACCACCACATGGGTGCCAGGAACTAAATCTGCATCCTCTGCAAAAGCAGCAAGTTCTTTTAACCCTGAGCTGTCTCTCCAGTCCCAAGGCAAATTCTTTTAAGCATGATAAATACTATGAAAAAATGGCTAGTCGGGGCATTTTGTTTATAACTAACGAAAGAATGGAAGCCAGCCACAGTTAGAAAATGGAAATTTGAAGTTGAAGGCAGCTCATGCAAAGAGACTGTGGTGGAATGAACTTAATAGGATAGGAGAAAAGAAAACCTTACTCATTTATTAGGCTCTAGCCTACTCAGTAAGGAAGAACAGGTCATAAGAGATTGTATAGGCTACTCAAATGAGGGACAACACCACCGTTAGGAGAAAACGTGTTACCTAAGCATTAAGTTTCATGATTACCACCTGTATTCTTAGGATGCATGATTAAACTCCTTAAGTCTCAATAGGAAATGGTGGACTAATAGGCAGATCAAACCAATAGTATTGGTGGTAGCACAGTGAGCTACCCAAAATGCCGGAGGATCATGACAGCAGGTCACATGCAGAGCAGGTACCAGCCCTCCAGAACATGGTTAGGGCTCAAGACAGGAGAGTGAGGCAAGGCAGTGCAGGGTGATCCCTGACTCTGTCCCTAATAGATGCAGCATGGACGCGACACCAACAGAAAAGGCAAGAAGCAGCATCAGGAGAGTGATTCTCAGAGATGACTCGACTATTAGGAAGTTACAATTCCTTTTCCACACTAAAATGATGATTTTATTTTAAAATTTGAATTCCAAAGGGTTTTCTAAAACATTGCTCAAAATACTCTACAGGAGGCTCTGAAATAAACAGGTCTTTTTTTAAGTCCCTCTGAAAAGCTCATTTCTAATTATGAATACAACTCAATATTTCAGGTAAAATCTCCTTATAATGAGGAAAAAGAAGAGTCTGGGGACATATGAACTAGGTTGCCTGGCTAAGTATTTGATTTTCCACTTAGCTTTGCAAGACAAGGGAAATAAGATTTGTTCATCATTAATATTTATAAAACTGTCATCATGTTTCATCTAGAAATGATATTCACAGGAGGGCCGTGTGGCAATCTTAGCTGAACTGTCTGGATTGTTCCATGTTAGAGTAGGTGTGTTCCTTAAAGCAGAAAGTAAAACTCAAATTAAAATGTAAATTATTTATAAAAATATCTTTGCAGATAAACCACTTAAATGTAAAAATAGAAAACCATAGAAACTATATATTTTAATTAAAGTTTGCTACTCAAAAAGAAAAGCTTAGACTGTTGAGTCTACATGTCTTTACTGCATTAACTTAACTCCGTTGAGATGTTGGCTTTTTTTTAAACAAGAAAGCCCATCTCGTTCACCATCTTTCATGTGTATTTGCATCTCTTATAACATGAGATAATTTGGGGTTATTACTAAATATCTAAAGCTACAATAAGTCCTATTAATAGAAAGTCTTCTTGAACATAATAGAAAAAATTATAACTCTGGTTTGGATACATTTTACAAGCCATGTGTAAAATGTAACAGGGAAAGTTATTTTTAAACTCTTTGTGACAACTATTATTAATATTTTCAATTTAGTGAATGTCAGTGATGTCTACTTACTGTAGAAAACTGACATTTTTTACCATTTTGGAAATAATTGTCTGAAACATAAGAGGTAATCTTGAACCACACACTTATTTAAACATTTATGGGCAGTCAAACATTCATCTGTACTAACACAAAAATCCCCAAGGTCTATTTAGGAGAACATATCCTTACAATACAATCTATTGAAACTCTTTGTTTATCTTGACAATAGCACTATCTCTATTGATCAGGGGAGGCAGAAGGGATCCAGTAAGCTGAGACCACAGTTTAGTCAACCAAGGATCTACCTCAGTTTATGTCAATGACCTCAAAGAACTGACCACTAAGCACCATCAACACTGTGTTTCTGTCTCTAAACAAAAGCTATAAATAAAACCTATGTTCTTCACTGCCTAGAACGTCACTGACAACGTTTCATGTGGCATTCATTCGTATCATTGGGTGGTAACCAGTCCAAATTTTTGTAAGCTGTTTTAAGCACTGCTTCCCCTTAGAGGGTCTTTCCGTGACAAGCAAAGCACTGAGCTGGGTCCTCTGGCTGATCTGCACCCTGGAAAGGTCTAAGCCTAAAATTAGCAGGGAATCTCGAACCATCTATTCTTTCAGGACAGCTTGAAGGCATTTGTATACACACACACACACATTTGCCACTTATCCACTGATTAACAAATGCACTATCCCGAGAGCTGTGGTGGCACACACTTGTGATTCCAGTATTTGGGGAGGCAGAGGCAGGTGGGTCTCTGTGAGTTTGAGGTCAGCCTGATCTACAAAATGAGTCCAGGACAGGCAAGGCTACACAGAGAAACCCTTTCTCAAAAACTAAAACAAAAACCAGAAAAAGGGGGGGGAGAGAAAATGCACTATCTGGTGAGATGAGGAGATAGCTAAGAGTGCTTGCTGCTCTTCAAAGAGACAGTTCCATTCCTGCAACCCACATACAGTAGCACCACATGTAACTCCAGCTCCAGGGGATCACATCCTCTTCTGGCCTCCACAGTCAGACACGCAAACACACATTCTGACAAACAAAAGTAAAAATACAATATTTTTTTAAAGTGCATTAACACACAGCAGGGTTTCAAGACATTTTATTTGAAGCAGCTTAATTTCCTCATGCATTTGTCCATCTAAACATTGCTGCCATTTTCTGAAGACTGTATAATTTCAAGAACTGGCCATATATTCTTTCATCTTAGCAGAGGCTTCCTTCACTCAGTTAGCCTATAAGCAAATCTGAATTCACTCTATATTTTGTCACTTCAGTGCGAGTCCGCACAGATTAACTTTGTGGTTCAGACTGTGGTTCTACTGCCTTTCTTACAGGTGCTTTTTAATGGCGGGACTGAGTAGGGAGATGTTATGACCCACTTAAGTACTTGATATTTAAGTAAAGATTTTCCATATTAAAATCATTAACATAAAATTTATTTCCACCAAGTTTGTTCTATTCAATTTCTCCATTCCCAAAGGCTGGTGGAAATTTTAAAGGGGAGACAAGTTGCTATTTATGCAAAATGTAGTCTGATAAAACAATTAGTTTGTTTCCTCCTCTGGACTGTAAACTGTTTAAACAGATTGTCATTAAGAGCTTACCTTAATCAGCACACGGGAATTCCAACATTTGCTTGTAACTAACTGGTTGGGAAAGGAAAAAGACCAGCTCCCATGGCAGAAATGATGCTCCCATGAGGTTCACTTTCGAGAGGCCCCTTTACAGAGGAAATCAAGGGGACTGTGAAGAAGAGACCCCCAAGTAAAGACCCAAGAAAATCTGGGAAAGCTGACTGACTGCAACTGCAAAGGTGAGCCTTGGGAAAGGAAGCAGGAACAATTAGGCCATCATCCACACCCCTTCCTCCAAGTAATCATCTGCGGATCAGAAACACAGACAGAGCTCCCCTGCTAGGGGATGGAAAATTCCAGACATCAACAGAATCTATGTCGTAAGTTCGAGAAGAAGAAAAAGAAATACTGACTTATAAGTTATGAGAGGGTGCTCCAGCTTGTCACAGAGCGACAGGGTAGGCTTCCGGGAGGATGTGGGACTGACTTTTGCCAACACTGCTAGCAGCCCTGGATACGGAGACTTAAGGGGACACCTCCTATACCCAGGCAGGACTTCTAATGGAGGGAAGGGGTCACCGACCCACCCACAGAACCTTCAACTCAAAATTTACCAGGCCAACAAGGTATGCAGAGGTAAAGATGGAGCAGATATTGTGGATAGGGCCAAACAATGACTGGGCCAACTTGAGATCCACCCCATGAAGACAGCAAACCCCTGACACTATTAACAAAACTCTGCTATGTTTGCAGATGGGAGCCTAATGAAACTGTCCTCTGAGAGACTCCACTCAGCAGTGGCTTGAAACAGATGCAGAGACACACAGCCTCTTAGGTGGAGTTCGGGGAGTTCTGTGGAAGAGTAGGGGGAAGGATAGAAGGACACAGAGGGAACAAGAACCCCATAAGAAGACCAACAGAATCAACTAACCAAGGACTATGAGGGCTCACAGAGACTGAAACACAAGCCAAAGAACATGCATTTACTGGACCTAGGTCCCATACACATCTGTAGCTGATGAGCAGCTTGGTCTTCCTGAGGGTCCTTAGCAATTAGAGTGGGGCCTGTCTCTGACCTGGACTCTGTTGCTTTTGGATTACTTTCTCCTAGCTGAGCTGCCTTGTTGGACCTCAGTGGGAGAGGAAGTATTTAGTTGTGATGCACCTTGATGTGCTGAGACTGGTTGTGGGAGACTCCCATTTTCTGAGGAGAAGGGGAGAGGGAAAGGGGGAAGAGCATGAGAGGATGGGACCTGGAATAGAGGAAAGAAGGGCTATGATAGGTATGTAAAGTGAATTTAAAAAAAATAAGTTATGAGATGTGGAGAAGCCAGCTCTGGCTGTCCAAGTATAGGTGGTTTTATGCAGCAACAGGCCTGTAAATGAATGACTAAAATACTGTAGTTGTTTTATACAGTTTTAGAACCACTAGACCAAAAAAAAAAAAAAAGTCACCAGTTATTAGGGGTTACTTTTATACTACTAAAGAGGTCATTAGAACTGTTATTTAGATTGGGAGAAGATAAACTATACAGCATTTCCAAAACTACTTCAATAATTCTTCTTGCAAAGGTTAACTGTATGCAGGTCATATGAAGGAAAATCAACATCATCTCACCCTCTTGCACCCTCTCTTTATCACTATATGAGGAAACTAACACCTAAGAAGCAAAATAACTGCAAGAGCATAGACTATCCATCAGGAATATCCATTCTATTCCTGATCAGTTCTCCCTCTTCTCTACTGTTCTGCATGTTTGGATTCCAGCCCAGACAACAGTTTAATGCCATCAGGCAGAAATGTCATTAGCTATACTTTCTCTCTTTATGTTTTCTGAATCCTTTGCCGCCCTCTTCCCCCACGTCTAAGGAGTCAAGTGCACTCAGGTTTCCCTTGACTCTATTTCCCTTAGCTGTTCTACTCACCCTTAGATCCAGATTCAGCTTCCCGCTCACCGGGATCTCTGTAAATTCCCACCTGCCACAGTCCTCCTATCATCTGCTGCCTTAGTGGATCTACTTAATTATCTGCTTGCAGCAACACAATCTCCTGGGCTCAAAAAGCCCAGCCTCAACTATCACCAGAATGCTACCCATAGTCTCTGCTAGTTCCAATCATTGTCCCTGCCCTCACCAATACTCATGTCCTAATGCTGCTCCTTCTCCATCCACTGAGCTACCTGTTACCAGAGACAACATCATGGAGGTAGGACAACCTTTTGCCACATCAAGTTTCCATGGTAACCAGATGGTGCTTGGAAATGAAATTAAAGTCCATAGATAATTCCCCAAAGTTAGCTTAGCCAACAGATGGTTTATTAGAGCAGTGAACCTTTGGCAAAGCTGAGCAAATTATATTTCAAATCCTCTTTGTTGCCCCATGGTCTGTTGAACTATGACATGGCTTAAGGTAAGGAGATGTAATGGAGCGAGAACTTCATAAACCTGACTAATCTGGAGAAAAAAATGCTACCCAAGAAATGTGGCAAATGAGGAATCAGGCTATCAGTTCACGTTCCTATTTGCATCAACCAAATGAATTTAGAACCTAAGATGTCAGGTCCGATAATTAAAATAAACACACAAGAGATTTGTATACAGTTGAAAAAATAAAGCTCAAATACATAAAAAGACAAATATGATGTACAGATTATAGATATGATAAAGGACAAAGTGAGCACAGAAAGCAACATGTGTAATAAACTAGGCCATACAAACAATAACAGTCTTCAGAACAATGTAGCAATCTCTTGCAAGGCAACCACATCATCTGGCTCATCCATCCTTCTATAGGATTGGCAATGTGTACAAGAGCACTGTGGGAGAATAAAGAGTTCTGCTTATTTTCATGCTCGTGCATTTCAGAGACCAAACCTAAGCCAAAAAAATTTTTTAAAGCTATCATAGGGATATAAAACTTCAGAAATATTACATTAGATTATTTTCAGGACTCAACTGATTTTTAGTAAAGTGTAGCAAATTTCCAAATTTAGAAATGAATTTATTTATTACATAATAAGTACTCAATAACATTGAAGAAATGAATGTTGCAACCAAAGCACTGAGCAAAAAGTGTTTTTCTCTCTGCCCCTTTAAAATCCTTTAGCTCATTGTCTAAACTGAATGTGCCTGAGGCACACCATGCTTTCTTCCTCAGACTGCTAAAGTTGGTCCTTTCCTTTTCTTCCTGAGCAAGGAATCAGTGTTACAGCTGTCATGAACATGATTTACAATGCTATGAAATGAAGATCAAATAATCATAAACCTTTATAGTCATGTAAAACAATAAGATTTTTTTCAAGCCCTATAATATGGGCACCATGTACAGTACACAATCATTATACAAAGGGTCCTAATGCATTGTAAATTGCACCTACATCACAAAAATACAATGCTATTACATTAAACATTAAAACTTTCCAAGTACTAGAGTGGCTGTAAAAAGTAGTAAACATTTCATTATTTTTTTTTTTTTTTTTTTTTGCCTTTTAAGCATTGCTCCTGGTATAAAAGCATAGTGTAAAATATTCTGATTTTAGGATCCCATTTTTCCCTAGTAAATACACCTATGGCAAACAGGGGCATCTTAAATCATTTCACCAACACAGAACTTCACTAACTGAGAGCTGTCCCCAAAGCAGGATGCTTGGGAGGAATTCGCTAGCTCAGGACAGGCATGGCTAGCTCCCCTCCCTGTAGCTCCCTGGACAGGCATGGCTAGCTCCCGGCCCCTGTAGCTCCCTCGTCCCTCCCCTCCCAAGGGGGTGTGCAGAGAGGTTTTACTTGAGTTTAGTTGATAACACTAGTGTGTTGAGAATGTAGCTCAGTAACAGAACATGAGCTGAGCATGACAAGGCCTTGGGTTTGACACACCACCACCAAAAATATAGCAATATAATTCCCCTTGACAGGTATTGAAAACTCTCTGAGGACAAGATATTAGTGAGTTGAGGTATCCCACTGGGGAGAATGTAGAGGATGAATTTAGGCACAAAGTGAATAAAGTGTAATTAATAAAAATTAGAATAAAAATATTTTTTAAAAAAAGAAAGAAAGAAACATTTACCCTCAGTGGGTAAATGGCTGTTTTACACAGTGAAAAAGACATAACAGACCCATGAAAGAAGTCATCTAAAGTTGGTTGAGAATGACTTTGAACAAAACATAAATCTTAGTGGGGGTTGTTCTGTTCACCTATATAAGCCATGCAAATATTATCTTCTAAATGGGTTATGTGTTTACTTTGTTGTTTTTTCATAGCTGTTTTGCCAGAAACTTCTAATAGAATATTAGAAACTACTAATAAAATATCGTGAGTATTTTTGTTTGAAAAAAGAAAAAAACTCTGTGTGCCCTACCTGACACATGGATAGGATAAATTTTCACTAAATGTTACTTTCTCTTTGTTGCAAAGTCGCTTAAAACTACAACAGTGTCAACAATTAATAGCTTATTAACTTGAGGTGTTCGAAGCAATTTCAAAACAACTCTCATCAGAATTGCTAAAAGCCAAAATCTTGTGTTGGGATGTTGACAGAAGCTGTCAAATAAGTGGGAGAAGACATTGAGACCTGAGGGATGAGGCAGACTGCAGTGTGGGTGAGGGCAGAAAGTGAGGCCGAGCAAAGAGAAAGCCTGCTCCAAATACTGGATTGCAGAAGGAGACTTGAGTCTGTTTCTCCTCCTTCTCTGCCTTATCATCAGATAGCAAGAGTTTTCAAGAACACTGTAAATGTAGGAGGAAACATGAATCTAGACAGTTTCACTCTGTGCCGCACATCCAAACACTGCCGTTGCAGTCACTGCCATTGCAAGGGTTCTTGAAAAGTCGCGTTAGAAGAAAGGCAAATGTCTCAGTCTGTAGGGAGAAAATGTCTTGCTCAGAGTCTATTTCCTGTTTATTCAGTTCTAGAAACTAGAGTAGAAAATCAAACAGAGTGAACCTTCCCTTCCTGGAGAACACACTATTATCAGCATAGCTTCGCTTCACTTGCGTTCTGCAGGAATGCCAGCTGTTTCTTTTTCTCAGTGATACGGAGTACTCTCAACCATTTGTGATTATGTAAGAACACAGTAGCTCTGTCAGTGAAGAGCCTATCTTTTTATTTAAATTTAATTTTATTTGTATATTATAATTGATTCACGTATCCCCGCTGCAGCCCCCTCCCTTGTCTCCTTCCAGACCTACCCACTTCCCCTTCTTCCCCCTGTGTCCCTCCCCTAGTCCCCTGATAGGGGAGGCCCTCCTCCCCTCCTATCCGATCCTAGCTTACCAGGTTTCATCAAGGCTGGCTGCATCATCTTCCTCTGTGGCCTGGCAAGCTACACCCTCCAGGGGGAGGTGATCATGGAGCCAGCCACTGAGTTCATGTCAGAGACAGATGCTGTTCCCCTTACTAGAGACCCCACTTGGAAACTGAGCAGTCAACAGGCTTCCTTTGAACAGGAGGCCTTAGGTCCCCTCCATGGTCCTTGGTCGGAGTATCTGTCTCTGCAGATCCCTATGGGCCCAGGTATTTTCAGAGCCTATCTTTTGTTTCCTCTGGGGCACATCCTTACATGGTCATTCTTTAAGCAATCAGTTATTTCAGCTCTTGTTTTGTTTGGTATCTCTTATTCTCTGGTAGATCTGATTTGGCTTGGTTCCTAACCTATAAATCATCAATGTGATTGAATTCTGAAAATGTTTTGTTGTAAATTAGAATGAAAAAAAAACTTGTGGAGCTCCTATCCTTTCCCCATCAGACTAACTCCCCTTCTTTCTTATGATTCCCTGTACTCTGCCAAAGGTCTGGTCATGAGTCTTTGCTTTGAAAACACTGCTAGTTAGAGTCTTTCAGATACGCTCAGTAGACTCCTGTCATACGTTCAATGCACATCACATCTGTCTTTCTAAACGAGGATTGATCATCTTACCCCATGTCCGCTCAATTGATTATCTTTTTTAGGTGTATAGATTTCATTATGTTTATCATATCTTATAGATCTATATAAGTGAGTATATACCATGTTTGTCTTTCTCCTTCTGGGATATTTCACTCAGAATGATCTTTTCTAGATCCCACCATTTGCCTGCAAATTTCATGATTTCCTCCTTTTTGATTGCTGAGTAGTATTCCATTGTGTAAAAATACCACAATTTCTGTACCCATTCCTCCGTTGATGGACATCTGGGTTGTTTCCAGGTTCTGGCTATTACAAATAAAGCTGCTATAAACATGGTTGAGCAAGTATCCCTTTTGTGTGCTCCACAAGGACCAAATATATCTGGGCACAGGGTCTTTTCTGAGACAGACATTCAACCAAGGACCATGTATGGATATAACCTAGAACCTCCACTCAGATGTAGCCTGTGGTAGCTCAGTAACCAATTGGTTTCCCAAAGTGAGAGGAACAAGGACTATTTCTAACAGGAACTCAATGACTGGCTCTTTGGTCTCCCCACCCCCGAAGGGAGGAGCAGTCCTGTTAGGCCACAGAGGAGGGCTTTGCAGCCAGTCCTGAAGATACCTGATAAAACAGGATCAGATGAATAGGGAGGAGGTCCTCCCCATCAGTGGACTTGGAAAGGGGCACGGTGGAGATGAGGGAGGGAGGGAGGGACTGGGAGGGAATGAGGGATCAGGACACGGCTGGGATACAGAGTTAATAAAATGTAACTGATAAAAAAATATAAAAAAGAAAATTAATGAAACAAGAAAAAAAAGAATGAAGAAAACTATTCTGTCTGAAAGCAATTCTACTAAAGCTTCTTTTAGATTCCAGATGAGCACTGAAATTTCTTTTCACTTCTGTTAGCCACCGAACAAAAGACTAACTAGAAGATAGTAAATTTCAGCAAGACGTGCTAACCACTCTGTGATCCTAAGCTGGCCTTTACTCAGTCTGAAAATGCTTCCTGTACTTCAGGGAGCTTCCCAACTTATGTCTCCTCCCTGTGAAGGTATGCAAGCATCCACTCAACTATCAACTGCATCAGTGAACATGCTCATGACATTTCACCCAAGGCATAGTTCCACTTCCCTGGAGACTGTCAATGTAGGTAACAGTGGCTGAAAGCAGAGACAGAAAATAACTTTAATCTTTTTACAGTGAGATGACACTGAGAACAACTTATTTATTTAGGTCTTTGGCTCTTTCTATGTCGTATGGAGCAAGATGCTGAAAGTAGACGGTGTGGACAGCTTGACTACGTCAGGAACTTGATGTATAAAGTATCAAGAACTTAAACAGAATAATCTCAGTCTTGCCTGCATTATGCAAGTGCACATTATGTTGGGACACACTTGAGAAGTAACCACATGAACTCTGGGAGTGAAGCTGACGTTCATTCAGCCATGCTGCAACCACAAACATCACTGCCCAGACCCAGACCCTGGAGTATTCTCAAAAGCCTTTATTTCATCAGCACTCATCCTTTCGGGCCTCAGCTGTGGTCAAAGTCAATGGCAGCCTTGCATAGTAGTATGCATAATAGTCTCATCCATTCAAATCCTCCCAAAAACTGTTTTCTAAACGTGATAGTCAAATAGTGACCCATCTCCAAATACACCCACCTTCCCCAACCCACTGACGTCCTCAGGAGATCCAGCTGCCCCAAACTTTGTACCTGAAATTGCTTTGTTCACCAAATGCCACATGCAACCTTAAGAGTTCCCCCTCTGTGGTCACCATTAGTTTTGAGCAATATTGTAAAGCAACATTGAGTAGGTTATCAGTATACCATGAAACATTTTAGAAATGTAACTGCAACGTCAGTGAGGCTCTGTGAAGCTTTTATAATCATGAAGTCGGCAGTGCCATTTCATGTGTTGCAAGCTGAAGCCTACAAAACCCATTTGCAAAAATGCTGTGATGTTCGCAGATGATGACTGTCACATCCAGGAGCTCGGTCTGCTCTCAAGAAAGTTCATCTTAATCATCTTAGCAAGGCCTCACATCATAAACCATTTATAATTTCTTGTTCCTGAGGAGACCCTAAACAAGAAATAAAACTAAAAATGTTACTCTACAGATAGTATACCTGTGAAATGGTTATTTCTATTTAATTTTTACAGGCAAGCAAGCAATAAGTTTCCATTAGATTAAAACAAAACAAAACAAAAAATAAACCCACACATACACACACATCCAATGCCCAGTTCAGCAGAACTACTATATTTTTGTTGTTTCCATGAGGAACACAGTTTCAGGCCCAAATTGAGCAAGGCTGGAAAGTAGTAGATCCACATTTCTCACTACAGGATGAAATGGCTGGTTTCTACAGCAGCCCCTTCTTTCCCCAGCCCCTCTTAACAGGGACACAGGGCTCTTCTTCCCACTTTCTCCATCCAATAGCCATAAAAATGAAGGCCACCGTAGTCCTACACCCATGGGACTCCAAACCCAGTCTGTTTCCTTTTCCCCCAGGGCTGAAATCAAAGGATGCCACACTTGCAGAGAGTTTACAAATGGACTCAGTTCTGCACACATTCAATAACTGGGTTGGCTTTTTCCTGTTCATCAACATGAGTCCAGAAAAAGTGACTGCTCTGCTTCCAGCAGATGACAGTACCAAGCAGAAGTAAGGCTTTGCACCAGATAGCCAAGGTGGTATTCTCAGGTCCGAGTTTCAGTTCAGGGAAGCTGAAGCACATTGAGATTTAAGCTTTGTTTTGTTGCATTTTTGCTTTCTATGTCTGTCAGCTAGAAAGCAGCTGATACAAGTTCAGAGCCCTGGTCTTTCTGGTCCAAAGAAGTCAAATCTTACCACCTGTCATCTTAAGTAGATCTTAACAAGTTATAGCTTTCTAAGTAAAACCAACTCCTCCAAATGAGCACTGTGTGAATCTAGAACCCATGTGATAAATATACCAGTGAGAGATTCCCCAGGAGCTTTTCATTTCAGTCCTAGCCTTAGTGGGGACTGAGGAGTTCTTGTCTCAAAAGCAAAACAGCTCAAAGAGCGAGGCTTAGAAGAGAAACACTATGGTGACCATCATGCTGGACAAAATACCGGAAGACAGTGACACGTGTAGACTCCTGAGGGCTGATTTGAAGAAATCTCAAGATCTGCCCAGAATGTCAGATTCACCAGAGAGCCTCCCTAAAAGCTAACTCCCACCACGGGAAGGAAATGGAATTTTATTGGCATGAATAAACTTCAGAATTGGAGTAACTCATGTAAAATGTACATCCTAATAACGCCTAAGGGTTCGTGGTCAACGATGACATCGTTATGACTGTTTAAAAGCCTTTTCTTCTCTGTGTTTATACACACAGCCCACCAGTCCCACTTTAACTGGAAATAACTAGTGTTCAAAGCACTTAAGACATCAGCTCTGCATACGACTCATGCCCACCTGCTGGCATAGAACAGATGTTTCTGAAATTGTTTGTTTGTTTGTTTGTTTGTTTCATATAAATCAAGTGTCTAAATATCAAAGTATTTCATAAAGGTGTCTTTACCCAGAGATGCTATTCCTTCAGGGCAATGCTGCAAACAGCAGGAGCACATGGTCAGTAGAAGAAGCAAAACTCAACAGCAACTATTGTGAGCTACCCTAGTTATTTCACGTAAGATAAACTGTTCAGATACCCTGTGGCCAAGGATGGATACTGTTCTTCAGGAAACTCATACCAGACCCTACCATCTTTATAAAATTCAGGAAAGCCTCTTGAGTTTTGAAATCATGGAGGTGTGAGTTCTAATCTTGTTTCGGGCGATGCTTAGGTGCACTATTTCCATGAAACTTAATTTTCTTGAGCCTCGGTTCTCAGATCTATAAAAGTAGCCAGTGAAGTCGATGTGAAAAAAAAAAATAATTAAATTAAGTTGAAACAAAATAAGCATTCAGTTGTGTGCTAGTTATTCCTGTCACCTGCTAACAACAGATAAGGAGAATGATTCTGAGATTTTCATGTGTCAAGGTCATCCAGTAAAGACAAGGGATGGGTTCTTTAGTGGAATGCCTCATGAAGTTTCTATGCTGCCTCCTGCCACCAGGTCAGAGACCGGACATTGTCCTCTAGGTGAGGGGAATGTACATGGAGCTTGACATTAGTGAAAAGCTGAACTGGCTCTGGGATTTGAAGCAGGTGTTTTAGAACATCTGCAATAAATAAATCTCACACTGTGGAGTTCCCATTTCATCATGACGGACTCTTTAATAAAAGTTCCAATTGTATCACTTTAAAATAAATGAACTAGATTATAAAGATAATTTCTCAGATTTCTCTGGGCTTTAGATTTAGTTCTTGAATTTTTTCTGTTTAAATATTTGTCTTCATCTTTAAGATTTAATATTTTAGAAAGTCTCATTAATCAAGTAAAACTAGCAACTTTGAATTTCTAATCATTCAATATGAAATAATCTACAATTACCTAGGTAGACAATAAATTAGATAATATATCTTCCTCATATAACAACAGCTGGGAAAGGAAAGTGTGATGATGACAGTCTCCTCAAATCTTCCAGTGCCTTTTACTCAAGTCATCTGTTCAGCAATACAGGTTCTGTATTGCCACTGCCATAACTCAGCCTCTCACTCAAGTTTAGCATAGTAGGCTTTCAATAAATAGTTACCGCCAATGCTGGTGGTTGTGCTTATTTGAAATTGTGCATACCTGCCTGGCTCCCAAATGGAAGCATTTGATAAGCCATCAGGCTACTATATGACATAAATGTGGACTGACAAACAATCATAACTCATATTTTTGCCATTTTTTCTTTCTTTCTTTTACAATTTATTCATTATATATCCTGATTAAAGCCCCCTCCCTCAACAAATCACAGTCTCACATTCCCTCCTTGTTCCCTCCTATCCCCTTTCTCTAGCCCATTAAAAGAGAAGTTCTCCTCCTCTGCCATCTGCCCATAGCGTAGCAAGTCTCATCAGGACTGCCTAGATCCTCTTCCTCTGTGGTCTGGCAAGACTGAATCGCCAGGGGCAAATGATCAAAAAGCAGGCAATCAAGTTCATGACAGAGGCAGCCCCTGCTTCCCTTATTCGGAAATGCACATGGAGACTGATCTGCCAATTGGCTACATTTGAGCAGGGGGTCTAGGTCCTCTCTATGCATAGTCATTGATTGGTGCATCAGTCTCTGTAGGACCCCATGGGCTCAGAATTTTTAGCTTTGTTGGTCTCCTTGTGGGGATGCTGTCCCCTCCATGTCCAGAGGAGCCTAGGGAGGATGCTTAAATCTCATTCAGAATGGCAAACAGGATACATACCAGAAGTGGTGGAAGAGAGGGAACAGGATGGGAGCCTACTATAGAAGGTCCTCTGAAAAGCTCTACCCAACAGGGGATCCAAGTAGATGCTGAGCCTCACAGCCAAACTTTGGGCAGAGTGCAGGGAGTTTTATGGAAGGGGGATGGATTTTGCCATCTTAAACTTGTAATCTCATATTCTGCTGAGTTAATATAATTTAGATATATATTTGTGTGAGTGCTATTTAACATAAGCAAATATGTTTTGTCAATTATTTTCAACCTAACTCAAAACTATTATTAAGGAAGCATGATATATTAGAAATCTCAATAAAGTTGCAAAAAAAGAAAGAACAGCTACAACTTTCCTGCTACAAGCAATGCTACAGCCATTACATTAGCACAGCATTGACTCTTGACAAGGCTCCCTGCAGGCTTTGGGAAGGCAATGCAGAGACAGGACACATAGGCGGGAGGGAATCATTTTGTGGAACAAGCTTAGAGTTGAAATAAAAAGAAAAGCGTCAATATTTCAATTGTCATTTTTGGTATCTAATAGCATTATCTAGGAAACAGGAAGACTTGATTATTAAATCAGCAATGCTGATTGCAGAATGAGACATACTCTGAGCTGAATTAAATTCAGCAATTAATCACATCCATGCCCACTTGTAAATATCAATATTGAATTTTAAGCATATAAACCATCCAATCAATTAAAACCAAGACCATGGCTTTAATCAGCGAAAGCTGAAATACAATATGCTGAATTCTACATCTAATGAAACTTAAGTCACTGTTGAAACCTAATCTTGTTGCCTGCAAGGCAGATATACAAATTACAGAATCTTTTGCAAATGTCATTATCTACGGACTGTGCCCTTGCTTTCTCAGTAACTGGTAGAGACTGTATTCCAAGAGCATCTTGTTGCCTCCAAGCTCGGGGAGTTTAACCACGTCTAAAAGCACAGAGCTACAGAATATGCAACTTCAAATTCCCATGTGTGAGCTGTGTGACTGTGGCCAGGCCACTTTATAGTTCCTGTGATTCCGTTTATGCCTCAGTAGGCCCATGTCACCTGTATATTAGAAGAGGAAATTAGAAAAAAAAATGCCTGTGAAACTCTTAAAATAGTACTTACTAAATGGTAACTGCTCAGCAACTACTAACAAATTCGAGTACTAAACTGCATTGCTTAATCATGTATCGGCAATATTGTGTTCCCAAAATATTATACTCTTTCTTTCTTATCCATTATAGTCTTTTTTTCTTATCCAAATGATCTCAAAGATAATAGTCCATAGGTTTTCCTGTTGCACTGTTTAAAAGAATATACTAACTTCAGTCATTTTCCCGTCTCCCACATCCCCCACAGGTGTAAGTACAGAGGGAAATCCTTTTTTAATATTTGCTATTTGAGCCTTTCTGTTTTATTTTTATTGCACTGCTGTGAGGGGCCCAATAGTTCTTCACACAATTTGAATTTCCTATTCCACCACCATCAAAGCCACAAATAATCACAGAAAGTCCATTCACCTTGTAGACTTGGCCTGGTGAACTCTCACAGTCCTAAAGGAAATTACCAGTGCCACAAGAGAAAAGTCACGTTTTCATTCAGATCACTGTCCTCAGAGCTAAAACACATCTTCTCTGCCATTGTTTAAGACAAGAACATTTCAAAACAAGATTTCTTTGAATGTCAGTTCTATGAACTCCTCATAACTCCAGAAAACTCCAACTATAGGTTCTCTATTCAACTAAAACTATAAAATCAGGGGCCAAAAAGATAACTCTGTTGGTTAAGGTGCTTGATGCGAGGTTTGGTAAGCTTGGTTCAGCCCCTGCCCTCCACACGGGGGAAGGAAAGAGCCAACGGAAGCGAGTCGTCCTCTGCCCTCTGCATGTGCACTGTGCCAAGCGTTTCCCTGCTAATGAGATGCATAAGCATATTCCATTAAAAATGAAACTACACAGTCAATGATGCACATTTTTTCCAGTGGCACTGATCATGAAATGGAATGGGATTTCAGATACTGCCTCCTATTTCTTAATAAGCATGTGAGAAAAAAAATCCTAGTGAAAATAAATTATAAAAGCCCGTGTCCCAGAGATGCAAGGGGCAGTCACAGTTGCCACCTAACTGAACTAGCCCAAGCAAACGTTTTCATCTTATGAAGATGAAGGTAGGATAGCTAAAGCCAGTCTTCCCTCTTTTTGTTCTATGTTCTATTTCTCTCACATACCCTTCCTGACACACTTGATATAATCTACTTTATCAGCTCCTACTGCCAATTTCCAGAGTGTCTTTGCAGATTGGACACTGCTAGGCAGGCTCTATCACAAGAGACACAAGTATCCACAGACACATTGCTCAACCATTAATAATGTCAGAATTTAACATTCTAATCCATACTTACCAAATAATTGATCCTTGGGTTTGGACAGGGCAGTTCACAGCTTTTGTGAAGATAATAGCTTCCTTTTCTCCATCAAAAGTAAAAAGTTCCTAGTGACTTCTTTGAATTAGAAACACAGCAAAAATTCAGAGAACAAACAACTGTGTAGCTCCCTAAGAACAAACTCCCCATTCTCCATCCTTCACTCAGCAGGAATCATCTTTATAATGTCTTCCTGCTACTGTCCTGTAGTCAGAGCCAGCTTAGTTGACCGAGTTTCCAGTTCATATCAAGGTCTTTTCTACCAATGACACTCCTGCTAATTTCCTTCTAGTTCTTTATGTGATTATTACTGAAGTAGCCCTTACAGTATGCCACGCATTGTCCAAGAATGATGCTACTGCACAGAAAACTTGAAACAGTGGCTACCATTTAGGTTCCTGGAGTCTAGAGCTACACCTGACACAGGAGATGCCTGGCACCAGACCTCATAAATTTCACTCTAAACCTAGTACAGACAACAAGAAACTACTGAAGAGTTACAGTACAAAGAGACAGGTTTGTCATGGACTCTCTTCAGGAAGAGAATGGTGTTAGAATCACCATTATGACCATCAAAGCAGTCGTGGTCCACAAGAGGAAAACGTATCGGCTTGAAGATCCAAAACCCTGTTTCTCTCATCTGTCGTGCAGCCGGGTATGGCACTCAGCATACCCCTGAACCTTTCCCTTCCCACCCCACTGGTTTTCAGAGGCCCATTCCTCTCAGAGTCAACAAGAGCATCAAAGGAGAAGAAAATATGATCTGCTAAGACCCTGCTCTCAATAATTACATAGGAATGACTCAGGAAAGTGACTGGAAATGGCTCAGGAACATGCCCTTAACAGCATAAATAAACAAAACACACAGTGCTTCCAACTTATATAGTTGTGGGAATGAGCTTTACGTTGAAGTCATAAAAGGAGCCCAAGGTTAGTAAAGTATTGGAAAGATTGTATCTGCACCCTCTATGTCCAGAGCTTTTGGTACAAAACCATATACACTTCTCTTGAAAAGCATTCTTCCAGTCATCACATGAGTTGGTTTTTCTGTTCCAAACTCTAACATCAATGTCTATTTCGGTGTTTTCTGTGTGACAGAACAGAACCCTGGTGTTGAACAGAGTACAAAGTGATACTTTCAGTGGGATCAGCAGTCTGAGACTTGCTGCCTGCACCCTTCCAGGTGCTCTCTCTTAGTCTCTCTCTCTGTCTCCATCTCCTCATTATACCCTACTCTGTTAAGTACATCCTTCTTTCTACTGGAGCAGGTCTAGTTTCTTTATTTTCAATTCCACCTTTTACTTAAGTGCAGAAGGAACTTTTATTCGACTGTTTCAAATTGTTATCTGGAGGACTTACTGCCTCCTTCTGCTAGCCTAGGTCAAGTCCTGGAAGCTTCTAGCCTCCACATATTCTAAACTAGGCCTAGAATGTTTTCAGCCTCTGAGACTTATTACTTAATGAGCTCACCCTTTCTTGTTCTTACTGTGCTCCTCATTCTCCAGTTTGTTCTGTCTTCACCTGTGTCTAGCTTGTTCTTTCACTCGACCTCTCCTCATAAAACTCTCCTGATAAAACTGCATCTTCCCTGCCCCCATCTCTCTGCATGGCCCATTAAGTAGTTTCTCTTTCCTCTCTGTTCTCATGAGAGTTGGGCATATCCTATTCTGTCAAATCTTTCTCTGATTTGTCACCTTTTCTGCCACTCAATTAGACATTACTTTCAAACATGGGTGCTTCATCTTACAAACTAACTTTACCTTCATTGTTCGAGATTAAAAGCATTAGTACCTGCCTGCAACTAAGCTTCTCTTTACCTGAAACTTGCTCTGGCCTTGAACTCAAATCTGCTAGGCTCTGTCTCCTGGATTATAGGCATGTTTGTATTCCAGCCATATTGCACAGACCTAGAAGGTCTGTGTTCTCTTGCCAGAGCAACCACATTCTGAATTAAAATCCCTCTACATTTGAGTAATTTTTTTTCACATGAAATGTCTACCCTTCTCCCTAGAAAAATCAGATTCTGCAGTCTGATTTTGCAGTCTCTATTCTTTTTCTCTAATACAGCTGACACCATCTCCAAACCTTCCCCTCCTTACTACCTACTCTCTTGGTGTTAATTCTGTCACAAGTGGCCAAAAAGTCAAACACCAATAAAGTGTTCCTACAGCAAATACATCTGTTGGCAGTACTCTGCATAGCCCCATATGCTATACACATATAACACACACACACACACACACACACACACACACACACCACATGCAATTGTATATAAAACATTGTATATGTATCATTTGGTCGTTTGCTCATAATGCTAGAATGCTATTTTATTTAAGAAATATGCTTATATGACCTCTTATTATTTTTGTGAAAGCATCTGAAAACCAGAGCTTGACTTTTACAGTTTCAGTAACAAACCTGTTTATTTCCTTCTTGAACGTCAGGAAATGCAGGAAGCAGGGCTGACTACTGATCACGGCTGCTTACAAAACCAGAGCTGTGCTTTTAAAATCCAGAGCACTCAGATGATGCTTCAGAGTAAAGATCACAGTTTGTGTTTATAGGAAAAAAGAAATGTGGTTAAACATAACTTAAAACATAGTCTTATAAGCAGGATTCTCTAAATTTGTAGGGGAAATATTGCTACTGAATTTATGCTTGGGGAAACTGTCATCCCCAAAAGGCATCTTATATGAGCAGGACAGCCCTCACACTGCCACATCAGATGCTATCATTTCTGGTTATACTGAGTGTCTTTTGGATATAGTTCCTAAATCCTCTGGAAGAAAAGAGAATATACAGACCCTTCTCCTTGGAAGCCAGAAAGCAGTGTGCATCAGCATGTGACAGCATAGCTGCGGTTTTGCATCCATGCTTCTTTTCCACCCAAGCAATACTGCTTAGTACCACCCAAGCAGACTCCTCTGACACCCAAGGTCAGCTCTGCTCCAAGATCAATAGGGTGGGAATGAGTGAGAAAGCCAAGTGTTGGGTATACCTAAGTCAGTTCACCAATGAATTAGCACCTCTACCCTTGCTAACCGACTATATCTGAGCTTATTCTTGATATTAAACACATTTTGCATGTTTCATCAACAAGTATTTATTCAAACCAAATACATGATGTTTATTCTTAAGGGTCGTGTGAGATAAATGACTAGGTCAAAACTTATCTGCCCTTTCCACAGTTGTGGTGTATTACATTTCTAATGCCCAGGACCAAGCATTTTTTAAAGACTTATTATTTTTAAAATCACATTTGTGGTAGATGGGGAATAGTCACATGATTGCAGGTGCCTGCAAGGCCCAAAGAGGAAGTCGTATCTCCCAAAGTTGGAATTACAGGTAGTCAGTCGTAAGGCCCCCGACATAGGACTCATGTGTTTTGCAAGAGCAGTGTGTGCTCCTGCCTATCTTCCCATCCCCAAGACTACATCTTGCTAACCTGTTCTAGTAAGCCAACCCCTCCAGGAACCATGGTGATTCCTAGATGTACACTCACCATCTCTTTGAGTAGTGATGGTCCCTAAGGCTACTACTGACTGCCACACACTTCCGTTGTTACCCATTTGTTTTCTTTCATGCCCCATCAACACCCCTCTTTTCCTACATCGGAATCTACTGAACATACCATCTCTTCTTGAATAGGGATGGTCCCTGAGGCTACTATTGGAACACACTTTTGTCTCTTCAGCTGTTCACCTCTTTGAGCTCTACCCAACTGTATAAAGCTAATTCCTCTATTCCCGTTAAGCCATCTGCATAATCTCATCAGAGAATTTCTAGAATTCTGTCCTCATTGTACCTATGCTGAAACATGGCTGGCCTTTAGTGAAAAGTCACTCTGAACCCTCTGTAAGACTTAAGAATTCAGCTATAAGAAACGGGGGTATTGAAAGCATGAGGACATGACACACAAGTCAGAACTAATTTTACTTTAGAAAATTTATTTATTTAGCCTGTTTGATGGCTAAAAATGACCATTCCCTTACATAGTTTCCTGACTATGGCCCTTGTTAATCTATGTAGCAACTGGAGTCACAGAGAAGGTAATTGACTATCTTCTATTCTGGGCATTTAACATGTCCAGGGCTATTCAACCAGTGATCAACAAACTTGCTCAAACATTTGTTTCCAATGGTAAAGCAAGGAACAAGACATCTGCAACCTTGAACAGAGTGTGTAGTACGCCTCAGGATCTTAGGCATAAGTTATGAATTTTAATTCTCTTGTGTAGTACGGATGCATCCAAACGAGAACATTAGGACAGACTAATCAAGAAAGAAATCAGCAGGGGGCATGCATGCAGAGCATCACTGACAGCACTCTACACTTAACATAGCCATGGCTAATAGCCTCCTTACATCCTCTTCTCCCATTAAAGACGCCCTGGAAACAAGCTACTCAAGGATATTGCCGCCGTTATCACGGTTACTAAATTGGCAGGCAATAGTGTCTAAGTGCACAGGGCCAGGAACTGAGGATTTCCTGTGCTCCCTCTCTTCTTCCAGGCTGAGTGCAGTTATAAGAGGAGCACGAACGGAGGCACGGGGATAAATAATGCATGAGAACTTCAGGTGCAGGAAGCTTTATTCAGGCCTGGCACTAATGTACAGCCAAGTCTGGCATTTATTGCCCTGTGACTAGATTTGCTAGTCTGTGTGTTCCAAATGGTAATGAGGCTGGCAGAGCTGAGGGAGACGCTGCACCTTTGATCTCATCCTTAGCCTCTCTCCAGCTGTTCTGGTTATTGTCTATGGGCAACCTCAAACCAGACCTCTGCTCTCCAAACTCCTAGAATTTAACTATCAAATAAAACCTTGTGGCATTTCAAAGGCCACAAGGTAAATAGAAGTGATATGCATGGTTAAATACCCAATTAGTGACACCCTAAATTTGTAACCTATCTCTGCCTTTCCTGATTTCCAGCTGCTCTCCAGTCTTTGGCTTAGTGATATCCCCACAAACTATTAGGTGATCTGCTGGAATCAATTATCCCAGAGGGAAATGGAAAAACATTGAAACTGTACAAAGGCCAAAAGATCGCCTAAATGTGTGCATTCCTTGGGGGCTACAAGAACACCAAATATAGTAATAAAGTCTACCTTTGGGATTTCTTAAAGATCAGCAGAGGCTTGAAAAATAATTTGGGACCTAAACACTGATTCAAAGTGTTCACTTTACAAACCAAATACATGTTTTGTAACCAATAAAATAGTTAAAAATGAAGGCTGCTTTGATGTGCCTTTCTGATCTGAATGTCAGTGGTGTTTTCCAGGCAATCCTCTCTGTAGAGAATTTAACCATACACCAGGGCCTCACTCCAGCAATTATCCCACTGCCAGTTTCAGAGCACTGGATTTCACTTCAGTCTTGCATAGTCTTGCTTCTTCTACCATTTTACTGCCAATACTATTCAGTCAGCCCCAAGTTACCTAAAAATATCTCTGTGACAAAAGTTGCCACTCAACCGTTGCATCTGCCAACAGAGAAGCATCATTTCTTGACCTTTGGAAGCATCCATGGCAATACAAACTGGCTTTCATGATTCAGGCCTCACTTGGTCATGCCCCCCTGCAGTGTGTGCAAGACACAGCCAAAAATCACAGCTGCAATCCCTTCCAGAACTGAATACAATAATGAGAGTAGAGCATGATGTCCCATGTATGGGACAGGTTGGAAGGTACTACTGTTTTGGAGACCATTTTATAGTCCTAAAAAGCCAGTGGTTGAAGCCAAGCTCTAGGCAGCCAGCATTCAGGATGACAAAGTAGCCGATAGAATAAAGCTTAGGACCTGGTTCCAAATACCAAGATCCAAGACACCCACCTCATCTAAAGCAGTACTTTCTAACCTCAGTGGGACTTGGTATGCAAGCATCTTTGCTCTCTAGAATGTTCTTAGGCATTCCTTTAGGACCTCACAATTTGACACAGAAAGCATTCCAATGAGAAGCCATAATCCAGGGCTGTTATTGTGATGTAGCCTGAACCTACCACCATTTCTTCAGTTAACATCAGTATCTCAGCTTTTGGCTTTAAGTCTTTGACCCAGGGCTTCCCCAATTCAGTTACAATGGCATCTTGATCATAACAGCCACGTGTGCAAAACTCATGAAAATTTATTTTACTTATTTTGTGAGAGAGGGGTATGCATGTCATTTCTACTTGTGGAGGTTAGATGTAAACTTGGAGGAGTTCTTTCCTCTCTCCATGTGATTCCTGGGGATCAAACTCAGGTAATCATGCTTACTGGCAAAAGCTCTTCTAATGTGTGATACACTGGCCCTAATTGTTGAATATTCATATCTGTAGACTTTGTGTACAGAATACATGTTATATTTCACATAAGGATCACACATGGAAAACACACGCTAGTACAAAGATGAGAGAGAGGGCAGAAGAAGAAGAAAGAGAGAAATGAGGTAAGGGAGAGGGAGGAAGAGAGAGGTGAGATTCTAAATTCAGAAATGGGAAACTGCTTCCCAGTGATTCTGAGATTCTCAATTCACGTGTAGCCCACTGAGCGCACCAATAAGACTCCATGACAGTGATGCAATCTTGCCTAGCTGCCTCTCGTTTCCTCTGATCCTTTTAGTGTCACTGTGGGAAGCATTTGTAATATGCTTATAGACACATGCCCCTGCTTTTAGTCAAGTAAGTATTACCTCAGTAAATCCCACTGAGAGCACACTCAAGGAAAGCAGTGCCTGCAAAACATCCTGTGTTCATTTTTCAGGATTCAGAATGAAGTGACTAAGCCTCCATCTACAATAAAAATGATTAAATGCAAATACTACCGAGGCTGCACAATAAATATTTTATACATTAATATGTTTTCAAAAGTCTTATTTCATTTTTATTGCTTTTCTATATAGCATTATTTTATTTTAGTACATGGAACGAAATAATCTTACATGAGAAAAGTAGGCATTCTTGGCCCATTTTAAATAAACCAATAGATAATTATTGCACCATTAATTTGTTATGTAAATTGTTTAAATTGCTAACACCTCTCTCTCTCTTCATTATTAGAGACCCCTCAGTCTCCAAAGGAAAATGAAAAGTCCCTTCAACAGTCTACCCTTCAATGATACCCAAAAGCTACAACTCAAGTGTTCTGCTCTATGAATCCTTTATAAAGCAGGCCATGACCCCTAAAAAAACAATGCCTCCTTAATGTTCAACCAAGGTGGAAAACTTTCAGATCTATCTTACTTACGCCACATGCTACCACCTGGGTTTCAACAAGAACCCTAGCGGGAACCATCCAAATCCCTCCTTGTAACTAGCAGCTGATGGCAAGGACCCTTGGTGACAGTCGACATGCTTCCCCCTTCTGTGGATGTGGGAGAGTCTACAAGCCCCTCTTTATTTGCTGCTTATGGAAAGGAGAACTAAGAAAACTACCACACCCCAGGTCTTTCTCAGTAAGTATGTTGTAAATAATTTAATTTTTTTCCTTGTATTTTGGCTCATCTGGATAAGAGGAAGTGCTTTTGAACCAGTAATGGCTCTTTGGGTTAAGCCTTTAACAAGGTGCTGTTCTAACAGTAGACAGACAGGGGCATGCATGCAGACCGCGCACACACACACACACACACACACACGCAAGCACGCACGCACGCACACACCTGTGTGTGTGAGGGGAGTATATATATATAGAGAGAGAGTGTGTGTGTGTGTGTGTGTGTGTACACGCACACGCACACACACATGGGCAATATTGAGAAAGAGAATAAAACACATCAGTAACAGCTACACTCAACAGCTCTTGCCAGCATGCTGAAGTTCTTGATGTCATTTTCAATATTAAAAAAGGAAATTGCTACCTATAACTCAAATTTTAAAAACTTTTTTTTTCTAATTTCAGAGCTGCCTACCTCTCATCTCCTTTTATTATATGTAAGACATTCAAACTCACAGACTTAATTGGAAAATGGAAGAAAACCTGTAAGGTGCATTCACGACTCCTAACACAGAAATCCTCAGATACCAACTGCCTGGGCATGCTGCATGCAGTCCTGTTCCCGTCCTCTCGTTCTCCTGTGGGGTGTGGATTCCACCAGGCAAGGCCTTTTCCCTCTATACTCCAGAGAGTTTCCCGGCACTAGGTAATGATGTGGATACTCACAGGGAAATTTTTGATGTACATCCCACCTTATTAATTTGAACAAAAGTGACTTAGAACAATACTTGGGAGAAGATTCCCGCAGCTCAATAGATGGGCCCATACTTGTCACTCACACCTTTGCCAGCAATCTGGGTCCCGAAGGGTGGATTGCGATGCTACCTTTTTAGAATGATCTCACTCTGCTTTACTTGACCTGTATGAGGACTGAACTCCTGTACCATGGAAGTGAAAAGCTATCTACACATTATAGTTATACCATAGTAAAATTAACCCATTTGCAAAGAAGCAAATCACAGAAGAACACGTTTCATTAGCAATGGAAATCTTATGTAAAACTCACTGCTCAAAGGAAAAACAACCTTGTTATAAAGCTCAATTTAAAACACAAAACTGTACTGGTCGAAAAACTTTTCTATCTCTTAGGCTGGGGCCTGAATCTTTCATAGGGGATCTTTAGTGAAGAATCTGACTCATCAGGGAAATAACAGAAAAAACAGAAACAACTGCTTGAGTCAGCAGAAACTGAGCAAAGAAAAACCCACCAACCAAGATCTGGGTTGCTCCATTGTGCTGCTGTGCTGTTCCTCGTAGACATAGCTAGTCCTATGTACAGGTCAATGGCGCAATAAGATGACATCAGCACTGACAAAGTCACTGTCACAGTCATACTGTTAGGACTAATACTAATAAAAAATATACCTGGGATCTGGGGAGGATAAAAATTAATACATAAACCGCAGGAACCTCCATGCCCTCCCTAACAAACAATACTTGCTTCAATACCTGGAGTGAACTTGGCCTTAAATGTAAATGTTTTCAAAAGGCTCCTTACTGGCCCTAAAATCCAGAGACATGATTCTCCTTTTATACATAAATCCTGAGTTTTAATGATACTTAAGTAAATAGTTTATCTACACTGGTCAGTTGGCTTCTATTTGGTCAAAAGCAAATAATAAACATGTTAATCTGCTCAAAGTATAGTTCTTGTCAGCTCTGAGATTTATCTCACTGAGATGAGCAAGAAAATGAACTAACAGACCAAAACTGTTGGTGAGCAGATAACTCTCTTCTTGTCATCATTCTGCAATAATGGAAACAAATGCCATGACTTAGAAAACTGACGTCAGAGGCTCATCTCCAGTATACCCCTCATCTTTCCTATGTAAAGCCTCCAATTCTAGAACAGCCTAAAGGGCACATCTCATAGGTAGCTAATGAGTCACTGTCGGCAGAGATACCTACTTCTCCATCAGAGTTGTCACTACTACCTGAGCAACTGAGCTTCCAATGGAGAGAAGCTTGCGCCTTTTGTGTATTTCTATAAACACTGTTGTTTCCATGTATACCATAACATAGAAGACTAGAGCTAATCTAATCTTTCTTCCAGTCAGCTGGGTTCCTGAGATGAGCTACTGTCTCTAAATATCTGGAGAAAGCAACACTTATGTGGGTGCAAATACAACCCGTCTCAATTACTTTCTATAGATGGGATAATTGATGTCCGTTCTGGCAGAACGGAACCGTACTCAGCCAAGAACCACTCCCTGTGATCAGAAATCCATCCACAGAACCTGTGTGCTTCCAGGGGGGAAATACATACACACAGTCAACACATCGAAGGGGACCCCAAACTCCATGAAGACCCTTGGACCAGGTGTGAATCATGTGGCGTAACGTGAGGGTCCACTCGTCTGTGAGAACCAGGCGCCACTAACCTACAACGCTAAAGGGGCCAAATCATCCTCCACACTGCCTCAAAGCAACTAAGTCTTCTTATCGCTCTTCTCCGCCCAGAGACTGAGGGCTTCTCACAGGTTTGAGACAAGTAGATGCTCCTTACGAAAGCCAAAAACAAAGCATTTCAGGCCCGCCCACAGTCTGATCACAACACATTTGCTGCAAAGCTCAAGTTTGAGAACTCTGAAAATAAGGATATTGTTGTTATACACAGCAACACACAAACACCACCTCGTAACGGTTTAATGAGCTTTACAACTCCGTTTTGAGCCACATTCTCAGCTATCCTAGGACACAGGTTCCTTACAAGGCCACAGGCCACATTTGCTAGATCCAAGAAAAGTAAGCAGAATGTATACATACTCTGTCAAGCCGCAAATATATTACCATTCAAAGGGTAATTTTGCTGCAATAAATGCTTTAATTTATTGTGTCTGTTTTACTGGGAGTTGGGACTCGAATCTGCGTAATCTCTTTCCTCTGTACCCATAAAACTCACTCTAGTATAAGCTATTGTCTTGATGTCTCACAAGGGCCTACACCAAGATACCTCTGACCTATCTACTTCCACCTCCTTCTTAAAATTTTCTCTAGGGGGAAGTAAACATAACTATGTTTGTTTGTTTGTTTTTAATATAATTGCTTTTTATTTACCTTATATCATGGTTGTAGCCTCATCCCTCCTCCTCTCCCAGGCCAACCTTCTCTCCCCCCACCCTCCTCTCACCTATTCCTCAGAAACTTTCTAACTTGGAAATCAAATTATAGAGATTCAAGTTATCTTGCTGTTTTCCAGGTCCCTGTATTGGGTTCCCATTTTTCTGTAAATAAAAACTAAAAATGTAATCTATCTTCCAGGGTTTGATACATATTATCTGTATTTATGATTTCATTCCACTCCTTGTTCCCCTTAACTTGCAAAGCTTCCACCACGTCGGCTCTGAGTATTCTTTCTCACTCTAGAGACTTTCTGCCATGAAGTTCCCTCCTTCACATTTCAAGGGACTGGCATGTCCATCTTCCTTACATCTCAGCTTGAGCACTAACTACTCCAAGAGGACTTCTTTAACCCCTGCTATAGTGGCTCCCACTCCTGATTTTCTCTGCAGCTACTGTCACATCACAGCATTCACTACTAGATGTTTTCATAGTCTCATAATCAATGTTGTCTGCTCATAGATTGATCCCCAGTGTACAGCACATAAGCCTGCTCAGTACGTGATCGGTACTTTTAGGATGTCAATAAATAAGAACCTGTAAAGTGTTGGATCAGTCTATTCAGTTTCTGCCATCAGTCATCAAGTTTCATAAAGAATAATAAAAAGTTTTCTTTCAGTGGCCTATTTTTCTCAATATTTGTCTCTAAATGAAAAAGTAATCTTTTTAAATTTTAAGATGAAACTTTCACAATCAGTTCAATTGTGTTCATGGTGATTATCATACAACTCATAATATCAGCTTGGAAAATTGCACCCTGAAGGAGCTGAATGGTCAGATGAATTTAGGAAAGAGTACACATTATTTTTATTTTCTTTCCTTGGAAGTTCACGATGAATTTTAAAAGCTCCAAAAGAATTGGAGTGAGGAAGCCAGATGAACTGTTTAACCCAAGATTCTGGATATTTAATAACAGAATCATTGTTTTATAAATAACAATCAAAGTCAATATTTTTCACAATATACTAGAGAAATAATCACATATACATATACACAGAGAGACACAAATTGCCAAATATAAATTTCCTTCAGTGACATTCCCTGGGTTGAAAGCATAATGGTAACCACCCTATATTTGAAACACAGAAATATAAAAGTCACTTTTCTGTAAATCAACTATTCCAAGATTTTAGAGTTATTTATGCTATTTCCATCTGTCTTTCTTCTGGAGGGTTGAAAAAAAAATCACATATGTGCTATTACTAACTGTAAATTTAACCAAAGCTGAATAATTCTGAAACAATGCAACAGCAAAATTTCACCACAGACAAAAACAAAAATCACTTGACTTTATTGGCCACAGTGAAGGGGCCGGGCTGGGCATGTTTAACGGGCATAGAAACACACAAAGCAGCCTGCTCTTCCCTCTTTTGTTGCCCAAGATGAGGGATCTTCATAAGAGCCTCTCACCCAAACCAGAGTCATTAAAATACAGTGAAAGAAAGGAGGGTTCCCTTCTAGCACAGACAAAAGTAGTCAACCTATATAGACTATGTATTTCAATCAAAGAATCTAGAATGACAGAAAAGTGATGGCTTCAATCTAAGGACTACAGCAAAAGATTACAGACAGAGAACAAGATTACCGATTCAAGAACAAAAGCAGGAAATTGGGAACAGGTGTGGTCAGAGTGTCACAAAGCAAAGCAGAAGACTAGAGAATGCTTCACAACCACATAAAAGCAGGAAGAGAGAGTCCGGAGCCCAGAGCCAGGACAATCACCACTTATAGTCTCTGAAATAAGACTTGGTCCATAGTCTGGTCACAGAGGAAGGCTCTTGAACTGTCCCTGTGAGCATATTACAAGGATTTGACAAAGAGAGAATGCTTTGCTCTCAGCCTGTTCTTACAACTCAAAAGTCTTAATGAGTTAAACTGACTTATAATAAAAACATTAATTTAAGCTAATTAAATTCTTGACAATTTAGCCCTCAGAACTAAAGACTACTCTGTAAAAAGCATATAATAAGCAGAAGAACATCGGAGATTGCAGGTGACGACTGAGGAAGCTTTCCAAGCTTTCAGGTGTACTTGTCTAGACCTCTCTCTCTCATCCATCACTGCCACCTACACCAGGACTGCTCCGGACTCTGAGCAACATCACTCCTAGAACATCTATCTTTCTTTACCCAAGGACAACACGCTCTTACTTCAATCCTTTCACCACTCAGATCAGGCCTCTCTGCAAAACTGAGTTACACTCATCTTTTACGACTTGGTTCAGATGTTTCATATCCATTGCCTCCATGCTAGCTAGGAGGACTGACCACATCACACAACTATATCAAAACACTTACACTCTGTTGGATGATCTATTTACTCGACAATTTACTTTCCAGTCACATTTGCAGTTTCTATGAGAGTAATTACTAAGAAGTGATTCATAAATATGGGGAGAATGAATAAATTTATAAAAAATCCCATGGCAAAATAAGATGAAGAACTAAGACTGAATTGAGCAGAATAATAATAATAATAATAATAATAATAATAACTCATAGGTTCTTTTG